>NW_024881330.1:27240385-28655385 GCF_018691265.1 Tyto alba | reverse complement strand
TTATAGTACTAATAGTAATAATATTAAAAAGTTGAATTTAGCAAAAAACTATATATATATATAGTTACTGAAATTTGAGGACATAGTGGAGAGCATTTAAATTTTTCAAGTATTTCGTCTTTCTGACACACAGAAATAAACCTTCTCCCAAGTATATATGAAAGGGGAAACACTGGGCAGTAGATGTCTTCATGATGTATGGAGCCATGATGATGTTTTTAAAATAAATGTTTGACTGAAAGCATGGAAACAGTCACAACTAAAACTATGTGCTTAGTTGACAGAGTCTTGTCTTTCTGATTCTTAATCTGGAAATATGAAAACTAAATGTTCTTGCTCTTTTATTCAGTATAATTGCAGAAAAATCACGTCTTTCAAAAATTAATGTGACATAATGTGCTTTCAGAAATGAGAAGAGTTTATCCTATCATTTATAATTATGTGGTTTCCAGATGAAATATTTTCATGACAATATTTTTTTCATGGATGCAGTTCTTTTTATAGTAAAGCAGATTCTCAGTGTGTTGTTATAACAAGTTTGATCAACTTGACTGTCCTGGTGACGAATGCTTTTGATATCTGAATCTACCCTTCTATATGCAGTCAAAGCTGATCTTGACATTATCTCATATGAATAAACCACAGCTTCTGTAGCTAACCTCAGCATTGGAAGTGATGCACAGGAACAACTCTGTAAAGGTTTTCATTCTGTACTCATAATGGAATAATTAATATAATTTTAAAAAAATATAGGCTTAAGATGGAAAGACATGAAGGAAGAAGATGTTACTGTACTATAACTATTGTACTATGACATTTCACATTATTTTTCAGTTCTTTTCTGAGTTTTATGAAAGTTAGAGTTCTAACCCAGGTTTATTAGGATGAAATATTTTTTTGTCTGGCATTAACTCATGTATCTAAGATGCAACTTTCTTTTGCTTTTCAGACCTTGTGGAAGGCAAATTTGCCTACAAGACCTGTGCTTCCTACATCATAATTAAGAATATTATACATCATCATTAAGAATATTAACCAGTCTAGGTCTTATATTAATAATTGTACTAAAAAATTGGCTGCAGTATTTACTGAACCATTTTCAAACAGTTTTAAATTAATAGTATTTGATTTCTATGATATTATTAGGCTGGTCATTATCAGTAGACCAAAGAGTGTCTTGCATGTGGTATTCAACCTCTGCTGCTTGAGGTAGGAAGTCTGGGAAATGAACTTGTTACAATTTCTAAAATTTCAAGGAACTGCAGCTAATAAATAGTCTTGAAAGAGTTTACTACTTTTCTCTATTTATGCCAGTTATGCAACACATGAAGAATCAGTACATCCTTTGGTTATCAGTCCTTATTAAATCCCATAAAGATCTCCAGGAATTTCCATATTTTGTTCCATGTCGATCTTGAAGGGGTGTGAATTACATACTAAGGGGGAAATAAATAAAACAGTCATCTACTGCCATATCTTCCTTCTGGGATCACAGATAATGAGCATATGGTAGAGCATTTCCCAAGTAGTACTTCTAAATGACAGCAGGACTATGTCAGATAACAGATATTATGCAAGGGGTTACTGTTTCTTAGTATGTCTTTCTCCCTTTGCCTTTTGGATAGGGGTGATTATATAAAAAAAAAAAAAAAAAAAATTATATTCAGCATCTGACTGCCCCTCTGGACTTAGTCAAAGCCTAAGTACAAAAGGGAAAAAGGCAAAAAGGCAAAAGGACTATGAAAAGTAATTTCCACCTCCTGCAATGCAACTTGTAGCCATCAGGGGAGCTATTAAATGTTGTAAAGATAGAACAGGCCTTGGAGCAAATGAATAAGGGGGAAAGGGAGAAGGTCACAGGAAAGAGTTGGGAGAATATTCTTGCCTGGGATGACAGTGATTTAACAGGGAATATACTTTCTACTTGTAGTCAAATAGCCCCATTATTCATAACAATTTCCATCAAGAGTCATGATTGTCTCCAGGGCATCCTGAATTTAAACTGACCCAAATAATTTAGTGCAGTTGAAACTGAGTTTTAAACCAGTTCAAGATGTGTTGCCTGAGACCAACACAGGCAGGACTTACTACTGTCTTAGCTTCCATCCTTTTCCTTTGCATATAATTAGATTTCTCCAATTAGGCAACAATTACTCAGTCCACCTTTGCTTTTGGGAGCTGACTTGCCTTGAGCATCAAAATTTTACTGTAACTATCTACTGAAAGTCCAGAAGGATAACCCTGAGCACCTGCTCTTTCTCTCCAGACTGCACAGAAGTACACTTGTGACTGCAAGGTTGATAGTAGGACAACTTCAGTTCCTTGGCCAGTGGTCAGAGTGAGACAAGCAGCATAAAGGCAAGTGAACATTCATACCAACTCAGGCTAGCTTTGTTATTATACTGACAGAAGATATAATTTTTTTAACATTTTTCAGTTCCCACCATTGAAGGAGAGTGTCCCAAATGATTCTATATTTCAGTATGCATTACCCAGGTAGAAAATATATTTCAGTCTACTTGGCAAAATCAAGCACCATCACAAAACTTTAACAAGTCATGAGTAACAGAGTTAAACGTGTGTGACTATGACGACTTTTAAACTAAAAGTGCCACTGCAGGATATATGATGGTGAATATTCATTGTGTTAGTCTCAGTTACATCTTGTTATATTTATATATAGAGTAGTAGATAAATATTGGAAAATACATTTCATAAGTCCAAAACCTGTGCATCTCTGTTCCTGTGTTCACGATTAGCATGGAGACTTGGAATAGAATAGATATAAGCTCAAAAAGGTTGTGACAGTTTTCCTTATTTTATCTCAAGTTTGATTTCACAAGGAAAAAAAAAAGATGCTGTGTGTAAAGAACTAAGACAAAATGATTATTTTTATACTGACACTTTTCTCTGAGGCTATAAACTATTTTAGGCACTAAATCTGCCTGACTTTACAATCGCTGCCCAAACTCCGGATTATAAATATGTATTAATATATCAAATATTCAACAGCCAGCAGTGTGGAGCATGGTATATAGGGAAGCTTTTCTGTGTAGCTAATATATACACTATTTTTCATGTCTACAGATAAACAAAGCTAATATGTTTGTCCACAGCAAGCTATTAAGAAATCCTAGTTCTGAAGATATTCATTACTGTTTAAAATTGTATGTGAGCTTCATTTATAAAAGCAATACCCTAATGGCTTAGCAAGCCTTTGATTCATCACTTGGCCATCTTTTTAATGCAACACTAAATGACACCTCAGGGCATGTCACTTCATTCTCCTTCACCCATGACAGTAATTTCTACAACACATTGTGAGCTCAACAGTTGTACAACATTTAAATGTCATGTGACCTCAACTTTGAAAACTCCCTAACCCAGAGAAAAACAAAAGATCTAGAAACTGAATTTCACATAACAAAAAACTGGAAAACTACAAAAATGTTTTATATATGGACATACACTGTTTCTTCAAAAGTTTACTCTGCTTCATTTTTCATGTGATGCAGATAGATGGTTTCAGATTAAATCTATATGAATCTGAAATGTAAATCTGTACAAGAAAGACTTATATTACAGCCCTATTATCCACAAGCTTACAATCCATCAAAAAATATATACACTCTACCCATGAATTTGTGTCCAATGTATTTAGAATTTGCATTTTCGTTATTCTGTTCATTTGTACCATTGACTCATCAAACCAAGACTGTTAATCCCAACCAGTTGAAATGCTGCAAACTTTAGAGTAAGATTCTTACTCTACATAGCATACAGAAAAAAAAAAATGAAGAAAGAAAAAGTTTTATATCTTTGTAATTACTATTCTTTCCAGACAGGACACAATTTTGAATGTGCTATTTCAACAGTCAGTGATAAAAGAAAATTCTTTCTCTCTTTGACCTTATTGCAGTACAGCAGAAATGAGCATATACATTATGCATGCACTTACATAAACACCATATATGCATATATATGCTATACAGAGAGTATACATGGACCTAAATATAAATCATAAACATACTCTTACTCAAATAAAGGTGCCACATTTTCCAGTCTAAGAATTCATATACAGTTGCTTGACATTATCTCAAACTTCTGCCATTGACACTGAAATGCTATAGTTTGGTGGTTATTTTGGAAAGAAAATTTTGCTAAAAGATACATCTGAGATGGTGCAGTAGCTTTGAAAAATTAAGAGCAAAACTAAGTTTTTGTGGTTTTAAATTAAAACATATCATATATGGTATATCAATTTTCTGTATGAAATGAGTGTATCTGTTTTGTACACACTATTTTAAACAACCATTTTTTAACAATTTATGTATACACTTAGTGTTTTTTTCAATTGTGACAAAAGAGAATGACATAAAAATATGTTTCTTTCACTCTATTATTACATATACTAACATATACGCTAAAATCTTTGCAAGTTGGCTTACTGGTATATATATATTTGCAGACAGAAGGGGAGGTACAGGCAGTTTGTTATATGCAAAGTATGTACCAATATACTCTGTGTATAATTTAGTATATCTACACCCACATGTGTACATTTTTGAAACATTATTCTATTTTAAAAAGATCAACAGATTAGTGTGAAATCTAAACTTGCTTGCTTGAAATTTGACAAGGGGATATGCCTATAGGGCAAGACTGTCTTCAGGTGACTCAGTGATTGTTGATGAGATATGATAAGGACAGGTGAGTTTAGAGGGGTGTGTGTCCTTCCTGGCAGTATTCTACTGTTTCTGCATATTGTGGGCATAATTAGGAAGAAGTCAGGAACCTTATAAGCAACATATTTGAAAGGAGCCCACAGTTTTTTATACTACAGATCTAAACAGAAGGCAAGGACGTTCAAAAGGTAAAAATTTCTGCTTTAATACTTATTACCAAGTGTATTCTATACAACTTTCTAGTAAATTGCTTGAAATAGGTAGAATTAATTACTGTTCTTTATTTTCTATCTACAAAAGCATGAATGTAAGGATATTTCCACTCCGTTTCTCACAGTTTCAACAACTAGTACCGAAAAATTTTGCAAACCATTCTGACTAGTGAATCAGTATCAACTTCTCCAAAGTGAGAAGTGAAGCAGCTGGAGATGATTCCAGGGGAGGTAAAGAAGACAGGAGAGCTTGCTGCTTCCCAAAATGGTGTATGCATTTCTTCTGCAAATACAATGCCTATGGCTTCATTTCATGCTTTGAGGAAACCCTGCTGTGACAGCGGGCCTAACAAACTAAGAAAAACTACACTTATGCTGAATCTCTACCTCCTGGAATTAACTTCTTCAGGGCTGTTACTGAATTTGTATACTTTTCTCAAATAACATTTTCATTCTATTAATAATACAGTCATATCACCTAACAGTCTGAAAAGTTTTATTTTGTGTGTTTTCATGGTGATCTTTAGATAATTATTTGAAATAAATTAAATTAAAACTATTATGGAATTTTACATTTTGCTAGAAAAGAGCTTCATAAATTAATTTCTTTCAGCAAGATTACACCAGTAAAAACATTTTAAAATACAATCATCATTCTCATAACACTACAAATGACCAGGTCACTAAATAACATTTACGTTATTTTTCCAGTAGTCTCAATGAAATTACAAATGCTGCAAATACTGTAGCAGCATTAGCTATTTATACTCTTTCCTATATTCTCTTTGTTTCTGTTTTTAATTGTTGCTGTGGGAACAATAAACTGGAGAAGTATTTAAAACTCCTTGCTGAAGGCTGTGAGAATGAATACATACTGTGATTGACGATCTGGATATGTGCATGAAAATAACATGTATCACGCAATTCCAGCTATCCTCCATGATCTTGTCCCTGAGAGTAATTCATGTGAAAGGACATCTTTCTATTACTCCTGAGTAAGTGCCAGTCTGGGTGAGAATAAACGTAGAAGGACCTTAATTGTGCATGAGTCCACATTAAAATCAAATTATTCTCTTTGACAAAAACAAATGTAGGTTTTGTCTCTAAGCCACTCAGGTAAAATGCTGGCATATTAACACTGTGGTTGCTTTTGTTTTGAAGGGATGATTTTTTTTTTCTTCATTTCTCCTAATGTCCTCTCTCTCCTACTCTAAAGAAATATGTGTAATTACTAGGAGGAAGGTCAAAGACATGCTGTCAATATTCACAATAAATGTAACTTGCCATGGAGCAGAAATCTGAAAGGGTCCTACAGATCACTGAAATCCCCACAATAGAATGTACATAGAATTTATGTGTAAAACTTGTGTTGGCTCTCTGTGGAGATAAGTTTTTACCCTCTGTCAGTTAAACTAGACAGTAATTATGTCATCTTCCAACTTAACTCACATTAAAGCCATCAAAACCAGGTTATTATTCTTACTCCATCATTGTATCTACTTAACATTTACATATGACTTTAAGATTCTTTTAAAGAGAATGTAACATAGTTTTGTATGTATATTTGGTATTTTTACACAAACAGTTCTACTTCCTTCACTGTTATTTTGCTTGTTTAATTCCTATGAAGAAAAAAATGTCAAGATAGAATTGTCTATTTTTTTTTTTTTTATTTGACTGGTGATAAAAGAAGTGGGAATTCTGAATCCTAATTGGCGAAGTGATTAGGAGTACAAAAAAAATCATTAAAAGTTCTCTGATCTGAAAAGCAGGTATGTTTTCTAAGAAGTCTGCAGACTTCAAAAGGAGACCTGATCCAAATGTGTACCATATTCAAAACTGAGACAACTTCAAACTGGGGATCATATGCATGAAGAAACTGACAGAAAGACAAATCTGCTACTTTGGTTTTACTTTGTTAAAATTTACTGATATGAAATGCTCTGATCTATTGGATAATCTGCTGCTATCAGTGGGTATATCCATATAGCCGTTTGTTTCACTCTAGCTAGAAAAACCACCATAAGCCTATCTAGCACTCAGAGAATACTCTCAGTTTGGCACTAGTGACTCTTGGCACTTATCAGCATGGAGATGCCTCAGCACCCGCCATGGAGGGGCAGCCTCCAGGATGAAAGATTGCAGAGGTCAGGGCAAAGGGTGTTGGAGAGGCCAAGATGGTTAGGCAGCCAAGCCATCCTCCTGGGCCTCCTGGAAGAGGAAAGCATACGGAAGAGGATGCTTAGAGAGTAAGAGGAAGGCAGGAGTTAGCTGCCCCTGCAAAAGTGCAGGAGAGCTTGCACAGGGGAATGTAGCCAGGACAGAGGTCAATCCTGGCGTGCTTTCCCTCCTGTGAGTTAGAAGCTCAGCAGGAACCCAGCCTGGGGAGAGAGCGGCTGGCACAGGCAAGGAGAAGACAATGACAGAGGTCCCATGTCTGATGGCTCTCAGACACGAGCTGCCCGCTGGAAAGCAGGGAACTGAGCGCAGGAGCACACTGCTCCCACAGCTGCTCTGCCACATCCCACAGCTGGACAGGTCCGTGACCATTATCTCTCCATCTCTGCCAGCCCTGCCTGTAACACAGACTAATCATTAAAGATGCAAACCAGTATATATTGTAGTTTCTAACTCTTGCTGAAGCTCAGGCACTAATATTTTTACTGCTTCTGCTAGCACTGCTAACTCTACTCCAGCTAGCAACACTAATCCTATGTCACTACCTTATCTTCAGTTTCCTGAATATTTGGTGATAATCCCGTTTCCTCATATTTACATTGTAATAGCTCCTAAACTGCATAATAAGAGAGACGTATGATTCTTAGAAAAGGGAAACTAAAAGTATGTTTACACATTGCCATATTACTGTCTATGCATTCAGAATTTATGTGGTGTAATCCATTTGTGAATTACCACACTTAGACCAATAGGGGAATGTTTGTCCTGACATACCGAGAGGGACAGAGGATAGCCTACACCAGCAACTACCTTTTCTGAGTGTAATACTGAACTGTTCCCAAAACAGGCATCTCTGCTGCTGAAATAGATTTCTTTGTATCCCAGTTGGTGCTGTTATTTGGAAGTATTTATCACTTCAGTTCTCCTCTAATCTGAAATTGCACATGATTCAACATCCCTGGTGGAAGTCATCTAGCTACAGAAAACTGTAACACAAATGTCTATACCTGCACCTTTTACAGCCAGTGATTAGAAACAGGTATTCCAGAGCATGATTCATCTAGTTTATTTTAGACGCCTACTTCAGGATGCAAGAAATCTTACCCAGGAAGGCAATATATCTCTCCTCTAAGTCTAAAGGGACTCTATGAGATTAACTCAGATATAAACATCAACATATGGTCAGATTAATTCCACCCTCTCAAGTCTTCTGGCTTCTGACTTAGGTCTTTTCATTTAAGTCAGTGGCAAAACATTACTTATAAAAGTACAGGATATGGACTTAAGTGATATTTGTACAAAAGCACGAAGCATTCAGCATTGACTTAAACTACCTGTCCACTACAACAAAATATTTTTCACAAAACAATACTGTTCTTTTAATTTAGCTGGTTGTTTTTGACTTTTCTGTTTTCATCTTTTTTCCCAACCTGATGTTTTAGCTGTAGATGTTTCCAGGTATTGGTGTTAGATGCTCAGCACTTTTTGAAACCCAAGCCACTTAAGAAGGAGTCTAAATATAGATTAAAAACATTTTGGCCTCAAGAACATATGGTTTGAGCATTCTGAAGTGAAGAATTGTCAGGATAAAGCACAAATTATTCTCTGGGCTTGAGAACACAGATATTGTAGAAGAATTTTCATGAGTTGGTAATATACTGTTATTGAAAAGTCATATATAGTATCACCTTGTATTTTAGGGTTATTTTACATTCTTCTATTTTTGCAACAACAATCCATTAAATGTCTTGTAATACATAAATAAATATGTAATTACTGCAAGATTGTTGTCTTATTCTCTCAGGAAACCATGACAACATCCACAGTAATTGGAAACATGATTTTTCAGATTCTGTTTGCTCCTGAAAAGGCAGAGGAAAGGAGAGGTCAGCGCAGTGATAATATTCTATACAACATCTTTGGGAAAAGTCAGGTTTCCTAAAGCTGCTGTACTGGTGAAAAAATCTCCATGAAGTGGTCCTAGCAGCAAACAGAGGCTTGAAGATCTCTGGATCACATGAGAGTTGGAATGCTAAGTCTGGTGTCTGCTTTAAATTACAGAAATGCCACTATCTGTTAAAAGGGGCAATTTGAGGATCATAGATAGTTTCTCTTTTCTAAATTATTTCTACTAGCAGATTAGACTGAAGAGTAAAAAAAAATTAATTGCAAGCCATTAATTTAGTACCTTATCTTTTTAGTTGTGAACTGATTTCAACTTATCTGCAATAATAAAGGTGTTTTTCTTTATTTTTAACCCATGTTTGAGAGTATGGTTTTCACAAGCTCTCCATAGCCAGTAATCTTTCAAGAACCTGCAATTCAGTCTCTGGTGTGAAATCTCATAGGTCATAAGGTAGTTTCTTTATTATTAGCACTAGTTTCATTAGTATTATTTTTATATCATACATTTTAAAGAAATATTGCATTTTTGTAGGCTGGTGAACACTTATAAAAAGATGCATAGGGGATAAGGAAAAAAGCAATGGATTATGTTAAATTCTTTCCTTTTTTTCTCCCTTCTCTATAACTTTCTGTCACGTACAAGAATATATGAAGTGCTCTCAGATTCACTACTCAAGCTTAAAATCTGCTAAGCTTATTTCTAAGAGGAGGAAAGGTTAAGGTAGGATCTAGATTTATTTATTTGTTGTGTGTGAGGTGTTACTTATTTTTTTTTCCTTGCCATTCCCACAGAATAACCATGTGTGAGGCACTGTATGGTCATAAAAATAATTATGAAAGGGATGGCCCACATTTTACGTATGCACTCATTCAAAATAAATCTGTTTGCCTGAATAAAAAAGCCTCCCTAATGCTCTTTTCTATCACACGCAGGGGAAAAAAAAGAGAAAAACAAAATAAAACAATCCCCAACATTGTTAGTTTCAACATCTTACTAATTTTAACAAACATTTTTCAACTACATTTCCCCATATTAACTCAGTACCCTCAATATACTAATACGAGTGTCTCTATCAAATGAATCCAGTTTGGGAAGATAAACTTATCCTCACTGTTGTATTAACAGTTGTTTGAGACAAAAACATCTTTGGAAAAACAAAAAAAAAGGCAGGCTTTTTTTCTGTGAATGTAGGTTCAGTGGTTGCCAAAATTGTCTGCAAGGATCCATTCTGCCTTACAGCTAGATGTTTCCTTGGCAGCAAAACTGATGTAACAGACAATATGAACTTTCCTCATTTATGTCCATGCAAAGTCAGCCAGCTTAATTTTAACACTTTTCATTAGAAGTTTAAGATAGGCTGGCTGATTGCAAACTGAAGCAGATGGCAAATGCAAGCAGTTTGTTCTAGTGGCCCTGGTATGTGGGAAATAACCTCCAGTTGCAGTTTGAATGGATAACTGAGTTTGTGACTTCCTTAAATACTCCAATAGGCTTGCAATGATCTATGTTCACCTATACCGTGATGGAAACAATATGCAATTTAGTGGTTCAGGTTACACTGCCTGTTTTGGTTTTCAACCTGTACCATGACCATCTCTGGCAATTAAGCCACGATGTAAATATCATCTTGCTTCTATAGACACAAAAAGCATAATGTAAGATGTGTGCAACAGTCCACATTTCCACTGTTTTAATGAAGACTATCACAAAGTCAATCTCCTTGACATAATCCTCAGCCTCTCTTTCAGATTTCATAATAGTGCACTTGGCGATTTTAGGCTAAGGAAGCTGAAAGCATGATATTTCACACTGATTACCCTGGGCTGTGTTAAAAGCAACCAACTAAACACACATCTAGAACATGGGGCTGGATTCAGCCACAAGACTGCTTTCACTGCCTGCCAGTGTTTAACAGTTTTCCATTTTACCAACTTGTAAACAAAGTGCTTTTCTCAAAGCCGAAAGGGCGCTCTGTGAATGTAAAAAAAAAAACTCCTCCAAAACATTAAAAATGAGGTCATTACTTTGCCAACAGTTAATATTTTCCATCATCTGGCTTCCAGCCAGTAAACGAGGACTAGCAGGCAGATCCTCTTCTCCTATCTGTATAGCCCTGTCTAATGACCTAGTCCTCACAAGCCAGCCAGGGACATTTATGGTTCATTTTTTAATAATTTTCCATCTCTTCAATAACTGAAAGGGATTCTTCTATTCTCAAGTGCATCTTTGCATCCTATGATAATACTTTCAAGGACACATTTTATGAATCAAACACTGAATGTTTCAGAGTTATCATTTTATGTAAGATCTTGGGGTGACTGGATACGGAACAGGGAGGCATATGCACACTAAGCAAGTATAATCCATGGAAGGTTTGGGAAGTTTAAGGACAGACTACCCTGTTAAATTCTATCAGCACAACACGAACTTATTGATGGGGAAAGGCTGGTTTGTTTTTTAAATACTGAAAGCCTTGAAGTTTAGCAATAGAAAGTATTATCTGTGTTGAGTCCTGAATTAAAATGGATTTCAGGAAGAATGGTGAAATGAAAGGAATCAATAGTTACTCCATTTGTCTGCAACTTGAAATGTTCTTTTAAATATTATCCTGGCATCTTCATCATTGTGCAAAGTTATAAATTTAATAGTTGGGATTTTCTGTCTTTTATAATATTGCTAATTCCCTTATTTTGCACTCAAATAGATTCAGTTTAAAATAGAAGTTGTGCTTCCTTAGCCTTACAGCTACATATAAACAAAGCTGTAACTCAACAGGCTAGGTCTCTTTATCCTGAAATAAGATGTGACAGAGGTCCACAAAATTATGAATGGCATAGATAAAATGATTAGGAAATTACTTCCTCATAATATGAGCATCAGTCTACCTAAACTGAATTTATCAATGGCAGGTTCAAAATTCAGAAAGAGGTAGTTTTTCACATCTGCTTAAACTATAGAACACATTGCTACAGGACATTGTGGATACCAAATGCTTACATGAGTTCAAAAAGAGATTACACCGATTCATGAAAGGAAATCCCTCAAAGGCTATTAAACACAGAAATATGGCCTGTGGCTCAGAAATTCAATGAGCCACAGATTGCTGGAAGCTAAGAGGGAATATGCTGGGGTTTTGTTGCCATATGTTTGCCGTGCTCTTATTCTCTTCCCTAGGTATCTGTTAACAGCCGTAACTGAGATAGGATATTTTGTAGGATAACCTTTGATCTGAAGTCATGTTGGCAATTCTGTGTTTAAAAGTATATACACAAGTTTAATACAATACAAAGTCAAAGAAGATATTAATCTTTTATACGTTTATCCTAGTACAGAACTGTAAAACAAGCATGTGACAACTGCAGGGCCACATTGCTTGGTTACAGATCAAATTTTATATTGATAAGAGCTTATTTAAAATATATATAATCAGTTAAGTAAGAGCACTATGCTTTATGAAATTAAAGTCATGGTATTATTGTAATACAGAGCTTCCTTTAATCTGAAATGCTCAGCTTGCTTTATATCTAACCATAGCATATGACATGAGCATGGTTTGAGACACAGCTCCCTTAGGAGACTTAGTTTTCACAACTCCACTGGTTCATATTTCCAGCAGCATATATCTCCTGCACTGTGTCAACCACACTGGCAGCCAAAAGAAATTTACTACAAGTTGATCTATGTAGTTCAGAGATCAGGATTTTCATAAATTTGTCTTGGCTGCCAACACAGTGCCCACAGCAGAATCTAT
The DNA here is from genome assembly GCF_018691265.1 of Tyto alba. Taxonomy (NCBI): domain Eukaryota; kingdom Metazoa; phylum Chordata; class Aves; order Strigiformes; family Tytonidae; genus Tyto; species Tyto alba. Next base: position 28,642,653 of record NW_024881330.1, on the reverse strand, counting down.
GCACCAACTAGAGTCCAAGTACATTACACTAGATACTGTATTTGCATCAGGTCCAAGAAGCTTTTACTTGGCAATCTACAAACAGCATGGTACAAAGTGACAGGTTTGGGTTTTTTCTTTTTATTGCTGGCAAAACTTGAATAATTTTTTGAATGCTGGAGAGTTAACAAAAAAAATACTGATTTCTTTAAGTTTTCATTTTGTTTTCCTGAAAAAACAGCTTCATATATATACAAGTTACAAATATACCACATGAATGTAAACACTCTACAATAACATTCTCCTTACATTTAAATGTAACTGTACACTAAAAACATCTAGTACTTCTGTAATGGAGTTTCACTTGGTATTATTTATTGTATATTCTTTATTGGAAGAACAGTTTTCTGCAGAATTTCAGTATGGTATAGTAGCTGCCTTGGTAAATTTGCTACAGAGGTAAAAAATCATGCCTTTTACTTTGATTTCTATTTCTCCTGGGGATATGAATATGAAGACAAGAGTATCAAACTACCATTACTGATCTACTATGTTTATCTAAGGAGAACTTAAACTTAGTTTTTGCCCAATATTTTCTGCCACTGGAAGACAAAGTTTTACGGTTAGATTTAGCCAGTAACTGGTACATTAAGCATCACGTTTAATGCACTTGAAATCTAACCTCTCAAGAAATCTTTGTTTCCCCAAGAGCTACTTCTAAATCTTGCTATGTTTTAAAAAGCTGCACTTGTGTAAGTAGGTCAATCTTAAATTAATCTAGTTAAAAGTAGTGCACTCTACATTCAAACTGGTTGAACACTCCCTTAAATAGGCTTAGATGCATCCAGTAATTTCCCAGAAAAAAATAACTGCTTTAAACAAGGTTTAAACTAACTTAAGTGCATGTAGCCAGACAAATGTGAAATCAATTTTGATAAACCAATGCAACTTTTGAAATAGAGGCAAGACTTTATGCCTTAAATTAGAGATGTTTACCTACTTACAAATAGCAAAAATGTTTTCATACACTCTCGGGTGAAGAAAGGAAACATATAAATTAAGAAGTCATAAAATATATGATGCTATGTTTTAGTAATGGATTTTGCTCTCTATTAGAACATAGTGTATATATCTTCATCCATGATGGCCCCTTCTCTGAATGTCTTCCTTTCTGTTCTCCCTGCCATAATTTTTAGGATTCGATCTGAGAGCTTTCCTATATTTAATAGGAATTATGTTTATAATAAATCATGGAATAAATCCAGGGAAAAGAGACTGGTGAAAAATATGTAAGGCAATAGTGAGGATGAAGAACAGATATATCTCAGTCATTATTCCCAGCTGATAGGAATAGTCTGGGTTTTATTCATGCAGGTAGCAGTGATTATCAACTGCAAAAAAAAAATCATAGTCTGCCCTTTCTTTCCCTGCCTCTATCTGCCAAAATGAATCTTCTGAGTATAGTCAGTAGTTAAGGAACCTGGTTTTGATGGGTTTGGGTTGCCAGGGAGTATCAGAATATTATACAAACTTGATCCATGAAATGGCCCTTCGGGTTTGTCAACAGAACTAGTCAAGATACAAGTCAAGATTTCTAAAGATGAGACAGCTTTCTCTGAAGTCATTGTTCAGAAAACTGTTTTCAGATTCTTCATCTGCCTCTCTCTTGGGTCTTACTTCAGAAATGGTGAAGGGTCTGAGATTCACTGAGCTTCTGAAACTTTCTGCTTTTAAATTACTGAGAAAACTGCGAACTAAACTGAGAATAGTTCTTGTCCTCTCCAAGGATTTACATGGTATTCCTCAAAAAAAAAAAAAAAAAAACCAAACAAGCCAAACAAACAAAAAATAAAACAAGAAAATACCACTTCCCCTCCAAAACACAACAGCTAATGATCCTATAATAAAGGACATGTATCTACTTCATCACTTCAGAAGCAGCCCCCAGTGTGCAAACTGCATTTAGAAGCTCTTAGGTCAAATGTTGCCTCCTCTCTTTCTCAGAGTTCTCTTACAAGATCATAGGCAACTTTCAGTCATAGGAATGAGTCAATGAAATAAAATCTAGTGAGTACTATTTTTGATTTCTTTCTAACTTGCCTTTTCTGAAGCATACATACAAAAACTGGCCTACCAAAATTTTTTATGATTTTATTACTATATGCTATTAGTAAGGCAGAGTTGCAAGGCAAGTCCTATTCCTAATTGTGTCATTGTAGAAATACACCTTCCATTTTTTTCCAGTAGCAAGCATCTATGGTCAGCATACATTAACAGCTTTCAAAAGACTGTTGTTCCAAGTTAGAACAAAATATGGAGAATATAAGTAGAAACAAGTAATTGTCAGTCTTATGATAGGGAAAACATCTTATCTTGTGAATGTGTATGGCCTACCATGCTACAGTAAATTGGAGGAGTGGAGGATACTGTAGACTCTGAGGCTTAACAACTCCATAATGAAGCAGATCTTCCAGAAATCTAGCACACTACTTGTTCTACTATAATCTGACATTTCACCCTCTAATTATATTGAAGTGCATCAAAAAATTTAAATTATGCAGATTTAATAATGGACAGATGAAGATAATATATGGGAGAGACTTGTTAAGGCTAATAAGAACACCACTTTAAGTTTTGGTACAGGAAGAGAGGGCACAGTGTAGGATTTTTCTACTAGTTACTAGAAATTTTACTACAGAGACAGTCCCAATCCCCTCTGCTCCCCAGCAGTGACTTTACCACAGTGATTTGAAATATTGCAACTGAAAAAAATATTTTGAAAAATATTTTTGTAGAGGATTTTGACAATACAATATCTCCAAAATATTGCCACTCTTAGCAAGAAGTTGTTATCCTTTTATGGATTTAGATACATTATTCATTGTCCATAAATTTTTCATTCAAAAAATGAGGTGATATATATCACCTAAATGGATCAGAGTCATGAGAACAATGAAATCTCTCCCTAGCCTCCAGACTGGTACATTAAGATTTCTTCCCTTTCCTATTCTTTTTCTCCACCTTTTTTTTTTTTTTCCTTCAGCATTTAAGTTTCAAAGAAGATAAGGATTTAAAGTTTTTCATAGTAAGTGCTGATTTTTCAGATAGATTATTATGTAACTTGATTTTCATCTCCTGTTTATTTTTTTCTCATTTTACATCTTTAAATGTACATATTGTGAAATCTTTCCTTTGATATTCTTATCCTTTCTGATTTGCTATTCCTGAACAGTGTTTCACCTCCAGTGGTTATTTTCTCCATCATCTTCTTCTACCATAGTTGCCAAGTGTTACCAAAATAATCTGAGTTTTAACTGAGACCACCTAGGAGCACAAGGTACTTCATAAGGTGTATAAAGAAACCATCCTGTCCCAAATTATTTACAAATCTAAGGCTCTCATCTCACACTGAAGCCTGGATAGGTAGACCATAGAGGAAATGGGGTCTACTGTAGATGAAAAGGCCTACTCCCACAGAACAACTTGAAAAGTAGATGTCCTAAAAGAACAAGTGGAACATGAAATCTCACTGGAGGAAGGCTCCAGTCCAATGCATACAAACACTTTGTCCAAAGTATTGGAAGGCTACATTTCCTTATCTTGCAAAAAAATCCAAACACTTTTTATCCTCCAGTATATCTCTCCTTCCCTGGCAAAAGAAATTCTATCCTTGTGTCCATTATTCCCCTGTGATGGCAATGTTCTTGTCCTTCTATCTGGCCAATACTTCTTATATCACCTGCACCACTATGTAAGTAAATTTGGAGAAAAGACCTCTACAGCTTATCTGGAGTTAAGGTACCAACTGTAGTCTGCTTACAGGGTATTATGAAAGCAAAGAAACACATCATTTTAGAGAGCCTGCAAGTGTTAAATTGTATGACAGGAGGTTTTTTCCCCGAGCAACGGGCCCATTAGTCTTTACTCCTATAAGAGCCTTTATTCATTCTTCAGAATGAGGGAGGAGTCAAAGCAGTAATCTCTTCTCCAGAACATGACTGATAAGATAGGTCTGTGATCCACAAAAACATACCACTGAAGTGAGAACAAAGGAAAACAGCACTGCACTGTGGAGATGATATATTTCTAGTGGAAATGTTAGTCTAGAACATTATTAAAACCAAGCAAAACACAAGAAAATTAAGCAGACATGATCAGAAAAACAAAAACAAAAACAAAATCCAAACCTAAAGTATGAAGACACTGAAATTAACTAGTCAGGCTAAATTACCTTAGGAATTAGCTATACTCAGAATACTGAATTTGTATATGATTTCTTATTTGGAAGGAAAATTATTTTAAAAAGGACAACAGTTATTAAAGCATTACAAGAAGTTGCCTGTCTTTTCTGAAGTGGAAAATATGTAAATCGTTCTCATTAGAAGATTATAGGTGGAGAATGAGGCTAGTACTTTTCAAGAGGATCTTATATTTGCATTTGTCCTGCTAAATAATCAAGTTGGTCCATGTTTTCAAATCACTCTGGAATAACAGAATAGCAATCAGAGAAAATCAGCCCTTTGGGATGAGAGTTAATTTAAAAATAAAAATAAATCACCAAATCTTTTTCCCCTTCTATTGGATTTTGAATAACACTACATGAGGATGACTATTGGACTCCTGGAGCAATGAACCTCAGAAAAAATAACACTCACCTGGGAAAAATGACTCATAGCTAAGATCATAAATATATTTTTCTACCTTCTGCTTTTCAGTGGTCTGAGACTGAGCTTAAGATGATAGGGAGGCTAAGAGAGCTGTAAGTCTTTTTTTCTTGTCAATCCCAAATGGCATTCTTGTCTTCTTCTTCCACATGGAAATTTGTTCCAGTCACAAAAAAAAAAAAAAAAACAAACCAAACCAAACAAAATCTGGACATACATTCAGGAATCCTAGACATAAGATAATTCAATGAGATCATCATCAGAACTTGATACTTGATAATTGGAAGTCACCAATCAGAAAAATAGATACTCTGCATATACAGATCAACTGCACATACGTTACTATTTCTAGAGTTACAATGACATAAGGCTTTTGTCTGGACAATAGCTATGGTTCATACAATCTCAAGAATGAAACTAAGAGTTGCCAAAATTCTTCATAAAACTTGTGTTGCTAAGATATTTATTTGGTCATTGCACAAATTTTCCAGTCATAAAATATCCTGGGTTTTCTACCTTGACTATTCCATTCTAACAGGAGTATGTCTCCCTCAACAAAGTGTATATGAGCACACCAAAATATATAAGTTATTAAATTTGCAGAATAAATTTCCAGTGATACCTACTAAACCTTCATTAAACCAGGACAATAGCAAAACTTTTTCACAATAAAATTTCAATGGTTTTAGATACATACAAGCATATTTTTAGTGATAATATCATTTTACTTTCACTTGTTAACTTTTTTTCCTTTAAAATATCTTAAAATTAATTAATGTAAGAAATAGCTTTTGAAAACTGCTCTGCAACACTCAACCACAAAAAGGTATATAAAGACATGTGTGCCCTTTTACACTCTGAAGATTATTTATGTTAAAGGAGATGGAGATAACCAGAATTTTGCACACTTTCATACAAAGTATCCCTATGTGGAACTGCTCCAAAAGAGTTATCACATTTTAAATTGACACCTTGACTTCAGTGTACACGCTTGTAGATTTTCCTGAGTGCTTGAAGTAATAGCTCCAAAACCACAGAACATTAAATGTAGGCCTCCCACTGAGGCCCATAAAAACACTTTAATTTAGCCTCACAATGCTGTGACTGACTATGTACCTGAACTGCACAAACAAAAGACTCCCACTGTTGTTTCTTTAAACTTGTGAAAAGGGAAAATATGAGCAGTGCAATACCACAGATTTTGCTCCAGTAAGAGTCTAGTGATTGGTTGACAAGAAATAAGCTTCTTGAACCCATTCTGCTACTAAGGGCTTTCACCGTGCATGAACACTGCTCTTGCTTCACTGACCCTGGCACAACAGAAGTATTGAACTATTAGAACAGTCACAATACCATATTTATACTCCTGAAATATTAACTTAAAGCTTTGTTGCAAACTACAGGCTACAAATACTGCTAAATAAAAAGCTCTGAATTTTACTTGGAAGATCTCAGTTGAGAAAGGGAAAAGGAAAGAATTAGTTAAAGCCTCTCATTGTGCAAAAATTCAGCGTAACATTGAAATACAACAGTTCTGCACTTCTTGTCATCTTTATCATCTTTTATATGCCAGAAACATCCTCTTTGTGCATCAGTGCATCCTCCTTTGTCCATCACTGTTTGCTGAAGAGACTCTCTCAATCTCTCTGTCACTGGCTTAGCGAGATCTACTAGGACAACTGCAGCTGCTTGGAACCAAAAGCTGTCAAAGCATCAAAGCATCAAACAGAATATATCTACACAACACTCTTTGATACTGTTCTGCAGAGATGCAAAGGCTAGCTTTAAATTAGGTTTCCTCGATAATGGCAGTAATTTAGTCACATGAACTTGGAGCTTGACAAGGGTCAGGTTAGAGTTCTGTGAGGAGTAGCTTTAAAGAGTATCTTTAATCTTGATTTGGTAAATGTTAGGTATGTCAACTGCACTATGCAGTCACTTATTTGATTATGGGGAATGTACAACTTAAGTAAATTGGTATTATTGTTGGAATTAACAATTCGAAAAGGTGTTAAAAAGTTACTGGGAAACACTAACTCTGTTCTTGGAATGGCATCTTTAAGAATTGACATTAAATGTTGCCACTGCTTCACCATAAAGAAAAACTGGAGAAGACTAGGTTTTATGTACATGGGTATCCACTGTATTGGTGGGTAGTCTCAATTGTTCTTAACTTCTCTTATATCATTGCTAAAGAACATTCCACATTTTCCCTAAACCTAAATAAGATCTGTATGGCAAAGAGTTTCAAAATGAAAGTAGTTTATGTAAACGTTCAACAGTAAAACGTTTGAATGAACACAAAGGTTCCTGACAAGAATTCGTTGTTTTTCACGAGAAACACATTTTCATACTGTAACTTAGATTTAGACAGAAACTTTTCTGCCTCAGATTCTAATAGAATAATCAACTGAAGATATTTCTAAAGTAATGTGAAATTAGGAAAGAAAATTATCTGACTTTAGGGACAGGGAAGCATGGAAATAGTTTTGTTAGTTGAAAATTCATGCTATTTATTTATTTTGTTTAAACTGATATCTTCTCTTACCATCATGATTGGGATTTCCCAAAGTCCATGGCTCATCTGAGTCAAAATGAGTGTCTCCCCCAATTCCTGGCCCAGGGAAATAAGCATGAGCCAAAAATCCTCCCTCCCCATCAAAGGGAGAACTGTCTCCATGAAAACCTGATGCAAAAATGATTGTAATGTCCACGTCCCTCTTGCCATTTTCTAATTCAATATAAGGAACTTCTTCAAATGTTAGAGGAGTTACATTCTGCCACACATCGAAGGCACGGCGAATGGCTTTACGAGTTTCAGCATCACCTACTTTTGGAGTGACGTTCTTTATGCTGAAAGAAACAGAGAAAGGTTAGATTAAATTTGACAAAGTGGTAAGTGACACTGCTTACGTCCATTTTCCCCTAATTATTAAAAGCACTGTGCTTTTAATAAAATGTGCTAGTCTGGCATTATGTCCTTTAAGAAGAGTATTTTTAAACAAGCTGGTGTGAAATTATTGTGTCAATCCGTGTAGCCCTTTATGCTATAATTTATTATACACTAGCTATGCTACTCTCAGCAGTACAAAAATCTTACTTTTAGAAGATTAAAAATATTTTAAACTGAAAAATTCTTAACAGTAGGATAACTAGACTAATCAACCACTGACTGTTTACCTCCCAGATCACAATTAGAATTCATCACAGCTAAAAAATGGCATGTAATTTCTGATCAAAAGAAAAATATTTCCAGTTAAATGAAATTTTAACTTCTTAGTGAGTCCATTAACAATAGCAGAGCTCCATACTGTGACCACCACGAATACTGACAAAGCCTTAAAAACAGTTCTTGTTGCATTTGTAACTGGATAGATAATTCCTTATCAGAAACAAAGCCTTTTTATTTCAATACAGGCTAATATGTTACTTCTATAAATCTTGCATAAAACTGTAGAATTCATTAGAGAAATTATTTTATAGAAGGCAATTATGAGCTAATTCATAAATATATTTAAACAGATATTTCAGTCTCCACTATTCCTTTAAATGACACACGGGATGCAAAACCCATCAGAATTACAGTTGAGTTCAGAGTCACAGTTACTAGTAAATTATAGTGGAACCATCTTTAAAAAAAAAATATTTATTTTTATCATTGATTTCAAGAAAAGAATGGCACTAACCAATTTCAGACCTATCCAATTTCCTCCATCATTTTTACCCAATTCTTATAGCCACCAAAAACTGTTAGGTTTGTGTCTGTTCTGAAACTGCTGTAATCAGATGCTCATTGTACATTTGACATGTGCTCGATTGAATGTCCAGCACAAATTTCAAAAATTAAATAGTTATAGAGTATATGTAAAATATGTAAGTTTACACAGCAAGGTGTGCTAAAGGAGAACAAAAATATATTAATAAATAAACCTGGAATGGTTGATTGGTGTATTAAATTTGCTTGATTATACGGTATTGTAAGTTTATATAAATGGAAATAAATCCTTCAAGTCTAATTTTATAGATTTGGCCTCACATATATAATATTTAGATCACAGGTTCACGTAGAAAATATAAAGTTACCTAGTTTGACTTCCACTCAAAAGTATTCTTGCACTGAGTCCAATGCTAGTCTAACCAAGGCATTATTTTCTTTTAGCTAGTATGTATGTTCCAAAGAAATATCAAGACAGATTAGAAGATAGTATGCTGTGGAGAATCCACTGCTTCTCTTGATCTTTTGTTCCAAAGATGATTTAATCAGTCATTACATGCTTGTGCCTATTCTTTTATTTGTCTGGCTTGTAACATTAGTTCTTGTTCTACATTGTTTCACATACATGAGCTTTAAGAATGTTTTTTCCCCCTAAAAGAAAGACATTTAAAAGAAATTTCTGCACTGCAAAGTCATTACCTTTTTGTTGTCTCTGAAATTAAATTTTGAACCCTTTAAATCTCTTATTATAAGACATTTTCTCCAGCCTATTAAATATTTTCTGTGATTTTTTTATTGAACTCACTCCAATTCTGCAATGTTCTTTTAAAACTGACTTTGTCAGAACTACAAAATACTGTACTGTTCTCACTGTCAAAGAGAAACAGTCCTCTGATCTGTAGGCACAGTCTTACCCTATATGATGTCAATGCCATGTGATTCAAATTGCTTTGTGTGATGCTCTTTCTTCATAATTATTTATTAATTACTAATTTTATGATCAGTGTTGCGTTGATTTTCAAGTGATGAAAAAAATATTGGATGCACTATCAGTTCCTGCAGAACTCCTCTCTGAAAACTCCCTACTTTGTGAATTTCTTTTTGGAGATGGTTTAGTTAGCAAGTTCATAAACTACTCATCCTGTGCCCCTTGAAAATGTACAGTATTTTAAAAACAGAGTATCATGTGACACTAAATCAAAACACATCACAAAGGCACACTTACACTGCCACTACCAAAAATCTGACAACAGTTAACTTGTTGCTGTGCTAAGAATACCACTTACAAAGCTGATGAATTTTCTCTTAGTCAATCCTGCAATGTACTCTCTAAAGCATATAAATCTCAAGCACAGGTCATTGAAGGATCTGTTATTTGCTATGTATAATGAATATAGTAAATGAACCAACAGACTTTCATAGGAAATGGAACATGCCTAACAAAACTGATATTTTGATGTAGGAAAAGTTAATCTAAAAGATACACATTTGGGTTTTTTTTATTGTTTTGTATTTAGGAATCAGTAAGGGGTCAGTCACACTTTTGAGTTATGTAAATAGAGCAAAAAGATGGTCTTATGCTGTTATATTTGATATGAGGAAATGGATAAAAACAGATAGTAATATTTTATTGGCGGTAAATTCATTAATTACTTGGTCTAAAAGTGTTTGACTCATGTTTTAAACCTTATCACTTTACATTTTCTTGCTTTTTCAGTGCACAGAATTAAATTTTAGTCATTGATTACAAGTGAAAAATTGAGCCATTGTGCTACTTTCACACACATTAGCTAGAATAGATTACCTATGATAGGAGACCTTTTCCAGGGGATTCAGCTATTGAATTACTTTTGAAATAGCATTCTGCATCTCAGAATTCATTGTCAAGAAGAATAATTTTTCAAAGCATACATTCTGTATTAAAACAAGACAGATTTCTGGCTTCCAAAACAACCTTCTGGAGAGGGTGAGATTATAATGAAAAATGCAGTTTCTAAAAGAAATTAAATAAATCAGTAGTTATTCCAATATAAGAGTATTTCCAGAAAAATGATTGTCCCTTTTTAATGTGTATAACACACGTCATGTTCAGTCCTAAAAAGGGAAAATTCCAATACTGTAACATGAATATTGAAGTTGTCTAGCTGGGAACTTTGCTTAGAATAATTCACCAATGTAGACATATGAAATCCAATTTATTTTACATTTCTTTCGTGGTGCTGATCATATAACCTCCAAAGGGGAAGTACAGTAAGATCAATCCATATAGACAATGTATCAACTACCAGAGATTCTAGGACTCATCTCTTAAGTCTTCAGTTTAGACACATCACTGTAATAGCAAGTAAAGTCTTATACATACCCTTTTCCTATTATACTTAGCTCTACATCTTAAAGCCAGAAGTCACCTGAAATAGTGGTAACTGCCACTTATAACACAAAAAGAGGAACTGGATATCTTACACACAACATGTTCAGATAATAGAGCTCAAATAAGCACAAGTGGAGGACATGTCGACTCAGAACCACTCCTTTTGTAAGGTGGCAGCATAGCAAGACAAAGGCCATCACAATAAGAAAACTGTATTTCCTATGTTTTACATTCCTAACCTCCAAGTCCAGCAATCATTTCACAGAAAGGATGTTTAAAAGAGAGAAATATCCAATGCTGACCTTGACCAGATCAGCAGTGCATCCTTATAAAGAGGCTGAAGAACATACTCACAATTCCTTCCAAAGGGAAATTATTTTAGTAAGCAAAAGATTATCTGTAAGATGAAACATTTATTTCTATGTCATTTTTTACAAACTAGTAAACTGCGTGATGCTTTGTGTAAATTTTGAAAGCTGTTTTTCTTAGACAACCACAGCCATGTATCAATAGAATACAGTATTTTGTGCTAATTATTGCTGTTTGATGCAAATGTGGTTTTCAACCTGATAGTTGCTTTACACATTATAGGTTTTAGATCCATGCTTTGCACAAGAAGAATAAGATTTCACCAATGATATGCACTTTTCACACTGATTTACTATTTCTACAGATGTCTGAAGAGTCTTGTTTTGGAGACTGTTATTCTGAAATTGAGTCCTATTGATTTTAGAAAAGTTTTGGGTTCTCCTTCCCCAAAATATCCTCAAAATATTATCCATGTTTCAGTGACACATTTTTGGCTGCAACAGTTTCAGGAGTCTTGCAAGGTGTTAGGATATACCTCACTTGGCTGTGTAAAATCACTCGTCTGAAGTTTAAATACAGTACATTAAGTAGCACATATTTGCCATTAAATTTCACCATTTACTTTTTTTTTTTTTCTTCCTGAGCTGTCAATAGAACAGCTTGTTATATTTTTCACATAAATTTCTACAATTCTGTATGTAAAATCAACCCTTCTGACCCAAGCTAGACCCAAGAGGCAGTTCAGCAAAGGCTAGAAAAAGCTCGAAATGCATAAAGCTTATTATTACTGCTTATCTTAGGAGTAATGCCCACCACAACAGTTGTAATAACTCAGTGACAGACTTCTTCATGGCCTGTAGACTTTGATACTTCTATTCTCCACTGCATATAATAAATACCGGTTTAAAATTGGTTCTATGCTCTTTTGTGCATTAAATCCAGAGTACAAGATTAATAATATTTTACTACCTTATTGTGCTGATTAAACTGGATAGCAATGAGTGCTTTTAGAATTATTAGGTAATTATAATGATGAAAGATTATTTTTTAATAACATAAATATATCAATTAATATAAATGGGGAAAATATTTCTACAATGCCATTTCTCTCAAATACCCCGAGATTTTCTTGGAGCAAAGTTACAAATTGGAAACCACATTCTAAAGAAAGAAATAGACACAGAAGATAAAAGAGCAGGAAATTCAACTGAGTAGGTAAAAAGATGCAGTCAGTAATCTGTTTGAAGTAAGCCAATTATAGATCTGTATTTGACATGAAACAATAAAGATTAAAATCAACTGAAACATATCTTAAAAGCGAATAACTTGTTGAAACTACCTTCTCATTGCCATTGCTGTAAATCAAACCTAAACTGAAGCAAAGATTTTTTTAAAATCCCCCTGTTACTTTTATTGCAATTAATAGATTACTTCCGGTCAAAGATATATTTTGTTTTGCACCATCATTTCTCTAGAGACACTTTCTATCAAGTTGCTTCATTAACCTCACACTGATGGGGGTTTTCTTAGCTTCAACTACTTTCCAGTCTCACTTTGCTAACTCTTTGTAGATATAACCTAAGAATGTTTCTCATATAAAATGTGAACTCAGTTCATATAGCTCCTGCTCCAGCTGATTAAACCCAAGTCAGAAGTATTGCTTTTGATTTTCTTGTTCTGTGGTCACATGGATAATCAGTCCACTGCTGCCATGTTGGAAGTAATTTACAATTCTCTTTCCTCTTTAGTTTCATGGATGATATTTCCCCTTAATTCATTAAAAGGAGATGAAAAGTGACAAAGATGAAATTTCAAAAATACAAAACCAAGACTAACAAAATACTTGACAAATAAATGTTTTTATAGGAAAGATGTTCAAAGTAATCCCATGTCATTACTTGCTATTAATTTAAACTTAATGAAATGCAGCATAAACATTTATAATTATAGCATATTGATATTCAAATGTTTAATTATTTCAGGATTGTTGAAGTAGTTATTAAAGAAATGAGAACATATATTCTGCAATATTCAAATTTTATATGAAAAAGATTCACTAAAAATACATATAGTGAAGAACATCTTTTTGTTAACTACACTGTGGAAAAGCAGAACTAATTGTTTTAATTGATTGTTACATAAGAATCCTCTCTCACAATTATGGTTATTTAGACTTTTTTCATTCCATAAAATTTAGAATCACCACAATGTAATTTAATCTCATTTTATTCGGTATGTTTTACATGTCCTCCCCCCTTCTATTCAGAGGTTAGAAATGCTAAGTTATATAACACTGCTAACATAGTTCTTTAATAAAAGGGTAAGCATTACCTTTATTAAATTGGACTTTGGGAAAGCACTAAGCTTTAACAGAAGGATATGCTAAAATCAACGCTCAGGAACTGCAGTATTCCATTTCATTCAGATTCCTAAACATTGTTTACAATGGCACCAGCAGGTATCAGGGAGACAGATACTGGAAACTTTCCTGTGTATCATCAGGTTGACTAGAATTGTGGTGTTTATGATATTTCTGATGAAAGCTGTTAGGACATGAAATTATAATGACAAAAGAATGTTTAACAGAGCATCCATGCTTCCTACAAAAATCTAATGCTTAGTGTTCAGGAATCATAGTATCCCTGTCCCTTTAGTCCTTAAGGATTGAAGCCCTATGGTACTCTAACAGATTCTGAGAACTTTATTGTAGAAAGCAATAGTCTCTCCAGTACAAATTACTATTTTTCTAGATTTGCAGCTGTAAATCATCAAAGTTCCAACAAAACATGCAAGAAGGTATGCTAAGAACTCATGGGTGAGTCATTTTGAAAAAATCTCTTTTCAGAGAACCCTGAAAACTTCTTCACCATGCCACTCAGAATACTTTCCACATCCAGAGATACCATTTCTCAATATAAATTTGCATGCATTTTCTGTACTGTGTGCTCTGTGATACAGAAGAGCTAAAAACTTAAAAATTTGTAACTGACTTAAAATGGTAGGGTAGAATTCTAGAGCAAATACATATTTCCACTACCTTAAGGTCATGTAGGCCTCATATGTACATAGGGAAAAAATTGCATCAAAGTACAGCTCAATCCTGTAAATGCTTCTGGCATGCTTCAAAATATATTAGTCAGGTACAACTGAATTAAAGCATAGAATATTGCTAGCGTATTGAAGAAAAGTTTTCAGACATTTCAGTTGTTCACAGATTTGTTAAAGTTAGGATGGTCTCAGCATCTCTGAAAAAAAAAAAAAAAAAAACAGATAATAATTGTTTCCCCTTATTTTTGCTTTTAATTTTTAATGGAAAGGCAATGTGCTCATGGCTTGATGCTGAAATAATATAGTCATATATCAATATATTTAAAAAATAATGCAGAGTGAATGTCATCACAATGCAAAGTTTGTGCTATCATTTCAGTATGGGCACAGAGACAACCTTTTTTAATTCATGAGCAAAATGAAATCAAGGAAATCCAGCATATATTGACTTTGTGACAAGTATGATTAAGAAGGTGTGTAATTCCTTGATTTAGGAAATATTTTCTAAATATTCCTCTGTAGTAGTACACTCAAATTATTAATGTATTAAAAAAACTTGTTGCAAATTTGAATCAACTGTATTTTCTAAGTTTTTTCTTAATTCAGTATTTTCTTGCTTTTCAGTGTGGCTTTTAAACATACAAGAAAAGTTCTTTCCATATTCCACACAATATAGATCATTTGGACCACAGAAATAACATAGTCTATTGTTAACAAGCCAGATAGGACTTTTAACTGGACAGTGTAAAGTTAGACGTGTCCAAATCTTTCATCTTCTGTCAATTTTTGGAGAGCTGAAATGTAGGATGTGTCCAACTAGTTGAGAAAGCAAAAAAGATATTAATCTAGGGCTTGATCCAATGTCCACTGAAGTAAAGAAAAAGATTAAATTAATTCTAGTTAGTTTGGGATGAAGCCATTGACCATTCACAGTTAAGTTTCCTTCACCAATTAAATTACTACATATTGTTGAACAATCAAATTGTTGTGTTTTTTTTATTCCTCAAGTCAGCAAAATAAAGTAGAATAACTTTTAAAGTATTATTTTATTTTAAATTGTTATGATTTCTAAATAATGGTTGTAATTCAGGGCAAAGCTTGGCTTTTTAGAGCGCATTCTCCGATTTATTTGCAAACGTGTTGTGCAGACTGAATAATCTGAGCAATTGACCAAAGACTACTGGAGTTAAAATTATGAATAGTATGCCCAGAATTCTGATGAACAGGACTTCATATTCAATAATTCTTTGTCTAAAAAGGACATATAAACATTAATGTTCTATTTTTACAAAGCTGATTGCTGTATTGATTCACATTGTTGCTCCTTCTTTAAAGTACTGGATGATTTACTTCCCTAGTAAAAGAGAAGGTGATTGTTTTTTGAGAGAGACTCATAAATGTCTTTGTAAACATTCCCTTTAAAAAAAAAAAAAAACAAAAAAAAAACAAAAAAAAAAAAAACAACACAAAATCTGTTAATAGGTTTCTTCTCTGACTCTATATGATGTTCAGAGATGTGTAACCTAATATGGTTTAAAACACTAAGGAAGAGTCAAGACCATGTCATTAAGATCTCTGTAGTTTGTTCTGTAATTGGGCTATAATTTTAATATACTCTAGATGTTGTCCTTTACTCCTATACTCTTCTGGCTGGCAAAAAGGTTAAAATAATAAATTTCTGCTTCTCCCTCTGTAAAAGTCATGTTAGTATATAACATAAGTACTAGTAATATTTAGAAGGTATACTGGCATGAACTATACCAGACAGAAAAAATACAGTAAGTAATATTGCTGTGTAATTTCATTAGTAACAGAAATCCTAACAAACACCCTAATCAACAGTTCAAATAAGCAAAAAGCTGCATTTCATGAGGACGAGAAAGTATAATTAATGCAGCACAATGCCCATTCCATGCTGATGTTCCCAATACTGGAAATCTGCATTTTGATGCTGTCTGCACACACACTGTTTTCTAAGAGTAATTATCAACTAAGTCCAAAATTTAGTATGTGGCCAAAAAGTACATAGGTAATGTAAATTATAATAGTAAGTCAATTCTCTGAAGCTCCATCTTAAAATTTTGGAGAATTGTTTCAGCTTGAAAAATTATAAATTGAAAATACGGAAATGTAGAAATAAAATTATAAGTCATGTGTGTATCTGTTTTGATCCTCTTACCCATGATTACAGAGACAATCTAAGAGGAAATACATTCTGAACAACGTTAATTACCTTAATTTTAACAGATGCCAGGAGCAATTCTTGGGGAAAAAATTAGTGATAGTCAGAAAATGCTAGAATAAAAATATAAGTAGACATATTTTAAAATGCATTTATTTGTGATCTCAAGTCTATTTTTCCTTTAATAAAGTCTTGATGTTTTGCCTGAAGTGATAATTATTTAATTTAAATAGAGCATCTGAGTATATATTCTAAGACCAACTAGCTGGACAGATAGTAAGTGGTAAATGTAGCTTTTGGCATCATTCAAAGGGCTCCTTTCAGCACTGGTATTGCACCTCTTTGACAGCGATGTATACAAAGAAGAACTCCACATCTGTGGATTTCACAGAGTCCAACAAGAGTTTATACATTTACAGTATTATATTAAGTGTTTTTTTGAAATAAGCAACAAAGAAGAAAATTTGAAAAGCTTGTCTTATTCTA
Source organism: Tyto alba (assembly GCF_018691265.1). NCBI lineage: Eukaryota > Metazoa > Chordata > Aves > Strigiformes > Tytonidae > Tyto > Tyto alba. Next base: position 28,625,899 of record NW_024881330.1, on the reverse strand, counting down.
TTCCAATCAAAATCCTTAGCAAAAATATCACCAAGTATCCTAGGAAAACACATTAACTGCAGTTAAGGTATGTGTTTTGCTCATCTGCTGGTCTCTTTTTAACATGACACCACAGCATAGGTTTTTTTGCTATTACCCTTCCTGTTCACAAAAGCTGGTAAGTGCAGTCCTATGATAAGGTAACTGTGATGAATGGCTTCTTTTTTACTGTTTATTCTGTGGTTCTGTTCTGTTGGAGCGGGCTAGGGGCTTGTTTTTAGGGGTGTTTTTTTATGGGGTTTTGATTTTGTTTTCCAGAAAAGTGTAAGAGGTAGCAGACACTGAAATAAGGAAGAAATAGCTTTCTTTGGAGGGATAACTAAGGTTGCTTAGTGGGCACACTTCTGACTACAAGGTTCAACAAGTCAGGAAGACATAGAATGAAGCTGGAAACTTTCAGGTTGTAAAAAACTGAGAAGTGGCACTAAGAAAAATGGAGCACACAAGTGATGCTACAAATATGATCAAAAGGTTAGGGAACAAAGCAACTTAAAAAGTCTTTCAGTTAACTGGTATTAAGCTTGTAAGCAGGGTATTGCTGGGAAGAACAAAGCAGATGAGAAGTGTGTAAAGAATTTTATTTCTTTTTTTGTTATCTTTATTTGCTTTGAGTTAATTTTTAAATCAGAAAAATTAATATTGTGATTTTTTTTCTAATAAAATTTGTGTTTTCTACTTTAAATGTCTTTTGGTCTGTAATTCACTACCAAGAAATAAGTTTATTCACTTCAGAGCTCTGGTTGACTGAAGGTCTTGTCAAAGTAAGAGAGTGAATATTTTATAAGAGGGAAGGCAGGAGGTAAAGAATTGCTATAAATTCTTCACAGTGAAAAAGATTACTAGATAGTTGCCACATAGTTTAATACTGGGCACCCTCTGTTGTTGTGATTAATGCCTTGGGTGACAGTACAGAAGATATACAGGTGGTAGGATTTAGACTGTTGTAAAAAATCCTATAATGACATAGAGACTACCGATCAGAGTGAACAGAAAACCACACATATTTGTAGGTGACCATACATGCTTTGTCATATGTGTGCACACACAGCACATTTAAATTTTTAAATGCATATTAATGTAAAGTGCTGTAGGTGGGCGTTATTATTCTAACCCACTGTACAACATTTACATTAACAATAAAGGACTCTAGCCAGTGTAACATACTAATATCCTATTTCTTGAAGTTATATCAGTGTATAATGCCTTAAAATAGAATTCTCCAATTCAGACATAAGCCACAGTATTGACACAGAGTTACTAATAAAATTATCTCTTCACTGTGGTATGTAGAACAGTCTATATGACCATTAGAGCTTATGAATTTAAAATTTAATACTTATATGGGTTCATGAATAATGACACCAGTTAATGAATTTGAAAACTATTTTATCCCTCAGAACTTACCCTTCTAAGGAATCCCAATGAGGCTGTGTAAATTTTCAAACAGGCTGTATTGGAATCCTTGATTTGCTGACAAATTATGGATTTTATATTATATACATGACACTTTGGTTGACAGAGCTTTAACAAGTACACAGTTTGCATCTAACTTCCCTGCAAAGATCAGTTTTGACAACAGGCAACATACTGTGCAAACTATATGCCAGACTCAAGGGTTATACAGACGTACACCTCTGTACATACCCCCATGCCCATCATCATGTAGGCAGGAAATGGCTGGGTCAGTGACTCACTAAATTATAATCAAATTCATTTGTACTTAGAACAGACCTGTAGGCACCCACATTTTGCAGAGTCTAACTCCTTTCAATAACCTGTTTTACATACTTAAATTAGAGATCTGTGTTTCATTACAGTGCTCCTAGTTTCAGAGCAATGTTCCCTGAGAAGCTGCCAAGAGGGTTGAAAGGTAAGGTTAAGGACATACTGGGTGTTAAATCGATGCTGAAAGCATCAGAGAATTTACCAGTTACTAACTGCATGCAATTTTAATCCAAGAAAATAATTTCGTTCTTATGTAGCACAGACATACTTACCCAAGAGGTATCTAAATTAACATTTTTATATCACACGTTGATAATAAACTCAAAATATTGAGAAATATTTCAGAAATTTATATTTACTTTAAATTAAAAGTCAACACTACTAGTGACATTTATGTACCTATATGAATATCTTTGGTACCTGTAAGTGATATGTTTGTGTTGCCATTTCTGTCCTGTTAACGCGTAGCGTTTCCGACGGATGTTGAATTTGGAGCTACCTCTTGTTTGGTCAGGCACACCACATCGAGGCTTCTTCATCCAGCTGCAAGAAACAACACCACATAGTTAAAGCAATATGAAAGATAAATCAAAACCACTGCACCCAACTAGTAAAAACGTCATACTTTTTTGAAGTTACAGCATTATCAATTTTGTGTCTACATGTAACAATGACCAACAAAAGGAACAATTATCTTGTTATGAGATTTATAGTTTGTGGAACTTCATTGCACCCCATGACATTCAGAAACAAATTTCTTTGCTGCTATTTCTCCTAGTTTTCTTTTACTACAACCTCTGAACAAAGACTTCACAACTGGACAAGTCTTTCACAGCCAATAATTTATTTTGATTCATTCAAAGTAATTATGATCTGTATTACTAGATTGCTTGCTGAAGATGAAGTACATACACAAAGACGTGGTCAAGTCACTAGTTCCTAAATTATTTTTTGTATTCTGTGATCCTTTTTTGTCTCATTGTCATGGTATTTAAACAAGTTTTGAATTCTTTTAATCAGAGCCCAGTCAACTGCCAGAATTATTTTTTTTTCATTCAAGATACTGAAACTGCTAACTTTATGATACTGTTAAGTTCTTCTATATTACTGTCTTTCCACACAATGAAGAGTATCTCATTGCAACTGTAAGCTCCTAATGGACATATTTAACTCAAGAATTCTGCTTAAGAATCTTTAATGCTCTGCACAAAATCAGACTGAAAAGGTCAAAATCACAAACAACAAAAATTATCATTGCAGCAGTGCCAGAATTTCCACAGAAGTGCTCGTTTTTAAGTGGGCTACAATATTTCCAAGTTTTCCAATATTTCAAAAAATTCAAATTTGTCACCATTCCAAATATGTCAAAATTAGGATGATATCTGATTAAAAAGTATGAGCTCAACAGCAGTATCACTGAACTGATTCTCACTTGTAGTGTAATGGGTTATTTAGTTTGAGTAAAAGTGAACAAAACTCAGCTGAAGTCATTATTTTATATGAGCTGAATAGCTGCAGAACAATTTACCATCAGGATAGTAAGATTAAAGACATTCACTGCATAAGTAAAAGACAAATCTCCTCTGTTACTTTTCCAGTTCATTTGACTTTATTTCTATCATGACAAAAAATTGTTGATGTAAATGCTATAGTTTTCCAATGGTATTTACCACAAGAGTAGTCACACCCTATATTCAGGCTTGCATGAATGAATTTCTGACCATTAAAGTGGCATTTAAGCATTGTTTCATAAATAAATATACACACAGCAACTGTATATATATATATATGACTGGATGACAGAAAAGACATTGGAAATGTCATCTCAGAATGTAGAGTCCTTTTAAAACATTCACAGGTAACAAAAACTCAAAAAAACAACCAGCCAACCATCTTTCATCTCTTCCAGTAGATATTCTTAGTTCAATATATGCAAAATGAAGAACACAATCTTGTTTTGTCCAAAAGAAAACATGGAATATTAACAGTACAAAGGAGTAGTGTGTGTGTATAAAAAACTACACAATCTAAAGAAATAATTGATTTTTCAGTTCTGTACTCAAGGAATGAGATTTGCATTGTAAGTTTCACACTTACTAATACAAGATAAACCATATTGCATACCGAATGAAATTTTAGGGATGGACTAATCCAGTCAAAATCAGTCACATTCATTTTCATAAATCCATGTGTAGAGGTTTAAAAGTACAGCCAGACTTACAACACTTGGTATATGCTGTAGCTATGAATATATAGCAAACCATTGTTTAAATGCATAAGTAGGAGTTAAGCTCAGCAGTCTGTGGGATATATGAAATTTCAGTGATAATACCAAGATGGCACTGCATCCCACTTGCACTGATAAAGACTATAGATGTGCCTGCAAAAACTTTGATGGGTGACACATCCACCAAGTAGTACAAGTGGGGAAGTCAAAATTTATGAATTTGACTGCCTGAACTGAAGACATTGAGTTCATAGTTACCTGTTCCAAATAAGAAACACAGAATCATTTGCCCTAATTTCTGGCCAGAATAATTACAAAGTATGCATAGAACATGAAACAGTTGACTATTATTTGTATTTGCAAGGAAGATAAACTTCTTTCCTAAGTGTCTGCAAAGACAATACTTTAAAATTTACAAAACTTTACCCCAAATTCAGCAAATATTTGCTGAAGCACTCTGCAACTTTACTTCAGGTTCCTCTTTTTTTTAAAAAGAAGTGTCAATTCAACAACATAGATGTTAGAGACTTCTGGGATGAAATATTATTGAAAAGTTTAATTTGCTCTAAAATAAAAGAAAATGAAGGAAAGAAGCAGATCTTAGGTACAGACCAAAGGGCAGTTCTATTATTCTTAGTAAAATGATATCATATTTCTGCTTCAGCAAATGAGATTAAAATTGGCTCAGACCTCAGAAAACTTTTAAACACATTGTCAGTAATACTTTTTCACAGTGCATGTTAGATCAGCATGCATTTACCATGCATTTTAATGACGGGGTATATTTAAATTATGCTGTTGAAACTGCACACACACTGCAGAAAGAGACACACACGTAACAAAATATCGGTGTTCTCACCTTAAGGTGATATCACTACATCAAAAGAAAGAAGCAAGGAATAAAGCAAAAACTAGTTACTAATATATTTTGTTAGAAACACTGTACAAAAATGTCAAGGTCTTGTATAAAATAAATAATATATCACTTGTATTGTTTCAAGGGTAATGACTTTAAATCAAATTAATTAGTCCTCCCCCCAAAAAAAAGTTTAAACTATTTAGCATAACTGATGGAGACCTATTTTAATAACAGGGTTTGCTCACTAGAAAGCCAGGGGCAGATAAGTGTAAATATTCCAAGTTGTGAATTTAAAAATTAATCTTCAAATCTGTTATTGAAATAATCTCTCAAGTTATGTCAAAGGTGCAATACTCTTACACAAAATAATGTTAGCATAATGTTTAACACTTAAAATTTAATACAAAAAGTCAAGAACAGTAGGTAGCATGGATTCAAAATTGAACACTGTGTTATCTTACTAGAACTAGTGACAATCCATTTTTAGCAAACAAAAACCCCACAGCCCAGAATAAGATGTTACGAAATTCAGTCATAATTTGTTCTTGCATTGATTTTGAAGTGGCATGTACCTATTGTGAACATTATGCTTGTATCCTGATTGGCATGGATGAGCAGGGGATGTTCCATGTTGTTATGATGCCTGGCTCACTAACGTTCTTACTGTTCCTATATGACAACTGGGACTGTGGTTCAGACACAATATAAATCTCAATGTAAATTAAATGGAAGATTTTGCACAAGTGGTTCACTAGCTTTCAGGAAATTATCTTTATGTAAAATTTAAGGAAAGATGCAATTTGCATCTGAAGAGCTGGACTATCACCAAATCTATCACCTAGATATTAGCTGAGCTAAGTTTAGGAGTCAGAATTTAAAAAAAAAATATTACATGGTTATTATTGGAGCTCAGACTTTCTAGCATAGAAATAAGGCAAAATGGTAACAATTTCTGGCATGTAAATGTTCCTTTTTTTTTTTATTTTTTAATATGTTAAAAATAATTTTTAGACAGTAATTGTTCTCACACCGACTGAAAGACTTCTGTCGGTAGTAACTATTAATGATAATGACATCTGAGGGTCCTTAGTGTGTAATATGCTCTTCCATCTGGGGGGGAATTGACAAATAAAGCATTCATTTCTATTTTCTTCCAAATATACCTGCTTTTAACATAATATGATCAATTATGATTGGATTTTAGTTATTTTTTTAAATAATTGTTTTTAATTCTAAAAAGGTCCATACTGGTAATGACTTTGCCTCTCTTTCATCTGATTGTCTCTGAACTTGTAGAAATCTTTCATGCAGAAGCCCCTCAAAATTAATATTTTATCAGCACTCAATAAAGAGGCTTAATTGTGACTAATGTACTCTATCCGTAGAGTATGTCACATCAAATTCCTCTCTTAGCTCCATTAGTTTGAACCTTGAGGAGCTATATATGCCAAGAGAATTAAAACAGTTTAGACTCACAGAAAATCTTAAAAGATTAAAATAAAAATATGCATCAAAACTGTAATGCTCTTCCAGCAGGGATAGAGCTGAAACTGAACTTCTCATAACTCAAACCAGTTGCCTAACCTTATTTTGTTCCTTGGGGGTTAAGAGGAAGAATCTCTGTTTCCTCACTTTCTTAAGCCTTCAGGAAAAAGTATTGGCCTAACATGGAATCAAAACATTAAAAAAACCTACCTTTGGTTAAATTCTCCTCGGCTTATTTATCCCTAATCAAAACTGTATAATATTTTAGTTGTTGGTGTTTGTTTTGTTGGTTTTTGTTTTTTGGTTTTTTGTTTTTTTTTTTTTGGCAGAGTTATAGCAAAAAAGGAAAATAAAAGAAAGAGTCCAACAGTGCAACTTGACTTAGTGGCTGGAAAAACTATAGACATTTACTTCAGAAAACTACTGAATGGTACCCTTAAATTTCTTGTCAGGAGAGATAGATACGTTTTCTAAACATCTTTACTCTTCCCTACTGTACTCTGCTATTACAGAACTTTACTGACATTTCTCTAAGTAACAGGAAGCAGTCAAAGACTGACGTAAGATACTGTATTTCAGCCCTGTTACTGATGAGGATTTGTCTGTAAGGCTTCTCATTGAATGTCTGCTGAGGGTACAAGAACTTTTGTATAGCTTTTATACAAAAACATTTACTATTAAAATAAACTAGTGAGTCATTTTCAACAGCTCGAAATTTACAGTTCACTCAATCTGTTTCTGATAATTAATATATAGACAGCAGAGATCACACATAAATCTGATTACTTCTTAATTATAAGCCTTGAAGAAACTTGCTTAGAAGCTCATCTAAGCATTAAAATAAGCACGTTTGCCATTTATTTATAAGGGATGACATTAAAGTAAAATTAATGCTTTGTTACTATTGCATAGAGTTAGTCAACATCCTATACACAACCATTCTATCTGTATACCAACAAGTTTGTAATGTACCCCTTTAAACTGCAAAACATGTTTTTGAAATAAACATATATAGCAGTTTTAAGGAAAGACAACAACTAGTCTTTTTATACTTAGTATGTTTGGTTTAGGGACATGAAAGACCAGGATGTCAACAGTTGGTCCATTTTCAGAAGTCTCCATTTTAATGAATCGACTGTGTTTGGCATTACATAAATCAATCACAGAAAATACTGTGGCACCCCATGCAAATGTCATTAGGTATTTTCACTGGGTTTGCCACTGTCATGATACTTGTATTCAGAACATCCCTCATATTTTTACACCATTACCATGATGTCTTTTTCTGCCACTCACTCTTCCTTATCCCCAGCAATAAGCATGCATCATGCTTTTCAAGACACTTGGGAAACAAATTTAAAAATACAGCAAAAACAAATGAATGGTGAGTAGTAGGGGGAAGATGAACACTGTTGATATTTATGCATACCAAAATACTCATTGAGAGATTATTTTTTTTTCCAGAGCAACAAAATCCCCCCAGTAGACTTCTGATGATGCTGCTGCAGGACATTATTTCTCTGTTAATATCCCCAAAGCTGGTTCCTATCACGTTACCACTATAAATTCTTTTAATTGTTTTTCCTGAAGACAAAGCACCATATCGTAATGTCTTTAAAAGACTACTAGAAAAGCAGGTAAATCCTCATGTACAAGATGAGAACATATTGTTTTTATGAGGTTCCTGCTATACTCTTTATTTTGTAATCCCAGCATTATATGAGATTATAACATATTAATCAGAGAAACAAATGGTAAACTGTCGCATATTTCTGGACAAATGAAAGTATATATACTTTCTATGTAGATGAAAAGGAAAATTATTTAAAACATTTACAAAATACTGCCATAAATAAACAATTGGAAAAAATATATTTATCCTTTATTATATAGTCATATATTCCAAGAATATTCAGTGGTGTTAACTGATGGTAACTTAAGGCTACAAGTCCATAGTTTAGTTTAATGAGTTGGGTGTTTTTCTCTATGGAAATGTGACAAGTTTTTAATAATCAGTTTTGTTCCCAACTCGACTCAAGTTAATGCAACTCCAAATGGCTGTGTAAATGCAGAATTCATCCAGCATGAGTTGTATGCACCTAAGAATTGCATGCCCTTATATCTCTTTCTGTGTAGAAGAAAATCATGCATCAAAAGGTTTGCAAGACTGAATATCCACCAGATTTTAAAAATTACGTTTTGGATTGCTGCACAGATGGATTCCTTTGTCTCTTACATAGAAAAAGTGAAGACAACCTTGCTGGCATGCTGGTCAACACGCCCAATTTAGCAAACATAAACCACTTCCCTTTGCAAATAAAATTTTGGTTTGGTTTGTTTTTTTTCAACTCACTAGCTGATACTCTAAACTAAGAAATGGCCCCTGCTTTTCCTTAGGTTGCCAATTATCTTCTTTGTACTGCGAAATGTGAACAGATTATTTTCCTTTTAGTGAAATATATTGCCTCTTACAAAGCTGCCACTAATGTGTCTTTAAAAGGCTACTAGTGACTGGCAAAGCGGCACTCTCCCCTCAAGGATCAATCACTGTAGCTGTATAATGAGATGAGTCTCTACACCCTGCAGATTGGATCATAAACATACTTTTGAGGATGGATCTCTCACTAGGCATTCACTGCTATTGCACTCCATGTTCTAAGGTCCTTTAAATTCCTAAACTGAGGGATGTGTGATCAACTCACCTACCCCTAGGGTAGCCCTAAAATCTGCTTTGCTTTATTGCTTCTCAATACAATAATACATTTGCCAGTGGAATAAAATGATTTTTCCAATCCTGCCAGCATTTTGGGTAGTCTCCTCCCTAAACTCTAAATGATAGAAAAATCATTAATGTCTGCTACTTTACCAAAAAAGAATAATGAAAGATGACACTTTGTGCTGGAGTTGGTAAATAGGAAATGACGGAGGATTTCCCCCCCACCTCCAAAAAGCATTTTAGAGAAGCAGTAGAAACATATTTCAATAAAGTAAATGTTGGATATGTATTGACAGTACTACTTTGTTATTGTTTGTTTTTCAAGCAAAGTAAGTTTTTCTAAAATCACAAGATAATCTTTATTGCATTTTTACTGGAATGAATCCAACAAGCACTTCAAATCTTAATCCCAGAAGCATTTTCTTAATTGTGTAGTTATACTTTTTTTTTTTTTGTCACATTTTAAAAAAATTTGGCATAGTATAGAGTTGTTTGGAAGTGTCTTTTAATAGCTCTGTTTCACAGAGTTTCTCTGTGTTCAGTCTGTCAGTAAAATCAGACATTGCCGGCTTTACACAACTTCAGAACTGCAAAGGGCATGCAAAACTAACCCAATTTTACTGCATGTTATAATGACAACTGGTCTTTTGTTACTGGGAACCACTAACTGAATAGGCTAGTGGAGTATGCTAAAATTTTTTTCAATGAGGATAAGCAAATTTACACTAAAGATTTTCCAGTAAGAAAAGACTCTTTCCACTGTGAAACATTTCATGAATTCTTGCCAATTTTGAATAGGTTTCTCCACTTCCACATTGATAACCTTTTGGCCCCTTCTTTAGTTAACCCTGAAACATTTTCTTTACAATCACTTGCCCAAAGGCAGATAGCTATTAGGCAGGTAACTACCTGCTACCACGAAATACAGAAAATAAACAAAAACAAAAAAAAAAAAAAGGCAAGGAAAGAGAAACATTTAACTCCCATTCTGAAGCTGCAACACTATTTGGATATCCCAGTCACCCTGCTTCATGTGCTATAAAGTTTTCTAGTTCTATTTTACCCTGCATGAAACAGAAAAGTCAAGAGCAGTTCAGTACTGGTTACTTACTCAATTGTGTTTCTGTCCACTTTTCCTGTCATATTAATGCCATAGAACTGCTGCATGGCAGCTATAGCTGATTGCATGGTTTCTGCAGAGCGCAACACCGACATTCGGGGGTCAGTTGGTGGAAGGTAGCCATACTTTTGTAACCATACCTGCAATGACAAGTGCAGTGGCTATTAAATAGAAATTAGAGGTAAATAAAATGCTCCCTAGTAATTAGTTTTGTACCACATGTAATGAAGCTTCTAATTCACCAAGCATAAATCTTGTTAGTGTGATTTTGGTTTTGGTTTGTTTTGTTTTTTTTTTTTTTTTCTTGTTTTTTTTTTTTGTTTGTTTGTTTGTTTGTTTTTGTTTTGTTTTGTTTTTGTTTGTTTGTTTGTTTGTTTTTTCTCAGAGAATAAATTCTTTGGGGCTTTTATTTCATCCACTTTATCAAAGATTCTGCTGTTTTAAGACTTACAGTGTTTTCCACCCAGGAGACAGCTCTCTTTACGATCTGCAACTGCCTGCTTCAATTATTTATTTAATGTATTTATTTATTTGAAGTTACAACTTAAGCACCTAATCCTGGATCTAGGCACTTCAAGAAATTTTTGAAGCAGACAAAATATAAAATCTACAATATATGCCACATATAATTGACTAGCCACACAGTACGTAATAATATTCAACAACTACAATAAGAAACCGACAATAGCTCTCACACAGTTACTCTATATTGTTATCATCTCTCAAAAAATATGAAAGAGAGGGTGGGGAGACATTCAGCTTTTTGAGAATAATATAAAAATCACAAACTTATAGGCAAAGCAGGTGTCCAGGAGATAGTGAAGTAGCAGTCTGTCCCCACTTACAGGAAGCTCCCTGATAAGAGGATCTCGCTTTTTAAATCAAGATGGATTTAATGCCAACTGTTTATGCTCTCCTCTTAATCGTGAAGAAGTGAGAGGGAGAAGGCATGGTCCAAATAACTGAGAGCTTTATGGATGAAAGCCAGTATCTTAAGAACACCTGGAAAAACCCTGCTGTCCTCTTGAGGCAATGTTTCATAAACAAGTAGCTGCAGTTACCTTGTTTGTAAGCATTCTCAAAATCTAGCCTATACAAAGCACAGTGTAAGACCTTTGAGGCAACGAGAGTACTGGTACATCTTTAAAAATGCCTTAGCTTCTCATCTAATGACTGGAACTACTCACTAGAATGAAAGGTACATATCTTGCCAATCTACAAGACACAGTTAAATTGTACTGATGAAGCTTCACTTTCCCCAGTAACAAGGTACTTGTGACCCCATAAATCTGATCTTCTGTTCTTTAAAAAAAATGAATGAATAAATTCAAAAATTGGTTCAGTTACCTCTCAGACGTATCACATCTCAGCTCACAGATTCTGAATCATTACATTAATGAATGCTATCCACCCACTCTCCCCTTATAGTGTGTTGTAGGCTCTGTCTGCCTCATACAACACTTCTGGGGTTTTTATCTGTTTATACACACTGTTTATACACAGTCTAACACCAAACTGGTGTCTGCAGTTTTCAGCCTCAAGTTTAGCTTGCAGAGTCCACCCAATTCAGTTCCATATCAGATTATCCACATTGGTGGTGCACTCTTCTTTTACTGACCCAGTGAAGAACCTCAACATGGATGAACTCATTGCTATGGTTCACTTTACTAACACTGAACGTGTATTACAGGTGAACATTCGCTCGGTATAAGTAAAAGATCAAACTGGCACTAAAGATAGGGGAAATCTTCAGGTTATGCATTCAGATATTTCTAATTTAAGCTGGTTTACTTTCCCATTGTGCAGTTCAGTCACAATCTCAACAAGGTTTGTGAACTCTACACAACAGGGAGATACAGTACAGACAGGATTAAGACCCAGCCTAACCTCTTTCACCTTCACAATATCTGTATATACAGGAGCTATTCAGAATAAGAACAAAATTTTATTTAATAGATAGGAAGATGCTCTTTCCTCTAGTATAAATAAATTGCTACAAGCAGTACCTGAATCCAACTTTACATACTCCTGATTTCTTGTACTTTTCAGCTTCAAGAGTGAACTTGTGAACGCTAAATTTGTGCTAGGTTTAGATCATCACACAAATAATTTAGTTTATGTGTCACTTTACACAGGAAGTCTGTTTTTCCTTCTATTATTGGAAGATATCTCTGAAAGGCCAGGTAGAGCTGGAAGGTTGGCAAGAACAGTGCAATATGTGGGAACAAGACCATGAAAGTAAGAAGTAATTCTGACATAGAGTTGATTTCAATGTAGCATATAGAGTACATTTTAATTATTCTTTACAATACGTACATTTAAGAATGGATTATTTTGAGATCCATCTTCTCAAGCCAGTGATATTAAAACAAATGATCAGTCAGGGAAGAAAACTAAGTGTGTCACTGTTGTCTAAAACAATACCACCTTCTTGCCACTTTCTCAGCATGAATTTGGTATGCACACACAGAGCAGGGCCTTTCATGAAGCTCTCTTTCAGGTGCTAAAAGTGCATAAAATTACTTGGTAGGCTTGTGAGGTCACCTATCACCACTTGAAACCATCCTCACAGTGGCATAAATGAAAGAGACAGAGGTATGGGATTATAAGTAACCAAATTTATCAGGAACTAAACCTTCAGGTACCTGCATTAGAAAAGCTATAAAGAAAGAGACAGAAAAAATAGCTTGGGGATTAATGCTTATGGGAGAAGTGGAGTAGAGAAGACAAACTGGAATCTATCAGAGTGCCACTGCAGACACAGAAAAGGAAAAAAGAGGTGGCTCAGAAACAGAATGGAAAGTACGGTGTAGCCTTCCCCCTTCTATAAAGACTTAAACACAAGTTAAATACAGGATGCTGATAGTCACTCCATTTCATTGAACAGAGGAAGTAGACCACTTGGGTCTTCCCTCAGCCTTCAAAATAGCAACTAGAAGACACAGACAACATACTGGAAAGTCAAATGACACTCTGAAAACAAGTTTATTTTGAAAATTCAGTCAGATTAACCTCCAAGACTAATAACTGGTGAATGCTTGAGAGCTAGTGTTCTGTCTTTGTGGGAAAGGATCACAAAACAAGGTAAGAGACAACAAATCTGGTTCGTTGCATTCCTCAGATTTCTCAGTTTTCTATTAACAAATTTTGAAGGACTTTGGCTCAGTCTGCCAAATACCTGAAATATGCTCCTTGGATTCTATTGTCCAAATGCTGGGAACTATGGAGGAGAAGCTTAACTTTAAAATTAAGTCCTAAATATATAGGTGGGTAAAACAACAAAGAGGAAAATAGAATGCGGCAGACACAGCAGGAGAACAAAGGAAAACAATTTTCTCACAGCCCTGTATTTTTGAGGCAACCTATTAAAGAAATTATGACCACAAGAATTTCCCCCTCCCTCTCTACTGAAATTAGATGTTTCTCTGCCTTAATGTGCTTCAGCAATGACAGTGCAGTGTTGGTGAGGCATCTATCATCTTGAGGAATTCATCTGTCTTGGAAGAAGGAAATAATGAAGTAGATCCATCTAACATGTAATGTCTGGGATACCAACAAAGGCCCTTTGCACAGACTCCAAAATCAGTGATATGTCCCTTTATACAGTTTTGGAAGATAAAATACTGCTACCTCAAGTAAAGTTTTTGGGCAGGACTTGTCCTGCAGCAAAGTGAAAGCCATAGTATCCTCTCATGGTAATCACAGAAAAACACAGCTGGAAGACAATGGGTTCCACCACTTCCATCTCTATTACAGTGCTCTACTATCCTACTGCTGTGAAGTTTGCCTTAGAGTTGAATCTCCCTTACTATAATTTAAGCCTGTAACTTCTCATTTTACCTGCTGTGGGTGAAGGGATTATTCCTTTCCCCTCTGCAGCAGCCTTTTATGTATTTGAACTATCTGATGTGAGTCACCCTTTAATCTTTTCAAAATAAACTAAAGAAACCTCTTTTGTTTAGTCTTATTTTATTGTCCACATTAACCTCCAGGAAACTAGAAGCTAAAATCTATCTTTACTAAGCATCTGCTTGTATTAATTTGTATGTTAGTTCCCATTGTTAGCCTATTAAACACTGGAGTTTAGCTGATGTGTTAGGAGTAATTCAGAACATAGACACTCAAACACTTCATTTGGGGAAAAAAAAAAGAAAAAAAAAAAAAACAAAAACCCAAACCAGAAATAAAATTAGCCTAAAAATATTTTTTCTCACTAATTGAACTTCAAGGCTTATGTCCCATTTGTCTATACATTTTAAAGGTATAAATCCATGCTTTACACAATTTTTTTTCACCAGAAAAATTCCTTATCATAATTCCACCTTCTCATAACTATAAGGAAAAAGATAAACAGAATCTACTGTTGATGAAAGCTGTAGAGATGCTAGGAGTTTGTTGCGGATCTGCCACTTCTGCAGGAATCAATGGAATCTGAAAGTGCTCAGCAAACAAGTTGTATCACCTTCCAGATTTTGGATGTCATTGACTAAGGTTTGGGGGGGTTTCTGCCATGACAAAAAGAACTTTCATTTCAGTTTGTAACTGCTAAAAATGCTATGCTATACAGATCATCTGGCTATGGAATAGGTAGCACTTGGTCACATGGCTGTATGTTTGTCTCCTCTGAAGGATAAAGCATGGGCTAATTTAAAGTATACTGAATACACCAGTGGACTTCAATCATTCAGATCTTTGCTAGTTTGGGAAGAAAGAGTGCTCTTAAAAACAGTATGTTAACACCACACTGTTACCAAGAACAAAGAAAACCCATATATCATCACTGAAGATTAAGCAAGTATATTATGAAGATAATCAGTTTCAGAGAACTTACTGATTTCTAAGATAGAACTTATCAACAAGTCGTTTCTGAATGACAGTACATAGCGTAAGCTACAGTACAATTATGTTCTATGAACCTGAAAGTTTAGGAAATCAAACAGTCTAATAAAGCACGGATCAAAACAATTTCATAAACACCTTCAATAGCGCAGCTGCATATCATTATTATTCATGTATTCCTATTACATTTTTAGATTTTATCATGCAAACAAAATTCCTAGCTGTACTGAGTAAAACTGTGAGATTTCATAATTTCAAAATATTTTGACTTTAGTTTTTTAATACACTTCCGCCAAAGACACTATAAGTGAAGTGATTTAAAATGTCTGAATAATTCAGGAAATTTATAGTTTCAAAAAGCATACATTTAAGAATCTAACTTATACTGTTTATCACAGGATTTAGTGGTTCAAGTGCTGATGCCATTTTGAAAAGAAATTGAAGGCTTTTACCATGGTATGGATAAATAAACTAACTCCAGAATTAGTAACCATATGACCAGGACATTTCTCCATTTAGGCCAATTATCATGGCTAATGCTAATGTTTTAATTACAGACCTAACTACTGCTGCTAATACTGATCTTTCAGCAACAACTTCATAGCCAAATAGACAGACAGAAGTGTTTACACAGATCATTATAGGGAATCTTCTGCTGATTTTCCTACCTCATTATCTCTAATGCCACCAGTTCCTCATTGGTGCTGTTTTCTCTTTTTACTAGAAGATGTTGATGTGAATTTACAGATGGGGTATACTGTGTGTAGTAACTATCTAGTGAGAAAAATACTTCCAAAAAAAAACATGTAACAAAAACTTGTAGTCCAGGAGAGCCTAAGCCGATCTACCAGAAATGTCTAAAAAATTAGAATAAGAATTATGATAGATAATATAATGGCTTAATGGTTATGATTGGTTTTCTACCTATGGTTGTAATTTGAGATAACTAATTCTTAACAGCTACAAAAGAGCCTGCATGTTCAGAATACATTAGTCTGGAATGGCTTGAAGCTCACAAACAAATCCACTACTTGGAAATATTTACCAGGGTGGAAAAGATCTTAAATAGAAGGAATCATATTCAGACCAAGCAATTACCTTGTTTGTCATTATGAACATGACAAAAAGTCAAAATACCAACTTATAAAATTTAGTTCTCCAGTGACCTAAACTAGAAAGTGACCATGTTCTTTTCTTGTGAATTACTATGACAACCCCCAAAAAAAACAATTTAGATGTGGTATTGGCATAGTCTTAGACATATTAATGACGGCAGTCTTTATTGTGGATTACAAAGTTTGTAACAAGGACTTAATAATTCAGAAAAGTCTGTAGGATGTCTAAAATGCAGTGTCGTGGTTTGAGCCTGCTCAGCAGCTAAACGCCCCACAGCCACTCACCCACCCTCCCCCCACTTGGGAACAGGGAGGGAATCAGAGGGGCAAAGGGAGACTCACGGGTTGAGATAAAAACAGCTTAATAACAGTGACAGAACAACACGCTGACAGCAGTATCAGCAGGTAATGTACAATACAGCTGCTCACCACCCACCGACCAACACCCACCTGCTCCTGGCCGGTGATCCCCAACACAAAGGCCCCACAGCCACACCCCCGGAAGTGAGAGCCCCTCCTGGCCCACTCCTGCCTTTATATAGTGAGCACAATGTCATGTGACATGGCATATCGGCCAATCGGGGCCCAGCCCTCCAGCTGTGCTCCCCCCGCCCCCGCACACAGGTGAGGGCACTGGGACCTGGGGAGCCCCTGGGGTCTCAGGGTGCTGCAGCACTCCTCCCGCTGCCAAACCAACAGGAACGCTATGCCAGCCCCAGCCAGGACATGTAGTCTGAAATACGAACTACTAAGATGCAGTACTAGAAGTAGCAAAGATGAGCTCACAGTAGGCCAAAGAAGAGGATAAATTAGGCCTCATTGAGTTCAGTGTTGCTGCAGCTAGATAGTTCAAAATTAGTTAAGACATCTCCCCCATTCTAATATATATATGCTTATAGTTTTTTCTGTGTTACAGCTACAAAATGGATGTGAAACTGAACATTCATATTAGGTAAGACTCAGACAGTAGAAAACAAGATTTACCAATACATGTTCTTGTACATCTCTTCCTACATGAAGTCAGGAGAGAGGGGACAGAGTCTGGAATTTCCCCACACAAGTGCATGGTGACTGAGATAATTTTAAAAGTGACCTCTTCCCAGTGAGATATAACTTCGTTGCAAGAATCAAGACTGCAGCCCAAAGGCCAGTAGCTCTACCTTGTTAATGACATGAACCAAACTCAGAGTCCAAGGAGTAGCAAAAGTAAAAAGACAAAATATATTCAAAACCGTTTGCTGATTTCCTCTCACTTATAACTCAAGTTGAGTTTAAATATTCGAAATTCTTTGCTTTACTGACACACTTATGCATGGAAAAAAACAATGTAGCTTGAGAGCAGCAAGAGTGGAAGGTGAAAAAGAACAGCCGGGAGCACCAGGACAGAGCCATTTGCAGATCCCAGGAAGGTGGGGACCTGCTAGTAAGTGGTAAATGTGGGATCTGCATGTAACATTGTGCTTGAGAGACTCTGAAATGCACTTGGAACAGGGATCAGATACTACCAAGCTCTAAAGGCAGGAGTTACATTATTCATTCACTACTTCTACTGAGCATCTGTACCAAGAGTGGGCTAGTGTTATAACAACTGTGACACAAATCCTTGTCCTTGAAAGAAACTCCTTGTACCTTGCTCATTCCCTGTAACAGTAATCACATTTATAACTGACTGCAGAATGTGGACCTTACTCATTAGTTTCTAAGGGAAATTTTCTCCAGTCACTAACAAAAATCTCTGGAGAAGTCTGGCATGGACCCAGACCAGTGTAAACAGTTCCACAAATAAATCTAACAGTTCTAGTAGATATAAACACTCAATCATAGACCACATGTTAGGGGACACTGTCCTTATACCTTATGTCTCTAGCTTCTAGGAAAATATTAAATGGTCTGCAGGGATAAGGATGTTATGTTGAATAATCTGGCTGGATAAGTTATGACTGCTTCAGAAAAAAAAAAAAAGAAACTTCTAGGGCCATGAAGATGATTAAAGGATTGGGGCATTTCTCCTATGAGGAAAGACTGAGAGAGCTGGGACTGTTCAGCCTAGACTAGAGAAGAGAAGGCTCAAGAGGGATATTATTTATATGTACAAATATCTGAACGGAGGGAGTAAAGAGGATGGAGCCAGGCTCTTTTCAGTGCCGCCCAGTGACAGGACCAGAGGCAACAGGCACAAACTGAAACACAGGAGGTTCCCTCTCAGCACAAGGAAACACTTTTTCATCATGAAGGTAGTCAAACACTGGCACAGGTTGCCCAGAGATGTCATGGAGTCTCCATTCCTGGAGATACTCAAAACCCATCTGGGTATTGTCCTGGGCAGCCTGGTCTAGGTATTCCTGCCTGAGAAGGGCGTTGGACCAGATTACCTCCAAAAGTCCCTTCCAACCTCAACCATTCTGTGTGATTCTAGACTGAAGCTCCCAAAACTGTAATATCCTGAAGACTTGTAGAATCCTACTCATACTGGCTCAAATCATGGAAAAGTCCATGAGGGATTAGAAATTCAAGTAAATCACTACTAATATTTTTACAGGTTTTTCCCCCAAGGTCTGTTGTAATAATTACTCTAAAATTACTCCAGATTACTTCTCATATGGTCAAACAAAACAATATTCTTTTACTGTTTATTCTACTCTCAAACTGAATTGAATGTATATTTTAGCTCTCACAGAGAGGGTGCACAGATACATACAGGAACATGTCCTGAGGCTGTCTGATTTAAATTAACAATTCTAACAGTGTTCAGCTGACTTCATTGCAAAACTTTGGTTTGAAACAGAAGAATGTTAACTCTGTCTAAGCATGTACTCCTTTCAAATTATGTTTATAGTGACTGATTTTCTTAGATAGACAGTTTCCTCACAGAGAAGGGGAGACGACTTCATTTGGTATTATAACCCACATACTTGTACCCAGTGTCATTCCAAGATCTCCAAGACAGGAAGAACAGTAGTCACCTAGGAGGGAAAACATGTCTACATACTTACATTTCTAAACAGCCAGCATGTTTCATTGACCCTCTTTTGCCCTATAAGGGCACTGCTCCTAACATGAAGACAATAAAAGGACTGGTAGGGAATTAGGAAATATGAACATGAGAAAAACAATAATTATTAGTATTTACACAGTAGGAGTCAGTTTGCTATACAAAGCAACAGTCCCATAGTGCTATACTGAACAAACTAAGAATGAGAGTCAATTCCTTAATCAGAAATAGTTCAATGTGAAATGAAGAAACAGTTTATATGAAGGAGAGACTGAAACCCCCTATGTACAAGGGGTGTTGAGTAATTTAATCTTTTAAACAAGTAGAAAAAAATGTGCAATACTTAATAGTCATCCACAGTCATTGAAAAAAAAAATATTGAGGAGATGGTCTTGGAGATAAAAACCTATCTAGCAGAGTTTTGCAAGATCAGAGAAAAAAGTCCTCATGTTTGAAGATGAAAATAAATCTCAGGAAGTTAATTCTCCACAGAACTCTTTTTCTACAATAACTATTCAATAACACATTTTGTTTATGAATCTCAAACTAAGGAAGAACTTCAGTGCAATTTTGTAACTTTTTGCCTCATAGCTAAGCAGTCTGGCTTCTGGTATACAGTTTGCAAGAACTGTGTTCCACTTCTTTGACAACCATCATATTGTGGGGTATGGAGATTGGCCACAAGATTCCATAACCTCCAGTAACTACAAGACTCATTTTATTTGTCAAGCCTTTTACTTTTTTTTTGCCTCTTTCTCTCCTTCTCTGTATATCTTCTGAAAGGTTACTCATGTGTTCCTACCTGTAATATCATTGATCTTTGTTGGGTTTAGATTTTTATTTCTTTTACTGTTTTCTATGCACTGTTATATGTAACTATGGTGTTCATTCAGGTGCCTGGATCCCAAAACACCACTGGCCAGAACAAGGTGACTGGCATATATCAAAAACAATGCTGAAGCTGGAGTCAGAACAAATATGGGTGACCCACAGGCCCATTAGGTGTTGCTTAGAAAATCAGCTGGCTTTCATGGTAGCAAAAATAAGAATGAGTGATGCTTCCAAACCTTCCTCAGCACAGCATTGTAAGAATCCAGACAGGGTTTGGAACATATAAACCACTATATAAATGCAGCTGTCATTTGGTGCTATATCGAGGAAGGCATGGTTTCAAAGTGACTCTTTCATTACACTCCAGAAGATTAAGCTACCTTGTCACTGCCTTGTTATTAGCATCCTTGATCCCTATAGCTTTGCAATACCTCACCTGCAAGCTGATTATTTTTATCTAATCCATATATATATTGCTGGCATTATTTTGACCATGCTTACCATCACAGTACTTTCATGCAGAGTTGTTTCTTCTATTTCACTATTTCTAAAAGCAAGCAGGAAACTGAACACCAACTAGGGAAAGAGAGTTTGATGTTTAGATCCTGCAGCTTAGCACTTCCTTAGACTTTTGTTTCTTCTGTTTTAGATTCCACAAGAGAAAGGCCAATCTCCCCTGACACACATATGCTACACAACCAAAGCAATGCATTTCATCGTGAATTCATAAGGACTGCCTCATTACTTCCATCACCATCCTACAAGTAACAAAAAGTCTCAAAGTGATTGGCACTAGCTGGAAATGGCCACAGACATTTTTAGGCTCTGAGAATATCATTGCAATCAATCATGTACTTCAAAAGAGAGGCATTCATATCAGTAAAATTAAACTGTATTATAGGATTTTTCCTCATAGACTGTGAAATCATTAGCAGCAGTAGCTACATCAGACAAATACAACCTGTACACTACTGTAAGACTAATGTAAAAAATCGTAGTTATTTGCTGTCTTCTATGGCACAATTATAAATTACATGCTGTCATGTAAAAAAAGAAAAAAAAAAAGGCAAAGATACCAACAGTGTAGTAACCAAAAATACATTAATACCACTGCCTTTTTTTATAAGTCCCAATAGGTTGTTTCAAATTATCTTAAGAAAACTACTAAAACTTTGTTGTAAGACATTTACATAGGAAATACATAAATACATAACGTACCAACAGATGGTGTTGTGCTACTTTAAAAAGTAACAAAATCAAAAGGTCAAGCTACAAAGTTCCTTTGGAGAAATGATTATTCAAACCATATAGGACACTTGGTATTTGAATCCATTAGATAAATTAATTTTACTATTATTGTTTATGCAGTTTTAAGTTTACATCAGTGAAGGAGATGAACTGCAAGTTAAACATCTATAGAATATGTGACTTGGCTAAATATTTTTTTTCCATATCACTTATATTTAATTTTCTTCATTATAATAGTTTTTTTCTCATTTTCTAAACATAAAAAATATAATATTTTGAATAATAAACACATCCATTAAATATCCATGCAAATATTTCCTGTATAGATACCAATATCTTAAATATTCTTATATTATGGATTAAACCAAAGTTGCATTAAAGCAAAAGATTAGAAATGCAACAACACATTGCATATATTCTGTGGATTTATACTTCATAGGCTTTTTTTTACTACACCTTTATATATAACTTTGCATGCAAAGTCATACTGTACTGCACATAAGCAGTGTTTGAAAGTCTGTCTAAAAAAACAACTGGCTATGCTAAAGTCCACAGGAAAGTTGCTTTCAGTGGAAACAGGAGGTATTTAACTGAATCAGGTAGTTCCTTTATTTTGCTGAATGTTATTTTTACTTTTTCTCTTCCTATGCCTTTTCAGCAATAATGTCTCTACTACTTGAAATATAAGATTTTATGGAACAGTATGCTTGTTTCCTATAGTCAAAAGAGTTTTAAAATATAAATTGATACTAAACCTACTTTTACATTGAAACTATCTTTTTCTCTGCTGTTTGCTTTTCAAAGTCAGATATATAAGATGTAAAATTTAAGATGCTGTACTTCCTTGCTGGATATTCTTCCATATTTTAGAAATCCTTCATTTTTACAATCAGGCTGGTATAAGATTTGTGATATTTTCAGTACTATAATAGCTCTTCGAAAAATCTGATTCATATTTCCCTGCAGAAATCTATAGATAGAAAATGAACATGGGTTTTATAAGTACATAAAATCTACAGATAGTATTAGTTTGTCACAATCCAGGGAGAGACAGAAAGACAATGCAATGAACATAAAAAGCAATACTGTGGTTACCCAAATTACTTTATTTGGTCCACATAGCAGAATGAAAACAACAAAAAAGTAAATACTACAAAACAACATCATTTTCAATAAAAACCTTGAAACGTCTGCAAGGAGTCCAGGAATCTAATTAGAGAATGAAGGAAGTAAAATCCCTGAAATGTATGATTTCTTTGGAGCAATGCACCCAGTTGATAGAAAGAAGGGCAACATTTTAATTCATCCACTCTCTTCCTGTTTTGATGAAGACAATATATTCAGCTACAGAGTAACTCTATCTGGTCAGTAGCTGTCAGGATGAAAAGAAAAAGGCAGTAGAGAAATCAGCTCATCCTCTGACCCATCCTCTTTTAGTTTCTGACTTACTCTCCAGCTTTGAAAATGCTGTTCCAGTAGAGGAGTTTCCACGGGATATTGATCTGTAATTAATGTTTCTTACTTTAATTTCCAGCCCTGTCACAGGGAGGGCAGGGATCAATCAGAACCTAGCACT
Source organism: Tyto alba (assembly GCF_018691265.1). Taxonomy (NCBI): domain Eukaryota; kingdom Metazoa; phylum Chordata; class Aves; order Strigiformes; family Tytonidae; genus Tyto; species Tyto alba. Next base: position 28,603,127 of record NW_024881330.1, on the reverse strand, counting down.
TCCATTTTAACATGCTTGCTTCCAATGATTCTCTGATAATTTATGCAAATTACACCTATTTTTTTCCTGTACATGTGGTTCAAATGGAGCCAGGAAGTGCCCTACAACTGAAGAGATAACAACAATTCTAGTTAAACATTTTTACCCTTTTTAATCATCGTCAAAAGTGATTACATACCTTCCATACATTCTGTTTTAGCATGGATCACAATAGGTGAATACAGTAACTTTTCTGTATAGAGTTCAAATCCTAAGTAGCAAGAAAAGGTGAATTTAGTACGGTTAAGACACTACCCTTGTTTCAATTTACCATGGAATCCACCACAATTGACTCCTGCCATAGATATTAAGGTAAAGAAAAAAGACAGGAAGTGTAGAGGAAGCTATCTTGCTTGCTACAATGAAGACATATCAATTCTGAAGTAAAATGTTCCCTTTCCTTGAAACCATCTCTGTGTAGATTAGTGCCAGAATATGATCAACTCAGACTAGCTGTATTAGCCTCCTACTTTCATAAAAAAGTCCTCATACTTCATTTGATAAATCTATTTTGCTTGCAGTACACTAACTCACCAGCTGTTTGTAATCCTTCTGCAAGTAGCAGAAAGACTGCATATATTTCGGTACATCTGCAACTCTCCTTTTTATGTCATCCTCTAAATTCTATTTTTGTTAAAGGGCAGGATTACAAAAATAGAAGGGGGGAAGGGGAAGTGGTGGATTGATGCAAGTGAGGGATGTGACAAGGTGATTCCTGCAGGCAGAAAGGGACATAGAGTAATTGTTTTAAAGCAAACCACTGGATTATCTTTTATTAGCTCCCCTATGTAATAGAACAATTTTAGCTTTGCTTAATTAGGACTTGATGCTGTGAACTCCCAAGTACTCTTGATAGCCATAGGTTCAGAAGGATGCTTAGAGCCCTCAGTACCTGGCAGAATTCAGTCAAGTGTCTCTATCAACCAACAGGAAGATTAGGATTTATCTACACTTCTATAGGTATAAAAAAAATAAATTGCTAAAAGAAAATAATTTCCTTACAGTAATCACTGGCAACATTTCTAAAATTCAGATACTGTAGAGGGTTTTTTTGTATAAATGCATTGTTTTTCTAGCTCAAACATGCAGATAGAATCAAAATAGCAGAAAAGATCAGGGAAAAATATATGTGCATGCTTTTCTATTTTTTCCTTCGGATAGACGTGGTCTTCCATGTAATTAAGAAGGATAATATGCAAAACAAGTAACCTAGTAATTTTAGAAATTACATTTGCAATTAATAAACATAATAGGTCCTGTATTCTCATAGCAGTGTCATTAGTATGCTAATCCTGTGAACCTAATGTTTAAGGATCCCAAGCAGCACTTTATTTGATATTAATTTGTTTTCATTTTATCATAAGTTTTTTATACTTGGTCTGCCATAAACGAGGTAAAATTAGAGCTGGTATTACTGCATTCAGCAATAAAATCCAAATTTCCACAAGTTTGTATATATTTTTGTTCACGTTCAAAATGCAAATAAGAACAGCTTTTACATATATTAAAGCCAAGGTTGTTTACAACTGTTTATCTGTGTATGTATAAATATGCTTAAGAGAAAAAATAAACATTTTTTTCAGTTTTGTTCTTAGAAAAAATAAAAAATGTTTCAGAATAGTGATTGAGTTAGCAATTGTTAATGGACAAACTGAATATTTGATTTCTCAGCTCCGATCAGGAAGGAGGAAGAAAACTTAGGAAAAGGGAATAGTGTAAGTTTTGCTATATTAGAAAAAAAGGAAAGGGGAAAAAAAAAAAAAAAAAAAAAAGGGAGAAAACAGGGAAACAGGGTAAGGAATGAAATGAAGTCCTGAATTTTGCAAACATTAAGCTCTCCTCCAGATTAAAGTACCTCAGAACTGCAACTAAGGAACAAATGCCCAAAACCTCTTCAGTCTGTGACCAGTGTATAATGAACAAAAAAATATCAATTATGATTGACATGGCATAAACTGGTTAGGATACAGTGTCCTAGTCATTCCTATCCCAGAACAGAACAGGCACACAAAACACTTCCAGCTGAGATATTCCAATAGGTGGTGGACAACATGGAAGTAGTATCTTATTTTGCTGTATTGCTTTTCTGTATGATGGTTAACCTGGAGCTTATTTTAGACACTTGACAATGTTTTTTGACTTCCTACAGGTAAGAGCTAACAGTATGCTTTTGCATTGTTTGAGGATGATATTTGTATGATAAACATCTGCAATATAAATTTTATTTTTATCAAGCACCATCTCCTTACTCACCTTGAAATTGTGCAATTGACCTTCATCATATCTATTCTAAGGTTCAATTTTTTTAATAAATGCTTGCCACATACTTTCTTCTGTAAGCAATTTTTCACAAAAAGTAATCTTTCTTCTTTCTCCCAATCTAAAAAACACTCAGTTTGAGAAAAGTGATAAAGTTAACCACGCTTTTTTAACAAAGAGAATTTCATGTTACTAAAAAGTATAAATTCCTAGGGTTATCTTTTAATTTTGGAATGTGATATGAGATCAGCTTTTAAAGCAATAAGTTTTCTAATTCAACAATCTAACTTGGGTTATTTTTAAAGACAAATTAAATATATCATTATGACACAAGTCTTTTTTAGTTTAATAGTGGATTTAATAATGCAGCCACTATCTGAAAAGAAAATGGTGCAAAGGTGACTTCCTGAATTTACAGTAGAGTACTTGAAGTGCTTATGCTGCTCCTTGATGATCTTATAAAAAGGAGCAAGGATATGAACAAGACTTTAATGAGAAGTTCCTAGAAAATAAAAGTTGTGAGGAATCGTACTGCTGAGAAAGCTACCTGTGGCAAACACAGGGATGCAAATGGAGGCTCAAAGAGTGGCAGCAACTTTTCTTTTCTTTCTCTTCCTAGCAAAATGTCTGAAGAAGCAATGATGGAGAACAAGTCTGCAACTTGATGGAAGCTTGAAGAAAGTTCTATAATACAACTATTGAAGGACAGAGCTTCAGGATTACCAAGCACCTAATAGTCAGAAGTAGATTTTTAAGACCCTAAGACATTACCTTAACAGAAACTATAAACAACGTGTCACTAGTTGTTAAGGTAGGTACCTATTGTCATCTAAGCATCACATATATCTTTTTCATGAAGTTCAGCATTATAACGCTTAGGAGTTGCCAGGTAGAATACTAAAGTTTTCTCCTTATTCAGTTTGATGGATAAAAAGTGAGATATAGTCACATAGCCATACTGCCAAAAGGTGAGGTATGCTTAATGAAATAAAAGTCTTTATCAAGTGGCATTTTTAGATTCATCAAATTTAACTGATCTCTAGTTCTCCTTCACTTCCTTTCCTCCTTTCTAGAGCAGAAATGCAGTCTTGCTTCAGCATTGGGTAAGTTTTGCAGATGAGCTGAAAGCAAAGTAAAGATGAAGGATCTGATAATGTCAAAAGCTCTTAACTGATTGGATGTACCAATGGCAGGATCATTATCCCTATCACATAAACAGATAATCACAGTAAGTGATTGGAAACTAAGTATGGGATTAAACAGGGGAAATTCCACAATGGACTGTCTCAACGGTGCTTCATCTCCCGCCTTAGTAAAAACTTCTTCTTGGACAAGTACGGCATAATCTGTCTATCAGGGTAAATTAATTTTCACCCCATAAATTAAAGGTTGTTTCTTTAAAAATCAATTTTCACTTCAAAGTTTACTGTCCACTTCAACTGATCCACATTAATTTTTCAAAAGATATACAGGAGAACTCAGTTTAACTTTTCATATTCTTAAGGCTGATCCTATTTAGTCTCCTCAAATGAAACAATACAGACCCTTACAAAAGGGCATATCCTTACTCAAATTTCCCCTCAACCTTTTCTAGAATTCTGTCTTTTCTTGATGAATCACTTTGCAAGATGAAGTTGTAAGAACCTAACAAACACTATGAAAGAAAATACAAATAGATTATCTCAGTGATATTAAAATGCTTCCAAATTTTTAGAATTGTTTTTAAATGTCCTAGCATTTTCCTTTGTTAGCACACTGAACAGCTGTTTTCGCTGAGCTGTCCAAACCATTGCCCAAGTCTCTTCCCTCAGTGACTATAATTAATTTAGAAATTTGCAACGTGTGTGAGAAATTCAAATTATCCCCTCTAGTATGCATTACCTTATCAGCACTGAATTTCACCTGCCACCCTCAATAAACTGACAAGCATTCACTCCAATCCACACGTTCTGAGAACTGTACTATAGCACTCAGCAAATAACTTCTCTCTCAAAATAAATTCAAAATCTCATCATAAACTCACTTCTCAACAAAATTTGTGGGAAAAAGTCTTGCAAGGGTAAGTAGGTAATGGAATAAGCTTCAAAGTTTTAAGAAATATTATTTTCACTGGCAAGTTGAAAATCAGAATAGATTGGTTTTTCCCTAATGGATGTGCTTTATTTCAAAGCAAAATTAGTTCAGGGAAGTCCTATGACCTTTACTGTGAATGCAGGATGATCAACAGCCTTTTATGAGAGCAGGTCTCACATTATTTTCCTCCTAGAATTAACAATCTTCTTAGAGATAATAATTCTTCATGAACAGGAAGATGTGATGGGATACTTGTACAATCACCATGGCAGTAGCTATTAGACTTGCATTTTTGCATATCATGACCTAGAAATCATTAGTCTTTCTTTTGTGCCTGTTCAGTACACATGTGGTTGTGACAGCAAAGAGGTAATGCTAACTGTAAGTGGAGGCTCTGTATTTAAGCAATATGCATCACAGGAGTTTGGGAGGTCTGGCAGTTGATGCCTCCAGGGAACAGTGCAGAAACCTTAATGAAAAAAAGCAGCGGGGACTGACAAATAACAGGACATAGGTCTGCAGAGGGACTAATATATACCAGTCTGGGGTTGGAAGGAACTAGAAAAGATTCATGTGGTTTTAGTGAGCACTGAACTGCTTTGTAGGAAAAAGAATCTGAGAAAAATGGATCAAAAGTCTGCTACTGAGGTCTGGGATGATGTATTAGGTCAATGGCTGTTTATATAAATGGCTTCATTTGTACACATAAGGTTGAGACAGGTGGAAAACACTTATACATCCCTTCAAACTTAACCAAAGCCAGTTTTTTGTCGATGATTTTAAAAAGATAAAATAAAATAAAATAATAAAATAAAATAAAATAAAATAAAATAAAATAAAATAAAATAAAATAAAATAAAATAAAATAAATAAAATAAAATAAAATAAAATAAAATAAAATAAAATAAAATAAAATAAAATAAAATAAAATAAAATAAAATAAAATCTGCTTGCAGGCTCAGAATGAGCTATGTTTTTTGTTTATTTTGTTTCTTTCTGCAGGGCATATAGGGCAGCTGACATACCAAATTCTGTACACGTCACTTTTCATAATGGAACACTTGAACTAAATCTTGTAAAATCCTTACAATTAATTAGTGTGAGCATATATAGAAAGTCTCTGTTCCAATCATGCGAGAGTCTTGAAACATTTCAGATAGTGCCAAGCGGTGTACAATTCAGCATTATAATAGAAATGCTTGGTAAGACATTTTTTCTTCTCCTGACACTACTTTTATGTTCTCCTTTCCTTCTTAACTTTAAACTACTGAAAACTTGTAACACCAGGAAAGTATCTGAAATCTCTCGGAAACACTGTTTTAATTTTCATATCATGTATTGAAAATTCTGCTTAAAACTCAAATGCTTTGCCATGTAGTATGGATCTGGTGCCCTCAGGCACTATTCTGCCATTCTGAAAGGCTTCTAGAGAGTAGCTGCTCTTTTCTAGAAAGGCACAGAATCTGATTTTGAAATACTCAGACTTTGAATTTAATTTCCACTCAGGACTGGAAAAAATTTATTACGGAGAGGTTAATTCAGTACAGCATGGACATATACACAGAAAGATCTATCATAGAGTTTACATTGCCTTAAAAAATTAGTTTCTCTGAATAATTCACAATTTTAAAGGATTTATTCCTATAGCAGATTAACTAGGGAAATAATAGTAATCTCCTTTCATAGGTGAGGAGCTGAAGCAGAGCTAAGGCAAAGACCTGCCCATTAAGCCTCTGACAGGAGATTGAGACAAGAGAAGGAAACTCTCTTGGACACAAACTGTGCTTCCTCCTGATTCATCAGAACAAACTCTTATGCTGATACTTTGAAGTTCCTGAAGCTGATGGAACTGCTTTCACCCTGATGTTTGAACAAATGCTTTGTAAAATACATAAAAGTACCCAGTAAGGAACATTTCAGGACAATTTAAGTCTTTCACAATAGCGGAACCACATGAATGAAAGCACATACACTTTTTATCATTTATTTCCATATTCAGATACTAGAGCCAACTTGATAAGGTATATTTAACTGTTAGCTAATTCATAATTTGTTTTCTCTTTAAATATATACTCGTTAAAATAAAAACCCCTATACTTTTGTAAATACTACTGCTTTAAAAATCTGTTCCTGTGACTCTCGTATTACTCGCTAGCTTTACAAATGTGTCCCCTCACTACACTTTGGATTATATGTTAATTTCTTAAAATAACTGCAAATTTCTCATACTCTAAGCAAATAAATATATTTCTATTATATTAGTATTGCAAAATATACAGTACCAATTAGCATGCAGTGGGTTATTTCTATGCATAATTAAAACCAATTGAAATAAATATATATGTATATATATGAAAAAAAATCAACGAAAATGTGCATATGAAAATGCTTTACTATTTGTTCATCTTCTAACTAAAAAAAATCAATTACATTCAGCACTATCCCAGTAAAATTCTGCTCTCACCTATGAACTACCAGGTGAGATCCTTGGAAGTTATTTTTAAAGAACATCCAAATAGACTTGTTTTTAAAAATTGATCTTTCCCTATTTTAATGTCATAGCTATAGGAATTCAAGCTATTTTTTGCAGCAATTTTGTATACATTCATTGAATAAAAGCACATGAAAAATTTATGCTAGGGTATACAGAAATTTTCCTCCAAAACTTCAATTTATACTGAATGCCACTATATTTAATAAATATCATTAAATATTTTCCAATTTCAGTGAATTTACAAAAATGTGAAGAGAAATTTCATGGAAAATTTTCCATTTTTTCTTCTATCAGAAATTTTCATGGTTGAAAAGCTGTTATTTGAAACTTGTTTATCTCAGGGTTCCTTTAAACCATTTCTTTTAGAATACCTGATTCCCTAACTGGTCTTAGTGCAGTACCTGTAGTGCAAATCTGTTTTATTTTTGGAGACAAACACATTTTCCTTGGACAGTATAAGCATCATCCCAGATTTCTCGGGTTGCATTGAATTCGGATGTTTGCTACTCAGCAAGCTCTTTAGATCACACAGGTATGCTTGAAAATTTCTTTCACAGAAAGAGAAATAAGAAGTCTTTGGTTCCATTATCCTGTTTCCTATTCTAACCACTGGAATAAAAATCCACAGTGTTACATGTGCTCTTCTGTGTGGAAGCATTTGCACTACCTCACATAGCATTCTTCCCATACAGTAGTATTTCTTCAGAGGGGGGAGAGCTTCAAACTTGCCTCTAGTCCAACAGACTATTGCAAGGGACTGTGGCAGAGAAAAGCCAAGAATATGAGCAAATGCTTTATTTAAAAGACCATAATGGAAAATTTGATGACTCCTCAACACCAGCTATCTTGCAGTAGTACCTTTCGAAGACCATGGTAAACCAGCTACTCACAGAGCTTATTTGGCTTGACAAAACCTGAAGACAATACACATCACAAACAAACTTCTCTTTTCTGTATTTCTGAGTGGAAGCTAAAGGTATTGTATAAACCATGCTGATAAATACCCTGCTCACTTTTCCCTGTAAAAAGAATGCAAATTTGGGACATGATTTTTTTAATTCTCCTCCCAGCCTGAGCCCTGCTAACACTCAATTTTGTCACATTACATCTCCCTGCTTTCCTGAGTCTGATTTGCTCACGCACGATTGCACGTGACAGCATACACTACAGTGAATGCCAATATGAACTGCTTAAAAAGCATAGACTTAAAAAAATTAGGAAAAAGAACATGACAATGAAAACAAGATAGGGTCCTATACAGAAGATCAGATAACTAAGGGAGGCAGTCACTCTTATGATCCAAACCAGCAAATCTTTTAACTGCCGTCCACGCCCTTGCATGTAAATTTTTTGCATGGATCATAGATGTCACAAAGAGAAAAATAACATGGATAATTACAACAAATCCTCAGAAGTCCTCAAGTCTAGCTTAAGCAGTTTAAGTCCTGAGCAGCCTCTCAGAGGTAGATTGAGAAATCCAATAGCAGACTGGAACACATATTCAGTATCACTTGCAAGCAACAAAATATAATCTGGAAATGCTTCTGTTAAAATCAAAAGCCTGGAAAATTAAATCAAGGCCTCTTCAGGAAGATAGCTCGGTAGGTCAGGTGGAACAGTACTCAGGCCACATATTGTATTTGTTCATTATATATTTCTAACTGGCCAGGATGGTTATACCATGAAGTACATAAATACTCTATGCTATTTATTACTACTCTGAAGAATTATAAAATATAAAAAAATACATTAAATGCATATCTTCACAGATAGTTGCACATGACTGATCTTTACAGTGATTCTGAATAAGAACTATTTAAAAAAAATCTCAAATCAGGAATAAAAACAAGGAACGAAAACAATACAAGTGCCCATATACATAGACAGTACAATTCATCTAAGGTATAAAAAAATATAGTGACCTATTAAAACTACATCTAGTTTCTCTTTTTTGTGTTGATAAAGTGACAAAACCAAAAAACATGGATTTTTCTGACAAACTGCAGAGGGACTCTACATGTACTAGTCTGATCAAACTAAAATACCTAACATACTGTGTACAGCCAGATAGAAATGAGTTATGAATTTCACAGTGTGTTTACATTTTACTTCTATTACTGTTACATTAATTGTCTCATAGTTTCAAAAAACCTTAATGATTATCACTTGACTCTGCTTACTGTCCTTTGCAGGTATTTTTCCCTCTGTTCTATTGCTTAAAAATGCCTTTCATTTGATAAAACATACTGCATTTCAGTTTACTCTGGCATTAAGTTTTATTATGGTATATACTCAGTAGTTTTTAACTACATAAAAAAATGACACAAATTGGCAGTTAGGCAAAAGCTTTAAATTTAGGCAGGAACTCTCCACAAGCACAGCTCTTACCAGGCATTTTTCATGTCCTATTATCAATGACAAGGCCCATAGATCCATATGACACCTTAAATGCTATCATTTTACTGTAACTGATCCCAGTAACAATGGCTTGGCTTTCATTTCAATATCTTCCATCTTTACAACAAAATCTGCACATAGGAAAAGAAGTCTGTGTTTCACTGTACTTTAATGTATCAAAGTAATGCTTGTAACACCCAAGCTCTTGTTGATAACTGAGTCAATTAACAAAATGAACTGCAAACAAATTGATTTTCACAAAGTCTTAAGTTTATGTTGTTTTTTCAACACTTGGTTGTGGGAAGATGTAATTAAATCCAGACCCAGATGTCCTCCCCTGTGTGTTACAAATTCAGGCAGACTTCCACATGAGGAAAGGCTTAGCTTAAAGCACATGAAAGTCAGAAATTTATTATCTAAATGGGATATTATTAAAATTAGGATTAAGGTGGCCTTACTAGATGTTTACTCATGTGAAATGCTCCAGAACAGCACCATGTTAGACTAGGTGTCAACTGCTTGCTGTCATTTTGATCAAGAATTTATAAATCCTACTTTTTAAGTATTTTCAGAATTTAAATAAACTATGAACAGTGTTTTGGAAAGACAGTTCTCATTTCACCTGATTTTGTTGGCAAAAAAAATATTAACTTTCTGATATGTAATAGTATGATAGATGATTTTGACAGTTACATTTTCAGATAATGCCCAAATAATGCTCAAGTGTTTATCAGCCTATATTTTACCGACCCAAAATTCAAACACAATCTCAGTGACAAGGGACCTGACAAAGAACCTCTAAGCAATGGCATCTGTGATGAGAATCTGACGTGTTTAGCTTTAGAAAGGTCAGTGCAGAAGGACAAGCTTGCTTGCCGCATCCATCACAACAGAACTCAGCAGCTTGGATGAAGAAAATGCTTTCCTTCAGTCTGATCAATCACACAATATCAGGGCAATGTCTCAAAATACTATGAACAAGCACTAACATGTTTGCAAATATTGATTTTCCTTTGCTGCTGTCACCTTCAAATCTGCATAATACTCCAGTTTGGAAGACTATTTCAAACCATTCAACATCATAGAAAGAATTAATTAGAAAAGTTGTGAGAAAACATTGTTCTCTTTAAATCACAGCTTTTATAATGCATCAAAGTACTTGTAAAAAATATCTATTTTTAATTGAAAAATGAGTCTAAGTTTAAGTTCTTGTTAACTAGTTATAACGTTCAGTCCAACAACCTCCAGGACATGAAACTACTTTAATTGTTTTTTCCCTTCATGACTTAATCCTGTCTATGCAGACAATGTGCTTCATCAACTTCTCAGTGCTTCTGGTCTGCAGGAACATTCTGACCTTCTGTATGCCTCCTCAAAAGGTGACAGCAAGGTAGAATTACATTGTGCTTTGCTTAGAGTTAATTTTTTTTCCATGGACATGTCAGAAAAATAGCAACAGTAAACAGGCAACATCTGAGTCTTGAAGAAAGCCTGGTGTTATTTTTTGGTGGTGCCAGCTTTGTAGCTACATAGGCAACTATGAAAAATGCAGGTAGAAACAGTACATGGAAGTATGTCTGGATGCAATGAACCCTGTTCATAATTAAGGCAAATAACGTAGAAAAAACAGTAGATAGTCTGGGGCATGCTGTCATTGAAATCAGTATCAAGCACTGCTTGATCTCTATGGTACAATGCTCTATGGTACACTAGCTCTAAATGATCAGTCAGAAGTTTACAAAACAGTACAAATGTGGCCCCAATTCTTTGGTTACTTTCCACTGTTGAGATAATATGCATTACTAATTAACATATGATGATAATTATTTCTTTGGCAGAATTGAACACTCAAGTAACATTGAATTCAATAATGTATTTATTTCTTGAAATTGTTCATGGTATCTTTTTACTACCAGTGTAACTTACCACAAACAGATTATATCTTCCAGAGTACTACTTGTTCTAATTGTTTCGTCCATGAATAGTTGTTTCTTCTTTTCATTTTATTAGCACTAATAGGACAATTCAGTAATAGTCATATTTAGCATCCTGACTAGATAGTCTCCTGGAACTACCTAGTGTAGCAGCCTACATATAAAAGCACAAATGTTAAATAAAACTGGAGTGTGAAGAAGATGCTTAGACCTATGATAGTGACTGCCATTAAAAATACATCTGCAGTGGTCAGATGAGTCAAATATGATGAGAATGATTTAGAGATTATCACATCTCTTAGCTGTTGTAGTGCCACCTAATGAGTACAATCTGCAAAAATCACCACAAATTCCACTATTTGTTTTAATCTATTTTAAAGAATGCTTCAAAATGAGTGCTCCAAACAAAATGTGGAGTGTGATGTGGACACAACATGGACAGTGTGATGCCACTCTTCATGCCTGTTCATTTAGCATCTCTAAGTCCCAGCGGAATGGTAGGGAGAAGAGAATCACCTAAGGCTGACCTTAGGTTAAACTGTGTGTTTTACTTCATCGGTTGTGCCATAGACTTCTTTAACCAAAACCAAGTACATGAAAGCAAAACAAATATTGGTAAAACACATGGAAATGCCTCATAGCTCTCTGGCTAGCCCCCAATAGTTGTGACATTTTCTAATATGACATTTTTTCCACAGGGGTTCCCCTGTATAATGAGCACCCACTGTTGCAGAGTCACTGCTGAGTCACACGTGCATTTAGGAAGTCTCCTGTCCCACCTCTTCCATGTGGCGGTGGTGGTAGCTGGCATACCTCTGTGCCGAACTCTGCACAGGTGCAGTAGGAGGCATTTACTGGCCACCCAACAGCTGCCATTCATCTTCTCTGTGAATAATATGGCAAGATGCCATATTATTGGTTTACTAATATTATTTTGCATGTTGCTTTGAAATAGATGGTGTATGAATTGTGAAAAAAAGGTATGCCACAGTTTGGTAATCTTTGTTTTGGACTAGAACAATAGCTAGCAAACTGTTCTGCTATATCTAAGATCAATTCAGGCTTGATGTCAGCCCATTGGCTGGAAGTGGTGAAGCTCCATACTAGTTATGAAGAAGTCGAGCTAGGACATTTACATTACATTGCTGGACCCCCATCTATTATTCAATAATAATTACTGCAAACAGTGCACACTCCATGAAATGTATTCAACCTTCCAATCTTGATGGCTTGCACCATGCTCTCCCCAGCCCCAGATAAAAACTATACATCAGGCAGAAAAGCCAAGCAAAAGAAAGCAAAACCACTGCTGTCCTAAAAGTCCTTTGAGATCACCAGCAACCAGTGCAAGTCAAAACACACCACTTAGGGTCTTCACCTGTGCTCAGGGACTGGCTTTATGAGAAACCAACCTGGCTTGATGTTTGCACCATCCACCGCTTAAGATGTGCCAAGCACTACTTGGGCACAGCTGTGACTCTAAATCAAAATATCTCTTATTTGAAAAAAAAAACAAAAAAACAAAAAAACAAATACATCTTTCACTTACAAAAGATAAGAGCTTCCAGATGGTACAACTGTCAAATCAGATCAATTTCTGATCCAGTTCCAGCTACCTTGACAGTATCATCTTTAGTACAGACTCAAACAAAAAAAAGTTCAGAAACACAACAGGACAGATGAGATTTGAATTTCAATTGTAAGGTTCTCTCTTTTTTAATATTGGGATAAAAGTCACTTTAAAATAATCTTAACATTCCATTACTGATTTTGAAACATAATATGCAGTTATATGTTGTAAATACAATTAAAAAGCCCACTTCTCAAAACAGCACAATGACACCAGACTAGTATTTTACAATACATCTCAGCCAATACACACTTCAGTATTGTTTCAAGCAAAGGCAAAGCAGAACTGATAGAGCTAAAGTGTCTACAAAAATTGACAACTCTAAGATATAAGAATATGTAAATCAGAGAAACTGCACATTCCACAGAGGGAAATAATGCTGATACTTGTGAAGGAATATTACCAAAAAAAAAAAATGAGTCAACTGCAGTTAAGAATGACATGTAATTCTAACCAGTTAAAATGATATCTACCTTCATAACAAATTTGACTTGAAGTTTTCTTCGCTGTTTCATACAGGTTACACCATTGCTTCATCCTTCCAAGAATCTTTCTCAAGAACATTCGATTACCTGATATTCACAGTTCATCCAGCTATTGCCATCCAAACCCACAGATCTCCGGGATAAACTGGCTTGTGTCAGGTGACTACCATGGTCAAAACATAATGTACAGAAAATTGCTTAAATGCAAAGGGAGACATTACACCTTACGGGGGAGACTGTTAGCTCCCAAAACCCTCTGCTGTACATCATGAAATGCTGGATGTCTGGGAAAACTTCAGAAATGGGTTCACATGAAGGAAAGGAGGGAGAGAGAGAAATGGGACATAAGTATGATGGAAGACGCAAAAGACAAGAATAGTAAAATAGTATGTATTTAAATGTATATAAGTTCTTCATAAACAAAGGTATTTCTAAGCCAAAAATTTAAGTTGGCCCTAAACAGGTTCCAATATATGCCTACAGGAAACATTTTGCAGTATACCTATGATGTATGCAAACCACTTTGATGCTTATTTCCTCATCTACACTGTGCAGAACACATAAACCATATATGATTTAAGGTGCTTGTCTTACTGCCACTGGACTTTTTATAAATTACTCATATTTGTAAATAATTCCCAAATCATTTTGTCAAACATTTTTCTCCATTTGAGATGAGAAGAAATAAAAAGAAAACTAAACAAACTCCCAAACAAAACCAAAACCCTTAAGGTTTTTTTGACACAAAGAAAAGAAGCCACAGAAGCCATCATAATTTCAAAAAACACAAGCAGCTGGTGGATTGGCATCCAGAGGCTGATGACAGCTCTGTAGCTTACAGAACATATACGCACTTGAATGCTTCCACTCTAAGAACAAATACAAAACTGATATACCTATTGCTTATCCTAAAGCATCATGGAAGTCAGAACTATAATTTTTAGTCAAATATATCTCAGACCAGAAAAGGACACCTGTGGTACTGTTGTTGGTTACAACATAACCAAACATTTATGCAAACATGTACAAAGATCATCCACAGCACATCACAACCTCAAGCCCCCACCACCTTCCAATCATATAACAGGCTTTAGACTTCCTCTCCGAAAGACCAAGTTTCACAAATGATAACGCTGCAGTGTAACATCTTTTTTCAGGAGTGTTATGATGACTTATTTGGAAACACAGGGTTTATATCTTGCAGAACAGAAACACTGCTGTCAAGGGGAAAACTTGAAGGTATATTGTGATGAGAGCTTCTTCTATTTGGTTCCTCACGCCTGCACTTGGTGGTGCCATTTATAGCTGTTTGCCATCATAAGCATACTGACCTAAAATGAAAATAGGAACCATTACAGAATGACATGCGTAAGCTTTCTCAAATAAAAACATGCAGGCAGCCATCAGCAGAACTAAATTCATATGATCAACCTGAAGTATGCTCTAAAGCAGCTGTGTAGTGATTATACTGTAACGGGAGAAACTGCAGCTGGAAAAATCTTCAACAACTACATATCTTTGCCCTTTGATTATAAAGAAGTAGGAATATAGAGAGAGTTGATATCAACTGCACCTCGCGTCACCACAGCTTCTTTGTGAATTAAATAAATTGCAATACATTTTGAGTTTAGAAGACTCAGACATTCCTTCATGAACCACCTATTTAAAAAGTGTTCCTTCTTAAAAAGCATGTATTTTCTATCTTTTAGGTGATTGTATAGTTTGCTTCCATTTATTTGCCCACTTGTCTCTGAAAACCTGATTGATACTCTTTCTAAGGCTTTCCCTGCTGTCATCCACCTGCCTTCTCTGTCTCCTTAGACTTACATTCAAAGACTTGCCTCTGCCTTGTTCAATTTTTACACAGTTCTGGATAATTCCTACTTACACCCCATTTGATATCTCTACAAACTCTGAGAAAATTTTACCTTTTCTTCTCTTTCACTACCTGCCTTGGCATTTCAAAGCACAAAGTCTGAGTACAGTACTTGCTTGCTCACTTCTCTCAGGCTTTACCCCAGCATCTTCTCCTGACTTTTCCATGTCAGCAACTTCCACAGCAGATTATGGCCCTACCGGAGTGGCCCACACAAGTCTACATGGTGCATTACAGGAGGTGCTGAATTTGTTTGGCCCACCCTATAAGCTAGCCAAGATATACCTGCTTTACATAGAACTAAACCTGAATTAAGAAAGCCCTCCTGAGATACAAAATACATCAGACCAAGCTCAGCATTATGTCAATATAGGCACAGATCTTTTGGACTCAGATCAACTCATGTTGCACTTTCTCAGAGCCCACGAGAGACCCTAAATATACCTACAGAATATCTCCGAGACATTTCCTTATTCTTCTAATTCTTCCTCCTCTCACAAACTCCACATGGATGCATATAAATGTGTGCAAACCATTCCTGAGTGAACATAAAAAGACAAACCCATGCTCCAGAGTACTCCTTGTTTATCCTTGCTATTTCCTCAGTAGTTTTGAGGTTCAGTTTTTTTTTTTTTTTTAAAAAAAAAAATCTCCTTCCCACAAAACTTTTGCTGAAGGTGCAAAAACACCTGAGCCAGCTCTGCTTAAGACCACATGGATATAGACGATCACTAGCCCAAACTGTTCCTCACTCAGGTACAGACGCCCTGCTTCCCATGCTGTCTTTTTTGGAGGGATTCCTATTTCCACACCTTGAATTTCTATCATGTCCAGTTCTGGACTCCCCAGTATTACAGAGGGATAGACACATGGGAACAAGTCCAGCGAAGAGCCATGAAAATGATTAAGGGATTGGAGCACCTGCCATATGAGAAGTGGCTGAGAGAGCTGGGAGTGTTCAGTCTGGAGAAAAGACAGTTCAGGGATGGTCTCATCAATGTGTATAACTAACTGATGAGTAGGAGTAAGAAGACAAAATCATACTCTTGTCAGTGATTCCCAGGGACAGGACAAGAGGCAATGGGTAAAAAACTGACATTAATTGACATAAAGAAAATCCTCTTCATACATAAGAAAAATCTTTCTCCCTGTGAGGGTAGTCAAGCACTGAAATGGGTTGCCCAGGGAGGTCTTGGAGTCTCCGTCCTTGGAGACATTAAAAGTCCAGCTGGACACAGCCCGAGCAACCTGCTTCAACTGACCTTTCTTCGAGCAAGGGACTAGATAATCTCCAAAGATGCCTTCCAGCCTTCAACCATTCTGTGATATCTATCAACTTTGTGCCTTTGATCCATTTTCTTGCTTCTGACACTGTTCACAACTCCCGTTTCTTTTTCCTTTCCCCATTCCTGGCACTCTTCATCTCTCTCTCTCTCTTGGAAGGCTCATTAATGACACCCAACTGCAGAGTCAGCTCAAATCAGAAAGCAGCACAATCATCTACACAAGACATTTGGACTTCTAAACTATGCCACAGGCAAGAATGCCTAAGCGGAGTTAATTGTGCTGACTGAACACACGGCATGATCTACAAACAGATCAGATAATTGATAACAGAAAGTTGATATAATTCCTGTTCTCTGAATTCCTGCTCACCTTTGACGCCTTTGTCTAAAATGTTTCTTTGTTTTTTTGGACCAGCTAAGAGGTCATGCTAGCTCGGACTAAACCCAAACTACTTCTATGACTCTGTTTCATTTATTACAATAGACACAATCTGGCTTTTAACCAGGAATATCAAAGTAAAGAAGGCCTTAAAATCCTGGGATTTTAAGGGAAGGCTTATAAAATTTTAATTTAATTATTTTTTCAGTTACTTTACACATTGTAAAATCAGCTTATCCAGAATATAGGTCCCCTCTCCCCCTATCTCCACAAACCTTGGGTAAACAGCAGACTTGATCATCCTCTCATTAAACCTGATGGCTTTTGTGGAATTATTCCTTGCTTATGCTGGTTCAATGAAGGCAAGAAACTGTTCCCCATGTTGTAAGACTTACATCAAAGTACCAGAGGAAGAATTACCAAGCTTCCTACAACCGTTTCTTTAATATTTCATTTAATTACTGTTATAAGAATAGTCCATAATATGCTTCAAACTTGGTTATATATTAACTGTGGGTTTTTTTGTTGCCACACATGCAAGCTGACATAAAGGAAAAACTTCAGAGAGTCCTGTTTGTCCAATTGAGATGGGCTAGATCCAATTAAAGATAAGAGGAAAGTGAAGTAGTAAATTATTTAATCATCAGCATGTCTGCTTTACTAGAGGCTGCAGTATAATAAAGCCCTCTCTAATAAAATTTTATCACAAATACAAACAAATAAATGGAAAAATCATCCTGCCTCATGAAAAAATATAAACTACCAATGCTATCAAAAAATATTTTCTCTGCATTCTGTTATATAAGCTGGTAATGCCGAAAGTTACATAGCGCTTAAAATATGTAATTATACTGAATAACAAGGACAAAGTCCTGAGTTCTAAAGTCACAGATAAAAGCGAACACAGTAGATGCAACTCTGCAGCAAGGAGACTGATGTTAGTGCTGCTTGACTTTTACTACTCGAAGTAGACTGACAAGTCAAACTCTATCTATGATAGATGCAGACACAGGTCAAAATGACTGAAGAGCTATCAGGAACACAAAGCAGTGAGGGGCTGCTGGATAAGGTGCTCCTATTTTAGCTCAGCGCTTGCAGGGCCTATGAATGCTGTAACAGTGACCTTTCATGCATCCCCACCAACAGAAACATTTCAGTGGTAGTTATGTTAGGGCAAGGAAGCAAGCTCACATTGATTTTCTACTAGACAGGTACTTCTTCTGCTGTCCCTCACCTAGAAGTCAATTTCCTAGGTTTTTCTGTCCATGGTCTTCTAAGAAAAGGAAAGGAAATGAAGGCAGAATAATTTGTTCTTGATGAGGACTGAAGAAAAAGGTAAATACTAGATAGTCACTTCCCATGTAAAAGGAGAAAATCTGCAAAGACCTAGGAAAACACATATGAAACTAAGAAAACATCTGTGCATGTTTTGCTATAAAGTACAACAAGTATTAAACTGATTTGGAAATTCCTACTATTTAACTACTGGACATCAGCCATGTTAAAAAAAAAAAAAAAATGGTTGAAATATCTGATCTCAAAGAGAAGTGAAATGCAAAACTAATCAATAAATATAAATGAATAATGAAAACTATACTTGTCATTCGTTGGACTAGAAACAAAAACATTGCAATGGATGAAAATGGATGAAGAAATATGGTTGC
Source organism: Tyto alba (assembly GCF_018691265.1). Lineage (NCBI taxonomy): Eukaryota > Metazoa > Chordata > Aves > Strigiformes > Tytonidae > Tyto > Tyto alba. The sequence goes on along the minus strand of NW_024881330.1, from coordinate 28,584,611 downwards.
TACTGTCGTTTAAATGGACAGAAGTTTTGCATGAGGTTGCTTTCATTATCCACAAAACAGCAAATACTTAAATGCTTTCAAAGAACTTCTAGCTTTAGAAAACTTCCATTGAAAAACAACATAACATGGTGGTCTACTGTTTATTTTTCAGAATAAATAAACTGTTATAATCAGAGTATAATATATTAAAGGGAAATTGTGACTGTTTTGCCAGAAATAGTAATAATAATAATAATAGAAAAAAAAAACAACAAACCCAAAACAAACAACTCTTTTACATAATCACTTCAACTGTGAAAAACAGAAGAATCCTGATTAAAGACCAGAATACCCCTAAGTATCACCCATCAGCTGTGCGGGAGCAAAATTAACAAAAGATTACATTACTGCTTCTCCTGAAACAATGTCTTTCCTTACTCCAGGCAAGGATATTTATTTTTTCCCTTTATTGAAGCAACAAAGATCTATGGAAATTAATTCCACCCAACCTGTCCATCTATGCTTTCATATAAGCCTCTCAGATTTTAAATGGAAGGAGAAAATATTTTTGAAAAGAAACCCAATTATGATACAAAGCTGTTTTCTTACTGAATCACACAGTTTGAAATATTCTGCTTATGGTTCTTTTGCTTACACAGGCACAAATCAGGAATACCTCTATCATAGCTTACATAATTACTCTGGCACAAAAGTCAATCAAGAAAATGGAATAACCGGTGCCATTTGTTCTAAGATAGTGGTGAAATACCTGTTAGCCTGTCTGAACTACAACTTCCATGTGGCACTCCATTCTCACCTAAATGAAACCAATATGGTAGAGGAGATCTACTCTAGTAAGGGAGATAGAAAACAAATGTCAAAATACTGGAATTGCCTATGGGACAAAATTTGTGTTTCCAGCTAGCTCTAATGTGATGTGTTCAGATACGGTGGCTGCCATTTCCATCAAACAGCCCCAAAATAAACAAGATCAAAGCCTGGAGAGGTGATCTAAGTCCACAGCAGACAGACTGCTGTGCTCCAGATGCACATCTGGAGCATCCACAAGACAAAAAAGTGTTCATGCAAAACTGTAGAAAGAGTATCTGTGGAGTAATAAATAGCAGTAGTCTGGCAAGTGACTCAGCCTGAGCTGATTCAGAAGTTCTGTTCCCTGCCTGTGTAAACCTATTTGGAATAACTGATTAATTAGGAAGCCATCATATTTGAGGTAACCTGTCCAGTTCCCCAGATACAAAGACCAAATTAAAAGGCCACATTAAACTAAACAGAAGTTTAAAAAGAATAGAAATGAGAGCACAATCAGAATTTCGACATAGCATTTTGCAAAGAATCATAAAAAACAAAGGCTGGCCTAGTGTACAGGAGTAATGAAGTCACTTGCCAATCGCAAAAGCAGAGTTAAATGCACCTTGACTAGTCAGGACAGATTTTTTTGTTAAAAATCTCCAGTGAAGGAGAATCACGCTGTTTCCCATTAGTCAGCATTCTTGCATTTCATTCATAAAGGTGAAGACTTTTCCCAGTACCAAATCTAAAGCACTAAGCTTTGATTCGTTGGTTACTTCTGTTTTGGTTTTTTTTTTTTTGAAAACTAAGCTAATTATTACCTGCTTATCCACATGGATGCCTTTTGTCCATAATGATATTTTACATACTGAAAGTATGTTAACATGAGTTCCACCATATAGATAAAATCAATTAAATATGTCTTCTCTGCTCAAAAGGGAATTTTCCAATCCTCTTGTAATTTTGCTACTCTACTCTGAACATACTATAATCTCAAGGTCTTTTCTAAAGTGTGGAGGCAAAGAATGTACACATTACTTCATAGTCAAGTCTTCATGAGGTCTGGAGTAAATTATTAATTTATACTGCATATGCAATTCTAGTTAATATAACCAGGATAACATCTGATGCTTATTTCTTAAAAACATCGTTTTCTTAGCTGACAAAGTTTGTGATCCACTATGGCATTCAGATACTGTTCTTCAGAATAAATGCCTAGTTCTTTATCCTCATTTTCTATTTGTTCCTTTCACTCTTCCCTCTAAGCATTTCACACTTATTACTGTATTTCAGCACAGTGATAAAACATCTCAAATTTTCCAAGATAATGATCTTTCTTTCCTATTGTTCAAAACGCTTCCAAGTGCTCATATTTCATCCATAAATTACAAGAAGTATACTTGCTAGTCCATTACCAATTCATTTATGAAAATTTTTAACAAAACCAGGACCAGCACTGTCCATGTTCATTGACAGTCAGACACTGATAACTCAGCTTTAAGTATCGTTTCCAACTAGTTATGCATCTTATCTTAATTTCATCTAGATCATATTGTCCCAACTTACTTATGAACTCCTTTATGGGACAGAGTCAGAAACCTTGCCTGAAGTCAAAACTAATCCTAACTGTTCCCACATCTGATTAACCCAGAAATCACATCAAATAGAGTATGTTGATGTGATTGTTTTTGACAAAACCATACTAGCTGTTTGTATTACTTTCTTATCTGTATCTACACATTGAATGCCTAATAATTTGTTCAAGTAGCTTTCCAGATGTTGAAATTTCACTGATTCATCTATAATTCTACAATACTCTATTTTTCATTTTTTAAAGTTAAATACTATGTTTGCTAATGGTTCAGGGATTGATCTGGCTAGGTTTTCTAAGTACTTAAGGGAAAATATAATTGGATCCTGTCAACATGAATATATCATGTTACATTAATATTCTTTAAATGGTTTATTCCGAATTCTGTTTGTACCTACTTGGTAACGTTGTTTTGTTAAATACATGCCTACAGAACTGAAGGCGATTTATTTTTCTCTGTTATTTGTCATTTTTTCTTGATAAACAATGGTCTAGCACTATTCTTTATCATTCTGTCATTCTAACTTATCATTCCAACACCTTCAGAATTTTTTCTCCAAAGCTTTCATGTGCCTTATCTGTGTAGTCCAATACAGCCATATTTCTGAGTATACTTACTGTCTTTCCTCCTCATTGTGATAGCTTGCTACCCTGTTTTTAACATCTTGTCTTTCAGTAACTACTAGTTCTCCTTCACTCATCTATCCTTTAGATTATCTTCTCAAGAGACCATTTCTACTAGGTCCCCAAGTTCATTAAACTATGCTTGTATTGAAGTCAGTTTTTTATGTTCTGCTACTATGGTTGCTTCTTCGAAAACCACAGATGTTGCCAATTTACCATTACTTTCACTCAAATTGGCTTCCAAGTGCAGATTCTCATCCAGCTTCAGAAATCTCTTAGTTACAAACAAATCTAGGAAATGCTATTTGTAATAATAACTTTCTTTATCTTTTAAAATACAGAAAAATTTTCATACATCAGACCTTCTAAATCCTTACATGCCATTTTTGGAATTGAGTAACTGATGCTCTCCAGTTCAACCTCACCAAATCATTCAGGTTCTTTTAGTGACTCTATTCTTCTAACCAAGCTGTCTACAATAGATTCCAAGAATGACAGCGTCTCTTTTCTTCTCCCTTCATAACTTTAACCAGCCTGGTGAAGGTGTGCGTGCTGGTTTTGGCTGGGATAGAATTACTTTTCTTCATAAGAGCTAGTATGGGATTATGTTTTAGATTTGTGCTGAAAACAGTGTTGGTAACACAGGGATGTTTTCATTACTGCTGAGCAGCACTTATACAGAGTCAAGGCCTTTTTGTTTCTCATTCCAACCCACCAGTTAGTGGGCTGAGGGTGCACAAGCAGTTAGGAGGGGACACAGCTGGAACAGTTGGCCTCAGCTGACCAAAGGGATATTCCATACCATGTGATGTCATGATCAGCATATAATGCTGGTGGAAGAAGAAGGAAGAGGAGATGTTTGGGGTGACACATTTTTCTTCCCAAGTAACTATTACGTGTGATGGAGCCCTGTTCTCCTGGACATGGCTGAGAACCTGCCTGCCGGTGGGAAGTGATGAATGAATTCCTGATTTTGCTTTGCTTGTGTGCACAGCTTCTGCTTTACCTATTAAACTGTCTTGATCTCAACCCACAATTTTTCTCACTTTTACCCTTCCAATCATCTCCCCCATCCCACAAGGGAGGAGTGAGGGTGGGGCTCTGCAGTGCTTAGTTGGTGGCTGGTGTTAAACCATGACAGTGTGCATTCAAGAAGTCTACTTCTCACTTGCTTGAACATCAGACAGCTATAAATACATGTTTCACATGAAGTGTAACTCCGCCAGTTTTCCTTGGCTTGTCTTTCCTAAACAAGTTATGTTCTTCTAACCCCGTAGTCCAGCTTCATGGTATCTCTGTGATCCGTACCAAGTAATAGTTCTAGATGTATGTCCAACTTCAAGATCTTCCAGTTTATCCTCTGGGCATCTCTGTAGAAAACTCTCAGTGTTTGCCAGTTTTAACCTGCTCTTTCTTACTTTCCTTTTATAATTTCCAGGTTTCTGCCTCAGTTTTCAGATCTGTGAATACTTCAGCCTATCAGCAATATCTTTACTCACAAACAGGTACTTGTCATTAACACATTTCAAACTTAAGTTAAAAGGGCTGGAACACCTCTCCTATGCAGAAGGGCTGAAAGAATTGGGGTTTTTCAGCCTGGACAAGAGAATGCTCTGGGGACACCTTATTGCAGCCTTTCTATACTTAAAGTGGGCATATAAGAAAGACAGGGAGAGACCTTTTACCAAGGCCTGTAGTGGCAGGACAAGGGGTAACTGTTTTACACTGGAAGAGGGTAGATTTAGATTGGACATAAGGAAGTAATTTTTTACAGCGATGGTGGTGAGACACTGTAACAGGTTGCCCAGAGAAGCAGTGGATGCACCATCATTGGAAGTGTCCAAGGTCAGGCTAGATGGGGCTTTGAGCAACCTGATCTAGAGAAGGATGTCTTTGCCTACAAGTGAGTTATACTGGATGATCTTTAAAAGGCGCCTTCCAACCCAAACCACTCTATGATTCTATGATTCTATGAAATCACCTCTCTCTCCCCATGGCCAAGCAAGATGATAATGGAGTGTATTCTCTTCTTAAAATTCATCAGAAGAATTTTATTGTGTGCCTAGATATACATGTGTGCTAACAGAAGTGAAATCAAAAAGAAGGGAAAACAAAGGTGTTTACAAAATCTATCAACACACGTTAAATGCTATTAACAAAATCAATCAAGTGTTTTAACATTAATACTTAAAACAACACAAAACCCCATTCTGTTACAGATATGCTTTTTAGGATTTTAACATCTTTGTTATTGCTTTAGGCAGAAGTAAGGTAATCCTAAGTGCCTTTATGCTTTCTGAAGTACTAGGTATGATATCAATACCTGTCAGTCATGTCCCTTTATCTCATTATGATTGGAATTTTCATTACAGTATCTCCAGAACTCTGAGGAAATTCTGAATTACAAAGATTATAATGAAAAAAAGTGTGACTTTACGAAAATAACTTAATTAGTTTACACTAAAATAAGTACTGGAAGTATGTATTAAGAACACTGGACAATACCTGGTGCAACGAGGTGCGGTTACACTCAGTGAAGCCACAGCATGGAGGTCATTGTGCAACAAGGCTATATCAGCAATAGAAGGTTCCACCAATGATACTAGAATATTCAGCTGCAATTCTGAGGCAACCTGCATAGCACCTTCATTGTACAAGAGAATTTATGGGAATATAGTTTTTTTTTTTTTTTATATTAGTGGACTAGTGAATGAGGATTACTTCCTCAGTGAGTAGGCTTTGGAGATAACAGGGATGCATACATAAATTCATCTATCCCCACAGTAAGAAATATCCAAAGGGCCACTATAGTGGTTTGATTCCTACCGTCACAAGCTTGTCTTTGAAAGGAGGTAAGCATTTTGCAATACATACTTCACATATCTTTTTCAAGATAAACATGTCCTTTGAAACACTGAACCTGTAACAACTTTCTGTATAAAAAATACATATATCTGTAATTTTATAAGCATACCTAGTGATGAAAACATATATGCACACATGCAGACATTTACACAGTGATATATACTGGAAAATAAAGACATTATTTGTATTCTTGAAATAGATATAAGAAAGCTTACAAAGTCTCTACATATTTTGTATTACGTAAGTGCTAGAAAAATGCAATAAAAATTTAAAAGGATCCATTTAAATTCTAAAACCATTGCTCATATGAAGATCATTTATTTTCTCGGGTTAACATTAAATTAAAGATTGGGCATCTGGGTCAGAAATGTAGCACTTCGTTGTCCTAAAATCAAATTAAATGAAAAAAAAGAATTACAATAAATAGTAAATTCCAATAAATTAGAACATTTTCATAGTATTTTCCTCATGTTTCACATACACTGCTGCAAAACAAACTGAAACACTGATTTTGTAACTATCAACTAGTAGAGTGACAATATTTGCATTTTAATCGTTTAATTTACATTTAATTAAGCTATTGTTGCAGTCACATGAGATTTTCTCAGTATGTAATTGTTTTATACACAATTCTGATAAATTAAAACTTTTTCAGCCTTCTGCAGTATAGCTTAATATTTAAGAGAGGGTTTCTTTTACACTGTCACTAGCAAATGTTTGGCAATTTAACCATCTCCCTACAGCATAAATATTTATGAAAATGTCAATCATTGTGGCTTACACATGCTTAAAAATATTTAAAATTTTCCCAGAGAGTGGTAAGCTCAGTTCCCTGTCCTGTTCTTGATACAGTAATAGGCTGCCATTTTTGAAAGTTCTCCCAGGGTTTTGTTTCTTTTAGCTGGACTTAAATATGGTGGGAAGAAGGCTTTCTCTAATGTCTTTTTAAAGGCTCCTCTAAAAACGATCTTATCTCCAGCTCATTTGAGTTTATTCTTGCATTCTCTTCAACAAGACATAGGAGATGGCTTTTGGGGTCTTTAAGGTTATGTAAAGCTAATCATTAAAACCACTGTAGATGTAAAGTCTTTCCCACCACAAGATAGCTAGCATTACAAAAAAACTTCGATGGCAAAAAAGCATTTATGTATTCCATGATTTCCAAAGGTGACTTAATCTGATTCTATTTCAGAGACTGCGTAAACAATCTTCTTCACACTGTGCTGAATAGAGTGCAATGGATAAACACTTTTCTCATAGTTTAGCTCATTTCAATAATTTAATGATGAATCACATAATGGCAGTTTATAATGACTAGTGTGCTCTGGTGTGGAGAATAAACAGAAATTAAAGAAGAGGAAGAGAAGCTGCAAAGTTCTAAATACTGAGAAATAACACCCCTCCACTATAAGACAACTTAAAAAAGCTATAGCATAATAACCTTTGGAATTGCACAAACTTTCCTGGCAAAGCCAACAGGCCAAATGGACACTCTATAGCTCTATAAAAGGAGAACATTAATATCAACAAAAGACCCACTAGATTCAACAAGATCCAGACTTCTTAAGAACACTCTAACATCACCACTTCACTGTCTTAATTTACTAAAAATTTCAAAGCCGAAATAAAATTGTAATGGTGAAAATAAGGAAAAGGAATTTGGAAAAGGGTAATGTAGTCAGTGAAAATGTGACAGGAAAAGTTTCAAGGGAAATTCAAGAATTCAAGAATTTCAAGATTGAAAAAAAAAAAAAAAAAAGAGGGGTCAGACGTTAGGTTGAATCCATCTTAGACTTTGTTACAAAGAAATTTATTCATCCTTGATGTTAAAATAATGTTAGCTCTGATCTGTTTCAGCAGCAACATACACTGCCTGAGCCAACAATGTAAGATGTTTTTACAGTTTCCACTAGAAAGGAACAAAGCTTTTTCTCTTATTAGCAGAAAATGTTATAGAAATTCAATAATGTGTTCCCAAAGTTCACTCTACAAATTGAAGAAAATCTTGTTCAGGGAATTACACTAAGATGCTAAAGAAACTTAAAAGGAGAACATTAAAACAATGGTTGAACGTGTTACAGTTTGTATGAACTTTGTCAAAAACTGTAAAAGCTGAGGAACAGGCCCGTGAGACAGAAAATCACTGAATCAAAAAGAGGTCAACAGGCTGGAGAGATCTGAAAAGGAACTCTTACTGTGATGAGTTGTAGGCAGTCAGAGAAGTTATATATTTTTAAAGTTTAATCTAATTTACTGGAATCAGATCCTTACTATGAAATTCTCCATCCAACAAGAAATTTATCAGTAAATTGAATGTCATTGTGCTATGCATAATTTTTTACTGAAATCACATACTCTTGGTATCTAGCAGTGGATTTCAAGAATCATAGCTATGATAACAGGCAAAAGGTTTGAAATGTACTGAGAATTTCTGACCAAAGCAGAATTCAGAAAAAAGCCCACTGAAATTTAGAGTCTTATAAAACAAAACAGAATGCATTATCCATTTCAGGTATTTAAGAAAAAATAATCGTTTTGCAAATGAATATGGGTCATGTCACAATTCTTGTATCTAGAGTAGGGGATCCAAACTTTCTACACCAACCACTCTCGACAGTATCTTTCGTTTCTCACACACATACTTCCATTACTTAAATGTTATAAGTAAATAAAAAAAAATAAAATTCTGCCTTTCATCATTATAATAATGTCCTGGACTCTTTTGGAATCAGTTCCAACATACATGCAAGAATCTGATGGCTGTTGAATGGAGAGTGCACAGAAAGGAAAGCACATAATGTTTCTAGCAACTTGTAATTCATTCCCTGCAATCTTTTATTTGTACCAAGAGACTTGATGCTCACACAGGAAGCAGGTAATCACAAATTCTGAAAGACTTCTTCCCCACTAGCTCCTTTCTGAAAGAGCAGTTGAAATTGGCAGTGTTAAATTTTATTTTATCATGTATGAACATGACAAAAAAAAAAGTGAGGTCATTATTCAACACATCCTGAGATTAACTAAAGATTAGATTTCAATGCTTTATGAACAAGTGTTTAATTTTTTATCTCATTAAGAACCTGCAATAGTTTGCAGGACCAAAACCCAAGAGATTTACATGCACATAGTAGGTGCACAATACAAGTTGGCTCACTGAACCTTTCTTGGATTGACTGGGCTTGAGGCATGATTTTAATGAAGAAGACGTATGCAGCTAACAACCCCATCTTTCAGTTATTTCTTTGCTTCTCCTAGAATCCTTAAACTTGGTATTCGTTTAATCCTCAGACTAATTTGTGCATTTCTATTTCTGACAAGGCAAAGATGTTATATTTAGTAATTGTAAATAGCTTTTCTCATACTGTCAAATAGATGAGCTGAAAGATGCCTTCAGAACAATAAGGAGAAAACATCTGCCTGTACACCAGAATTCACTACATTTCAACAGAAAATGTTACAGAAGAATGAAGATGGGGTTCTTTTTTTTTTTTTTTTTTTTTTTCTTTATCTCCTGCTTTACTTGGCTAAAGTTAGCCTAAAATAAGCAGTAATTATGTATAAAGCTAAACACTAAACCTTAGATGCAAATAGACAGGAGTCATCATCAAGCAATCTATCAGTATCTCCTAGCAAACATCTAGAAGTTAATTATACTAATTTCACACACTAATGGCTTCGGACTGCACCTAAAAGAGCCTACAGTCCCTTTATGAAAGTAAAAAAAAAAAATAAAAAGATGCTGTAAAGAGAGAATTTGAACAACAATGCACAGGTCCTGTTTACAGGTCTTGCTAGTGTGCAGTTATATTTAAATTCCTACTTAGTAAGTAGCTAGTGACACTTTTTTTACTTTGTTGTAGATCCAGTTGTATAAATCTTAATTTGTCCTGGTTTTAGATCAAAGAGATGAGCTTTGGATCAGCTGAAGAGACAATCAATTCTCATTCCCTGAATGGAAAACGCCCACTGCGGGCTCCTCCAACAAATCCAGTTTAATTATAGATCCAGATGCAACCTATCAGAACCACATATAAAAGACCTGTATCTAGATCCTAATCTATATGCTCACCTCACAACTGACTTTTTTTCCTGACATATTAAGATATCACCTTGTATGACTTGTTACAACTGTGTTAATTAACTTTCAGACTGAAAAATAGGTTATCATCCAAATCCTGCTACTCTGCAAGGGGTTACACGTTGCTTTCATTGAATTTAAGGAACACTACACCTCTGACTTCAAAACTACTGTGATACTGTAGCCTTTGAAAGCATACTGTACCTTCCCAATCTACATTTCACTCACAATGTACAGATCTGCTAACCATCTTCATTTTATCTGTGGTGAATTCTACAGGGTGTAACCAGCTAATTCTGAATACAAGTTAGACTCAGTTCTGGATGTGCAATAGTCATTAAGCAGATGCTAAATCCACCCTATTTTTTTATACCAAGGGTGCAAACAAGGCACATCAATGTTTACTCGACTGCTATGATAACCATCAAGCCAATTCTCAGTCTCCCAGGTCATTCCTAGCTCCCTCTGGGTCATTTCCACAGCAACTCAGAGGCCACAGAGGGAGACTTGACCAACAGATCAACAGAAGTAAATGAAGGGCAGTTGCTCATGCAGATGTTCATACAACTCTGCCTCTGAACATCTGATGAAACATAAACCTACAGTTCTTCTGGAACTGCTGAACTGGGAAGTCTGATTTCCTTTTCAACGTGTAGATGTCCAGAGTGCTCTTACAAGAGAGGATGACTTCTAAATAATTACATGATACAGAATTTTCAGTCCCCTTGAATCTATCTTTTTAAAGAGACTGAGAACTGAGAATCTACCATAAACATGAAAAATTTTTATTTAATAGTCTAAGATAAATAACACTCTTTCTAGAAAGCTCACTTCTGTAAACTAGACACACATTCATCATTTTGCAATCAGTATTCTGAAAAGCTTGAAATTAATTATTACAATGGACTCGTAAGAGATTGCATTACACGTCTCCAACTGCTTTATAATGAAAAAAAACAAACAAACAAATAAACAAACAAACAAACAAACAAACCAAAAGAAAACAGAAATTTCACTTACATGAAATTTGGAGTATGTCTTCCATTTTTCAATGACAGATTAGGGGCAAAGTCAAGTAAAGAATCCAGATCTTCTGACTACAGTGTTCTTCTGTGCAATACTGGCATTAAATTTCCTCTCTTTTCTTCAAAACAATTAGTAAAATACAGTACCTACCTAACTAGCAATATTAAAAGTTTAACTTAAGCAAGAGAAGGGTTTATCTTTTTAATTGAAAAATATGCTAGAAAGTGTCTGTCTTGCAGCTCTCATGAAGTATACTACAGCACCATCATGTTTCGAATTCTGACTTTAATTACAATTGTGGGTACCTCTCCTTTGCCTGTGGTTAGCATAAAACATTGATATGTATGACCTACAAAAATTCAAAGTCTTAAAATAAACCTAATAAAATCTATTCTTTCCTTATTTAAAAGTACTCTACTATACTCTGCTCATTGCCTTAAGTACTTGCAGGATTAGAAATTGTCATTTCCTGTTACGGAAATAAAAATAATTTACCCATATTAACCTGCACAACATTGATCTGTGTTTGGGAGACTGAGTAAGAAATAATGTTAGTTTCCGAATACAGTGTTAAAAGCAGTTGCATGTACACTATGGGCACACAATTCCCACACCAATTTGTATTTCTACTATCACAGTTTCTTAGTGTTAACACTGTTTTTCTCTCCTCTTCTGTAGTGTAAAACACCTACACTAAAAGTGAGAATTGATTTATTAGCACTCTTTTAAGTAGATCTAATGCACAAAGATGCATCTGGAGCATCTCTACTCCTGTGAAAGAGCAAAGTAACTGCAGTCTATTCATCTTTTTCCAAACTTAAATTAACTCATTTGCATGAGCAGTGATGTTAGAGATACTGCTCCTATCTGGGACAGATGCTAGACCCAAGAAACAGCTACTGAATACAGACAACATCTTTTCTCTGAAGGAGACAGACCACTCCAATTTGCTTCAGATGTGACTGATGCATGGCAGAATGAGAAGCACTAGCTCACTCATGTCGCACAGTTAGTTTCCTTGCACTGGGTAGGAACACTTGACAGTAGTAGGCATCTAATTGCAGGCACTGAAAAAGGATCTTATATGACAGGAGAAAGGCAAAAGTAGGGCACAAAAAGAAATGAGAAAATTACATGTCTGGCTGAAGTCCACACCCCTGCTTTTTCCATTAGTACAATATTTCTTTCAATTGCAGATTTACTTTTGCAAATCAGCAAAGGACACAGTTCCACCAGAAACAAAACATGACAAATATATTTTTTCTTATTTGCTTGTTCTGAGAGGTCTAAAGTTCACTTCCAAACTCTACTTGATTCATACCTAATTGAACCACATGTTATATGCAAACTATATGCAAAACATTGCTGCAGTAGCCAGCACTATATATTCTACTGAGAAGAAACAGATCCCTTTATCTATGCATCCAGTTTTCCCTTGTGAAAATTCTAAATTCTTTTTTAATATCCACTCAGTCATTAAAGAAATGTGATAATCTATTGCCACATAATTAATCCCTACAAATAATACCAGTATCCAAATATTGCATTTTTTTATTTTTTAAGTGCAACTAAAAGTTTAGTTTTCCTGTGAGTTCAGTGGATTGGCTAAGTACCATCTAATGTATTATCTTTTTCAATTTAGATTTATGGTCACTTCTTCCAGTCTGTTTTCTTCTGTTTCCTCAGCTATGCAAATAGTAAAATGAAAAGCCTATAATCTATTCCCTCTTTAATTTACTGAAAATCCACAATATAGTTTTTCTCTTCCAGTGTTTATCTGATGAGCACACATCTTAAATAGGTTGGTTCATTCTTGACAAAAATGGCAAAACCAAGTCCCATATCACATCTTGGTTCAGCTCTGCTGCTCTCAGTGAAAGCTAGTCAGTTGTGATAGAATTATATACTTTAAACACTATAAAGCTCCCTCTGTTTAAGTAGTGGGTGATAACCATGGTTAGTTTGGCATTCCCAAGTACAAATTCTAATCTGATACTATTCCAAGTGAGGAGGACCCTCACATTCAGCTGCCTCAACTCTGGAACTAGCCCTTCAAGCCTTTTCAGCTCCACAGTTAATAGAATATATTTCTCCTAGAAAACACATGGCTATAACAGAAATGCTGGCTTATCAGTAATGTCTTAAAGAACAAGTTAGTAACAGAAAGAACTTGGGCTCAGCAAAGGAATTTCTAAAAGACACAGAAGTGCTGTTCTGAAAAAGAAAATGAGTGAAAAATGGAGGAGAAAAAAAAAAAAAAAAAAGTGAGGGGGGGGGCAAAGTAAGTTCCTCAGGGAAACAACAAACTCCTGAACGCAATTTTACTTATGAAACTTCTAACGAACTTTATGCACATCTAGAATCTATGTTACTTCTCCCCCTTCATAATCTATTTTTGGGCAAAAGTAGCCTTCTTCGTCCAGAGAGCACGCTCTTCTTAAAATGTTCCTACTTCTACTGTTTCAGTGGAAGGTCTCTTTGCTCTAATGCTCCATTCATTTGCTACTGGATTTTTGGCCAGCGAGCTGTTCAGAATAAATGGCCCTGCCTAGAGAACATCCATGCTGTTCCCAAAAGGAATCAATGTCAATAGTGCTGCTTTTCTCTCACACATCTTCTGACACTGAGCCGTACTTTCTTAGTAGAAAAATTAACTCTCATAGCCTTAGCAACAATCATATGCAAAATAAGACTGATATGTATTGTGACAGCCACACACACATATGCAAAAAAAAAAAAAAAAAAAAAACAAAAAAAAAAACAAAAAACACCAAGGGCTTCAAACCCTGATGGAGCTTTAGACATCATCTGGTTATAAAATGTAGCACAACAAAATATGCTTCTGGAACCAGTGAGCACAGTCAATTTTAAGGAGTGATTCAATTCCAAAGAGTGTTCCTGTAAAAACAGCACCGCATAGCTCAATGTTTACTGTTTTTCAATGGCTTTTATCACATAACAAATAAAATTATAAAGAACCTCCCCACCACCCCACTACCCCCCCACCCCGCACCCTTTCCATCTCTCAGCATGGGACCTAGAAAGCTGGTTACTCTCTCACATTCTCCCCACTAATCTTGATCCAAGTTGTACATATTAAATAGACAGCTATGGCAAGGATCACTTCTCTGGACTACTGCCCTCATCAGTAAATGTGGACATTAATAATTACCTTTAATAAAAATTATTATTTGCTTGATAATATTTGTAATTCCAATATATATATTAAAATATATCTGGAATCTACCCAAATTCTCAAAATTCTGGGCAGATGCAAACTCCAGGTGCACAACTTGATTGAAAAAAATGAAAAAAGTCTTTACAGACTTTTTGAAGGTTAGCAACAGCAGACAGACTGCACAAGCAGTTGTGCTCCAAGGCTGCTGCAGGAGGTGCCTGGGACTATCTGAGAATGCTCTTCTCTTTAATCACTGTGAAGAAATAAGTTCTGGAGAGACTGGACATTTTTAATTTCTAGAAACTCACAGTGGATATAGGGTAGTTGTATTTCAGTTGAGGATTATGTGGCTCAAACAACATTAAAAAGCAGATGCATATTTCTGCACATAAAACTCAATAATTTTTCACTTGCTCTTGCTAGAGATAGAGCATCATCAGTGAGGGCTGAGACCGCATCACCAGACGACCAGTAGCAGAGCATCCAGGACAGTGCTACCAGGATGGATGCTGCCACAGCCTGGGAAAAGCTGGCAGGTGGGAGACAGGCAGAAAGCACTGAGAGGCAGTACGGTCAAGCAGCTGCACCACACTTAGTTGGACTGTGTGCCCCAACTAAAGAGGAAGGCTACAATCACCTTCCCTTGCTGGGTAAATCCAGTCTATATGAGGGTATGTACGATTACACCTCAATTGCTTTCTTTCATGTCTGCTTATATTACTGGTTTAATTACTTTTCCATATTTTTAATAAGTATACAAGTACAATAGAAAACCTTACCTCTTCAGCATAAATCAGTGTCTCATTTGAAATTTTGAAGGATAAAGTATCATCTGTGTTAACAAATTTAGTTTTGGCAGCTAATCATTCTGCTTGCACAAAAAAGAACCTCAACCTTTCATAATATTTTAGGTAGTCAGAGGTTAAATTCTTGATTACCTAATCAAACACCTGCATTTTGCAGGACTTGGCTGTGAAATTAAAGGTGCAGCACTGAGCCCTAGTGTCCAAGGTCAACAACTAAAAAATCAATCATTTAAGTAATAAGCCATGGCTGACTTTCCTAAAACTATTCTTCAGCTGCAAAGTGTTTTTTAAACAGATCAAGAAGATGTCTAGGTTATGAAACAGTTGTATCTCTTGCTGTCAGACCTTTTCAGAAGTTTTAATTAGAATATAAGTTTCAAACACCACAGCATAGCATGCCTATTAAGAGTCATATAGGTATAACTGGGAGTGGTATTCACTTATAAGCATGTTATAATATGATTTTGTCTTGGTATTCTTCCCAAGCTAAACACTTCCCCTCATACTCTAAATATTATCTTCATTAACTGTATCTTAATAATGCCTAGCATTCTGTACTGTAGGTATAGTTTATCATGTTTCATTAGGCTGTAATTCAACTAGATATTTATCTACTAAGAATGTAATAGATGTTATCTAAGTCAGTGGGTCTATTCAAAAGGCATAAAGCTGAGAATTTCTTGTGGAAGGTTTGAAGGTTAGTTCCAGCACATAGACTGCAGAAGCAATTGTGCTCTGAGGCTGGTTCAGGTCACTGGGATGATTTAAGATCTGCTTGTGGAAAGACGTTGCGGTATCTGGGGGACAGGAAATGATTTCATGCCCATATCTCACTGGGGGGTGGATACAACTAGTCTCATAAGCAAGGCTCCAGTCCCACTCATTTAGTGGACATTTTACCTGGGTCACTGAGCTAGGGTAAAGCACTTGGTTCCAACTGCCTTTTTGAGTTTTGCAATTCAGCACAGAAAAGCAACCCAAAAGTTCTCTGAATGCTTGACTACCCACTTTCTCCATTCAAATATCCGGTCTGACCTCAGAATTAAACATGTCTCATTTTAACTGTTTAAAAATGGAAAATAACATCAACCATGTGCACTGATGATAGAATTCTTGTTAAATGTAAATATATTCCCTTTTTCATAACTCTCAAGCACTCAGGTACCTAAAAAGTTGGAAGGAACAGCCATATATTACAGTTCAGTGCAAAAATGTTCACTATTTTCACAGGGCCATGCCACAATAGAATAATTAATCTCATTTATGTTTTCAGAGCATTTTGAGACCTTTGAAATAATTTTAGTCACTTTTAAGGAACTTAAAATTCTCTTCTAGATTCGTGTTCCAGGAAGAAAATACCTCTGTCCTTTTTATTCCATTTCTAAAAGGTCCTCTTTTTATTTGCCTATCTAAAATGTAAAAAAAATATATATATATAGAGAGAGAGAGAGCATAATAAAAGCAAGAATGACTGAAAAGCAGTTGCATTGGATCACTGTTTGACAAAGTGCTGAGTGGAAAGTACATGGTAAAAAGAAATAAAAAAAGAGTGGTTAAAGCATTCCAAAAATGGAGAAGTGAATGCTTTGTAGTATATGTAAATCTGTTCTGCAGTTATAGTCACTCTGAAGAAGAAAAAAAATCAAATTTCTTTCTTAAGGGTTAAGAAGAAATCTTATCTATTTACCATAAATACCAGCCCCTCCAAGAGGAAAAAAAAAATATTTCTAATACAGTAGTTATTTCACATGATATCATATGCACAGCTCACACAGCTCATGTATGAATAATATCTTTCAAGGGAAATCCACTGAGTCTGCATTCTCCTCTGACTAAAGCTTCCTGATGGAACTGTGTGGATGTTTCTGTAAAAATATATGCCACATGTTTTGTAAAGTATCTTTATACCAACTGCAAAATTAAATTATTAAACTTAAGAAAGAATTATAAATTGTTATTCTATGAACTAACTCCCTGTCACATCAACATTCAATTATGATTCTGTAGGGGCCATATATATCTGCCTATAGATCTGTTTAATGAAACCCATACAAAAAGTACAAAGCCATTATATTTCAAATTAATGGGGAAAACATGGTGCTTGCATTAAACCAGAGGCTAAGAACAGTCTTTATTTCTCATATAGCAGTTTGCATGTCAACGATGTTGCAAGCGATATTTACCCTCCTGAATTTTCAAATCATATCAGATCTGAAGGCCCTGTATCACTCTTTCATCTGCAGCATTTCTTTTATGGTCTCATTCCTCTTCTGCAAATGGTGTTTCAAACAACCACTCATAGTATGGTTAAACTTGACAGAAAATTATAGGTATTCTATTATTAGCACAGTTCTAGTATCTGGGCACACATTATACAGAGCACTTTCAAAGACTGGACTAGAGGTCATTCAGAGCAAACCCATCACCCAGGTCATTCAGAGCAAACCCATCACCCATCAAAAATGGCTTGCCTCCCTTTATTGTCTAATTTCAGTCAAATGTTGGTTTGCAAATTATTCTCATTTATATTCTCATTTATATGCTTACATAAAGTTATAGTTGCCCATTGTTACATAAAATGGGCATTTCAATGTATAAAGTATATAAACCATATGGATTTCGAACTCCACATTCTCAGAAACCTATACACTAAGAAACTGAGGAAAGAATTTCAAGTATCAGCAAAGAATTTGAAGGAAAAAGAAAATGTCTATTTAGCATGACTTTTCTATTCTATTTAGGTAAGAAAATGATTAATACGTGTTCATGTTTTCCAGTGCACTGCCTGTAACAACCCATTAGAAACTGTAACACGCAGCAAGATATTATAGAGATACACTTTCAGACATTTACACTGATTTTTATTTCCACCATCTGGAATTTTTTTTTTTTCTTGTGCCCTGAATAAAAGTGAAATTTGCATGTCTGCAAATGTTTGTGTGTTTAACAAGAGCAACTTCAACTTGCACAGTGTCTTGATGTTCCCATACATCTCTGTCTGCATACTACCTTCATTTGACTGATACATTCATAGCTCTAGGAATAGTGATTGCTTTTTAACTGTATCAGCACAACAAGGGAAGAACCAAAAATAAATTCTGTGTACTCCACAGAAATACTGATTTTAAAAATCTTTACATCATAACAGAAGAAGAGTAACCCAGCCTAGATAAGGGGGATCTGAATACTAGAACCCAGCAGAAGATAACAATCAACAACTGAGCCTGATTTGATGTCTTACAGTTACTGTTACATAATAAATATATCATGCCAGGCAAATATCTGACTGTGTTCTGGCTACACTGCAATGAAAATAGTCTGATCACATTAAGAACCTGAATAAAAAGCTGGGGTTTGTTTCTTGTACTCCTAATGTACTACTGAACACTGCTCTCCTCAAACCCTGAAGAGTCTGATTTCTAGTAAGACAGGGATGAAAAAATACAAGGAATAACTAGTAAATAAAAATTATTTATGTCTCAAAGAAACAATTAAACAGACAAACAATACTGTATCCATAATATATTGCAAATGCATGATACATGGAGCTAATTACAAGTTTCCCTACAAGTACATAGTTTTTGTTACTTGCAGATAGAGATCTACAAAGGCATTTGGAAAAGAAGACTGAGCGACCTCGAGGACAGTCCCTGAGTTCTGCTGTTATTACACTGAGCAAAAAGAGTGCCTTTACAGAGGTGTTACCTCCAAACAAAAATTTTTGTGTGCATGCCCCTGTGCGGAAATACTTAAATTTTTTTAAGACTTTGGCTAAAGAGCCTAGCATATTAAAACCTGTAATAAAATCTTACATGTAATTTATTTGTTTCAGTAGAAAACTGGAGCTGGTCCAGAGTACTTCATTTTGTAGCAGGGAAGCAGTTAGTCACATTTATGGAACTGCAGTCCATCTTTGAATCACATGTATTTGACTGAGGATACTGTCACTTACAGATAGAAAACTATAGTTTTTCAAATAGTAAATCTTAGAGTAATAGCTTTAGCTAGCTGGTACTGTGGGATTAAAGTTCTTCAGTAGCTCGTCAGCCACAGTTTAGCCCAGTCAAGTTAAATTAAAGTCAGAAGTTCCACGTACAGCTGCCCTTAGCTGATGAGTTCTGGGATAAGCAGTTCAGGTTGTCTTTTGCTGTAACAGGCCAATAAAACATGCAGAACGGCATGTTCCTCTTCCATTTATATGGGTGAGCTTAACACAATGGATTTTTCTCCATCCCTTCTCCATAAACTAATCTCTTACCAGAAGTTTGTCTATTCTAAGTTTTTAAGCATATATCATTATTCTATTTTATTATTAAAATAGCTTTTGCCAGACCTACCTGTGGAGGGCTTACTTTTCTTAACCATTTCTCTGCTATGCTTTGATAACTGCTTCACCTGCCATGACTGCAGTCAAGCAGGGCATGTTCCGCAGATGCTTCATCCCAGATTCTCATTTGAGATGTTACCAAGACTTCATCAACTGGGACATGCTTTTGCAAATGGAGAACAGAGTAAGGTAGCTAGTGGGACAGTGTCCAGGGCGGGACAGAAACAACAAGAAATGGAAATACAACGCAAGGAATAATAAATATTGAGAGGTAAAGTTGAGGAAGGAAAGGGAAAGAGAAGGCAGAAGGTTTGAGGACACAGGACAGTTACAAAAGCATTTTGGGAGTAGATTTTTTGGTAAAGTTCTGTGGAAAAGGGAGTAACATAAACAGATAATGGCAGAAAGTGGAGAACAGAAAAAGGAAAGAGGGAAAAGAAAAAAAAAAAACAGGAAGCCATAGTGAGCTTTTTTGGTAATTTAGAACATGTTCACCTTAGGCAGTATTTTCAAGGTATAACAGTAAAAAAATAGCTATGCCTATTTAAAAAAAAAATAAAGATTTTTTAAAATATCTGGATGGGAAAGCAAAATCACCTTTTCTCTAAATTTCTAACTCTGCCTTCACCACCTTACAGGAAAGTATGTTAGTTGATTTCAATCGACGCAGTCTGTTTTACCAAAGGAATGTAGGGCCCCAAAAATATCTTCTCTTCTTAGATGCAAAAATTTGCTCCATTCACAAGAAACAACATCCAAGACACTTCTCAAAACTCACCAGTCACATAGAACTATGTGATACTAACTGGAAATTCAAATAACAGATAAAAACAAAACTAGACAATGAAAACTGTAATGGAATTTGAGAGCTGCTTGCAACACTTTTTTCCTTCTTTGAAATTTCAGCATGTTTCTATTAAAAATAATAAAATCAAGCAAAATATCAAAAAAATAGTTTATAATGGCACATTTCATAAGATATACATTGGTTCCCTTTTCAACCACAGCCATAGGAATCAGATATTAAATTATTTAACACTCTGTAGAGTATTAGAGCCAGGGATCTGAATAGTAGACAACTCCTTGCAATATCTTCCTGGTAAAGTATTCAAGATGGTAAACCAAAAAAAAAAAAAAACAAAACAAAACAAAAATATAGCAAGCCCAAGAATATGGCAAAGCAGCCTATTTTTGGTTCCTTACTTATAAAATCCTGCCTAGTAATCATATTCTGAACAATCTAAAATAAACATGGATAGATAATTCTGGAAGACTCAAACAGTCAGAGAAGTGCTATCCAACAGGCTTAAATAAAATTCTGCAGCTGCAGTCACTTATATTGAGCTAGTACAAGCATTTCAAGATACAGACATAGAAATGAAATGTGCAGTAACACTTTGAACATAAAAGCTCAATACACAAACAGAGTGTGGGATGAAAACATACCATTTGTACAAAGACAATGCTGTTTTCTCCTAATAGGTTTCATACATATTTTAAATTTCATTGGACATAAAAGAAAAGAAAAATAGCTGAATTACTTAGTGAAAGATCTTACCAAAATCAACACTCACTCCAAACATCCAGAGTATAAATTTTAAATAAATGATTACTCAGGTTTTACAAATCAGCATTTACATTCACATACATAAAAATGCAAAATATAGTGGGCATCAGCATCAGCCAGTAGTTTAGCTTATCACAGACCATATGGGAGATGTCCCCAGAGACTGTGTATCTTGTACTAGCATGGCATCTGCAGTACATAGCAACTCTTTATCTGATGTAATAGCGCCTTCTGCTCCAAACCTTTCTAAGTTATGAAACAAATGATTAAGTAATTTCACCATAAACAGCCTCATGGAACACTGGCAAGGGGGGATGAATAAAGGGAGTTATAATTCCACATGCCAGGAACCTTGTAAGGCAATATATTAAGAGTTACAGCCTAAATTTATCCTTTTTTAGAAGACTATATTATTTTTTAAAATAAACTAAAAATGTTAACTTGCAAACTGAGTGGAGGCTCCTGGAGCTATTTGGTTCCTTATACTGCTCATGGCGGTAGGTCAATACATTCAATGAAAATATAATAAAATTGATGTAAAACTCAGTTATCAATAAATGGCTACCATGCTTTGAAATTATTGTTAGCTAGAAAGCAGTAATGTAACCAGCACCATCCACAACACCCAGGCTACAAATCTAGAGTATGTTTACAGCCATGCATCTTCAACAAATATTAAGAGTGCACAGACAGACTTTAACAAGTTATGCTATGAGGTGTGTTCACAGTCGTGCACCTTCAAGAAGTACTGAGTACAAATGACCTTATGAACTTGTGCTATGAGCTGCAGTCTTTAGAGCAGAGGACCTTTCTGTTGGATAGGTGTTCCCCGTAGGCACCATCTCCCATTGTGTTATCAGAATAGTTAATAGAAATGTTGCTGATACACACTGGAAAAAAAGGTGGGAAAATAGCAGGAGAAAGATTTTTTCCAACCAAGTCCCTGTCTCAATCATTCACCATAGGATGGCAGCATTGAAACTTATTGCAGTAAACCAAATACCAGCATTCCTTTTTCCATTGATGTTTTGCCATCAAATATGGCCTTTATTATTCTCTAGTATTAGAATATGTATCTAAATACAGAAAGAAAGAGAGAATATGAATGCCATAAAGTTAAGAAGAATGACATTAATTTATCTCTTTAACCTTCCTCAGAAAAGGGAGAAGGAAACTGTATTTACCCAAGGGAACCGACACAAAAAACAAACTCATCCATTATTTCATAGGAGTCTTCATCACAGGAGAAAATAAGTGGAAAAAGAAAACATACTCATGAAATTTTTCCGTTTTAGCAAGTTAGCATTCTCCAGCATGTGCTCTTCCCTAAAAAAAATTTCTATCCAGCTCTTACCTTGTCCTGTCTCATGCTAAAAGCATAGACCAGGAAATGCTCTCACTGAAGTCATAAAACCAACAATATAATAAAAATGTCTTCAGAGTGTTCTGTCTTCTAAGAGGTCTCTTATACTGTCTGGATCCAAATGATAGCTCATCTGACAGCTACTGACAGAGCTAGCCCAAGACAGGATCACATTAGAGATTAGTTTTAGAGATTTCTGCAGTGATGTCATGTTCTCACACAAAAGGGATTAATCAATTACATTAGTCTCTTGTTTTATTACAACCTCTATTTTAGTATACTATGTCTGCTTTTAACATCCTTCACTGATGTGTGAAGACCACTTGACCAACCTGTGCGCCATCAAATACTTGAAAGGAAATTATTTTTCAGAATTATAAGAGCTGGATTATCCAGAAAACCAGAAAGTCACATTTCATACTGCCTTTCCTTAAATATTTTTATCCTTAAAGGCCTTGACTCTCTAATATCTCTTAACACGTAAAATACATCTCCAGGTACAGTAATCTAATCCTGTTTAAGAAGAGGAAATTCTTTCAGAGTTTTCTCAGCATCTGTAAAATATGTGTCATCTTTTGCCTCAGATAAACATAGCCTTAGATCATACTGTATTTTTTCATCCCCAGGATTGCCTTTGATTAACATTCTGTAAATCAGAATTATTTTTTCTGTAATAAATATCTACCTAACAGACTATTTCCTATTGTCTCATTTTGAGAAAAAACAGCAGAACTGCACTGGTTATAAAAGAGATACTCTAATTTTATATAGTTGAATTTGCTCAAATCCTGCCTATTAAATTTGACTGTTAATGAGATTACAAAGTTTAAGTATTCATTATTTGTGAAGCTCCAGTAACCTCAACTGGGCTATAGGTCCCAAGCACTCTGCATAAAAATAATATAATCTCCAAACATTTATAGGCGTGATCAGCCCTCAGCAGGGCTTTTGAAGAACACTCTTAATCCAAGTGCTAACATTGCACCTGAATTTCCATTTGAATGCCAGAAGGATTTGGGGGTATATTTTCTTAAAAGGGACTACACAGAAGGAAGATATTTTCATGTTTGAAAGCACTGTATGTTACATACGTACTGCAGATAGTCTAATATCACTAAAACACATGGTGGTTCTGTAGTTACTTCCTAATGGAAAATTGCCACTCATGTCCCAATCCTCTTCATGCAGTACAGTCATTCCATAACTAATCATCAGTAATGAAAAAGTAACACATCTTCCTTCAGTATGACAACTGCTGACTCAGTTGATATCTAAAGGGATCAAATATAATCCTTTAATAGCATGTCTGAGTTTAATTTTCTAACAAGCCATGCCAAATGAAACACACTGAGGCACCAAATGTGGTTATCATGAAATAGGAGGGTCACTCTTTTCCCATTCCAGCCCCTGATATCGATCTCTCATCCTTGTTTTCAGTGTGAACATAGGTCTTTATGCTTTTTGATTTAAACTCCTAAGTAATTACATTAAGAGAGGTCAATTTCAGACTCTTAATTTTTGGTATTGTCTTTAGTTTTGAACAGAATTCTCTAGGTTGTCTTTCTACTTGGATGTTTTTAATAAATCCTGTTCCCTATTATTCCTATTCCCATGCTTGACTGATTCCTTCTAGTTTTGCTCTCAAAGGAGGATAAAATGATTCAAGATGGGGGCTGGGAGGCAGAATACTAAACCTTGCAGGGATGTGCTAATCTTTTTACCATAACACTGTCACTGGTTTATGTGAGTGAGATCGTGCAGTAAGAACCAACAACACCAGTGGTTAGCTGGAGGTAGAACAGAAACTCTTGGCTAAAGAGTAGGAAGAGCAGGTAACAAAGGTGAAGAAGAAATAACTGAGCCACTCTATACCAGCAGAAATTAATTACTCAGATTTTTCCAACAACCAAGGATGGATATCATGCTTCTTCTAATCTTTCCCAACAGGTAGCATTTGTTTGCAAGGTCCAGTGAAGGAAAAGACAGTAAGGAGTCTTTTCTCCTATTTAAACTGGTAGCCCAAGGAAAGGTGGATTTTACAAGTTCTGGGAAAGAAGTCTGATATTGAGGTGATTAATGCTGATCCCAGGAGATGTTGTGTTTCTCCTCACAAGGGCTTGTTTCAAACAGCTGCGTTCAAACAGCCCTGACTTGGGGGGGATTTTCTATGCGCAGATGTAGGCATTGACTACACAGCCTCCAAATAACTCTCCATGAAAATTCTAGACTAAGAAAATGCAACACAACAGCAACACAAAACAATCAGTGGAAGGGTTGCCATGCTTGATTTGATACTGCTGGAAGCTGGGATTAGCCAATCCATTACATTTCACTCAGCAATAATCAAGGGCCCATCCGTCCTGCTATGAAACACTGGGGAGGTACGGAGGTACGGACACTGGAAAGCACGTGAGCAGAAAGCAGTGAGACACATCAACACGGGAAATGTTTTTAATGAACATAGACTCTCATTCTTCCGCTTGTATTTTTTACCTGGTTGCCTGAATTTCCATGCGGACTGGCTCTGAGCTGTAATGCTCCTGTTCTGCATAGGCAGTAAACTGAATTCGAAGGTATGACAGCAGGATATAATGTTGCCTGTGGAGCTGCGCAAGCTAGCTCAAATACTAGAAGCAGTATAGTTGCATTATAAAAGTGGTCAGCTAATTAGAGCAACCATGGCATCATGTTGTGGGAACATATCCTAGGAGAGTTCCTGAGAGATATGACACTGGATTTCTCTTAGATTTTAATTTCCAAGGTGGTGTATCTTTTGTTGAACCTAGACTGCTGCCATGCCCTTTGAAACACTTTGGATGCTGAGCTTTCCCACCTGAACTGACTCAGAACACCCAAAACAACACATTCGTTTGGTGGAGTCCTGGGTACTCTCACAGACTTGGTTTCTTACTGGAAAAGTTTCAGGCTATTTTGTGAAGCATTTCATAGCTATCAGCAAACACAACTGTCAGCTTCTCTTCCAGACAGATGCCCAAATCACAACATACTCCAATAGTGAATCCTAAATGACGTGGAACTCTTGGAGCTGTCTCAGTCTTAGAAAAACTAGTCTTTGTAATGCAAGCTTATTTCACTTGCAGTGATTTTCCACATCTCTGTACTCTATGTTTTACCAAGAAATCTCTTCACTGTTTGAAATCCCCAGCAGTCCAACAGTTATAGAAACAGAGTACTTGCTTTTCCTGAACCAGAACAGCCAGTTGCTACTCATATCCATCACCTGGAGGCATCCTTTATATCCTGCTCCAAATATTTCACCTTCAAAAGATATGTTTTCACACTTTGATTTAAAAGTGGTATTCTGGTACTCTGAGGAGTACTGTACTGCAGGGTGGATGAATTCACCAGTTCATATTCCACTAATGTCTACCCTGACATTAGGAACTTCTTTGTTAAGTTTTCAGTAGATCTGAAAACAGGTTTTAATCTTAAATCTACTGAATTATGGAAAGATAAAAGCCTCTCTTAGCATGCATACTTTCCTCCTGTACATTCAATTTTTGTTCTTCATCTAGCTACCATTCTAAAATATCAAATGTCTGGTTAGGGCATCAGCATTATCATGTTTATGTCCATGTCTGCTTTAAGTTTATAATCCATCACATTTCAGGCCCCTCAGGAATCCCAAACCATAAAATCTATTGCAGGGATACACAACCTCTCTTGAATAGAAATGATGAAAAATAAGATGAAAATGTTCTAGAATGTAATTACAACTACATGGTTGTGTAATTATTTCTCTCAGGAAAATCTGGACTTCCCCTGTTGTGACATAACACTTTCTTAAGACACTAGTATGCTTATGTATTGTTCTTAGACTATAAGGACTGCCATGTATATTTAACTTTCAGGAATGTTGGCATGCAAGCAGCCTAAAACTAGAGAAATGACAAGAGCTGTCAATGCCTGAGAAGGAAAAATCACATTGCATTAACTATTGTAAGCTTGTCTTTCTCATTTAACCTGTGCAGTGTCTGTGCAATATTAGTTTAACAATATTACTGAACAAAACAAGAAGAGGCTCCTGCAAAACTTTTCATATCCTAAAACGAATGGAAAACTATCCATTTCCATATAACCTTAGTTATTTCAGAAGAAATGACGATGTCACTGACTTACTGTCTGCTTTTTAAATAACCTTTTTCTCTTTGGATTCTGTTTCTGACTGACAGCCTTCAGTTTATCACAGACTGCTTGCCAGACACTTCTTCAAAGATTTCAGCATGCATAAGGACATATTAGCAGTATAACAAACAGACTTGGAAAGCCTGTGTTGAACAAATTATGCTGAAACTTCCATACCTCGCTTTGTTTTTATGTTCTCTTTACTTTTCCATACACAGCCACCATCTTCTCCAATAACACACAGTTGATGCCCAGTATGGTGCTCTGCCAAAGCTTATCCATACACAGCCTTTCCGTTTCTGAGAAGCTTTGCACTGTCTTTCTTTCAGACAGACAGCAGTGCTTGTATGTCACATGTAACCTTCAGAAATTAAAACCAGATATTAAACTTCCTATTCCCTTACTTTGAACTGTGAACATGAACAGTAATTTTAATGAATGAATGTTCAGCTTCAATCTACCATACGGCTGCTAACGTAATAATTATTTTCAAAAATCAGAAAAATAACACATATACAAATATTTTCAGAAACTGAAAAATGTTAGATAGAAATAAAGCAGCAAGTAGCTTGCAACTTCAGCACACAGATTTGCATTTCTGTTAAATCTCTTTTGATAGCACTAAATAGGGCCACGATTCAAAGTTTTTAAACACATGCTGTACTTATTTCTATGGAAACTGAAAGTTTGCTTTCATTTGGAGTTGCACACCAAGCAAGCCTCACAAAACCCATATAACCTCTTTCAGAAGGAAAAGTGCTCAATTCTGAAACAGTTACTTATCACATCACACCAGAAGTGCTTTCATATGTCCAACCTACACACCTCACCAGCCACACTCCACAATGAATAAAAGGAAAATTAATAACTTGCAGCATTTTCTTGGACATTAAATAGCCTGTCCCCAAGGGAATCAGTAGGACTCTGGATTTGTGACTGACCCCTGACAACTCTTTCATCCATGTACACAACCACCAATCCCGTGGGCTGTATGTGCACACGTACATTCAACCACCGGCAGACGAGCACAATCAAGAACACACCAATGACTCAATGATACCTTCTCAGGTACTAGGATCACTGCTCTTAAGAATCTCTCTTTTGAGAAAAAAAAAATTTATCATCATGCTAGTGAAAGTTATACAACACTCCCATTATGCGTTATTCAGAGAAATACTTCTTCCTGTCTTTTGAAGGAATATTTAGAAGTGACCCTCCCCATTGAAACATCTTTCCTTCTTCCTTGAAATTCACTAGGATCATTTCCAGATGAAATCACAAAACTGTCTGGATGAGCAAGGGAACGAAAACAATTTTAAAAGAATGCACAGGCAGAAATAGAGAAAAGAAACTACTTCACACACAGGCTTGAGTATTTTTCTGAAATTATCTGCTGCATATTCTTCATTGCAATTGCCAATTTGTGCATATAAACCTAATGCTATTCTATACAGATTATAGCATAATAAAAATTTTCATTTGTGGGTTCTTTTAGTGTAGTAATTATATCCATACAACTGCAGCTTCTGATTTAGATATGGTTATACCTTCTCTACACTTGATTCTTCATACTGTTACATGTTTCTAACTTCCTGTTTCCACATCTAGAAATAGATAAACCAATACAGAGCACCTTTACTCTCAATTCTACCACATCATATTGGAGCAAAATTTGATTCTTTATCTGTCTCATTTACTGCTAGGAAATAAATCTGTAGTGTGAACAGCCTGTGATGGGGAGTTCTTGGTTTTCATTCTTGATGACAGTTATGAACATTTGTCGGGATGGAATCTGCTGGAAAGGGGAGTCTGTTCCTTGGGGAAGACACTGAGCCTCCTCAAAGAGAGAAAGGTCAAGCAAAGGAACCTGCGTAACAATACAGAGCTGGGAGCCTGCAACTCATTTGAAAAGGTGAAGAAGTAATTGCAAGGAGCAGATAACCAGGCCTCAGAGCTGATGGGGCTTTTTTTTTCCGCCTGTGGGTCCCACAGGATGATGATGAGTCAGAAGGTCACTGGGTTTTCTTGGGAAGTTAACTAATCTAGTTTTGTGTTAATAAAACCTAAAGGTATTTTACTTACTTGTTTACCTAAAAGGCTTTTGGTTTTCTTTGAAGAGCTCCTTGTAAGGGAAAGGTCTACACACATCTGCCTTACAGCTGTGGCTGACTTGGGGTCTCATGACACTAAAAAGCAAGTTCTCAAACCAGGAAAGCTTCAGATGTTTCCGGCAAAAACAAACAAACAAAATCACCACCAAGAAAAACAACCAATAACAGACTCCAGCTGTGCCTAGTCTGTTGGTCTTGCAACTTCATGGATTTGGCCATCAATTCAAAAATTCAACCCCCCTAACTTTTACCTCTGACTGCTGTCAGACAATCACCTACCAGAAGGAATAACAACTGCCTCGTGAATAACAAAGCCAGATTAAACCCAGTTATTTGAAACAAGTAAAGCCAAAACCAATCACCTCTCTGCAGTCCCATTAGTCTCTACACTACCAATGTGGTCTCAAACTGTGACCCTGCTGTATAACACTCCTCAAGTATTTTTTATTCTTCCTATTCCTTAACTTAAATCAAACTTTTATAAATGTGATTTTGAAGCGTATGCTTTTCAAGTCAGCTTGAAGTTGTTCCTTTCTAATTTTAACAACAGCACACTGAATGATGTAGACTCATTTCAAGGCAACGTTCATGCCCACTGTAATGCTAAAAGTATACCCATATCAGGAGCCATTTCTGAAGCAATGCAAACAAGAAGGGGGGGGCAGCTGCAGAGGGCCGGGGTGCAGGGGGAACTGTCCAACAGCACAGGGAGTACACTAAATTTTGCTTCCCTTCTTATAACTTCTTTTATAGCTGTGCCAATCACCAAACCCATGCCAGACAACATCTTTGTCCTGAGAGCTCATCCTCCTCTGCAGTCTCTACAGAAGCTTAGGTGTGTTGTGAGAATCACTCCATGTCTCTTTTTCTCAGTTTTATTCATGCAAATGTTCAATTGATGGAAAATACCAGAAGAGGATTAAGGTAATCAGTCACTAAAGGAGATTCAGTCCACTGAACTAGCAAACAAGAGTTAAAGTGTTGTTTTCTGAGTCATAATTTACAATAGAAACTTCTTCTTCTATATCGCAGTTGTACCACATTTTTCAAAGGCAGGCCTAACAAATATGAAAAGTATTTCTTAAATAATGTTGGGTTTAATTGCATAAAGTAAAGAAAGTGCATTTCACACTCTTAAATTATGGATTACAGTCTTCTACTTGAGCAGAGCTATGAGATCATACAGTGCATTAAATTTTAATTAGGATACTTTCTTTCAGTTCCTTCTTAAATTTAGGGACATGGGAATGAATTTTGCGGAACAACTTGGGCAAAACATTCTTCCCTTTTATCTAGGATATAAATGACAGGTGTAATAGCAGTGCACTTGAACAGCATTCTTCTCTGAGTAAAAACTGTACAGAATTGGAACAGACCTACAAAAAAATTCTCTGATTCAGAAAACATATCAGGCAGACATCGAAAATAATTTACTTAACTAGATAACAGTCTTTAATTGTTTTGAGGAAATTTGCTTGCCGTTATTATAGTATTTTCCAAAAAAAAATTTTTTTTTTTCAAGGAGCACAAAATGCATTTCCTATGGCACAGGTAAAGTCACATTATCTTAAAGGAACTCTTCATTAAACACAACTGCAAACCACAGATGTGCAAATGTCATATTGTTTCTTGATAATATGGTCATTTAATACCACATTATACAGTTTAAACCATTGACAAATCAATTTTAACTAGTGATATGATAAATTTTTAAGCCTACTGATTACAGGTTCTATACCTGACTTCTAAACTTAGTTGAGCCATTCAACAATGAACTCAACACACTGAAGAAGGTATTTTGACCATGACTTTCAAGTGTTTAAAAGAACAGCAAAGATATGGAGAATTAAATCCTTTCTTCACTAGGTTCAGTGGCAAATTGAGGTATTTCAACAAGGCAAAATGGCACATGGAGATGCTATTAAAATAGTCAGTTTTACTAAAAGTAATGCTGAAACATCACAGTCAATTCCACACACTACATTTCTGGTAGAATTTATTTTTACATGTCCACCAGGTAACACCAGGTTATTTTGAAAGCCCAAGCTGGAAAAATCAGGACATATCTCATAAAGCACTGTAACTATTAATTAGTAATCAAAGCTGGTGAAGGGTCCTGAATCACTTTTGGCCATGGCACTAGCAAGAGAGAAATCACCTTGGATGATTAATGCTAATGACCAGGATTGATAAATTGATACTATGAAAAAAATCTAAAAATATACACATTTGAAAATACAATATATTACGTACATGCTATTATTTTAAAAGCTAAAATAATCCATTCCCATCTTTTAGTACCTTCTTTAGAATTACAGATTGTCTAACTAATGTTAATGAGATCAATCTAATGAGATCTTATAATGGATTTTATCTGCACTGCTGCAATGGTATTTCAGGGAATTTATTTAATACACACACAATAGTTTTCACTGGTCTCTAAAAAGATGCTTTAAATTTTGAAGTCATGTTTTCCGTAAGATTTTAAAAGTGAAGCTTACATGTATGATTGTTTAGGAGTAAATATAATCAATGTAATAGCAATACCCAGATGTTCCACCCATCAAAAATATAATCTAAAATAAAGGAGTATGTAAACTCCATATTTCAGCTGTAAGTAACCAACTAATAGTCTTATGTAGAGCACCATTTCCAGATTCAGAATCAGTTCCCCCCAAAATAACAAATATTCATATAAGTGAAGAAAAATAAAGCTGATAAACTAAGCATTAATGAAAAAGAGAATAGTACTTGTTGATTATTCACAGAAAATGTGAACTTTATAATTTCCTATAGTCAGAAATCTGTGTTTCCTTTCTGCTGAACCTGTCAATGCTTCTTCATTGTACCATTCTATTACTGTGGTATATTTGCCTGATAAAAAATTACAATTTCTTTTTTTTTTTTTCTTTTCTTTTTGATCATTAGCTGTCTGTCTGTGAATTATATGGTACATCTTTACAGTGACTTTGTAAGGTCTTCACATTCCTGTATTCTCTAGACTATAACTGAGCTCTTTATTTACTAATTCATCTTTATTTGCAGCTGGCAGATGCAAAGATGTTAGCTACACTCAGGAGACTTTGACATGTGATTTCTTGAAATGTAGAGGAGTTACAATTTTCCCTTTAGCAAACTGTTCATGTTTTATTTTCAAGAAATGTGAGTCCCAAGGCAAAATGAGATTATTAGACTGACTTAGTCTCTTTCAAAATAAGGATTTAATAACCAACATGCATCTTTTTAGTTCTAATAACTTTAGCTAGCTAAGGCTTTGGTTTGGTTAATGTTAATTCTGGTTAAAATAAAAGTGGAATGCAAAGGGACAAAGTAATCTCAGCCACTTCATTCTGAGCCCTGCCTTGCATTTACAAGCTGACAGAGCAGTGAAGAGGATCCTTCTGGTTGAGGCTGAAGCTGCAAAGGCGGATGGAGTGAAGGTTAGGCACACCACTCCTTTGAGAGCTACAGATGATGAGAGGTAGCACTGGTAGCATTTCGCTGGGTAAGTTCAAGACTCACATGGACTAATTATACAGTATGCCAAGTAGGGAATGTTCCTTTTGCAGGTTCAGATTTCATGCAGAAGGACAATGCCATGTTGCTGTGTCAAAACTGAAAGGAGGTGGTGAGTCAAATGACAAAATATACCTGAATTTCAACCCCCTGACACAGACATGCTCCCCACTAAATGTGTCAAACAGCTCGTTTGTAATCCTTAGTGCTGTTGTATAAGGAGGGGTCATTGGAGTTATTGTATGGCTCAAAAATATGCAAAAATACACCAGGGACAGGGAAAAAATCTATGTGAAACATTTCACGTTTTTGACACAGAGTTTTATTCAGTGGTAGTATGAAATAATCTTCCCTCCTTAGAAAGAAATTATGAGTTATTTTGAAATAGAGGGCTTTTAAGTGTTGCACATGCATATAATGGTACTCTGCCCTGAAGTACACGCACATGAATAAACTGTTATAGACTGAACTTTAAAAATCAGGTTCACTGGTAAAATTTGTCTCCAAAGACTGAGGTTCCAAATCAAACAGTGTACACTTGATACATTACCTCTTCCCCCAATATTCCATACTCACAGGAGATAATAGTGCTAGAAATAACAGTAACTTCTGTCTATTCCACTTAAACTCCCAACTTTCAGGTATGCCTCAAAACCTAAAACTGCATAAATGCATTTTGGTTTGGATACCTGTAATCCAAACACAATAGCAATGCATAAACAGAATACAGGACAGTTAACTGTTGGAAACAATTAGCAACTACCAAATGCTCTCTGGCAAACCAATACAATCATCTGAATACACAGGAATACATACCAATTTGGGGCATAATTATTTCTGGGCTTAATGATTTGGTGGATGATTTGCGAAACTCAATATTTCTCTCTATGAAAGTATATTGCTAAATATGGAAAAATAAAATTGTTTAAACATAAATAAATATCACCATAGGAAAAAAGACTATCAATTTACAGAATTATTATTCTTATTTTCTGTTCATAATAATTGAAAAAATGTGAGTATCCAACATGGACAGAGATAAATAGCAGAGCCTTAAGAAAAGAGAGAGCAAACTGATCCCTCTGTTAGCCAGTGAGAACCCTCCAGCACATCAGTATAAGCTAACTAATGTCACTTTATTGCTCTCCTCAGTTACTCACTAGCAGCCTGTTGCTGTATTTTTTTTCTTCAGCAGAGCTAAATAATTCATCAGGGCATGGCGTTTTGTGAGCAGGCCAGACTGCAGGCATCAGGCCAAGACCAAGGTCGCCATGGAGACCTACATGCAGCTTCATCCTGCTCCCTCCCTTGCTGAGAGAGCCTATGAAAAACGACATCAGCTGAGCAGCCATGCTCATTTCAGCAGTGAACAATAGGTATAATAAAAACAACAAAAAAAAAAGCAGCAAAATAAGGATATAAAAGCATCTGCTGTAACTGCATTGAAAGATTTAAATGACAAATGAGTCATTAAGCAGTACCTATTTGCACTGATACAACTATTATTTTACATGAGAGAAGTACTAACCCCCCTGTTATTAGTAAGAGCTATTGCTGCTATTCAGACAAACAGATTATCATATACATTGCAGATGGCAAATTATTAAAGATACATGCTCTTTAGAACTCATTTTTGTTACAGCTGTAGAGGTAAAATGAAATTCTAACACAGAAATAAAATTTATTGCTTAGATTTCTTTTACCCTCATATATAGTTGCTGTACAATACTGATTTACAGAGTTATCTCATCATTCTTTAAACAGACAGGCATATTTATTATCTAAACAAAAAAAAAGTACTCAGAAATGAAAAAAATTACATCAAAGAGGAAAAAAGCTTTTGAACAGTGGCTATTGAAGGGTTGTTTATTTCTCAATTAATGTTTTTCATTACATGAAACCAGCATTTCTGTATGCTTTATCAATGAAAAAATGAAAATCTATTCTGAAATATTTATAGTAGATCACCTTAACTTCATAACCAGTATTCTTTCCTTTTTTTCCTGCTGTGTCTTGCTATTCTCTGACTATCTTGCTCTCCAGGCACCTGTTATTAAACATCACCATATTTTATTACCCAAACACACCTGTAAAAAAAGGGCCTGGTCATATTTTTATTAGATATAAAAAGTACAAACCTTAAAACAAACTACATTCTGCAACCTCCTAGAATATGGTTCTTGATTTTTTTTTCACTTTTAAGCCTGTTCATTCCAACAACCATATAAAACCACTCCCTCTAGCACATTCCCACATCCTCAAGCTTACGCATTTATTGGAAAAAGTGATTCTGCGGAATGCTGACATCACATTAATACAACATAGTACTATATATATAACCTTTGCAAGCCACAGTATGCTCTCTATAGGTGATAATGGGAAAATTTATAGTATGAGACCACAAGCATATAAATCAGAGGACCACATGACTTCTTTGTGGTAACCCTGAAACCAGAAGAGGAGCATCTCTGACTGCTTGCCCTGGAAGGTCTTCATAAAGCCTCCCATTGCCTCCAATACATGCTTCTACTAGGGCTGCAGAACCCTGAATCTATTATGGACCAATCCTTTTAAATTTGTTTCTCTATGATTGCCAATCTCATTCTCTGCTCAGGCTCAATGCTGTCTAGCAATATTCCTGTCTATCACTTCCCCTTCCAGATTTTTAGTTTACTAAAAACTGTATTCAAAGTATAGCAGGGCTGAGTGGACATAGCAGATCTCTTCTTCTGATTTCTGACACTCCCACAGAGACCCTCCATGTTCAAATAAAAATTCACAAACAGAAGCCCCACAACATTTTGCAGCAGTATCCCCTCTGGCAATTGCATGTATGTAAGCCATACAGAATTTGAGACCAATTTCTCCAGAGCTAAAGCTGATACACAGGAACTGGAAATCAGTGATTTTTTTGAAAAAATCTGAGGAGATAAAAGTCAGGCAACCCCTGACCTCAGAAACAATAGGCCTAATTTACAGCCCAGTCCACCCACTGAAAACCATGATATCGATGTATTTCTTTTCCTTTGCTGTGTAATTATGAAGGATGTAAATGAGTTCAAAAACATACCCTTTTAGGTTTTAGAGATTTTTTTTTTTTTTTTATAATAATATTTTGGCATGAACTGATCCAGAAATCCAAGTACTAACATGTGATTGACTCTTACCATAACATATTTTCTGGACAGAAGGCATGTAAGGCATCTTTTCACTATTTCACCACACAGAGAACAAATGTTCCATTGTCTAGAAAAAGTCTACTAAATCATCAAAAAATCTCTGCTGATCCTCTGAGGCACTCTAGACAGAAAATTAGAACAAATAGAGTCCCTTTTCTCAACTATGAAATGGTAAAAAAATTGAAGGTTAAAGCCTTGCAGCTCAGGTAGGGATCGCATGATCTGTTGCTGGAAACCCAAACTCTAGTACAGAAGGAGGGCAGACCTCCAGGTGGAGTTTTCATTCCCAATGATCTAACTGCAGCCTTCTAAGCCAACTGGCCATTACACTGATTTTCCATTGGATTTGACAGGTCTGGTCTCCCTCCAAGGCTGCATACATAACAGCCTGAGTATCGTGGTCTGAAGACCTCATTATGAAAGTGTAAAAAATCCAGATACGGTAACACAAACACCAGCAAGTGTTGGACAGCTGAGGAAATGTGCTGAATGGTTCTGATGCCCGTGCTGATTTAAATGGACTAGAAGAGTTACTTCCAATCCAGTCTTCATGTAATGCCAGAGCCAGGCCTTTTATTCTCTCCTGAACATACATAGCTTGGAAAAAGTCGTTACTCATCTGCTTAAGGCTGATCTGTTGTTTCATGAATACTGCACTTACACTCCCATAAATCCTTGCAACTATTGACATCAATAAATCTCTTTGATTTTTAAACACTGCTACTTGTAAAAATAAAAAAAAAAAAAAAAAAGAAAGACTATATTGCTTAATTTGTTTTATTTCTAAACTGTGCAGAGGAAAGGCATAAATGAGATCCTGTTGGCACATTTTTCCTTTAGAACATAGCATAAGTGGATATGGGGAAAAATATAAAAGCAACAATTACTTGGGAAACTTGCTAGAAATATTGTTACAGATGGATTCAGTGGCCACTGAGGGTATACGTTGTAGAAACAAAGAAATTAAGAAAATCATATTTCCTGACATAGTTTCTTCTTTTGTTATCATGATTGTGTGAGAGAGAGACGACATTGGAAACGGGTTCTTTTAGACTTGGTTTTCTTCTACTGGCCTGCTTTTTCAGTCTTCTATGTACAAGAGTCCTACAGTGGACGTAAATGTTATTTACAGAGCTTTAGGTCCTTTTAACACAGAAGAAGGTAGAGAAATAGTTGTTCACATGAGTTGCACTAAATTTCACATTGTCCCAAAGCAACTTCCTCTTCTTCCTACATGCTCATAGGGACAGGGAAAAATGGGATAGAATGTACAAGCCCTTGTCCTCTGCCATGGGAAGCCACAGCTTTAAACAGAGGGAGGCCATTTTCTCCTTTCCTAACAGTTGCTTGGGTCTCTTTCCATCTACTGGTTCCTTTAGCATCTCTTATGCACTCTGCTGTTAGTTATTTGATCCACATTTCTTCTTACCTTGTGTAACCTTTTTAGAGAGTGTGGCTTATGTGCTGGTGTACAAAGGATTTTTAAGCTCATTATTAAAAGAATGTGCGACATAGTGGTCTGACACTGCTTTTCCAAAGATACTAGTCATGATGTCTGATTCTCGCTCTTGCAGTGATGTTTGGGCAGATTAACTAACATAGTTTCCTCATCTGTATATGTACAATAGGCTAACAAAAGCATCCTAGAAAAATCTCATTTGACAAAGTAAGAATGCATACTTTTGTCAAAGGTCTGTTGAAGTTTCATAAGGTCAGAATGGTACAAACTAGTATCAACAAGCATGAAGTACTGAGTCTCACCTTTAATCTCACAGATCAAATTATCAAACATGCCAATTATATCTGAACTGGTATACAGAAGAAAGCCTTCTGGAGCAAGAACTTTTGGGTCCATATCATGATGCCTTAATGACTTTACCATCAAACCACAAATAACTCCTATGGCATGTGACAGGTCCATAGGAATCACCAGGGATGGTGGGATTTTACTGAATGGGGTGTTTGAACAAAGAGTGAGCATATCTAGAACATGAAAATGATACAGACTGGAGACTCAAAACCCACAATAGGAGTGTGGTAGAGTGATTGAAAAGTCTGTCTGGAGTGATGATTAATATTTTCCAGCATATATATACAAGTTTTCAATAAATGTCTTATAAAGCGCTACAGAAAGTGCAGAGATAATGCTTTTACTCAGCATTATTATCATGGTGAGAATTTGTTTGCTGGTTTGTCAAGCATTTTGAACAAGGGAACATTTATATGCAGTAATAAAATAAAGACGTATTTAGCTGCTAGGCAACTATAAATGTATGTAAGGCTCTTCCTCCAGACTACCACCACAACTTCACTTCATCCTGGCACCCCCTATTTCATCCTATGCACTTGGATGTCATAGACACCTATGTTTTGATTCCACTACTTTAATTGGTGTACTGGTTTTGACTGGGATAGTATTAATTTTCTGCATAGTAGCTTCTATCATGCTATGTTTTGGATTTGTGGTAAGAACAGTGTTGACAACATAGTGAAGTTTTAGTTATTGCTGAGCAGTGCTTACAGAGAGTCTAGGTCTTTTCTGCTTCTCACCCCACTCCACCAGCATGCAGTCTGGTGCTCAAGAAGTTGGGACGGGACACAGTCAGGACAGCTGACCCCAAGTGACCAAAGGGATATTCCATACCATATGTCATCATGCTCAGCAATAAAAGTCAAAGGAAGAAGGAGAAGGGGTGACATTCAGAGAGATGGTGTTTGTCTTCCCAGGTAATCATTATACGTGATGGAGCCCTGCTCTCCTGGAGATGGCTGAACACCTTCCTGCCAATGGGAAGTAGTGAATGAATTCCTTGTTTTGCTTCGCTTGTGTGCACGGCTTTTCCCTTACCTATTAAACTGTCTTTATCTCAACCCACGAGTTTTCTCACTCTTACCCTTGCAATTCTCTCCCCCATCCCACTGCAGG
This sequence comes from Tyto alba, assembly GCF_018691265.1. Taxonomy (NCBI): domain Eukaryota; kingdom Metazoa; phylum Chordata; class Aves; order Strigiformes; family Tytonidae; genus Tyto; species Tyto alba. The sequence goes on along the minus strand of NW_024881330.1, from coordinate 28,546,519 downwards.
AAAAGTGAGCCAGCAGCTGCGTGGGGCTCAGCTGCCTACTTGGGTTATGCCATGACAATTGCTTAACAAAATTCTAGGCTGACTAGTAAAATAAAGTACAGTAAAAAGGACTTCCCTGTTAGTAAGGGACCTCCCTTAGGTCTCTAACAAAAAGGAGTACAGTGATGTACGTCTGGATCTACTCATACACATACTAATTTTCTGTCTTTGGATATGGTGATTTTTGGTTCAGGTGTAGCACTGTATGACTGCTACCGGGAGCCCAATCAAGTATCTTTACCTAGTAGGCATAGCAGGTAGAATCAACGGTAGTTTCAGGATATCTGTATTTCACTCTGTACTGTAGGAGAGATATGCCTTACATAGCACAAACAGTATCATAGATCTGTATGTCACTATAATGACATATGAGCATCTCACATATTTTAAAAGAAACACTTCACTAGGTCCTTGGCCAAAGAAAGGAGTAAAGCTACTAATGCCAATGGAGTAGCAGTGGTGCAATGTATCTCACATTCTCCTTCACCACATGGAACAGAAGTGCAAATCATTTCTCCCAGCATGTAGTCCAAGCAAAGAGGCTAGGTCAAAGTACCAACATTTACACCTTATTCTGCTGGTGATCATTCAAATTAATTTTGAGAGAGAATAATTTCAATTTTATGCAGAAATTACGTCCTCATTTTACATCAAGATGAAACATAAGAAAAATATTTCTAGTGATGTGATATATATCTTCTGGGTACATACTGGTAAATTAAACGTATTGATATTCATTTGCCACTTTTTTCTATAAGTGGCTTAAGCTAAGGCACTACCTTGAAAATTTTTAAGACACCTTATTGAAAGGATCCCTAGCTAAGTCTCCCCAAGTTCAAATATCTTCATTGCCTCGTTTGCTATTTTAACTTTTTTTCTAAATAAAATGAAAGAAATAAGTCTCAATGACTTGCAGCTACTTTGCCAAGCACACAAGAAACATTTCTGGAAAATTATCAGCCACATTAACATCCTGTAAGCAACAGTCCCCTGAATTAGTTATCCCGCTGTCTACGTTGTTCAACCAATAGCACTGATGTTAGCAAGAGCCAATCCCACGAGTGAAGAGTACAGAGCAAAAGCAACATGAAACATTCTAGCTGGTAATAAGGGATTCCACGGCTTCAGACACAATCCCCTCGCACTTGAACTGAAAGCTTTGTATGAGAGATGCTCCAGGTGAAACCACAGACACACACAGGTCAGAGTAAAACTCCCATTAATTTCAGTCAGGACACAATTTCACTGTAGGAATTTCACTGTCACTAGTCTTGCTGTATTTTCAATACCCTTTCTTCTACTTAGAATAAAGAAGTTAAAAAAGGGAGACGAAGCACCATATGTTATATGGTAATAACTATATTTACATAAAGATCAAGGGAGGATCTGAAGAACTGCAATCCAGTAACTCTGACTTCACTTTTAGGATAGAAATTGGAAATGCTTGCTGTGGCCTCATTTACAAACCTTTAAACCTGTATGCTGCATAGACCAGCCACAGTAACTCAAACTCATAAAAAAACTACACGTGGCAAATTTATTTTATGTATTGTTAATATTACAAACAACAAGTGTGACACCATGAACACTTTATTTATCTTGATCTCAAATCAGTTAATGCTGCATCACACAGCAGTTTCACCTACAAGGTCAGACACTAGAAAAGTTGTTCATACAGATTAAGAACTGGCTTACAAAACAAGAATGGAGAGTGTCAGATCAAGAGAAGACATTTGACTTGTGTGGGAGTAGTAAGCACGAGAGGTATAAGCACGAGAGGTATCAGTAGCTTGATTTTGTTTACACAGTTTGTACCGAAGACATTATTTCACAAGGTATCAGATGAGGCTAATGATATCAATGACAAAAAGCCACTCAGGGCTTTCTCCTTTTCAGGACACTGAATGATCTAGTTTCCCTAAACACAGCTCTCAATAGCAAGCTTTCCCAGATGAAAGCTAAAGTCCTGTGCTATGTACCAGGCTGAGCTTTTTTAAAGAGAAATGCAATGGAAAAAGGCAGAGGAAGGCTCATTTTTCCCCATCCAAGTACTACTCTGTGGTCTTAAAGGTTAATAATGCTAGATTATTGCTACTACAGGAGTTTAGAGTGCGTAGCTAGTACATAGCACAAGTGGATTATTCCAGCTCAGTTCCCAAAAACACAGTTCAAATCAATTCTTAGTGGCATTCTTGACAGTCCCAGAAGTACCAAAAAGTGAAGGAGCCTTGAAAAGCTCTCTTGCCTTACCTCATCTTCAGCACAGCAGACTCCAAGAACTGGTTGCTTCTTTTGCATGAGTCATAACCCAGATAAACACCAGTATACAACCATCCACAGCCTACAAAGGGGCCTTTGGTTTTCTCACCAAAGGGGTATGTTTTCCAGCAAAATTTCATCTGCTGTGAGACTTTACCTGGAGATACCAACCTGACTGTGAGGCAACACCACAATGTTTGCACCATCCAAAATCTGCAGCCTTAATGGAAGTTTGTAACGTGGAATTGCAAATATATATAAATTGCAGGGAAGCATTTCATGAGGGCCAACTGCTCTGGGTCATTATCAGAGGTAACAATGTTTCTGCTTCAGTTGACTCTATTCACTCACATGGAGACTTGGGTGCAACTTTCTCCAGCTCAGATTTGATCAACTTCGGTACAGCATTGGGTAACTTGCTGTGCCACTAACCATTATAGAGACCATAATAGGAAAAATATGTCTGTCTCCTCAATAGTCAATGTAAATCAATCTTACAACCAAAAAAACCCAAGATCATGAAAAAGCAGAGATTCAAAAGAAATACAATGCAAGGCAGTCAAAGAAAGTGTTGACTCTCAGCCTAATGTATGCAACAAATGGCAATAAAATTACTTCAGGCTTTTGAAGGCATATCTTTTAGATCATACAAAACCTGACTGAGCCCTGGCCCGATACACCAGTATGACCCTACTGCAGACTGATACTAAATAAAGTCCTGATCCTCAAGTCTTTACATCTGGTTAAATTCTCCTTCTACTATAGAAGTGTCTGGGGCTAACCTCTGTCTGTGGTGCCTGGATGATGCAAGTTCCAAGAAAACTGATTTGCTAAAACAAAGAAGCAACAAAACATTCAGTTTTCCAATACAGTGTCTGTCATCAAAGTTTTTTGAGAGAAACTGCAACAAATGGTAACAAGGCCATGGATGTTCTGGACTTTTTCCCTTTATATCTCATCTGAACAGAGTGAATCACCAAGAGGAACAAATCAGGATCAGTTCATTTAAGAACACTCACAAAAAATACTGGTCATGTCAAAATTAAATGTGCCTGAGACCATTCTCCAGCATGAAAAAATTACTGGCACAAGAGCTCACCTCCACATTGTTAAACACACAGAGTGACTAAATTCAGATCTCTTGGGAGATTATCGCTGGTCAGTAAGAGCACTCGCTGGTCCATACCGAAACCATGGCTGAAACAATTCAGCTTCATAGATAGACGAGTTCAGTGCTTGAAGACTTCTCTGGTGTTGCTTAGCTTACCAATATAGACAGTTACTCTGATACCGAATTTTATACTTTTTTGAAACATGATGTGTTGAAACTTAACTCCTGCAAGTTAACTTGTCATTAGATTGGTATCTTATGTCAAGCAAATCAACAGGTGAAAGAGACAGAAGTTCCACATGACATGAAAGTTTATCCAAACCTTTTCAGTTTACCATCTGTGCTAGAAATTTCTCAACATAATTAAAGATACTGAAGAATTATAGCAGTTTCAGTTAGGTCTGTAATGCAGCAATTTTAACTGTATTGCCACTTTTAAATAGAGCTCTCCAGAAAACCTGCAAAAATGGTTTTATTATTTTACTATTTTAAATATAAACACAGTCAGATCTCTTCCAAAAATCTTCCAATACTGGGTTCATTCAGCATAAACCCATGCAGTGTAATGTGAAAGTCACAATGAACTCAAGGGATACCTTCTTGTACAGTCTCTGCTTCATATTATATAAAACAAGGGTTTTACGGTCACCTGGGACTGCACTTCAAATGCTTTCTTGTCTGCAACATTAATGTGATTAGGGCTTTACATCCAAGCTGGACATAATGAGTTAAATTTATTCCACTATCTTTAAGAGACCCTTTGTGGGACTGCACCTCAAAAGCTAACCCTACTAATACACTCAAAGAGCAATGCCTGAAGGGATTACCTCCTCTGTTCTTTCAAAACTGAGAGCCACACCATCCACTCCATTTGTCTGACATATAATAGTGTGTTTCTGTTTAGATCTGACTTTGAAATTCATGACTTGCTGTCTCTTTTCCACCCAAGTAATGCTTTCTGAATCACAGGAAAGAAACATGGTGGCTGATTTAAAATATCCCCCATTATAGATATATATGGTTAAAATCATGTTGAATTCCCTGTTTGCGTTATTGAACAAGCAGAAGTACTTTGACCTTCTGAAGTGGCAAGTTTTGACAGCAGCAGAAATACCAGCAAATAGAATTCTGAAGACAAGCAAAACTGAAAAAGAGTTATGGAGTGAGCACTGTGGCTAGTGCTAGGTAGGTTTCATCTTAAACATTTGGTATGTTTCCTGAAGACCTGGCTTACTGGATGTAATGAAAATGTTCAGTTTCTTCTTTAACTGTGAATTTATCATCATTGTTTCAGAACAACAACAAAAACAACAACAACAAAACTGCACCCAAAAACTCAAAAGCAGAAGACAACCAAAAATACTCCAAAAGCCTTTGTAAGATTTTCATACCAGTCTGGTTGATTCCACAGGCCTTATTCATGATTGTTAGCACTGAATTAAATGTTATTGGAAAAAGAGACTTTCACACATGATGTCTGAATAGTATGAGTGGCAAAAAGCAATGATGCACAGAACTCGATGCAATACAGTCCACGTTTTTGGTCTAATACAATAGTTATAGAGTTCTTAAGGTGGAGAGACTAATGCAGAAGAATAAACTTTACAGTCAGTGCCTGTCAGTAGAGCTATCAGCCTTACGGAATGAGGAAAATTACTGTTAGACTGAGGGTATAGGACAAGGAAGGAATCCAGTCCGTTACTGCTGATGACAGAAGTTATACTATGTTAAGTCCTTTCATTAAAGGGTTAGATCCCATCTCAAAACAAGTTAACTTATTCTCCCTACATCACTCCCCTATTATTCTTTCTAGGAAATTGTTCAAGAATACCGCTCCTCTAATGATTTTAAACTTTCTTCTAACTACAAGATTGAGTTACACATAGATAGTGTAGCTCCACCTCTTTTTGTACCAACTTTATCCCTTGTGTACAGGTTAAGCCTATGGATTTGCACACCGATATTTTCTTACGTATTTAATATATAAATACTCTTAATTACTCTGGCAATTCAGTACTTTTCAAACAGCTTGGAGTAAAATCTTGGACCCAGTGAAATTGATGACACAATCTGACCAATTCCATTGTTAGAATCTCATCAGTGTTTGCCAATCAAGACCACTAGACAGATAATTTATTAGAATAATAAGTACATAAGTAAACAAATAGTTATGTAAAAGAAAACAGGTAAAATATGGGTGGATCCCCTTCTTCTTCCTGTCTCTAAATAGCTTCTTCTTATCACTGAAACATGGGTAGTGTATGAGCTCCAAAAAAATAAAGCATGGAGCAAAAGTGTATTTATACTTTCCATTTCTATATAAATCTGAAGGTTGTTGGCTTCTTTCAGCAACTCTGTGAATTCTTTGTTCCAAAGAAAAAAAAAATAACCAATATTTTTTATTATCTGCTTTACCAAACACCATTACACAATTTTCAACACAAGTAGCTATTTTACACATGTAGCTATTTTATTTCTAAAAACAAGATGACACCTATAAATCCCTTGCACTGTAGGATATTTAAAGTTAAAAGTCTCACTCTGTCCTCTTCTAGCTATCATGCTAAAACTAATGAGCATGATGAATTTCTCTATTGTATTAGAGTTGGAACATGAGAAAAGCTATGGTTGCTTTTCACTCTCCTGTCCTTACTCACTCGTAACTTTTACAAAACACCACAGAATGTATTGTTCTAACATTCTGAAAGCTTAGTTTCACCTTACAAATCATTTCTTCTGCTGCTGAAAATTTAGAGCAGGAAGGGAATATTCATAAAGACATTAAAAAACCCTTTTAATGAAACAGAATCTTTATTTTGAGTGAAGCTAAAGAAATAATGTATTTCTATAGAATCCAAATCTTTTGGTCCAAATTAAATTGACATTGCCTCCTTAGAAAGATCTTGCATTTAGAGAAAAATTCTTTAATATCTCAGTGGAAAAGGCATCTAAGCAATTAATCTATGAAGAACAATGACTCTATCTTTATCTGAATTTATCTGACTACTGGGACAAAAAGTGAATTCTCCTGGCAGCCAGGAAAAATGATGGGATTATTCACAAAGGAACTAAAATTCTGTTTTTCTTCTAAATGAGCCTGTCAGTGCAAAACAATAGAGTAGAGCTAAATATTATAAAAGAAGCTTTTCTGGAATAAAAGTTTGCAGATATCCTTCCCAAATGTAGACCTGAAAATCAACAGCAGATCTAGTCTTTCTATAATCACATGATAGCAGAAAACTCATTTAAGTAGTACCTCAGGTAGCATACTCAGCTATTTCAAATTTTGGACTTATATAAATAAGTAAATAAGCAAACATATAAACTAGCCAGTAACACCCTTAGTCTGCCGGAGTTAATTTCACAGTTCTGAAGACCTAAAGCAAGTAGTGCAAATAAATCAATGAAATTACATACCCACCTATGATGAGATCTAAATTCTGGTATTAACACAGAAATGTAAATTTCTGTCCAACTAATCCACATCTTACTTTATACATCAAAAGTACTTGAAAACATAGATAATTATTGTTGAGGCCTTAGGGCTCTTACCCAAAGAAATTATGAAAATGTCATTTTTATTTTCTTGGGGATTGTCTATCAGACAACAGACATTTAGAGAGCTTGTTCTTCTAAAATATATTTTATAATTACTTTTTATAAAAATGCTTAGCATTCTGTTCTCCCCCCTCAAGGACAACAAATAGCTGTTTAAAGGTTTGTATATTTAGGAAGGAAAGACAGCCATTAAAATAATTTATGGTAAGGCATCAAATAACAGTCAAGCACTAAGTTTATAAAACGTACCAGAAGTATTCACTGTAAGTTAGGTAATATGTTTTACACGGATTCAAACAGACCCAGGCCTGGTCTTGTTAAGGTTGAAGGCAAAACTGCCTTGTTTCCAGTGGAGAAATTTTGTGTTCTTTATACCCTTAACTAAATAATACATGTGATCTAAAGATGTAAGAAAGTGTTAGCCTCTTGAACTGAAGGATAAATGTATGTAATAATGTGCAGGGCACCAGCGTGACAGGGTAAAAATTGTAGTGCCATAAAAATAGAGTTCTGCTCTTGGTTTTGTCAGAAGTACAAGTGCCTGATGTGATCTGAGATGATCTACGCTATCCAGGGGATGGTAGACATATCATAGGACCTTTAGGAGGCCCGTGCTTTTCTGTAACACTATATAGACAACAAGCAAGTTAGACCACAGGGCCTAAACAGCACCAGATACCTAGACAAGTGTAATGAATCCCACCATTGCAAAGGGAAAGGATTCAGCCCCAGATTACGACATCTGAATGCCAGTGCCTACCTGTGGGAGCACCACAGATATAGCTTCCTGACACCCTCCACCATCACTTAAAATTGGGAACAGGATTTTGTTACCCAAACAGAAGTGTCAAGTGTCATCTGAGATAACTTAGGACACACAGCCTGTCTTTCTGTTGCTAGCCTAAAAAGATGAAGCTTTCATAGGTCCCATGTTATTTCTGCCAGACTTGTGCAGATCTCAGCCAAGGGTACCCTATATGATGCTGAATGCCTACACGTAAGCAACTGAATCACACTACTAGTCAGTACTAACAGCAGAGTCCAGAAAAAAAGATTCAACTCACTCTGATACAGACATTAACCACTTGGTCGACTGAATTAGTCTCTCTGTTTCATTGACTTCAGGAAGCAGATTATTATTAATATATAGGAAACATGTACAGCACATTTGAACACCTAAATTTAAGTACTGTTCTCTCAAACTGAATCCCTTTCCCAAGCTAACCCTGCAACCTGCACACTTGCTAGAAAATATACCTCATGAAAATCACCCTGCACAAATCTCATCATCAGGATGTATATCAGCAAACTCAGCCTTCCCACATAAAGTATCTTGAGATCCTTGTTTCAATAAGTGTTACGTAATTTGCAAATGATGGACATTACGACAGCTCATATGTGTCAGTGTCATGAACATTTTTAAGTCTATGTTTGTGACCACGCTAATGATGGAATGTGTGAAATTCCAAAAGAAGATTTTTTAATGGAGCGTAATATCTAGATATTCGTAACTCTCCTACTAATATCCAATTTTATGCACTAGGTAGTAATACTTAAATGTGACAAGGCATAGTACTTCAAGGAAATCATAAACTAGTCAAGCCCTCCTGAGACAGTGTCAGTAATCCATACACTTCTACATATCTTTTAAAATCGGGCAGTGTTAGTCCATTTCAACTGCACTAAGGATTTCAAATGGAGTGAAAATTTAAATCAGTCCTTCGTTTCTCTTTGTCCCTCCTGTATTTTTCATTCTTAAATTCAAAGAAATACACTGAATTACCAATCAGTGCGTGCCATCCATTCTCATAAAAAGCTCTTATCATCTTGGATTACAGAACAGACATCAATTTCTATCAGAAATTGCCTAACCTGAGTCAACTTCAAACTGTTGCTAGTGGCCAAAGGAAAAGTCTATTGAAAAGAATTGTACCACTTTAGTTTTTCCTGCTGTACTTTTACCAGTTTTTTTCAATTCCAATTCTGGAAGTCCCACCACTGTGGACTTCAAAACTTGACTTTACAGAACTCCAGCAAATATACAATAGTTGGCAATCCTTCACTGGAAGAGAAATAGGCTCTTGGTAAGTCTTTCCCATCTCTAGTATCTCTGATTCTGTGGTTCAGTAACAACCGATGATTTTTGTTGGCTGGAGCAATGGTCTGTAGGAAGACAAGCTGAGGGTAAAGAAAAGGAAAAAAAAAAAAAAAAAAAAAGAAGAAAAAAAAAAGAGAAAAAAAGACAAGAAAGAAGCAAGGAAAAGTAAAAGTAAGGAGAAAAACTGAAAGAAAGAAGGAAGGTCATAAGGTGAACTCATGGTATGAGGAACCCTGAAGAACAAGATTCAGTTTCCACTTCTATCATACTTGTCAGCATAGCAAATCTCTTATTTCCCCTGTGCCTCATCCTCCCACCCTTAAGTTTTTAACATCCAAGGGTATGTGAAGAGCATGTCTGTCTATTAGTGGTGTCTAATAAAAAACATTAATTCCTGGAGCAGTGAAAGGCCAATCTTTTTATTGTATTTCATAAAAATCGACAAATATTCAAACAAAAGAGGAGAAGCTTAGGTATTGTGATGCAAAGGCAACATGAATGTTTGTGGAACAATTTACTTATTTAATAGTACATTAATTCAAAAATAGAGCAGGTTTTAATTTGGCATTACGTAACATTTACAATCTGATCCCAAATCCATTTTATTTGTTACGACTTCTACATTTATTTAAATACATTTTGAAGCAGACTATTTGTTTTTATATTTGCGTAACAAAAATTATCTTACTCAAACTTTCATTCTGAAAGAGAATGTGATACTCTCTATCTTCAGTCATCTAATGACACCCTTCACATAATCCTTACTTAGGATTTGTTGATACTTAGATTTAAAAAAACAAAACAAAACAAAACAAAAACACAACCTCAAAAAACACCAGGGTTTGCAGTGTTACAGACATGTTTTTCACCTTGAACACATTCACTACTTGAATGATTACACAGATGATCAAATTGAAATGCTGTATTTATATTTTATGATATGCCTCTATTACTTTTTATGAAAAAAAGTGAAACAGTCCTGAGACAAATGATGAAGATATATTCCTGGCTCTTTTACATCACTTCTCTTCTATCGTTCTTGACATATTGGAAAAGGCAGCAAATACTCTTCAATTAGTCTAATTCATATTTGTGCAAGCTAGATTACAAAAATGGTTAAGCTACATGATAGATATGAAGACTCATGATGGAACTGGACGCGCAACTCAGATCTCCAGTCCCTCAGAACAATGCCTCAGTCACTTACATCACCTCCTTCTTCCTACATACTTAAAAATACATGCAATAGAGAAAGAGATAATAAAGACTTCTCCAAAGCTGACATTCCAAGTACAAGGAATGAAGGACAGAAGTATCAGACTCTAGCACTTCATAATCAATAAGGAAAATTGACAGTATAGAACACAGTCCTGGGTTGCGGGAATTTTTTATGTTTAAAATATATAGAAGTAATGAGAGAAAAAAAAAAAAAAAAAAAAAGCCTCACTTGCCAAGTACAAAATCATGCTGCACAGTCAGCAATATAATACTATTACCTCTATTAATAATAACAGATTTTATTGTGTGGAAGACAGATCATTTATTTTACCTGCAATTAAATGTATTATTACTATTCTGTACATCATGCAAACCATGACTTGTAGACAAACACAATCTGTCAATTTCTCTGCACGGACAGTGGGTCAAAGCAATTTCCTAGAAGAGCATCACACAACCAATGTCTGAGGTAAGAAAGAAAAATATGACAGGATCATCACCCTCAGATCCGGATGCAGTATAAAAAGGAAGCAATTTCCTCCAGTACACTTTGTAAATATCCACTGATACATTTAAAGGAAGTATCTTCCTTCCCATTGAAAGGGATGCTTGTTTTTCTGTTTTTCTATCTACATTGTAAAGAAACTGACAATTTTTCATGTGCCTTTCAGCTGGTAATTTTCTGAAAAGGTAAGTCTCTCCCTTGCCAACCTGTATTTCACACTTGTAAGTGAAGATGAGATTACACATCATCAAAAATTAACAGGACCAAGGAAATAAAACAACTGTTTCTTTATGAGATCATGAGGAAAAAAAATACTAAAGACTAGATTTTCTGAGGTTAGCATTTCTTTTCAAATTATCTATACAACTGTGAAACCAGTTGAATTGTTTCGTAAAAGGGAAAAAACGCATAACAGCATCTTCATGTACTACAGATGTCATGTGAGTGGGAAAAGCTGATGAGAATCAATATAGATTTGTCTTACAGCAGTTACTTTGTCCCTCATAATGACGGCATGGCATGAAGGGAACTGATGAGTTAATACAATCAGAAGCTCAAAGCGGAGAGCACCAGTCCTAGAGGGACCCTCTTTCCCCAAGACCTGAGCTTGTGGTATAGAGGCAAATCCACTGCTACCAAGAGGTAGTGGCAGAGAGACAAATCTCCTTCCACCCTCGACCTACAGTGACAGATGTTCTTTTAAGATGCAGCCCTAAGGAATTTGTTCCAATATTCCTGCCAATGTACAGAGACATCTTCTACAAATACTCCATAGCACAACTGTCCCAATTCAAACTGCTATTCCACACAAGGGGCAATCGTGATATGATTCATAAAAAATTAATACAAAAGGCAGAATATTTTTCATCCACAGTCACAAAACAATTGTCAAATAATATGCTTTATGAATGTTTTCTTTCAGTGTAATAAAAACTGCTATTGTTCTACAAGAGAGAAAGCATCAAGTGGCTTTAATGTTCTACAGAGCTATTGTGGCTCATTGCTTCAGCTGCACATCCCCTGTCACAGCAGTTTTAATCTCCGATTTTTAAACCCCTTTCCCAATACTGGGTTCAAGCCTTAGCACTTGAGATTGGATTGCCTAATGCTAAGCACTGAAATCAGTAGAGGATAAGTTTCCTCACACCCTGAAGACTTGATCTTGAAATCAACAGGAGATTTTAAGCACAACAAGAACACCTGAACAAGCCCCTAAGTCAATTACATGTGGTAATACCTCAAAATGTGTGCTAGGAACATTACGATCACAGCTGAAGCACAGATAACTCCTCAGCTGGTATAAACCAGTTGATAATAAGTAGACAAACACTGTATCAACAGTTTTGGTTAATAAGTAAAACTAGAGAATTTTTTTTTCCTCTTTCTCTAATTTATGTCAATTTTAATTCATCACAGAAATAAGTTGTTACCACTTAATTGCTCTTACTGTACAGAAAAGATGCTTATAATGAATGATGATAAGCAGGAACATGAATGAACAGTTGCCAGGCAACCAATAAATAAAGGTTTCAAATAGCATGACCTCTCTTTAAAGGATAAAGCTCTAATCGTAATTATTTTTCAAATCCATTTCAGTACCAACTAAAATCATGTTTGCAGCACTAATCCTGGTCTTCCTCATACAAAATGAAACCAAATCTATCGTCTGACATGTCACAGATAACAAATTGAACAGACTTAACCTGCTCCTTCAGATGACAGTCAATAGTATTGTTTGAGGATAGTGAACAGGTTAGACAGTAAACTGGAATCCAAAACAGAGAAGTGTGAAGAATTAAGCAATTTAAAAAGGGTAATTAAAATAATTTTTTTAGAAAAGTTACATTGTTACTTTAATGATCTTCAAAAAGCATCAACACAAAGTCCTCCAGTGTTCACCTCCACAAAATGATCATTCAATAAAGTAGAAGGATGAGACAGTCTTTAAAATACCGAAAACAGATGCAGTCTGAAATGTTTTAAAATCTATATAATACCACATTCTATCTTTATAAACTCTTACAACTCAGTCTTGCTGAGTGCATAAGCAGAGCTGAGGTGCCTAGAGCAAGCACTGACCTTTTAGATGGATTCAAATAAAACTGACAAAGAGCAGCATAAATCTTAAACCAGTTAAAGAACACAGTATATCCGCTCTGAAGAAACAATGAATGGTTATGCCAGAGTTTTACATCATGCCTTCTGAATAATGGAATGGGGAGAGCTTGGACTTGTTCAGGCTTTTTTGGTGGGCTAATAAATTGTGTATTTATTTTAGTAAGATCTTATGTCAGAAAACATTAGGAATACATGTTTTAGTAGGTTTACCTTGCAATACGTAAGGTGATTACATAAATCTATTTATTTAACCATTTTATTTATTTTCTTTAGTAGAATTAGGAACCACTAATAGCCATGATGCTTAAACACTAAACAGTCAAAAATTTGCAACAGGAAAATAAGGTGAACTACAATTATAAACAAGTATGTCTTGCACCTGAGGTCTAACAGACTATGTCAATTGTGAACTCATAAGAACTGGGACCATCTTTTCAATCTGACTTTGAACAAAATAAAGGCAATAGAATCCATAAACTTCCCTGCAACATTAGTATCACAAAATAATCTCACACTTTACAGTAGAAAATTGACTCACTGGAATTTATGTAAACAGGAATTATTGTTTAAATTACAGCAGAGAATGCACTCTGCCAACTAGCAGTCTCCACATGTATTTCTTCATTCCAAATCAGTCAGTTGATTATATAGTAGGCATTTGCCTCCTATGACAGAAAAGTGTTCTGTTGCATATCAGACACATAACTTTTCGATTATTTTCCTTATCTAGATTTATCTGCTTATCAGAAGCCTTTACAGGAGGTTTTCTATGTATCTGTATTTCCTCAATAATCAAATAGGAAATACACCGCATATCTATACTGTTATTGACTAATATTTCACCCACTAGCCACCTTCACAACCTGATTCAATAACTGCTCTCCATCCTTCTAATAATTTGTTTGAACTTCTCATTCTAACAAAAATCCTATTTATTTAGTTGATACCTTATGCAAAAGTGAGATTCAGAATATAAATAACTGAGAATCATGCATACTGACTGCAACTAAAACCAATGTAGATGAGCTTGTAAATTCCTTTTAGGACACATGGCACTATTTATACTGAAACTACCTTAATTGCTTCTCCATAGTTTCGAGCTTGCATTTTAACAAATTATAAAAATACTGTGATGTGCTTGCAAACCTGACAACCAAGCCCATTAATTGAAAAGTGTGTAAAGGTGATACTGGAGGATTTTTTCCCCTCCCAAATGTTTATTCCTTTTCAATGACCAGCTGAAGAATTAAACTGGTCCAGTGTTAAGCTTAAAAGACCCAAAGCCTATGGAAGAAAAGGTTATGCACTACAGTTCAGCAGAAGCTGGAGGCTAATTGTAAACTAAAGAGTGAAAACAACAGGGTTCTCAGCCACTTATTACCATGGAGGAAACTGAGGGTACTTTTCTCAAGTTTGTATTCCACTGTATTTTGTTCCACAATATTCAATTTAACTGCCCCACCTCTGAAAAATAGGAGAGAAAAGACTGAATTTTTTTAAAGAGATGCTCACACTAAAATAAGAGTCATTTTAAGATCTCCCCTAGGGATTCAAGTCTATATATTTAGCTTTAGAAGAAGGAAAACAGAGCATAACTGCCAGTTTGAGGAGAGAGATGATGAAGCATGCTTTATCTCAAGTGTTTCCCACATCACAGATACAGTCAATGAAACTAGGTGTGATTCTAAAAACACTTCTTTGCTCAACAGGCTTTACCTGATACCCAGTCGATAGAGTTGCTCACGGGAGTAAGAGTAGGCAGTGTTAGAATCCAGAGATTAATCTTATTCTAGATTCATGCTGATCCTGTCTTCTGACCAATGTATTCTTGCTTCAGTAACCACTTTTTCTTTAACAAAATGGTGACAATGTTTATCAATTATATATTGAATATTTAATAGTAAATTAAATATACATTTACTGATTATTTAAATGTATACATAAACTAACAAATAACAACAGAAGATAAACTCACAGTATAATACCAGCTCAAACAGTACAACATTACTGGGTCTAAGGAAACCTATAAATATAGTCTGTATGGATGATACTTGTGAAAGACCATCTATGGAGACTTCCAATAGCACACAAAGGAATTACCTTTGACCAACACAAGATATTACTACAGTGAGGAACGTGGGGTGGAGTGTGGGGGAAATTGATTGCTCTATCATTTTTTAGTAACAAATTATCTTGTGTCTGCTTGTTTCAATTTTATATTTAAAATGTTCTTTTAATAGGTATTTTTCCATTTACTGTCTCACTGATGGACATTCTCCCCTGCTAGTGTACAGAAATAGTTGAAAATAGTAGAAAAACTCTACAATGATGGACATATTCTTCCACTAGTGCACTTACTCATGGATGTTATTGTTTTGGACCAATAGTTCAGCACTGAGAATAGGAAGCTAACAGTGTAGTTTAGTTTTTCTCGTGATGTCAGAAACAGTGTCTCACAAACATGCCAGTGGTAATCTGTGAACTTTGAAAATTAACACTAAAAGCTTCCTATTCATAAGACTATGTGCATCTTAAACTTCATCATGATTATTTAAACTATCCATTTACAGTCCTCTCATGCAGCTTTACCACAAAGCTCTCACTGACTTAGAGTGCAAGTGTGCCCCTCCAGAGTCCCATACTCCATGATCTGAATACTATTCAGCTATGTCTATTACATGAGATACTGCATACATGAATACATTTCAGGACTGACAGCTATCATTGGAAGCTTGAGGATTTCATCCATGTAGTTGTTTGTTTAAAAATTTTACTGAGGGACAACAAAATTCTAAAGAATAGTAATGTTCATACAAGCATTTAAATTTCAGCCTTGTGTTTTTCTTTGAAAACATAACATTATTATTTAATATCTCTAAGCTATAGTAATATCTCCTAAAAACTGCCCTGGCTCACAGCCTAACAAACCTGTATTGAAACAAACAAACCAAAAAATCTAATACTACTACACAGATTTTGTTTATCAACAAGCAACGTGGATTATATGAGACAGAAAAACAAGAGAAAAATAAATGGTCTCTGCATTTTATAATGTTCAACAGGTATTATATGCCCTTTATTTAGAAACAGGAAAGAAATTTTTAAAAAATAATCAGCTTTCCAGCCATCCTATGCATTTGTTCAGTGACATTTCGTTCAACTAAACATACACTACCTCTTTCCTGAACCCTACTTTGTGTATTTATTCTTATTATCATAAGAAATATTTGCCATATTTTCACAATTTACTAACAAGTACAACGTTTCATGCACTTGTGCTGACACAGAGGATTGTACAGCACAATACACACACACTGTTAACAAGTCCTTCCCCTCAAATTTCCCATGCTTTTAGCCTTTACTGTTCCCAACAAAAAGAAAGTTGAATTCTCAATGCTATCCAAACAATGTGAACACGGCAATGGCTGTTCTGGGTCAAATCTCAGGTGCATTTAGCCCAGGACTATGTCACTGACAGTGGTCAAAGGCAGGGGCCTAGGGAAAAGCCCCATATTTTAGGACACCTCTTGAATACTAGAATAATTCCCTGGAACACTCTCCTGGCTCCTGGCAATCTTTGGCTCAAAGACTTAAGTATGAAAAGAGACTGGGAGTGCTGACATATGACAACACACTTTGTTTCAGAAGGGCTGGAAGGAAGAGCAGGAGACAGCACATTTCAAAAGGGACAAATATGTGCCCTCATCACACACACACACATACACACACACACTACCTCATTCTACCCAACAGTGTTTCTTGCTCCCGATATTGCCTTTGCCCTCAAAATGTGTTGTTTTCCATATGGAAGAGGTGGCAAAAATGAAAGTGTTTCCCTTCTTTCCTCATAAAGCCTCCTTCTGACTGGAGTTGGCCTCCTGTTCATATTCCACTTGACTAAACCAATCTTTTTCTCCTCCCACACTAGCTCCATCTGCCGCCCATCTCTCCAGCAGAGCCAGATGCCAGCAAAGCAGACTACTGTGGGAGGAGAAAGTTCTGTCGCTGGAATTTCTTCCCTATACCCTGCAGGGGGCCAGCCTGTGAAGCCTGGAGAGGATACAGGGAGCAACTTCCTCTCTTCCACGCTGCTTTCCCCTGCTCATCAGTAAAGAAGGCAGCTGAGGACATGAGCAAAAGAAGGATAAGACTTCAACGCACACTCTGAGATCTGCAACTTTAATATTTATATAGCAAAAGCCTCACAATTGTACTCCAGACTCGAGCATGGTACACACTGCATGAACATGTAAGAAGACATGAGTCCAGCCCCAAAGAGCTTACAATCAAACAGAAGCAGAGATGCACATTTGTGATTAGGAGCCAACAAGAGTGACTAGAGCTTAGATGACAGAGAAAAAAAGATGAGGATTTATAATCAGGAGAGATCTTAATGATGAAATAAAGAGACAATACTTTCTGGAGAGATACAAGTCAAAGAGAGAAGATATGGATGTGTGTTGTTAAGCCGAGAGGAGGATTGTATGTGGCAAGGGAAACTGCCTATAGAGAGGGAGAGACTAGAATGTAAGCAGATATGGGGAAAGAAAAAGTGAGGGTTCTTTAATACCTTTGAGGTGATCTTGCATGAGGCAGAGGGAAAAGAAGTACAGGTAAGAACTTTAGACGAAAAGGGAGACAGTCTAGGAACAGAGGAGCATATGCAGGAGAATCCTGCCAGAGACGGTAGCAGGAATGAGTGTCACTGAGTGAGAACAAGAGCTCATATAAAACAAGCAAGTGTGCATATGTGCGAGACAGAGGAAAAGGCACAGACTTCATTTCTCCGAGAGAAATAATTGTGGGAACCCAGGAGAGGAAAGAGACTAGGAAGAAAAATGAGTGAGGGTGGTGTATGGGTGCAGCAGAAAGTTTGGAGTGGGGCTGGCAGGACAGAAGAAAGTGAAGGAACCCAGAGATCTACAGAAAACCAGAACTACGTATTAGAAGTTGAAGGAGCACATGTAAATCAAAGAAACACATAACAAGAAAGATGAAAAGATTGACTAGACAGGGAAAGGAAGAGGGAAATACAGAGATCACACTGAAACATTAAGAAAAAGGGCTCACAGCGGAAAGAAAGGAGTGTTAGGAGGGAGAAAAAGGAGGAAAGCATATATGCAACAATGATAAAGTCAGTAAAGGAACAGAGCTGTTAAAAAGCACTACGTAAAAACCCCAAATGGGAAAACTGGGAGTGTATGGAAGAGTGACTGGAAATAGACATCCACTGAATTCTCACTGTCACTGTAAACTCTTAGGGTTTGCCCCATCTAGGTATTCCCAGATTTTAATGTTCTCCACTTGGAAAAATTCTGTTTCCTGGTCCTCCACACCCTCTAACTTTTGTGCTGTAGTTGCACCTTTATGCCGTTTGTTTCACTATTTCTAGTGGCAACTCTTTTTGTTACGTTTAAACGGGAAAAAGATTTTATTTTGTCAAATACTCTACCACACCGAAACGTGCCAAAACTGCAAGTTTCCTTCTTCTTGTCCCCGTAACGCTCTTTCATTCATTCCTCTGCCCTCACCCCCGTCCCCTCCCCTCCCCCCCCGCAAAAAAAAAAAAAAAAAAAAAAAAAAAAAAAAAAAAAAAAAGGCTGGGGAAACTCAGTTGTACAACAGTATCTTAACCCCAAAATATTCCCGTAGGCTTCCCTGAGCTGCGTGTACGTCGCACGCCCCAGGTTTCCTCTGTGCCCGGGCTGAGGGTTCCCCGTCTCCCGTGGGCGAGGGCAGCGGGGAGGCGCGGGCTGCGCCCCGGCACCGCGCGTTGTGCCGCCGCGGGCAGCGGGGGCTCCGCGGAACCGCATCCCGCGGGCGGGGGAACTCGAGGAGGGGAGCTAGCTACCGGCTGCTGGAAAGAAAGCCGACACAGGCGTATGCCCCGGCTGCCGGAAGACATGGCTGGCTGGCTAGTCGTTTTGATTTAGGGGGTATATATAAAAAAAATTAAAAAATAATAATAAAAAGGGAAGGGGTGAAAGGGACAGGGGGAAGCACACACGCTCGCACACGCATACGGCTGATCTTACCTCCACATTGAAATACTGCTCCGCTTTGCACACTGTAGCACATAAAATCCAAAGGAAGGTTTGCAAGAAAAACACCCTGGACTGAGACACGAAATCCAACCGGCTTCTAGTGCTGGATGCGAGTACGATCATAGTGAACTGTGCTTCAATGGATGGAAGATCTCTCTCTTTCTCTCTCTTTCTCTCTCTTTGCCTTAAACAAATACACAAACAAACCAACCCTCCCCCCGTGTCGGTGAAGAGCCCGTAGCGCAGGTTCACCCACAGCAGGGGAGGAGGGGGAGGAGGAGGAGGAGGAGGGGCGGACACTTCACAGCACAGGCGGCGGCGGCAGGGTCAGCTCTCGCTCATCCTCACCACCAGTCCCGTCAGGAGGGAATGTGGCGTCCGAGTGCAGCCGCAGCTCCTGCACGACTCCCCTCTGCCCAGCAGCAGCAACCGCCTCCCCGTGTCGTCGTCGTCCTCCTCCTCCTCTTCTCCTCCTCTCCTTCTCCTCCTCCTCCTCCCCTGCCTCCTCCCCCTCCGCCTCCGCCTCCTCCTGGGGAAGGCCGGCTTGCCCGCCCGGCGGCGCGGCGCAGCTCGGCTCGGCTCAGCTCAGCTCGGCTCGGCTCGGCTCGGCGCCCTGCCTCGCCTCGCCTCGCCTCGCCTCGCCCCCCGCCGCTCCCCTCCACTCCAGAATGTTCAGCCGGAACCCACATAGCCCCGCCCCGTAGGCGGCCTAACGGCGGCGGGCCCGGAGGCGGCCCTGCCGCCGCCCGGCCGCCCTCGCCGGGCCGCTGCAGCCGGGGAGCGGTGCCGGAGGGCGGCCGCCCCGCGGGAGCGCCCGGCCTTGCCTCACTCGAAGCAGCCGCACAAAGCGCCAGCCGTAACCCCGGGCTGCGCCGAG
Organism: Tyto alba; assembly: GCF_018691265.1. Lineage (NCBI taxonomy): Eukaryota > Metazoa > Chordata > Aves > Strigiformes > Tytonidae > Tyto > Tyto alba. The sequence continues at coordinate 28,526,692 of NW_024881330.1, read as the reverse complement.
TGCGGGCAGCGGGTCGAGGGAGGCGATGCTTCCCCCGCTGCTCCGCTCTCGGGGGGGGAGCGCGCCTGCAGCGGGTGCGCCCAGCTCGGGAACCCTCAGCATCAGGACACGGAGCTGCTCGAGCGGGACCAGGGGAGGCCACGGCCGGCGGGCTGGAGCCCCTCCCCTGTGAGGACAGGCTGAGAGAGCTGGGGGTGTGCAGCCGGGAGAAGGCTCGGCGGAGACCTTCTAGCGGCCTTCCAGTGCTTAACGGGGGCTACAGGAAAGATGGGGAGGGACTCTTTGTCCGTCAGGGAGCGTAGGGGTAGGACGAGGGGTAACACCTTTGAACTGAAAGAGGGTAGATTTATATTAGAGATCAGGAAGAAATTCTTCACTATGAGGGTGGTGAGGAGCTGCACAGGGTGCCCGGAGGCGTTGTGGCTGCCCCCTCCCTGGAAAGGCTCAAGGCCAGGCTGGACGGCTCTTTGAGCGACCTGGGCTGGTGGAAGGTGTCCCTGCCCGTGGGAAGGGGGCCGGGACGCGGTGATGTTTCATGTCCCACCCAACCCAAACCATGCCGTGATTCACTGAAGGCGGCCGGCAGAGCGGGGCCTCCCCTCCTCACAGAGAACAGCCCGGCGCGACGCGAACGCCCCCGCCTCTTAGCCCCGCTCCCGCGGGGGCCGCGAGTGGGGCCGGGGCCACCGCGTGTGCCCCCCGGGGGTCCGCCACACGCACGCACCGCCCGCGCCGGGGGTGAGGGGTGGGCGCACACCGCTCCCGTGGAGGCACCGCGGAACGGCCGCCCAGCGCGGCCTGCGGGAGCCGGGCGGGGCGGCGCCCGGAGGGGCGGGCGGGTGTCCCTCAGCCTCGGCGTCCCCCCTGCCGCCACCGAGGGAGGGGCGGCGGCGGCGCAGCCCGGCCCGGCCCCGCTGCGGCCCGGTTGAGCGGAGCAAGCGGCGGGGTTTCGGGGCCTCTGGGCACGCAGCGAGGCGGGCGGCGGCCAGGGAGCAGCGCGGCGCGTAAATGAACGCGGTTGGCCGGTGGCTACGGCGGAGAGAGGGAGTCAGTCGCCCGAAAGGCAGCCCTCGGTGGGCGGGGAGCCTCTCACCGTCACTGGGGCGTCCCGGGGCGATTTGTTCTTTCCGCGGTTCGGAAGGAAACCCAAAGTCGCTGCTGAGAAAGTTCACGGAAAGTTGAGATCGTGATACCCGGGATATAAACACGCCGTGCGAAATCCGGGTATTGGGTTGACTGCAAATCGGTTTTAATGCGTCCTAGCGTACGGTCGTGTATTTGAGGGAAAACAATGTGTGAAATATCCATAGCAGAGACAAACTTTATGCCAGATATTGTGATGTTCAAAATGCCTTGTGGTTACGGCAGATAAACCGCTCTTGCAGTGACTTTTATGGTTAATGGGACATTTTATGCAGTCCTTTCATTATCCAGTCAAAAGAAGGTGGGATCATCCATCCACCAAATTAGTGAAACAAGCCATTGCAATAATACAGCTTGGGGAAAAAAAAAAACAAGCTTACTGAAAAAAAAAAAATCTTATTTTTACTTGTTTGGTTATCAAAAGATGCAAAGATACTCGATCATGATATGGAGCAGCCAGAAAGGAAAAGACATACCTGACAGATGAAATCTCCTTACTCAGATAGTTGAGGTCAATGGCCAGAGTTAAAACACATGCAGATTAGATGTATACAATTTTGACACTTAGTAATGGGACATAGGAAAGTGGTAGGTTCTCCATCATTTGGTATTTTAAGAGTATGGCAGTTATCACTGAAGAAGTCATCTTCTGCCTAACCAAAATTAATGGGTTTTAAGCAGAATTCCTTATGTCATATACTTTTTTTTTTTTTCTTTATGTTAACTGCTTTAAAAGGCATTTTCTGTTCTTCAGACTGTTAGTGATGTGAATGATGAAATCATTAAATACAGGGATGTCAGCTAGCTAGAAGGACCTGTTGGCACTTTGGTGGCCAGTATTGGAAGTCAAAATGATCTTAACAAATTAAAGAAACATCTTGGAACCATCAGGAGAAAACCTAATACTGACATATGCAAATGACATTTGGGAAGAAAAATAAAAAAGTAAAGTCAAAAGGATACTGGTAAAACAGCAACACTTCAGAAAGGAATCTGGGAGCTGTAATGGACTGTAAGGTAAATATGAGTCAGCAACATGCTACCATTAAAGAAAAAAACATGACAGCCTCATTGTGGAATATATTAATAGGTGTACAGTACATCTGACAGGGCAAATTATTTTTCTGCTAGGGATTGATAAAGCCAACTGTCTGGTCTCAAACTAAGAACAGCAGAGAAAAATAACAAAATACTAAACCATGTAGAAAGGCATACACGTAAAAGTTGAAAGAACACTATTTATTTGGTTTGAGAAGGCTAAGGGTAAATGATCTCTTTATATGGAAAGTGTTGCTGTGAGAAGGACAGAGATTTCATTCTTTCTGGGTTTAGGATGAAGGAAAAAAGGAATCATCTAAATTATTCAGAAAGTTCAAATTCAGTGTTAGACAAAACTTTGTGATGGTAGTGGCATTTGAAAGAAGATACCTAGTGGGAGTGTGGAATCTCTTCCATACAGAGGTTTGATAGGCAAGAATGTTGCAGCTGTCCTCTCTCCATGCCTAGGGCAGTAGATTGTGTTATAAGATCTAGTAAACTTTTTTGCTTCTAGTGTACCAGTAATTTATTTCCTCTTATTACTCTATGAATTAATCACTGTAACTGATGTAAAAGAAACACTCACTAACCTTATACTGTCCTTTTTGGTTTTCCTTTTCTCCTAAGGGACCTGCTTGTTTGCACTGTCAGAGAGCACTAGCTGTGTTTTTGCTTGTGTATTTTGTAGAGTCTGCCATTAAGTGTAATACCTGGAAATAGGTATGTTCCTGTAACTGGAATTTCATTCACCTGACCTGTCAGGACTGCCCTGACTATTTATTGTGAAAAGCACGGGGCCATGAATACAGCTACCTCCTTCCTTTACACCGCATCCATTAGAAGAAGAAAGAAGTAAAGTAATGGTGTGAATAAAGTGAACAACGAAAGCACCTGAATACTTCTAAGCATGTTTGAGAAAGAGGGAAATCACACACATAAAGGAAGAGATTGGTAAGGAAAGAGAGTAGCAGTGCCTGAATATGAGTGCCAAGGGAAGAGACAAGGCATGTGAAGGATAGAGAAAATCTTTGAAGTGAAAGGTATCATTCAGGAATGCTTGTGTGAGGGAAGAAACGATAGCAGTGATGGGAAAGGACTTTGAATATTTATCAGTAAGCTGTGGGCAGGAACATAGAGGAGTAGGGTCAGAGCCTCGTGGGACATGTAAGAAGGTAAAAAGAAATAGAAAATAATTTAAAACTGCATGCAAATGGCTGTTTGTGGATATGTGTATATGGGATTATGGGAGAGATTAAAGAAAAGACAGAAAAAAGCAGCAAAGATGAAAGGGTAAGTAAACAAAAAAGAAGGAAGCAGAAGAATGCAATTGGAAATAAATGGGAGCTATTTTTTTAAGTTCTTGAATTATTCAAGTCATATACTCTGTAAGTGTCTTGCAGATTTTTATCTTTATCAAATACCAATATGATTTGTCTGTTCTTGCCTATGGCAGTTACCAGCAGTAATTAATAAGCAGTGAGCAGGTTTGTAGGGAAGTAAAATTGAAATACTGAGACTTCCATTTTGTTCTAAAACTTTTAGCCCCTTTGAAAGGAAGGCAAATACCTGTTTCCTGTGCTTCCAACCAGCCCGTTTACCCACTGAATTTCTTGGACTCTGTAGAATATATCTTTTATGGATGACTGTAGTCACAGGTTTACAATGGATGATTTTCAGAAGACAGATGTCATTATACATTCCCATGTCCACCTTTGAACACAGGGCAAAAATCTTCCACTTTACTGTATATCAATTCTGAATAGAAATTCATAACGATAACTAAAAACCAAAATATTACATGTTGTCCTTTCTGCATTTTGTGTTGCTTAGCTGCTCATCGTACCAGCTGGAACTTTTAAAGAGAAGAGAGCTTCATTATGAGATATAATAAACTGAAAAGATTGAGGGTAGATATCACATATCTCACACATCTATATTTATCTCACACTGCTATATTTAGTTCTGGTTTGGAAAAGATCTTCTAAACCCCTGGCCTTTTACTCATGAAATGAGACATTCATAGCTGTGTCCGTATGAATTCTGTTTGACTATTTGAGAGGTCCTACAGGACACAAAAGCAACAAACGAGTTTCACAATATGGGAGGGAATATTGCATTGAATATGTATTCCTGCCAGGATCACACTCATAATGCCTGTGTTCAGGTCTCTGTGGTTCTTTATTTACACAAGGTTCACTGTAGGCATAAGGCCACTTGCTCAGGAAGTAGAACTGACTTATACTACCAGTGCACTGTACTGTTCTGTCTTACAGCTCCACCGTTGACTTTATAAAGAACCTAAGTAAAGATAAAGATAAACGACAGTGTAAAACTGACATAATTGTTGTAAGATCACAAGGAAAATTCCTAGAGTCATAAAAGTCAGTAATATTTCAGGATATTTTAGTTCATGTTTGGTTGTAATTTTTCACAAAGAGCTAGTGAATCAGAGAGGAAGAAAGTCTGAAAGTATAAAAATTTTAAAAAATGTGAAGTTATAAATTGAATTTCCAATTCATAGAGTCATAATATAGAGTAATTTAGGTTCAGCAAGACCTCTTAAGTCATTAGGTCCAACTGTATGCACAAAGCAGAGGCAACCCAGGTTAGGTTACTCTGGTGCTTGTTCAGGGAGTTACGAGTCAAGTTAATCTAACACAAGCATCATTTTATAGTCTGCAATATGATTTCTCTGTCTCAGGGAGCTGTTTTGAAGGTGAAATCTCTTCTGTGAGGCATTTGTGAGACATTCAGTTATTTCGGTCTTTGTGGTGACAAAGCTCATTTCAGCAAGTAGAGCAGATATCTCCTAATCTCTTGAAGGCAGGAGAAGTGGCCAAGAGAACTAGATATAGAAGATAAAATTCTGTAGCTGAAGACTGTGATAAATACATTTTAAAGGTAAAGAAGATACACTGTGAAAGAGAAATGGCTTCTGGGAGAAAACCATCAAGAAGTACACAATAATAATAAAAAAGACTCTCATTATTGAGAACATTTTCATAAGAAAATTTCTAGGAACATGAATTAATATCAGCTTAGTGAAAAACAGATCAAAAAAATGCACTGAAGCAGCCAAGTCCTTACTTACTTTCTGTAATTGTTCATATCAAACTTTATTTTCACTACCTCATGACAATTTTCATGCTGCTGTTTTCTCCCCTCCTGATTCATTCTCTTCATGCTTTCTGATTTTTGGTTCAGTCTTCAGAGCAGGAGAGGCCCATTCAAGCATCAAGTCCATCAGCAATTTCCTAACATATATATCTCAAACAAAAGAGTTCTTTACAGCTGAAGGCTTACGAGTGGTCCAGCTGTCCTTTGGACCATGCTGGTGTTTATTCACTGAGTTTCAGTAGTGTCAGAATGGCAGTCTGGTGACTGTTGTAAGATCTTAACAATTTGTGTTGAATATTATCTCCTTCATTTTTACAAGGTGCCCTGTGTATGAGATTGATATTGTTAACAGCTAAGAGGAGAGCACAATATGTGAAACAGAAATAAATAATGCAGATCAGTGACGGGCAAGCCTGACAGATTTGAGGAGGAATAAATACATGAGGAGTCCTGAGAGAATACACTGGCATAGCCAAGTGGCTTGAAAAGTAACGAAGTCCTCTTAGGAATATTGAAGGGTTTGGTCAAGAAAGAAACAGACAGGTGTCTGTCATAAATTCTATGATTCAAAAGTGTGCAGAGGTCTAGTTACTAAGTGGCTTCTATAACATAAGCACAAAGGCCTCCATAACTCCATACCAAGTTGAATCTTAAATGGAAGGTAATTATTCCAGGTTGTGTGTTAGTCTAACCTGACTGGAAATTCCATACCAACATGGTTAAAATAAACCTTTTTTAAATTACTCTATTAACTATCCTCCCAAAATTAACTGTAATTACAACCTGTGTAATTTATTGTCCACAGAAATTCATTTTATACTGTCTATTTTCAGCTTTCAACACACTAAGAATATTTTTTTTTTTTTCTCCGTATGTTTATAGCACAAATGAATGTTGGAAGTGTTACCTGGGGAAAAATAAGTCTTGGAAATTGGAGTTTGAGAGAAATAGTGTTGCATTTGACACCTGAAGAGTAAACCTAAGACTGGAATTTCATAGATGGATTGGGTGCATCTGGCAAAATGAGTAGCAGTAATATAGATAGGAATGTTAACATTTAAATATCATTGGTGATTTTCAGAGTTAATTACCTGTGTCATTAATGAAATCACTGCATCTCTTAGAGCTACTTTTCTTCAAACTCAAGAAAAAAATATTATACATGGCATATACATTCAAGGATATCTTTATCAGCATAGCATAATTTCTTTACTTATTTATGTTTGCATGAATTAAAGTTTAGGTTCTAAAAAGCTGTCCTGCTGCTTTGGTAGCCCAAGAACTGGAGTTACTCCCCTTGAAAGCATTAGACACATATGACTCTTTAAGATTATTTTAGCTTATACCATTCTTATATGAGATTTTGGATCAAGAAGAGCTGAGAGAAGGAAAAACTGCACACTGTAAATAGAGAACTGTGTTAACAACAGAAAATGTATTTTAAAAGAGCACAGTTGCAAATGTATGTGAAGAGGCCATCCTGCAAGGAACAGGAGGGTTCACTCAAGGTTAAGTTTATATATTACTGCGTTTCGCAATGCAGATACATCCAAAGTGACAGATACCTATCATTCATTCAAGTTACTCAAATGAGAGAGGAAAAATCACATGCAGAGGGTTCAGTTTCTCTGTGTCTATACTTTTCCAACTACAACCTGTTTGTTTCCCCCTTTTATTGACAACCTTTACTTCCATGTTAGGGTTATTTTGGCATCCTTTTGCTGTAACTGGTTAATTTTCTGTCATTTGGGAAATAGCGGTCAGGTCAAAGAGAACTATAAAATAATGTACATTCTCATGTGACTAGTATTAAGGCTGCATTTGCAGCTTCAGTTTTTTAACTTGGATGCTGATGGTCTAATAAGGAACATTTAACATTTTTAGAAATGTAGCTTTTAAGTGCGGGAATACTGAAGTGTGGGTGTGTTTTTATAAATGCACTTGTGCAAAAGTGAAAAAAGCTGGGAAGGTGAAGGGAAGGAAAGATTTTAAAAATGAATTATTTAGAGTAGTAGGGCACGTGTTTACCAGGGGTACATGATCTGAAAATGCATTGCACTTACAGGATCTAGTTGTACCTTACAGATGACTTTACCTATCTTTGGGGAATTTAAGTTTGGACCTGACTCAGTTTTCCTCTGCCCAAGCTCCTCTGACTAAACAATGTTCAGTTCCTCTGTTTTTAACAGTTTACTTCTCAACTAGAACAATGTGAACGCTCTCCTCTTTTACTGTTTTTAAATTATATTTGTTCTGGAAAGAGAGGATAGGGAATGACTTTAAAGTAATTAAGCTTAAACCAAATTTTACCCTGTTAACTTTTTTCATCAGTCAATTTTCATGTCTATCCTGGTTGTTCTTTGCTATTTCAGTGGTGAGTCTAACTGTAGCAACAACAATTTAACAAATTTGCATAAAAGGTGTGAAAGAGAGTGAAGATGCTGGTTTAGATGTGATTGTTGGGAAGAGGAGGAAATGTCTTAGAATCTGATGGTCTGCCACAACATTACTGTAACATTTCTGGTGGGGAGGATGTAATGTAAAGAGGTATACAGTTCAAGCCTATCTGTAGATATGATTGTATTATAGGTCTGTGTAGAACTACAAAAATAAATGTCAATTCATTTTATTTCTAATGCTAGTCCACACAGGTAAAGGAAAAAGATGGGAAGATAAAGTGATGAGGCACAACTGAAGGTTATTAGCTTTGAAAAGTCTGTTTATACATGGCTACTGGTGACAGTGACACTGTCAAGAGTGAGATAAGCAGTCCAGTTTTGTATTTGTATTCTGAGAGGAACACACAGAAAGTAGTTAGATTATGGTGTGGACTTTTATAAAGTCTTACTGGTTCAGTTTGATATGACCTGTATAACTCGGTTGAAGAAAAGTCACACAAAAACTACTGAAGATTTTTGCAACACTCCCCCCGCCTTCTGCTCTGTACAATGTGTGAGCACAAACACAGTCCTGGTCCTTGTATTGTTTTGTATTACCTTTCATCAAGAAAGCCACTATTTATATATGTATTCTTAATGTATATCTTTTTAAATCTTCCTTAATCTAAGACATACAGGTTTTTATATCTTTCCTCTGTCTTCCTTCTGGGATTTTTCTGGTCTTCTCAATTTTATTTTCATCTAACTAACTTCTGTATTGCAAGACACTTCATAAAAGCACGAGAACTGGCTGTACAGTATTTCCATATCATTATAGGGGGCTCCCAGTAGAGATCCTAAGCATATGTTCCTACTCATGCATAACTGAAGAAGAGGCAGAATTATGCTTAGACCTTTAGTTTGAGAGAGGCTTCCAAATAGTGCTCATACTTTCCAGTTGAAATTTCAAGGCAACTTAACAGATTTGAACACCTAGTTCTCATTAATTTTTATGGGAACTGGACAAACCTATCCCACAGGTATATTTGAAAACACTAGGCTTACACTTCATCTATTTCATTGTCCTATGGTGGAAAGGATGAAATAAAAAAGAAAGTAAAAATAGAAGAACTAGAGACTTGCTAATATAGATAATAAATTTTAAAAGTGCATTTACTGCTGTTTATTCAGTTGCTTAATCATCACCTGAGATTTACACAGGTTTTATATTAATTGATTGATATTGCAGTTGCCCAACTTACTAACTGCTCTGAAAACCATTCGTATTATTTAGTATTATTACCATTGTTACTGTGTCTAGTCATTCATAGTGAAAAATCACCTTTTCATATAGTGAGTGGGCTTTATGATGTGAGGGGCCTTTAGTAGACTTGAAAAGCCTTCACCTCTCACTGGCCCAGAGGCAAATAGAAACATTTGTACCTTTTAGAAAGTTCCTCACATTTTGTTAGAGCATTCTTGTGTTTCTCAGGATGAATAAAATTTCTGGAGTACAGAGGGTGACAACAGCATCATTAGAAATATGTGGGTGTTTTCACTGTAGCACACATACTAAGGTTGCTGTTCTGTGAGAGTGTGTATATGTGTGCATGTGAGAGAGAGGGAGAGGGAGACCACACAAGGCAGAGTTCCAGATTATCTTAATAAACAGAATATAGTGTCTACTTCTTTCTACTTACTGCCAGAAAGTAGAGTGAGAGGTGGAGTTCTGAGACAAAGACTTCCTGCTTTTCCCAAAGCCATACATGTACTTATCTTCAAACATACGATGTTCGTCCATGTTTAATATTGAACAAAATAAGTGTGAAACATATGCACAGTAGGCTTATGAAAGCATATATATACACATGGACTAACAGAGATAATGGAGATTAGATCAAGTAAAAGAAACTTTCTCATTAGTTATTTGAGCAAGTCCCGTTTTACCAACCCTAACTTTTCAGTCTGAACATCAAATCTTTAAGATTACCATTTTTTATTAACCAAATATGTGAGCTTGTCAATTACTGAATTATCATTACAACTTTGAGACTGGAGTTCATAAAATAATTTAGTTGAAAATTTATTTATTTTTATGCTGTTTGTGCATCAGTTTTTACTTAAATGGTGTTAAGATATATTCAGCTGTAGTGTTTAAGTGTCTAACTCTAAGCTTTGTAGTTGTTCTTCCTTGGACAATGTAGTTCTGAGCAAAGGTTATCATAGGAACATTCAAAAACTAAAATTTAAAGGTTAAAAATCTAAATATCTGCAGAGAGAAAATTCATATTCAAACCACATAAATGATCGATAGTCAAAATAAAATATCTAATTTTACATTTAGATGAGGAATTCAAAAACATCTGTAAGTACATGATCATACAGGGACCATAAATAGTAATCAGTTGATTTATGAAGCTATGCAGGCTCATACAACACTTGGAAATTTCCAGTAAGTGTTCTGCAAATAACCTCTGATTTAAAAATCATTTGCTTAAAAATTCAGCTTGAAAAAAGTGTGAAGCAGATAGGTGCATTTCCAGCATTCAGGTCAGGATTCGGGTCAATGTGCTGTAGATTGATACTTTAATTATTTTTGGTGGAACCAACTTTTACTACCAAAGGACCTGTCTCAGTAAATCTATATTTGACCTAAATAATTTCCTGTAGCAGAGCACAACCAAATACTTTGCTAATGCATAAGAGAGCAGATTAATATATATGTGACAAGAGAAGCACTTCGAAAAATAAATATTGTTTTAATTTTTATAATATGAATTTCAGGTAAATGCAAAGTCTGTGGAACTTAGGTCTTCAGTCTAACAAAATTAATTCAGTGTTCAAAAGTGGTTCTGGTATGTATTAAGGGTGCTTTTTCACTATGACACTTTACAAATACTTAATAAAATTTAAGCCTTTTTCCTAATCATGCTGTACAGTTCCTTGGTTTCTTATTAACTTTCCCTTTTAAATCATAACAATGTAGGTAACATGGTTTGCCAACACATGCCACATATTATTAACTTTTTTCTTTAAAGTAGTATCACTGGATAGTTTTCCAACCCTCAGGAATTTCAGGTTACTTGACAGTACTTCATACAATGACATTTGGCATCATGGTGCTGAACTGGCACCTCAGAATCTCCCATTTTCCTACCTTCCTATAGGATCAAAACAGTTCACATTTTACATTTTCAAGATTTGGTGGTTCGGCTCCCAAATTTATGTAACTGTTTGCTCTGTATGTTTTAGCTGAATGCTCTGTTCTCCACCAAAGCACTTTGTTGCCATGACAAAACAAATATTTCTATTTTGCTTGATACGTTCACCAATCGGTTTAGTATATTTTTTTCATGGTGGGCAGAAGTGATTTAAATCTGAAAATGTGGGACAATGCATGACTAGGTGATGAAAAAATTCCTCTCTAAATGTACAGTTTTTAGAAATCCATCTATTTAGCAGTATACTATCATGTTAATTTTACACAGTCTAGATTAAATTAGCAGAAGAGGTTGAAAAAAATATTGACAAAGTTCAGTTTTCAATAGTTTTGTGTCAAACTGGAGAGGTGGTGCATGTCTGTCCCAGTCAATCCATTCAGGGAAACATCTTCTCTGAAGGTGTATTCCGTATTTTATTAAAGGTTTAAACAATGAAATGAAGGGCATAGCTATGCAATTTACAAATGATGCAGTATTTGTGGAGTTTGTAAGTATTCCGGAGATGAATGTATGTCAGAGAAAAGATTCCAAATCTGATTAAATTACTGATGACAAATACAGGTACTATGGTTGGGAAAGATGTTATGTGGGCAAATACAAAAGGAGGAAGAGCAATTCGGGAAAGACTACAGAAAACTATAAATGTGCCATAATCAGAATTAAGGTTTCTATGACATTGCCAAAAGAAGGTAAATGTCATTCTGAGAATGGTTCATGGAAAACTGACAGCTCTGAATGATATTTTTATTTCCTTCCTTGGTTTTGTCAGGACTTCAGCTAGAAGTTTAGGTTTGGCCACCATTCTCTAAGAGATGATGGGAATTCCCTCCCATGATGGGAAGTTTTGTGGCCTTTTGTGGAACACATTAGTGTGCTGACTAACGGAACTACTCTTTGAAAAACTAGTATTCTCTCCTTTCATTTTTGCTAACAGATGATATATTTTTTCCTTAGCTCTTGGAACTAAAAGCTTTTAATTTAATGATTTAAAATGTACTTGCTTGGAATAGTATGAGCTTGCCATTCTGAGAACCTGATGACAAGAATATGATTGTGATGTAATTACAGCATGTACAGCTTTGGGAAGTGATCTCATTTTCAGAAACCCATAGCTCCCCATAATACTTGCCAGTACAATCTCTAAACTTACCCTTACAGATGAGGAAAAAGGTAAAATTTGTCTGGACCCCCCGCAGATGCCAATAATCAGACTGTAGTCCTATTAAGGCATTTTGTTGCCCTTTTCAAAACATGAACTTGAGGATCCTGAATTCATAAAACTACTGACCACAACAGCTTATTTTCAAGATCATTTTTCCCTAAATATATGGATGAATAAGATAAGTAGGTAAGATAAAGTGTTTCTGGTACATGACTGTAGAAAGCCTTTTCTAGGTTGTGGGGTTTTTTTGTTTTGTTTGGTTTTTTTTTTTTTTTTTTAACCCAGAAATAAATGCCACTTGCCACTTGGAGGGGGAAAAATGCAAGACCAAGATAACTTTTGAATCTTGGTCCAGAGTATTAAAGACCACCCTGTATCTAATGCATCCATAAAAGGATCATTTCAGGATGAGAAGTGATACTGCTCACCATATCATTCTTCTGCTTGCTGTTTGCTGTAATAAGTTGCGTGTCTCAGCCTAAATGTCTACAGGCAGGAAGACCATTGACTTAGTTTCAGTAAAGAAGACAGGGAAAAAGAAGAAACAGCACCTCTGAGCATGTAGTGCCTTAAAAACAACACATCATCCACATGGATAGAAATCTTTCACAAGTAGAGCAATAGACAGTATGGCATAGAAAAACAAACTATGAAACTAGTACTGTTTAGAACAACAAAATGAGGCATGCAAGGGCATGGCCTTGTGTTGAGTAATCTACTCTTTATGCAAGTAATTTTCATTAAGCTAGTGAATACAGGGTATTATTTCTGTAAATAATAATTTAAATGAATTCACCAGCATTGTATTTCTTGGTTGTGTTTGCCTATGAATATTCTAGTGAACTAAAACTGGAGGGCAAGATTGTACTTGGTTAGTTATTTTTTTAAAAATAGTTCATTTAAAGGAAATGCTGGAGAATGTTTAGGGAAAATGAGTTGTCCTGGTTGGGGCTGGCATAGCGTTCCCGTTGGTCTGGCAGCGGGAGGAGCTGCAGCACCCTGAGACCCCAGGGGCTCCCCAGGTCCCAGTGCCCTCACCTGTGTGCGGGGGCAGGGGGAGCACAGCTGGAGGGCTGGGCCCCGATTGGCCGATATGCTGTGTCACGTGACATTGTGCTCACTATATAAAGGCAGGAGTGGACCAGGAGGGGCTCTCACTTCCGGGGGTGTGGCTGTGGGGCCTTTGTGTTGGGGATCGCAGGCCGGGAGCAGGTGGGTGTTGGTCGGTGGGTGGTGAGCAGCTGTATTGTACATTACCTGCTGATACTGCTGTCAGCGTGTTGTTCTGTCACTGCTAAACTGTTTTTATCTCAACCCGCGAGTCTCCCTTTGCCCCTCTGATTCCCTCCCTGTTCCCAAGTGGGGGGAGGGTGGGTGAGCGGCTGCGGGGCGTTTAGCTGCTGAGCAGGCTCAAACCACGACACGTGTCTTGTACCTTTAAATAAAATAAGTCTTGACAATTCAAATACTTTGCAATTGGAAACCTCATCAGCTGCAGGTAGATGGAAAACAAACAAAAAAACGTGCTAGGAACCAGATATCCCCTTTAAAAATGCCATTCCTTAGTGCTACCGCTCCTCCTTTGAGCTATTATCTGGAATTAAGCTGAAGCAGCTCCAAAGACTATTTCTGTACCCCTCAGTCCAAGTGTCTTACTTATAAATTCCTTAGAGTGAGAGGGAAGATAATTTTTTTCCCCCCACATTTCTGTTTTCTTCTTATGCTATTAATTCATTTTACTCAAAATATTTGCAACTGTTCCCACTTCATGCTGCTCCGAGTGGGCAACAGCCCTCTGACGAGTGCATATGAAGCACAAGAGTCTTTGGGTCCCCTTTCCAATTACACAGTCTCCTCAGAAGTTCCATCCTAAAATCATGTATACCACTTCACCAAGTTGGTGAAAATGAATTTGCTCTGTGATTTTTATGACATAAAGAATAAAGAAATTAAACCAACTCTGGTCATCCTGCATCTCTCTTATCTGGGCCACCAGCAGTTAAGATGAAGATAAATGAACAATTAGTCCTTTAAAAATATAGTCATTAGACAATTTATTTTTTTTTCCAGCTGTGTTGCTCTCCTTTTTCATGTCTGCCTCCATATAGACTCTGATCAATTACAGAATTAGTTATGCACTAGACCAATCTGAAACTTTGTCTTCCTCTGCTTTCAGGTACTTCTGATAATTTTACTTTATATATAATTGCATGTGGGACTCCTGCATGCTATAATAGAATAATCCAAGAGTTTCACTAATAGTAGGTTGTAAATTTTAAAGTTTTTCCAGCTATACAAAGTATGCATTGCATTCCTAGAAATAGATCATGAGTAAAACTAAGTCTACACTTCATGCTACTACTCCTTTTGCTTTTGCATGTAGAAGATGTGATCAGTTACCTAAAGAGCTCAAATTATTTTTAAGATAAAAAAAGGAAAGCAAAAGAATAAAGAGGCAGAAAAATCATAAGACAGAGGAGCAGCAGAGAGGTAGAACATGAGCTTACAATTTCTGATACATCCCTGAAGAGTATCACCCTTCTCAGGCATTGCTGTCTTTCACAATTTCCTGTTAATGCCCCTGCCTGTTCCCTCATTCTTTGGAAGATGTTTTCACTTCTGTGGTGACTGGAAGAAACAATCTCTTCCCTGTTCAGAGTGGTAAGCTTTGTTTGTGACATCCGTCTGAAGGCCACTTTCATATTGTTCCATGATAAGGAAAGAGCAGAGCATAAAAATACAAAAACAACAATGAAAGAGACAATGAGCAATAAAAAAATGATGACTCAAGCTGAATGGGGGAATATCCTTTTCAGATGTAGACAAGAGATTGATTATATTTGTTAAAGATGAGATATCAGTGCACCTAAGAGAAAGCAGGAAAAATTATACCATCTGAGAACATCATGATTGGAACAATTAAATGAAGAAATAATGAAGTAATAGGATGAGATCAAGAAGTGAAACTATGAGGCTATTACTGCTTGACTGAATTGGGAGAAAATATCTTTAGTCTGGAAATTGCCAGGAATATGTTGAAACAGCAATAACAAAAATATTAGGTAAAACAGAAACAGTTTTTGACTCCTTATAAGAAAAATGGTGAAATCCTGGGTCCACTGAAATTCAAAGGGAGATCTGTTATACAATTATAACCCAGGGATATGAATTCCCCCAGTGTATTGAATATTTACCTTTGTACTTTGCTGTATTTTGAAGCTTATCTCCTGTGCCTCTTTTATTAAGAGAAATTTCTCGGACAATTACTTGAACAGTACATATTTTTATTCTTCAAAGTATCCATTATGTACCACCTATTGCCATGAAATAAAAAGGGTGTTTTAAGAGTCAGGGGAAAGAGTGAATTTGTAAGTACAAAAGATGTAGAAAGGGTAACATGAGGCAGAGGCGCATGTTGCCTTTGTATTAAAATAAAATAATACATACAGTTTAATGAAACATGGCAAACTTCGTTTGCATTTTTGGGAAGGGAAAATAAGCCAGATCGACTAATGAAGAAAGTGTGTCTTTTTCAATTACACTAATTTATCAGCTATACAAAGGATCAAACAATATTAATATTGCCCACTGAGATCAAGTAAACTCTGCATCAGCATTACTTGACATATCCAAATAAAAATTACTTTGTTTCTTATGCTGGAAATAAGTCAAAATCCATGAAGTAAAAAAAAAGTGGAATCTTGCTATGAGATAGATGTATATATTTCTTCCCAGAGATTTTAAATATCAGGTTAATTAATATAAAACTGCAGATCTAATGGGAAGTGCCTGCAATAAATTTTCAGTTGAAGTTGGCTGTCTCAAGATCTCATAAAACTAGTCCTAGATTCTTATTCACAAATATTGCTGTAAAATTGGATTCTGTCAATCTTATTCATAGTCAGTCCTATAATTTCATAGAATTTTATTAATTTCTTAACAAGATAAGCATAATTCAAACTCTGAGAATGGCAAATTGATTCCTTAGTGTGAGGAATCCACATTAGCGGCGTTTTTTGATATAATGTAATGCTGGATCACAGTTAATTATGACCACTCAAATGCTTGCTTGCTTTCAATGGTTGCATATGGAGTGTTTTATAGTTGGTCTGATCACAGGAGTAGCACAGGGATGGAACTGTGTGCATTGCTGACACACATCTCACATTCCACCTTGCTCACTCTTGGAAGCCCTGTATATGATGACTTATATCAGTATGGTAATACCTGTATTGTGGAGAACTTGAACCGACTGATTTTTTTATTGTGGAGAGGCAAAGCACCCTCTTGCCAGATTCCATTTCCTTTCATTCTTCTCCAAGGATGTATAAGACATACAGTATCTGCCCACACTTTCACCACCAGGTTAATGCTGTGCACTTCACCCACTCCCCGAGGTTAACTCCCAGGTAGGCACCAAATCATCAAAGGACCATTTGTGTTTGTCTGATTTTAGATTTCAGCTGTGTAAGCCTCTTCTTTCTCAATCTTTTTGATTTCTCTTAGGGATTCCAGTGTATTTTTTGCCTAAATTAATGGTTGCTGTGAGAAGATATTTGGCAAATTATGCAATTTGAAAACAAATTTTAAACTGTAGATATGACATAGCAGTTAAATGCCATTGTTAAAAAGTGTTTAAAATCTCTGAAATGTGTTTATAAGTGAAAGGTAACTTTTATTAATGTATTAAGCTTGTGTATGACAGAAGCAGAATAATACCAGATTGGAAAATATTCAGAATAATGCAAGAAATACCTTGTATAAAAATTTATCTTTAATTCTTTAGAAGTGATGTATAGAAGTCCTGTCTGCCCTTAAAACTCAGAAACATTAAACATGATTCATAAAATTCAAGCATATGTAAATTCATGACTGATTTACTCATACTGGATGTAAATTTGTTAGGGAAAAATGCCTATTTTATTCACCTGTGTGCCAGGGAGCAGCAAGAGCCCAACTGATCCATTGAAGAGGCCAAGAGCTGAGAGCAGGTACAGCATGGGCAGAGCAGTGTCCTCTCTGATAAAGGCACAGCCCTACTGCATCGGGGCAGGGTGATCAAGGGGAATAGGGTCCATCAGCAGTCCCAGATAAGATGAGATAATGAGTCAAGTCCCACGTGAGCCCAGGGATCCCCTGGGGAGTGACAGGAGACAGGGCTGGAAAGGCTACTACAGCGTAGGTGCAAGGTCCAGCCAGGAACCCCGCAAACCAGGACAGCAGGAGGCAGGTCTGGGATCAGGGACTCCTACAGCATAGCCCAGGGCAGCTCTGGGCATCCAAGCATGAGCTTAAATGAAACCCTTGTGCCCACAGGTGAAGCAGGTGGGTGCAGGTCCAGGTGAATATGTAAAGCCTATTAATGTACTCAGGGCCCTCACAGTGTAAATCCAAAGTAATCCCATTCACTTCAAAGCATAAGCAATGGAATTTATAGTAATCAGTCTCTCTCACTCAAGCTTTCAAGCTCGCTATGGGCTAAGAAATGGTTTAGAAAAATAACGAGTCATTTAATAAATATTTATGTTGCTTCTTATTGTGTGAAATAAGTATTACTGATGGACACCGAACATTAAAACAACACCCATTGGATGTTTAAAACAGTTTAAATGCTGCAACATGTAAATTTGCTGCAACATGTAAATTAGTGACATTTGTGAAACCATGTTTTACTCCAATTAATCCATATTTCATAAAAATGCAGGCACATCTTATCCCAAGGAGACTTTCATTGATTTCTGTTCCATATTACAATATATAAAATATAATTCATTTTAGATATAAAGGCCACATTTACACACATTTGAAAGGGTTTAACTATGCAGACTGATGCTCAGTGTAATTTACAATGGCAAGCGAGGTTCATTAAACAATGCTTTTTAGAAGTCAATGAGTTAAGTACTTACTCTAGTGGGTTCTTATTAATATATATCTACATTTTACTCACCTTAACTATCTTTATCAGACCAGTCCCTTCAAGTCTAATATTTATAATGTCATCCAAAAACCTGTTGTATTCTGTGCGTGTCCTGATAATTCTGTAACATACTTCTGACAGTATTTTTTTTTGTTGCATTTCAGTGCTTACCCTTCCTTTTTCTTTGATAGAATATTATCCAAGGTTTGTTCTCTGTCTCCAACAGAAGCCACGTGAATTTGACATGATGGCTAATTTCAGAAATTTAACCAAACATCGAAGCCACAATAAAACATGAATAATGGCTGAGAGTGTTTGAGACTGATTAATACCCATACTGCAGTGCTGAAATGATAGTCACCCACTCAGTCGGATCATATGGTTTGGGCCTTTGATGCTCTGCTATACTTGCTTGCTTATTGCCACTGCTAGGTGGATTTTGAACCTTTGTTGCAGCAGACATTGCTCAATGTTAAATGTGATAAAAGAAGTTTCCAGTCTTCCAATATAGTTCACACTTCATAATCCCCAACTCATACCTTGCAAAAAGTAGCTCATGGGATGTTTTTCAATCAAGAATATTTTTATGAAGAGTAACTCATGGGATATTTTTCAGTCAAGGATATTGTCATGGTTTGAGCTCAGAAGGCAACTGAGCACGACACAGCCACTCACTCCCCCCTTCTCCCCCAGCACCGAGAAGGATAAAATAAACAAAGTCTCAGGATTTGAGATAAGGACTCACCCATTTTGATCACAGAAAAAAAACAGGATCATTAGGTGAAGAAAAAAAAGAACATAAATTTAATACAGACACTAACAACAACAACACCTAACAGACAGAGTATGACAGTGAGAAGCGTTACCACATCTTGAGAACACCTTCCCCCCACCCCTCCCTTCTTCCTGTGCTCAGTTCTGCTCCTGATATCTCTACCTCCTCCCCCAGTGGCACAGGTGGTAGGGAATAGGGGGTTCAGTCAGTGTTGCTGCTTCTCCCATTTTGGGGGGGGTGGGGTGTAACTTCTAAAACTTCCCCCTGCTTCAGTGTAGTTCCCCTCTTACAGGAAACAGTCCTCCACAATTTTTCTCCCACTTGAGTCCTTCTCATGGGCTGCAGAATTTCCCGAGCTGCTCCTGCATGGGACACCCCCACATGCGGCAACCCTCCCAGTGCCTAACTACAACAGTGGGGGCTGCTTCTTCCCACAGGATCCTGGCTGCCTTCAGGTGCAGCCACCTTAATTTTCATATGGGGCCCCCCACAGTCCATAAATCAGTGCCTGCTCCACCATAGACCTTCATGGGTGGCGGAGGGGCGGGCCACCCTGCCGTCTCACCACAGGGTACAGGGGGCTGTTTTCTGCTCTGGCACACCTCCCCCTTCCTTTCTTCTTCCATTCTTCCACTGACCTTGGTGGTCACACGGATGTCACAACTCCTCCTCCCAGGTCTCTTCTTAAATATTGCAGAAGCACAGCTGATTGGCTCGGCCTTGGTGCAGAGGTGGGGCGAACTTGGAGCTGGGGGAGCTTCAAGAAGCTTCTCACAGGGGGCCACCTCCGTACCCCCCTCCCCTGTTACCAAAAAAAGACCCCACCACTTATTCAAACCCAGGACAGATATTTTCTCCTTCAGACTCACTGTTCTAAGTTACAGAGCACATGTTTTTCAAAATGTTTTCAGGATAATTTATACAATTGCAAATCCACTAGAGGGCAATAACATTGCTAATCTAGTTGAAATAACATTTCAGTTGATTAAAATATTTAAGTGAATAAGGAAAAACACAGGAAATCATGTAAGTGGCAGGGTATTTGTACTGACTCCAGACTGGGAACACTGCTTGTCCTGCTTCTTCAGTTCTCCTATTCCAGGCATACAAACTAACATCTGGGGTAGACATCTTCAGATGCACTGACCCTCTATTCCATGAGGGAAAAAGGGAATGTCAAAAAGGCAATTTTGTAAGTAAAGGACTTCAGGAACCCTATTTTCCCAGTGTAATTTAACATGAGATGTAGCCCTTCAGTCTTTAGCCTGAACAATAACCACAGGCTCCACTAGTTAAAATGTCCTTTACTTATATAAAGAAGATGGGAAAGTAAAATAGTTGTCAAGCCATCACCAGTTTCAGCCTTACTTAGAAAATCCCTTCCTGACCTGCAAAGTCAGAAAGACTAACCAGTGTCTTTAAAAAGCTCTCCTCTAGGGGTATATAACAAACCTTACAATGTGAAAAGGAAAACATGAGTGAAGAAGGGTAGAACAGATAGAAGAGTAGTTAGGAGTCACTTTCTAAACTATTTTGACTGGAAGGAATAGCAGAAAGAATATTCTTCAAGGAGAGCGGCTGTGGCCATATTACCCTATGTCTATTCATCTTCCCCACCTCATTCCTCAGAGCTTTGCAGGGGCTATTATGTATGTTTCACATCTGATTAAATGAGTAATAATTTCTAAAATAAGTGCAAGCATCTTTTTAATTCATTTATGAATTAAATACTAGAAACCTGGTTTGCTTTACATTTCTGATACAAACCTGGGTAATACAGAAAGTATATGAAAATTATGAATACAGTGCAATTTCAGATTTGTACTGGATAAATTATAATGAGGAATTCAGACATATTACGGGTATATTTATAATAGTGTGCTAATTTGTCTTGATAAGTCTAATGCAAAACTGTCCATATGGATATTATGAAAGTTTTGGTGGAATCACATACACACTTAAATTATACAATAAAACACATCGATCTCATCAACAAATTATCTCATTTCTATAATGAATTCATATATCAATTATGTAAATGAGAGGGTAAAAAGGTGGGAAAACATCAGTAAATGAATTTTTGACTATGTGTAAAATTAAGTATAGGAATTAATTATTAGTGATGTGTAAATAATTTGCAGTAAGTTTATTTATAGGGTCAATATCTCTCTTTTTTCTGTTTTTTTCAGACTATTCATAAGCATAGAATTTGAACATGTTTAAAACAAAGTGTTGGAATAATGTTAAGCTCCTATATTCTCATCCTCACTGTTGCTTAGCTGAACTCCGTGAAGTTGCAGTTCTGACAAACCTCAGCATAACTGAGATTCAAATAGTGAAAAATAGGTATTACTGGTTTCCAATGAACTTTTATTGATAGAATATATTTTTGAAAGGCAAGTACTGAATGAATTAAAAAAAACTAGAAACTGTATGCTGATAACCATCAGTCATTGGAGTGCCATGGATAACAAAAGGTTTTCAAATCTATTGGTGTTCTTCACCTAGAGATTTCTACTTTGCTGCTTATTATCACAGAATGCTTCTGTGTTTTAACATGTACATGTAGCATATGGCCTTCTATTGTCATGCCAAAAAATCATTCTTTTCTTTAGGTTTCATCACCATAGTAAGTGATACGCTACCTGGTCTCTTCACAACTAGGGAAGAGAAGCAGCAACTGAAGTCTTTGCAAATAATACCACTGCACTCATCAAGAGTTAGTGAGCTCCAGAGAACTTTTTAATCCATGCATGATTGTTGTCTACAAAAAGTAAAACCTTAAAAAAGAAATCTTGAAAAGAAATCATATTCATGTCTTCATGGGTACTTTGAAGACCCGCTAGACCCAGGAACTCTGATAACTCTGCTGCAGATTTAGTTCCAGGCAGAGCCCTCCATAACAAAATATTGCTAGCCTGTTTGAAAAGAGTTGAACCATGCTGAACAGAGAAAACCAGAACTAAATCATGATAGTTTATAGAGGTTATACATTATTCTGCCTAAGTGCTATTCTGTTTGCTATTATGAAAATTATTAATTGTTATTATTATCCCCTCAATCGTGTGCTTTGCTCCAAGGAAAAATTGCCGCTACCTGTGAATCCTGTGAACAGCAGCTGAGAAAAGTTGAAGAAACATTAGGCATTAGGTCTCTCAGAGGTCTAGGCAGAGGAAATGTGGGTAGGAAATAAGTATGAAGAAAATAAGACAATATGAACAAAAAGGCACATGTCAGAATATTCTCTGAAAAAATAATAACATGCAATTATTAAGGAACAACAAATTCAGATAATCTATGTTCAGTTATAAAACTAAATTTTCAGATTCGTTTGAATAATTAAAGTAGAAATAAAGATATCATTTTTAATTTCATCCCAGTATTAATGAAGTTTTAATGATATCTCTAGTCACTATAAACACATGCACTTACGTGTAAAGTCTGAAATGTTTTAAGGAAATAATAAACATACATATGAAATTATAGGTAAATCAGTTTAAATGGAAATATGTTCCAGATGCCAAAGGAGATTCTGGTGAAATGCCTGGGATGTGACGTCAAAGATGATGAGTAAATAGGGTTTAGTAGTAGCATTGAATTAATCCTGAAGATAAAGTAGCATTGATATATGCTCCAGGAGGAATTTACACAGGAAACTGTAAACTAGAAGGTCGTAACTGTTGCAGTAGATGGATGGGGGAATATATTCTTCTTGAGCCTTGTCTCTGGCACAGCTTAGGTGCCCTGTCATGTCAGGGCTGCTGAATTCCTTGTGCCTTGCAATAGGTACCTGTAAGCAAGGAAAATGGAATATGAAACTGTATTTTCCTTTTGCCTGGATAAATCTTTAGATAAATCCATAATGTCTCTCTTTTTTCCCCAAATGTACAGTTCTGGGAATATAGTTTTCCCAAAATATACAGTCCTGGTCCTGCAAGATCATGATATCTGCATCAATTCTGATTTATCCTAATCTCCTCTAGGTGGTATGTATGCAAGAAAAAAACCCAACACATCTAAATATTATAGATCAGACTAGAAAGACTAGGAGGTTTTTATCTCCAGAATGTCCAAGTGAAGATTTTATGCAATAATCTTGCGGGGAAGACATCCACTCTACCTAGTGCTTTGAACATTGTTGTCAGGGAGCTGAGGGCACCACTAGCCCCACCACCTGCCCCTTCCCAGCCCTCCTGGGATTCCCCACCCTGCCCATGGCCCAGGACACCCCTTCAGCCCCTTGGGGCTATCAGCTCCCTGCCCAAGCAGCACTGCAGCAGTGCTGGTCTCCAGCCCCCCACAGCCCTGCCCTGCAATGGGGCCTATCCCCATCTCCACCCCCAGGGAGGTGCCCAGCGTCCCGGACTGTGTTACCTTTGGTTACCCTCACTGGACGTTAACCTGACCTGTCCACCTGGTTTGACCTCAGACCTACCCGATCAAAGTGGGCTTGCCTGGTCATACAAACTCTTGGGTGAACCTGTCTGCCATCCACAGGTCTGCCCTGCCATCTCACTGGGGTGATGGGATGGGGTCCTCGGCCCCTGGCCCTGAGGGACCAGCTGGTCCTTTCTGCTCCCTGGCAATCAGCTTCTGAGCAAAATTTCAGTAATAATGATTGTAAAGCATTAAGAAATAATACAGATTTGAACTGTTAATCTTGAAACAATAAATTCCCCATCCAACTACAAACATATGTTGTTCTCTTAAGCTGGTAGGTGTGTGTTATAACATTATGTCCAGTGCATTACGCTGTACATCCCGGTACAACACAGTTAAAATAAACCCCATACTTTATTGAAATCAAAGCTTTTTCTGTTACCGTGTCTTCACAAATTCAAAAATAACTTCATTATAAGAATATTATTAAATGTTATATGAAGACTAATGTCCCAAGAACTACATTGTCCTGACAGTAAAACTGCAAATGTGCTCCTATATATTTTTGATAGGAGGATGCCATATCAACAACAAAAGCTGATACTCACATTTATGCAAGCATAAGCTTCCTCCATATATGCTTCAATAATTGGGCAAGCTTACAGTGAATTAATAGCCCCTATTCTTTGCATATGGAGACTTTTCAAATTAATCTTTGTCCTGGCTGGGGCTGGCATAGCGTTCCCGTTGGTCTGGCAGCGGGAGGAGCTGCAGCACCCTGAGACCCCAGGGGCTCCCCAGGTCCCAGTGCCCTCACCTGTGTGCGGGGGCGGGGGGAGCACAGCTGGAGAGCTGGGCCCCGATTGGCTGATATGCCATGTCACATGACATTGGCTCACTATATAAAGGCAGGATTGGGCTAGGAGGGGCTCTCACTTCCGGGGGTGTGGCTGTGGGGCCTTTGTGTTGGGGATCGCAGGCTGGGAGCAGGTGGGTGTTGGTCGGTGGGTGGTGAGCAGTTGTATTGTACATTACCTGCTGATACTGCTGTCAGCGTGTTGTTCTGTCACTGTTATTAAACTGTTTTTATCTCAACCCGCGAGTCTCCCTTTGCCCCTCCGATTCCCTCCCTGTTCCCAAGTCGGGGGAGGGTGGGTGAGCGGCTGTGGGGCATTTAGCTGCTGAGTAGGCTCAAATGATGACATCTTTCAGCAATTTAGAAGATATGTTCTTTGCACCATGTTTTGAAAGGACTTTAAATACTCCTTTAGCTGATGAGTCTAACCAAGATCAGAATCTAAGTAGCACAAATAATATATAATCTTAGTCATTTTCTGTTAGAAGATTGATTTATTCTTAGATTTCTACCAAGTATCCATTATAAATCCATTTTAAGTGGATTAGTGGGCTTTCTTTTTTGGAGTTACTAACACTTGGCAGGAGGTGGAGTTGAAAAAGGATAATCTCCACAGCTTTCTTCTTAGTTAATGAGAGATGTTCCTCCTAAATGAACAGGACTTTAACTTAACATGCTGAATCACTTCTGGAAGAAACTTTCTATACAGATTATACATGAAGCCATAGATATAATTATAGGTATAGATACAATATGATAGAAGAAATTGATTTTTTTTTTTTTTCCTTGAGGATAAGTCTAAATGTGTAGGCTTTCTCTAAATAGTATATGACTTTCTGGAAGTCTGAAATTGTGCTATTATGGTTCCAGAGGTGGATAGATCATTAAATAATATTTTTGTAAAGAATCCGGACTAAATTTCAGTGAATCATAGACAGGATGGTTGGCATCCAGTTGTGTTCTTAAATAACAATTTCTGTTACTTTTCTTTGTCTGAAAAGTAATGCATTAGTTTTCTCCAAGTATCTAGCCTAGCCAGTAGAAATTGCTTCTGGTGAAAAGGTACAAGAAAATATATTGATTTCTAAGCTAAAGTACTCCCTTTAAGAATTTTTGGTTTTGTTTCAGTGTATTCATTTTCTCCATATGATTTACCATTTAGTTTCTCTTGGCAATTTAAGGCAATAAATGTCATTGGGATAGTTAGATAATTCTTCCTTTAGAATTAATCTTCTGGAAGCTGTCTCTATGATGAGATGACTCAAAAAAAAAAAAAAAAACCAAACAAAAACAACAACAACAACAAAATATTATTTCAAGAATTCTCAGTGCCTGGTAGTTAATGCTTCTCAAAAGTGCTGTGTTTTTTTGCTGCCATAACTATTAAAGGTTCCTTATGACTTTGCCATGCCCAGACTTTTGTATCTAAGGCATAAGGTACCAGACAAATGAGAGAAAAAAGAGTGGAATCCTTAACCCAGGGAGATATAGAGGAACTCCAAAATGTGGTTTTACCTGTCCAGATCTCATATAGTACTGCTTTTATTTATTCAGTCCTCTAAAGTTTTGTAAAGTCAGTTACAAAGACAGACTAGATCCACCAGTGTGCCATGCTCTGAAAATGTACAATAACTATCAATGCGGATTTACTGGAGTCTGAATTGTTTGACATGGTAACAAATCTGACCTCAACAGTTAAAATATTTTTATTTTTTAAAGGCTGATATTTCATGTCTTCATGTCATTAGAAGTTATGAAAGAAACAGTGCCTGGCAGCTTCTTATTTCAGTTTTCTAGTACAAATTGTTTGATAATTCTTAAAATGTAAGGAAATATATAGAAAAATCCTCTGCAAAGGTAAAAAGCAAAGTTTGTCAACAGCAAAATGCTGCTTATTCTTCATTTACCAACACACACTACCAACTTTACTTCTCTCAATTATATATTATATATAAAAATGTACATACAATGGAGACAGTCAGTTGTTAAATGACACCTACAAACACGTATAGTTTACCATTTCAGCAGTCTAATCAGATATTCAGGCTGATCCATGGAGATTTAAATTAGATAATTTCACTACAGTTTGTATCATGGAAGGTTTTCTATACTGTGCGACTTCATGGAGGGACAAAGGAACATGAAATATTTATACTAAAGACAAAACTACACAAGATGACTTTTCTCAGTTTAAAGCAAGATGTTTGAAGTCTGAAAGAATTTCAAGTTCACCTGCATGCAAATGAGGCCATTCCATAATCACGCTCTTAGGTATATAATTCCTGAAAACATATAAAGCAAACAGATGAGTAAAAGAAGGAAAACAATTACTACTTTTCTTTCTTGACATGCTTCTACTATTACTTCCTGAAGGAAATGCACAAATGGTAATAGTTTTTTATAAACTTGAAGTCTTTTTCAATCAGGTGTTGAATTATGCAATGAATATGCTTGGGCCATTATACAGAGAACTGCCTTGAGTCCACTATAAAATAATATTATTAGCCTAAACTGCTTGCAGAGCAATGTCAGAATGATACCAAAAATAATATTTCTGAGCAATATACTCTGAATTAGAGCCACTGGCTGTGTCCCCTTGGATGACAAGTGACTTTGGTGATTCTCCTTGAAAAGGATTTTGTGTGTTCATGTTAAAAGAAATACTCATTTCACTTTAAATACAGATTTCCTTTAAAGGTGGAAAGTAGCTGTGTCACACTAGTGAAATGGAACTAATTTTAATATTTCTTTTATAATTTTACTAAGGTATACACGTTATTATGAACAAAGTAACAGGTAAAGCAGCTTTAGGATTTGTTTTTCTCCCTTTTCTGTTTAGATGACTGAGTTAAAATAACATTTTAAAATATTATTACTGCTACTGCTACTACTACCACTACTACTACTAATAATAATAATAATAAAGTAATAATGATAATAAATTAAAGCAACCATATCTGAATTCTTCTCCTAATGAGTCCATTGTTTCTCCACAGACTGAAATTTATCAGCTCAGATTAACAAATGGATGACAGTGAAGTCCAAAATGCTTTTGTATGTCATCCTATATTGATGACTTTACTTCTAGTTTTTTTCTATTCTTTTTTCAAAGGTTATATTTAATGAAATCTGGTTATATTCATGGCCTTTCTTATTCAAGGTAGCCTGAGGTGTTTTACGAGCTAATGAGACACAAGATGGTCTTTTCAATAGATGTGTAAGAAAGAGTAGAATGTGTCTGGTAAAAGAAGGGGGATGAGCTACACATCCTCGTTTAGGTGACATTTGTGTTGACCTCATGTGGAACTTTCCTAAATAATAATTGTAGGCAGAGCTTTTGCAAGGGGAGGACAATCTGAGTGGCAGCCCAAATACTGTCCCTCACAGGGGAAGGGATATGGCTGAAGTACCAGTGAAACTTGCCCTGCTCCAACCTCCCAGAGCAGCCTGTGCTAGACTATCTTCTGAAGTACAAATTAAAGGGAGGAATGGGGAAAATGCAGCCAGAGCACCAGGACTCATATCTTCTTCCTCCTCTCCAGTCACTTATTTTCTCCATACAACATCAGGGAAAATAAACATCCAGCTGGATGCAAATTGATGTACTTTGTCTCTGATTGTAGATACTAATGCCTACACCACAAGAGAACTAAATATTGGTTTGGAAAGGGTCCCTTGATATTTTAAACTGACACAGATTCATATATGCCAGTATCAATTAATTGCTCTTGCCCATATTTCTTGAAATTTTTTCAAAGTATTTTGATTTACCAGATACAAGAAGCCTTTAACCAATGTAATGTAACCTAGTATCTTTGGGCAACACCACAAAAACTTTCAGATGTAGTGGATGCATGACTCACACTCTCCATCCCACCATGGAGTGTTTTCTAAATTAGGCTTCTAAATTACTTCTTCAAAGTAATCATGTTGTCATCCTTCCTGTTACTGCTGTATTGTGGCCACAAGATGTTACTCAACTTCTCTCGGTAAGCATCATTTAAATGAAAACACTTATCTCTAAGAAATGATATTTAAAGAAAAATGCCTTAAATATGGTAAGAATTGGCAATGGCACACAAGCACACAGGAATAAAAGGTGAGTACCTAGTATTCTAACTGAAAGACAGCTCCGCTGTCTGTATCATAGTTAAGCATACTGATAACCATGTTAGTTTGCAATCAGACTAACATTAGACTTAGAAGTGTAGCAGTTATGGCAGGATGCATTTTGAAGGAAAAAAGCAAGACAGCAGATCATTTACAGCTAGGATTCTTGTTGAACTTAATGTAAATAAATTAATAAAGAGTTTTCTTAATTCAAAAGAAATATCTTTAGAAACCTCATGTGGTTTCATTTAAATACTGAGTTAATGTAACTGAAGTAACTAGTGTTACATTAGTCATGGTGGCAGGGAGTTGTCTTGTCAGATCCAGAGTTATGAAGAGTATTTGATTAGTGCACAAAGAGGTACTTTGGAAGACAAAAAAGTGGCACCATGGAAGGCAGAAATTTCTAGCATATCCTGAATTTCCATAAGTTAAAATTCACATAGGCAGTAGTTTAAAAGCAACATGTGAACCAGTACAGGAAAATGAAGAGGGCAGATAAAACTAAAACAGTAAGAATAAAGCCTTTTGTTTTCCCCTCTACCACATTGTTCAGGGGAAAGGACAAAATTGTTGTCAAGAATAATAGCAGAAGAGTAGACTATGTAATCACATCCAGAGTAAGACAGAAAAAAAAAAATACTCTTTTTAGTCAAAAATGAGATGCGATATGGGTACTAGATACTTACAAATTTGAGTGTTCTGCCATCTGCTTATAACTGAAAAAAGGTCACATATATAACATATAATCTAAGAAAAAGATCTCCAAATAAAAGGGAAATAGTCATCAATAGAGTAAGCTGAAGTGGAAATATATGCTCAGATGCACTTTGTGAGACAGAATCGTAGTAGAGAATAGAAAGCCTACAAAGACATATCATTACACAAGAAGCTAACACAGGATGAATCGTCCTTGATAAAAAGCAAACAAACAAAACCTTTAAATAAGCTGAAGACTAGCACTATCCCAAACCACTTCAGATAGCACTGAAAAGAAGTCAGTATCATTATGAACAACATATATATGCTGTTCAACTTCTCCAGAGAAATAATGCTCGCTTTCTGTGATATAAAAATTCTGTCAAATTTAGCCATATGAACCATTCAACCATTGCCAAATTTTGCTATGTATTTTGGCAGATATCACCAAATTTAAATGCCTATTGGCAGAATATCACCAGAAAACAGGGTGATACCCAATTGTATCAAAATAATTGCCAATACTTTAATTTATTAAGTGGTAAAAAATTACATCAAGGAAATAGCAATTCCTATGCAGAAAATAGAAGAAGAATAGAAGGTAGCAGATAAATTGAATATTCAGTGATATTACTCCAGTCTTCACTTCTTGAGAGGTGGTGGTCTCCAGCTTTGAAGCCCATGGCTAAGTCACACTGGGGCATGGACATCGCTGAGGCACTATGGCCAAGGGTGACCCTTGTTGGGACAGGGACACCTGTCATGGTTTGAGCTCAGAGGACTACTGGTGAGCCAAAATAAGGTGAGACAACACTAGACAGGGAGTAAGAAAGGTGTTTGACTGAACTTGAGCCTGGCAAAAGGGGAGGAAGGGTGTTTCCTAAGTGTTTAATTGTTTATGACTTTTTCTTTTTATCTCAGCACCTGAATCAGTAACAAAAATTTTGTTTCAGTTAGCAATAAATTAAATTAAATTATATTCTTCAAGTCAAGACTACTATGCCCACAACAGGCATTGGGTTCAAAAGCTTGAATACAGAGAAATATCCAGCAATGGATATGAGAGAGATATCCTGAAGAGACATTAGAAAAGGACCACTAAGACTATTGCAGGACTGGAGCATCTCTCGTATGTGGGGAGCCTGAGAGTGCTGAAACTCTTTAACCTGGAGAACAGAAGGCTCAGAGAGGATCTTATAAATGTGTATAAATATCTGAATGGAGGGAGTAAAGAAGATGAAGCCAGGCTCTTCTCAGTGGTGCCCAGTGGCAAGAAAAGGGACAATGAGCCCCAGCTGAAACACAAGAGGTTCTCTCTGAGCATAAGAAAGCACTTTTTCACTGTGAGGGTGTCCAAGCACTGGTACAGATTGCCCAGAGAGACTGTGGAGTCTTCATCCTTCGAGATATTCCAAAACCATCTGGACATGGTCCTGGACAACCAGTTCTAGGTGACCCTGATTGAGCAGGGGAAATTGCACCAGATGACCTCCAGAGGTCCCTGCCAGCCTCAACCACTCTATGATTCTGTGTGATTCTGTGAGATAGATGTAGCTGTTGTTCCCTTAGCAAATCAAACAATCTGCCAAAAGCAGTATCAAACTGACCAAGGGAGCCACTGTGAAAATACAAAAATTAATCGATTAAGTGGAAAAACAGTCATTTTGAAGACTCATTCACCTTACAGCAGCCCTGTTTGGTGTGTACAGAGCCTGCTGGAGAATGGCAGTTAGCAGTAGGTGTTAGCTTTGAATGAAATCACACTCTCATTATCTGTTGCGTTTTCAGATGTGTCGCACCTATTGTGTGAGCTAGAAGCCAATGAGTGTACCTTGTATGCTACAACTGATGTTGCAAATACTTTTTTCAGTCCCTCTGGCTGCATAGGCAAGACTCCAATTTTCCTTCCCCTAGAATCATATGCTCTTGGAACCAGATGACCCAGGGGTGCAAACACAGCCTTACCATCCGTCTTGGCATCATACACTAAAACTTAAATCAACAGATCTCGAGATAATTTTTCCATTACGTTGATGATGCATTAATTGGAAGAACAACTCCAGAAGTACTAAGGATGTGGTGGTAGGTTAACCCTGGACTGCAGACAGATGCCCACCCAGCTGCTCACTGACTCTGCCTCCTCACCAGGTCAGGGGGAGAAAATAGGGTGAAAAAGTCCATAGGTCAAGATGAAGACATGAAGATGAAGGGAGATCACTTACCAGTTACTGTCACGGCAAAAACACTTGACTTGGAGAGAATTAATTTAATTACTTGACAGTCAAAGTAGATATGAGTAGTGAGAAACAAAGACAAAA
Organism: Tyto alba; assembly: GCF_018691265.1. Lineage (NCBI taxonomy): Eukaryota > Metazoa > Chordata > Aves > Strigiformes > Tytonidae > Tyto > Tyto alba. The sequence continues at coordinate 28,495,578 of NW_024881330.1, read as the reverse complement.
ATTAAAGCACCAATCCCTCACCGACTCCCATTCATCCAGGTTCAAATTAATTTCCCAGGGTTTTTCATCCCCAACTTCTCTGCTTCTCCCCTACTCCTTGAGTAGCACAAAGGGGATGGGGAGCAGGGGGCTATAGTCAGTTCACAACAGTTCTTCTCTACTGCTCCTTCCTTCTTACACTTTTCCCATGCTCCACCATGGGTCCTCTCCATGGGCTGCAGTCCTTCAGTAAATATCCACCTAGTCTACTGTGGTCTCTTCCACAGGTTGCAAGGAAATCTCTGCTTCAGTGACTGGACCACCTCCCTCCTCTCCTTCTTCTCTGACCTTGATGTTCACAGGGTTGTATCTTGCTCTTTGATTTTCCATACTCTTCAGCCAATGTGGTGGGTTTTGCCCTTTCTCAAATATATTTTCATATAGGTACCACCAACACTCCTCATCTGTGTCCTGCAGTGAGTCCATTGCAGAGCCAGCTGGAAGCAGCTGTGTCTGGCATGGGGAAGTCCCTGGTCTCTTCTCACAGAGGCCACCACTGCAGCTCTCCCTCAACCTTGTCATATATACCCAATAAAAGGTCAACAGGTAATCATTGCTTTTTCAATGCTAGATTTGCCATTAAGTGTTCCAAACTAAAAGGGCCCACTCAATAAATTAATTTTTTAGGTTTGTCATGGCCATATGGACAAAGACATACCACAGCTGAACAAATTGCTCAAATAAATGCCTTGGATTCTCATCTGCAATTAGCAAGAATGCCTTCTTGTTCATAAACAGATTTTAGTGTATGCACATCCCTAGTTACAGCTAATTGACCAAACTTTTTTATCAGGTGTTCTCCAAAAAGGAGTCATTTTGAGAAGGAAGAGAAACAGCATCAAGATTTGTACTGGTTCAAGCAGGAAGTAGCCCATGCAGTGACATTAGGACTGATCCATAGAGAGAGTGATATAAAAATTTTGTTATATATCATTGCAGGAAAGAACAGCAGTTTGTGGCAACAAGAGCAGGAGCTTGTGGCAATGACCCTCTCCAGACATGAGAGGCAAGCTGTTTGGTTTCTGGAGTCAGAGCTACAAAAAAGCCAAGAATGACTAGACTTCTGTGGAGCAAGAGGTTCAAACTGCAGATGAGGACATTCTTCATGCCACTGAGGAAGTAGGGTCAGAGCAGCCACTGTGGTTATATCTCAGACTACCTGTCCTGAATATTTTGTTCAAGGATTCAAAGCCCACTGGTGGAAGAGTAACTAGTGCTACGTTGCAAAAATGTGTGCTGACCTTTACCCAGTAGGCATGTACTGTTTCAGGCTCTGGAGTGGGATTAGCTGAGATTATTAGTCCATATCCAATAAATCAATAATGTGAGGAAACCGAATTCCTCAGGCTGTTGAAGCCCCAGCATATGATGAGTGAAGTGCTGAAAACAAACAATGGAGTTTGTTTACAGATGGATCTTGCAAAATTACAGCAGAGATCAGGAGGTGGTGAGCTGCTACCTGGAATCCCTCCATGGGAGAAGCTGCACTTGTGAAGGGACTGGAGGCTCTAGTCAGTTTGCAGAAGTAATGATCTTGAAAATAGCCTTGGAACATGTTCAGGAGCATAACTTGCCCCAGTATATGTACATACAGACTCCTGGATGGTGGCTAATGCAGTGTGGAAATGTCTTGACAACTGGAATCATGAGAACTGGCAGCAGTGAGCGGTTGCACCTGGGGAGAAGGAAGGAAAGTGTTAGTGTTTAATTGTTTATGTTTTCCTGGTTTTCGCAGTACCTGAATCAGTAATCAGAAGTTTGTATTAATTACCAATAAAATTTAAGTAAAATTCCTCTAATTAAAAATATTTTGCCTCTTACAACTGTTGGCAAAGTGGCACAGACAAGAAGATTTCTAGAGAATAGCTCTGAAAAGCAAAATATTGATTCCATCAGCTTGCTACCATACCTTTACTTCATGAAAGTACTAAGATGGATACTGGATGGATAGAAAGATCTTAAGGAACAAATATGTCCAGTTGCTGAGGAGACTGTGCAGGTAGCCCTTGCAGATTTAGGAGCAGACCTAAGAAAAATGTATCGTTCACTCTGAACATAAGAGGACTAGCATCTGGATATGCAAGCTTATTTAGCATATGTTTGAACGGTAAGAAGAGTACAAATAATACAAAAGACCTATAGCCTCTCCAAATTCTCAGCTAAACCTAGAAAACATCAGACCAAGATTTAGGAAATCTATGGATGACAGAAGGTTACTTTCCAAATTTCTGAGAGAGTCTAGCTGGAGGGAAAAAAATGTGATGAGGGAACTAAAGATAGATTTTACAAGTTCTGACCTATCTGACATTGACTCAGGAAATGAGCAACACATTACAGGAGAATTCAAGTGGTTCAGTGGCATCTGGGAATCTGAAAACATAATGGATAGCAGTAGGCATACATAATCCCCTGGAAAGACATCCAAGAAACTGATGGCAAGGGCAGACAAACAGATAAGGATCCTTATCTGCTAGTGTTGGATCCAGAAAAACATCTTCCCAGGTAACAAAGCAAAGTCTGATCAACTAGAAAAACATTTTTATCCCCTGAATTTATCTGGACCTCACTAGGGAAATTACAGATCCTGTCAGTTATGAGAATGCCATGTGAAGTGGACAGCCCTCTATAGCAAAGAAGTCAATGACTTGAGATGAGGATGTACAGCTGATCATGCTTGGGTCCAACTGTCAAATCACCACACAAACTCTGGCAAAAGGCCATAACAGCCCATGTTCCCAGGGAAAACAGTGCACATAGGGTAAATGAAGACTGAGAGAATGATGGAAAGAAAACCATAGACAACTGCTTAGAGTTGGCAGAAAGACAGCATATAAAGGACAGGAAGAATGTGACCTAGAGTGACCAAGAATGTGACATCCCATGACAAAGGAATTTGCCTAATACATCTATGACAATGGTTACCTGAGCAGGCAAGTCATGTTAGGCACTACAAATACTTCCCAAATCAGACTGTTGAAGACAAAAATATATTTAGCATACATTTGATAGGAATTCTGAAAAGATTTGTTCCCATTCTGATTTAGAAATAATCATCAACCTTTATACTTAAACAGAAAGTCTGAGTTTAGCTGACTGCACATCAAACCAGTTTCAAACTGATGGCAAGATCTTTAATTTTTCCACGATATCACACCTATGACTTTTTTTAAATGTCTTAGCTATTATAATATATAGACTTTCTGAGACTAAGCAAAATAAATTGCTTAAATAATATCAGAGGTTCCCAAATGTGAGTTGTTTAACAGTACATTAATTTGGTGCAAATTCTTTATGCAGTTAATGCAAACACAAAGGGATGAAAAACTCTTTTATTAAATATAGCATAAATTACCATTACCACAATCTCAGATTTCCTCTGATTTGATTTTTAGGTGAGAAATGTTGCATTTATCCAGTATAGTCAATTCTTAAGGAAGTATGTAGAATATTCCTTAATACATTGATAGAACACTTTTTCCTAAATAGATTATCTGTATTGGGGATTCTAACTTTAATCTAGGTTATATCTGGTTAGCCATGTAAATCATTTACAGAATTACATCAATGTGAAATTTTACAAAGTTTGTCTTTACACTAAGAGAGAAGAACATACTAATTAACACTACTTATAGATTTCAGTTTTTACTTAGTTTGTATGGGGAGAACTGAAAGCACGTTCTTAATTTTACCTCCATCACACTAACACTGACAGAAAAAATTCAGTGTTATAAATGGAAATTAGCACTGTCAGGTGAAAATTTAATGGGAAACAGTGAGAGTGCATTTAGAAGGTCAATACCTTCTCCAACCTCCTGTCAGTGAGACTGTAAGAGAGCTTACAATGTGGCAGTGTCCAATTCACAGTCTATCCGTATTTTTCAGGTAGCCTTACTGGATGGAATACTCTCACTTAAATGAAAAGCATAATTAATCCAGTGTAGACATGCAGGATGGATGAAAGAAGTGGTGCCAAGGACTGTAGGAATAGACCAAATATATATTTTGCTGTGAAGTATATGATATGCTGGATGTAAAATATTAAACAATATTACAGCATTTAAAAATATAACTCTAGAGGATCATGACACTTAGGCTTCAGACTGAACATATATCTTCCCTATCTGTGAAGAATCTATAGTAAAAGAGATCACCCTTGTTGGCATATGTAGGCATGAAATACCATAGAGGTGTTTTGTTTTGTTTTGGTTTGGTTTTTTTCAAAGTTGGTAGTGTTCTTGAACATGAATTCTATCTCTTTTGGTTATTCTATTAAAAAAATTACACACGTATTTTCAAAGGTCTCTATATATTTCTGGATATTTATGCAAAAGATAAATCCATTCAGGGAACTATTGAGTTTAATGCTATTTATGGAAAGATATCAGGGACTAAATTTTAATCCTAGTTGCCTTTATAAATAATGATTTTTTGAATAGTTCACAAACATGTGATCAGGGTTTTAGTATAATTTCCAGGTTTTATATAGAATACCTAACCTTAAGGTAGGAAGATAAAGAGATAGTTTACCAAACCCAGAAATTGATGCTTACATTATAATGCAAAATAAGACAGATACTGAAGGCAATTAACCACTAAGATAATTTAACAAGAACTGTGGTAGATTTTTTATCACACTGAATTGAAAACTGAATGTTTTCCTAAAAGTCATGCTCTAATTAATAAATGAATTAAAGAGCATGTGATAAATTTCTAATTCTTTGTTATATGGGATATGTAATTATAATGATACCTCTCACCTTCAGTACTCTAAAAAGATCTATTACCTAACAACATACCTGTAAGATCTCATCACATGAACGTATATATCTTCCATGAACAGACATGAACAGACTTCCATCCGAAAGGGAGAATTAAACATCTGTTGGTGCTATTGCATGCTGTGATGTGACAGCATTTATGTGACACCATCACTTCCATTCTCCTTGCTCCTAGTGCAACTTTTGACTAGTAATAAAAATTTGAAGTACATGAGAACAGAGAAGCATCCCCTTGACTTGGCATAAGAAAACTGTCTCTCTGGAAAACACTTTTATGTTAGCTATAAGTTTTATTCTAAATGTATGCAGATTGAACTTTTATTTTGCAGGTTTTAAAACTGCACGTTCATAGATGTGCTCATTTGTTCCTAGATATAATGTAATGTGAAGAGTTAACAACTATACAGTCTGATTCTACCACCATATTTTTATTGGAATGAGCTAGCCATTACACTGTATCATTACAGTGCTGATTTAGAGCCTTAAAAAGTAATATATAATCATTTCCTGGGGAAAAAAAAAGAAGTGAGGTTTGGAATATAGCTTATCTACAAGGGAAATAAAGGGTTGGAAAGAAGGTAGGAAAAATGGCTAGTTTTTTTAAATGCAAATTTTAAAATGTTAAAAATAATTTTAATTGCCTTGGCATTGCATGCACATTATTGGATTAGTCACTAATTCAAGCTGGCAGCAGGTCTTTTAATACCTTTTCTACTTTGCTATGTGAGGAAACAGATCATTTTAATGGATATTTAAAGCCTCGAGATGTATCTAATACTGAAAAACCTCAATGTAAAACTGGCAGAACCATAGTGACTTCGTAATTCTATTCAAAACTGTCTCAAAGCAGCTGATACGTAATGTAGAGACCTCTGTTTACAGAATGACATCAATGAAGAGTTTGACCCCATTTGTGCTTTGTCTTCTTTGTTTTCCTTCTATTTTAATGTTATAGTTTGAGAGCGGCTCATGTAGAAATTTGCTGTTTTCTTCCAATCTGTAAGGCTTTCACTGAGGATAGTTAATGGGGCTTATGAGTAGTTTGAAAACTAAATATTTTTTAAATAATTCCAAGTTAATTGATTCCCACTGGGTTGTGTTTTTCTATTCAAGGTTGGACTAACTGAGCCACAAAAATAAGTAATGAACTTCTCGGAGGCACAGACAAAACTAGATCTAGTGAGAGACTGAGTCACACAGCAGTCTTTGACAGCATCTAAATCAAAAATTACTGAGTTCTTCACCTTTCTATGTAGACTCCCCAGCTAGCTCAAAAAGGGATGACATGTCTGTAGTACCATCCCAAATTACTTACCCAGGTTCTTAAAAGGTGCAGTTTTGTTATCCAAGAGCTCGACATACCTGAGAAAAAGCATGCTATGCTGTGCAGTACCATACATAAAAACACAAGTGTGTTCTGGCATGTGAAAGCATACAAAACTCACCTAGCTGTAAGCGTCTTGAAAACTTTTGCACTTCTGGTATTTTTTACAGTCTTTACTCATAAAATCATGAACATTTTTTCATTTATCTAAAAGAACAAGCAATCAAAAAAACCAATTCTCTTGCTCTTAATTGCACTAGGTATTCCTTACTGGAGTCCTTGTAAAAAGTATGTCTAGTCTAACAACAATTAAGGCACTAACAGCCCTTGTTAGTGTTCCAACACTAATAAACAACAATAAATCTTTTAAACCCACAAGAAAAGTATAAAAAAACAATCAAAGCACATGGAGCTTAAATAATCAATGAAAATGAATAAACAAAATATTGCTAACTGAAATACTACATTCCTCAATTTTTTGCTCTTTAATTGTGTGGAATCTTACACAAGAAGAGTCTCACTTGTCAGCGTTTGAAAAACATTAGAGACAGCATTAAATATGCTGTTTGTGGCAGAAGAGATGCAAGCTAGACTAGGTTATATGGAGTACCTATTGCTGCTGCAGAAATCCAGTCATTTTTATTTTAATATGCACAAGGGCAGGTAAAAGATAAAAAGTTTTTGAGACTGAGTCTCAATTGTAACTTAAAAATAAGGAAATTACAAGTACAGTGTGCAGTCTTATCTGTCACTTCCAGACTTGATAAAGCTCTACCCATGCCTATAAGTAGAGGAATAAGAGTCTGATGGAAGAAAGTTTAAGTTTCCTAATTTACACAGGTTGGTACAGGCAATATGTGTGTGCAAAACAACCAGGTTTGTCAGTCACTTTAAAAATACATTATACCTGAGTTCATTCTACCCATCTCTTATTAGTTGAAGGAAGTGCTTTACTTCTAAAATCTTGCAGTGCGAAGTGTTGCTTCTTCTTCCTTCAGTCTGTAAATTTGAAAAGGAAATCCAATAAGGATTCTGGATCTTGAGTCAATTTCATAAGATATCAAATGAACATGACTTTGACATGCTTCCTTTCCTAATTTCTGCATTTGCTATGGGGTAGTTTAAGAAGACTTCTCACTCAACAATGTAATTTCTGGATTGCCTAATACATCATGTACACTGTGAGAGATCAAGGCTCTTAATTCTGTATTTTAGATTCCAGCCTTGTAGGTCTCATATGTCAAACCCATATGGCCCTAAGGTTGAATCCAGTTTATTTAACTTAATTAACTAGATAATGCCTTCATTTTAGGTATTTAATGAAGTAGTAAGATTTATCTTCAGAGCAAGGATGTATTTTGTCCAAGGTTAATCACCTAAATTAGGCAGATATGATCTCACTCTTGAGGACTTCAAAGGCACCTACCTCTCTCCATTGACCAGGCAGGAGATATAAGCTTTAACTTTAGAAGCCTGTGTGCTTTTATACAACTAAAATGGAAGGTAAACAGAGTAGGCTATATCCTAAGAATAATTTGGGGTCTAGCCTGCAATGCCTGGTCTTGAGTTTTGAATTTTTTATTTTATTCCATTTATATTTTATTCCATTCCTCAAAATCATTCAGTCATCCTCACACAATATTCTGTATTTAAAGTACTTTCCAATTCCATATAATCAGTAAATTTCATCATCACATTGATACTTTTGTGCCAGGTCCCTAATGAAATATTTAAATAGCATCAGACCCAAGACTAACCTTTTAGGAACTTCACCAGTAACTTTCCTCTATGAAAATAAATCTCATTTCAGTTCTTTTCCATATTTCATTGGTCAGATTCTTACCTATCATACAGTTTTTCTACTTGTTTCCATTTTCTCCAGTTTAATGAACACCTTATGTGACACTGCATCAATTTCTTTTAGTGAAGAGCAGATTAAATCTGCTACATTTCTCTAAATGGCTTAGGAACAAAGGAAACATGATCCATTATATTAAATCAGCTCAGAAATTACATCTCAGCACAGTTTAGTGTAGAGAGATAATAATTTTAAGATATTAATCAAAAATGAGAAGTAATATTCTCAGAATTCATCCAGATCCCAAACTGAAAGACTACTTATTAAAAGAGGTGGAGAGAAATCAAAACAATACTATCCAGAAAAATCAGATTAAAAATATAATCTTTTTTAATATTACAGTTATTAACTGAACTATTTTTAATGATCTGATATTTAGATACCGATCAGCTGGGTACCCTGCTCCCTTGGCAACTGCAAATACTGGCTCTACAATATAATATGATGTTTTATTTTCCTCCTCCTTGGTTCGTTCTTTCTGACAGTGTGATGAATGATATTGGTGTTACAAGTTATTGGGTCACTAAAGTTAGAGCACAAACTCATTTTTATGACAGCACTAAGATATTACTCTGCCTATTCCTTGAAAATGAAAAGAGTCTTTTTGAAGTTGAAACTTTTTCTACATGCACCAAAAAATGATTTCTGTGCTCTCTTAAAAGAGAAATTACTTTGTAATACATATCACATCCATGTGTCACATCTGACATCAATAAGCCCTGATATGTTTCTTGCTAGGTGTTAATGTCAATGCCTGAAATACAATACTACTCCAGAGGAAAGGAGTAACCTGGGAAATACAGATGCACTAAGGGCTCTTGTGATTCACTAGCATAGAAATGTCTTACTGGATGAAGTGATGAACATATTCTGTATACTATTTTTCAGTCAAGGCAAACTGTATTTTTTCTTCTTCTGTGAGCAGAAAAACATGAAAGATTAATACACTGCTGTGCAATAATGCTTATCAGACAGCAAAACTAGAAGTGGAAAAGATCAAGAGCAATTTATTATTCACAAAATATAGGCGTATAATTTAGGGGTGATTTCTAAGGATGATTACTGTGGAGACAGTGGATGAAATCTTGGATGAGGTGATGACAGTGAAATGCTGCCATTAACTTGAACAGAGACAGAATTCTAGCTTCTTGGTTCAGTGTTCATTTTCATATGTCCCTCTTTTTGGTTCTCTGGACACTTTGTATTCACAGTACCTTACAAACTGTTCCATTTTTGAGCTTCAGCCTGGGAAGAATTTGCACATCTGTGTGTCCAAAGTACTTGAGTCATCTCACTGGTTTTGATTGATTAATTATATATGCAAATTTATTCTTGAACATTACTGTGGGAAGTGCTGGAGCATCTGTAAGAGAGGTGAACATATGAAAAGCAATTACATAGATCTGACACAAGTTCAATGGGAAACAAATACGGCTTACTGTCTCTAATGGTGTCTCTGTTACTAAAGAAAACTGGTACTCTTAAACACCCTGAAGGATATCTACCAAGAGGCTTAGGGCACACAGCCTATATGAAGGGGTTAAGGGAGCTTCTTTGGACTGTCAGAGAGAAGACTAAGGGACAATGAAATACGTGAAGGGTAGTTACAAACTTGATGGAGCCAAACTCTTCTCAGCAAATGTTTCAACAAGTGGTAGTAGGATCATTCAAGACGTAAGGGAACTCAAGAGGTCTCTAGTCCAACCAACTGCTCAAAGCATAGTCAGCTGTGAGATCAGACCAGGTTGCTCATGGCTTCATGCAGTCTGATCTTAAAAACCTTCAAGGATGGAAACTGCACAACCTCCCTGGCCAACCTGTTCCATTGTTTAAGTGCCCACACTGTATGAAATTTATCCTTATATCCAGTCTGAGCCTCTTTTGCTTCAACTTATACATGTTGTATCTCATCCACCCACTCACCACCACTCCGAAGAGCTTGACAGCATATTCTTGATGACGTCTCCATTGGCACTGGTAGGTTGCTATTAAGTTTTCTGAAGCCTTCCCTTCTCCAGGGTGAACAAGTCCAGCTCCCTCAGCCCTCCCTGACAGGGGAAGTGCTCCAGCCTCAGCCATGGCAGCTATCTTCTGAATTTGATTCATTTATTCAGAGTGTTTTTTATACTGGGCTCCTAAAGCTCAATGCAGTATTCCAGATGTGGTCTCATGAGTGCTGAGTAGAGTGGAACTTCCCCTGACCTGTGTACTATGCTCCTGTTCATTTCACCCAGGATGCAGCTGTCCCTCTTTGTTGCCAGGACACACTGCTGGCTTGTACTTAGCCAGCTGTCTGTGAAAACTCTCAGGTCTTTTTCAGCAGAGCAACTCCACAGCCAGGCTCTTCCCAGCTTGTATTGTTTCCAGGGGTTCTTCTTTCCAAGATGCAGGACTTGCCATTTGTCCTTGTGTAATTTCATAGGGTTCCTGTTGGCCCATTCCTTCAGCCTGTCCAGGACACCTTGGATGGCAGTCCTGCTTTCAATCATGTCAGCTGTTCCCTCCATTTTAGTGTGGTCTGCAAACCTGAGGAGACTGTACTCAGTCCTATCTTCAAGATAATGGTGTTAAACAGAACAAATCCCAGAGCAGACCCCTGCAGTTAAATACTTTTTACCAACCTCCAAATACAGCACAACCTGTTAACCACTACCCTCTGAGCCCACTACCCTTCAACACTCTTTTTACCCATCCAGACTGTAATGTCCTAATTTCGATTCAAGAATATTGTGGAAGATGGTATCAAAAGCCTTGCTAAGATCAAGGTAAATGATATTCACAGCTCTCATTTCATTCAGAGAGCTTGTTATTTTATCAAAGAAGGCAATCTGGTTGGTCAGACATGATTTATCTTTGGTAAATCTATGCCAAGTGTTTCCACATACCTACTTCTCCCTTGTATGCTCAGGAATGCATACCAAAAGGACTACTTCCATTATTTTCCCAGGGACAAAGCAGGCTGGCTGAGGCTTGGAATATTGAGGTTGGAGATTACGTAAAAGATGCAGTAAGGAGTGAAGCAGTGCTGGAACAGATTATGGAATTTCTGTCTCTGAATCTTGTTAAGGCTCCGCTAGGCAAAGTTATTATTGACCTAATTAAACACTGATGATCTCCTATGTTAAAATAGCAGGTTGGATTAGACAACCTGCAAAAGTCTAAGTAACATTTCTGTGATTTTATAAGTCTTCAATATAATTAATCATAAAATTCACAAGGTTTTGAATATTCTATAGATGATGGGATCTCTTTGATGTTGAGATACATTTATTGATCTTAATAATAACCTTATTGTCTTGTGGAAATTTACCTTATGTTGTACCACAATCACATTTTCTATGCACATCAGATTAAGCCATTTTGACTTTCATGTATCATACATAGGAAAATGTTTGTGTTTTGCCCATAGTAGATTATTTTTGCATTACTAATTAAAATTTTCTTGGGAAAAGAAGTAGTTAAGGATGCTCTAAGGCAAAATTTTAAGTACAGTCAAAAGAGTATTAGAAAACATTATAGAGAATCATAGAATCATAGAATAGTTTGGGTTGAAAGAGACCTTTAGATGTCATCTAGTCTAAGCCCTTTGCCATGGGCAGGGTCACTTTTCACTAGACCAGGTTACTCAGGGGTCCCATCCAGACTGACCTTGAATGTTTCCAGTGATGGGGCATCTACCACCTCTCTGGGCAGCCTGTGCCAGTGTTTAACCACACTCATCATAAAAAGTTCTTCCTTACGTTCAATCTAAATCTACCCTCTTTCAGTTGAAAACTGTTACCCCTTGTCCTACTGCAACAAGCCCTGTTAAAAAGTTGTCCTCATCTTTCCTATAAGCCCCCTTTAAGCACTGGAAGGCCACTATGAGGTTTCCCCAGAGCCTTCTCTTCTCCAGGCTGAACAACCCCAACTCTCTCAGCCTGTCCTCATAAGGGAGGTGTTCCAGCCCTCTGATCATTTTTGTGGCCCTCCTGTGGACCAGTTCCAACAGGTCTATGTCTTCCCTGTGCTGAGGGCTCCAGAAAAAGCACAGCCACTTAGAGGCTGCTCTCATATGAAGTTCACAACTACTCCTAATATTGGGAACAGATGAATTAGGTGGCATTGTCCTTCCTCAACCACAGTACACTTGACACAGGCACTGAAAGAATGTTTTAGGACCTACTGTGCAATGTGAATGCATTTCGAACTTCTTTACATCCAGGGATGACTTAAGTCTCTTACAAAAGTTGTTGAATCCTATGAGTCATATCATATATATGGGAAAATTTAAAAAGAAATTATTAAAGCCATTATTTCAAGAGTGGCATTTTAGTAGTGTTATGAGCACTCAGCATTTTGCAAGATTATGCCCAAGAAGTTCCATCCAAGAAAACTGTGTTGAACTAACTTTGTGAGAGTCATGGTGAAGAGGATGTTGTTCCAACAAAACTGTACTTTCCATCTTCTTGTTTCGGTGGTACATGTGTGCAAATGACCTTTTTATATTACTAATGTTTTTTTATATTTAGACACCTTTTCTCAGGGTTTAAAAATTGTGTTAATCCAACATGATTGGACCTTCAAAATCAGAATCATTTTGAAACTAATGGGGATTGGACCTGAATAAGAACATAGTAAAATATATACAAAATTCTCAGATTCTATATTAATTTTAAGAATTGAATATAACTCACCATGCAATCAGTTAATGTACATTGAGAGGGGTTTTTTAGAATTTAAGCATGACAATATTTCTTTTGATTTTTTTTACCTGATTCTACATTCATGTATGTTTGAATGACATTTTTTATAAGCTGTGTGAAATTTTCTTTCTTAGTGTATCGTATTATGTACATAGAAAATCCTGTCCATCCAAGGATATGGCTACAGAAAATTGTATCATCTGTGTAGTAAGTTGTACAGGCACAGGGTAATTTCCAGAAGAATGTGATGCATTTGTTTAAGGTCTGCATTTGATTGTCTGTTTTCATCTCTGCTCACTACCTTATTTTCTCCATGATTTACTTTAACTTCTAGACCTTGGGGAAACATCAACCAACTGCTTAAAAAAAATTAAATCAATGCACTGAAAAGGTATTCTTCATCTCATAAACTGCAGACCCTTGTGCTCATTTTCATCTTGGAAATAATGGTCTCACTGTAACTACTTTTAAAGTCTGGGTTCAAATCTAGCTCAGTATTAAAATGGAATGAGCAGAAGTTTTCCATCTCTTGCTCAGAAAAAACTTGGTTTGTCACATTTTAAACCCACTTACTAAACCACGGTTGTTGCCATTGTCAAAAGGCAGAAAATAGTTGGAGGACTCAAAACTGAATGGTGAGCAATGGCACAGTGTTGCAAAACACTCAGAACTTCTGTTGTGTCTTTTTTTTTTTTTTTACCAACCATGCCTCTATAAGCAGGTAAGGAGGGACCTCTAAGGTTGCTGCTCTTCTGGCTTGTACGCATAATAGTCTCTCAAACAGTCAGGCCTGTTGCTCACCTGCTGCTGGGTGCCAGACGATGGCAGGTGCTGCCCCTGCATGTCCCTCGCTAGATGCCAAAGGGAGCCAGCTTGTATCTCTCCAGACTAGTCTTATCCAGTTTGTTATCAGGCCAATCCCCGCTGCTTTAATATTTATCTCTAAGCAAAGGATTTACACAAAATGAACTTAAAACGGGTTTTTAAAGATCTAAGCTTTCTATATCATCTCTTTACCTGCTGGGAAATGAGGAGTATAAACACCCTGGAATCACTCAGGCTGGACAGATTAGTGGCCCTTGAAATAGCAAAGTGTCAGTGAGCAGCAAACAAATATTGTCTCATGCAAAAGCTGCATTGTGAAAACAGTCTATAGCTCATTGGACAAAAATAAACAGATTAGTGCCCCATGCAACTGATGTTTTGTAAAGTCTGGGCATTAACATAACAAGCTTATGAAGTTGGATCCAGGCCAGTTCTGATTCCAGGAACACAGCAAGAGATTGATTAAACTGAGCTTTATACCATCTGTGGTCAGGTTAGGCTTGGTATAGTTCATATATCTGCAAGAGCAGCAATAAATATGGCAGTAGAGACAAGAAGTTTTCATGAATTGAGAAAAGAAATAGAAGCCAACCAGGGATATGGCTTACACCTATCAGTAAGGATTCAAGAGTGAGTGGCTCCCTGTCACCTGTGAGAAAATATCACCTACAAAGGAAGGCTGGTATTGGAAGATGCCCCTGCAGAAATTAATTTATGATTCAAACACAAATTCATTGCAATATTTATTCAATTAAATTTAGTACAGGCATTTTGGCAGAAATTCAAAGTCTACATTAGCAAGACAGTAGTAAAATATATATCTGGTTAGGAATGACTGGCTCTCAACTGCATTACTCTATTAATGAGATTGAAAGTAAAGGCCAAATTATAGCCATGGCATAAACAGGCAGAGTGTAATTGGATTCAGTGGTATAGTACACATTTATGCCAGGTATAAGTTTTGCTACAAGAGTCAGGCAGAGCAAAGTAGTCCTTTCTTCTCCACACCTTTGGCTAACACTAAGTGGCTGTCATTCCCACCATAAGAATTACTTGATTCCATACACATGCCATTTCTGATCCATCCACAGAATAGACCTTGTGCCAGCCCCTGCTGTGGGTGGCTTGGCAGGAAGCTCCATTAAGATCTGAATTACCAGCACACATAATCACCAATGTCAGTTGTTAAACATGAGGCAGTTATGTCAAAGGATAAAGCAGAGATTATATTTTGTGATTAATCTCCTCTTTAATGTTTTGTTATCTCAAGCATCTAATTGGACCCAGAAAAGATTTGCTAATATCTATAAGCATTTTAACACTGAACGTAAAAAAGTTGAAATACTACAAGAAACACTTTCCATGTTTAAAGGAAGACAGGAAATAGACAGCTGTAAAGAGTAAAGCATATGATTTAGGCAGGTAAAGTAATTCTCAGATCCATTTACATTGGAGTAAATCAGATACACTTTTGTTGCCACTTTAATTTGGCTTTTGATATAGAGCTTTCCAAAATGGGTTATGTGTGGATTTATAGTAACAAATACACAAGGCATATTTCTAATAGCAGTGTATATTCATGAGTTTCCCAGACATGTGCAATGACTGTTGAATCTATTCTGGAGCAGTATCTTCTTTTTAAAGAGTACCAAATCTATTCTATGTTACTAATTAATGCCATCATTATTGCATGTATTTTTCTACAAGTTATGTACATTTCATCTTGGTTTCATACAGATAGATGGTTGACTATTATTTTAGTCACTTAGAAGATTCATTTTTAACCATTACATTTTCTTTTGCCACATCTTAATAGACTTCTACTTTGAACCCCAGAGTTACTAGGTCCTAGAAAACCCCATATTTTGGACTCTATATGAAGGAGTGGCTCTCCAATACAAGCCAAGAGCCCATACAGCTGCTTTATTTGACCTTCAATAACAGAGTCCTTTCAGATTTATTTAGCTATGTAGATGAAAGAAAAGATTAAGATAAGAAGCTGAGTTCACAAAAAAGAGGCATCCATGGCTTAGAGAACATGGAGGGCTGGTTCTATACTTATGGTGAATGACGGAGACTGCCAAATGAAGTTTCAGGTTTTGCCACTGACTTGCCACTACCTTCTTGCCACTATCTCACTCAGGGATTTTCTGAGTGTTTGGGTCATGAGGCCACAGTGGAAAACTGTTAGTTCTTAGGTTAGTCTTAGGTTCAGTGCTCTCTTCAGCCTAAGGGAGTAGAAACTCATGTTCATGGAGGTGGCCCTCGGAACAATCCCATTATGTAGGGGCTTAGGTAAAAGTACTTACTCAGCTACAGACAGAAGTGTTCATATCACATGCATAGACATTAAGTCAGTCTCAAAATAATTGTCTGATATTGTGTGACTCATGAGTTTTAGAAGGGCTTATAGCCCTGCACATTTATTTTGCTAGGGAGGCAAATGGATGTGCTTCAGATCTCCAGTAAAATGTTGGGGTTTGTTCCAATGTTTGGTGCACTTCTGATATTGTGAGAAATAGTCACCAGATGATTTCTAAACATAGGGAAAACAGATTTTTCCCACACTTCAGTTATGGGTAGAACTGAACTCTTTTGTGTGAATTTTATCGATTTTAGACCAAGGAACACATCTGGTAAGAAACATCGTAGCTCACTTGCTGGAATCTGAGGAAATATGGAAGTGGAAACAGAAATATGTGAAGGAATAGCATCATCTTATTACTAAGAGTCTTCTGAGGCTTACATTTTACTTGGAAGAGATCTTGAAAAAGCAGTCACATAAACACAATTGCTTAGTAGTATCTAATTACATTATCAGGATACACTTGTCACTGAGATTATATGCTGCAGTAAATGCAATAATAAATAATATCAGAAAAGGATTTGCTGAAGAAATTCCAAAGGCTGAATCGTCATTTTTGTTAAAATAATTACATTGGGAAAAGTTTCAAAATTAAGAGAGGATCCATTCACTTAACCATGTAGAAAAGATTAAACAGTGGTGGTGGTACATCGAGATAGTCTTTGGCCCATCCTCAGCATAACTGAGAGTATGTGAGTACTCACAAAATTCTTAGCTCAGCGGGAATTTTCTACATTAAGTTTTGATGTTGTTCTTTTTAATTTCTTCCTTAAGTAACATCTATTGGGGGACATTTTTCAAGCCAGACAGTTCATAGATTTTCTTCCTTTAATTTTACATTATCAGCTGCTGTTAAAATTGAGAAATGAAAGGCTAAATTTTAACCAAATGGGAAAAAGCAATGGAGAACGTGGGATGCCTGTATGAAAGAACATGTAGGGGGCCAAAAATCTCTGCAGCACCAGATCTGACATGAAACGTCCCTGTCCCTGGAGTAACACATGACATTTAAAGCCATGAGATTGTACATGGTATCTATCCATCTTACTGAGAACAAATCCAGGCCCAGAGTAGCCCATTTTCCTCTCACATAGATGATATTACCTTTTTATTGATGGAAGACAAAATGATCGTTTATATGCCTGGAAGAGTCAAGCACTAGGCCAAGAAATTTTGTTTCTCTAATTTTCTCCTTTCTGGAGTTTTCATGTAGGGAGGTATCATTAGGCATATATAGTGTAAGAGGCTAATAATACAAGTCCATTATATGTAGGTTATTATATTCTACCATGAAAAGAATGTTTGTTCTTTAAGGCAAGCATTCAGGATACCAGATTGGAGGGAAAGTCCTCTAGTGTCCTATTAATTTATGCCATAGAAATAGACAGACAGACATGTGCATTGTACTATTGCTTATGGAAGAAGCTCTAAAAGATTAATTGGAAAGCTATAATTCCCTGCAGGAATCCATATGTGAGTTAGGAGGGAAACATGATTAAGATGCTAAGAAAACTGTACTTACACTTTCTCCTAACTAATCCTCTGGGGAATAACTAAAATGCTGAATTTATCAGGCTTGAATCTGGAAAGAAATTCACACAGCTAAAAGGATTATTTCGAGGTAAGAGCTCCAGCCATACTTATGACATTCCTGTGGTAAATATACAGATATCAATGATAAAACGTACATTTATGCTGAATCATGTCCCATCTGCAGTTAACTGCTCATTTTAATTTGTAAGTCCTGCTTCTGTTCTGTCTCCATTTAATGAAACACATTTTGCTTTTAATTTCTAAAAATCCAACCTCAGAATATTCTAGTACCCTTGGCTCAGGGAAGTGTGAAATGCAACTAAGCAGTTGGAAAGGAAGCTTAGTGGAGACCTCCCATTCTTGGATTAGTTTAGTTGAACAACTAAATCTAAACTATGAAGTTTCTATTACGTATTTCATTCTATAAGAACATTTATTACTACCCTGTTTTTTTCAGTGGCGTCCGATACCAGCTTTAGGCTTTATTATTCTTATAAATGCCAGTTGGCATATTCACATTTTTCTAAAATTATTTGAAATGTATTTCAAATACACAAATACTTTTCAAATAGATAAGCAAAACACCACTGAAGCCTAGTGAAATGAGATCCTAAGGTAAACATCACAGTAAGTGATATAATTTCTCTACTGGCTTTGAACACTGTTAATTTATTGCCCTACTGACATTTGAATACTTACAAGATCATCAATTTAATAACTTCCATTGCTGTAAATGAAAATACAAAAAGTCTTACTTATACTTGTGAAGGAATATTGTTCTTTTGAAAACACAAAATAAATATTGATTGAACTGAAGAATACAAGGCTGTGAACAAAATAAAGATAAAAAATTAATATCTCTTTATGCTTCCTTTAGTGCAGGCAATGTATAAAATATACATCACGGGAGAAAACTGTAAAGCCCATTCACACATTTTGCCCAGTATATTCTGTAGGAGATATTTTACATGACAAAACCATTTTTTTAATTAAGGGATTCACCAATTAGGAAAAAAAAAAAAAAAAAAACAAACATAGTTGGTTGACAAATATCTGGGATTTTCCATAGACACATTACCAGCATACACTGCCTTCACCTGTTGCAAAACCCAAAAACGTTTGAGTTATACTCAGACGTGACTGAGCCTGGTCTATTGTTGACTATCAGACAGTAACATACGAGCCAAGGAAAGATAGGGAGTCATAAAATCAGAGAATTTGGGTAAATACAAACTCCACATTGCATCTCTCATCTTATGTCAACAAGAAGACAAAGTGATAAAAATATACCCGACAAATGGCTACTGTAACCTGTTTCCAAGCTTCTGCTTTTGCTATAAGACTTTAACGTTACATTAAAATGTGCTTTGTCAGCACCTCACCCATTTGAAAGTACAGAATACTTCATGTACTAGAGGATGAGAGATGGTCTGGATAGTTCTAGTTTAAAGGTCTAGGAACTTTTGAAGTGGATCTTCCAACTTTGAGTTTAGTGGAAGCTGGTAGAACTGTGAGAAATTTCTTCAGCCAAGTGATGCTTCTTTAAGGGTCATGAAGACTATTGTGTGATGTAAGCATCTAGTGTTTGATAAGCATTTGGAGACCTTTAGATGGAAAATGTTATTTAAATTTAAAGGATTATATCTGTGTATTTATTCATGACAGAGGCTGAAGTGGGATTGGCTTTCTGTCAAAAACTGTCAAACAAAAATAGAATTCCTTCTGGATAGTTGTCTCCTGCTGCCTCTGAGATTCATGTCAAAAGATTTACAAGTGTATTATGGTCCAGTAGGTCACACACAGGACTAGAAATGGAAAGGATTATACTCTACTAACAGCTCTGGCCTTAATTATTTTTCGACCTTTGACATGTCATTCTACTTTCCTTTTCTTTCCTATCATCAAACATTTCTTCTTTTGCAAATTTGAAAGGACAAAGGAAGGAGACGGGGCTTAGGAGCTCTAATAACTCAGTAGCACAATTCTCACTGATATTACAAGAACACCCTCATAGTTTTATATTCTCCTTCAATTTCCATCTAACCTCCTGTCAGAGGTCATGACTGTTGCCCAGTATATATTTTTGTGATGAATTAAAAAACTAAATCTGAAAGTTCTATAGATATTAGTATAAAATTATTATTACTGTTATTACCACTGGTAATAGTAGTAATAATTATAATAATGTTGTTGCATATGTATTGATATAAAAATACTTTAAATGTACATTAGTGTCTCAGACTACAAGTTAACATAACTGGGAGATCACCTGGACTTAGGGATGTGTCAAAACCAAGCAGTCTTATTTTGGTTAAAGAAAGTCAGGCTGTACAAGGGCTGTAATGCATTCTCAGAGGTCCCTACTCTGAACAACAGGGTGACTATGAACCCCAGCAGTTTTATGTTGGTAGTAAGTTATTTTGTTCAGAATGTGAACAAGAGGCCATGCATATTTTTGTTCTTGAGAAGCACACAGAGAAATTAATGTATAAGGAAGATGGTACAGATTCCCCTTCAGTTAGCTGCATGTGCCTGTAAAATAGTCAAATTCAGAACAATCAGATTATAGATTAATCTGTCCATGAAAAATTCATGCTTTGACTTTTCCTTTAAACATTATGCTTTATTGATTTTTAAATGTCAAGAAAAGGACATGTAATTATTTAACATAGAAAAAAACAGGTTTAGATCTTTCAATAAACAGAGGAGGCAGAAGACTCATAATAAGAAATGCCAGTTCACAGACCTTATTTCATAAATTATGGAGAAGGAAAAAGAAAGAAAATAATAATAACAACTTAATGATTATAAATCAAATCAAGGAAGATAATACAAAATATTTTCTGCAACATTCTGCTGGTCTTTTTTGTGGATTCCTGTCAGTCACATTTTTTACTTTTTGTTTCTTTTTATTAAAGCTAGCATAAATTACTTTTTCTGGCCAAAATGTTTGCAAACAGAGGATGCAAGGTCAGACCTATGAAGACAACCTGAAATCTAAATTTATGTTTGCATGTGTGAGGATTTGCAATAGAGCTGCTTTGTTGTTTATCCAATCAGGAAATCAGAACAATGCCATATGTCTTTGCTGATCAAGGCATCCAACACAAGAATACTCCATAAAAAGAATTCATATGCAGTCCATAAAACTAACAACTTTTTTAAGAAGATATTTTAATTCTGAATATTGAATAAATTTGAAAGAATTACAATCTGCTCACAGATATGACATAAGAAAAAATTTTAGATAAATTATTTATAACAAGCCATTCACTCATCTATGTTTTAAACAATATCCATCAATGTCCAGTGTTTCTGGAGAAGTTTATATAACAGCAAAATGTGTAAATATAGATGCAACAGTGGACTTCTCTATAACATGCTTGAGAAAAATAAAGAAAATAACTTGTAACTTTAACATGTAACTCACAAAAAGAGCAATTTAAAAACAGTTTAGTAAAGAAACTTTTACAATAAAATTTCCAGATTTTATTTGCATGATATTATTCAACATACCAGTTTTGTAGGGGGCAGTTTGGCATTTGTGCCCCTGATTTGACAGTGGTTATGTGTCATGACCCTTGGTATAGTTAAAATATACCAACCAAAAATTCAAAATTAAATAATACTTTTCCCAAAGTAATAAAGCTACTCTAATCTACTGAAACTGCTATAATGTTGGACAGTGAAAAATACAAAAAATCTGTCCTAATATAGTTCTTCATAGGAACAGGCAAATAATATTTTCTTAAGGTGTCCAGAAATTCCATATATAATAAAAGATACTGTATGGCAATAATTTGGTAAGTTTTACTTCTGTAAAAAGCTGTAGAAATCTCAGACAAAACCTAAGCAGTTGGGACATACCTTCACATACAGAACAAGACTTAAACTGTATTTTTATTGTATATGATTATGTCTTGAATTCACAGTTGACAGCAGGACCACAGGGGAATACGGACACACCCCAGTGGAAACAATTCAGGGATCAAAGATTTTAAAAACAATTTGTTTTTGTTTAAAGTAATAAAACCAAAATCTCAGTCCTGATATAGCACATTAGTTCTCCTTTTCTCCCACACACACCAATCTGTGCCTATGACCGTTTAGAAGCAGTGACACAGAAACAAATTCTGAGGCATCTGATCTCTGTTGTGCAATTATCTCTGGGATGAAAAAGCTAAAGTGATGGTTGAACATTCCCCCTAGAAAATACATACTGCATTTGTGGAAGAAATGTAAAATAAATATACTCCACAATTAACATTTAAAAAATCTGTACAATTTATGAATTTTAGGGCTGTTATGCCTGGGAAATAACATCTGTATTAACAAACTTCCAAACTGTTCCCAGGAATTTTTTAATAAAGAGCAGTTGCCCTGTGCCAATACTACACCAGGCACTGTGCTGACAATTGCACAGCATCATAGATGATCACATTCCAGTGCCTGAAAAAGCTTTCTATACAAACAGAAACAAATGTGTCCTACAATTATACATCTTATACTCTGTACAAGGATCAGATCTTTCCTCTTGCAAGTCTGTCTTTGGAAGAAGGTGTCACTGAAAGTTCTTCTCTATGATATAGATACACAAAAAGGTGGTTGCAGTTGTTTGCTTCCTTTCACGGGGCTAGAATTTAGAGCAGGAGAATTTCTCTAGTGGTTGAATACTAGAACTCTGTGTTACTACAGAGACCGAAGAGTATCAGAGACTTCCAGAAAGACTACAACAAGAAGAGTGTGGAAGAGGAAGAGCATACTGACTTGTTTCTGACTGCAGGACTAGCCAAAGTCAAAGGCAGATGGTAAAAACATAAGCAAAAAGATATTCATCCAAGAGAAATTTTAATTGTGGACAGCATTCCAGAGAATCTAGCTGGAGAGAAATGACCTAAAGTGGGGAAGAGACTTAGAGAAGTATACAGATTTCACATTATTTTATCTAAATCTGTACACTTTCTGTACTAGCAAAAGAAAGCATCAAGTGTGGTTAGTGGCATTAGGTTTTACTGTCTTTATTTTCAACTATCTCCCATTACCTAAGTGCTCTATTCTGTGCGAGGAAAAAATTAAGTCTTGAAAAAGGGTTTAATTGGCCAACAAATCCAAGAGCTAGCCTAAAGGGAAAGAAGTGGGACTGAAGTCACTTCCTTGCCTAGGGCTGGGGAGCCTGACTCAGAGTGTAGGGAGGCATCCTGATGTTTTCAAGATCCTCATTTGTCTGAAACTATCTGCCACTATTCCGATGAGTACTGAACAGGTAGGTCTTTAGCAGGACTTCTAGCTTTAAGATGTGCAAAACCTCAAAGCATTTTCTAAGAAATATGATAATAATGTTTTTACATACTATGAGTGCACATTCATGAGTTTGAAGGACAGCAGACTTTCTCTCTGGGAACATGCCTGGAGAAAGTAAAGGGATTCAATTTCTTTTTATTTTACAATTCAAAGACCCTGATATACTTCAAAGCCTTCCGTGTTTTCAGGCTAGAGGTAGTTATCACATCTCAATACAAAGCTTTATTGTCAAGCATATCTGCTTGTTTTTTCATGAATTAAACACAACCTCCTACCAAACACAGGGAGGTTTCATTTGCAGTGTAGTATTTTTCATTGTTTAGGATTTTCTGTGGAAGGAAAATCATCATTATATTGGTAAAGGAAACCAGTTATAAAAAAAAATAATAATAATTGCATCATAAATGAGGTTCATGTGGTACTGAGAGGCTTGATTTCAGGGCAACTATATTGTGTGGAGAATCTACAAAGGAACAGATTTCTCTGGCTTCATACTCTTGGTTATAACTGATGTTAGCCTTAGGAGACTTCCAGGTAATACACACACATATTTGTGTTAACATTGAGTAATAAATATAAAGAAACATTTCTCTGATTGGCTTATTGAAAATATGTATCCCTAGCATAAGGAACATGTAGCACTTGCTGTTTATGACCCTGAAAACAATAAACTTTCTATTTTACAAAAGAGAAAAGCTGAGAGAACATACTTCATAGATGTGGGATAGTACTAGTCCTTTCTGTGTAATGCCAGGGTACAAGGGCATACAACAGCTTAATCTAATAGAGGGACTGAAAATTAAAGGGAAGGCATCTTCCTTGTCCTATCCCATGTAGTTTCAGTTTTTGTTTTTAAACATTTAGTAAATTAGCTTATTTAATTTATGGGGAGGGAAGGAAGAACATAAAGGTGGTACAAAATTTTTATTTTCTTGTAATTACTTGAAAGAGTCTGGATTCCTGAGACTTGTCAGACAAGTGATATTTGTCTGACTTCAGTCAGAGATGTTAGGTAATGTCTGAAAGAGCAGAAGGCACTTGAATATTCTGTCAACTAGTATACATAGTACATGGGGTCACATACGGTATGAGTTTTGAATTGCAGCTACCACTGAGTCCAGCTGTTCAGACATGATTGGATAGGGGTATCTAAATCTGAGTGCTAAAAACAAATAAAATAGGATTGGGAAGGAGAAGTATCCTGGAAAACTAATATAATTTCTAGCTTTTAGGAGCACTGGAGATTTATAAAAGAGATTTTATTATCTAAAATGCTTATTATCTGTCTTTAAAGTAACCAGCAGGAAGACTATTGCCTCTAGAAGGGGTGGACAGGGCATCTTGGGCTGTCATTACCTGTTTTAAATTTATTGGGAAGGAGACTGAAAGCTTGTAGAAACTGCAAGGCAAATACCAGTTCCTTCTGCATTAGATTGTTGTCAGGGAGGACTCATCTGACTAGATAAGTGTGCACTGAGCAAATATATGATGTTTGGCTTTCTCAGGGTCTTGCATTCTTAAATCTATTCAGACCTTACCATCATTCTGGCTTGGATAATGCTTCTGTTTCAATTTTTGGATTTTTACTTTTCAGAAAAAGAAAAATGCCACAAGACCAGTCTAATGATTTGGAAATCAAAACATGATCAAGATTTCTTGTATTGTTGCTATTATTTCCAGTGGTATTAATATTTTTTCTATTGTTCGTATTGGAAAAAAACTTTTTTCTTCTATTGTCATGCTGGAGATCTCCCTTTCTGTGAAATTAGATTATCTGTTTACTGTCTTCTATGCATTTACTGTTTTCTATGATCACTAAAGAGATTCCACAGGGGTGCAGGTGAGGTTGAATTCCCAAAGTGGTTTTGCACACAGAAGCATAGATTAATATTCTTCTGAAAAATGAAGAAACATAGACTATCTCAAGTTAGAAGGGATACATGATGATCATCAAGTCCATCTCTGTGCTTCACTCAGGACTACCTAAAACTAAGCCATATGACTAAAAACATCATCCAGACAGATGCTCGTGACCAAACACCCTCTCAGTGAAGAACCTTTTGTTAATGTCCAAACTGAACTTCCCCTGACACAGCTTCATTCCATTTCTTTGTATCCTATCATTGGTCACCAGGTCAGCACCTCCTCCTCCGGGGCCTGCTTTCAGGAAGTTGTAGACTGTGGTTAGGTAACCACTCAGCTTTCTCCAAGCTGAACAAATCAAGTGACCTCAGACACTCCTCATCAGTCTTGTCCTTGAGGCCTTTCACCATCTTGGTTCCCCTCCTCTGGATGCACTCTAATAGTTCAATGCCCTTCTTGTACTGAGACGCCCAAAACTGCGCACAGTACTTGAGGTGGGGCTACACCGGTGCAACATAGAGTGGGACAATCACCTCCCTCAACCAGCTAGCTATGCTGTGCCTGATGCACCCCAGGACACAGTTGGCCCTTTTGGCTGCCAGGGCACACTGTTGACTCATATTCAACTTGCCATCAACTGAAGCCCTCAGATCTCTTTCTTCAGGGCTGCTGTCCCGCCTCTTGTTCCCCAATTTGTATGTACAGGAGGTTGGAAAGCAACCTCTCGTACAATCACAAACTATCCTTTTCCACAGCAATATTGGAAGTATAGTAAAGTATTGACCAAATTGATCTTGTATCAATGTTATTGGTGCTTTAAAGAGTAATCAGATATGCTTACCTTTTTCTTCCTTTAGAACTGAATGCAGTGAGATACTTCTTATTACTTCACTGAGGATTTTTTCTTTTTTTTTTCTTTTTTTTTTTTTTTTTTTATATTATTTTAAATCCTCTCAGTGTTCTTTGTACTGGGTACTGCTTAAAATAGAATGTTTCCTTTCTGGATTAGATGTCTTGGATCTTTCTTTGTTATAAGACAAGGAAAAATATCAAAGGACAATACAGTTCAGGTACAACATTGGAGAAATTGTAATAGAAAAATGTCGTGAATTTGGTGCATATCCTCAGATGGGAGGGGAGGTTTCACCTGTTTTCTTCTGAAGTTTTCTCCCTTACTATTGAGTTGTGCTTCAGTGTTTACTCACAGAAGAGCTCTAGCAGAGAATGCTGTAAAAAAAAAACATCATCCACCTCAGAATACCCTTAAACTCAAAACTGAAGAAGTTTGAGTTAAATCGCTACTGCAAATCAAACAAGGAGAAAACTCATATCTGGAAATTGAGTCATACATGCATGTTCACTTTGCTTCCAGTAAATTCTTGCACTGTTTGGTTGTTCAATAGTCACACTGTAATTAAAATTGTATGGCCCATAAGAAAAGGCTTGGTAGAATCAGTGTAAGAATGTCCTGTTCTGGAAAAAGAAGGACCTTGGTTGCCAGCATCTATAAGCATTGATTCTCAGGGACTGTAAGGTCTAAGCAGCTGAAATATATGGAAATTCATTTTCATGGGCTTCAGGGCCCCCTGTTACTGAGGGCTACAGGGCCTGGATCAACATGCAATGCTAGTTTCCTGACAGTTATAGGGTTTGATCTGTCAGAGAAAGTTGCAACTGTGAACAAAATACGCTGAACTGTAATTTATTGCTGTCACCCAACATATGCATAATTCTGCTTTATATTAGGCAATTTTCAGGGTATCTAGCTAGGCTTGCTAGGGTATCCCTCATGGTTTGGCTCTCCTAATCCCGTGAATGAGCAGCCATTCGTAGCTATGGCTTCATATAGGCTCCACATCTGCTCTTTTGACATCCATTCTCCTTGATATCAAAAGTCATGCAGTATACTGGCAAAGAGGATCCATGCAAGGAAGCAGAGACCAAGATCAAGCTGGAGACTGAAACTGCTCCATTTTCCATACTTTTCACTTATCTAGCTGCTTTTGTGCCGTATTGGAACAAGCTCTGGAAACAACCACCATTGCCTGTGAACAGTTCCATAATGCCAGGTATCATAAAGATGGTAGTCTATGCAATATAAATCTGAATTAATATTAACTATCTATACCTATTAAATAGATATACAAGTAACATGAACATGCCCAGGACCCTTCTCTGACTTGAGGCTAACTGGCATAGTGTGTGCTAGTTGAGTCCTATTAAACTCTCTTGAACTTTGGAAGAGCCTACTAGAAATATTCTGCAGCCTGCATTGATTCCCAGGCTCTCTGGCAATTGTTTGAAAGAGTGTGGTGTAGGCCAAAACTCAGTCAGGCACAATTGTAACAAGTTACCAGTAAGATAATCAAATTTAAGAGCCCAGAAATGTTCCTTGTAACTATTGCATATGTCCTGTATATTATGGCTTGCTTGCCTGACAACAGCTAGGGAAGTGTTATGGAAGATACAGACATCACGAACTAGTTGACAGACCATCATGAAGGACCGCAAGAAAGTGTTGGCAGTGACCGACAACTGTGGTAACTAAGGAATAGTATCCCTTCCTGTTGATAAATTATTGAACCTAACATGAAAGCAGAGGGAGAGAGGAAAAAGAACATAAATCAAGGTAATAGATACACATATACAACCCAGCAGTAACATGAACATAGCTGATCAGGGAGGAAAAGTCTGCTGTGATTTCTTGTGTCTCCGCCATTTGGAAGTTTCATGGAACCAGATTCCTTGAAATAGAGAATATCATCTCTGGAATTTCATTATAGGAAATCTTGTTTCTTAACATAAATTGAGAGCAGAAGGATGAGAGTTGTCATTTCCAGCTTCCAAATGTCTCATTGACACTCTGTAATCAATTATCTTCTGCACTAAATGAGGAGTGGCCTCAGTACAAGTCTCCTCAAATGTGAATTCTCCTTCCATGGACTCTCCTCCCACATTTGTAGCAAGATCTTCTGCCATTAGTTACTTGTTCTTCTCAAGAAACTCAGATGCTGAGTGCAATAAGAGTCGTTCATCACCATGCTGAAGGTCAGTTCAGACTCCTGTAATGTAATTTCTTCATGTACTTCCTCTCTCTGTACCTGGTCCATGGTAAACAGCACAGCTTGCTCCCATACATCAGTTTGATCACAACTGGCAGAGAACAAGTCTTTTGCAGCAGCTACTTCATGTTCATCTTCTTAGAACAGGCCACAGATGAAAATAAAATTTGGATTGGCCATTCCACAGTGTAGATGGTCATCTGAACCAGCAGTATTGTGTTATTCTTTTAAATGAGCATGCTTCTCCAGCACTTGTTGACTTTCAAATCTAAAGAAAACCACACAGTAGGGTTGGCATTCCAGACTGCACATAGTTCACAGAGGGAGAGTTGAATGTGCTGTAGTTTAAGATGCACTTATTGTTTAAGACTGATGTAATATTAAGTCTAAGAATATCAAGGTCAGAAAATCTCAGTTGCATCCGCTTGTTAATTTAGCAATATAATTTAATGTGTGATAATGAGACTGAACTTGCTCAACTCTACCATCAGATGACTGAGCAGTGCAAGCATTAACTTGCTAGTGATGGCTGTCTTCTTTCTCTGATAATGACTTCTCTGTTTTGTGAATACTAACTACTGTTTTATTATTATGCATCATAATATTGTACATTATTGTTATTTACTCAATTATGATAATTAAACCAAGGGCAGTATGACTACCTACTATTAGTTTTTTGCTGCTGCACTTTAGGTTTAATATAGGTTGTGTGGGCCCAAAGTAAGTGTTTTCCCATTTTCCTACATGGCCTAATAAAATATATTCCTCTCTTCACAAACCTTGCTTCTATCAGTACTTGTGACTATTTAAGTTTGAAAGGACCCCTTGAGATCATCTGGTCCAACCCCTGCATCAAGCAAGGTCAGCTAGAGCAGGTTGCTCAGGACCACGTCCAGTCAAATTTTGAATATCTCCACAGAAGGAGACTTCACGATCTCTCTGTGTCAGTGTTTCACCACCCTCACAGTAAAAAAAAAAAAAAAAAAAAAAACAAACCTGTTTTCTTGTGTTCAGAGAAGTTTAATGTTTTTTAATTTGTCTCCACTGTCTCTTGTTGTCAGTGAGCACTACTGTGAAGAGCCTGGCTGCTTCTTTATTCCCTCCCACCAAATATTTATACACATGGATAGGTTCCCCCCCAAGCCTTTTCTTTCCCAGGATGAATCTTTATCTGTATAGATAAAGAAGTAATTAAGAAGGTTAGAAGTGAAATAAAATATTCTGTTCCCAACTGAAACCAAACCTTTATCTGGAGGGATTTGGACAGTACTAAGTAGGATTTTTTTTTAAATTTGGTTTTATAGCACTTGCTACATTTTTTTTTTTTTTAATTTCTGGGACTTCCTTACTCAGATTTTTCATTTAAATTACAGCTATTAATTGCACCTGTTATGTCAATATCACATTGTGTGAACCTAAGGAGTTATTTTCTTTTTTTTTTTTTTTTACATCTTCACCAGTGTCTTTTTCTTCCCTTTAGAAAATATCCATGTCCTGTGAGTTTTCTGAAAATCACAGTTTAGAAGGAATATCTGATGTTTTTCTTGTAGAACTTCAATAATGTGGCTACTGTTAGCAATAACCCTGGCAGAGTATAAATAAAAAGTTATTTGCAGTAGTTTTATTTCTAAATGCTAATAGCATGGCAGCAGCTCATAAATCATTAATGATGAGCTTCTAATTACGTGCCAGCATCACAGTGGGATTCAACCTAATACCATAAATTTACATATTCATGAATACACCCATACTTGTGCATGGAAGAATGCATAATAGAGCAGAAATCAAATAATAGTCTTCATTTTCTCCAAACTGTTATTTGGGTGAATTGCCTCCTTTCCTAACACCCTTCTTCCAGGTATGTACCCATGATATATACTCTCATTTCAAGCAATTTTCTGTGGAGTTAGATTTTAGGCTGTAGATAGCTTCAGTTTCTCCAAAAGAGTGTGTGTAGTCCATACTGTTATAGGTAATGAATACCTCATATAATTAGTGTCCACTCCATTTCTACTTGCTGACATGAATTTTGAGTTTAATATATAGATGGCCTATGTTTAGTCCAGAACTAATGGGCTTTTATCTAAATTTTCTGTGATGTAATTTGACAACGATGTTTAAAAAAAAATCTGTGGATATTTAGAGTTGTCTGGAACTGGGAAAGTTTGTTTTGGACAGTGTAGGTACTTCAGTAGATGAGCTGTAAGGGATGACTTGTAAATGCAAGTGGTAAGGATTTGAGGGAAGAAGATGAGCTTTATTTGTTGTGTTTTTACAGAACCTTACCTTACAGGCCCTAGAAAGCATCTGCTTATCAATGTGAAAGCAACCAGCGTTCTTTCCCAGCCCTGAAAGAATCTAGTGTGAGAGTTTCTTTTGAGACACAATTTTATGCCCCATAATAAAACCTGAGTAAAACATAAAACCAAACCACTGTTTATGTTTCCTGCAGATTCCCAACCCCAGAGATATTGAGATTTTTTTTCTTCATGCCTCTTGGTGTGTGACACTCTCTTCTTCACCCTGCTTGCTCTTTGGGCTTAATGTGGTAGCTCACCTGCAGATCTCTTTCAAATGAGTCCCTATCTCTGTAATAATTTCCACCTTTTTCACTGGACCAAATAATTGAAATAGATGTGCTGGCTCCCAACACCCTGTCTCCTAAAGGGAGACAGGCCATCTCAGTACAAGCCACAGCCTCTGCTTGGGGCTTGTTGGCACTACTGCAGTTCAGACACCAGTGATGATAATTATTTTAATTGAATGTATCTATGACTAATTATGTGTATTTCCACAGAAGCTATTATTCAAGGATCCCTAAGCAGTTTTTACAATTAAGAATTATTAAGATTCATATCAAACCTGCACAGTATATAATGATAATCAGAAAATCACTATATCTAGCACTGAGCCATCTCTGTTGTAAAATGTAGTATCTTTTTAGCAATGACTTGCCAAGAAATTCAGAGCGCCTATTCTCTTCCTACCCACTTCCCACCCACCCTCAAAAATTGTAAACTTGTATGTCCCTTATATATGTAGCATAGTGGCATAGATTCCTTGCTGCTCCACTAGACAGATGCTGTTGCTCAGAGAATAGAGAAGCTCCTCCTGATGGCACAGTTTCTCATGTCAGCTAAACTTCCTTGTCACACAACAAACAGAGTCCCTAACACAAGAGTCAACGTTGCTCCAGGTGATGGGTCTGCTGCAGTACAAAATGAAAGTTCAGTATCTAAGGGAAATTGCACAAGAAATTTATGGAGTCACACTTACTCGAAGTATAGCAGGGTGAGAATTGCCAAGTTGGTCTGCAACACTGGTTTGCCAAGTCCAAATTTCTGTCTTTGACAGAGAGAAGTATTGGGTGCTTTCAAGCAATGTGTCATAAACTCAGTAGTTATAGGGTAAGGAATAAAAAACCCAATCAAACAAAAAGTCTTTTCAGCCCCTAAATTTTGAAGAGTGCTGCTTTGTGCTTGCCCTCCTTAGACTATCACAACAGCCTCCACACTAGTAGAGCCTTCTCCTTTTCTCTTGGCTTATTCTATTTTATGTTTGAAATTGAAGGCAGAGCCTTGCTTGTCCTCTCAGCTATATATTTTTCCCACTTTGGCTGAATGTAGCATGTAGAGTTGACAGTGATGTGTCACTGAAGTTATACCTGTCCTTTTGTCCAGGAGGGCTCTGGTTCTACCTGGAGGAGGATGGAACATGGTCTGAAACCAGCAAAATGACAGCTCTCAGCATTGGTTCATGTTTATCATCAGAACGAAGCAAGTGAAGGAAAAATATCTGGTAAGAAAATTAGAAGTGTTTTTCATTACCCATGGTCCTTAAAAGTTCCCATTTTATCCAAGTCTATCTTTTATTTTTTTTAATGACAAGAATTCTAGCATGAATATCCTAGTAGAAAATAAGAAAATTTATTCTAGTATTTATCAATATACAGTGCTATTGTATAAAAACTATACAATCATATAAATTAATACATTTTAAAATATTTTTTACGTTCACCTTTAACATTATTAAATCCAAACATTTGACAGAGAACTAATGTGATGATATACCCTCCAGGTTACAGAAACAAACAATTTCATAGTGAAATTATCAAAAGAGTTGCAAGCAATCTGTTTTCCTGTGTACATGATGCTGCCAGTGGAGTACAGCAGGTATTAGGAGTAAGAGCATTTGATGAGACAGCATTGTAATACAGGCTTACCTGCTGATGCTTTTTATAAACTACTTTTACTAAACCCATGTTTATTAGAGAAATCTTGTCTATGTTGAGCTAATGTATAACTTTAATATTTAGAAAACCTGTTTACAGAAGTTTTTGAAGATTTTGGATAAAAAGAATATCCATTCTTTATCCTTCCAATTTACCCAAACATAGCTTTCTCATGCCTGTTTCTATCCCAATGATATTCCTGTGGCTTTTAATCTTTCATCTTGCTGTGTATATCACCGGTCTCCTTAGACACCAGGGAAACCTTTTAATGTACAGAAATGTTCAGCTATGGGATGTGGCAGATCAGTACTGCAAGGTCATTTAAAGTGTTTTCTCACCTGATTTCCTATTTCCTCAGGGGAAATTACTTCACAGGATAAAATTTTTCCTTGGTTCAAAAAGATTAAGAAGCTTGTCATGTATCAAATTTGGATTTTTTTGACATAACCAGAAGTGCTGGAGGTTGAGCAGTTCTCACAAAGTACAAGATAAGCCAAACTAGGTTACAAAATGAGATAACAGTTGCATTAAAGGAGTTTCTAGATTTCTATAACAGCACTTAGAAATCTCTTATTTAAAATGCCTGCCCCCAGTGCAGTGTTCATTCTCCCACTGGTTTCACCTGGTTCTGGCCTGGGTCCTTAATTATTTTAAACACAAAGAATAAACTTCACCTTAGGCAAATTACACCTCTCCCAGTAGAGCTCTGACAATTGCCAAAGGAAAAATTCCTACTTGAAAATTTCCTTAATTTCTTTATTTTTTAAGTTTTTGTTGATTTTTAGATGTATATTTTCTAGAAATGTAAGCCAGCAACATTCTCTGACTTTCTTAGGTCATGTCTACATTTTCCCCTTGTAAGAATATTTTTTATCTGCTGGAACAACATGATTCTGATGTGGCCAACAAATGGCCACATTTGTGGTTCAACATCTGTGGAGATAGTTAATATCACATGAGATGTCCAAATTAATATAATTTATCTAGAAGAAATGAGCGATGCATTTGAATGCCTCCACCATAGCTGTCTTGGTCTGATTTTGATGCTCCTAGCATGTCATGTCGCTGGGATTAATTTTAAAAAGATAAGAAAGTCAAATAAGATTTTCAAATAATGTAAGATAATTCAACATTTGTGTTTTATTAAATATGGACATTGTCTACACTGTAATAATAATAATAACAACAACAACAACAACAACAACAACAACAACAACAACATAATAATAATAATAATAATAATAATAATAATAATAATAATAATAATAATAATAATAATAATAATAATAATAATAATAATAATAATAGTAGTAGAAACCCAAACCTTTGGAAAGGACATCTGGAGGTCCTGCTCAAAGCAATATGAAGTTCAAAGTTAGACTGGACTGCTGAAGGCCTTGTCCAGTTGTGTTTTGAAAGATTCCAAGGACAGACTCCATGTTGTCTCTGGGTTCTTACATTTCCATATGAAAATATAACAGACCTGTAAGGTTCCTACAGAGAGTGCTTGTATAGATTTATAATGGTCTGCATCATGTATTTTGCATGTGGTTTTAGAAGTACGTATCTTTAATCTAATGATTCCTTCTGACATTCAGCTCTAAAGTTCTATGAATTTTCTATTCTTTACACTTCAAGATGTACCTGAAAATCAATTATGTATACATTGTTTTCCACTAGTAAGATAGACAAGGAATATTTCATAAAAATCTTGGCCCCCCAGAAACTAATGACAAAGATCTCATATGTTACAGTGGGATCAAGGTTCCTCTGAGGATATACATAAAATATAGCTTCTTTGTGTTTGCTATAAATATGCAAATATCTTCGACAGTATAAAAAATGGATATTTTCCATACCACACTATTTACCTTTACTGCAATATTTGTAATATTTCCAGTACTTCATGTAAGAAATTCCTCAAACACTCCATAAATTTAAGGAATGGTTCTGGTAAATGTCCAGTTGTTATTGGCTCCCAATATAAGATGAAACATAGGACGTATAATACCTTACAGTGCTGTCCTAAAAAATAAATCTTTCTATTTATGCCTTGGACATCTCTTGCTTCTGAAAACTTCTTTGAGTCAAGGTATCAGGGCTAGAACATAATTCCGGGCAGTGTTTTCTAGGTCAGTGGCAAAAGCAGTCTTTCCTGAGTTTTAAGGAGGCTTTTAAAAAAATTTCAAGCTGCTTGCACTTGGTTGAGATTTAAATGAAATAAAGGAGTTGAAGAACATAGAATAGAGCTGGAGGGAATGTCTGAATGTTGTCCTAGGTGAAGATGAAAACAAAAAAGATTCTGTGTGGAAAGAGGGGAGAGTTAGGAAATCTGGGAGAAATCTGATCTAAAAAAAAATCACAACATTTACATGAAAAATAATGTGATACAATTTATACCCTTTTTTTTCCACTCACTTCACCTACACTGTAAAACTGCCAATATGGTCCCTGACATATTTGTTGCTCAGGCCAGACATCATCCTTACAAACAATTACTGAACAACCTTCAGAAGATAGAGTAAGGCAGGACCTATAGAAAATTTGAGTGTTACTGGGCTATTTGTGGGACTAATATTATGTACAGAGTTTGCTATGATTGTTATGGATGTTGGAGTGATTGACTTCAGCGCAGATCCAGACTCAAACAGTCCCAGGCATGTTAAATGTGTTAGAATAAATGTATCCTTAGAGTTTCTAATGTATCACACTCTCATCTTTATCTCAGCTCTTGACTTGGGAGACAACAATGTTTCTGATTACTTCTCAGCTTGCTTGTTATTTGAACTGTCCCTGCATCTACACCTACATCATGACTTCCAGTGTGGCAGCACTTTTGGACCCATTCTTTCCCTCTGCAGACATAAAGCCTCTGCTTCAGTGTGATCCCTAGCTCTTTGCTTTTTAGCACTGTCAGAGAAGCAGCTAAATTGGATGAGGCACTGTGTGCCTAACATGCCCAAGAGACACTTGCTTACTCAAATGACATCAGTGTATATGGGCCTGAATAATCTGAGTTCTGGGCGTTCCTGTAATACAGGAGCAGATATAAAGTAGGGGTGGATTACTGCAATGGTACTTTTTTTTTTTTTTTTTTTTTTTTTTTTTTTTTTTGAGATACTGAGCACCTATCACAACCAGAGAATTACAGTGGATGTGGGAAATTCATACTGCATAGCAGGAGAAGAGGATGTTGTTTTGTCTGATGGATGGAACCATGGAGATTATATTTCTATTTATCAGTTTCCCAGTTGGTAAATCTAAGAACATTTTAATAACATATTTTTGTTTTATAAATATAGTTTTTCTAGATAGAAATTAAAGATCGTGTGTGTTGTCTTCATTGGGTTTAGTAGCAGTGTGGTTCTGCAGAGTTTAACGTGGATTAGCTCATAACAGCTGGCATTGCTGATACCCCATCAGTACTCCTGTAGTGGTTTACTGAAGTTCCAATTGTTTGTAGCTGAGATACTCATTCATGATATTTTTGGAACTGCTCAGATGAATATTACATTATCTGACACATGCATTTATCTCCTCTGACTACATGTAATTCTGCTTCCTTTTTCACTCATTCCAAACAGTTCAAAACTTTTTCATGATTTTCAGGGAGAGTAAGCACTGTTTGGCTGTTTCTGTTACAGTGCATGCCTCAGTGGAGAAACATTCTCTTAGACAAAGGGTATTATTTTAGCAAGTGTCACACTTTTGGCTACTTCAAGAAAACCTCACAAAATAGCATGACTGCAGAGATATCATTAATTTACCACCTATGGCAATAGTGTCCAGGCAACAGCCTGGTATATTTTTGGAGGGTCATGCAGACAAACACTCTCATTGTCTCTGCCTAGACATGTATTCTTTGCAAGTGATTTTCAGTATCTTCAATCTGGCAATTGATATGTAAAACAATTTTACTTTCAGAAGAAAGGGAAATAAATATTCCTTCATAAACTTTCTTAGTCATTAAGATCTCAGGGTCCCTTTCCATTTTCCAATAGTTAGAGACATTTCTTTACTAATCAGTGAAGATGTCTGGACATTACAGGAAGCCAAAAATCTTTCAAATACACAAAAGATGATGACCAGAGCTCTGATGTAGGAGCAGTAGAAAAAACAGATTGTCTTACTTTAAATAATGTAAGTCTTAGACATTAGGAGAGTTACTTTTAATTTGCCCTGATACAAATGAACTTAGATTTGAAAATGAATTTTGGAAGTGTTACAGTGGTTTTGCTGGTGGCTTTTCAGTCTATAGGAAAGTGGAATCACTATGTATGAACATAGTATTTGATTACCATTTCCTCACTGTGCCTTGGATGGCAATCTCTTAAAATAAAATGTGATATTAACAAAAATTCAAAAACACAAGGCAACGACTTAGTCCCTTATGCCACAGTATCGTTGAAATGACTTTCAAAAATGTGCACCTCTGGAGCCTGGCTTTTAATTTGTATATTTCCTTAAGCACATAATAGTATAGACATCCCACTGTAAGACTGGCACCATTCATAAGTTGAGGGAATGAAAATTCAGTTTGTTTTTATTAATTCGTGCAGGAGCAGCCCATGTCTGGTATGCACAACCTACATTCGCCAGTTTGTATTTAAGTGCTGCAAAAGAAATACATTCCATCTTTATTGCTACAGTTGCTTTAAATTAAAATTGTGAAGAAATACAATGTTAGGTAACATAAAGCTTCTTTTATTTGTCTTAAACAAAAAGCTTTATGAACATGTTGATGTATTTTGTAAACATAATAAATTTTATCTAGCGTATTACTGGGAAAACATAGCCCCAAGGCTCAACTCTGTGGTGTCTCTCTGAAATGATACTACTAAAGTTATGCTAAAACTATCATAAAAGTAAGAAGAAAAAAAATCTTTTAGCAAATGCTTGCAACATTTTAATACTAATGGAACTGTATTTGCTCAAATCAGAACATTTTGGTAAATGCTTACAGAGCAAAAGGCACTGCATTTTCCTTATACTAATTAAACATAGAACATTGAAGGTCAGATGTAAAGCTTTGCCAAATAGCTCTCTCCATTGATTTTACAGTGTGTAAGAGGAGAGGATCTACTCTGCTTGTGACATGGAGAAAGAGTGCTGGTTTGACTGTCTTTGTGAAAGTGTGAAAGACCAATGGGGCAAACTGTTGAATGAGAAAAGATGAGTCCCACAAAGGCCAAGATCTGGACAAACCTTCAAGGTCCAATGTGACAAAGGAATGACGTCCCTGAAAGCTCATCGATGGAAATTGCAGGTTCCAGCCTCCATTGATTTTCCATCCTGGGCTTTGCCAGCTGTAATGTCAGTGTCAGTCAAATGCTGAGGCTCTGGAAGAACAGCAGCCTATGTTTGAAAAGCTGAAGGATGAGGCAAAGGCAGTGGAAAACTACTGTTTTAATTACTCTTCTCTGTGGATAATAGTGCTCTCAGCCACTAGTGATAAGAAATTTGGTTTTACTACTTATACAATGTTTTCCTATGGTTCATGCAGTCAAGAGTTGGACCTGAACTGCATAGTGCCTTGGCAATCACCATGCAGTCATCTTCAGAGAAAAGATGAGGTCAGAACTCCTTGAAGGTTTTCAACTTTGTTCCAGTCAACATATCTCCTGTATTACTTGGGTTGAAGTTGGAAAGCTGTTAGTACAAATGTCTTAAAAATCTCATTTTAAGGACCAGTCTATGAGTACAATTATGTTCATTTTGTCTTCATTTTTTTCTGTATAAAAGAAAAAACATTTTTCATATGAGTACTTATTGAGAAAGAAAACACTGCAGGCATAAAATATAGAAACGTAAAAGAAAATCAGAAAAAAACATTTTTTCAGACCCTGTTTTGGTAAATCTCTTTTTTTGTGACAAAATCAGTCAAAATATATTTCATAGTTTTAAGTGTTGGAAGGAGTTGTTTGTTTTTTTCTCTTTGCAACACAGTTTGCTGCTAAGAATTGCATCTGCCATCAACGGGGAAACCTTGAATTGAGGTTTTGAATGGTGGCAGTTGAAGGCATTCTGAAATGCACGTTAAGTAAGTCAAGGCTGAGTAGTATCACTAGTGTTTGTGTTGCTATAGTTAGGTGATATTTATCTTCCATTAAAACCTGTTAGCTATAAAATACTACTCTGAGCTCAATCCTTCAAAAAAAAAGTCCAAGCACAAGATAATTGCTCAGTTTAGTTGTAATTTGTAAGAAATATATTGCCTTTCTTTTGTTTGCCTCAAAATAATTATTAAGTGTATTAGAAGATATAATTTGTCCTGTTTCGAAATAATCAGAAAATATAGGTGTTTTATTCCTATGAAGAGTCTGGTTCAATAGATTTAATTTTACATAGAACTTCTTGGCATGACAATGTTTTCTCCAGATGGGACAATGCTCTTGCATACTGTAGTCTCCCTAAAGTGCTTTAGACAGTTTGTATTTTATTTCTAACCCATTTTAATGGATCCTTGATACCTGAATTGACAAACTACAGGATTGCAGCTATGGTTACAGATCAGTAAAATAATGAAAATAACCACAATACACATTGGTATACATCAATGTAAAATTATAAATAAGGTAGGAGAAATAATGTCTTTAATTATTTGAAAGAAAAAGTATCCAAGGATCAGAAAAATAATCTAGTCTGATGAAAATTATTTTAAAGAGAGGAAAAAAAAAAAAAAAAAGGAAAGAGAAAATTTAAGTGACTGTTGAAGTGTAAATATGCTGGCAACCAGCTCTATTAGGTTATGCAATAGTTTTTAAAGAGAAATAGTTGAAGTCTCATCTGAGACATATAAAGTGTCAAGTGACAGAAAACTAAAGATTATAGTGTAGGGAACAGTTATATATCAGTAGAGAGATGGACAAAATGATCTAAGAAATGTTTTCCTTTCCCAGTCTCTATGATCCTATGAAACTATTTCTTTAATATTAAAGCATCTTTCTGTTTGAAAACATAATAGTAAAACAAACTGTTCCCTTTCTCCTGTGAAAAGTATAGAAGATGGAAGGGGAGTGGAAGACTGGATAATATGAAAGGAGAAATGGCTAGACAAGTTATAGATATAAAAATAGAATTCAGATTTGAATCTGCATATATTATAGTGACAGGCACAACACACAATAGAGGCATATTGGCATGTTACATCAGGAAGCAATCCTACTCTTACCACTGAAGAATAATAATCTCAAAGCTGCTCTGATATTTCTTAGCCAAGCTCCCTCCTGCTATGATCACAAGCAGAGAGAAAATGTAACAAAATTATGAACCAAACCCATGATACATAAACAGGAGAAAACAGGCTTAGTAGGGTAAAAAGAGTGTCTTATATTTTTCCAATTCCAGTTCTTCCCAAAGTATAGTGCAGAAGGTGACTTTTTGCATGTGTTTCCAGAGGGGAGAAATCTGTGAGAAATTAAAAGAGGAGACTTCAGACATAAGACGTTTTGTGATAGTATATCTGAAACTATTCTCATCTAGATATGTGCAGGAGCCATTAGCATGGCATTATCCTGTCTACCAAATCTTTTTGAACATCTTTTCATAAACCCCAAAAGGAAGAGACTGGCTGTGTCTCAACATCGTCTTCTTCCTCTTTTTCTACAGAACACAAAAGTCACAAAGTAGACCAGAACAAGCTGATCAACAGACTCATCATCAACAGACTTGTGACTGTTTGAGGTAATGTTTTGAGTAGTTGAAATCTGAAGATTTGAGTCCAGATGGAAGTAGTAGGTAAGAAAACAACTCCAAAATTTACATGTCAATGTTTTCCTTCACACAGTGCTCTGATGGAAAGCTCGAACCATAATATATTTGTAATGAGTATCTATCCAATGTTACTTATAGCATAATATTCTTTGAATTACCTGCGTGCTGCTTATCTTTCATATTCCATTTAAATGGTGAGAGAATAATAAATGGAACAATAATTGTGCTAGCAAATCATTATTCAATTAATATTTCAAATTACCTTAACCTAGGTGAGTGAATAATCTGATTTTCGTGTTACAAATAAAGAGAGCTAGGAACAGAGGGGCAGTTTAAAAAAATATGCATACATCTGAAAATATTGATGGATGTAGAGTTTCAAAATCATTTAGGTGTCTCATTCTACTGAGTATGCAATTAAAAATCTGACTCATGTAATTAAAAATCTGGCTCAAAAAATTGAGCGAATTAGTGCATCCCATCATACATTTTGTACATGGCAAAAATGAGAAAAGCACGCATCAAACTCATTGTCTAATCTTGCAGTAAGACTCTGGCTTCTCTGAAATCTGCTATAAAATACGCACTGACTTCTGCCTTTGTCCTGGGTTGAGTGAGTGGTGGAGTTTTTTTGGTGGCAGGGGAGGGGGCTATAGGGGCAGCCCCCTGTGAGAAGCTTCTTGAAGCTCCCCCAGCTCCAAGTCAGCTCCACTTCTCTTTGGAAACTGAGCCAATCAGCTGCACCTCTGCGATAACGTATTTAAGAAGAGTCGTGGTGACGGGCAGTCAGACTTGTGAGGAGGAGTTGCTGCAGCTGCATGAACACCAAGGTCAGTGGAGGAACAGAGGAAGAAGGAGGGGGGAGGTGTGCCGGAGCAGAGACCCCCCTGTATCCTGTGGTGAGACGGCAGG
Source organism: Tyto alba (assembly GCF_018691265.1). Lineage (NCBI taxonomy): Eukaryota > Metazoa > Chordata > Aves > Strigiformes > Tytonidae > Tyto > Tyto alba. The sequence goes on along the minus strand of NW_024881330.1, from coordinate 28,455,089 downwards.
GCGGCCTCCCCCTGCCACCCATGAAGATCTACAGTGGAGCAGACATTGATTTATGGCCTGTGGCTTCTGCCTGGAATAATCAAGGTTCTGTGTCCGAAGAAGGCTGGGGTTTTGTTGGAAAAGGTAGCCCCGCTGTTGTAATTCAGCACTGGGAGGATTGCAGCATGTGGGGGAGTCCCACACCAGAGCAGCTCAGGAAGGGCTGCAGCCCATGGTGGATACTCCAGTTGGAGAAAGTTGGTGATCCCATGATGGAGCAGTGTGGGGAACGCTGCATCCCGTGGGAGGGACTCATGTTGGGGGAAGTTTGTAGAGGACTGTCTCGTGTGAGAGGGGGACCACGATGGAGCAGGAGGAAGAAGTTCCAGAAGCTCGCCCCACTGAAGATGGAGAAAGTGACAGCACTGACTGCACCCCCCATTCCCTGCCCCTGTGCCACTGGGGGAGGAGGTAGAGATATCGGGAGCAGAACTGAGTCCGGGAAGAAGGGAGGGGTGGGGGGAAGGTGTTCTCAAGATGTAGCAATGCTTCTCACAGTCGTAGTCTGTTTCGTGTTGTTAGTGTCTGTAATAAATGTATGTTCTTTTTTTCTTCCCCTAACGAGTCTGCCTTTTGCTCGTGACCATAAAGTGTGACTCTTTCCCCATCCCAGTCCTATCTTGGAACCCAAGCCTGGCTTTCTGTCCCTTCTTATTGACAGAAGAGAAGGGGGAGAGAGTGGCTGTGTGGTGGTTGGCTGCCGACCAGGCTCAAACCACGACAGCCTTATACATAAATTAGTTTTAACATTTTATTCAGCTGAGCTGAGTCAGGTCATCCAGGTTTTAAATATCAAGCAAGCATCTTTCAAAGAAACTAGATGCCAGTGCTTACTAGACAATTTGCATAAAGGAGCAGAAGAGCTCCGTGGTTCTAAATGGAGTGAGACCTATTTAGAAAAGCTTGAAGAATAACTGGCCTCACCTGATTAATTTTATAAAGATATTTTGGAAGAACATTGAAAACCAGGAAAGAAGCCAATGGGACAGAGTAGAGTAGAAGGAAGAGGTCAAGGATAGCAGTTGTGAATGATGGATAGGTGTCAGAAAAGAGGAAGGAAGGAGGGTCAGATAGGAACCACTGCCTTTAAAATGGTATTTAATAAATTTATGGTTTTGATGGTTAAACATACATTTAGCTATAACTTGAAAGACAAGCTGTTAGCCTGATTGTAATTTTTTTATGTTAAAAATGTCTGATCCTAGATTAATTTTAAAAATGAGAATAATAATTTCTATATTAAAAAAAAAAAGTTATTGCATTAAAATGAAAAGCAGATCATAAATATTTCTGTGAACACATGTTCTCTATTTGCTGCTGTCATTGACAACATTTGGGGTTTAGTGGAGTAATTTGCCTTTTGAAAAACATCTACTGCATCTGGGTGTTGGTTGCAAAATCAAAATCTCTTTACCTGATGACTGCTGACATTGACTCATTCTAGCCACCGACACAATGTCAGATTGTTTTCTCTTCTGGGAGATTTCCACACACTTGTATTGCTGCAAAAACAGTAATAAGGGAATTGTTCTAATGCAAAGCCAAGAGATTTTTAAAAGTCTCTTAGTCCATGCTTTTATGCAATGAGTATCTGAAAAGAAATAAAGGGAAGAATATTTAGAAATATGTGAAATGAAAGTTAGAGGTAATAAAGCTTTCTCTGATTATCTGGTCCTTGGGAAAAGCAGAGTGGAATGCACATAAGTTCCGAAATACATTCATCCTATAAAGTGAGAATTGTGAAGATGGGGTAGGTTGTATTGTTATTATAGGAAATGATCTTCTACAATTCAAGTCAGTGGGACTGGAGCCGCCTCTTAAAATGAATGTGCTCAGTTCATTCAGAAGTTGTATGCAGTATAAGGGAGTCCTACTATCATGCTGTGCCTTACATACAGACATTGTGGGGACTAATTTTGTTCCATAAGTGGTTCTTATGCTTTCCAATTGGGCTGTGGTGCTGTAATGGACACAAGGAATGTGCCTTAAAATTATGGTTGCTTCAAAAAGACTATCTTCTCAGTCTTGTTGGTGTACCTATATACTTTTTTATGGGACATTGTTCGGCTAACTTTGCTCCCCATTGTACCGTAGAGTAAAGATAAGTTTAGGGAGAACATATTAAGATGAAAATTCAGAGTTTGAGAAAGTCACAAACTACATGTTGACATGATAAATACCATCAGGCAAGAAAGCGTGATGATATATATAATAAAAACCTAATGTCTATACTGAGTCATGTCTAAGACTGAAAGGTTTGATGTTTAATCTCAGTGTCATGTGCAGATACTTAGGAAGATGAAGAAAGGTGCAATCATACATGATATTTCTCCTTAACAGTTTTTAACAGTAATACATTCAGCACAGTTCTACATTCAGCACAGCCTAAGGAGAAAGAAAAGTATAAGGTAAATGTAGCAGGTTTCAACTATGTTTTTCCTTTCCATCAGATGCATTTCTGTCCTCTTTCTGGCTTACCTGTGGGTCATGAAACAAATAGGTTGCAGAGTACCTCTGGAAGTTTTTCAGTCCAACCTCTGGCTCAATGTTAGATCAGTCCTAATTCATGGTGATAAGAAATACAGCCGATAATCTAACTCCCAGATGGCACAGAAGACCCCTAGCCCTGACTAAATACTAGTTACGTGCTCTTTTCTCTCATCCTCTGTATGGCAATAGTCAGCTAGACACTTTATCTCACCTTAAATAAAGAAAGGAAATGAAGTTGATAAAAAGCGAAGGTTCTAGTAGGATTTTACATTAACTAGACTGATACCAAATGAGATACCCACAGTAGGTATCTGGTCTTGAATTTGCATGGATCTTTTGAGAACATTTCTTGTATTAATAAATGTACACCCTAAAAGAGCTGTGATAATTTTGAACTGAAACTGCTGTTTGCTTACGTGATTAATTCCTTTCTCTATGTTCCTGCATTTTCTGCAGTTCTACTTGCTCAAACTTCATACAAATAACTTGGGTTCCTGCTTTAGAAAACTTGATCAGCAGTGCAGTTGCAGTTTCTCAGGCAGCATATTCTTGTACAATAAAGGTTTCATTCAGTGTGGATGCTCTGGATTAGAGTTTCTCTTTGGTGTATGTCAAAATAATGTCATAGACTACATAGGTTTATATACACTATATATATCATCAACAGAACTGAAAAGAAGTTCGAACCATCTGTAATAGCACAAACACAGGTCAGGCATTTCTTTTTTCATATGGTGCTTGGGAAATATTCTTAAAGATATTTTCAGGAGAGAAATAATTACCTCTGTAGTGATTAAAAAAAAAAAAAAAAAACAACCAACCAACCAACCAAAAAAAAACCAAACCCAGAACCAGAGATAAAAATTACCTTCTAGATTTATACAGTTAAACACAAAACATGAATGTTCTCATGTCAAAGAAACATATGCAGAATTACACATAGACAAAGCTTAACAGAGCTCATTAATCAGGTAGTTGAACTTACTTAAGACAAACACAAACTTTAACAAATAATGGGGGAAGGCAATGAAAATGCAGCATCCTAGCCAATATAATTGTGCAAACAGATTTACCTTCGCTTTCTCAATAATGCTAATGTAATTATTATGAAATGACAATAACATGAGTCTTCTGTTGATCTCTATATGTCAATGTATTAGTCAAGGTCTTAACTTAAAAAATGTATAAATTTGCATGTTAATGGGCTCAGTGTTTCATTCAAACTCCAAACAAAAGCTGCAGTTACTTCACAAGAAATTATAATGATAAAGTAATTTTTATTCACTGAAAAAGAAAACAAAATAGCAAACCCCTCCTGTGGAGGATAAGAACCTGGAGGAATTCTATGAATAATTGAAAGATCACTTAGCACTACTCTGTTAGGAACTTTTACTAATTTTTTACAGACAGTGTGTTTCTTCTGTGTAGACACAAATAATTTCTACATTATTTATGAAAGACAACAAATGATTCTAGCTTTTAAGACAGGGAATGATTTCATTAATCAGTTGTGGCTGTACAACAGAGTTAGAGACTAGGCTGTTCAGCCTATTTTATACAGATTAATTTACCCAGAATAATAAGATTTATGAAAAAAATTTGCAAGTCAATGTATTTATGCATTTATGTGAAATACATGAATGATATCTTACTAATTGATATGTTCCTGCCTAAGAGATAAAAGAGTGCAAGTCAATATTCTTCCCCCAAGTAATCAACAAGTAGATTTATCTCCTGAAATGCTATTAAACATGGACATATGTAATGTGACATACTGGAACTGCTCTATTGTTAAATTGCTGAATTGCTCTTTTGACAGATGAGCGAACACAATTTCTGTTTACCTGTTCAGGTTGTATAAGCCTCAGGTAGGGGATGAAAGAATTTTTCTTGCTCAAACTGGCATGAACTGACTTGCTGTACTGCAAAAGTTTGGAACAATTTTATGTACTCAGAATAACCCAATGGTACTGCCAGGTAACTCATTCTCGTTTTCCTGAATCAGGACATTTTGATGGTTAAGGAGTCTACATATGTCTGTAATTTAGTATCAGGATGTTCAATTATCTATAAAGGGGTGACACTTGGAAGCTTTACCACTAATTCAGTCAAGAAACATTCAAATCCAAAGCCATTTTCAAGCCAGGCTACATGGGTTGAATTAAAAGACTGTATTAGTATATAGATGCTGTGTCTATACCTGTTTGTAAGAGCAACCTCTGGATTTAGTCCCCAAAGATGTTTAACTGAGAGCCTGTGGGCTGCCTGCAGAGTGCCTGCAAACACTCTGCATGATGCTTGGTGAAAGATCCCTTATGCTCACTGGCCATGCTAAGTTTGCTGGCTTGCTGGGTGCATGTAGCAGAGTGGTCTTGAGGATAGCCTCAGATCCTCCCTCGGCAGCCAATACACACAATACAGGGTGCATAGACTATTATATTTTGAACATTTGTCTAAATTTTGAGGTCTACAACTCATTGTGTCAATCCATACAGATAGAACTTATTTTGTGGGTGAGATTCTCATTTCTCTTTCTAATTATAGGTCTGGCATGTTATAAGTTATGTAATGGTGGGAGGATGATGATGGAATTGCAAACTGCATACCCTAAACTGTTAGAATGGTGAAGGATCTGTTATTCAAAGATAGGTTTAAGACTTGAGACTTACAACAATTTTACAGTCCTGAAATACACTGGAGCAGAACTAAGAACAGAGTTTCAGGGAGTGACATAATATTTTCTTCTTGTATTTGATAGTTTCATATATAAAATTGCCTAGCAGAAATATAGAAAAGGCAACATGACAACTGTGTAGTACTGTAGAATGGTATTTGTAAGTAGATCCTCTATTAAGGTGCCAAAAGCTATGATTAAAGGTTTCTTATGTCATATTTCCCTTTTGAACTAGGTGTCGATGAATATCAGAATAGTGAGACAGTTCTTTTCATTCCCAGTGTACGATATCCAGGTGTGTCTGTGACCTGACTGTTCTGGGTTCTACTCTGACAGAAGGGCACCCAAATACATGACCCTGCAGTGTGCCCCTTTACATCCCTGAATTCTTTTTCTGAAGCTGTCCCCTAACTCCTTTTTCAGTCATCATTCTTCTAAAAGTAACCCAATTTAAATAAGTGTGTTGGTTTTGGCTGGGATAGAGTTAATTTTCTTCACAGTAGCTAGTATGGGGCTACTGTATGTTTTGGATTTGTGCTGAAAACAGTGTTGGTAATACAGAGATGTTTTCTTTATTGCTGAGCAGTGCTTTCATAGTGCCAAGGCCTTTTCTGCTGCTCAGCCCAACCCACCAGCGAGTGGGCTGAGGGTGCACAAGCAGTTGGGAGGGGACACAGCTGGGACAGCTGACCCCAGCTGACCAAAGGGATATTCCATACCATATGGCATCATGCTCAGCATATAATTCCGGGGGAAGAAGAAGGAAGAGAGGGGAAGTTCAGGGTGATACATTTGTTTTCCCAAGTAACCATTACATGTGATGGAGCCCTGCTCTCCTGGAGATGGCTGAGCACCTGCTGAGCACCTTGGCTGATGGGAAGTGGTGAATGAATTCCTTATTTTGCTTTGCTTGCATGTGCAGCTTTTGCTTTACCTATTCAACTGTATTTGTCTCAACTCACCAGTATTCTCACTTTTACTCTTCTGATTCTCTCTCCCATCCCAATGGGTGGGGAGTGAGTGAACACCTGTGTGGGTCTTAGCTGCTGGCTGGGATTAAAACACAACAGTAAGTAATGCATTAAGATTAAATCCTTCTTTAGGTATAAAACCCCATTTTATTTTCTAATACAAAGATGAAAAATTACCCCCCTTTGTGTCACCTTTGAGAAACTGTTCGTGTAATGTATCCATATTTAAAATATTTGTTAGCATTTTGTAAAAGAGCTTTTACTCCATGACCAAATGAAAAGTATTTGTTTTGAAAGTAATGCTGTTCATTAGCTCTCATCTGCGTTAACATTTGTCACATTCTCTTACTGCAGGAGGTCACCAGTTTGTCATTTCTCTTCCTGGAAAGTGATAAGCACAAAAATGTGACATTTTGTTTCTCAAGAGTGGGACAAAGGAGAAATTAAGTTTCTTACATGAATAAAAATATATAGAACTAGTCTGAAGATATGAAGAGTACCTGATAATTTATCTAACGGGTAGGAAGTCTGTGAGCACTGATCCTTATAGAATGCACAGTAATTATATTGGTGAAATTAAAGTCAAATTAAAATACTAAAACTACAATTGCTTCAAACAATTTTAAACAATGTGTTCAAAGGGAAATTTCAGATGTTAACAAAGGTATTTGGAATTATTGTTAGTCTCATGTTCCTGTTGATTTTTCTTCTTTTAAATATGTAAGAAGTAATATAATTTGCAAGTGAATCTTCAGTTATAAAAATAGTTTGTCCCAATAGTTCACCCCAAACTGAACTTTATGTTGTATTACAAGGAAAGGTCAACATTCTTTTGCTTGAGAAGATTAATAATTTATTCAAAGCATAAAAGGAAGTCTAGCTAAATGTAGATCTTATTTTTTGCCTATTTCCTAGTTAGAAATGCTCATATTTTACTGAGTATAATACTACTTTAATTTTTTTTACTGTTCACACACAATGTACAGTTATTCTCTTTCTCAGCTATATGTTTACTAGTCTTATCTAATTCTGTAATAATGCCTCTACTTTTAAGAGAGCATGTGTTATCTAAGCCATAAGTGTGTCCATATGTATATGTAAGTGTACATGCACATTTCTGGAAATAAAAAATTAAAAACCCCCTCTGTCTTACATTTTTGTAGCAAGACTTAGTTCCTTGTATTTCAGGTGCAGAATATGAATGGCTAAAATATTCAGAGGGTATTCAGATGTTGATGTTTGCTCTGTAAGGATACTTTGTTCTATACCTCAGCTATTGTCTGTGAGCTCTGCTTTTTGATTAAGGAGCATTAGATACAGCTGAACATTTCCTCTTTATTTTGGAACAAAAAGAAGGATGGGATGGTAGCAGTAGCCAAACTTAAATGGTCCAAACATATTCATCATATACACACCAGAGTGTGAAGAACTTTAATATCTTCCTTAGAAAATAAGGACTTTATGAGTTATAAAAATCAAAGTGGATACAAGCTATTTATCTCCAACCAATAATCCAATAATGCAATTATGTTAGGTATTGTATGTGCTAGGAAGACCAACAAGCCAATATAAGATAACATATTTCTATGTATATAGGACTACATGTTACTGAACAGCTGAGGCTGTAATTTGTTTCTCACATCTATAAGAAAAATACATAGTTTCAGAATTCAGTGAATAGTGAAAAATGAAAAAAAAAATATTCAAATTCAGTAATGCTCAATATGATAGGCTAGAAAAAAAGAAAAAGTACTGAAATACCTATTGTCAAAGGTGCTTTCCCTACAAACAAATTGTAATTCTGTAGGGAAAGAAGTGTTCATTGGCTACAACCAATAAACTCAAGACCTATAAAAACATTTATCAACTAGGAAGCAACTATTTTTTCTGTAATTTATCTAGTAATCTCATGCTATTTACAAATATCTTTCACTTCTCCTCTTTATAAAGGATTCCCACTTATACATGTGGTGATGAAATGTCATTCTATTTATAGCTAGAAACTATCTGTGACTGAAATAAAAGAAATTCTGGGTTCCAGCTATATACTAAAATCCACTTTGAATAAAAATAAGCCTATATAATAAAGTCAAAATGATTATTATCAAGCAGCATTAATAGTGGTTTGGTCATGAAATATGTAAAAGGAAAACCACAATTTGTAAGTTTTTATTCAAATACAGTATTTAGCAAGACACCCTTAACTTTCTTTTGCTTTTTTTTTTTTTTTTTTTTAATACTCAAAAAAATGGTAGTTTATGCTATCTTTATTCTAAAAACCTTAGTCTGAACCTTAAATCTCTAATATTTTTTAGACAAGGAAAATTTCTTTGTAGGAAAATGTTCTTGTTCATTACAACATAAGGTATTTTAAAAATAAAGTACATGTCTCTAAGTATTAGTACTGGTAGGGCTTAAAACTTTTTGCACATTCAATACCTAGTGTTTTAACTTCATGTGATCTTGTTAAAGCCTGAATCTATCTGACTGAAGTATCAGCAGAAAATCTTAAAACTATTTTGTTGTGAGACATATTACTGGAGTGGGTCAGAAGCTACTGATAATAATGTAAAAGAGTTTTTGTGTAATACTGAATTCTTTTACTCTGAGCAAAGATCTGACTTGCATTATGAGGATGGACAATAGAAGCAAAAGCAACATCTGTTTAAAACAAATGTTAACATTGAAGATTCAAATCAATGGCATGAGCAATTGCATATCGTATTGCTAATTCATGTAGTGTCTTTTGAGAAAGCAACGTTATATTATACGTCAAAGTATACAAGAGAAGTCTTACATCTTTCACAGATCATCTTTGAATAAATTTATTTGTCAGATTTATTGTTCACGGTTTTATTATATTTTGTGTGGTTTTGCCTTCTGAAGCAATTTATTACATCCTTGGTCAGCATTTCTGGGCAGTAAGAATGCTGTATAAATAACTCCAGCGCAATGACATCTAATAGTTGTTGTAGTCCCACAACAGATAACCCTTGGTTTAGACACCAGCTTAAATGTCTCAGAAGATCCAGTTCTATTTTGTTATTTATTATTAAATGTATTTGGATCAGTAATATTGTATCATGAAACTGAAAAATAAAACATGTGATACTAATAATTTACTTGTTTCCTGTAAATCTGTTTTGACTTGTGTCCTAGTTTTTAGCTATGGTGGGAGAAGTTTTGGAAGTTTCTGTCAAAATAGTTCTTGAGAAATTTTATGGCAATTTTGCAGGATACACTTAATCAGTTAGAACTTGTAAGATTTTGAGATTGTAACTTGTACAATTGTGGCTACCAAAGTGTCGAAACGGCAAAATGACAGAGACTACTACCTCATCCCCCCCAAAAAAAACAAAAACAAACAAACAAACAAACAAGAGGATAGAACATTATTTCACATTTCTGGGTATCCTTTAATACACTGTTTCAAATTTTAACTGATAACAGTAAAAAGATAGCAAGATGTGATCCAAAAAGAACAGTTTTCTTTGCTATATATTAAATCTGGCTTCAGCTTCCTGTCCCTTCAAAGACTTGAATAGCTCCATACCCTTCAGTGCTGATCCTCCATAAGCTGAAAGCAGCATGACTTTTCACATATACTGTGACAGAAACACCGTTAAGTCCTTTGACTGTGATGGGCAGGCATGCCTTGAATTTAATAAGTTCTGGAAAACTTAACAGCCACCTCATGGCTGATGAAGGAACAGCATCATCCATTTCTTCTTTTAAAGATAGTAGTGCTGACAAAAATACTTGAGGTGGGTTTAAATCAGGCATATCAGGCTTACATTAAGTATATATATTATTTCCTGAAAATAAAATAAGACCACTGAAGTAGTAAACATGAAATATTGAGGGACTTCCTCTGACAGGAGAGCTCAAGGACGGTCAGTCAGAAAGCTCAGCAATCTGTTCCGTCTGAAACACCATATCACTGAACAGAATAATGGAATTATCAGAACTTTCTCCCTGGCTAAGGATCACACTATGCCATGAAGAAAAGCCTTGGGAACAGAAGTGTGTGCAATAAATTACAAAAACATGGTTCTGATTGGAATGAAAGTGCAAAATAGCCTCCAAGTTAGACAGTGTCAGAGACTGCATCATGAACTAGATCGACCTCCAGTCTGGCCCAGAATGGTGACTCTTGCATTCTCATGAAAGAAAAAAAATGGAATTTTGTAGAAAAAAAATGCAGAAAAATGTTCCTAGCTGGAGGATTGTCCTTTGAAGTCTGCTTCCACAAACATGTGCTCTTTTGCTTACTGCCTTCCACACAACACAGAGCTGCTATTTTTTGCAACAAGGGATTCCTTATCATTTTTAGAAGCTTACCATATAGACGGCATGCCACTTTCCTTCCCAGAGAAAAGGAAACCCTGTCCTCTCAACGGTACAATGCTAGGAGACCTGAGCATTGGTAGGCATACACTTCCTTAGTGCTGCCTCCCTGTCCGGGAATGTAATATTTCAACCCAGTCTTCCTGACATTGTTACCCTGTAAATAATGCTACTCTATTGAATTGCTTATTTTGCCTGGATTTTCCTGGTTAGTATTCATGTATTTATGAAGTGGTGGTTGTCTTTTTTGAGAGATAAAAAGTTAGAAATAAACAAGATGTCTGTATACTTCCTTTAACCTCAGTGTAAGCAGTGACAGACTGCTTTCCAAGGATGCTGACATGGTGAGTAATTGAAATGCCAAGTAGCAAAAGTTGTCAAGAACATTTCATACAGGTTGGCTGGCTTCAAATCATAATGTTCATTTAATTTGTTTCATTACATAACCACTTTAGCAACATCTCTTAGTTTGAACCTCTCTTGCATATTATCACTCTCTAAATTTTTTTGATATAAAATTTAGTCAAGATGAGATATTTGTGCTGGCTAAAACAATAAGAAGCTCAGGAAAAAAAAAAAAAAAAAGTGTTCAAAAGCTACTTTCATTGTATAATTCCAGAAATGGAACCACCTTGTTTTCTTTTTTAAACTTTGCTAATTTTAATAGACATTTTTCTTCACAGAAAGTGAGTTTTCCCTCCCAGAATGTCTGATTTTAGAAGCACAGACCTTAGGTTAATGGAAAATCTCATGAACAACAGAGTATTTCTTTAAAGTCGATAAATTGGCCATTAAATTTTCTATTGTTGATGGAAAAGTAATTGTTTGATGTTTCCTTGTGAAGTTTAGGAGGACATACACTTCTGATGCATTTTCACCTTCACAATGGAGGAAAATGTCTTCTACTAACGTCAGGGATGCAGCCCTCTGTTGTTAATTCACTTTATGTTCCAAAAACCTCTTAGACTCACTTTATCGTAAAATTGTCCTTAGTGTATATGAGGCCTAAACATCCCTTCCTGAAAGAGATAAAAATATAATTAAAGTCTGATATGATCCACTGTTGGAGCATTAAACTAAACAGCTATTAGATTTAAGTCTAGTGTTGCTAAGTCTAGTGTAAATCTCGTGATTTTACAACCTCAAAACTACATTTCTTTTAATTTTATTTTATATAAAGAGTTAACATTAATTTTTTCTTATTTATGTTTGATGTTCATATTTTTATTGGTCTCTGGATTCACAATTTTAACATTTATCTATTACTGGGAATGTTTTTCTTGAATGACAACTGATTTTCTCTTACCATAGCAGAAGCTGTGACTTTAGAACTATTATAAAACCCATTATCTCAAATTGTATGAGCTGATAGTAGCTGCTGTAAGAATTGCCATTTGCTAGTTCACACCTAGCGAAACTCATTCATGATAAAATTTATTATGCTACAATTTTAGTAAAATATTTTATTATTATGGTATTCCTCTTACAATTCTTCTGTGAGCATTTATTTATAATTCTAGCCAACATAATGGTCACTTCTGTGATAGCAATCCTTGATGACTTCCCATCTGGATGAAGGATGAAGAAAAAAAAAAATCAAGGAAAAGGTAGAAAATTTTGGATACAACAAATTTCACCTGGAAATGCTAAAGATCTGGAATTAATGGAGACAAAAATTGAGGTGTTTTGATATTTTTTCTCACTTTTGGGAATAATACTTGAGAGGAAGAAACATTTCTTATCTGTTTCAAAACTTGTGAACACATCACAATCACACTAACACTAGCAGATTTTATATTAAGATACTTAAATTTGGTTGTCTGTATACAAATCTTTACATGGGAGCTTGATGTTCAGTACCTTACTGCAGCTAGTGGAGGTCTAGGATTTGGTTTGGTTGCCCACTGAGTGTGATTTGAGATCCCTAAGGAAGTCCTGCCTGGCCTGCAGCTTTTACTGCAGGACATAGTTCCGGTGTCATCTCAACAGCCTTGTGAGGATGGTTCAGATACCATAAAACATGTAAAATTTTATCAGATGCTTATAATATGGCACTTGAGCACTATTTATGTGTAGCATCACAACCAAGAGGATGAGGGAAAAAAAACTTTGGTACCAGATGCTTGATGAACTTTTGGCTTTGTTTTCTTTTACGTCTTTTTTAGTAACATCTCTTATTTCTCTGGTTCCTCATGCAGTTCAAAAATCTGATGGCACAAGGTGGCACAGAATATACACCTGGTAAACATAGCTAATTGTGAAATGTTAGTAATTTCCAACATTATTTTAATTTTCCAACACCTCTTAGTTAACCGAAAAAAAAATTACTTTTCAGGTACAAAACCAAGTCTTGATATGTAGAGATAGTTCATATTATATATTTGACTCTGGAGAAGAGAATTTCTGAATAGCTTTTTGCCTGGCTTATCTATCAACACTTTGGGAGCAGAGAATTAACTCTAAAATGTTGGACAGTAGACAATAATAAATGCTCCTTTTATGCCACTTATTAATGAACAATAAAAGTTTGTATCAGATTCTTTAGTGCTCATCTCCTATGTGTGTGTGAGAAATGTAGGAAATACACTTCAACATTTGCTTTATTTTCTTTGGTATTATTCACCTCATTAAATGTTGAATAGTTTTCTGTCTGGCTCTGTATGGAGATGTATATACCTTACACACTGAGTAAAAGAGAATGACAAAGCAGCAGTGTAAAGACCCTATTGAAGACAGTTGTCATCAGACTATATCCCTGCAGAAAATTTCTGTGAATTTCAAAGCTGTCATATTGTTTATCACTGTGTGAAAGCACAGTCTGCCTGTCATCTTGGGAAAGCTGAATCAGAATAAGGAGATCAAGGAGAAGAGGGTATGAATAGATGAGGAAACCACATTTTTACATTATTTGGTTTCTTGTGGTTTTCTTTCATCATAAACACATTTTTTTTGCAGTTATTTTATAAATAATATCTTTCCAATAAGTGATTTCCTAGACTAAACATCCCTTATCTTCCTGGAAGCAGCAATACTTTCAATCTCCTCTAGATAGCACGTCAGTGCACTGCACACATCACATATAAGGGCATTTCTCTTTTTATTTTCATGAAATAATCTTCTTTGTTTTCACATAATTTGTGAATTATTTATGTGCATAATTAAGTTAATTTATGTTAATATTAAATATGTGAATTTAGAATTATTAATGGCTAGTTTCATCCCTCTTTTTCCTCTTGTAGACAAACAAAACAGTGTGTTTCCAATATCAGCATTTCAGCTGGTGTCTTTGTGTCCTGCTGAAATGCTCTACTTCATCCCCATGCTACCAAGCGACCACCTCTTCAGAGTTATGTATAGGTGGTTCTGCAGGAAAGTCTGTAATGGCTGAAGCCTACAACTTCTATTAAGTGCTGTCCCAGAAACTATATGTTCACATGAGCAGTATTCACGTTGGTAGGTACTCAGCACTGGGTCTGTTTCCATTTAACAGGTAATATGTCTTGGTTTAGAGAATAAAATTTGGAGTTTTACTGAATAAAGGATCTTGTTTCCATTATATAGTCATCCTAAATCTCCATTCTCAAAGGATGTTTTTAGTTTTTGCAAATATCAAAACAACAAACAGATGAAATTAAAACTCCTTCCAATGAGCTGTTGGTTGATTTGTGATTAGCACATGTCACATTTCAGTAATGTCAGTCTGAACTTTTTACTCTAGTAAGAAGAGAATGAGATATGCTTTTTTTTAATATGATGTGTCTCATGTTTCTTATAGTGAGGCACATTTGACACTGAGTATGACTGTGAAAATGCAGCTGGTATTAAAATCATATAAAAGTACAATAAACAATATATAATAAATCATTCTTACATAATAAAAATAAAATAATGCTGTCAATTAAATAATATAAATATACTATTTTAGCTAATGTATCATGTCATTATATAATATGGCATGCCAGTAGTGTTAATGACTAATAAGAAATTATGTGATGTCTAATACAGAAGAAAAACAAGTTTTGAAATGTTGGAATTTCCTGTGCACCAGAAAATTTGACTGTTGTCTGGCTCTAAAGAGAGAAGAATGGTGGGGGTATGAAGAAAAACTGAAAAACAGAAGGAGGGGAAAGTTTGAAGGAAAAGGCAAGATGGAGTGGAATTAGATTCATCCCCATCAGAAATGTATAAACCTTGGTAAAATCTTTCTATGTTTATTTTCCCACTACACTGGGTACATGCTGGATGTGCCAGCACCAGCCTGGTGCTGTGATGTGCAGGAGCAAGAAGCACACTCTGCCTCAGGAGCATGTTGTGCCTGCACAGTGCAAATCCCCGGGGAAACCCCAGAGGCTAAAAACCAGAGCTTACCCTGAGACAAATACTTCTGTGCTCATCTCATGAGCTCCTGAGAGCTCAAATTAGGGGCCCTGTTTGCTACAGACCCGAGTAAATGTGGCCGAACAAAGAAAAGGGAAATTTCCTAATTTCTGTCAGACAACTATCTTTCCCAGTATGTCAGAAAAACAGAGAAAAAAGTGCTTATTTTAAGAGTAGCAAGATAAATTTGGATAATCAGTTTCTAAATTCATAGCTCTAGAGATGTGCATATTAATGATATTCTCTACATCTGGGATGCACTAGCTTGAGGGAAATTCTAGTTTAAAGTAAAAGGGAGATGCTACTTAACAAAATACTCTGAGGAATCAAAAGAGAGATCGGGGACAGATATGTTTTTCATGTGTTTGTTCATTTGAATATTTCCCCATTCTCAATGGTGTTTCTCTGGAAATGAAATGTCCAAGGTTTAGACTGTTAATAACTGCATCTTAAAAATGAGGAATTCATGTTTACTGCCTAAATTGTCAGTTATGTTTGGTACATAATTTGTTTCAATTCACTTGCATTAAATTGAGATTGTCTGCCAATTCTACAGTATGTAACCCAAGGACTTCTATGTACAGAAAAGCAAAATTAAAACTGATTCTTAATTTTTTTTCATTCAGTTAGTATTTTTTCCAACGTCTTTGATTTTAAGCTGCCCAACATTGCCCCATAGTTCAGGAAACAGTAAGTGGGGTACTTTGGTGTGGTAGATTAGGAACATTTTAAATAATTTTACATTTTCTAAGAGAAATTGGCTTGCTGCCATCTTGGAATTCTGAAGATGTTAAGGAGAATTTGGGAATTATAAAGATATTTTGTATCTCCTAGGTCCATCAGGATGAAGTTGATATTCTGTGTCACAAATTAATAAGAAAATTATCCCTTACAGATGATATGTGTGTATTCATATGTCTCTGAGTTATAGATAAATGAAAGGTCAAAAAATCAACTTTAAAAAGACATCAGCTATTTAACAAAGTAATTCATTGCTCAATCAACAGATAATCTACAGGAAAAGATAGAAGGCCATGATTTATGGATGTTAAGGATTTTTTTTTTATTTCTTAATGACAATATCTGTTTGCACCCCATGGCAACGAGATCTGTAAGCACAAATTCAGCTTTGGTATGAGAAGCTGATGTTCACTTGAAAGCAATGGTCTTATATAAAGGTCAAATTCCACCCAATAATACCTACTTTACTGTTTTTACTTTAACTTAAATAGAAACCATCTGATTAGGGTCTTAATTATGGTTGTCATACTTCAAAATATGAAGTAAGAACATTCTTGCATATATTGCTTTTTAAACTGCAGCCCTTAGAATCTAAAAAAAGTACTAAGATTAAAATAACTGGATTTATTCACAAATTAATAGATTGTGAATAGATTCCCAGTAGAAATATTTTAACAGTACTTTTATATTAGTATTATAAACCATTAAGCCCCTAATTTGTAAAGCAGTGCGAGTTCATAGATTATTAGGCTTTGCAGATTTTTGTTAAAGCATCAGGATCAAAGTGATTAGTAGTAGTAGTAGTAATAATAATAATAATAATAACAATAACAACAACAATACTATAACAATAACAATAATGTAAGAAATACTATAAAGGCTACTTTGTAATTTTAGAAGGTATATATCTGTCATGCAGTGAAGCCTGCTCACATAGTGACCCATTAAATAATTCTAATTTACTAGTGTTCATTGTAACTAGTTTGGCTCAAAGAGGCAGGAAATCTCTGATTCAGAGAATAGAAACTTATATATATAGTTGACATTATTTAATACCCTATTTTCTGCACAGACTTTCAATTACTGGAAGATATGGGCAGTATTACAAATTATGATGCCCATAGAGTATAATTCAGAGAAAGATAATTCCCTGCTTTTGTGTTTCATCCAATTGATCCTCTATAATTTTTTTCCAAGCAGGTGAAGATTTATAGCACATTCAGGCTTCAGAATCATTATTAACTGCCTCCGCATAACATTTGATTAAGAAAGTCTTTGCATACTTATCATTAAAATGAATTCTTGCTATAATTAATTCTAATTTTTCTGATTTGGTTACAGTTACAGATTCTAGTTGCATGTTATTTTTTTTTTAATTTCTTAAGACTCCATTATAATCTAAGTTTGATTTCAAAAAAGTAATTATTTGAATTTTGTAGCTGACACTATCCAGTCAAAAATGCTTTGAAAAGAGGGAATTGGTGACTGTTCCTTTTAATTCCTAACTTTTTATTTACAAACTGAATTGTCTAAAGAGTTTCTTTCTCAGAAAAAAGGTTTAAAAGTGTACATTAAATTAGAAATTATTTAGAGTAAAAGAAGTGTAGATTATGTGCTCAATAACAGTACATATATTCCAAGTAATGTATAGTATTGTTTATTTTGGCTCATATTTCCTCATATTATTTGAGCTGTTAATCTCATGCAGGAAATTATTCTGATTCTTGGGGTTCTGTTACTCCTACTCTGTGTATTTTTTTTAAGCAACATCTAATTCTGCATTTAAAATTATAACTATTTTTATTACCTGCATGCACAGATTTTAAAAATCTGTATTATCTGAATTTTAGTAAACCAGAACATCTCCCTTTCAATATGAAAACTGGACATTTTGATCTGTATCACTGAAATTTTCTTATCTGCTTTTTCTACAATGCTCCCAAATAGTTTTAATTTTCATATAATTTCAGAAATTTTAGAGATGATTCTTTATTGTACAATAGAACTCTGTGAAAGTAATTCCCTTTAAATTTATATAGGTTCTACTCCCAGTAGTAATAAGTGAAATTATGTTGTAGAGCAGTGCCATAACTATTAATGGCAACTTTTTTACTGACAGCTTGTAGACACTCTCATAGTGGATGCCTTTATATTATTTCAACTTTCTGCAGAGATCTGCTAGTTTTTCCTCTAATATAGCCCTGTGGCATCAATATTACCCAGATATTCTGTAGAAATAAAATACATTCAACATACATAGTTCTATTTCTTCCATACATATCTGTTTTCATATTTTTATACATAATACTCTACTAGATATAAACCAAATAAAAAAAATCTTCTGTATGGTTTTGTGAGTCATAAATCACAAAAATAATTTCCTAGTTAAAACATTACTTTTAAGAGCACTCTTTATTAAGATTTAAGAGGTTTAACAAAACTTCAGATAGAAGATCTGTTAAATTGATGTGTTTTCAAACAGTGTATTGTAAGAGGAAAAAAAAAATACTTTAAAAAGACATTTGCAAGATTAAAAGTACTGTATGCTTAACATGTAAATTGTTCACCTTAATAAACATTTTTTGGGAAGAATCTTCCTCAGTCTACTGTGATGTTTCTCCCTCAAAAACTGAACTATTAATCTTAGGGGAGAATTGTGTGCTGAAATGATTTCACTGATATGTTCCATGGAGCCTACAAGTGAAGGACAGGCAGAAGCATTTAGTAGCTGCAGTTTCATATCTGCTCTATGAAGGAAGGTTATTCTAGATATCAAAAACATTTCAAAAGGACTAAGAAGAGCACCATAAAGAGTTTTCTAATAGGAAATTATAGATAGAAAAATTTGGGTGGAATTTAAGTTGTCAGAATATGTCAAAAAAGAAAGATAGTGATTGACCTACTGAAAAAACAAGTAAATTATATTTAATTTCTTTCCAGTGTTATTCAGTCAAGGACACATGTAGTTCTAAGGCTTATTTACCCTTACCAAGATTTACTGGCATTAACTAGCTTTAGTTAATATAATTTATATGATATAAGTTAATATAATAGATGTTAATATAAGATAAATTAATACAATATAATTTCATTTAAATAACTGTGTATGAGGAGGTAGTATTTTCACAGAACAGAAGAAGACTATATTGCAATAAAAGTCTGCGGTTTGAAATTTAAATATGGATTAAGTTATATGCAGTCCATAGACAGTATTATTTCTCTCAACTATATTAAAACCAGTCTGAGCAAACAACACTGTAAGCCCTTTCATTCAGGTATCATTTATTCTGATTTCCTCAGGAAAGTACACTATCTGCTTCTGCAGTGTTTGAGGGCACATGCATGTTTGTCTGCTTCTTTCTGCCTATTGTGTTTTTTTAGATTTTGAGGGATAGATAGACTAATGTTAGACATAAAACTATCCTCCATTCTCTATGAAAATTCGTGTTTTCTAAGCTGTTATACAAATGTTTTAAGTGACTTGTAATAAGATGTTCCTAAAGGAGAGAAGTTTGTTTCAGTGTTCTTGTCATTTGAATTTAAATAATTTGTATTTAAACACTTCTGTTGTGCTTTTTTTTTTTTTTTCCCCAAAAAACTCATAATATTTCTTATGGTCCAAATAATGACTTTGCGATCCTTGGGATGAGCTTAAATAATTTAAATAATTGGTTGCTTTTATAACACCTGAATAATATATCTTTGTATCATTTTAGAAGTCCAGTCAGGTATCTCTTTATTTACCTGTTTATTTCTGGTACAAGGGAAAAAAAAAAAAAAAAAAAAATATCAGCTGCAAAACCAAAATATTTTTTCTATAGCATGGCTTATACATTACATTTTACAGAATAAAAATGGAAGAGACATAATATCCTTCATCATTGCTTCAGGTGATAACAAATCTGTATTCCGATACCTAGCAATTGGTAATTAGTAGTAATTATTTTCATTAGAGCAAGATATGTGTAGATGGCATGTGCAGCTGAAATTCAGCAGCAAAACTGTCAGGAAAATGGAATAAAAATGCAGTGACTTAAGCTACACCTGTGAATATTAGTTTGGCGGTAAATACGATGGAAACTGAAAGGGAATACTTTAGCAGAAGACTACACAAAATAAGATACTCAGACACAATAACTTACAAGTGTCCACCAGAAGAAGGAAAGGAGAAAAAGGAAAGGGAAGGATACAACACAAACTAATAAATGGAGAAGAAACATTAAAACTAGAGTGGGAAATAACTTCAGATATATATAAAAAAAAAAAAAAAAAAAAAAAAAAAAAAAAAAGAAAAGATGAAAGAGAGAGGAAGAATTAAGTTTACTTTAATTCCTCCATATAGAGACTCGTCAGTCAGGACTCCCTAAACCCAGCACCTTAAGTCACAGCACCCTATGCCCATGCCTCAATGAATAATGCAGACCCAGTTCTCTTTGTCCTCTACACTCAGCACTCTTGACACAAAAATCACCAGAAGTCTTCTCATCCAAACTTGTTTGCCACCACAACCTGTTTCCTTGTCTACCCTGCAGTATGATCTGTCCTACAAGCCCTTGGATGATCTCCAGAGGTTTCATGATCTGTAGGAGATCAGCTCTATCCCAAAGCAGTCATTGTCTCCATTGCAAGCATAAGACTCTTTCTGATACCTTAGTTTCAAATTGCCTAAATCGTGAAAATGATCATCAGTCACTGTTGGAGGTGGTTGGACTGAAGACCTGTGGAAAAACTCTCTCGGTGGTGTGACTCACATTCACCTTCAGAAATGGTTTTCCTTCTTTTGTACTGTGTTCCTTATTCCTTTTCTTATTCCTTTAAAGGTACTATCTTTTTAACAACTGTTACAGAGAACAGGGATCTCAAAGGAAGAATGTTTCCCTTTTTCATTATTATGTGTTTTCCTGTTTAGAAACATCACCATTTGTGTTGAGAACAGGATGTTTGTCTTTCCTTATCAGCTTCCCACAGTATATTACTTACACATATCCTTTTCTGAACTTGGGTGCCCCTCTCTCACATAAAGATGATCTTCTAGGGTCTACTTCTCAAGTGTCACAGAAATTTCTCCCTCAAATTGTAGATAATATTGCTGAAGCAGGGCATGAGGATATACTGTCCAGAATATCTCCAGTACTGTAAATATAGTAAACTTATATTATTTGTTTTAAAAAATCCATAATTAAATAAAAAAAAATATGAGGGTTATCAAAAATAATGAATACTGATTTCACATATATTCATATAATATTCAGAAAGACAGTGATTAAATAGTCTCCACATATCACAAACCAGCTGACCTTAGCCATTCTAAGAAATAAAATTTATGGTTTTCAGCAACTCACAGAAGTCACCTAGAGTGCCTTAGACAACACATATCTTTATATCATTGTCATGATGAATATAGAGCAATGAGATAGTGTAGACATGCTCTTAATCAACTGCTTGATGTTTTTGACAGATTTCAATTTGTGCTCAGTGAGTTTGGTAGTTGAAATCTAACAAAGTGTTTCCCAAAGTAATGTATATTGCTGCTTTTTCACACAATAGATTTTGGTATTTGGTGCTTGTATGACTGTGGGAGAGATTCCACTGAGTACTTAGGTGGTATGTGTAAGAAGCAGGAAGGAGTAAAAGGTTGAATGATTTACCATCAGAAATAGAAGAGTCCATTTTATTAGTTCCAAGAAGACTATGTCACTTAAAGCTTTTATTCACAAGCAAAAAACAATGTATTTTTTCTGTGAGTCCCACTTTTCTAGCAAACAAGTATTTTGTATGTGAAATAAATACATTAGAGATGTCCAGTAAAGTCCTTTAATGACCTATATTATTTGCCTCTCTTTCAGAACAAACACCAGAATAAATGTAATTTGAACATTTTCAAGGCATTTTGGAGGCTGGTTCATGATTATAAATTCTCTTTTAATATAATCAGTCTCAGAAAGGCATGGTTTGACTGTCAGTGAGTTGGTGTCCATTCTTGCTTGCATGGAAGTCATTTTGAAGGCAGTGAGCCTTTGGATGAATCCAAATACTCCAATATACAATTTGGTGGTCGGTCTCTTGACTAAGAATTTTTTGTCCTCATCATCTTGCTTGAGTTCTTGTTGTTCCAAAATAGATAAGGCAGATATTTTTTCAGGTTGTAAACTCATTAAAAAGAGCAAAAACGGACTTTGAGAGATTATCTAATCCCTAATCACTATCCTATACTTAAGGATCAACTGTACCTATTTCTGATACACATTTAACCTGCTTTTAAAAAATGCTCACTTATATGGATGTTGAAATTTCCTTATGTAAATATTTCGTTAGCTCTCCTTCTAATTCCATCAGTATCAAAGGCTGCAAATGAAACTATTTCTCTTCCAATCCACTACGAGCTTTGAGAATGCATGATCTCCTACCTCCTTAAAACATCAATATCAAGACTTATAATTTCTCCTTTTTTATTATCTAGACCTAACAAACTCAGTTCTTTCTTTTTTGTCCTGTTTGCCAGAACTTCATTAATTTTCAGAGCTGTCCACTGGACTCTCTTCATACTGGTCAGTATTTTTATTTAATACAATATTCAAGTGTTGCTCTTTTAGGGAGAAAAGGATAATACATGTGTTATAAAGAAAGTATTCCTTTTTATATATCCAAGTATGGTATTTGCCTTTTGCCAGACCTGCTTATGTATCTATGTTCAGAACTGGGTACTTGTTTCTCACCTTTTTTTCTTTTTTTTTCCCCCTCAGATTGATAATTTCCAGCTAAATGGAGAAACTTTGCACTTGCCAATACTGAACAGCAACATTCTTTTTTTTGTTAAGATCTTTTCTCCACTTTGTGAAGACTCTTTTTTTAAATTCTGAACTGTTGACATTTTCAGCTTTGCAAAAATGGAAGCAGAGGAAAATAAGATCTGATAAATTTGCTTGGCATAAACAACTATGTGAAAAGGTTATATGTTGAAACTGCCCATCTCATAAGAAGGGTTTATTAGTGATTCACTCTTCTCTTAGAAGGGAAAATAAAGTTATATTTTTTCAACTTTTAGCTGGTTGGGTTGATTGCTAGAATGTTTATCAGGTAATAAAGAAAAAAGTTAAGTTGTAATCATAATGTAAATGTGGTGGTAGAAATCTGGTAGAGATCAGTTAATAAATCTCTGTAATCTATGTTATGTGTGTGGTTCATGGTTCTGAGCCCCACAATTTAAGAAGGACTTGAATGTGTCCAAAAGAGAGCAACAAAACTGCTGGAAAGTCTGTAAGGCATGTACTGTGAGGAACAGCTAAGGCCTTTGGGCTTGTCTAGTTTGGAGAAAATGAGGCTGAGGGACAGCCTCACTGTTCTCTACAGCTCCCTGAGGAGGGGCAGTGGAGAGGGAGGTGCTGATCACCTCTCCCTGATACCTAGTGATAGGACATGTGTGAATGGTTCAAAGCTGTCTCAGGGGAAGTGCAGACTTGACATTAGGAAGCATTTCTTTACTGAACGTGTGGTCAAAAACTGAAACAGGCTTCCTAGAGAAGTGGTCGATGTCTCATGTCTATCAGTGTTAAAGGGGCAATTGGCTATTGCCCTTAGGAATATACTTTAACTTATACTCCTCTCCTCTCTCTCCTCTTTCTCTCTCCTCTCCCTCTTCTCTCCCATATATATTAATATTTAATATATATTAATATATATTAAATAATGACAGATTTGGAAAAATGGTTTATCAATACAGAAGGTACACAATTATGTAGTACAGCTCTTTGGAGTTTACCCTGTGTCAATGTTTACAGTATCTCTTTTCTGAACCTACCTGTAAGATCCTACAACAAAAGTAAAGTAAAAAGCTGTTAAGAGAAATATAAATTATGATCTGAACTGGATTAATTCCATTTATTTCCATCTGAACTGAGAGACTTTACTCTCCTTTTGGTAATATAACTCAGAATCCCCAGAACAGAATGGATTCTACGTTCCCATAGTGACTACAGTGTTACAAGCAGTTACTGATTCGAGCAATAAGAGATGTTCAATTGGATATTGTGTAATTAAATTTAATCATACTGTGGACTATTCTAGAAAGGCTGAAGTCCCTCATCACTTGGTCAACCAAAAATTAATAAACCTATCATGCATCAGATTTTTGTCCTGAGTTTGAGTGAATGGTGGGTTTTTTTTTGGTAGCGGGGGAGGGGGCTATAGGGGTGAGAAGTTTCTTGAGGCTTCTGTGAGAAGTTTCTTGAAGCTCCCCCAGCTCCAAGTTAGCTCCACCTCTTCACCAAAACTGAGCCAATCAGCTGCACCTCTGCAATAACATTTAAGAAGGGACGTGGTGAGGAGGAGTTGCTGCAGCTGCGTGAACACCAAGGTCAGTGGAGGAACGGAGGAAGAAAGGAGGGGGGAGGTGTGCTGGAGCAGAGACCCCCCTGTATCCTGTGGTGAGACGGCAGGGCGCCCCCCCCCCCCCCCCCCCCCCCGCTGCCATTCATGAAGATCTACGGTGGAGTAGACATTGATTTATTGCCTGGGAGGGGCCTCTCATGGCCAAACAAGGTGACAGTGCCCAAAGAAGGCTGGGATCTTGTGGGAAAAAGTAGCACTTGCTGTTGCAGTTCAGTGCTGGGAGGACTGCAGTATGCAGAAGTGACCAACGCCAAAGCAGCTCTGGAAGGGCTGCAGCCCCTGGGAGGGACTCCAGCTGGACAAAGTTGGTGTCCCATGCCAGAGCAGTGTAAGAAAACGCTGCAGACAGTGGGAGGGACTCAGGTCAGAGAAAATTTGTGGAAGATTGTCCCCTGTGAGAGGGGGACCATGATGGAGCAGGGGGAACAAGTTCCAGAAGCTCCCCTCACCGAAGATGAAAGAAGCAGTAATACTGACTGCACTCCCCATTCCCTGCCTCCTGCACCGCTGAGGGGAGGAGGTAGAGATATCAGGAGCAGAACTGAGCCTGGGAAGAAGAAAGAGGTGGGGGGAAGGTGCTCTCAAGTTGTAGCAATGCTTCTCACTGTCCTACTCTGTTAAGTGTTGCTGTTAGTGTCTGTAATAAATCTTTGTTCTTTGGTTTTCTTCCCCTAATGAGTCTGTCTTTTGCCCATGACCATAATGGGTGATTTTCCCCTCTCTGTCCTATCTCAAATACCATGTCTGGCTTATTTGTCCCTTCTCATTGCTGGGAGGGAAAGGAAGAGTGAGCAGCATTGTGGTGCTCACTTGCCCTCTGAGCTCAAATCATGGCAAAAATATCTAAGTTTACTGGAGGTAGCAGACTTCATCTTGATAGATCCTTTCAGTCTGAAGGTGAAACACTGGTAATTAATATCTGAATATACTTTATAGATGCTATTACATTTACCTTAGTAATCTATTTCATATTTCCCTATGAGAAAATGAGATATTTTCAGATTTGCTGAAGTCAAGATGTATGACTTCTACTGTCTTCCACCTAAAAGACCCTTCATCCTGTCACTGAAAGAAATTACATTGACTTGAAATTATTTGGCTTTGACAAATAAAGTGGCTATTCCTCACTTATTCTTCAGTGTTGGTGTTTACAAATAGTTTCATTTTTTGTTCTGAGTTTTTTTGAAGAACTCAAGCTAGATTGACAGATCTGCTGTTGTTTTTCTTTCTCTTTTTTGCTCTTTGAAAAGCAGGTAGTACGAGAGAGATTCAAACTGCATCTCACCTAATTTTAGACATCTCATCTAGATGCCCAAATTAGATTCAAACACAATCAATGGAGAAGAGAAAAAAAACACACAAAACAAAACACAAAAAAAAACCCACAAAACAAAACAGAGAAAAATAGTGTGTAAGGAAGCCTAACATTAGTCTCCATATCTGCCTGGGAAACTATGTCTCCTGTGCCTATATATGGCAACTAATTACCCAATTTAGACACCCAGATTGTCTAATATGTCTTTGCTGTTTGTCTATCTTCAAGGACCTCACTTGCCCTCCTTGACTTCTCAGAGGTAATTGTGCTAATCCTGGAGATCTTTTTGCCAGTTCTTTAAGAATACTAAGTAAGATAAAGTTCCTCTGTTCATCTTTCTTAAAACCTGTTTTAAAGTAATCTATTAAGCTGTATTATTCCTCTATGGTAGTCTGTTGCTTGTGTTGATTATTTTGGTTATCTAATTGCAGTTCATCTTTTTAGTGAGATGGCACAAAATACTTCTGCTTTTTGTCTTCTTTCTTGAATAATGAGTCCATACCTCCCTTGGTCTTCCTCTTACTATTAATGTACTTTTCTTCTCCTTTCTCTCCTACATGTTACATAATGTTTGTACATATCATACAGGTCCTTTGTTGTTTTTTTCTGATTTTGTTCCCCAGTTGTTTTTTTTTTTTTTTTTCCCTAAATTTTTATAAGCATTTTGAATCAGTATTAACTTTCAGTAAGCTTATTCTCATGTGTAATGTCAAAGCAAGACATACTTGGTCATGATGGTCTTTTACTATTTTTACTATTCTTTACCCTCCACAATTGAGAAATCCTGCTTTCTGTTGTTGATAGATCCAACAGGTCTTCAGGTAAAAGTAAGCAAAATTTAGTGGAGACAGGTTTGTTTAATTTATACCTTCTTTGATGTGACATAAAGACTTTTAGCTCCTTTAACAAGCAAGAACTTGAAATAATGTGAAGGGTTACATTAGAATTACATTGCTTCTTGTGTCCTGCCTTTTCTACATCCATAATAAAATTTTCCATTGTTGAGTGTCCTCTATATCTTTATGGTAGATGAAGGAACAGTTGAAGTGACTCAGCCCCTCTTGAGAGATATTTTACGTCTTAGAAAATAGCACCCTCTAGCTATGAATTCCCTGTAACCACAATTGTCTTTGGTTTTACGCACCTCTAATCTAACTGCTACTTAAAAAATTAAAGAAATAGTACTAATGAATTTTAGAAAATTTATATGAAAAACAACTTGTATCAATAAAGTAACAATTATAACAATATGGAAAATTTACTTTTGGTAATTAAATATAAGACCAATTTATAACTCCCATTCCAATACATAAGTCATAAGCAGAAGACACTCAGCCAGCTGTAAAATGGTTGGCCATTGCCATGCAGCTCGCCCTGTGTCAGAGTTTTCACATGAAGAGAAAAGAGGTGGCTGTAGTACCAGCAGGACTCACACAAGGATCTCATATATAGGCCAAGTCCTCCACTGCTTTCTCATGCCTAGAGTGGGTCTTGCAGAACTTGGTAAGCCTTGTCAACTACTTTCTATTTTGTGGACAAACAGATAGCTAGCTTATTTTTCAGGACAAAATTATTGTAACTATTTAGTATAATAACAGCAATAATACAAAAATGTAAGGCGGTCATGCGAACAGTAATGAAAGCACAGAAAAGTACTATATCAAGCTTTCGGTGCAGTTATTTCTCTTGGAATCATCACTAAACACCCTCTATGTTGATTAGAGTGATTGAGAAAATGATAGTTTTCTACTGTAGTATAAAGAAAAAAAGGGAGGTTATTACTACTGTATTAGTTACTAGCATGCATGTTAAAGGAATCAATATGTAAGCACTTAACTAAGGACGTTATGTGTGATAAGCAAAACAGTTTCATAAAGAATGGATCATGTAAAGGCAATGACAAAGCTCTGATGAAATTGCTAGCTTGGTGAAGAAATCTGATAAAGTTAATGCAGTTTATCTAGACCTTGCGGAAGGCTTTGTAATAGAGTCCAGCCCAGAAACGTAAAATTAGCATGATGCTGCCTTGCTGAGAACACCAACAGGGGAAATTAATCTGATTCATAAAGTGACAATAAGGAATAAAATCCCACTGGAGAGAGGTTAGAAAGAGGTTAACATGGGGTCTTCTTAGCACTGAGAAGGAAAAAAGATACATAACTAACACATTTATGTGAATATCCTATTAAACAGGTACAAATGAAGATGTGTTCAAATAAAATCAGTGAAGTAACAGTATCGGGAAAGCGGAAAAGAGAAATCAGGTTTAGATTCCTAGTCTTTTATGGTGCAAGTTGATGATTAGAGGGACTAACAAAGGAGCTCGTTAGGAAGCAATAAACAAGTCAATGAGGATGATAATGGACAAAATGCTGAGAAAAAACCTCACAGGACTTGATTCACAGCAATGTTTTTCTTTGGTAATTTCAGTATAATTGCAGTGTAAAACTAGATTCACTTAATGCAGCATCAGCTAAATTGCCTCAAAACCAAAAACTAATAACTGTTTCCCAGCAAAAATAAAAAGGTATGTATAATTGAAGGGATTCTGGAACTATTCTGTATTGTTGAAATAGGCATTCAAACACTTGAAAACCTTGTTTTTTATTTTGCATTGTTTAACTTGCCCTGGTTTTCTTCCATTAGTTTATTTCCCATATGATTCATTGTGCTGACTTACCTTTATCTTACGGATGAATGAAAGACAAAAACAACTTGAAACTCAAAGTTTTGTGATGTGGAAACTAATTAGAATAATTATAACAAGTAACAAGGAATTCCTTCCACATTTCTATATGCCAGCATCCTCAGAAACAGCATATCACCTCTATTTCACTCTAGGTAACTTGTTAAATAGTTCAAGGTCCTCTGTAAAGGCAAAGCATATATCCTATTGAGTTATTTTAAGAAATTTGTCTTTAAGATTCTTATGAAAATTCTATACCTAAATAAACTGAATACCAGTTTGATTCTGGCCTGTAATTTCCTATGTTTTGCTTCAACTGACCATCGCAGATCCTATAGGATTATTAACTCAATCTTTGTTTACATGTGAGATAGCAGAAATATCAATAACAGAGGACTCTCTCGTTGCTTATTAGTCTTTCCAGAGTGCAGACAGAAAAAGAAAAAAACCTCTTAGAACCCTAAATTAATACCTCAAGTATCCTAAACATAGAGTTTAACTATAATACTGCACATTTATCTGATCAGAATAACTCAGAAAATTATTACAATAAAGGATTGGTATGACATTTAGATAGTCCTATATCTTACATTTTATTACAGAGTAAAACTAACTTTGAGAGTCTTAGTATTGGGTGTTTTAATATAATTTCTCTAAGTCTATTAATTTAAGGTCAGTACACCTCTCAGGGCCTATCTGAAAAAAATGAAGCAGTGAGGCCTAACTGAAAATATGGTGGCTCAGAAGATTTCTTCTGAATCCTTATTCAAAGATGAATTTCAATCACACAGCAGACCTCATTTTTAGAAATAAAAGTTTTAAGCCAAGAAGAGCAGACCCAGGGTTTTCTGATTTATTTCTAGTTTAGTATTTATAGGCCTTAATTGTTGGAAATTTCTGAAGAAAGTGAAGTGTCTGTCTGTGTACTATGTACATGTAACTGTGGCTGGCTAATGTAACACTATATAACAAGGTGTACCTTGCATTTTCCATTATTAAAAAAAAAAAAAAAAAATCACCAAAAATATATGGCCAAAGTTTGAGCCATAGTTATTGTGGAATATCTGCCACACACTAAATTTACTCTTAAAAATCAATAAAATTCAATTTTAGAACAGTAGTGGGGGGAATAAATTGTTTTACCATGGTCAGTCATTATTTTAAATAACTATTTCAGTTACTATACTTCAGAGCAAAAAGTTAAATCTGTCTTATGAATGGTTGTATGTAAAAATCTTTTTAAATATGGCTAAGTTACAAGCCTCGAAAATCTCATATTTCTCAAAATTGAACATGCTGAGTACAGAATTTATCCTTCTACTTCTTCACTCTACTGACTAGATACCCATGTACTCCTCCAGAGAGTAATTATTGAGACCTCTTTAGAGGCCTTAATCAATAAAGAAACATGAAAAATCCTGGTCAAAGCAAGGATGCCTGAATTTTCAGAAAACTTTTCAGAGTTTTTACTAGACTTTTCTTCCCAGAGCCAAACTGACTTCTTGTTTCAACATTTACCCCTCTCTTTTATCTAAATCTCCTTCCCTCGCCTCTTTGTAGTCCCATCAGACCTACTTCCATTCAACAGTTCCTCTCCACTTCCTATTTCTTTCTCTCTAGTTTAATTAGTCATTGGATAGTCTCACCCACAGAAATGACTTCCAATAACTAACAAAGTTTGCTGATATCACTTTGTCTGCTCTGTGTCAAAAAAAGCTAAACTAATGTTTAAACAGATTCTCTTGTCTAGTTAAACTGGAATCTTTGGGGGAAAGAGATGGTTGTATTACAAAATATATTACCAGAGGGACAAAAATTTACAACATGAAAAGGAAAATAGAGACTGCAGAGAAATGCCAGCAGTTCTAAGAATGACAAAACAAGAATTTTGTATGGTTTTGTGCACCTTTTGTGTACCTCTTCATAGATTTTCCTGATTACACAGCTCTATACCTCTCTACAGAACTGTCTTCATTTTTGCAGTTTCAGGAGGACTCAAGTACTGAAATAAGACTGAATAAAGAGAAGGGTTTTTTGGTATCTTTGTCTCAAGATGATACATTAAAAATCAGGCATCCTTGTCTCTTCTGTGTATTTTTTATTAAATACCCAAATGTTTAGATCATTGTTACATTTGTAGGACTACAGACCATGCCCTTGTAAAGCTGTATAGACCTGTAGCAACTGATGACCTGCACCAGGTCTTTAATCTCTACATTAACAGACTTTCTCAAAATATATCATGAAAATAAAATAAAATATACACAAACTTATACATGTATTACAACCAATCTACTTTTAGAAAGCTGTCAATGCTACCAGAAGTACTATTACTTTTTATGTAACTACTAATATTTAAATTACTAATACAATTTTAAAAATATTAATGAGCACTATATAATTGACATATGATACATCATTACAGAATTATTATTTATTACAATATTACTTTTATTAATATATTTAAAAGAAAAATACTTAGATATCACAGTACAAGCAATAGCATAAACCACAGTCCCAGATCTAGTGTAACTTATGTGAAATTCCATCATCTGTGTGAATTTCTTTGTAAAATAAATGTATTTTCAACTGCTTGAACAGATTTTATTGCAGTTTACTTCTTTTATTGCAGTGACTAAACTAAAAGTGATATTACTTGCCAGGAGTTGTCTTATTTTTAGAATAGACATTCTGTATAGACATGTACTGCATCCAGCTCTGGGGCTCCCAACATCAGAAGGACATGGACCTACGCAAGCAGATCTGGAGGAGGCCACAAAGATGCTCAGGGGGCTGGAGCACCTCCCCTATGAGGACTGGCTGAGAGTTGGGATTGTTCAGCCTGGAAAAGAGAAGGCTCAATGGAGACCGTATAGTGGCCTTCCAGTACTTAAAGGGGGCTACAGGAAAGATGGGGAGGGACTCTTCATCAGGGAATATAGCAATAGGATGAGGGACAGCAGTTTAAAACTGAAAGAGGGCAGATATAGATTAGACACAAGGAAGAAATTATTTCCTGTGAGGGTGGTGAGACACTGGCACAGGTTGCCGAGAGCAGCTGTGGCTGCCCCCTCCCTGGAAGGGTTCAAGGCCAGGTTGGATGGGGCTTTGAGTAACCTGGTCTAATGGAAGGTGTGCCTGCCCGTGGCAGAGGGGGTTGGAACTAGGTGACCTTTAAGGTCCCTTCCAACCTGAACCATTCTTTGATTCTGTGATTTTATGATAAAACATATTGAGAAATATAACCTAATCTTTTCAATAAATTTTAAAGGAGTTTAATTGTTTTCAACATCTTCTACACTTTTGTAAAGGAAATCAAAAGAAATATTTTTGTATTCTGCTCTATCTGGGGAAAAATGAAAATCTTTACCTAGGTAAAAACATTCTGTGAAAGCCTCAATTTAAGAGAGAAAGCAATTTTCCTTTGAAATTTTTTTTTAACAATAAACATTTCAACAAGGTCTGGTGCTGAAGCATAGTACAAAGCATAAAAGAGAATCTTATTCTGCTGCTGTCTCAGCTTCATTTGTTATAGAAAATCAACCCAAAGAGTGTTGTTCACCAGAACTGTAAACTTAACACCTTTCATGCATTCTAATAACATAAAAAGAAAATAGGACCATAAGCACTAGCTCTCTCCATTCTTGATGAGGTTCTGCTATTACACACTTGCTTCATAAATTATCTGTTGGCTCCAAGCCACATTCAGCCTTCACTTGATGCTCTGATCTCTGCCAGAGGACCTGAAATACAGGAGGATTCAGCAAACTGTCTTCTGTTGTCATCCCAATAGCTAAAGTCTGGCATGGCAGCATGGCATTTGATTGGTAGAATGCCACCTAATAAATTAATTTAATAGATAATAGAATTTAATTGCTTGAGTGTCTCCTTTCTGTAGCATCAGCTAACCTGATGAGTAGCTTACATTTTTGCTGACACAGTCAGCAGTTGTGATGGCCTTTACAGCAGTATTATCATTTTCTGGCCAAGACAGGAGGAAGTCTTTGAGGGTTCGCATCACTTCTCTATTTCCGGCTCAGCTACCTGTATAGAACTTGTTCAGGCTCCATTTACATACATTCCTTGCTTGCAGAAACTGCTCATAATTAACCATTAAATCTCCTAAAGCAGAGAGAGAAACTATTTTTGGATGACTGTGATTTGGGAGCCCAGTAGCACTCTTGCTGTTTCAAAACACTCAAAAAATGTGATGGGCTCAAAGGGCACCCCTTTTTACAAAACTTGTAAGAGATCCTCCTGTAACAGCATATTTTGATGCTCTAGATACTGTGTGAACACATCATATTCACGTTCTAAAAGGAGTGACTTATGCCTTTAAGATTGGACTTCGTAATTTAAGAACATTATTTTATCCTTCTTCCCCACACTATCATCTTGTGTCACACAAAGGTTGTCACCTTTATATTTTGGTCACTCCATCAATAACCTTAGAAAAAAGTTATGTATATCATATTTAATTCTTCCTCATTGCTGTTGGGAGGCAACAGAAATGCAGGTAGGGCATACCTGCCATTGTAACAGCATTGGACAATTTGTGACTGAACACAAATACTTATCAGAAAAATTTGGAACGGAAAGACATCAGTAAAAAGGGAAACAGATGAGTATGGGGAAGATTCCTCACAGAAAGGGAGTCAGATCTGTGATGATAAGGCTTTCACAAGATCTCATCATTGGGGGAAAAATAATTAAGTCCATTTTAAAAAGACAAGGATTTTTGGTAGCAATCATGATTATCATATCAGCTATATCTACTAAAGGCTCTATCCTGAAGGATTTAGTTTTCTCAGATCTCACTTCTTAAAAATGTGGGTTTGTAGCAGAATCAAGAGGGAAAAATATTGGAAATGTGCCATATATAATCTGATATGATGTCTGAAGTAGATAATATGTATTTCCAAAATAAGTAGAAAACCCTGGGCACTAAGTTTGGAGCTACTGAGATTGGAGTGATTACTCTAGCTTTTGATGGCTGGAAAAGTCACCAGTGTACAGAGTCCTGTTGAAGAAATATCCCTTCTACACGCTCTGTTTGCTTAACCAGTCAATAGAAGTCAGGAACCTAGATAAGCAAAAATCTTTAACCATGTTTTTGAGAAGGGGCTTCTGGTTTTAGTTATGTTTGAAAACAACCGCAAGAAAATGTCCCATTTCCGCTGCTAACTTGAGTATGTTATCATTTGACATTGTGCTATTGATCACAGACATTCTACTGTCAAGTATGGTACATAGACACCTGGTACCAGTATTTTTCTGGTACTAGGAGAGACAGCAGAATGTTCTCAGAAAATAGTATTTTTGTTCCTCCTCAGTATAATTTAGACCACAACTCAAGACAGTTGCTCTAGCTACACTCCATTTCTGTACTGCTCTTTACAGACTGAACACACTACTCTTAATTTTTGACATGTTTGCTAGCTACACAGCTGGTAAATACACGACACACTCACTTTTCATGAAAACTGGGATTATTCACAGATTAGTGTGGACATGAGGCTTTTTCAGAGTGAAATCTGAAATAAAACCGATTTCTCATTAGGTCTTAAACTAATTTCTTTAAGATCTGGGTGTGAGTTAATTAAGCTTTGATAATTTGAAAAATCTTTTGTTTTAGCCCAATGTTATAGGTAGCAAATCTTTAGTCCTACAACATCATAGTGGATGCAACCTCCTGCTTTGCTCCAAATACGAGACAACAATTCTTAGTAAGCATTTCTGCCTTACTGTTTAGAGGTCTTGTACTTTTATTTTTTTCCTTTCTTTTGTAAAAAATCTTTTCATAAAATCTTACTTCTTTACTGCTACTGTCTAAAACAGTTCAATGAATTGCAGAAACACTTCTTCTATTAAAGTGATTTTTCCTTACTTATATGAAAACTTAAATGTCCACAAGAACTTTTTTAGTAGTGTCTTAGCCAAGGTAACACAGACCTTAACATTGAGATCAAATACTGGGACATTTATAGTTAATGTCAAAAAAGCCCCAAACCCTAGACAGATTTTTTTTTTCATATTTATCATAATTATCTCAGTTATCTGATTACATTTTCCATATCGGGGTAGAGGAATTACACCAGTAGTTTAAAGTGGCTACTATTGAAATGCAGGCTTCAAATCAGGGTTTGTGAATACTGCCTAAGATATTCAGAAAATAATTTTCACCTCTCTGTGCTTCAGTTATCTCATCTGAAAACAATGGGTATAATAATAGATGTTCTGCAGTTCGCTACAGTGCTATGCAAGATTTAGTCAATGGATTTAGTAATTTTGGAAGGACAAGAAATGTATCACAGAAAGGCATAAGCATACCACTTCAGATATTAGTATTCATTTATATATATACACATTTAACTTGTATTACACTTTTATTAGCGAGTTAAAAGATGAAAATCTTTGTAATTTGATGGTCAGTCATTTATGTGTTCTTCAATGAGCCCTATGCATACTGAATATGTAGTTTTGTCTGTTACAGAACTTGAAGCCTCTAGGGGACAGACAGATAAGTACTGTAAAACTTCAGAATAGTGCAGAAAGATGCAGGACAACTGTGGAAAGCTCACATTTATATGTATAAATATAAATGAACATATCTTTGAATTAATTGTTAAGTTCTACATATCACAGCTGGAACTGCTTTGTGATGAAGCAATATAGTAATAACCCAACTTTATAGGGAGTGCTAGAAATGGTAGGGGAGAAACACTCCAGCATGTATGGAAAATATTGGTGTGTGGCAATTGCCAGAATCATTTATGGATTCTATTTTTGTAATATTCCACAATAAAAGGAAGGAAGTGTGCTTTTATACCTCAGAAGAAAATGTAAAATGTTACAAGAATTTATATGAACAGGAGCATTATGGTCACAACAAGTCTTAAGAGGAAAATATAATAATATGCATAACAACAAGTAATAAAAAGAATTCTTCAAGATTTTCTTACATTATTTATTTTCACTAACAGCTACCAAGAGTTATTTATCAGCTTTTAAATTACTTTTTTTTAATCTTTCTACTGGTAATATTCACATCTTGAATATCTGATGTCTTTGTAACTTTTAGTCTGGAAATAAAAGAATGAAAAAACTTCTGTATATATCGATTATTTCATTTGATCCATCGTAGCAGAAGTGCAATTTGAGGCAATCCTGACAACTAAACAAGAGAAGCCTTACAATGAAGTGCTAATCCCTGCATGAAAGTAGAACAACAAAGTGTCAGTCTTGCTCTAAGTTTCATCCCACTCTAACTTATCCATCTCAAATCACTCAGAGCAAACCCATCTTTATCTTGAAGAGAAAACATGCATGTTCTCCCAGAACTTAAAATTTAGCAGTGGTGTAGGATAGGCAGAGGGCTTAGATTTCAGCACTAAACAAGAGATGTCATCCGTTCCCTTGACTATTGTAGGACTGGAAAGTTTATCATATTATCTTAGTAGATGCTTGAGGTTAATATGAAGCTTTTTACTGGACTGGGAAACAGTCTTTCTGGAATTTAGAAGGAGCTACTTGAGGTGCTCTCTGAAACAATGATATTCAAATACTGATTCAAAGGCAGGACACAGCTGTCTATAGGTCACATTTATTCCCTGTGATATATAAGGTCTGTCTTGAAGGATACTGTGCTCACAGTGCTCCTTTGGAGTCAGAAAGCAGCAACATCATGACCAATATTAGAAGAAGTAACAGAGATTTTTTTTGCTTCTCTGCAGAATAAGCATGTTTTTTCTACAAGAATAATGTGGACAGTTCCCACACTAGCAAGGCCTTGGGTATCTGCAGTTTTTCTAGTGGTCTGCATATGAAACACTATGTGAAAAAGTAGATGAAGTTTTGATCCAAGAGGAATTTTGAAAGTGGCTAAAAGGAGGAAAGTATAATTTCTGGCCTTAATTTCTGTTTTAAAAAGAAAATTCAAATCTTAATGAAAACATTGGTTTGAACATGTCATTTATATGCATTCTTATATAATTTAAAGGAAAATACTTTCTGTCCAAATGAGAACTCATAAGACTCTCTTAATTGCAATTCTACTTTTTTTTGCTGTCTGCAGCCTATCCCACAGTCATCTAATTTTTACAGATGTTGCTCAGATAGTTAATACCTGAACATCGGTTTCCCATGTGGCTTACCAGAATGTCTGATATGGTTAGTTAAATACAAAATATGAGAAGAAAAACAAACTAAAGAAAAACTTAGTACTTATGACAATGTTGTTCCAGGGAGATGATGTTTATTAGAACCCTTCTGCAATTTCTTAAGTCAGTGTGTGCTGCAGCACCGCTGTTGAGCTCTCTGACTGTATGTTCTTTGCAAACTCCTGCAGTCCTGCTATAATACCTAACAATGTAAAAAGTTCCCTGTTTTTCTCATAGGCACTAGATATGCAGGTTCCAAAACTTCAGTTGCTCAGCCCCAACATATGTCAGAGCATGGAAGGCACCTGAAACTAAGGTAAACTTTATCTCAGAGCTTTTGACAGCAAGAGAATCAAGTAAACGGAACCCTTCAACATACACCATGGTTTCTAAATCCTGTACCAGCACTCATCCTCAAACAGGGGAAACATGACTGGTTTAATGGAGCTTGTATTAACATCTATGGTACCTAATGAGGAGCAGGAACAGGAAGTGAATGATACAGGCAAGATAATCCAGTTCGGTACTTAGAAACAACGGAAACAGAGTGATATGGCTGCTTTACCACTGACCTGGGGGTTGGGGTGGATTTCCTTACTCCAGGGTTCAGGTACATGCATTGGTTGTGTCCTAACCCTGCTGGTGTAAGATCTTGCTGGATATGCTTCCTTTTGCTCACATTAATCTTCTCCATTGTTGTGATTTGAATTCCAAGAATATAAATCTTGAGCCCGTAGGCAGAAGGGGGCCGTGGCAAGCTTTAACAAGTCTGGGTGTCCACAGAGGTCATGACTGGAAGAGCCATTTTTATGAAAAATAAGGAGGTGATTGGTGACAAGCAACATGGTTTCACTAAGGGCAAATTGTTCCTGACAAATCTGTTGGCCTTCTACGATAGGGTTACAGTGTTGGTGGATAAGGGAAGAGAAACTGACATCATCTACCTGGAATTGTGCAAAACATTTGACATCCTTGTCTTTAAATTGGAGAGACATGGATTTGATGGGTGGGCCACTTGGTGGATAAGGAATTGGCTGGATGGTCACACTCAAAATGTTACGGTCAATGGCTCAATGTCCAAGTAGAGAGCAGGGACAAGTGGTGTTCCTCAGGGGTCAGTGTTGGGACCAGTGCTGCTTGATATCTTTGTTGGTGACATGGATAGTGGGACTGAGCGCACCCTCAGAAAGTTTACTGATGACAACAAGCTGTGTTGTGCCTTCAACACGCTGGAGGGAAGAGATGCCGTTCAGAAGGACCTTGACAGGCTTGAAAGGTGGGCCCATTCAAACCTTGTGAAATTCAAAAAGGCCAAACACAAGGTCCTGCACATGGGTCAGTGCAATCCCATGCACAGATACAGGTTGGACGATGAGTGGTTTGGGAGCAGCCCTGCTGAGAAGGACATAGGGGTATTAGTGAATGAAAAACTGACTATGAGCCAGCAATGTGTGCTCGCAGCCCAGAAAGCCAACTCTTTCCGGGGTTGCATCAAGAAAAGTGTGGCCAGCAGGTTGAGAGTGGTGATTCTCCCTCTTTATTATGCTCTCAAGAGAAGGATATAGACCTGCTTGAGTGGGTCCAGAGGAGGGCCACGAAGATGATCAGGGGGCTGGAGCACCTGCCTTATGAAGACAGGCTGAGAGAGTTGGGGTTGTTCAGCCTGTAGAAGAGAAGACTCTGGGAAAATCTTCTGGCCATCTCCCAGTACCTAAAGGGGCCTACAGGAAAGATGGGGAGGGACCCTTTATCAGGGAGTGTAGTGCAGGATGAGGGATAGCAGTTTTAAACTGAGAGACAGTAGATATAAATTGGATATCAGGAAGAAATTTTTTCCTGTGAGGGTAGCAAGGCACTGGAACAGATTGCCCAGAGAAGTTGTGGATTTCCCCTTCCTGGAAGTGTTTAAGGTCAGGTTGGATGGGGCTTTGAGCAACCTGGTCTAATGGAAGGTGTCCCTGCCCATGCCCTTTGTTGAGACATGCCATTTATCTGACAACATGGGAGTTGCTAGGGGAGAGTCGGTTCTGTGGGTTGGACAGGCACTGAGGGCCCAGAGGGCTGGCGCCAAGGTTGTAGCTGGGGAAATCTGGTGCCGATGTGTTAATGATTTCTCAGAACTAATTGTAATATTCCCTCCCTGTTCCTGTAATTGTAATGAATGTGTAACATTCCACGTAATAAAAAGGAGTTGCTTTTTGCTCCAAGTGTGCACACTTGTAGAGGAGTTATTCCCCATGCACCCAGTGCTGAACAAACATACCTTCTTTATAACCTTACTGGTTGTAAAGTTGTTATTCTGCACGTTAACATGAACTATGCCTGAAAATAATTCACTTGAACACATCAGCGATGGGAAACATGTAGGAAGAAATTATCTTAAGCCTCAATTAAACACCCTGTTCATGCTTACAAGAGGAAACCAGGACTACATGCAAACAATTCTATTAATATCAAGAGCAATCCTGTAGCTCTTTACCAGTATTTATTTACCCAGTAAATAAACCTTCCCTTGATTTCATCAGAAGTCTTTCTAAAGTGGAGATTAAGAAATGCGAAACATCATACTATCAAGGAAATAGGTATACAGTGCCTTTACTGACTCTAATGACAAATCAGGGAAGATCTCAAAATCATGAATGTATTAATAAACTACTTCTTAAAAGGCCATATTCTCACAGTGACCAAAAAGATCATTCTGAGCTGTTTTTTTGAGACTGAGATATTCCAAAAACACAAAACAAACCCTATCATCTTATTTCATTTTTAAAAACTGGTAAAAATGTAACATTTTGGCTGTGAGGTTGTTTTTTTCCCCCCACATCATTCCACCTTACATCACTGACAACCAAGATGTTTATAGTGCTATTAATATCAAACCTGCATATGTGGAGTGACTTGGGGGTTGTTTTGATTCAAATTCTGCGGAAACAAATGTGCTGAGAGCAGGAAAAAATAAATTGGAAATAAGATGCAGCTTTTTAATGTTGAGGGTAACTGAACCTTAGAACAGTATGTTAAAGCATGCAATGAATCCTGAAACACTAGGAATTCCTAGTTTGAGAATAGATTTCTTTTAAAAAGTAGTATAAAGCTCAGTCATGTGTTATTTGACTTGGTAACGTTCATTTACAAACAAGGGAAGAACAGTACTTTTCACCTCAGGAATTACTAGGTGAAAATATATGGCTTATGTTATAATGGTTGGTAAAAATAATGTTTATTTCTCACCTTAAGGAGACAAAGAAAACCCCTCTTTTTTGAATAAAAAGTCACAGATAGCTGCAATTGAAACAGCTGCAGGTGATTAATTGTAAATAACTACCAACTGTTTGTCACTCTTAAAAAGGACAACAGGAAGGATAAACATCTCTTTACCATATCATTAATTATTGTTCCCATTGTTATTGCTACATATAGTTTGAATCTCTGCACTGAGCTTCACACTGCACTAGACATAGAAGAAATATAATGACATAATTCTTGTCCTTGGGAGTTAATGGTCCAAAAATAACCCACTCATGGAAATGTTTCTGTCAGGTGAGAGCATGGGTGGTAGAGAACTATTCTCTGTTGGTTCTAAACTGGATCAATGGATAATAAAGAGACTTCACTGTGCCAGACTGATGTTCTGGCACATTTCATGAGCATTAAAATCATTTGTGGATACTGATAGTATTTAGGAAGCAGGAGATTAACTTGGTTTAAAAAATCTGTAATGGTCTTTTTCAAAATGTTGATCTGGAATACTTGCAATGGAAAAGAAGAGAGGAATTTGAAGACTACTGTTACGAATTTTGTTTGGTGTCAAGAACATAAAAAATAGTATTTTTCCTAGTATTCAACTTCTGGTTTGTGTTTCCATGCTACACTATTAAAAGATGCAAGATTTTCCTTCTAGATTTTACTGTCTTTTGGCATCCTCTTTGTCCTTCTGCTTATTTTTTCATTCAGCTTTTCTGTGAATTTTCTGTGAAGCTCATATGTGGAAGTTTGTTCTGAATGGGTATAGAGGGAATCAAGTAATACAAACAGAAGGAAAAGGTTTCCATAAGAAAACTTGAAATCTTACAAAAGACTAATGTTTCCATTTAACTTCATTGTGAGTCTGCATTTCTATCTCCTTTGTCTTTCCAGTTCTACCTACTACTAAATTTCTGCTAGAAGTAAAAAAGTTAATATGGATTGCAATTGTAATAATTCAGGGAGGACTCTACAGGTGTGCACATTTAAATATTGAAAATACATGACATATGGATCAAATTCTTTTCTCTTATTCAACAAGTGCTTGTCAGTCACAAAGAAATTTTGGTGCCATTTTTCTCTTCATAGTAATAAAGAAAATGAGAAAAATCTCCAATCATATTATATACTAATACATTTTTTTAGCAAATGATCATACACTACGAGAATTATACTGCCTTTTCTTTTACCCCTTATCAAACACAATTATGTAATTACATTGTACAACAAAGGCATAAAAATGCTATTGGTTTCATGTAGCAGGATCTTATATCCATCTCTTACCAGCATGAGCCAAAAAAATTATAGATTATAGATTATATATTCATTATAGATACCCAAATAACCCAAACAGAGGTGTTAATGATGGTGCTGAGGAAATTGATGGATTATTAGAATGCATTTTTCCTTCTTTGTCCTTGATACCACTGCCAGAATAAGTCAACAAGATTTCAATATTCAAAAAGCAGGGTAAGAATTGAAAGCTGAACAGCTTTTGTCAGCTTAATTATTCATCTATTCACTATAAAGAATGGAACAATCTTTAAACAAGTATTTTTTCCCTTAAATTAAATTTTATATGGAATGAAAATGGGCTTCTTAAAGACCCATTATAGCATAGCAATGCCTTAGAAACAAAGCTGCATTGGTTTGTAATGTACTGAATATGACATATTTGGTTGTATAGCAGAAGACTGCATTCCTAGTGGTCCTATTTGATATGATTGTCCTTTAGTATGAAAGTCTTTGAGGTTAAATTCAAGGAGATCACACAGGGAATTATGCAGTCATGTAAAGAGGTTTAGTGTTGATTTTTTGAGAAGCTGAGAAACAAAGCACAGCTTTCGCTGGCAGGAGAGAGGCAGTATGAATTTGAATGATGCAAGACCCAAAAATACACGATAGGGAGATTTTCAGAAGAACCTGAAATTTTACATAAAGGTGCATAAGCACTGTGGAAGGAGTCAAGGAAGCACTAGAATGACCCACAGACATCAGGAAGGAAGAATACATCATTATTACCTGTTTATGCCTTCATTAATTAAATTAGTTCAGACAATGCTTCAGTGTGCTCATAAAAGCCTCTATCTTGAGCTTACAGCATCCTTTGCAAAAAGTGAGAAATACAGTCAAATCAGACTGGAATGCAATAATGTCTCCACATAACCAAGCCAAGGAAAATGATGAGCTATAAAGAAATCAAATCCAAGAATGATCTCTCTCCTTCACAGATACAAGCCCTAAACATATTTTTATCTTTCACAAAGTGTGAGCATTTCATCACGTCCTGCATATCAGGAAATATTAAGAAGCAATTTGCTCATAATGGAAGTGAATGCAAATCAATCTGCTCGGGTAAAATGACTTTGTAGAGGTGGGCTGGGAGAGAATTAGCCTTCATCTAGAAAAAAAAAACTGAGATGTTGTGCCTTAATTGTGTACTTTTTTTCTTCAGACTGCTCGAGTTTGCAGTTCAAAAGGGGTGGCGCTGCATCCCACACTGCCTCTCCTGCAATCTGTTCATGTAAGGACCATCCATCTGCTAGGTTTAAAGAGAACTCCAGTTGCTGTGTTTGTTCACAGATGTAGGTAGGAGGTTTGACTGCAGGTTTCTAAAACTCAAATCCAAGCTTATGAGACACATTTGCAAACATACTTGCATATAGCAGAGTCTTATCTATTTGCTGGGAAATGCTCTATTGTTTGACTTGTAAAACAGTTCCATTTAAATTGAAACATGGTAGTGATACTTACACATATAAAATTAAAATTGCACAATATAATTTCAATTTAATCAAGAACTGTAAAATATAAAATGACAGAAAACATTAAAGACAACATCCATGAAATTGTTATATATGAAATTGGATTTATTTGATAGAAGAAAGATCCGCAAGGGGAGTCTGTTTCAAAGAAAACTGTTTCTTAAACTGTGGAAAGTGCAGCACTTGAATATAACATTATAATTTCAGTTGATTCCCAAGAGTCCTCTACAAGTAGATCAATTTCTATATTTTTAACAATGGACTGAATTTACCTCTTTATAAGAAAATTAAAGATTATTGCAACAGTTTGATTGCAGCTCTAAGTTCTTTCTAATTCTTTCAGTCTTTCCTCAGAAATCTCCCTTTCTCATGAAAGCAAGTTCTTGATACTGGCAAGTAAGTGTGGAATACAACAGAGATGGTACAGAACAAAATGCACCAACACATGCCTATCCTGTTTTGGCAGAAAGATACCTTGTAGGAAGATGTTACTATGATATTTAAAAAATTATAAAGTGGGACTTTCTTCCTACTCTACCAGCTGCATTAGATCATTAGATTACAGTCCAAAACCAAGATTTGCGTTCACTTACAAGTGAAATTTTGTGCGACAAGGCTAATGCTATTATTATTGATGGATTTTATGGTTCATTATTTGACACCCTCTATGAACACAATTTGGTTTGAAAAAAAAATATTTTGTCAGTGAATCACAAGCGACGTATGTACATATGGATGATTTCACTTTTATCCTAAACATATGTTTCAATATATGCCTAAAAGAAAAATTCCTCATTATATAATGAAAGCAGGTTCTCAGTTCTCGATGTAGTATTTCATCACATCCAGAGTGATTCAGCTGCTGAGCTGCAGAACAAGACCAACCTGTCCAACATCCCTAGAGCACAGTTATGTTCCCAGACACTGTTCTGCAAGATAATGGAAACACAACTGAGAAGAAATTCTATCAACTCCCTAGGCAAGCTGGACCACTTTTGTTGGTCCATTTTAAGTATATTGATTACAGGATAAATGTTAGCTTTTTTCATTAGTTTTATAGAATTCCAGATAACACTGATTCTACTTTACATCTTCAACATTTTAATGATGTAATTTTCTTGATATGACTGAAGTTAAACCAGGATTTAGATCTCAACCTTGCTAGGTACTAAGCATATCTGAAAAGTGAGTTATTTCAGATCTTACCAATATGGTAGGATCTGGCCAATATGCAGGTGGAGTGAGAAGCAGAATACATGTAAGTTTTCTTCATAGTGAAATGATGTTGTCCATTGACAGATATCTCTGGGAAAATCCTGGAAGTTTGTCTACTGATATTTC
This sequence comes from Tyto alba, assembly GCF_018691265.1. NCBI lineage: Eukaryota > Metazoa > Chordata > Aves > Strigiformes > Tytonidae > Tyto > Tyto alba. The sequence goes on along the minus strand of NW_024881330.1, from coordinate 28,411,553 downwards.
ATAGAATCATAAAATGGTTTTGGTTGGAAAGACCTTTAAAGATCATCTAGTCCATCCCCCCTGCAATAAGCAGGGACATCTTCAGCTAGATCAGGTTTCTCAGATACCTATCCAACCTGGCCTTGACTGTTTACAGGGATGGGGCATCTAACACCTGTCTGGATAACCTGTTTCAGCATCTACCACCCTCATTGTAAAAAATTTCTTCCTTAGTCTGAATCAATCCTCTTTTAGTTCAAAATTGTTACACCTTGTCCTATTGCAACAGGCCCTACTAAAAAACCTGTCCCCATCTTTCTTATAAGCCCCCTTTCTGTATTGGAAGGCTGTAACAAGGTATCCCTGAAGCCTTCTCTTCTCCAGGCTAAACAACCCCAACTCTCTTAGCCTGTCCTCATAACAGAGGTGTTCCATCCCTCTGGTCATTTTTGTGGACACCCTCTGGACCCGCTCCAACAAGTCTGTGTCTTTCCTGTGCTGAGGACTCCAGAGCTGGACACAATACTCTAGACGGTGTCTCACCAGAGTGAAGTAGAGGAGTAGAATCACTTTCCTTAACGTGCTGGTCACACTACTCTTGATGAAGCCCAGGATACAGATGGCTTTCTGGGCTGCGAGTGCACATTGCTGGCTCGTGTCCAGCTTTTCATCCACCAGTACTCTCAAGTTCTTCTTCTCAGGGCTGCTCTAAATCCTTCCATCCTCCAGACTGTATTGATACCAGGGGTTACTCTGACCCATGTGCACTTGTCCTTGAACCTCATGAGGTTCACAAGGGTCTATTTCTCAAGCTTTTCCAGGTCCCTCTGAGTAGCAACCTGTCCCTCAGACATGTCAATCGCACCACTCACCTTGGTGTCATCTGCAAACTTGCTGAGGATGCACTCAATCCCATTGTCTATGTCACTGATGAAGATATTAAAGAGTACTGGTCCTAGTAAGGACCCCTGAGGGACACCACTTGCAACAAATCTCAGATTCCCTGCCTGCGTGTGAATGCATATATGTTTCTGTCAGGGTAATCCTTGTCAGTATTGTATCTGATGGGATCCCATATTCATCAACTGCCCAAAACTTGTCTGAGGAAAAACAGAAAAGTTTTGATTGTAAAAGGTCTCTACGTGGATGTTTCCAATATTTTGTGACTTGAGAAAATGATATTTTACCATGTACTTTAAAATGAACAAAATCTGCCGAATTTCCCAAATGTGGACAACTAATATTAATAGATTTACTCATTAGGTTTACAGTGTAGATATTTGGTTTGAAACATCAATAACTGCTGAAAGTCTGTTCAGACCAGTGATATTATTTTTGCTGCCATTAGAATTAAATATAGGGCATAAATATCCAACAGAAACAAGACATTTTTAAAAAAAATATTTGAGAAAAAGAATACAAAAGGAAGACACTTTTCTTTCCTTTTGCTCCCTGAATCAGCTTCTCTTCTTTACTGACTTTTTCCTTCGTTTAAATTCTCTCCACTTCAGTCTGAGTCATCTCAAAATCCTTTACTGTTGTGATTTTCTTCTCCCCTCTTTTTCTCTCCAATTAAATTATTTTTTCTTCCAGCTTGTTTTTGCTCATTCTCTTTTGTTCCAAATTTCCTTGAAGAACGTTCCTTCCTGATTCAGGTCTTATCATTCCTCTTGTCATTTCTCTCCCTGTCTGAAAAAGCCTCTGTTATCTATACTACTCATACCAGAGTGGGCTGAGAAATTGTTGGTTCAGGTAACCGCTTTCAACATTTCTTAAATTTGCTAACTTTCTGTCTTAAATTTCCTTATCCGTCCACAGTCATGATGGAGTGAAAGGCAGTGAGAATACAAACCAGATCTGATAAGGGGTAATGAGAAGATGAATCCTGTTCAGCACAGTAGCCACTAAACACCATTGTGGATGAGTGAAGAAATTGCAGCAAAAAACGTTGCTTCCTGCCTAACAGTCCTGTTTCCACACAAGGTTTGAAGTAGGTCTCTGAGACAGCCTAATGACAGAAACAAAGGATAAAGATTCATTTCAAATGTATAATGTGTGCTGAACCTACTGATAAAGCCAAAATACTTTGGAATTCATCGTTTCATTACAAACTTGCAGTTTGTTGCTTCTCTTTCAGATGATGCTTGAAAGCTTGTTTATATTTCCAGCTACAACCACAGTAAAAGTTATTTTACTTCTCTCTACAAACCCTGACTTTGTCATTATCGCATTCCTTTTTTGTTTTGCTATGTCAGACTGCCACAGCACAGTTAGTTAAGTTATACAATCACTGTAACCTATTGGACCTCAGAAGAAAAACATATTTTGAAAGTATTAACTACAAACCAGCACACTGAAGTATCAGTGTACCAATCTGGTGGTGTAGTAGCCCTCATTTAGATGAAGTTCATCCAGTCTCACTTCTTGGTAGTGCAAGTACAACTCATCTTAGGGTAAAACACATTTATCATAATGGTGCAGGGGTAAGAGAGACCGCATGAGGATCTCTTTCACGTATGCAGAATGAGGAGGCAGTGAGCATATATTAAAGTCCAGAGCAAAATACTGATAATAAAAAAAAAAAAAGAATAAAAATTTCAGAAGTGTTAAAGCTGAAGGAAAGCAAGGGTTGAGGTGTCAGACTTAAATTTTTTGTAGCATATGCTATAACTATTCCTGTAATATACATGACCAGACACCATTCAAAAGCCTCTCTAACAAGAAAAAAAATGGACAAAGTAAGGAAAAAATGCAACGGGATAAGAAACACTTTAGTTTGTTTACTCGATAGTAAAATTTAAAAGTAAAATTTTATAGCTTTTAGGCTGATACAAATTTATATTAAAAAAAAATATAGAATGATTATAATACTATATAATTTCAGACTGTCACTTCTAACCTTTACTTTCTAGAGTTTCAGGGATGCCTGTGGTGGTCCAGAATGTTTAGAAGAAGAAATTGATGAACTATTATAGTAGGTAAATTTATAAGATTCTTTTTTTAAACTAACAAACAAATTAATTTGTGAAATGTAAATTTGACAAATAGATCATTGCAGTGCTCTTACAATGAATTTGAAAATCAGGTACATAAAAGACAGTTTTTATCTGTAGCTCAAAACCCAGCATCTGCCCAATTATCTTCAAGAACAAATTTAAAAAGACTAAAGCAGGTCAGGATGCACAAGCTAACTCAATAGCTGTGCGATTCATAATGCATCTCAGCAAACTGTTATTTGCTGTACATCTATCAAGAGTTAATTTTCCTGTCACTTTCAAGAAACTATTTTTTTTTTACTCATTTATTATTTCTACTACCACAGACCCCAGGAATTCCAGTTATATATTAGGAATCTCTGTGTTGGGTGCTGTACATGAAACAGAAAGACAGTGAGTTATTCTGGTTTACAAGAAGGAAGTCAAGGATACTGATGAGGGAAGACAAAGCAGACATTAAACAATAACGTTTAACAGGGTAAGCAGTAGGGCAGAGCACTCTGAAGCATCTTTGTTGTCAACAGTTTCTGTAAACCTCTCAACTGCTTTAAGTTCTATGCAGGGAGAAGAGGAAGATTACACAGTACCTGCATAACCTCTTTTAAACCCTGAAGGGCACTGTGGGAGAAAGCATGGTTTGAAAATCAAAGAAATGAGTGACAGAGGATGTTACCATGGGCTACACAGACACAGGAGTCAACCTCTCAGGATCTCAAGCTGGAAGAAGTAAGGCTCAAGGTAAAGAAAGATTGTAAAAAACATGAAATAAAGGCAAATAACTTCTGATATAATAAAGAAGTAGGAATTTTTGGAAGTTGAGGAGAGGGGTCATGTGCTCACAGTAATAGGTCATCAAAAAAATACTTATGCAACAGCATTCTGGAAAAATCACTAAAAACTTCCTTGTCAGGGGCAATGAATGTAAAATATCTTTCAGTCATTTAAATACAAGAAAAGTAGAGTCTTTTAGAAACTTAGGTGGGGGAAAGGAAGAACTTGTTATAGGAATTATGCAGAAAAATTCTGAAAGACTTGATCACAACCTGGACATGAGAAACTGGTTATTGTGTCTAGATGAGAGGCCTATAGAGAGCCAGGATAATGGTGTTTTCCACAGTGATACAGAAAGAATTCCATGGAAAAGTGCGGAGCCGAGGACGAACGACACGCCGAGACGGGTTCAATGTGGAAGATAGAGCATCAATCAATGTGTGTCTTTATTGGTCCAGGGTACATATATTTATACAGACAACGATAATTATTATGCCTACTAGTCACTAGCTGATTGGCTTAAGCTCTAAAGGTCGTATTCGCACGGTCCACCTACTTGCAGTTAGCTAACAGCACAAGCTTCTCATAATGCTAAGTTTCTCATGCTACTATTTCTGATTCCTCTTGACTTGTTTTTGATACACGACAGTACCATAACACAATGTTTCTCAGACCACCGTTACCATAACACTAGGTTTCTCAGACCACTATTCCTAATTCTCCTTAACCTGTTTTCGACACACCACAGTACACAAGGCCGAAGCATCCTTGACATTCCTCATGTATCAGCAGCTGCGAGCAGCTGCAGGCAAACCCTAACGAGGCCCAGCATCAGCCCCTAGAACAGGCTCTGATCGTACAACTGCTCGGTGGGCTCAGGACCCTTGTCTCTGAGCCATTCTCCAACAATTCCCCCTTTTTCTTTTAGTATGAGCAGAGCCTGCGCTAACGTTCGTTCAAAGATTTTCTTAATACATGACAAGGCACAACTTAGGCATGCAGGCTTACAGTCTATTGGCTAAAGGCACAGGACCCTTGTCTCTGAGCCATTCTCCAACAGAAAAGCTGATTTGCAGGGGAAGATTAGGAAGATTCAGGGACTTTTCATCATCAGTCATCTTTCTAGAAGCTACACAAAAACCTGTGATTTCTGTACCAATGAAATAGTGTCCGACTTCATGAATCTTTCTCATGCCACCTGAGTTACTTGTGGAGTAAAGGATTATTTGGTTTGTGCAAAACTAGTAGAATCTGGCTTGTGACAAGAGAATATTTGGACTATAAATATTTATTTATAAATAATATACCATTTAGTTTATAACTACAAGTCCAAAATGCCATCTGAAACAAATTCAATCCCTTTTAAAATTTCAGATATCGTTTACTCTCTAGCAGTAGCACCAAAACAACACTTAGTGAAATCTTATGATGAAGACAGGAACACTGGGCCTAGTAACTGTAATCCTTGTATGGTATGAGGTCACCTAATATAGTCCTTTTAAGTATTTCACGGACAGAATAATGTTAGAGATGGAAGTTCTATTATATCTTTACCAGATGTTTTAACAGACTTTCCTTATTGAAAAGAAAATTATAAACAGACCATGTAAACTATCAAGACTGACACATAACGTCTTTAAAAATCTAATGAATCATTCTTCTCACATGTACTTTAATTCTTCTGCTGAATATGTGGTTGGACTTCCAACCTGTTAAGTTAAATATCTGAGGACCTATACAGTCTCCTTTTTAGAATGGGGAAAAAAAATAATGCATATTTATATATACATAAAATAAATATGCATATAAATATTTATATAATTATGCACACACACCCCACATGCATATGCATTTATGAGACACATATGCAGAACATATATAGATACAAAAATTTGTTATACAGATATAACCCGTGTATAAATGCATATATATATATCTGTGATCATAGTAATAGAGCATTCTAAAATCATACATTTTTTACTATACTGTTTAAATCTGAAACTTACATCTAGATCACTTAAAAAAAAAGATTTTCTCTATTTACTTCATTAAGATTATGATTTGACACTAAGTTTACATGGCACTAAAAGATGATATGAAATGTGGTTTGTCTTTAACCAAAAGTGTTGAACATGATCAGTCACACTGAAACAGGTCTAGAGTTATATTTTATCCTAGAAGATATTACTTGAAACTGTAATCATAGCCAGTCCCTGAAGATGGAATGAAAAAACACTGAAATGCAGTCACTCTACCTGGATTTCTCCAAGGAGTTTGATACGGTTCCTCACAGCTTCCTCCTAGAGACACCGATGTGTTACGGTCTAGACAAGTGGTCTGTGCAGTGGGTGGGGAACTGGCTGATAGGACACACCCAGAGGGTGCTGGTAAATAGCTCCTCTTCAAACTGGCAACCTGTCACAAGTGGGGTCCCCCTGGGATCGATATTGGGCCCAATGCTGTTCAGTATCTTCATAAGTGATCTGGTGATGGGGTCAGGTGTAGCCTGATGAAGTTTGTTGATGATACCAAACTGAGTGGGGAAGTGGACACTTTTGAAGGGAGAACCACCCTGCAGGGTGACCTGGATAGGCTGGAACAGTGGTCTAACAAGAACCTGATGAAGTTCAACAAGGACAAGTGTAAGGTCTTGCACCTCAGGAAACATAATCCAGGAGTGCAGCTCGGGCTGGGATCTACCTGGCTGGGGAGCAGCTCTGTGGAAAGGGACCTAGGAAACCTGGTGGGCAAGAAGCTCAAGATGAGTGAACAGTGTGCTGCAGCAGCAAAGAAAACCAACAAGCTGGGTTGTATCAACAAGGGCATCACCAGTAAAGATAAAGAAGTCATTATCCCACTCTACTCAGTGCTTGTCAGGCCACACCTGGAATACTGTGTTCGGTTTTTGGTCCCCACTGTGCAAAAAAGATGTGAAGAGGCTGGAGAAGGTCCAGAGAAGGGCCACAAAGATGACCAAAGGACTGGGAAGCCTGCTGTTTGAAGAAAGGCTGAGAGAACTGATTTTTTTCAGCCTTGAGAAGAGAAAGCTTGTTGGAGACCTTATCACCATATTCCAGTATTAAAAGGGTAGTTACAAAGAAGTCAGAGACCCTTTTTACAAAGGAGTCACATGGGAAAGATGAGGGGTAATGGGTACAAGTTACTCCTGGGGAGATTCTAATTGGACACAAGAGGACAATTTTTCACAATGAGAACGATCAGCCATTGGAATATTCTCCCCAGGATTCCCTAACATTGGACACTTTTAAGACTCAGCTGGACAGGGTGATGGGTCATCTTGTCTAGACTGTGCTTTTATTATGAAAGATGAGACCAGATGATCATTGAGGTTCCTTCCAACCTGGTATTATGTGATTCTATGATTCTATACACACTGCAAGAATATAGCCATAGTCTGATCTGTTGTATGTGATTATAAAATAGAATTTGTCTAATTTATACTGAAAATGTTGTTTAATAGTCCATACTAGGTTCTTTTAGCATTTCAATATCAAGGCAGTAAGCGTAGTAAAAATGGGACTGTCATGACTGCAAGGTTATGGATGTGCGCAGCCAATATACAGTGGGTGTATGCACAGTGCGTATGAGAACAGAATGAGTCAGAGCTGTCTAGCTCAATGCTTAGAAACAACTCAGCATAATGGATTTCTTTTCACTTGTCATTATTCACATGAAAAACTTTGCCAAGTTTTCGGGCTAAGACTCTGACCAGAAACAAAACAAAAGAATGAAACTACTGTCCCTCTGGTCACTACTCCATGGCTGCAGTTCCACATACTCAACTGTGATGGTCAATGACTGTCTGTACTGCTAAAGCATTCCCAGGCCTGATTTTCCTTCCTTTCACCATACACAGAGTGCTGTTGATCTGCTGCTGTTAGTCCCTTCCTCCTATCACGTGCTGATGCCGTGAGCACAGGGCAGGTGTCCTTGTGGGGCTGCAGGTGCTCTCTCCTGTCTCCATCACCTCAGCCGCTGGGGAGATGGGGATGCAGTGAGAGAGTTTCTGCTGGGAAACAGAATTTGAAGCAAGTACTTCTGTAACAGTTGTCTGTACCTCTCTGAGGAAAGGCTTGATCTGACTGCAAGCTGTAAAACCAACTGTTATTAGTTCAGTTTTTCAATGAAGGTGATTGTTATCTTGAGATCCCTATCAAGGAGGACTTTCAAAACCACTTATGGAACTCACTTCTTAAAGTATCTATGTCTGCTTACATTTGGCCCTTTTCCAGTGCAGATTTCCACAACCTTCAAAAGGAATTTATTAGCAACGGTAGAGTAATCCTGGCAGGAAAACTAACATGGGAATAAATGGTGACACGTCTGCTTTCAGTTTTCTCCACTCAATAGTGATGAGACATCTTCTGAGTTTTAGAGCTTGTCTATCACCAAGACCTGTGGAATAAACTATGATGTTGCATTTTTTTAATCTCTAAACTGCCAGGTTCCTTGTGAATGTTGGAAGATAGAACTTAAACCTGCGTAGATGATCTTTTCTGTATCATCCAATCCTGAGCAATTTGTATATCATAAGTGTACTCTTGCCTCTAGACTGTGCACCCCTTGGAGTCAGAGTATGTCAGGCTTTACCAAAGAAAAAGGAGAGACTCAATTTTTCAAAGTAACACGTTTTAAGTATCAAAGCTTGGTCAACTGAGCACTTGTATCATACATCTTTAAAATAATTATTTCTACTCTCCATTTATGTAAAATATCTGGGAGAATATTGGAGACAATAAATTAAGAAGAAAAGTTTTATTTCATGGGTTTTTTAAAACATTGTTTAGCAACAACTAGCCTACAATGAGATTTGTGTTCCAGTATTTGTTGTAGTCTTGTTGTGAAAGTGAGGAGAGTGAAGAGTAAGAGAATGAGATGTCAGCAATCTGAGTAGATCAGATGTAACTCCTCTTGCTCCTCATCAGGAGCTCCTAGTCTGTACTTAACCTCTATAATTTAAGAACTCATCACAGTTAAGAGGGCAAATTCAGATTTCTTGTTGCTATCTATGAAATCCAACCAATTCTATTTAATACAGGAGACATTTTAGTAAGCAAACACATTTGACAACAATCTTTACTAAAAATTTTTAAATAAATTTAATAACCACTAGAGCCACTGTTTCCTTTAAGTAAAAATTATTTTTCACTCAACTACCAAAAAATTTCAAAATTTATCTTTACAGCCAGCTCTTTGGGGTTTTATTTCTCCTTTAACATTTTGAAATCAAAGCAATTTTATAAATATACAATTTATAGGATAGTATTTTACTTTTTCTTCAGGGTTTCCAGACCAGAACAGCTGTCTACCAAACATTATCTGCATATTCTACTAACGTATTTCAAATGCTAATAAGCACACCCAGTTACCACACATTATGTCAGTTTCAGCATTTAATAACCAATGAATCTATTCATTATCTCAGCATTTCTATCATTGGTTTGATAAGATTTGTCACACCAGAGGAATATATAACAAAAGATAATGGTTAAGTATAAATCATACATATCTCCAGATACGTAATCACTTAAAAATAAAGAAATAAATAAATATTCATTTTTAAATCAAAGTAATAACAATTTCAGCAGCAGAATTCTTGCCTGAAGTCATTACAGATCTGCTTAACAGTAACAAAACAAATATGAAAATGAGGAACCTATCATCTGTCCCTTCTCACCCTGTGAAGTAACTGAATTCCTATAGAAACATCAAAGAAAGAAAAGATTAGAAAATTGGCACAGAAAAAAGAATATCTTTCTTACTGTCCCTTTCTAAATGAAGTCTCATAAATATATAATCATTTTTTGGGGGAAAACTTTAACTCAGTAATATTACCAGCAATGTTCCCTATCAACCTTTCAGTAAAGCAATTAGAAATGATCAAAATTCATGCCATGTCCCCTCCCATTCCCAATTTCTACATATCTATTAGATGATAACAGTCTGTTTCAAACAACAGCTAACAAACTGTAGGTCAAAAATCAAAAAACCTCTACAGTCACCAAAGTCCTAGTTTCAAACTTTTATTAGCTGCAAACAATGGAGCCTTTATATTATCAGTGACTAGCACTTCTGATTTAATAATTCATATTGAATGTCATTCTTAATTACTACAATTATATGTATTATCTTTTCCTAAAATGTCTGTGAGCAATTTATGCCTTTCTCAAATATTATTTATTTACAGTTACCCAGAAAATCATGCTAACAAAGAGTCTCTGGACAGCAGATTGTAGCAATTTAAAATATTTGATACTCAAATGCAAGCAGAGATTGGCAGATTTAACTAAGATGCATTCATACAGCGCATACATTATCTTGTTTTTAGGATGCAGGACTATAACAGCCTGAGATTTTTGGTCTGATTACATAGTCTCAAAAGTTTCAAATTCATATCCAGCCAATGTTACAAAAAACAATTCAAATTCACTTTTTTCAAGCTTCCTAGCTAACAAAATCATCACATACAATATTTGCAAAAAGTCTGTACAGCAAGAGAGAGCGATATCAGTTTTTATTTTTTCTTTTTAATTTCAACAGATACTCTGATTGAATGTCCTAATACATTTTTCTAGGAATGTGTGTTGGGTTTGTGTGTGTGTGTGTGGAGGGGGGGCGTCAGTAGTGGGGGAACGGGCTACAGCAGTAGCCCTTGTAAGAAGCTTCTCAAAAGCTCCCTCAACTCCAAGTTAGATCTGCCTCTGTCCAGGGCTGAGCCAATTAGCAACAGTGGCTGCGCCTCTATGAAAACATATTTAAGAAGAGGAACCTGAGAAGAGGAGTTTGAGTTGTGAAGAGTTGTGACATCTATGTGAACACTGAGGTCAGTGGAAGAAAGGAGGAAGGGCAGGGAGGTGTGGTGGTGCACCCCTCCCTGCAGCCCATGGTGAGATTGCAGGGCTACCCCCCTGCCACTCACGGAGGTCCATGGTGGAGCAGATGTCCACCCGTGGCCTGTGGATGACCCCGTACTAGAGCAGGCAATTGTGTCCAAGGAAGGTTGGGACTCTGAGGGAAGAAGACCCTGCTATTGTAGTTTGGCACTGGGAGGACTACAGTGTGCGGGTGTGCCCCATGCCGGAGCAGCTCTGGAAATACTGTAGCCCATGGGAAAGACTCATGCCTTCATGTGGAGGACTGTCTCCTGTAAGAGGGGAAACATGCTGGAGCAGCGGAAGAATGCAAGGAGTTCTCCTCAGTCTGAGGAGGAAGAAGCAGCAAGACAGACTGCATCCACAGTCCCCTGCCCCCTGCGCTGCTGATGGTGAGAAGGTAGAGATATTGGGAGCCAAGCTGAGCCCAGGAAGAAGGGAGAGATAGGGGGGAGGTGTTTTTAAGATGTGGTAATGCTTCTCACTGTCCTACTTTGTCTGTTAAGTGTTGTTGTTGTTGTTAGCACCTGAATTGAATTTATGTTCTTTTTTCTTCCTTTAATGAATCTGTCTTTTGCTTGTGACAGAAATGGGTAAGTCATCCCTCCCTGTCCTTATCTCTATTCATGAGACTTTTTCTTTATTTCTCCTTCCCATTCCTGAGTGGGAAGGGGTGAGAGAGTTGGTATTCAGTTGCCCTCTGAGCTCAAACCATGAAAGCATGCTAGCAGAAGTGAGATTTGTTGTCCTGTTTTATTGCCTTCTGACTGTCTCCCTCCAAAAGGATTCTTGTTAAGATTAAAAAAAACAAAACAAAACAAAACAAAACAAAACACACAATTAAAAATGGAGGAAATTACCTCTACTTTTACACATCCTATATGCAGACAAACAGTTTTCCATCCCTTCTACTCCTGTGCCAAGTGTAACATATACTTGGCAATCAAACATGCAAGTTTATATAAAAAATCCACAGATAACTCTGGTAATTTATCTGTCTTTATAGCTTCTCTGCCTGTCAGTCAGCAGAGGGCATTATCTTTTACACCTAATATGAGTCAGCAGTACATTTTACCGTTGCTTCCCTTTCATAATCTGCTCACACAGTCTGTCTCTTTCTGATGTTATCAGCACTTATTCCTGAATATGTACAGGAGAAAGGTAATGGTTATGTCAGCATATATTATTCAGTTAAAAAGGAAAGCTGGTATCACAACTGTAAATGCTGCTTTTACTTACTTATGTTTATTACATCTAGACACTACTATAACCTGACTTTGGCCATGAAATTGAAAACATGTCTTCTTGAAGCCTTACCTGGTAAAAGGTACTTTCTTTTTGACAATTTTGTCTTATTTCTTCATCAGATTCACATACTATTTCACAGTCACTTCTTCTGACTCTTCTGTTGTTGTCAATTAGAGGGAGGAAAATTAAATCCTATGAAGTATTGGCTTTTTTCATTGCTCTGAAACCAAAAGGAAAATAAAAAAGATAATAGGTTGACACGCAGCAACTCGATATATACATTCTGCTTCTTTTTCCATTACCCTACTAACTCTACAGCCATCTTCTCCAAATCTTTCTCGTGGCAGGATGACCTCTTCTGTTCATGCCATTAAGACAACATATGTTAAAAAAAAATTGGGATTCTTCATCAATGTTTTATCTCCTTCCCTACTGTGAAGAACAGTTTTTTTCCTTTAAGAAAGCAAAAAGTTATTAAAGAGCCTAATTTTTCTGATTTTCAAAAACAACTATAAGTGGTCCTATCTCCTCTGCAAGACGAGATGCAACACTTAGCCCTAATATCAATCGTCTGACTTCTAAACTGAAAAGTTGGATTGCTGCATTTTGAGGAAACTTCTGTCAATGAACTCAAACAAAACAGAAGCTGACTTTTTGTTTAAACAGTTTGTATGGGTGGGATCCAGGGTTTCATGGTGACACAGATGAGTTGAAATTGGATTTGTCACAGTAATCTACAACAAACTAAGCATGTAAGAAGTTCTGATCTTAAAAAGTGGCTACTGCTGACAAATACTTATTTTTTGGGAGAGGCAAAAGCCATGTCTGTTTACTTAAGCAACAATGATGCATTCTTCTTTTTCTTTTTTATTCCTTTTCACATAGGAGAACACACGCACAGGTGTGGTATTCTGATTCACACATCATGAATGGAAATGTAAGGAGATTTACTTCTGTGGAGTGTTCATCATGAGTGATGTTGGAGCCAAAAGGCAGCACCCTCACTTACAAATTTAAAATTGAATTTTCAAGGCTAGCATAGGGAATAAACTTTTTAATTTTTAAGCTAAATATATTTGAACGGGGAACTTAGAAAACATGACAGACATTGAACTTCAAATACCATTTTGCAGAGGCACATTTCATAGTGGGTTCATCTTTTAATGTTGTTAATGTTAAGCAAACATCCAAGCTGCACCTTGAGTTGGATTTTCTGTGTGGTATTTTCTCCCACTGTAGATGCAGACCTATACAATTCACATTCAATGCTCCCTGAGAAATACTAAATGTTCTTCAAGTTGGTCAACATCAAAACTATTTATTAAATCATTAAAATACTGAAAATTATTTCCTCCTCCCTATTTCAATTTTTTTACTTACAGCAATACAAAATATTCTACAATACGTATTAGCAAATATTCATCAGCATTTTTGCAAAGAATCTGTTTGGAGGGGGCAGAAACTGCCCAATGCTTATGCACTGTCAGTGCCTCAAAAGATGTTCTTGCATCCAGTCTAGTGCAGGGTCAAAAATGCTTCAAACATACTCATGTTTTGACTTTACCAGTACAGATCAGTTCTACACCTGCAAATAGGTGTGTGAAGAGAGTCTGACTATCGAATGCAAACACATAATTCTGCTGACTCCAATTAAAGCATGTTAGTTTTACTGAAGGATTTTACTGTTTGAAGAATGTAATTTTTATTTCTGTCTGAAATACCGTTGCTTTGTTCTGATTGTGTCAATTCTTCTTGTAAAAGCAAAATAAGGTAACTGAAATCAAGTAAAATTAAACTGATAATATACAACAATTTAAATCATTAATGTATTTGGAATCATGTTCTACTGATTTACTGAGGATGATATACTTGTGTTTTGTATTAATAAAATTAAGTCAGTTAAAATGATAAGAACATCCCTGTGCATTTTGACACAGAAAACACAATAACACTGAAGTAACACTTCTTTCATCAGCACTTGTGAACATATAAGTACTTGTTCCATAGATATGTCTTCTTCATAGAGATGTCTAAAACCTGGTAAAAAAAAATATATCCCAAAATACATGAAAACATACTGTAGAAAAGGGAGGAAATTAAATGGGAGAGAGATCATGAGGAGAACAGAAGAGGAGAGGAGGGAGGAATCCTACTAAAAGTATGTCCTGAGTGTCCCAAAAATAAAAGGTGAGTTTGATTGTTAATGAATAAGTGGTGGTGGCCTGATTTTAATGTAGCACAACTGCTTTAAATTTATATTTGTATGGCTGTACTGGACAATTAAGGAGTTGAAAATGTGTTTGTGTATCAGGTAGATATTTTTATTGCCAAACAAACACAGGATTAAGAGATAGATTGAAATTAAATTTACTCTGAAGTCCCTCCAGGAACAAGAACACACCTGTTTTAACCATCTATCTTTAACCATCTGGAGTCTCCCACTCCTACTCTACCTTAAATTTTTGAACCACAGGTTCTGATACGAAGTCCTTTGATACTTTTATTTTCCTCCATCCTTGAAATAACATTAGTTTCATAACACTCCTTAGGATAAGGCACCACCATAGTGTGTTTGCTCACTAGACTCTAAACTGCCTGAAAGATAAGATATGGAAGTCTGAGTTCTTTAATTAGGAGGCGGTCATTGCTCAAGTTTGCCATACCTGCCACTCAGACTTGTTCAGCTAGTGTCTGGAAAAGGAAAAAAGAAACAATTGTTCATTTTATTTGGATAACTTTTCAGTAGGACCCGCAATATCCAGTGTTTGGTGTCATTTAAACAGAGTAGAAATTTCAGGCTGGAAATTCAGTGGTATACATAGTTAACTAGAAGTCTACAGCCTACTTCTAAAATTCAGATCATCATCCTTAATGACAGCAGCTAGGGGTATGATACAAATACAGTAAGCTCATCCTCATCTTGTTCTTTATGAGAAAAGTCTTTAATGTACATTAATTCCTAACCTAATTCCAACAGCGTGTATATAAGTATATGTGGGTGAAAGAAGAACATTAATTATCCTGGGAGGCCACATATTACTTGAAGAATGTATTTTCTACTTCTAAATCTATGTTCAAAAATACAGGCAGTCATTAGCATCCAATTGCATCAGACCACTTTTGGGTGCAATATTTTATTGGTGGCACATGAAGTACAAGCTTCTCTTTTGCTGAAATCCATAATTTGTATGTTGTTTGCTTTTGGTTTTCTTTCTTTGTTCAATACAAACATTGAAGTGTTAGTAATAGTTTGTGAAAATAGGCAAGTTTTGTGAATTTAAGAAAAATATAAAAAATGGATTAAAACACCTCTCTGTTTCTAACACAGGTACTCAGCTGCCTGGAAGCGATACTCAGCAGCCCTTCATAGCTAAAGTCATATCTGTGGCTATCGATGACTACAAGCTGTTCAGAAGGGATAGGTGAGGAAGGAAGGGTAGAGGGGTCACTCTCTACATCAGGAAATGGATAGAGTGTGAAGAGCTGTCTCTGAAGAATAGCCATGAGCATGTTGAAAGCTTATGGATAAGAATTAGAAACCAAGGCAACAAAGGGAACCTGGTGGTTGACGTTTACTATGGGCCACTGGATTAAAGGGAGCCTATTGATGAAGCCTTCTGACTCTAGCTAAAGGAGGCATTGTGCTCACAGGCTCTTGTCCGTCTGGGGGACTTCAGACATCCCAACATCCGCTAGAAAAGTCGCATGGTGAGTTGTTGGCAATCCAGCAGACTCCTGGAGTACACTGAGGACCGATTCTTAAGCCAGGTAATAGCCCTATGAAAAGAGATGTAATATTGGACCTGATGGTCACTAATGCAAGTGAGCTAATCGGTGCCATCAAGATCAGAGACAGCTTGGGCTGCAGTGATCATACACAGGTGGAGTTTGCAGTCCTGAGGGATATGGGACAGGCAAAGAGTAAAGTCCAGATCCTGAATTTTAGGAAATAAAACTTTCAGTTGTTCAAAGAATTAGTCAACAGGATCCCCTGGGAAACTGCCCTGAGGGACAAGGGAGCAGAACAGATCTGGCAGATCTTTAAGGACACTTTTCATAGAGCACAAGAGCTCTCAACCTCCATGTATAAGAAATCAGGAAAGGAAAGCAAGAGACTGGCATGGATAGGTCAAGTCCTGTTGGTCAAACTAAAGGGCAAGAAGGAAATGCACAGGTAATGGAAGCATGGACAGGTATCCTGGGGAAAGTATAGAGACATTACCCAGTTGTGTAGGGCCGGGATCAGGAAGGCGAAGGCGAGGCTGAAGCTGAAGTTGTCAAGGGACACAAAAAATAATAAGACCTTTAACAGGTAAGTCAGCCAGAAAAGGAAGGTCAGAGAAAGTGTACCCCCACAAGAGCAAGATTGACAAACTGGTAACAAGAGTTGAGGAGAAGGCCAAGGTACTCAACAAGTGTTTTGTCTCAATCTTCACTGTCAATCTTTCTTCCCACACTTCTCAAGTGGATGGACTGCAAGACAGAGACTGAAGGAGCAAAGTCCCTCCCACTGTAAAAGAAGATCAGGTTTGAGAGCACCTGAGGAACCTGAACATATGTAAGTCTATGGGACCTGATGAGATGCATCCCAGAGTCCTGAGGGAATTGGCTGATGTAGTTGCCAAGTCACTCTCCATGATATCTGGAAAGTCATGGCAGTCAGGTGAAGTCCATGGTGACTGTAAAAAGGGAAATGTTATAGCCATCTTTTAAAAGGATAGAAAGGGAGGCCCTGGGAACTACTGACTTGTCAGGCTCACCCCTGTGCCTGGGAATATCATGGAACTGATCAACCTGGAAGCTAATGTTAAGGCACATGGAGGACAGAGAGACAATTTGAGACAGCCAGCATGACTTCTCCAACGGCAAGACTTGTCTGACCTACCTAGTGACCTTATATGACAGAGTGACTGCATCAGTGGACAAAGGAAGAGCTACGGATGTCATCTATCTGGAGTTCTGTAAGGCCTTTAGCAAAGTCCCCCACAACATCTTTCCCTCTAAATTGGAGACATATGGATTTGATGGAGAGACTGTTTGGTGGATAAGGAACTGGTTGGATAGTTGCATCTGAAGAGTAGTAGGTAGCCTGTAAGTGTTCAATATAGCACATATGTCCCAAGTGGCTGAAGACAGAATATGAATGTTTTAGAACTAATCTGAGCATAAATTGTGGTCATTTGTTGTGGGAATATGGTCATCAAGCAGCCTTCATAAAGATGTAGCCTAGGCTGATATATATTTGGAAGTTCAATATGCTGGTGACTTTTTACTGTTTTCTTCATGGACAGAATTTCCAGAGTGAACATAACTAAGGAAATCTGTAGGTATATGCCTACGTAGAAACCTGCCCAGGGATGTATATTTAGTCCTACATGTGGGGATCTGGAATTATAAAACAAATTGCAATTGAATAATAGAACTCAGTTTATAGCATTCATTTGCATGATAGCATTTACATATAATTGAAACACACAATAAACTGCATTTAACATGGAAACTGTTGATACAAGAAGAAAACCGTGACTTAAAAATATTCTAACCTAACACACCTCTCTTGATTTATGCTTTGATTCTCTCCTGTCTCTTATAAAACCTTCCCTGTATCCAGCTTAAATCCAGAATGTGGAAAATGTATCAAGATAACTGGATTGTTGTTCTGAAATGGAGCTGTAATTCTGTAGCACACATCTGAGGATTGTCTGAGGGTTTTTTTAATGTTTGTTTCACATATGTTTGGGGGTTTTTTAAAGGCATTTAAATAGAAAGATAGCTTTCTATGCCACTATGCTGTACTTGCAATGTGCAACAATATACTCTCAGCTCAGGAGCAGCCATACAAGATTTTGCAGATGGAAAAAAAGAGCAGCATTTAACATTTTACTTCAACCTAGTAGCAATTCTTTGATTCTTCTGCTCTTAAATTCCTTAAGTTTTTAACTGTGTAAAAAACATAGGTTCAGAAGATATTGCCTATTTTTAACCTTTCTGTTTGACAAAACATAATAGATTGTGGCGAGAAATCATGTCAAGGAGTTGAACATCTTAACATGGGAGCAGTTTCATGCAAAGTGCTCTTTATAAAAGTACAGGATTTGCAGATCAAGAGCTCTCCCTGTTTTGTGCATTTAGATATTTTGTGCCTTCATCTATTCACTGCTGCAAATGTGGATGCCAATTTTTTCACTTGCATGGATGTAACAGGACGTTTTCTTTCCTATTCCCATTTGGTATGACCTAAGCTGACATTTATTTCCATATAATCTTGTGCACCCTGCTCTTTGTGTTGTAGCAAGTGAAAACTGTGTTGAGGAAAAATATCCATCAGAAACATTGGGTTTTTTTCTTTATGTCTCTAATCTGCTTTGTATCTACAAAGTCTGTGAATTCTTTTGCTGTAAAGAAAGCAATATGCTGCCAACAGCTCAGTCCCCCAACAGTGTCAATCAGTAAGGCTCCAGGCTAAAATAAAATCTGAGTACTACAGATTTTGGGTTTTAATTTAATTTCTACTCCCACTTAACAATTTCCAAATAACCCTTTTTTTTTTTTTACCTGTTTAATATTTCTTTCTCTGATGCCTAGACAATTTCTTTTATACTTCAAAGTTCTACCATACTCTATGACAAGGCCTTCCTAACAAGATCCTCAGGAAAAATACCATGAAGATGAAATCACAGTCTCTCAGTTGTTCTTGCTGCTGTTCATGTTTTCTGATAGAATAGATTGTCATGGGGAAAATGCTGATTTAACAGAATTTAAATTATTAATATTAATATTAACTAAATTAAAATCTACTTCCTTAGGAGACAACTTACCTCTCTCAACTCCCATTTCATCAGAACCTGAGCACCAGGTGCAGGCTTGATACTAATTTCCCAGTTCCATTGACACCAATTTTCCTTCCTTCTAGAAGCCCCGATGATTAACTTGTTATTGAGTGCTGCCCTTTCATTTGCCCATATCTTTCTGGTAACACAAGCAATCCTAAATGAACACCATATGCCAAATTTTGTCACTTCATGTTATAGTGACTTAATGTCTTTTTGTATTCTTCACAAAAATGTGTCAGGTCAATATTTCATGAGGGTGGAAAATAGTGACATTTAATGCTGAAGCTGAAACTAATTGGAATCTTTTGATCTTTTGGGGTGCTACAATTTCAGAGGTTTTAGTACATTTTAGCTTATTCTTCTCAGAGATTAGGTTTTGACAAAGCTTATTTTTTCCTCCCTTCATCCTTTCTCTCAAATTGAATTTCTTAAGGAAATTTATTCAGGAGAGCTTGATGATATGCAGGAAGTACAATATAGAAATTATAGTTAGTTTAAGATATGTTTTGATTGTTAGTTGATGACACTGAAACATTAGTCTGGGAAAAGTTGATGGATAAAGATATTTTAAGTAACAGGAATACAACTGATAGTTGACTAGCATAGGCAAGTTATGTATCACATCCAGCTCAGCTGAAAGCAAATGCAGAAATGCACAGACTATATGTTGTGGCAGTACATTTTTTAGGATTGAATATTCTGAGGGTAGTAGAAAAACTTTGATGGCTGAAGCAGAGAACTAAGTTAGAAGATTGTATTTCTGTTTCCTGTCCTCAGACTTTAACCACAGAGAAGTCACCTGACCAGTTCAAGTTTCCATCACCCTATCTGTAAAATGTTTTCTTACCTTTCTAAAGCATGGTAAAGCATTTGTAAAGGATGTAAAGCATTCCTAGATCTCCAGCTGAAAGGTGAAAAAATGCAAGGTGTTAGTGATATCTTGTCCAAATACAAACCAAAATACTCACAAATGTGCAGCAAGAAGGCTTTGAACAGTGAGCATCTTTAAACATGCGCTGGAAGGAAGCTGCTTAACAAGACAGTGAGAGGCGAAGGTGATGAATGAAGCATAAAGCTGTAGATAACTGAAAATTATATTCTTATCTGTTTTGCATAAGGGAGATGAGTTACATATGAGAAGAAGAAAAGTTTCATTGTTTCACAATTACACGATTTAGAAATTAATTTATAAAATGCAAATTCTGTGCAGGCTCAAGTGAGACTGCATCTGTACAAGGTAATCTCCTATCCAGTACTGCACCCCTCCCTTATTATGCAGTCATGAATCCTAATTGGTTAATACCCCATAAAAGTTACAAAATGCCTCTTTACAACTATATGAAGAAAATTATTTCTCTGTCCACCTGGATTTCAATGATATTCCCTTGAGTCTGTATATCATCTCTACACTGAATTTTCAGAAGGCATGTATTGAAGCTGTCATAGTTATTTAAGAAAACTTGTACGTTTCAAATCCATGGTCTGAAGTCTTAAAACTTTAAGGACTACTTTTTTGTTGCCTGTTAGTTAAAAGTGAGAAAAGTCTTGCAGAAGATCCAGGTGGAGACAAGCCCAAAGGGGCAGGAGGTTCTGCCAACATTTCCTGGCAACTGAAGGCAAATGAATGGAAGTGCAGTCTTTACATGCACTTCAGTTAACATGGTAGTGTGAAGCATTTGTTAAAATTCAGTCTAAATTGGGGTTGTTAAATGCTGCAGTATCTAATAGTGAATTCTCTTAGAGAGCTGGGTAAGGATGCCAGGACAAGTAAAAGGAAAGGTACAAGGTAATAGGAGGGGTCTCTTCATGGTTGATTCAGGAACAAAAACTTCTTTGGGATGCTGCATGCCAGTAATATCTCCATTAACATCACATATGTGGTTTGGACAGGGATAAGCAGCAATTAACTGTCATAGGAAAAGTTATAAGGCTGTGAGCTGAAACTAGTCAAGCTGGAGCAGTGGTTAGTGGCAGTCTCCTAAGGAGGTGCTCTCATCTAGAATCATGTTGGTCAGACATACTCTGAAGTCAGAGTTTAATTCCATAATTTGCATGCAATTCAGATGATCAGACCTTCTTGCCCTTATTTTGATCTCTTCTCAGGCTGAGAGTGAGATATCCAACATTTTCTAGTCTAGAACACTCAGAAATAACAGCTGAGATGTAATGTGAGTAACAGGCATCTCTCAGCTCAATCCATTGGTTGGCTACTTTAGCATGCATCCTGTAGTCTGGGGGAAAAGAAAGCATATTACTGCAAAACACTTGTGATTTAATTACTTACACACTGCTTCACACCTACTTCAATGCAAATGAAACTAAATCACTTCCCTCACCCATCTCCCCCTTCCGTAGACTGAAACAGTCTGAGCAGAGGTGCAACAATTCATAGACCACTTCTGAGCTCATTTAAGGTCCATGGTTTGAGAAGTATCTCATGTCCCCACTTGCTGTTTGTTGGGAGACCTGTCTAGCCAAATGTAAACTGAGATGCTCCAGAGGAAACTGAAATCCTAGAAACATAGGAGTTGAGGTAAATAACAGTGTTGAGCTGACATCCATCTGTTTCAGGGACTAAAGCCCCAAAAATAGGACTGGTTAGAGGAGGAAACTATAAATCATAACCTGGCAATTCAATCTAGCCATTTTTTAAGCTAAAATTATCTGAGGAAAATAATAAGTTCATGGAATTGTTTTTGTTCTTTGAAGGCTCAAGTTTGAAAGCCAGTTAGGATTTGTCAACAAAATGAGACCACAATGCCATAGAAATAGTCCTGTGACTTTAAAGATCATTTTCTCAAGTGTATTACTGACTTTCTATAAGTTGTTTAGCCCCATATTTCTACTTGCAAGGGCCAGTTAGAATCTCTAATCAATTTTTTTCCTGCTAGAATTAGTATTTATTGATACAACCCTTTATTTCTCCGTTGTTGCTGAAACACCAAAGTATTTCCAATGAGATTTTAAATAACTGCCTCTCATGACACAAATTTTAATGTATATATCAAATTACCTAAGTATGAAAACAATGTGCTGAGCAAAAGCAAGCAACTTCTTCCCCTTCAGTTCCTAAAACATGATTGTAAAGCAGTGCTGTAATGCAATGCAGGTGCCCAAAACTACTTCTAAGACTTTTACACTAAGGTGCCTTTACAGTACAAGAAGAATTCAGCTCCTTTGTATTTTACATAAATTAAGTAATGTAAGCTTTTTTATATGACACTAGCCCCAGTCTTTACAAGTATCAGTAGTAAGTATTAATGTTGAAGTTTCAAGAGTATTTTGGAATATATTTATTAATATAGGCATTTGAACAGAAAAATTTATAATATGCAAAACTAATCATGCCTTTGGGACTCTAACTGCATGATTTCAGGGACTATCATTGCAGACAATAAAGATATTGGGTTAGTTAATGACAAGAGAAGGTCTAATTGCAAAATTTCAGAAATAAATAATCTGTTTAAGGTTAGGTTTTTGCTGACCTGGGTGAATCCTAGATTTCCCACAGAAAATACTCTTCCACTAAATCCAAACCAGTTTAACCATCTGCTGTCTTTGAATTTATAATATTCTCACCTTTGTCACAGTTTTCCAAACTCAGATTTGATTATATAACATTTTTTTTTTTCTCAAATATTTTTGCATTTTTCTAATGTAATTTGGGATTTGTGTTACATCTTGAAACAACACCACTGTAATGGAAGAATAATGAATTTTCTATTTTAACCTCTTAAAACTGTTTTTGCTAAAATTTAAAAACATTTGTTTAATAATTTCTCACTTTCAGTCAAATATTGTAACACCAAGCCATTGAATTTTTAGTTACGTTACAATAATTTGAAATACTCCCCTCTGTTTTCCATGTCTCCTGTTGTCAGGAATTAAAAGACAGCAACTACATTTGCTCTCTTAAATTTTGTCTTTTAATTTACTAGTGACCAATTATTCCCTCTCTTTCTATTAGTTTATTAAATTTTATAAGGATTTAATGTATTTTGCACTTCCATTTTCCACTGCTGCATAAGATTTACTTACAAGAGATCCCTTTTTATTGTTTCTCAAAATGGTAATGACTGTGAGACCAACAGCACCTTCCCCTAAAAAGGCCAACCACTTAAATTTTGTTAATGAACAATAGGTTTTTTTTTTAGAAAGACCCATTGATCAGTAGTTTGAGATTGTTATTTTAATTCTTGCATTCTTTGTAGACTTCATTATTAGACTGATTTCTTAAAATTCATTCAGAGAAAAGATTATTCTTTTAAAAAATTATAGATGTAACCTGAGCTTTGAAAGAAGTGGTAAAGGAAGAAAAAGCAGGATTACAGTGGGGACATGAGGAAGCATGAGGAGGAAACTAATGGCCAGGTTAAGAGGTAGATGGCAACCAGAGAGTGTAAGGTACTTCTTTTTTTTTTTTTTTTTAATTTTTCCTTCCAAATTTTAGCTAGATCTGAAAATCTGGAAATCAATAGTGATACCTAAACTAGTAAGGAAAGGGGAGGGAGAGCTGATGGGAGTGGAGAAACCTCTCCTTCTTCTGTACTCTCCTGTATGAGGACTTCAGTCCAGTTCAAAAAGTACAGCATCAGTTAAATCCACATTTATTGCTGTGATGGTCCCAGACAGATTCCTAGGGCTAGTATACTTGCAATAACAGGCTAATTCATTCTACGTGAGCAAGTGCTTTTTCTCACCAGAAGGATGCCCTCTTTGAACACAGGCATGCCAAAATAGCTTCCTTTTTCTACATGATAAACTCTGTTCTACATCTATCCTGCTGTTCTTAGACATCCGTAGGGCATTTGAACCGTATAGTGATGAAACAAAGCTGGGAAGTTGGGGAATCACTCACAGACAATTTCAGTGAAGGTACTGAACATGTGGATGGATGCCTTTTCTTAACTGTACCAGTGCACGCAAACTAAGATATTTCTCAGTGGACAGAGACAATGTTTCTATAAATTATTCATATGCTGCAAATTCTTACTGGGCTGTGAATACCCCAAAAAAAAGCATTGATGCCCATCAGTAGCTTCCATTTCACAAGGTTTTATCCCTCAACTTTTGTTTAAAGACATTACTATATTTTTTTCTTTTCATCAATAGGAAATATCACAATTTTCTGACCGAAATATGGACTGTAATCAAAAAATAAAACTGAGACTTATTTAATTGATGCATTGTATCATGGTGAAAGTTATGGAATTGATGCATTGTATCATGACATCCAAACCTGAATACTTCATACAGTCACCTATTCCATAGGAAAAAAAAGAAATTCCTCACACTTTCTATGAAAAACACACACTTAATGAAAAAAACCTGCTTAGTTAAAGAACAATTATACACAGAGAAACAATTCTGACAGAAATATCAATCAATCCCATTTATCCATCATTGATGCTGAATGTTAACTGAGCATATCTGGGAAAATTTGGTATCTTCACTAATAGCATTAAGTAGCTCTGAAGCTTGGTGATTCTTAGTATTCAGGCTTTTAGCTAGTTTACCCATGGAAATGAGTTTTGACCTCCAAGGATTAATATGGACTTTGAGTGTTAACTAATGACAAACTACTATTAATGGATCTTGTATTGCATGTGTTGCCCATCCTTTCTTAAAATTCAAATGCTTCCTCATACTTGAATGTAGCCACCTATACTCAACTAATAAAAGAATTCTAAATATAATGTTAATATGAAACAATTCTGGAAGAAAAATTTCCTTCTACTTTAGGGAAAGCAAAAATGTTTACCTGAACATTAGTTAAGATTCAGATAATTTATACATATATTTTATGAATTTTACATTTCTATGGGAAACACTCAAGTTAGGAAATGGAGGAACAAGATTGCTTGTCTGTTTTTTATACAACCTTCTTCTGCGTGTGTATTGTAGTTCTTTATCACATAATCACATAGTAAACTTTCACAGGAGTCATGTATCATTCAGGAATAATGGAGACTGGTATGCAATCCATTATAGCTTTATAATAGCTAAGGTAATTAGACAAAGGACTGTTTCTTTGTTTGTTAGAAAACTGGGATATGTAATACACAAAGCAGGAAGTTTTCACGTTATAGTAGTATTCTGGGATCTGGATGCTAAACTCCAGCATTTTCTTGAGTAATTGATGGGTGTTTCTTATTTTCCTGCAACTCAGCCTCTGAAACACATGAAATCCATTGATAGGGTCTTATAAAAGATAAATTGATTGATCTTTGTGGAATATTCTTTTGAATGAGTATACAATGGAGAATACTAAGTAGAAGTGAATAGTTCTGTATTTAGTGCAGAAGCTTGAATGGTGAGATGTAAAGAATATATAGAAATAGACATTGACTGAGGATAAGAAACATTTTTTAATACTGTAATTGTTCATTCAGTGACACTATTCATTTTGTGACCCAAATGAAGCAGAAGTTCTGTGGAAAGAGCAATATGCAGTCAGAAGCTTGAAATCTGTGTTAGTAAACACAGGAGGAATTAAAGTTGACCAGATCATCTGACTGAAGTTGACTCACATCCACCCACCATGCTTTACAGGGAAAGCAAACATATGCTTATTTGAACTCCTGCATATATAAATATCTTTAGTGTTCTGTTATATAATTGGCTCTGCAATCTGCCAACCAGCGTAGTAAAGTTTTTTACCCCTTTATCAGATCTAGTGAATGAAACAACAAAGATTCTCTTTATGGAATTCCAAGTTTATATTCAGAATTTTCAATTATCTCAGTGTCCTCTGAAATGGTATTAAAACTTCACTCTGTCTACTACAAACACTGTATATGTGAGTTTCATTCATTTCACAATCACGCTTGGGATATTTTTTGCAGACATATGATATTTGCAAATATGGCAGAACTTCCTCTTTTGCCTCTTCCAACAGATGGATTCAGCTTTTAACAGAAATTCTTAATTCTTAAACACATGTATTTACAAATTTTATTATTAGCTTGTTTTCCATCTCTGTTACTTCAGTCTTGAAGAATCTTCTTTCCTTCTTCTATGACATCCTTATTCTCTTTCATATTATGTTAGTCCTGTAGTACTTTCTACTCCTTTGTGTACAGGTCATTCCTGAAGACCTGTAAAGAGGTTATTTCATACCATGCAATTCTTAAGCAAAACTTCATATTGTCTATATGAATGAATAATTTCTAATATGGACCTATTCAGATCATCTTCATGAAATCCAAATATATCACATCTATTTCAATTGCTGTTTTAGAAAAAAATCCAATAATTTTATACAGAAAAATTGTTGGATAAGTCTTGTAAAATCTATCTTCTGTAAATACAGATTTTATCTTATCCTTTAGCTTTCTTATTCTGAAAAAAAAACAAAACAAAAAAAAAAAAAACAACCAAAAAAAACCCAACCCAAAACAACACAAAACCCACAAAACCAATGTCTTCACTAATTTAATCCCTACTGACAATTTTATTTGAATCCTAGTGCAATTTTTTCACTTTCTCCTAATAGTGTATTACATTAAGTCAAGAATTGCTTTCAAAAGTGTGTATTTTTTGTTTACCCTTCCATTTACATCTGATTCTTTTTCCTAAAGTTAAATCTGTCCTTTACCTAAATGTACCGTATGTAGCATATAGAATTTTGTTTCCTTGAAAGTAACCTTGACAAAAAGAAATAACAGAAAAAAACCCATAGGCATGGTTCTGGTGGGTTGTATGACTGGGTTATTTGCTGACTCTGATGTTGGCTTGATTTCATTAACTGTAACATTTTGGTTGCAGCTATCTAAGGGTCAATTTGCTGTGGGGCTGTCCTGTCCTTTTAGTTGGCATTTAATTTTCAGTTATATAAAAATGTTCTGCCTCTTACATGGTGTTCTGCAAATGCCTTATGACATCCATCCTCGACGTCTTTTATGGCGAAGCAATGCCTGGATCCCCTATGTCTTTATTTATTACACTGTAAAATATAAGCAGTGCATTCTGTTCTCTACATGTGTTTTGCAAGTTAATAAATATAGATCAGTTCATTTCATATATCTGTGCAATTCAGAATTTAAATCTCATTCTGTCCTTGATATTCTGATAAACAAACTTGTAGATGCAGTCATGGCACCTTCCCTCGCCTTCTTTTCACTTATTCCAAGAATTCATGGTACTTGCTTTCCTGTTTAAACATATATTTGTAAGATACAGTCATTATACTACACTACCTAATTTAATCACTCTCTGTTGGTTTTATATATCATATATAAGCTATGGTGACAATTCCTTACAGTGAAAATTCTATAAGGATAGGCCCACAGGCTGGAAAGGCTATAATATAAAAATATATTTTGTTTAAAATTCTGCAAAGCAGAATGTCACTTTCTTTTCTTCATGTAACAAATCACTATGTAGAAGGCCAAACTTGTATCTTTGTTGTCATTTCCAAAAATAAAACTGTACCAGCCTTTTAAAATAGCTTTAAAGTAGCAGTGTAAATTATAAAATAATTTCATGGAGAGAATTTATTTTCGTCTCCACAGAAGAAACTAGTAGAGAACAAAACTCAGTTATACTTTTTGAAACTTTTACTCATTTGCTGGAAGACACTAGAAAATGTACATTTTGTCTCTTTGTAAATTCCTGAATCATATAGAAACCACTTAAAGATGTTTTTGCAATGAAATATTAAAACCAGACTTGTTAGCTCTGATTCTGTCTTGGGAAAATCTGGTTCATTTGATGTCACTATGAGTCAAGGTTCAAATTACTGCAGTTGCTTAAGACACTACAAACCTTCAGGATTTTGTGCCATCTCTCTTCAGAGCATACTTGCAGCAAAACTGACATGAAGTATGCAGGTGTTCAGCAGTTTCAGTACAAAATCCAGCAGTTTAGGTTAGACTTTTCCTAGCAGTGAGTTGAGCCAAACAGTTGGATACTGCTGCTACTGAAAATTGTTCACATACTTAATGTTGCAAATATGCATGTATGAGATGACATAATGACAGCTGAACCTCTGCAATTACATGCAGGTACTGTACTTTTAGCTTATACCATATCTAAAGTAAGAGCACCTTGATTTAGATGTCTTTTACTAAGATTTAAGTATTTGTAAGAGGGGCTCAATGGGGCTCATGTTATTACCAGAGATCAGCAGATGGGCAATAATTTACTGAGCCACTGCATCTTGATTGGTGTGTGTGTGAAAGCTCTGTTTCCCTATCTGAAACACAGAGATAACGTTTCCAGTCTGTTCTCATGAGGATACTGTGAGGATTAAAGTTTGTACACTGCTTCAAAAATGTAAACTACTACATAAAATGAATCAAGAACTAAAATGATGCCACCCTTTGGAAAAGATAAGTGAACACGTCCAGACTGACAGAGAAAGCAAAGCAGTAGTGCACAACATGAATATTTCTTCTCCAAAATGTGAAAGTATGGTGTGGATCTCTAAATACTAAAAAGTTGACAAAAGGGTCAAATTTCTAAAGCCTGAGAAAATAAACAAGAAACACATTATAATAATATATTTTGTCTAATTAGGTGTATTTGTCTTTAATGTGCTGGTGTGTGCATATGTATTTCTTATGAATTTGCTGTTGATAAATTCTCTGACAGTCAGTTTGATATTGCTGTGGAAGGGAATTTAACTCCACAGTCATTTTGTGAACAGCAAGATTTATTTGTCAGTTGTTAAAATTTAATATATTCAGTCTGTCTCGCAAAGAGCAATAGTGAGGAAAAGGGAATGAGGAAAAGGGAAGAGTGTAGCAGACTGCAGTTTATGCTTTTGAAAGTGTCCCAGCTATACTCTGCTTGCTTGGGTTTTGAAAAAAAAAAAAAAGATCAAAGGACTGGAAGTGCGACGTCCTTTGAGAGTTGCCTGGCAAGTGTTCTGTGATGACTTGCTTTTGTGCTGCTCAAACAGCAGTCTGTTCTGTGCATTATCTGGAGTTTCTTTATCACTCATCTGTCAAACCTGCTGCTGTGAAAAGATCTGGGCTGGAGGTCAGCTTGTAAAGTAGCAGTGGCAGAAGCAAATAAGTGTGATCCCCTCTTTGATGAGTTAGTTGTCAGTTCTCCTTCTCTAATGACATTAATCCACCCTCCATAACTAAATAAATGTGAATATTGTTTCCTTCTTTTGTACTCTGACCTGTCCACAAGAGACGCTAAAGCAATGAGTCCAGGAATTTGTTGGGATCTTGTGACTGAGAGATGACAAATGGATGTTGTTGGTTCTTTTGTAAAATTCAGAAGATTCAGGTTGCAGAGCAACTTTCTTTTTACAAGATTCAAGCAAAAACAAAGATCTGACAAAGGTGTATCTGGTACTTGTCACAGTCTGCCAAGGTAGCTCCATATGCTGGCATTAAACTCATATTGTCAAACTAAAGAAAGAAAGGGCTCAGTATATCAGCTAATCAGTTCCCATGTGCAAAGTTAAAGTATTTTCTTTTCCACCAAGCTTGTGCCACTATCTTCTGATCAAAGTGCTCCTCTGTCTCAATGGAGGACACCTAGGAGTAAATCTGATTTAAGATAATAAGTGTCACCTAAATTCTGTCACTTAAAGCCCTATCTTGCCCTCCCAGTGAGATCCACAAGGGTCAATAAATATCTACTTGAAACCTCCTGCAAATTCTAAGCCGAAGCCTGAAATATCACCAGTAGTCTGGGTCTTGATTTTTCCCTAATCAATCTTTATAGGTTTGGAGGGTTTTTTGTTTGGGTTTTTTTTTTGCCTGAAAAGGATTGAAGTTTAAATATCCATGGGAGATTCTCTTTAAGTGATATAGTCTGACTGAGATTTTATTTTAAAATTTTTACATGTATTATGTTTTTTGGGGAAAATATATAAAACCTGTTGGCAACTGGGTATTCTTCCTGAAAAATATATAATCACTTGAAAACTGAAAACCCCTTTAAATTTTTGGAGAAACACAGAATAAGTTTGATTCTCAAATGTTCCCTCAGGACATCAAAAAATAAGCTGAGAGCTCCCTGTTAATGTTATCTGTTACAGAGAGCATGTTGCCTGGTTTCTCAAATGTTTTTTGTCTGAAATTTTTGTCACAGCTGTAATGCTGAATTAGTGAAACAAAATTACTTATCACTTTTGTTTTGATTTCACCAAATTGTTTAAGACAATGTTGTGTAAATAAAATAAGAGTCTTATTTTATCAGGTACCTTGATTTGGCCTAGACTGAAGGTTTGGCCTAGACTGAAGATTTGGTCTATGTGAGCTACATTTGCCCTCTAAATGCAAAGACTAAATACAAAGACTAAGTGAATAAGATGGGTTTTGTTAGCAGGCTTCCTAGTAATACAGCTAACTGGGAACAAAGCAAAGCTACATCCATATCCTTCCTTTGTCTAAATGGCACAGAATTATGAGATGATATGTGAGAACAACTCCACTTTTTTATTTTTCACTTGGGCTCACTACTCTATATGATTGAATGTATACTATTCCTAACTTCTGGAAGGGTCAATGAATCATTCTCTTTCCCATTTTCTCATACTACTTAGTAGCCCCCCAATTGTTAATTGAAATTTCAGTATCATGTTTGTCTAAAATTAGCAGATAAAGCAAAAAAAACTTCTAAAGAAATATTGTTTCTTGTAACAGTGACATTTGATGAAACCATACTTAGGATTTATTGGAAAATTATATTCTACTATAAAATGTCTAACTTTCATTTTTAACCAAAATAGGTGAAACCGTCATGTCTTACTCAGACTAACAAATTCGAAAATATACAATGAAGAAAATGAAAAAGGAATTAGCATTGCGTGCTAAACAAAGCAAAACCTGTCTCATTTGCTAATTTTATGAATGTGAGAGAAACCAGAGATTTTGGTGAGAGAAAAGAAATCAGCCTTGATTCTCAATAGGTTGACCTCAGTTCCAAACCTCAATATAAGCACCTTTTATGTCTCTACACAGAGAAGCAGCATAGAAGTTCTCATCTGGATGGCCTGAATGCCTCATGAAGGTAGCTTTTAACCTGTTCCCCTTCATTTAATCATCAGTAATGGCAGGCTGTAAACCTGATCACAACCTGACAGAAGGCCTAGGTACTATTCCAAATTGAGTTGGGAAGTGGGGTCCCCCTTCATGAAGGGAACACTGCCTCAGGTCCCTGGCACTATCACCTACCCCTGAAACTTCCTGTGCTAGACTGAGCCTAGGCAGGGGCTGTACCACAGTTAGGAATCATAATTGGTGGTTGAGGTGAAGTAACTTTTATTTCAAATTTGTTGTCAAAAAACAGATAACACTAACACATTTCACAAAATTATCCTGATGTCAGCTAAAGTTTCTTGGACCCAGGACATATTTTGTGAGCAACGGTCCACAGACAAATTGCCACAGAGAAAGTTGTTGCTAAGTTCTTTCACTTAGAACATAGGAAATAAGGCATTAAGTCCCTTGTCCCCCAGGCATGGACTAGAATCTGAAATTGTCATGCATGCTACAAGTATTGGCTCCTCTGAAATTGGCCCTCTCTCCCTTTTCTTTCCCAAAACTCTTGAAAGCCTGTTTTGTTCACATCAGGAACTGAAAACAAATGCCAGAACTCTGACATTTATCATAAGATGGAAATCCTGTTTTCCATCCAGTTGTATTCAATTCTTCAGGGAAAAGAGACAACAGGCATTCATCTTTTTTTTTTTTTTTTTTTTTTTTTTTTTTGGTGTGTGTGTATAAAATGAGAATGAGATACATTAAACTACTATTTTTCTAGACACTTCTAGGGGCTTTGGAGTGTTCAAGAGATATAGTTAATGTTTTCTGGAAGAATCATTCTCCAGAGAAAAACTGAGACAGGTAATAAACTGACTATGATTTATTTCACATAACTGAAGACTTCTGTTATCACGTCTAGCTCTTTCTGAAGAACTGAAGTGTATAACATATTCTGCCAAATTCTTGAGATAGAATAAGAGAATGAGGCTCCTTCAAAATCAATGGAGTTGTGCCTTTTTGTACCAAGTCAGCAGCTGTCTCCTGTGCCTGATGGGTCTTGCTGTTTTAGTTTGGGCATTTGGTATATCACTAAGTTAAGGTGTGATGGACTACTATAAAGTTTGTCCTCTTTGCAGAAGATGACGGCAGCAAAGTTAATCTGAGCAAATAGTCTAGTGTTAGAGCTTCGGGGGACAGCTCCATAAATTCCCAAGGGCAGCCTGAAAAGTAGAGTCCTTATACAGATGTATAAAACTGGGTGTTTATGAAACAAACAAAAAAAAAAAACAAAACAAACAAACCACAAGTTAATTCAAAGTCAAAGATATTTGGTCTTTTTCTCATTGCTCTAAATCAGTTGGGCCCTTTTTTATTTCAATATGTTCTTCTGAAGATTTATCTTGTTCAAAATTATAACGAAGAATCATGAGTGTGGTATTTTGAAGTTTAGCATTACCCCTGTCTGTGCATCACAGTTATAGATACTGCCGGTTAAAAAATTATGAGATACCTGCAAATTAGGCTTTTGCAGTTGTATATGGTGTTTACTTAACTGAATAGCAACAGCTGTCTTCATAAAGGTAGTCCAAGTACACAATACTTCTGCCTATGCAAAGACCAGTTAATAAATACCAGGATGAATTAGAGATATTTCACTCTAAAGCAGTAATTGACAGTTGGCATCATTATTTTTCTGAGAGAAAGCTCTTCTGATGTTCCTTTGTGGTTTCCTCTATAATAAAACCATAGTAGGAGGAATGTTAATTAAAGACCATAAATCATACTCTAGTGAGAGTGAAAAATCTACTTAAATTCCTGTAGCTTTGATTTTACAAATATTGAATAAATCTGCATTGCCTCTAAGTATTAACTTTCTTTTAAGTATTTGCACTTATTTCTCTTCAATAGAGTCTTGATTTCTGTAGAATTTTATGAGGAAATTCAGTGCCATTAAAGGGTAAATCTGATATAAATTTAATAAAATGTGGCACCAGAAGTAACTTTATTTTTCTGTTTTATTGAAAATAAACACATCAAAGGTGATGTAGTAACAAACAAAGCCTAGAATATATAAGAGGCAGCTGAACTTCATCAATCTACCATATCTTCATGTTTCCTTTTTACCAAGAATATCTAGAAAAATAAAGCTCCATCTGTGAATCCAGCGATCTATCTTATTATGTCATTTCCCTACCTCCATGGATATGTAAAGCCTTGTTAATTCAATGGAAGTTGTTTCCTGATATCAACTGTTGTAATTTTTTTTCTGAAATTCATTATGACAGTGTTAAAGTATTTAAATAGGTGTTTGTCATTGTAACCAACTCCCTAGTGCTAAAATATCAGGTGACACTCAAGTATTCTTATCTATTAAATATATACTTTTTGTTTTCCATAAAAAGTAGCTACAGAAAAAAGGATGTCACAGTCAGTTTTTAATAAAATATTTCACAACTTTTTCAAATGGCTAGACTTCTTTAAGAACTGGCCTCTTTCCTCTACCTGTGTCTGGTGCCTTAAATGTCTGTGTGCTGAACCTTTAT
Organism: Tyto alba; assembly: GCF_018691265.1. Lineage (NCBI taxonomy): Eukaryota > Metazoa > Chordata > Aves > Strigiformes > Tytonidae > Tyto > Tyto alba. Next base: position 28,378,339 of record NW_024881330.1, on the reverse strand, counting down.
TTGGGCCTCTGAACAATAACACATGCTTCATAGACATTTCAGCAATGTTTCTGCCTTTAAAAGTGGAAGCAATGGGAATAATCTTAAAGGTCATTAAGTGTTTTGTTCCCTTTTTCACTATGTGTGAAAGTGTCAAAGACAAAATAGTCACAATAGACAACTGTAATTTAGTGGTGTTTCCAGTTAAAGGCAGTTTTCAACAAACTTGTGTGTGGCATTCACTGAGATGACAATAAAAGAATGATGTGATTCAGTACAGAACCCTCTATTGACAATATAAAATATTAAAATTGAAGATTATACTAAAATGATAGACTCTAATGTAGTAACTTTAGGTAAACAATTACTTTTAATGATGGAGCCTGAATTTATGGATTTACCTCGTCTCACTGATATAAATCAGGTGAACTATCTCTATTGCTCTCTCCTATTTGAATGTTCTCAGAGTAAAAGAAAAATTCTGTATTTATGGAGAAATTATATTTCTTACTAAAATTGTATTGCAAATTTTTTCATTAGTGTTCCTCTGCGTATTCTGATTCACCCATAAGAAACTTATAACTGAGCCTACAGGCTGTTTATATTTTGATTTTTGTTGAGATTATTAAAAAAAAATACCTGTTTATGGTCAAATTTCACTGTGTTTCTTGTGTCTGCTGAATTGGTGCCACAGTAAGTTAAAAATGATCTAGATGAAATATGAAGGACTCATTAAGCTGTTGAAATTTTGAAGTACAGTTATAAGAATAAAAATAAATTAGTAGAATTTAATATAAACACTATTTTAAAACAAAAATCCAATTAAGGGGGGTTTTGTCTTTTTTCATCAGCTTGCAAAGAAAAATATGTATGGTATTTAAAAAAAAAAAGACTAGTGTATTTTCTTGACAAAATTATTTTGTAACTGTTTTACCTTTCAAATATTAACTGTTTGCATGATAACTCCTGCAGTTCTAAACTGCTGCTTCAGTTCTGCGAGAAGTTAGTTCACTAAGAAAGAGTGAAAGTATTTTAAAAAGCCTTGGTCTTGTAAAATTGAGACTGGAATTTTCCATCTCTACCCAGTCACAGATTGTCATGAAACTCATAAGAATCATGGAAAAAATTCCTTTTTTTTTATTTGTTGCCACCGGTGCTAGTGATATATATCTGAGCATCTCCTAATGATCACAAAGATTTTCTTTGGTTGAAGTGGGTTGATTTTGTAGAACCATGTGGGCACAAAAGTATGAATCACACTGATATCAGGTCATCATTTGCCAAACAGAGCTAGACTTTGCCACCAGGAATTGGTGTTTTGTACTTGGAGTTACTGCTGCATGAGGAAAACTGGGATAATCATATGCTGACTGACTAATGGGAATGTGCACTGTCAAATAAAGGATATTTGATGATGGCTACACACAGAGTTGCATGAATAATGATTTTCTTTTTTGTTCTGTGGCCAAGCAAAAACATTTGTTTTAAAAATGCTGAAGTGAAACAGTAAAAGAAAAAAAAAAAAAAATCTTTTTCCTGGCCAGAAGTGTTTTCCATATGAAACATAGGCTGGTGATTTGTCTGTAACCTGTTCCTCCTCTCTCTCAAATTTATATTTTTCAGAAAATTGATTTGCTGACAGATAAAATACAGTTCTGGCTAGTAATGTTCAATGTCCTCACAGCTAGAACAGTCTTTATTTATTCAGAACATTAGCTACACCACACACAGTAATAACAGATACTGCTAGATACAGTTCTTCTGTAGTTAGTGAAGACTTCAGATTTTACAACCAAGTTACTAAGGGTCCTTTTTCTAGCTCAATGTTTAAACTATAATTTACTTTTTAACAACTCTCCCCAGATTCCTCTCTAATGAAATGTGTATTCAACTAGATGTTCAATACACAGAAGCTGGTTTTGCTTGCTCAGTAGATCTGTTTAGCCACCACATGCAAATACATTCAGTAAAGCCCCTCTTTCAATTATGCTTCATCAGAATAAATGGCACTGCAGAAATATAATTTGCAAGGGAGTGCAAATATTGATACCCTTTTAATCTTTCAGTAATAATGTGACTAAAGTCACTTAAATTCTATTTTTTTGAGTGTTCTGAATATTTAGAACATATTGATATCAGAATACTAAAGTCAGAGTGTTCATATTCCTAGCTTTAACCAACCCTTGATTATTCAACTTTCTTTGGGAATATGAAGTTGCAAATGTAAATAAACATAAAGTAGTTGTCTTGAAATTGTTTTCAGATAACTTTTGACATTTGGTGAAACATTAACAGCATATGACCATCAGTTATCAGTGTAAAAGCATGTGGAAGGTCAAGTATGATAATCTTTATGTTATGAAAGGGCTTATCTATCTTTTAGAGTTTACTCTTTAAAAATATAATTTTTTTTTTCAGCTGTTACATTAACAATGTGATCTAAAATAAAGCTCTCTCTTCAGGTGCCACCACATTTTATGAAATGGATGTTTTAGCAATAAAATTTTCTACAAACAGAATTAAATTTTTCTGTCATGCGTTAAGATGATTTTCACTGGCTGCAGCTGACACAGAAGCTGATGTGGAAAAGCTGGCACATGATGACTCGATGTGCCCAAATAGTTCCATCATGTGAGACAGCTCTCCATTCCTTCATGGCTGCTCTTATGTCTATGCAGCACTTGAGGTGAACTCTGACTATTTTCCAAACTAATGGTTACTCTCATTTACAATTAGCCAGATAAATATCTGCAAGATATTTACACCACAATGTGATTAGGAGTCTTATGCAACCTGGTCTCAATGTATTGTTGTGCCATTTTCAAGACCTAGAGTCACCTTAGCTGCTACAAGAAACCTCCAGATATGCATAGCCTTAGACAGTAAAAGAAGTAGCAATTAATGCTGGTACTTGCTATGAAAGCAAACTGTTCTGGCTGAGCTCCAGCTGACCAGGGGCTGAGTCTATAGCAGTAAAAACAATCGCTCCTTTGTCTGCAGATGGTGAACTACGGGAAGCAATGCTCATTTCCAGTTCTCCACAGGACTCACCAATGAGCAACAACAAAACGAAGTTTTAGGGTTTTGGATTTAATGTGGTGCTAATGCATGCATACTGTGTATGAATATTTAACTGACATCTAATGCACAAGTATCCTCTGTAGGACCTAGATGAGAACATATAGGAGCAAAACTTAATTTTTGGTTTAGCAAGCCAATTGTCTTTAACTGCTGATAAAAAATGTACTCAGAGGAAAATAGCAATCTGTGATGACACTTGAGATAGACTGGCTCTGAAATTCCTCAGTTCAGGAAGTAGGAAGCAACAATGGTTTGCAAGAATATACTACAATCTCAAAACCAAATAGGTTTAATGAAAAGACAGCATATGTCTCCCTAAATCTTCCTTTTCTTCCACACACCCTCCTCCTTCCTCATTTTGGTCAATTTGAGGTTCTATTTTGTTTCATACCTTTTACAGTTATTACTTTTACCTAAATTAGTTTTGCAGATTGTTAGAGTGCTGTTTCCATAAGCACAGCATACTGTGTTCTATCAGGCCAAATGACCTTCCATTTAGATTAAGAAAAACAGGGAAATAAGAGAAATAAGTAACCTCCACATGACAGAGAAAGCATGGCATTTGTCACTCATTCTGACAGCAGCTGTCTTGAGCCAAAGTCTGCCCTAAATAGGAAGAAGCATAATACTCTTCCCATATAAAGTCACAGAAAATTATCAGAGAACAACATGAACATCTCATGTTCAAATTCCATCATTATAATATTAAAAAACTGTGGACAGTTAAGTCTGTAAAGGTGTCCGACCTCAGAAAAAAACCAGCCAGTAGAATATAAGGAAATATTCAGTGTGCAAGCTTTAAGTCCTAAATAGCTTCAAATGAGAAACCAGGGTGCTGTGGGGTGGGAGAAAAGAGAGATGAGTAGAGGTTATTTTAAAGAATGCAAAAGCATCATGGAGGTATGTCTAATGTAACAATGTATATCTGTATCACTACCTCAACAGAGCTATCTTGGGGTAAAAAGGAGTTTGATCTATATGCTAATCCTGAGATTAGAGAGCATCCTGATTTTTATCACAACAAATTTCCTAAATCATATGATGCATGAGCAGACACTGACAGCAAAAACAGAAGGATTTGGCTGACAAAGTGTTACTGTGGACTGTGGGACTAGAATTTAAAAGACTGAAGTCCAGTTCTTAACCTGATAAGTTTAAAAAGCTAGTCTATGAAGTTGGAAGACCTAAAGATCAAAAATGCATATAAGGTTCATCAATAATTCAAATCCAAGATTTAAATCATACATAATTTTTATCCCAGACTTCTAGGAATGGTTTCCACAGCAAACTAAACAGACAGATTGAAAGGAAGTGAAGTCAACATTGATCAGCAAAGAAAGATTTTGAGGTTAAAAAATACAGGGCTAAAGTGGAATTGCCAAAACTCAAGCTGAGTTTAACTTTGAGAAGCAAATAAAAACACATAAAAAAAGAACAAGGAAAGATGCTATGGAGAATTTATACATTGTCGATGGGATAGGAAATAAAGACAATTGAGAATCATCTAAACCTAGGCCCAAAGCTAAACAAATACTTTCCCTTAGTTCTCTGTGAGAAAGACTTTAGAGCACACTAAGCAAAAGTGATCACAGCAGACATTGCTCCAAGGCAGGTAGCTGCTTTTCTGGAATAGTGAAAGAATTGCCAGTCCACCTCACACAGTTTTCTGATTTGCAAAATCAGCATCAACGCCATATGACTAGGCAAAAGGGAATGTGATGTTTATGTTCAAGAAAGAGGAAAATGCGTTCAAGTAAACTGCAGGCTCATTTCTCTGATCAAAGTTATAAATAGGGCTTTAAAGCATGTTTTGGAGATGATAATAAAGATATAGAATTAAAAGAACAAAAGGATATGCTGAGACGGAAATTTTTTGAAAGCTGTTTGGTGATCTTTGTTAGATTTCTGTTGTGAAATACTGGGTTGTCCTGTTTTAGAGAATAATGATGCAGCAGAACTAATCTACATAAGGGAAGTTTTTGATGGGATACTTCATTGGAATTTACTTATTATGCTAGAGCAGACTGACAAGGTAGACAAGAAGTTGGTTAATGGGGAGAAAAGACACTTGCTTACTTTGAAAGAGGAATTACCAAACTGGAGAAAGATTACTAAGGGATTACAGTGTATCTGTGAAAAAATGAACATTCTAATCTGAGGAAATAGAGTGTGAAAGGTTTCTGAGAGAGATAAGGAAAGCCCTGCCTAGAATATGATGTGTAACTAAGTCACTTATGGTCAAGAAAGCTCAATTTAAACTGAAGGAGGGAAGATCTGTAGTTAGATAGAAAATCTACTTTATAATAGAAGACCAAAACAATTTAAGAAAACCACTTCAGTAAATGGAGGTTGAGAAGCAACGTGACTCATGTCCAGGTACAGAAAAAGCAGAAAACATGTATAAACTAGTCCACACTTGATGGAAGCCCCGCATTAGAACCATCAAAGTAATGACTTTCTAAAATATCCTTAGAATATTACAAACTACCAGTTTAAAGATGAAGCTAAAGAAGTGGTTGAAAAAACTTTGTAACATATAGATACTTATAGTATTAGTGCACTAGATGCAGTGAGGAGGCCTTTTATTTTGTCTTTGTTGCATATTAAGGAAAGGTTGGGAAATCAGCTTACTGAGGTGAAACTGACTTAGAAAGAAAGTAGAGCTGCTGAAAACCAGCACATAGAGTCCATTTGTAAAATTATCTTAACAGAATGTCTCTTAACATTTGTAATATCCTTTCATTATCAAATGAATAGGTTTTGATTATTTTAATTTCCTGCATAAGGGTGTCTTAAGTTTCTGAGACCATGGTATTTTAGAATCATAGACTCATAGAATTATAGAATGATTTGGGTTGGAAGGGATCTTTTAAGATCATCCAGTCCAACATCCCTGGCATGGACAGGTACATGTTTCACTAGATCAGGTCCCTGTATTTCAATAAAAATATGGTCCAAATATAGAAGGAATAGAAGACATCAATTAAATCTTCTGGGCTGCAGAAAACCTGACCAAAATCAGAAAATGAAGAATTTGATTTAGTTGTTCCAGAGAGAAGGGTTACTAACAAGTGTCTTACAAGTTTTCTTGAGATACAGAAAGAAGAGGGGAATTATCTGTTCTCCATCTTCCATGATGGATAGATTATGATGTAATGGACTTAAATCTTTCTTACTGAAGTTCAGGACATAATTTATAATAGTAAAAAAAGTTGAAGGCTGAAATAAATTGTCCTGGAGGTTTGCAGAATCTCTATTACTGAGATATCTTCAAGAACAGGGGCAAAAACGTCTATCAGAAATGGCACAAGTATAAACAAACCTGGGTTTAGATAAAGAAATGTACAAAATGACAAACTTGAAGTTTTATGACTTTTCAGAAACAACATTATTTTCTTTATCTCTACTCCCAGACTTGGAGATGTACATTTTAAAACACATTTTCATGTTAGTATTCACCAAAGCAGATTTTTCCAAATAAGATTAAAAGAAGTTTGCTGAAAACAGATAATTTTCAACTGTGAGATACTCTTTGTCCTGTATTATGTTAAAGAACCAAACAAAAAATGAAATAAATGTAAGTTTACTATTCTTTCCTATTTTATAAGAGATTATTTTAGACAGCTGGATGATACAATTTACAAAAGAAAACACTAAATTTTTATAATTTTCATGAAAAGACAACAATGGTGTCACAGATGTAGTGATGCACTTCACTTGTAAGAGAGAAATAACAATATGTTTACTGATATAAAACAGTGATTTAACAAAGTTTGATAGCAGATGTGACAGTGGTTTAACAAGATTTGATGGCAAGGTTCACTTGATATTTATTGCATAGAGGACAGGGTCAGACAAAACTGTCAGGTAGATCCTCTGTTGAGTCCTGAGGTTCAGAATGGATCCCCTTGCTTTCTAAACTCCTCAGAGAGGAGTCTAGGTGCAGCTGGATCCACTCCTAGTCCCAGACTTGGTCAACGGTTTATGTCTAAAGGACTATATGTGTGCAATTAATCCTTTATATCACTTGGTTAAGATTTCAAAGTTTAGCATGTTACTAATCCCCTACCAAGAATCTGTTGCAACAAGGACTCTCTTAACCTTGAGGACTAACCTTGAGAGACATCCTTACTCAAGGGGAGATCCTGGCATTTAGTCTGCTGCCATACAGGAGAGCTCAATGGTCCCTGGACTGTCCACTAATTATGGAGTAAGATTATTGATTTGTCATATTTACATAGCAACTATAGAAGTTAGTTTCTTCCAAATTTTACTTAAGTCAAACATTGACATGAACCGTGGTTAGGTGGGTGCATTGTTCAAATTAGTCCTTGGGTGCTGTATTGTTATCTATCTCCCCCAAATCCACTTTGAGTTGGTATCATGAACAGATGCATCCATTACAATCAAGCACCACTGGTGGTTACCACTTGAATGGAGTTATAGGAAATATACGTCAGGTTCGGTGAGGAGGGCAGAGCACACCACCACAAATGGCAGGCTGTCCTTGTTCAGCAAGTATTACTGTGTCCTGGGTTGAGTGAGTGGTGGGGGTTTTTTGTTTGGTGGCGGAGGAGGGGGCTGCAGGGGTGGCCCCCTGTGAGAAGATTCTCGAAGCTCCCCCAGATCCAAGTCAGCTCCACCTCTGCACCAAAACTGAGCCAATCAGCTGTGCCTCTGCGATAACGTATTTAAGAAGCAACGTGGTGATGGGCAGTGGGACTGGTGAGGAGGAGTTGTTGCAGCTGCGTGAACACCAAGGTCAGTGGAGGAACAGAGGAAGAAAGGAGTGGGGGGAGATGCTCCAGAGCAGAGACTCCCCGGTATACTGTAGTGAGATGGAAGGGCACCCCCCCACCACCATCCATGAAGATCTACAGTGCAGCAGACATTGATTTATGGCCTGTGGTTTCCGCCTGGATGAGCAAGGTGCTGTGCCCGAAGAAGGCCAGGGTCTTGTGGGAAAAGGTAGCCCTGCTGCTGTAATTCAGAGCTGGGAGGATTGCAGCATGCGGGGGAGTCCCATGCCAGAGCAGCTCGGGAAGGGCTGCAGCCTGTGGGAGGGAATCCAGTCAGAGAAAGTTAGTAACTCATGACAGAGCAGTGTGGGAAACGCTGCGGCCCGTGGGAGGAATTCATGTTGGAGAAAGTTTGTGGAGGACCATCTCCTGTGAGAGGGGGACCACGATGGAGCAGGGGGAACAAGTTCCAGAAGCTCCCCCCACCGAAGATAAAGGAAGTGTCAGCACTGACTGCACCCCCCATTCCCTGCCCCTGTGCCACTGGGGGAGGAAGTAGAGATATCGGGAGCAGAACTGAGCCCGGGAAGAAGGGAGGGGTGGGGGGAAGGTGTTCTCAAGATGTGGCAATAATTCTCACTGTCCTACTCTGTTAAGCGTTGTTAGAGTCTGTAATAAATGTATGGTTTTTTTTCTTCCCCTAACGAGTCTGCCTTTTGCTCGTGACCCTAAAGGGTGATTTTTCCTCATCCAAGTCCTCTCTCGAACCCCAAGCCTGGCTTTCTGTCCCTTCTTATTGCCGGAAGAGAAGGGAGAAAGAGTGGATGCGTGGTGGTTGGCTGCCGACCAGGCTCAAACCACAACATAGTGGAATATTAGTAATTCTATATATTACCTTTCAAGTGTCTCAGGATAAACACATTATACATTAATTACATTGTCTCAAGACATAAATTGATTTTTGTCTTGTTTATGAAGTAAAAAATATGTTTTTAATGTTTAACTTGATCTTATTTGCCACTGTATTAAAAATATCCAAGCTTTTTTAAAAAGGAAATGTACTTTGATGTATTAACTGCAGCAATTCTCAATATACATGACATTTGTTAGATTTCAGGCATAGTTTATTTTGTCTCTGAAAGCATACCCAGAACAACAAAACATTCAGTAAGTCAATCAATGCACTTACTCAGTTATCCCTGAACCTTGCCAGAAAAATGAAATGCAATCATGGAAGTTACAGTATGTGTCTGATGTTCTCAGCCTAGGATAAATCATTGTTTCTTATTATTTCCTATGATGCTTCATATCTGAAATATATAACATGACATATTTAGTTCATTTTTCTTTATTATTCTAGTCCTCTGACTTCAGACAGTGACATCCATACACGTATTTATAAGAGGCTAATTTCTCTGTGTGTGCTTTTGGCAAAATACTCCTAAACAGATGAACAGATTTTTGCAAGCAAGTTGTTAAACAACACTTTATAACTGGAGACATTGCTTATTGGGTAAAAAGTCTGAAACTGCTTGTCTATTTGATGTGCTAAGACCAAACTGTACCAAAAGTGCTAATAGCTAATTAAAGTAAAGTAGTGCTCTTCCGTTATAGAGATTTCTCTACTTCTCTCACATTTTTTTTTTTTTAAGTCCAGTGCATTGAAATGAACAGAAAGACTGCCATTATTTGGAGGGACATTGTTTGGGGCCTTGTCAATTGATATAAACTTTAAAATGTTCCTTTTTCTTCTTGTCTCCTTATTTGAAGTGTCAGTCCATGGAGACTACTTAGCTCAAGTATTTCACTTTTCAGCATCTATTCTTTCTGTCCAGATACTTCTTTTTTTTAATCCTCCTTTGAATTTTTCTTTCACATCCTGAATTCAAACTTTTATTCACTTTAAAAGTAGCCCAAAGCAGCCTTGGATTGGACCATAGCTATTGTTTGACTTCCAGTCCAGTTTTCTAAATGCATTTGTTTTATTTGGCTCTCAGTCCCAAGTCTCCTACCTATCTCCATGCCAATTTTCTGTGGTTTCTTGATTTTTTTTTTTAAGTTTCTTTAAGAGTCCTAATTGGACTGCAAATTCCTCAGAGTTAAAATTCTATTAAATCTTTTTTCAAACATATCATGCTTACCTGAAGGCTGGTGATATGGGAGGATTTGGGGAGTTATTCTTTTGTGTTACAGTGTAACAAACATTAAACTGAATGCTTATTTTCTATGAATGAAATTCATGACAGGGCTGAGCATGCCCAGAGCAATCTATAAGTAACACAAGAGTCTCCGAAGCCCTCAATAAAGCAGCTGAAGGGATGCATAAGGACTTACACAGCTGCTTTTCTTTGGTGTAAATCTTATTTCTATTTGCACAAAATTCTACAAATTATGTTCTTACTTTATCCTCTGCATAGATATATTGATATAATTAATGACTGCTGCATCTATTTCGGTGTTCATGTAAAGACAAATAGGCATCACAAAATTCCCTAAGATACATCAAGGAGAATTAATTTGCTCTTAGTTTACCTGGAAGATTATTCTAGTGCAGATTCTGGGTAAATCATATAGTAACTTTTTGTGTCACTGTATCACTCTGAGTCATGGTTTTACTAAAAAATTTCCAGTGTAAATGATCCTAAATTCAACAGTTAAATTTTGTCGGTCACTAAAATACAAGGTTGTAATACTGCTATCATATTTTATCTGTACTTCTTTGGCTTTCAGACTAATTTCAGTAAATTATAACATTTACAACATAACTTCAAGATACCTCTGAGTTAAACCATCCCATGTGGTAGATGATGCATGTTGGAAACCTCTCTGGAGGTTTAGTCCAATTAATCATGCAATTAATGAAAATGTGGTTCGTTGTTTAGTAAGTTGTGTGTCACACAGTTCTCATATGCACCAGTGCTCTGTAATTTGCACTATCAGCAGGTTGCTCTGTGCAACTCAGGACACTGTTTTTAACTTCAATAATTCTAAATCATTTTCATGTGGAAGAGAGAGCTAACAGTGTCAACTCTTATTTTTCTCTGGGAAGGTGGTCTGAGTTGTGAATTAATTGTGCCATGGGTGTAGAATCATGGAATTGTTTAACTTGGAAAAGATCTTTAAGATCATCAAGTCCAAATGTTAACCTAGCACTGTCAAGTCTACCACTAAGCCATGTCTCTAGATGCCACATCTACATGTCTTTTAAATATCTCCAGGGGTGATGACTGAACCACTTCCCTGGGCAGCCTGTTCCAATGTTTGAAAACCAGTTCATTAAAGATTTTTTTTCTAGCACCCAATCTAAACGTCCCCTGGTGTAACTTGATGCCAATTCCTCTTGTCTTACTGCTTGTTACTTAGGGGAAGAGACACCCACTTCACTGCAACCTCCTTTCAGGTAGTTGTAGAGAGCAATGAAGTCTTCCCTGAGCATCCTTTTCTCCCAACTAAACAACCCCAATTCCCTCAACCATTCTTTATGAGGCTTGTTTTCTAGACCCTTCACCAGCTTCATTACCCTTCTCTGGACATACTTCAGCACCTTAATATCTTTCTTGCAGCAAGGGGCCCAAAACTGAACACAGTATTCAAGGTGCAGCTTTAACGATCACTTCCCTAGTCCCACAGGCCACACTATTTCTGATACAAGCCAGGATATTGTTGGCCTCTTCGGCCACCTGGGCACACTGCTGACTCATATTCAGCCAACTGTTGGCCAACAGCCCCAGGTCCTTTACTGCCAGGCAGCTTTCCAGCCGTTCTTTCCCAAGCTTGTAGCATTGTATGTGGTTGTTGTGACCCAAGTGCAGGACCCGGCACTAAGTCTTGTTGAACCTCATACAGCTAAACTTGGCCCATCAATCCAGCCTGTCCAGATCCCTCTGTAGAGTCTTTCTACCCTCAAGCAGTTCAACACTGCCAACCAACTTGTTGTCATCTGCAAATTTACTGAAGGTGCCCTCAATCCCTTAGTCCGGATCATTGATAAAGATATTAAACATACCTGGCCCTAATATTGAGCCCTGGGGAACACCATTTGTGACTGGCTGCCAACTGGATTTAACTCCATTCACTGCAACTCTTTGGGCTTGGTCATCCAGCCAGTTTTTTACCCAGTGAAGAGTCCAAGACATGAGCTGCCAATTTCTCCAAAAGAATGTTGTGGAAAATGGTGTTAAACACTTTGCTAAAGTCCAGGTAAAGAACATCCACAGCCTTTCCTTCATGGACTAAGCAGGTCACCTTGTCATAGGAGGAGTTCAAATCAGTCAAGCAGGACCTGCCTTTCATAAACCCATGCTGATTGGGCCTGATCATCTGGTTGTCCTGTATGCGACGTGTGATGGCAATCAGGATTCTCTGCCCCATAACCTTTGCTGTCACTGAGGTCAGGCTGATGGGCCTGTAGTTCCCTAGATCCTCCTTCTGGCCTTTCTTGTAGATGGGCATTAAATCAGCTAACCTGGGATCTACCCAAGATCCCATCTGGACAAGTATACTTGTGTGTGTCTAAGTGGTGCAGTAGGTTGCTAACCATTTCCCCTTGTATTTTGGGGGATTCATTCTGCTCCCTGTCCCTCTCTTCCAGCTCAGGGGGGTGGGTACGTGGAGAAAACTGGTTTTACTATTAAAGACTGTGGCAAAGAAGGCATTAAGTACCTCATCCTCTTCCTCATCCTCTGTCAATATGTTCTCCCCTGTATCCAATAAAGGATGGAATTACCCTTAGCCCTCCTTTTGCTGCTTATGTATTTATAGAAACAGTTTTTATTGTCTTTTATGGCAATAGGTAGATTAAGTTTTAACTGGGATTTGGCCTTTCAATTTTCTCCCTGGTGTGCTGGCTTTCTGTGGCTCAGTTTTTGGTAGCAGGGGAGGGGGATACAGCAGTGGCCTCTGGGAGAATATTCTTGAAAGCTCCCGCAGCTCCAAGACAGACCTGCCTCTGGCCAGGGCCAAGACATTTAGTGATGGTGGCTGCACCTCTGAGAGAACATATTTAAGAAGGGGAACCTGAGAGGGGGTTGAGACTTGTGAGGAGGAGTTACAAGAAGAACAAACATTGAGGTCAGTGGAAGGAAGGAGAAGGACATGGGGGAAGTGCACAGGAACAGAGAGTCCTGCATCCCGTGGTGAGACATCAGGGCTGCCCACCTTGCCACCCATGGAGATCCACGGTGGAGTAGAGGCCAACCTTAAGCCAGTGGACGAGCCCACTCCAGGACAGGCGGCTGCACTTAAAAGAAGCTGGGCATTCTGAGGGGAGAAGCAGCCCCCGTTGTTGTGGTTTGGTGCTGGGAGGATTGCAACACATGGGGTTGATCCACATTGGGTCAGCATGGGAATAGCTACATCCTGTGGGAAGGACTCACTCTACAGAGAAGGTTTGCGGAGGACTGTCTCCAGTGAGAGGGGAGCCACATGCAGCATGGGAGGAATGTGCAGCATTCATCCCACCTCCTGTGAAGGAAGGAGGGGCAAGCTGACTGAAACACCCAACCCCTGCCCTCTGCACCACTGGGGGAGGAGGTAGAGAGATTGGGAGCAGAGCTGAGCCCTGGATGAAGGGAGAGATGGGGGGAGGTGTTTTTGGTGTGGTGGTGCTTCTCACTGTCCCACCTTGTCTGTTAAGTGTTGTCTTTTGTTAGTGTTTGAATTAAAGTGATGTTTTCTTTTTCTTCCCCTAACAAGTCTGTCTCTTACCCATGACTGTAATGGGTGAGCAATCCCTCCCTCTCCTTATCTGGATTCCTGAGCCATTTCTGCTTCATTTTCTCCTTAACATTCCTGATTGGGGAAAGGGGTGAGTGAATGGCTAGGTGGTTCTCAGTTGCTCTGGGGTCAAACCATCACACCTGCATAACTTCATGACATCCTTTTAGTCCTCCTGAATTGCCTACCCCTTCTTCCAAAGGTCAAAAACTCTCCTTATTTTCCTAAGTTATAGCCAATGCTCTCTGTTCAGTGAGGCCAGTCTTCCCCACCAGCTCGTCTTTTGGCACATGGGGATGGCCTGTTCCTTCACCCTTAAGATTTTCTTCTTGAAGAAGGTCCAGATTTTCTGGACTCCTTTTATCTTCAGGACTGCCTCCCAAGGGACTCTGTCAACCCATCTCCTAAACTGGACAGTCTGCCCTCCAGAATTCCAAGGCAGCAGTTCTACTGACCTCCCTCCTTACTTCTCCAAGAATTTAAAACTCTATGATTTCATGATTGCTATGCCCAAGATGGCCTCCAACAACCATATCACCCACAAGTCCTTCTCTGTTTGAAAACAACAGGGCCAGTGGGACACTTTCCCTAGTTGTCTCACTCACTATCTCTGTCAAGAAGTTATCGTCCACAAACACCAGGAACCTCCTAGACTGTTTCCTCTCTGCCATATTATATTTCCAGCAGGCATCTGGTAAAATGAAGTCCCCCACAAGAACAAGGGCTAGTGATTGTGACACTTCTTCCAGCTGCTTATAGCATATTTTGTCTGCCTCTTATTGCTAGTTGGGTGGTCTATAACAGACTCCCCCCATGACATGTCCTCCTTTATGACAACAGGCTGAGAGACTTGGGTTTGTTCACCCTAGAGAAGAGAAGGGTCCGGGGAGACCTTCTAGTGGCCTTCCAGTATTTAAAGGGGACCTGCAAGAAAGATGGGGAGGGACTCTTTATCATGGAGTGTAGTGATAGGACAAGGGGTAAGAGTTTTAAACTGAAAGAGGGTAGATTTAGATTAAATAACAGGAAGAAATTCTTTACTGTGAGGATGGTGAGACACTATAACAAGTTGCCCAGAGAAGTTCTGGATGCCCCCTCCCTGGAAGTATTCAATGCCAGGTTGGATGGAGCTTTGATCAACCTGATCTAGTGGAAGGTGTCCCTGCCCATGGCAGGGGGGGTGGAACTAGATGATCTTTAAAGTCCATTCCAACCCAAGCCATTCTATGATTCTTTATCTGCGTTGTTGACCTTCACCCCGATTTTTACTCATAGACACTCAACCCTATCATCACCATTATTAAACTCTAGACAATCAAAGCACTCCCTAACACACCGGGTTACCCTACCGCCCCTTCTTCCTTGACTATCCCTTCTGAAGTTTATAGCCTTCCATTGCAGCACTCCATTTGTTTGAGTCATCCCACCATGATTCCATGATGGCAACTTTATCATATTTTTCATGCTGCACAATGGCTTCCAGCTCCTCCTGGCTGTTGACGGTGCTGCATGCATTGGTGTAGATGCACTTCAGCTAGACTATTGATCCCACCACCTTTTTAGGGAAAGAAGTCCTAATTCCTACATGACTATTCTCAGGTGCTTCCACAGTTTCTGACACATCAATAATCCTTGTGTCTCTTCTGCTGCACAGATCTCTATCCCCACCTCCATTGAGATGGCAGTGAATAACCTCATTAGTGCACCATCCCTCAAACATTGGCATGCCACCCCCAGGCTCATCTCTAGTGAGCCTGGTTTTATCCCTTTCCACCTTCAAAACTAGTTTAAATCTCTTTCAATTAACCCTGCTAACTCCTGTGCAAAGATCCTTTTCCCCCTTTTGAGACAGCTGTACCTTGTCTGTCACCTGCAGGTGTGGTGTATAGACGGACCCATGATCAAAAAACCCAAATTTTGCTGGTGACACCAGGCTTGAAGACAGTTGTTGATCTGCTGGATCTTCCTGTCTCTTTCCTTCATCATTCCCTGCAACTAGAAGGACAGATTAGGACACCACTGGTGCTCATGATCCCTTAACCTGTTGTCCCAAGGCCCCTAAGCATCTCTTGATTGCCTTTTAGGGGCAAGTTCAAAAAGGATATCTTGTTGAAACTTTATTGTTGACTACCTGAAAAATTAATAACTGATAATAACCTAAGGGCCATATCAGGGTAGGAAGTTTCCTCTTCATATCTTTAATGGGGGCCCCAGGGAGGCAGCAGACTTCCCTAAGAAGTAGGTCTGGTCTGCATATTGGACCTTCTGTTCCCTTCAGAAGGGAGTCTCCTATGACAATGACCAGTCTTTTTTTCTTTATGGAAGCGGTTTTGGCACAGGGCGTAGGCTGACTTAACCTCGATGACACTTCCAAGTTAGATGAACCATCATCCTTGTTACTGTTTGGTTCCACTTGCAGATCCTCATACCTATTATGTAGGAAACCTAGGAAAGTAGGGTAGTCACAGAGGAGATGTGCCTGCTGCACCAGGCAGGAACTTGTTGCCATTGTCCCTAACCACCAAGTGGGTTCAAGCCCACTAACTCAAGTTGGCATTTGTGCTAATGTTGGTCACAGGATTCTGTCTGCCCATAGACTGTTATGTGCTATATGTTATGCGCCTGTGGGCTGAAAAATTCACTGGTAATCTGCAATTTCGTTCACCAAAAATAAAGTGGTTTGTTTTAGAAAAGACAAAGATGAAATGTGGAAGCACTGGAACTTGAACCTGTCTGCAGGGGAGGGAGTAGTGCTGACCCTTCCTCTGGAAGGCAACTTACTAGTTCCCTCTGTGAGCCGTATTGATATTTAAAGGTTGACAAGTGCTGTGTTTAATGTGTAAGGGCTTTCACAGTATCTTTAGGCTTGTTAAAAACGAGACTGCATTGATAGACCAGAATTGAGAGTGTGTCTTGAACTGATTGTAGCTCTGACTGTGGCTTATCTACATCAAAAATTGTTGCACAGGAAGCAAGTTACTGTGTAACAAGGTGGAGTGCCCAGGATGTAATTTAGAAAATCTAAATTAAGTTCCTGTTTTGCATGACTCCCTCGAAAAAACTACCAGTCTCCACTACCTATAAAGGAATCTTAAGAACACTGGACTGAGACAGTCAAATATTGATTTATGAATAATCTTCTAGCTCTGTCTGTGAGCACCTTTAGGGCCCCAGCAGGGCTTCAGACCTACTGGAGTGGGGGGGATGTCAATCTGTACTTAATTGGAGGAGCTGAATTAGCACAAGAATAAGTCCATACTCCCAGGGGCACAGTCAGAGCACAGGCCCCCACTGACAGGGCTGCACAACCTTGGAGCCAGAACTGGTTGGTGCCTTGCTGGGGATGCATGAGGGTGATTGAACTCTGCGACTGTCTGACCCTGACTCTGTAGACATGCCCTTATTGCATGCCAGGAGCATCATTAGCACACTGCCTTCCCTGCAGGAACTTCACTCTACAGTCAAACTCACAATTAACAAGAGATGGGAAAAGTGGATCCCAAGCATATCCTGAAAATTACTTTATCTTCAGAAACTATGAGGGCAAAGGGAAAGAAAGATGGCTATTTGTTTGAATGATGTTCACTTGTTTGTATCTTTGTCTGAAGGTGTGCCACTAAATGTGTGTATCCTTTAAACTGCATTAACAAAATAATACTGCAGTACTTTTACAAGTTCATAAGTCATGAATTTGGAACAAAGCAATAATATTAAAAATTTTTGAAAAATGTTTTTATTAAGCTACTGCGTCACTTCAAATTTTATTAAATTATGTTGTATGTAAAACATACTATATACAGTAGTCAGATGCACTGTGTCAACATTAAGTACATAATATGTTGTAATATTGAGAAAAGGTTACTATACTGTTCTGTTTCTTACATGTATGGCAAAGGTATACCTTTGCAACTTGAAACTGATAAATAGAAGTTTTGTTCTGATGCTTACTGAATACCTGAGACTTTCAATACCAATGGTTGTCTGACCCATTATCAATTTTAATGTTTTTTTTGTTTACAACCATATATTTGTCTTCCAGGAACCACATCAGCTTGGTGATAACTGACCACTATTTGCTCCTTCTTTTAAAGCATATCTAAATTTTTTATAAATATGCTATATCCAATTTTACAAAGTTTGGTTATGACATGCAAAAATAATGCCAAAGGCCAACATTTAATGGTGATGCACTGCTATCAACTTCTCTGTTGTGCTATGGGAAACTAGTCTGAAGTTAATGTCTTAACATTTTTTATGTTCTAGTTTCTTGTCAGTATGTCAGAATAAACTTCATTAAAAATACAGTTTAAGTGTTGTTAAAATTTTTGAACTTCTGTCTATATATTATAGTAGCTGATTTAGTGTTTTGGAAAGAATGACATGTCACATTCTGAAAATGTGGAACATCTGTAGCTTTGAGAATTCATTATTTTATGTTGTCATACTTCCAGATTTTCTAGTCTCACCTACACACTTCAGTATTCTACAAGAGAACCTCAGCTCTCCTCACAACTTTCATTCCTGGATGCAAGTCTTACCAAAAAGTGAAACAGATATTCTAAAAACTTGGGAGTCATCAAAGTTCCATAGAAAATCTTGAAAACATGATTTAAGAACCTGGAATAACAATAAAGGCAGCACCGATATACACTTAAAAAAATAAAAATAAAAATAAAAATAAAAGAAAAAGAAAAAGAAAATTATGACTTTTTAATTTCAAATTGTGGTGTTTATATTCCTTAATCTAAGACTTTTGGTCATATGATTAACAGTATTCCATATTCATCTTCCAAATGATATTATGATAAATTCTTTATCATCACAGATGACTCCTATGTTAATCTGTGTGATTGAACATCACAAGAGAGAAAATCTAGTGTACCTGGACTAGCATATCAAAGATTTCCCCAAATGAGTCAAATATAAATACTGCAACATTATTTGCTACCTGTTCTGAAAATAAATCACAATTACAAAGTTTTATGACAATCACTATTCACTGGGCTCTACTGCAGTGTAGTATCTTTTAAAAGGGGTTGCAATTTCCTTTTAAATAAGATTCCTGTTCAGATGGATTTGTGCTGGTTTTAAAATCTTATCTCTTCCAGAGCTGCAGGGAAAAAGTCAGGACATTTTATATCATTACAATCTGCACTCTCATCTTTTCACTGAGACCCAGAACATTCTGTTTCTTGAAGAGATCAAGATTTTAAAATGTTAAAGTAATGAGTTGTTAGTCTTTAATACAGAATTATTTTAGGTCAGTTTAGACATCTAGGAGTCCCTTAAAGCTATGAAAAGTTAGGCTTATGGCTAATAAAACAAATAATAAAGATGAAAATATAAAAATAAAAAAAAAATCAAGCAAAAAGTGTCTATGTATAAAACATTTGAAAGGTATTTGTTCTGTATGCACAGAAAACAAGTGTAAAGTTATAAAGCTTTTATTGACACTTTTTTTAAAAAAAAAAAAAAAAGATTTGCATAGCTTGTAGCTTATCCACCCCAAAACTTCTGTTTGTCAGGTTTTACTATATGCAGTGCTATCTTGTATCTCTAGCCATGAATCATAAAAGGCATTGAGACAGAAGTGACAAATTGCTAAGTCACATGGAAACTCTATTCCTCATTTCTCTTTGCTCACCTCATTTTCACTCTGTTAGTTTGTCTATCTCAGGTTAAACTTTGAAAATTTCACAGCTCTGAAAATCTTCAAAGAGTTCCTACTTTTGTCCCTTAGAGCAGGATGTTGTAAAAATCAACATTCCTTTTGAACAAATGTGGAATTTCTCTGCTTATACTTTGCCCCAAATTTGAGCTTTCCCAAAGTGCAGGGTAGACAGTACTTGTTCCAGGAAAATTTATTTTTTACTACTAATTTAAAAGCCTTTTTACTGAGGATACTGGTACAGTTTCAGATTTGTCATAGATAATATCTGAAGGTTGCCCATTTTTATACTCATTCCTTTTTCATGTCAGTATCTATGTAAATGCAATTTATACGTGCATGGAGGTAGAAATATTAATTTAACCATGGCTTTCAGTCATTTCTATGCATCTCACTTTGTTTTGTGGCACAGCTATTAGACAAGGTGTGAAAGAGTTATATTATGATGTTACACTGCAAGAAACCATCCAACTACTAATTCTGTCCTCCATTTTTCAAGTCATGAATTTTATGAAGGCTCTGGATCCAGAATGACTGATTTTATAACCAAAAGGTAGAAGATCATATTATTTTTATGGCAGGAAAACATCTAAAATGAGATGTTTTACAGACCTCTTGTTCTGTTTGTGTTGGAAGCTGAGGTATTTGCTGTTTGTTCAAACTGTTTTGCTTTTTAACTAGCACAGTATACTCATTCAAACACCAGGATTTAGATATAACCCAGCTCATAAATGTTTCATTATATTTATTTCAGAGCAAGCTATCAAATATTTTCAGAAAAATGACTTGTGTTCATCTTAAGAACCCTAGTATAGATAAGGTGATAAAATTTCAGTTATTATCGCCACATTGAACTTCATAAATGGCACAAGTACATAAACTTGTTCTAAGTCTTGTAGGTAATAACAGTGAAATTCAGATTAAAACAAAATAAAACAAAACAAAAAAAGTAAATTTTTTCCTGTGTAGTCTTGTTTTCTTTAAGGAAAAAATATGTTACCATATTTAGAAACTCCACATAAAACTGGTGAATTTATGTGGGCTTTAGATGATATATAGACATGTAACTTTCTATGCAGGAGTAAATTTCCCTCTGTGGTAAAGTAATGATGTCTCCCATGTCAGCTTGGAATATGCCTAGCACAGCAAGAACTTGATTCTGATTAATGACTACAATATTATTTCTTTCATTTTGTTCTTAGTCCTAATCAAATTATATATGTTATTGTTCTCTGAATCACAGAAGATAATCCACATCAAATGAAATATGTTTTCTTCTTATAACTGTTATGTCAAGTAAAATGGTAAAATCATAAGTATTGTTGGTTAACAGGAGCTTTCAGACTATTAATATAAACAAATAATATTTGGCTTAATTTCCAAAATGTGTTGATGGATCCATATACTCTATCATGTAGTGAATGAAATAGAGTATTTCAGTAAAGTTTATTTATTTTCTAGGATCTACAGACATGCTTTCATGGATGTTTTTCTAATATTTTTCCATCTTTATGATATAAAGAGTGTGATCAATTAAATTATTCTGTATCAAAGTAAAAATTCCCATATGTGAACTGGCAAGGCAGATGAGTTAGAACGGTTTCCACATTTTCTCTGACAATGCAGTTCTGCCTTTTCACAGTGAGGATATGATGTTAGCAGAGAGCATCTGGCAGATTTGTGAAATCAATAGCAAGTCTGTAGGGGACAGGCTGTGCTGGCCTAGGCTGCTCACACTATTTGTATAATTCTATGGAATGAATGTTCATGTTTCATCTCTCCTGATGTCAGCCTTTCTGTAAAGACAAAGAGGAAAAGGAGACTGTCCTCAAGCATGTCTGAAGAAGAGGTTTATTGGCTGCAGGATTGTCTTTGTTTTGGATGGGATAGAGTTAATTTTTCTTCTTAGTAGCTGTGTTTTGGATTTGGTATAGGATTTGGTATGAGAGGAATGCTGATAACACACTAATTTCTTCAGCTGTTGCTAAGAGATCAAGGACTTTCCAACTCCACATGTCCTGCCCATGTGCAGGTGTACAAGAAGATGGGATGGAGCACACCCAGACCGCTGCATCCAAATTGACCAATGAAATATTCCATATCATATAACTTTTTGCTCAGTATATAAAGGAGGGTTGACCAGGAAGGAGGGGGTTCTTTCTTGCTTCTGTGATTGTGGTTGCAGGATCTTGGTATTTTGGGACCGCTAGCAGGAAGAGGGATGCAGCCCAAAATGTCTGAGCTAGTTCAAACCAAGACCATATGCAAGGACATTCTTTGAAGGAAGAACTGTTTATAAACTTTCTATTGCTATGCAGAGTTATTCTGAATTTTCTCCCTTTAAATTTTATACTATAATGAAACATGTCCTTTCCCATTTAATAGCCAATATTACAGCTCTTCTAGAGGGGCTTACATACAGGGCAAGTTCTAGACATATCCAGTTCAAAGATTTGGCCAAGTCAATGTTCCATCACATTCAACTAGCTTTGAATGTTCATATATATTATGATATCAGAAATTGTCTAGTGTCCTCAGTGTACAATACCATTGAAGTTAATGAGAGGAACGGAGTATACAGTCATGGACAGTGTTCAGCAAAGTCAAGACTGTTCTCCTCTGGAATTCAGGCTAACACTGACATGGTTAATTTGGATGTCTCTGTGTAGTTATTCACTACCCTACACAGTTATAGGCTTACTAAATAGACAAATGGTATAGGCTATACAGGCAGAAAGGCCATACAGCAAATCAGAGCAGGCTGTGAAGTATAACACCAGAAATTATGTCTTTAC
This sequence comes from Tyto alba, assembly GCF_018691265.1. Classification (NCBI taxonomy): domain Eukaryota; kingdom Metazoa; phylum Chordata; class Aves; order Strigiformes; family Tytonidae; genus Tyto; species Tyto alba. The sequence goes on along the minus strand of NW_024881330.1, from coordinate 28,356,362 downwards.
TAGTAATATTAAAATATATATAAGTAGTTTTCCTCTATTGCCTTAAGGTCATTTAGAAGTTCCCAGTCCAGAGTTATTCAGGGTTAAATACCTGACTTAATTTGAGAATAAAAGTATAGCACTCATTAAACAAAATCATTTGACTCAATATAAAGGTGAACCCTGTGTAGCTGTGTAAGAATTTTATCCCATTCCTTATATCTGAATCTGCTGTGTGAATGAAAACATCTATCATCTCCTTCAGTCTGGAGCACAGCAACTCATCCACTATCCTATTTCTAGCCCAAGAGAATTGAAGCTCAAGGGCAAACAGAGCCCTACTGGAAACATCTGAATAAGTTCCTAATGGATGGTTCTTATCAAAGCACTCCCATTTTGCAATCCTGAGACAATTTTATGTTTTGTAGATGGATGGATGTGGCTTCCCCCCCCCAGATTCTATAATTAACATTTAATCTCATTGGTGTATCCAAATATGCTCTCCAGGGTCATGGTACCAGTAATATTGGCTACATGGAAAAAATAAATTACTTATCAGAAGAGTATTCAGGTAGAGATAAGAATTCAGTGCAGCTGAAGGAAAGAGGGAGATAATTGAATACTGGAGTGTTTTGTATTTGGGACAGATGCAGACACATGCATCCATAAAGATTTGGATGAGATGAATATTATCAGGCTGTTTCACATTGTCTCAAAACAAGAGGCATATGGAGCATCTTTCCCTCATAGAGATGAGACGGGAAAAAGCTTTAGGACTCAACCAGACAGGATCCATCTGCCTTGGGTCTGTTCAGGGAGACAGCGTTGTCTGCCACCAGGAGAGCTCCTAGGGAACTCTGACACTCTCCCAAAAGGGTGCCAGGGTTGTTTTCCCAATTTGTGACACTACTGATTTCCAGAGGGTCTTCCAGTCTTCTCTTTCCCCTTAGAATATGATTTCTATTTCCAAGATTTTACTTTTCTGCAGTTTATAAGATAGTTGACTCCTGTTTCTTCTTGCCTCATCCATTATATATCTTTCAAAATACTAATAACCTGTAAGTTATTCAACAGCCTTCTGTTTGCAGATAGTTAGTCAATCTAACAAATACGTTATGAAAAGCAGATCAATGACTCCTTCTTTTCCTATAATTTATTCTTTCTCCTAAAGCATATGTAAAACTGCCAAAAGCAATGTAAGTACTTAATTGCTAAAACTATTTTGACATTCAGTGAAATGTTAAAAACCCAAATTCCTGCATCATTTTTAAAATTGAATGTTTTAGCTTTAAAACAATGTAGCTATTTTTGAAAATGTTACCTTGTCTCTTTCTAAGAATTTTATCTGTAATTATGTCCTGTATATTCTTTAAGGAGATACATTTAGATCTGACTAAATTAGTAGAATCAAGACATTCTCTTTCCTTTTTTGAATTACACATGGCAAAGCCAGGAAAATGTTCTATTAAAAAAGTAAAAAGAGATGGAAAATATAAAAACAAATGTGAATTTATGGATATGTTTCAAGATTCTACTTAGAAAATTCAAATGAAGTCTATACCAAATACTGGTTTTGGGGTTAAAAAAAATAAAAATCCATTATGCCTGGAGCATAATTGAAAATATATTAAAAGCAATGTTTTTATGTGGGGTTCAGCAAGACTTGAACTAACTCATATGCCTGGTAAAGCATCAAGCTTAGTACAAGTTCTTTCATGCTTAATATCTCCATGATAACAGCATTGGGAAATTCTGCCTTGCATGCATTCACAGCATTTTTGCATATCAAGATGAAAGGCATGACCAGAAATGTCAGCTATCACATTGTTTTTGAAAAGTGTACCCTACGCTCAAGCTTCTCCATGTATTTCATTAAATCATAATAAATAATATTACTTGCTATTCCATACTTATCTGGAAAAAAAAAAATAATCTAAACAATTCCCCAAATAAATCTAATTCTCAGCTCAGGAGGAGCAATTCTTGTCCTTCAAAAATTTTTCATATTTTATTATTTTTATCTTAGAACATAGAGCTAATCGTTTTTCACAGAAGGTTAGTGCTCATCCAATTTCATGGGGTATTGGTTCATATCACAGATGTAAAAAATGCAAGTGTTGGTTATTTCATCTTTTCTAAAAATACAGACTACTACAGGGCAGAGTAATGGCATTTGGCTTATCTCTCAAGCACAAATATAACTTGGAGACCACTGGTGCATTTTAGGAAAGTAGTATCAATTTCTCATGTAAAACACCAATCTCATTACAACATTCTCTCAGCTGCAGTCCTCCTAAATAGAATATTAATATGAACTGCTAATATTCTTTCCTTTTGATAAATAAAATGTATATGCAACATTACTGAAGTTTTTCTAGCTATTGGTAAGTCACCTCAGGCCAGCTCTTAGTCTCTGAGCCCAGAGGAGATAAGGTTCAGCACAAGAAGTATTCTTAGATTTTGGTAGACAAGAACAGGTTGAGGTCAAGTTTATCATGTCCTACAGATCTTCTGTTTTTTATCAGATACTAGATAGGGAGTGAGGGAGAGAATAACCTCTCAATTTAACTGTCTAAAAATAAGGTGCTCAGTCTGAACAAGTCAGTTGCCTTGGTTTCTACTAAACATTGGAGAGGGAGGTTTGGGAATTTCAGTGTAGTTTTACGATGAAATTAATTTTAAAAGGAATCCCACTGATTTTAAAGCTGAACAGAAAACTAGTTTGTAGATCCATCTGCAAAAGAACTCTTTTTCTCAATGTTTAAGCTTCACTGATACTTCAGTAATCATGACATACAGATATAGATCCATATAGTTAAAAGATATCTGGAAATGCGTGCAAAGAATTTGGGTAAATACCCTCAGAATAAATAAAATATCCTCATAATATATATATATTATTTTTATATATATGAATACCTTCAGAATAAATAAAATACCCTCGTAATAAAATATCCTCAGAAAATCAATAGAGAGTTCATGATCCTCAGATCAAAAGAGAATCCAATAAATCTGTATATAATAATACTATGATATATCTGATGTGTACGAATTAGTTTATGAGTGACAGGAATAGAGTCCATGTTTCTCTGAGTACACTGGCCTCAACAAAAAAAAGTCTTATTTGTATTAATTACAGAATAGTTCTTTCAATTCAGACTATAGTGAGGCCACTTCATAACAGCAGCCATTACACAGAGCGCTGTTTTCTGCCAGTCCTTGGCAGGTTAGGAGGCAGGCTAAAGACTTCATAGACATGAGCAACAAATATATGTCGGTATATGCTTGTTCTGCCTAAGCAAGCTCAAGACAGCATTAGCAGGAGCTTAAAATTTTTTTTTCTAAGACATTAGTCTGATACTTATCAGAAACTCCAAATTAATTAAAAAATTAGGTTATTTACAAAAGTCTCCACTATGTAAAAGTAACCCAATTAATCCTGGGCTGTAGATTCATACCCACAGGGTATGTGAATCCATTTCCATGACATTAGTTGCTGAGGAACTGCTAATATTTCATTCAGATGTTAAAAGAAAATGTGTGGACCTTGTCTGTCACTGGTAGGAAATGAGTAGTGATAAGTTTTTGTTTCAGGGTGGGATTTTCCTTAGCAACTGGACTTTCAGCTTTTCCTTTTACATTGCAGTCCTAAATATTATTGCTAAATATTTTTGCTTAACAATAACCAGGATATTCAACTTCTGTCTGAGTTACCATGTGATTCATTACTGGGAGTGCAGAAAAATTAAGTTTTTCCAATAGTTCATCCAGCTAAAGATCACCTCCTTCTCTCTGATAACATACAATGAGACCAAACAGAGGAGAAATTACTGTGGCACTCTGAACTTTGTATGAAGAAGTCACAATGCAAAGGAGTAGGGATTTACAGTTATTTCTTTCAAACTGAATGGCTAATCAAAATCTGTGGTACTGTGACCTATTTTGGCTAGGAGGAAAAGATAATGATGAAACCAGGTTGCTTTGATACAATCCTATTTTTATTTACATGAGGCATGGAAAACAGTTTTACACTGCACTTGTGGAAATAAAACACTACAAAATAGTCTACATTAACCTCAAATTTCCGTCACATGAGTTCTCCCTCAGCTCTTTCAAAAGTTTTTTTTCACTTTTTTCTGACTTTTTCCCATTCTCTGTATCTGTTGCTGTGATTTATTTGCCTCACTGCCTTTCTCTTTCATATATTTGTCTACACTAAAATAATAGCCTATATCAAAAAAGACATCACTTGTGATTTGTTGATTAACCAGGTTCTTTATAAAAGGAACCTCACTTGATATTGCAAGGTTCTAGTCAAGTCACCTTGCAAATGTAGTTATACTGCATTATCAGCATTACTCTGATATGCATGTATACATAAAATTCATATAAATTTTATATACTATATTAAATTTAACTCAGTGATCAGTATTTGTGAATATTTTGAGCTGTCATAGAAGGGCAGATTCATGTTATTTTCATCTGATGCTTATATGAAGTAGGCCAATCACAGTCAATATAATCAGGACATCAGCACAAAATTTAAGTAAGTATTCATTCTTAACACATGTATAATCACTGCTAAAATTAAGATTTCATGATTTCCAACAAAACCAGCACTTGGAATAATGAGTTGTTCATAAAGTATGTAAAATTGGGTGCAAATAGATAGAAATTCCACCAGCATAGTAGCATAGTGTCAGTATACAGGCAAATGTAATGGACTCACTGTCAATACATTCATACCAAAACCAAGTAAAAAGTATCTGAATTTGGAAGGAGTTATTTCAGTGAATATTGCAGCAGTTGGTGCACAAGTACTACTGCTGTCTGCAAAACAGATTCAGCAATGCTCATTATGGTGTAGTCTGATTTGATTTGATTTGATTGATCTAGTGCTCATCCTCTTAGGCATGTATTAATTTCCATAATATCCAACAAGCAAGAGCAGTACAACCAAGAGAGATTTGACAGTCTAATATTAATAATAATTTAATGCTTATATGGATTATGTTCTATATTCAAAGAACTGTACAAATATTAACCAACTAATACAAACTAATGTTATTCCTTTCATATCTCATGATATTAATGAAGCATATTACTCATTCTCTATCTATTAGTTCATATTTTTAGCTCTTTGCATTTGAGCATTTTATAGTAAACTCTAGAGATCAATTTGTACAGCTAAGAAAGTTGCATACATGCATAATACATTTTACAAACTCCTCCTTAAATAATATCTGTCGTAGAACGTAGACAAGAGGTCTTAAAATGAAGCATCCATTAAAGATTCCAATCTTGTGAAATTGTGAGTTAAATATTGATTGAACCAAAAGGATTTCAGGTAAAATTAGAGTTGGTCGGAATTTTCCTGAGATCAATTTACTGTCAGAGAATGGCAATCTCTCAAAAATATTCAAATGTCCAGTTCATCTTTTCTGTGCAGGGAAACCCCTGAGACAAAGCTCAAGGGCATCCAGCTCTGAGTAGCCCAGTAGGTTTATGTGTCCAGTGTAGCAAATTCCCTCTGGGCCCAGGGCTGGAGCTGGAAAGATTCCTTTCCACCTTTCTCAGCATTGACCTGGAAACTTTTAAATCCTTGAAACTCTGGTAATTTTATACTTTTATTTTAGCCTCCAAGTGTGCCCATGAGCCACTGTCCCTGATTGCTCACACTTCTTGCATGCTGACTCATAATCTGGCTTCTCAGTCCAGAGTAAACCAGCTACATCTGCTGATGGGGAAATCTGGAGATAAAAGAAATGGAAGAGAGTCAGTTGTGCACAAGAACTACCTTATAGTCAGAGGCAGCTGGTGTGGGGAGTTGAAGCTGAGTTGAATTTCAGCACAGTTGCTAACAGCACCATTGGGAATTTTTTTAACATCTGGACTTTGGTCTCAACTGGGACAACCAAAATTTTTCCATTCCTACATGTCAGAAATCCTGGAGAGAAGAGACTGAACCAGGAACTTTGAAACTTGGGCTTTTAGATGGAATTTCAGATCTAAAAGAAATGTCCTATGTTATAATTTTGAAATAAAAGATTTTTTTTGGTTGGTTGTTTTTTTTTTGGTTTGTTTTTTTTTTTTTTTAAGTTTGAAGATTTGAGATTTCTGTTTTTTCATATTGAAGCACAATATTTGTGTACAAAATTTCAGGTTACTGAAAAAGAAGTACTCTGGTTTTCAAGAAAATTTAACTAAAATCTAGTAAGCTTCATGACAAAGATTTGCCTTCCCTTGGTTCAGCCTTTAGCCAATTTTCGAGGACAGTGATGGGGGAGCAAAGAGGTTTTTTGAGGTGATGTTATACATGAGGTTGTTAAATCACTGTGTTGGATAGTTATGGAAAAGAAATAATTGCTCGTTCATGGACTTAATGCTTTGAAGATGGAAATATGATAGGAATACTAAGTATAATTACTCCTATGCTTTATCTTTTATGTAAGGATTCCCTTAGTTTGCCTATTGGTTGTAGTGTCCTGGACACTTTCCAGCTTGCCTAATTAATTGCATTCTACCTACTTACATTTTTGTCTACAATTTCAACTGCTTATGTTATTTATATTTTTCTGTTGTGCCATGGTACTGTGGCCTACTAATTCTTTCATTTTGATTCAAATTTTAAGTCATCCCTAGATACGTTTGAGTGTCTCAGAGCAGGAGAAGGAAAAAATGTGATTCTCATTTGGAATTGCTTACAAACTAAATTCAGATGAGGAGTGATAAAGGAGGTAGGGAATGTGGGAGGGTGGACACCGATTATAGTATGCCTAAATGGTTACTCAGCTAAAAGCCAGGCAGATTGTGTCAAAGAGTTTCATGGTTTATTTTGCAAATAAAGCAAATAAATAAATGGTGATGTTTACATATTTATCTCTTACACAGCCTACCAGTTGTAGGATGCATGTGGAAGTATCTGGGCAATAAAGTTTTTACCTGACAAGTTAACTCAAGCATAATAATAGACAAAAGGAAAATTTGGAGGACTTCTTGAAAATAAGATTGTAATGATGTTGAAATTGGCAGATCTGAAAGACTAGGAGTGATAGATAAATATGAGGATGTAATAGAGCAAATACATGCATGTTTATGTGAGAAAATATTAAAATATATTTATTTGTTCTGTCAGGACTGAAGAGTATTCTATGCCAATATTTTCCATACAAAGCAATGGCTGTGTATTGAAATGCTGTGTATTTTTCAAACTATTTACCCAAGAAAACAGTTTGGATCTTAATATCATGGTATATTAAGAATTATTTGATGCTGATGGGACAGGGTAAGTCAATTACATAACTGGTGGAGGTAAACTATGCCCATATTGAGAACCACAATGATTTGTAGTGGTCAGCAACACAATTCTGGAGAGAAGGAGGCTCTGTAATTGATTTTAACTAGTTAGAGGAAAAAAAGTTGTATGTTTTTGCTTTGTTTTCTAGGAAGCTAAGGATTTGGGCATTGTTACATTTACCACTGTGAATCTTTCACAGTTAGTGCTTTGCCACTTTTTGCTCTAATTATTGTAGCAAGAAAATGCTCTAAACGAAAATCACTCTGAAACTTCTTCTAGAAGAGACTATGGCTTCCTGCTTAGTAGCAGCAATATAGGGCACATAGTCCCCATGCCCAAATGTTTACATAGACTACCAGATCATTTCCCAATGCAACTGAAGGAATAAGGTCTGCTTTGTAAAGCCTTTTATGTTTTGGACCTGCTCTAAGCTATCAGTCAAAGCCACCTGGAACAAGTGTTAGAATCTCCCCATGAAATTTGTACCTCATAGTGAGGCAGGCATCATTATCTCAGGTCTTTCTGTCTTCAGCTTAGTGTAACAGAAATCAGATTCAATGACACTGAGAACATATTACAGAACTTTCCTCTTCATATTTGCTTTTCCTTAAATAGTGAGGTCAGAAGGCTCCTATAGAGGACCATTCTCTTTATAGCTTGTCTTGGAGAAAAGGCATACTGTATAAGTGACACACAGAAGAATATTTAAACATATCCCTTTGGTTTGATTATTTTTAGGGTAGTTCTTAACTAAACTCATAGAAACTCCCTATGATAAACACACAAGTGAAAAATTAATAGGTGTACAAATTAATTCTGGAAAGCAGAAGCCTAAAAGTCATGCAGACCTTGACTTTATCCCTGTAAGTGTTTTAGTGAGTCTGTCCCTTTGAGGGTTTTGCTTTCTTTTCTTTCTAAACCATTGAAATAATACCTTTACTTGGGGGCTCAGAACTTAATTAGTCAGATATTATAAAGGTCTTTTTAAAGGTTAATATAACTGCCAAGCTTTTTTATCAATCAATTTAATTGTCAGTTCCAGTTTGCTAGTAAGCCTCTTGCACAAACCTCACAACATATTGCTGTCACCTTAAGAGACCCACATATTCATCCAATATTTTACATCACAAACTTTGGCACAGAGTCATTATTTCTTGAGTTTGTATAATGCCAAGCAAAACTACCCAGTTGGATTCTCTGAAGAATTCTCTATAAATATTATGCACCAATGTTATCATCATTGTGGTTATTACTATGTTTGTTACTATTATTATTATGCAATGACATACTTAACATCTGTAAGCCATTACTTATATGTCTTGAATTTATATTATACTATAATATAGTATCTTGAACATACATTATACATATTCTGAGTATTCTATTTACGCTGTGTTTAAATCTACACTTAAAGTATACCTACACTATATCAGAACAAATCAGCATTCATTGTCAAAAAAAGCCCATACACCACACTGATGCATCTATATGTCTTCTTTAATTTTCTGGCTATTTTTGACTATCTGGCAGCACATTTACATGCTTTCATCAAGCTAGTTGATCCCATTGGGAAGCAGCAAAAGTGGGTTGCTCCACTGACGGAAAGGAACTGGGAGCTGAGGGTGACACCAGGCTGGCAGTGTCCTCGCCATCATGGGCACAGTCCTGCTCTGCTCAAACCAGAAGAGCAGAGCAGATCTAATGAGGGTAATCAGGGTCAGACTCTTGTCATCAGACATCCCCAGACAAATTTGCTGTGGCCAATTGCACCTGAGGAAAAGGCAGCAAGAGAAGCCAGCAGGGTCAAGTCAGAGCCAAGAGGACTGGGACTGGGCACATACACACTTGTGTGGTGTCTCAGTTGAGGAGCAGGGTCAGGGGCTGAGCTGGGATGGGCTCTTGAGTCAGAGGGCTGAGGATGCCTGGGTGAGCCCCTCGTGAGGCTCCCTACAGCCCCTACTCACAGGGCTCTTTACACAGTTCTTTGTCTCTTGGCTGTTCTGTCCCAGGACTCACTTCCAGAAGCCCCAGCTGAACTCCCAGGAAGCAGGGGGACAACCTACAGAGCTTCTTGGTGCAATCAGGGCTGTGACACATACATGGTGGTCTGTTGTGGGACTACTTGGATTTATCCTACAGGTGCTCTGCCTTGCTAGTTAGTTACTATTGAAAAAGATAATTCTCAAGTAATGCCAAGAAAAAAAAAAATATATTCCTTTAAGTATTTTGGGAAAAGTCAATAAAATAAGTAATTGTTCCAGACATTGAGGTAGTGGTGGGTCACTTCAGCAATCTGAGGCCATAATGGAGTACATGAACATAACTGTAAGGCTCATAATGTTGTTTTACTTGCTCCTTGTGTGTTTCTTAACCTTTACCAAACAACAAACCTCTAGAATAAACTATTCCCAAATGCAGTGTATCCACTGAGCTTTCTGGCTTCTCATCTCACTTTGTGACTATCCCAGTATCCACGATTATCTTTTCCAGCTTCACAGCTTTGATTCAACTGTACTTGTCTATGTCAGGTGCTTTTAACTGTGCTCCTGTCTACTCTTTATTCATCCCCCAAACCCATAACAACAATCTAAACCATTTCATATTGAATTTGATTTCAATCTCACTCTTCCCTTGTTCTTGCCCTCTTCCTGCCTTGCTAAGTGATCAGAAGGATCAGAGGAGAAATCCTAGTTTTTATAGTGCTTGTCATATCTCTACATGTATTTGGGACACTCATTTCTGAGCTAGGTGATAAAGCTCATCCTGATTTCATCCCAATTATGTTACCAGCTGCCTTTAGAAACCTTACTTCACAAGGTAAAATGGAAAGGAGAAAATTATGTAGAGGAAGGGAACAGCTGGTGCACTCCTACACATGTGCAAGAGCCCAGATGCACAAACTTTTGCACCTGTAATTATAGAAGCTTGGCAGCTTTAGATACTTGCAAGATTTAGTGTGAATGAGGAGTGGGTGAATCATATTGTCCTTAGAAACTTGGGTTCATTGGTCATATCACCTTTATAAATATTAAAAATGAATGAACGTAACTGTAAATATTTTAATTTAAAATAAGAACATGCACATATAGGTCAGTAAGGAGGTGGTGGCTCTGAACTCTTGGTTTTAGTGATAAATTCTCAGTCTGCCTTTTGATTAAAATAAGAAATTACAGGAAGTAAGAAGGACCAGGAAATCACAGCTATTACTGGTGTTACATTTAGTCATTTCTCATAAGTATTGCAGCATATTGCAATTGTGTACAACTTATACTGTGGTCTCTTGTATACTTTCTAAGTTCTTGGGGCTTGGACCTTCATAACCTGACTTCTTAATGTCATCACATGAAATACTGAGAAGTATATATTTGTAATATTTTACATGTAAGGCTAAATAGGGATTTGAAGCGTAATATTCTGTCCTGGACCTGTGCTGGTATATTTGAATTATTTTATTATGGTGGGAAATGGATGACTAGAAGATGATTATTATCCCTCATATGGACTGGACTCAGTGACTACAAATGTGCAGTTAAGTTAAATTGCATACTAGTCTCAATTTAAACTGTTTCTTGTGTAGAGTGAATGCAAAGGTTAGTATTTTCTACTTTAACAAACCTACGAAACATACTCATGATATGAACATCTCTCAGATCATAAAGACTCTTTTCACAGTTCTTTGATAACTCTTTACGTGAAGGATGTAGCATTTTTCAGTTCAACTGATTTTTTTTTTTTTTTAACTCATATTTCAACTTGGTATTACTTATTTTTTACTATTTATTGTGCAGGAAGCAGTCTTGATGAGAATTCCAGAAACTTCAGGTTCTTAAATAGATTTATAGATTCTCAAGTTTTAACTCTCTAGAAACTACAGCTCTTTGATAGTATATACATTAATACATTAGATGCCAAAAAGTGTAATTTAAAAGGTAACAATAGAAACAGCTGTAATTTTCCAGATGGACAATGAAAATATCAGATAACTTTTGGATACTGTACTAGAAATTTCTTCTACTAATTAAACCTTAATGTAAAATCATTGAGGAAATGAAAAAGCTTTAATCAGCTTAGGTGTCAGAACTTTAAAACATGTAAAAATAAAATTAAAACAAAAAGCATGGTGTTACTTAAAAATAAGTCACTAGAACTACTTTAATAATTTTATTTATATGTGAATGTCAGATATTCTTCCAAGGAATCTAAAACTTTCTGTATGTCAATGTCATACATAAAATCCTTTTTAAAGTAAGAATATTTAAAATTTAAACAATATATATCCAGGATTTACTCTCTGTTTAAGTGTCCTTCTAAAGCTGGATCTTAACATGCTAAAGCCCCTTTAATTTCTTGCAGCCTTGGCATTTCTTCTGCATCTGTTGATATCATCAGTCTCTAACACTTAGAAGAAGGAATCTCCATTTCCAAGTCTAGGGAAGAGTGATTATGAATTCAATATGCCAGCAGAGAAATAAGAGGTCAAGTATCCCATATCCTATTAGTGTGTGGGATTGCTATAAATCATCCAGGTTTTTTTTTTAAGTCAGTTCAGTTCAGCTTTAGAACTTTTGAACACATCTGTTTTTAGGTTTAAATTTATAAAAGATAATTTCAAAAAAACATTGTTTTTTATAAATCACACACAGTTATATCCAGTTTTGGGGTAAACAAGGCTAGCAAAATTCTGACCATTATTAAATGAGCTGCAAATCTCCAGTTATCTTCAGAGTAGTAGAAGTTTTACTAGATTAATCCAGTATTAAAAGCTGGATTGCAACTGGAGGAAAGAACATTTCAACCTGGCAATCACTGAAAAAAGTATTCTTTCAAGCCTGTTGAAATTGGTGGCAAAATTAATTAATCATAGTGGAACCATTATCTTTGCTCTCTATAATAGTCTTTGTTTTAAAGAGGCTATACTGAGGCATGGGAGGAACAGAGAATAGGAAATGATCCGTATAGTCACCATGTCAAGTTTCCAAGAAGTTGAATGCTATCACCCTCACTTCTGACATGGGCTAGCCTATTTCTTTGTATAGCCAGTCCTCTAACATTGATATAACCAAACAAATAATTAGCCTTAATATTTAGATTCAGAATACAAAACTGTATAAATAATTAGAAATTTAGACTAATCAATGCACTTTATTTTTTTTTTTTTCCCCTGAGTAAGTACTATACTCTACGGACTTGCTAAAAAGTTGTACTATATTGTTTAAAAATATGCTATCTGTAGATTTCTTAGGATGGAACACAACAACATTCTCTTTCTATTTAAAGCAACAATAACATTTTTGACAACCTAAGATCATCACGTTAGATATAGGTCTCTCTCAATGAATCACTACTGAAAAAGACATTTTCTAGAGAGATTTTAATGCTGATGGAGGTGGTTCACAATTTGTTTCAAAGGCAATATTCCTTTCTTATGATTTTTAGTTACTCCTGTCATTGGAATCTTGAAGATGAAATAAAATAATGAAGGGCGAGTAAAATTGATTGCAGGTCTTGTTGGAACAAAATACAGGGCAGGAGAAGGGGGACAATGAAGGCAAGAAACAGATGACATTTCCTGACACGTAGATTGGTGATTGATCTTCTAAATGTGCTTTGACAGGTAGATAAAGGTGAAAAATTACATTATCCCAACAAAAATGCACACACAACAAGGAAGAACTCCAGAAATTGAACGTGAAAAGAATAAAGCACTTCAGAAGATCTCTGAAGTCTATTCAAATCAGTAAGTGTCCCGATTGAATTTAACAGGGTTTGGTTCAGGTTTTGACTGAAACCCCCACCCAAATGAACACTGTATGCTTAGCTGGGAAAATAACATTATTGATAGGCCTTGCTTGATATCTATGATCCATATGACTATTCTTCTAGTGTTTGACAAATAATAGAGCATTTTAACCTTGAAAGGGGATGGGAAAACTTCAGAGAGATAAAGCTTCATCTGTGAACAGTGTCTATTAGGTAGTCTGTAGTATGTCAACAATTGATTCCCAGGTGAATCACCTTGAAATGTACTTTTCAAATCTATTTGCTTGATAGAAATCTTGGTGACCTCAGAAAGGCAATGTTTTTTCTCATATATATTTACATATCATCATTTACATCCTCTTACTTACAGCTCAGCCTAGCACTTCTCTTGGACCATTATTTTAATATTTTTAGCTGTGTCTGTGTTGGACTTATGAAATATTAATAGCATAAGCCAACATCTATATTTTAAAAAGTTTTGTGTGTGTGGTTATAGAATGATTTGACATGATAGCCCCAAGAAAAGAATAAATTTATTTAACTTCCATAAGGACATCAGATTATAACACCTCTCCCAACTTTGCTTTATGTAGACCAAAAGGCAGAAGTTTTACTTCAGAAAATGCTGAAATAGAAAAAATAATATTCTGTATTTAAAATTCTGCTCAAACCCTCCCTCTACACACTGATATTTCACAATAGAGCTGTTTTATATATGAAGTAAAATAGGACTATTGTAAAATATGTCATGCCTTCAAAGCAAGTTACTAGTAATAAATCCCATGCTAACTGAACACTTTCTGTTTTTCCATCAACATATACAATAAACCACGTAAAGAACTACACATGAAACCCAGGAAGAATATAATAAACTCACTCTTTAACAATGGCAACTTGAATGAATAAGCAGGACTTTCCAGTTAACTCATACTTACTGTGAAACCAGTGAATCTGATATATTTGTCATGCATAAAAGATACCCTTAGATCAACTTTTGTTGAATTAGACTGCTTTTCATACAGGGAGAATGAGATTTGAGAATTACAGCAGAATCATCCCATAGGCACATGAACTCAAATCATGCTCCACTTGAATATATTATTTCTGCACAGTTTTCTATTAAGTCTGTTTTCCCATAGGAAAAGAATTGCTATTATGTATTAGAAAGCACCATCTCAAATGTTGTACACAACTAGGATTTAATCATCTAACTGCCATATGAATAACGTGTTCAAATTTCAGATCTTGACAAGCCTCTTTCAGTTTCATCCAATTCCTTGAGGAGACACCTATGTTTTTGACATTACCCCACTCCAGACAGCTACAGTTCAGCTCCAGGCCTCTCAAGAAAGACAATCTTTACTGACTTTACTTCACTAAGCAGGCCAGCGTTTCTTCGTGATTCAGTGTATGTGCTCCACACTCCTTGCCTGTAAGTTGGATTTGCTAAACCAATATTTATTAACTTGTAGAGTTTGCAGACCACTCAGTCATGACATGAGGGATGGTGCTCTGGTGAATGGCTATAATTCCTTCCACAAATGAATACTTAAGCATAGTTCTACCTGTGTAAACAAAACAGATAAAGGTGTTTGAGTGTGAAAATAAAGGTAACATGACTCCCCAAAGTTTAGCTTTATTTTATTTCCTTTTAATGAAAGCCATTGTGGAAACAGTGTCTGAAATAATCTGTAGATATCTTGGGAGGAAGGGTCAGAAAGATTTTGAATCTGTATTTTAATATTTAAATATTTAAATTGATTACTTTAAGGGAAGTTAAAAAGCATTTTTAAAGATTGAAAAATTTAGTGAGTTAACTTTTCCTTGTTCTTCCAGAGCATAGTGTTAACAGCAGTTAAGTTTTTCTTCCCTGTTGGGAGCTGGTGCCAGATTTGCTATGTTCCTGTGAGGAGTTCTGTACCCATGCAAGATGGCTAAGGAGTCCTACATAGCAGTGCATTGAATATCACCACACTCTCAGAGAAGGTTTCAAAAGACAGAAATCTGTGTCATTCACATTAAGCTCTTGGTTCAGAAAGAGGGGAACTGCAGTTCCCTTCATTTGGTCACAAGGTGGGTTGGGAATCCTGCCTGCCAGCGCTGGATCTCTGCAAGGCACCCTTGTTCACTTTTGTGAGATCTGTGCCATCACAAGTGCAAATAAAAAATAAATAAACATTCATTAGGTCAGTGATTAAGGAAGACATCCGTAGCCTGCAAGTTACTGGTAATGATGCTCGTTCTTGGTGGCAGACTCAGAACAAGGCAAATCCAAGTGTGCCAATGAACTACATTTTTGGGAGTAGGACTTACCTTTCTGTAATGTGCTGAAGAAAAATAAAAAGATTAAGAGAATTTGTTTTTAGAAAAGTACCTTCATTACCACAGTGTTAACTGACACCTTCATTTAATGTAAATTTAGGCCATAATTTTTAAAGAAAACTAGTAAATCTACTGGAGCCAATGACACTGTTGTTTTAATTACACCAAGGCCATAAATTCAACCCTGCATCAACAAAAATTCTGATTGCATGGCTCCAAAAGCAACTTTAGTATTGTCATCCGGTGCACTCCAGTTAAATTGTTTCAGTCTTTGTGCTGTTTTATCTTAAAACATGGGTTTTTCAGTTAGTAAATTATAGTGAGTTTTAGACACTCGCTCAGCTCTGATTTTTATGTGAGCATGAAATTAAATTTTTCAGATTTTTGGTAGACAGAACATTACAGTATTTAAAAATTCATATTTAGCCGTAAATGCTTATTTTTGAAATTCAGGAAAAAAAAAATATTTGCAGGATGACGTTTTCATCATAATAAAAATATGCACTTTTATGAAATGTTAATCAAAAAGCATGTCAGATCTGTCTGGAAGACAATCAGTGGATCAAAGAACTAAGAAGAAAACTAGATTTTTTTTAATCAACTATACTTCCCTCTTGTTCTTACTATAAATAACTGTGTTCCTGTTTTCTATTTAAAACAAACTTTCACTGTTTTGACCTGTCAGCTTAATTGACTTCAATATATAAAAAACACACACTGATTTAATGAGATAGGGATCAGTCCCAGAATATTTAATTCTTCATTAGCTTTCATTGGATGTAGACTGAACATATATCACCCTATCCTAAACTGTTTTTAAGTCTGGCTTTCTGCTTCAAGACACTAGGGAGAAAAATCCCACACCAACATAATTTTAAATTATTTAATGAGTATACACATTGAGATAAAACCTGCCACAATTAGGGATGCACAGGTTGTACAGTGAGTTGCACTGAACCATCTGAAGGTAATAAAAATTACTTATCCTCTAGGACAATCAATCCTTCAATTACCCACCAAAACCTGGGCTTGGATGTCATCTATCCAATATTGTATCTGTTATTTGTCAGGAAATCCTGCCAGAAGCATTTTTTTTTTCCTTTGCAGATATAAATATGAAACACAGACATCAGACACATAGCAGTATCATTTCTTTTCAGGTCTGCAAAACGAATTTCTCTGTCTGGAAGGTCCCTTCTGCAAATGTTTTGTGCTCTGGGAAGGGGATTTCAAAAGGTTTTTAACAACTCTGAAGTTGGATAATGAGGGGGGACACTCCTTCTCCAGAGTTACGTTATATTTTCATGGATTGTGGCCACCTGCCAGAAAGCTTGGTAATCATTATTCTGAGCCCCAAAATGATTTCTAAGGATTAAGTGCAAAATAATTGCTTTGAACAGATCATTTCACCCTGTAGTTAATTTTCCCATGAGACTTGTGAAATGGGACACTTGACAATCTTGCCTTCTGATTCTGGGGAAATGTGGTTGGAATAGAGCAACATATTGTTTGACACAGTTCTCTGAAACTAAAATTATTTCCTGAAATCCTAATGGTATTTCCCATATTTTATATTTTTTTATTATTGTTTAGAACCAATCTAATCCTTTCCTCTATTTCATGGTTTTGCTGCACAAAGAGATTGTTGAAATTCTCAGTTTGGGGTCAGGGTTTTGGGCCATCTGAACACAGTCCCATAACTATTTTGGAGATTAACTCATCCATCTGTATATCATCACCAGTGGAACTGAACTTCACTGACAATAGGATCTTGTGATAGATGTGGACATGACAGTCACCACTACCTGCTCATAGGTAAATGTGGATGTAGAGACCTTATGAGACCTTCATTCCCAAGGTCTGTCAGATTTTGTGGCTGTCCATTCTTGCAAACTATACAGGATGAGGACATAGCCTTGAGCATCACATTTACTCTTCAAGTGTTGGCATACATCTTGTTAGCGTTTTAGCCTAGACCAGATAGTAAGGTCCCATACAACAAGGGAGCATGGTCTGGGGGACAGAATGACCTCTAAACTGGTCTGAATATTTGCCAACTAGCATAGGGACTTTTGTCACCTCCAAACTGGCAGGGATCCAACATCCTTTGTCTCCTCTTGGAACACTGCCCCAGTCATGGGACGTATGGTCTTCTCCTCCACTTCCAAAAGTAGCTTCAAGAATCTTCCAAAATGTTGGGAAAACTTCTTAATTCCTGTGCAAATTCATGGTGATAACAGTCCTCTTCTAGCAAAATATTTTCCTTTTGTATCAGGTTAGAACTGAATCTCTGTTAGAGAAACAATGCCTCTATGAATTTTGCTCAACAGGGCCTTAATCTCCCTTGTGTCCTAATGTGATACATTAATGGATACTAATAACACACTGGTGTTTATACAGGTGATATTTGCACATATAACTCACTCTCTTACCAAGTTGTTGGCAGTTTTATAAGGCCCTCAACTTCTGAAGCTTGTGTCTCTGTGTCTTTGTCTGAAAAGACCTGACAAGAGTTGTATTGGGTTTATTTGGCAAGGTTTTGGTAGTGGGGGAAAAGGGGCTGCAGGGGTGGTTTCTGTGAGAAGATATCAGAAGCTGCCCTCATGTCCAACAGAGTTACTACCAGCCAGCTCTAAGACAGACCACCACTGACCAAGTCTGATCCTCTGAGTGATGGTGGTAATGCCTTTGTGATAACATATTTAAGGAGAAAAAACTGCTGCACAACAGCAAGTGGGAGAGAGGAGTGAGAATATGTGAGAAATTACTCTGCAGACACCAAGGTCAGTGAAGAAGGAGGAAGAGGAGGTGCTCCAGGTGCCAGAGTAGAGACTCCCCTGCAGTCTGTGGTGAAGACCATGGTGAAGCAGGTTGTCCCTTGCAACCCATGGAGGTCCTTGGTGGAACAGGTGGATGAGCCCTGAAAGAAGCTGTGAACTTGTGAAGAGCCTGCACTGGAGCAGGGTCCCAGCAGGACCTGTGGACCCATGGAGGACCTACACTGGAGCAGTCTGTTCCTGAAGGACTGCATCCCATTGAAGGGACCCATCGTGGAGCAGTTCTTAAAGAACTGCAGCCCATGGGAAGGACCCACATTGCAGAAGATCATGAAGGACTGTATTCTGTGGGAGGAACCACATGCTGAATCAGGCGAAGAGTGTGAGCAGGAAGAAGCAGCAGAGAGGAAGAATTATAAACTGACCATACTGCTCATCCCCCATCCCCCTGCACTGCTCATAGGGAGGAGGTAGAAGAGTTGGGAGTGATGTTTAGCCTGGGAAGAAGGAAGGGGTGGAGGTAAGATGGTTTTCAATTTCTCATTGTCCTACTCTCTCATTACTTGACAATAAATTGGTTTCCTCAAGTCAAGTCTGTTTTGCTTGTGACAATAATTGGTGAGTGAGGTCCTTGTCTTTATCTTTACCAATGGACTTTTAGTCACGTTTTCTCCCCCTGTCCTGATGAGAAAGGGGACCGATAGAGGAGCTTGGTGGGCACCTGGCTACCAGCCACGGTCAATATTTGAAACATTGCTAGAAGAAAATAATTATAAAAAGGTATATAGAAAGTAATTATAGAAAAAATAATGATCAGAGTTTTTGCTGATAGTCATCAGTATTCTTCTGAACTGTTATTCTTGAACAATGTAATGGATTGACATCTCCCTTTCACAGTTTTCTTAGTCTTTTGGCTTACTCTTTTTTGAAAGCTTGATAGTACAAGCAGTTGTCATATTATTGAATGCCTCTTCATGCATAGTTGGAAACAAGCTACAGTGCTGGACACAGGTAGTAGAATTGATTTAGACAAGCAATTCTGAATATCCAAAACTATCTGGAACTCCAGCTTGGCCAATTTATCCTCCCATAAATTAAATTTTATAAAATAATTTATGGACAATCTACTGTAACAAAAAAAAAAAAAAAAAAAAAAAAAAAAGGAAAAATTAACATTAGCTTTTTGCTTTCTCCAGTATACTGTGGAACACGTAAAATGTGCTTATTTTTTTATCCTTTTGGAAAACCAAACAAAAAAATGTTTTCTATAAAAAATGTTTATTTTTATCTGCAAAATATTTTAATTTGTTGCCTAAAATGTAAAAAATTGACTTAAGCAAAATTAATTCCTTTCTTAACTGGGAATTGGCCATATTCTCTAGATACTTTGGTATGCTAGTAAAAAGTGACCTACAAAACAATTACCAAAGATTAAAAAAAAAAATTACAGACAAACCATAAACTAGCCATCCAAACAGGCTAGCAAACAGGGAAAGCAAATTCTAAAAATGAACATAATAAATGAACAGGCTTTAACTGGTTGTAAATTAATGTATTGGGCTGTGGCAACACTCTAAAAAACGATGCTCAGACTTTTTGCAGAAAAGTTAAGTAGTGGCACTTGAATTTAAAAAGGTTGAGAAACATTCACTACGAGATGGACTATGGAGATTATAAAGACCTAATGTTTTGGCAGCTTGTGGGGAATAACTCCTAAGTGTAGCCCAAGACCAAAGTCAGTCATCTGCACATATTCAGCAGGGAGCTTTCAGAAAGGATTGCCTCCAAAGAGCCATGTTTAGCAGTTTATTCAGCTCCACATGACAAGCTGGAAAAGATTAAATTTATTCTTTTTGCTACTTCCAATTTGTTATATGGTTTGAATTGTTGATTCTAATAGCTATTCGTATTTTTAGGAAGAAGGGAGAATTATAGTGATTGCTATTAAAAAGCTAGCTATTTGAAATATTTACTAAATCATGATATTTGGGATACTATAATGATTCTCAGCCCTTAGAATAGGAAATAACTGCGGTATCACAGACACCATGGTAAAGTAATTGTTGGTAAATGCTGATTTTTGTTAAAATAGTAACCACAATGGCCACTAATTATAGACAGTGAAATAATGGAATTGTCATACTGAGTGTTTTATTTGCTTCAGGATAGAACTGTTAATTATATACTGTCCTGTATTTTATATGAAGATATATTAACTACCCTGCCATTAACTGCAGATTAGTCTCAATAATGAACTGTATTACCAGTCCTTTTCTTCTGAAGAACTGAAAGCAAATGCAGTTATTTAACAATTTTGTCTCTTGATGTGGTGAACTTAGAAAAGTTTTACATTTTAATTATTCATTTCCCAAGAGACAGCCGGTAGCATTTTGCAATGTGTGTGTGGGCAGGACCTTCTCAGCCCTGCAGCTTGCAATGGGATCTGCCTTTAAAAGTATCTTCCTCGGCTCCTCACTAATTTTTGTGCATCAAGATGAACTTGAATAACCATTTTATTTATAAATGTCTGACCCTGAACACTTCTGGGACATGTGCATCACCTTATCGGAGCCAAACCAATGCAGTGTGTCTGCCATTAGTTTTACTAGTGTTTTAGTAAAACCTTTATTCTTAAAAACAGCTCTCTCCAGACATCTTGCTTGTCCTTCAATTAAGTTATTCTGACATAAAATTGCAGTAAATGAAAGATGAAGGCGTATGGTATTTGTTATTGGTGTTGGATAATAATTAACTATGCTACTCTTTCTTCATTATCTATATTCCCAGTATTTCAAAATAACATTTGTTTTAAATCTCTATCTATCTTGACATGTGATAAGGGGTCGGTGTTACCCATTTTAGGGGTAACACTAAACTGTACTGGTAACACATTGACTACAACCCAATTTTAAAGGATATTAAAGAAATCCAAAAGAGCAGTTTATAACTTAATTTGCTTCACTTAAGGCAGCTGACTTATACAAAATGATCATATATGTCAATATTTTGTATTTTTCAAAACCAAAGTTTGTGTTATAAAGGAAGATGCCATAATGGACCGTTTGTTTGGTTTTTTGGTTGTTTTTTTTTTTTCCTAAAAATTATTTTCAATTATTTCTCTGTAGTATTGGACCTGTTTGGAAGAGCTGCCGTGAATAAAATCTGACTGTGGGGCAAATGGAGAAAAGACAGAGTGAAAAGCAGCATATCTGAACGACCTTATTTAAGAACAGCTGTAAGAGCAAGATCTGTGCACTGAATACCAGGCTACAGTATAACACCTTTCCTAGTATATGTATTTTATAGGTTTGGCTCAAACAAGACAGGCTATATTATAATCAGCTGTGCAAACAAGAAAGTGGAATGTATACTGAACTAATACACCTTGATTTAACCATTATTGCTTTCAGAGTATTGTATTGACTTCATATGTTGGGCTCTATGGACACAGTGTGGATTTGTGGCCATTTAGTGGAACATTTTTAATGTGGTGTAGAGTACAAACTCAGATCTTGGTGGACACTAGTGGGTTTTAAGCATAGCTCTCTCACAGGTAACTTTAAGAGACTGTTCCTCTAATGGCCATGTGATACAGATGTGATAGAGTTTGATAGAAGCAACAAGCCAAGTAGCCATAACTCTCCATCACATTTGAATTTCTTAACCTCACCTGAGAATCAGGAGAGTCATGTTGCATAAGAATTTTTGATGTTCTTTGTGCTGTTTTATCCTTCTGCCAGGAAATATTTAAAAATAGTATTAAAAAAAGATATACTCTAGCTGTTTATTTCCCATAGCAATGATAATATAACCTCCTTCTCACCTACCTCATCTTGGATGAATTTCTTTCTAGCCATTAAGGGACACATACACAGATGTTTATTCTTGAAGGCTTTTTTTAGTTGGAGTTTTTATGCAAGATTTCTTTCTGCCTTTGGCCATTGTCATCACCCATGTATAGTATATGGCAGGCCAGCTATCCCTCTGCCACCCCCAGAAAACTCTTGGGATATTTGTTTTACTTTTTTACTGCATTTGAGAGATCATTTCTCATCATTGTAGTATAACGTCACCATAAAATCATGCTCAGCAATGCCCATCAAATAAAAATGGCAGATGCTGAATTTATTCAAATATGCTGTTGAGTAAGTATCTTTTGCTTGTGAATCAGAAGAATGACCTAGAAATGTGCATTGGATATATTTTTCTAATAACAGACTGTTAATATTAATAACATAAGTTTTAGAATGAGGTGTTTTTGCTCAATGTTTTAACACAGTAAAATTTTGTATCAGTTTGAGAGTAACACAGCCAAAAAAATCTCTTTTTCTTCAGCTTCCCATTTGTCACAGCATGGTAAAACCAGCAATAATAAAAAGTCACTCTTCACTGTATTTTCCTGCAATTCCCTCCCCACATCACTGCCTCAGAATGGAGTGGAAAAAGAAGGGGCTCCATTGATGGCTCTCCAGACAGAAGGAGATTTTCAAAGGTCTGCCCTGCTGCAGCTTCACACGAAATGGCATTAACTGAGGTTAAAGAGCTTCTTGTATGATGACACTTGAGTTTATTTTAAGGTGGAAGAGATCAGAACTGGGAGGTGGCTTACTTATGAATTTATTCTTCAGTGTTTTTGCACACTGCTATTGACAAGGCACTGAAATTATAGCCTCTAATCCCCAAGCACGTCTTTCAGCAGTTCAGTCTTAATTTATGGGCAGAAATAGAGGCAACCACCCACTTCCTTGCCTCCTCTGCTCAGTACTATTTCTTTTTTGTTCCGCTCATTTAATTTGTTTTTTATTGTGTGTTGCTTCTTTAGTTTAAGGCTCCTGTCCCACACTTCCCCACAGGGTTTTCCACAATCTTTATTACACTCTTTATTACATCTGCTTGCGGCTTCATGAGCTGATTGAGTGATTTTAGTGAAGACTGGAATGATGTCAGATTAGACAAGAAAAGAGATCTATAGAGTAGCAAGGTGAGTAGTGTGAGTTGCAATAAAAGGAACAGAAAATAGATTTCTCTGAGGACTTGCTTCACATCTGTTAAGAGGAAGACTTTTGAAAATGGGCAGTTCATATTAATTTTTCTTTCTTTTAACATACAGTTCCTTCAAGTAATTTGGTTACCATAGATACACTGTTGACCAAATTCATAATCTTAAAGGAGGTTAATTAGAACAACATAAAAAAAATACATTAATATTGTCCAAAGAAAAGACAGTTATTTTCCTTGAAAAAGCATATTCTATCTCTTTTCTTTTTTTAACGATTTAAGCAAATCAAATGAGAGGATCTTATTTTTCACACCAAAAAAACCCTAAACCAACATAAAACAAAACAAATCTCTGCTGAAATTTCTTTCTCTAACTGCCTAAAAATTCAAATCCTAAGAAACAATAATAGGCCTCTTGTGACCTGCTGCTGAGATGATAATAGTATTTGAAGCATTGTTTTCATGAACGGAGCCTGCTTAGATGCGTCATTGGTTCATTGCAATTTCATCATGTGTTAGAAACTAAACTCCTGGGGGCACCTCAGGCACAGCATGGTCACATAACACAAATCAACTTTTTGTATGGAAGTATACTACACAAAGATGTAGATTAAGCCATGCATAAACCTGTTTCACTATAGCAATTTTATATCATTATAATCATTTTAAGATGCCATCCCAAATTCTTACTCTGTGTACCTATCCTTTAAAATGCCACTGATGTGTCATTTAATGTTGCTGAAAAGACAGCAACATAAAGCAAAAATTTTGGAAAAAGCAAATATCTACTGCAGTTTTTCCCTGTCCCTAGATATCACTGTGACTCCTGTAAGATAAGGGCTCTGTGTCTCTGGGGACAGCAATTGTGGGAAAGGTGAGAAATTGTGATTTTACTCCTTCTTGCATTATATTTTATTTGGCTTTTAATACAAATCGTACTGCTTAGGAGTAACAAAGTTACAGAGACCTACACAATGACTGTTATCTCTGATGTGTATGTTTTTCCACATATGCAGAGGACTAAAAAATCTCAGTTCCTCACCATCCAAACAGTTTTAAATGGTAAAACAGTTGTCCTTTCTAAGGAATAGACACATGCCTTTACTTCCTGTGTAAAGGAAGATATTCTTCAGTGGGAATTCATGGAGGTATTTAGGTCCTGTGCAAAGAAAATCTGCTTAAATATAATGTAATAAAAGTTATGTTAGCTCTGCAAGAGCAGACATTCTGTCTGCAATAGACCTTAAATAAGTGTGTCGCAGCAAGCTAGCAGGTCCTTCTGGGTATGGACAAGCCAGATACAAAAATCTTTCTTTATCTCATTGAAATAGAATCCATAAAGATAGATATTTACAAAGTCTGCAGATTAATTCAAGGTGCTGTGAGTTCATTAGACAGAGGTTACTTTGGAGAAGAACAGCAAACACCTAGAAAATTTGCAGTCTGGGCTTAGTTTACAGATGGCTCCTTCTGGAATGGGTGCCAGACCATGGTAGGTTATATTATTGAGTGTCTGCAAATATAGGGATGAGATATCTCCAAGAAAGCCTACAGTCTGTACTGCTTATGGAAGTGTACTCTATGGATTAAAACCAGAAAAGGCTAGGATAACAGGAATTAACCCGAGCAGAATTACTGACGAAGGCAACTTCTATTATATTCTGCCTTTGCTGTACTCATAAAAGCATATTCAGCTCCATGTTTTATCTCATTTCATGACCTGCTACTAATTGCTGTTCAATTTTTAGCATGGGCAAAGATAGGATAACAAATGGAGGTGTGTCAGAGCTGGATGTTTGTTTGGCTACATGAGAGTTTAATATGAACCCCTTCAGACTCACATATTCTTAATTTTCAAATTATATTTTCAGAATAAATTGCAACAAAAATAGCAACATAACAAAATCTACTGACATGCAGAAAATATAGCAGGCAAAATTAATTAAATGGAATAATACATATGACATCTTTCAGATTAAGCAGAAACTGTTCTGCATCATATATTCTATTTTATAACAAATATTACTTTACTGTTTAAAATCATAAAATTAAACAAAAGGTGCTATAAACCTGTGTTCTCAGGTTGTCTCCTGACAAATGACAAGCTCCCCCTTTTTCAGATCATTTGTGGTTTGTTGTTCTTATTTTGTAACATGCAATTTAAGACAATGAAGAAGTAATATATACTAAGCTGATGACAAAAGGATTTGCTCTTGTATGTGTAAGGCAGGACAGATTCAGGTATTATAAATTTAGGAAGAATTGTATTGACTTCCTGTATAATGCACACCACATCACATAATTTAATTAATTCTCACTTGATACAAGATACATTTTTGAAAAGCATTGAGTTTTGTTTAAAAGTTTTCACTATTCGGTAAACAACTTTATCTCTTCATAAAACTGTTCCGGTGGTTAATTATGCTGTTATACAAAGCAAACAAACAAAAAAAGAGCAGGTATCTTGTTTCTGCATTTATCTTTCTTCAACTTCCAGACATCAGAACTTGTAATTTTTCTGACTGATTGTAAAACTTTCTTCCCTAAACATGTATTTGCAGACTCTAAGCCACCCTTTAGCTTTATCTTTGTTAAACTAACACATTTAACGAAGGATTATGTATCAAAACACAAAACAAAACTGATTCTGAACAGACCTTGTCATAAGAACGTGTAATATTCAGGGAAACTTACCCCAGCTACATCTAAGATGGCACCTTACTTACTGCCCTAAGCTAAATATTGAGGTGTATAACACACACCCTGAAATCATTCATATGAAAAAAAGAACTGCAGATTATGTGAACTCACTATTTTTGGATAGGTTCTGGTATCAGATACGTGTGTGAAAACACTGTAATTATACTGAGCCCCTAATATTTCTATCATTTGCATTTCATAATGAACATGTCTAATTTTTAGGATATATATCAGAAAATGTCTCATATTACGCATATCACCATTTGTTGTCTCATTCTTATTACAGTTACTTTAAGTTCTTGTCAAAAGAAATACATTTTCCACCTAATGCATCATTTTTTTTTCTCCATTTCAGGACTGAGGTTGAAATACATAGCAAACTACTGTTAAACAGAGAATTACTACAGTCTTTTTAAGTCTCTGTTCTTTCTCATAATTTTTCTCAGTTTTGTGAAACTAATGCTTTTAAACAGCAAATGTGTGCAGGTGTGTGAGCAAGTTCATGTGAAGAATAAATATGTGCATTTTCTCCCTATATATTAAATGTAAGCAAGTCACGATCATTCAACTTTTCAGCACTCTGATCCCTTCCTCTGCCTCTGCCAGGAGGAGGCCTAATATTGTTTTTCCCTTGTTGGGGAAAGTGTCTTTTACAATGTTTAGGAATTGCACTGTCAACACATTTTCAGTGGATATAAAAGTGTCACATAACACCAAACAAAATGTTTTCCATTCACCTGTTAACTATTCTATTTCAGCTTATACAAGCAATATTGTAATGAGACATATAATAATTTGTCAATTAGTGGTCAAGGTGATCATAGTATGGGACAAAAGGGTAAAAAGAAGGACAGTGGGAACTACCTACCAGTCAGCCTCACTTCCGTGCCCAGCAATATCATGGAGCAGATCTTGTTGGAAGACATGTCTAAGCATATGTAAGACAGAGAGGTTACTAGAGACAGTCGACATGGCTTCGCCAGGGGCAAATTGTGCCTGAGTAATCTAGTGGCCTTCTACAATGGAGTAACTGCATCAGTGGACAAGGAAAGAGCTACAAATGTCATCTACCTAGACTTCTGATACAGTCTCTACAATGTTGTGCCCACTAAATTGGAGGGAGTTGGGTTTGACAGATGGACTGTTAGATGGATAAGAAACTAGATGGATGGCAGTGTCCAAAGAGTTATAGTCAACAGCTCAATGTCCAAGCAGAAACCAGTAATAAGTGGTGTCCCTCAAGGTTCTGTAGTAGGACAAATACTCTTTACTATCTTCAGTGACATAGACAGTGAGACTGAGTGCACCCTCAGCAAGTTTGCAGGAGACATCAAGCTGAATAGTGCAGTTGATTTGTTAGAGGGAAGGGATGACATCCAGAAGGACCTCCACAGGCTTCAGAAGCAGGCCCATGTGAATCTCATGAAGTTCAACAAGGCCAAGTGCAAGATCATTCAAATGGATCAGGGCAATCCCCAGCATCAATACAGATTAGGGGATGAAGGGATTGAGAGCAGTCCCATGCAGAAGGACTTGGAGATACTGGTGGATGAAAAATTGGACATGAACTGGCAATATGTGTTTGTATCCCAGAAAGCCAATAGCATACCGGGCTGCATAAAAAGAAGTGTGGCCAACAGGTTGAGGGAGGTGATTCTCCCTGTTTATTCAGATCTCGTAAGACCCCACCTGAAGTACTCTGCTCAGCTCTGGGGCCCACAGTACAAGAAAGACATGGATCTGTTAGAATTGGACTAGAGGAGGGGCACAAAAAGGGTTAGAAGCCTGGAACACCTCACCTTTGAAGAAGGCTGAGACAGTTGGGATTATCCAGCCTAGAGAAGAGAAGATTCTGGGACACCATATTGTAGCCTTTAAATATATAAAGGAGCTTGTAGGAATAGAAGGCGGCTTTTTACTAGGGCCTATAGTAACAGGACAAGGGACAATGGTTTTAAACTGAAAGAAGGTGAATTTCGATTGGTTATAAGGAAAAATTTTTATTTACAATGAGGGTGATGAGACACTGGAACAGGTTACCCAGAGAAGTCATGGGTGTCTCAACATTGGAAGTATTCAAGGTCAGGTTGCACGGGGCTTTGAGCAACCTGATCATAAAATCATAAAATGGCTTGGGTGGGAAGGAACATTAAAGATCATCTTTCCACTAGACCAGGTTGCTCAAAGCCCCATCCAACCTGGCCTTGAACACTTCCAGGGAGCGGCCATCCACGACTTCTCTCATCTATTGAAAGATCTCCCTGCCCGTGGCAGGGAGTGTTGGACTAGATGATTTTCAGACATCCCTTCCAACACAGGCCATTCTATGATTCTGTGAAGGTACCTTCACACTAAACATCTACCACACATTAAACATCTACCTCTCTGTCTTGCCATCTCTTGATATATCAGCCCTGACTACTTGCTGTCTTTCTGTCTATGATAAACCATCCATTTTTCTTAGAAAAATAGTCATGCAAGTCATTGAAATTGCCCTTTGAACTTCATTCAGAACAAATCTATTTTTCAAATACATAGGTTTTTGTGCATTAAAACATCAGTGTAGATCCAAATAAATATTATTCTATTTATTCAGACAGAAAAATATTAGATTTTTCCTTCAGTCATGTCTCATAACTTTTGCAACAAAATTGTTTTGTAGAAACATGGCTCATTGCTGTAAAAATAGAGTCAGTTTTAATACACAACAAGAAAACATTAGCAAGCAATCACACTAATCGCTACTATACTGTGAAACTATTGTTAGCTTCAAGAAATTTCTTAATGTCCAGTGTTTCTAATCACTAGTGAGCTGCTGTCTGTATTTCCATTTAATTTTATCTCCACTTCAAAACTAAGAAATTAAAGTGTTTTTATTTTCCAATTAATTTCAGGCTTTACTGCACTGACAGATTTATCATGGCAGGATCATAGTCTTGCACTGGACATGCTGCTTGAACAAGGGCAGAAGGCAAGTCTGTGCTGATGTAGAGTATTCCACAAAGAACTATGTCAATTTATACCAGTAGAGATTTGGTCCTTGTATATTATCAGGAGATCTCAACACTCTACCAGCTCTTTCAATGATCTGAAAAATAAAAGATTCCTCCTAATACAGAATTGACAGTTAGACACAAATATGTCATGGAGCTAAATTTGCTCCATCTAGATATGAGGGATTTGTATTGTTTATATATGGGTGAGATTACATTTTATTTGTTTCTTGGGATTCATTATTTGTCAGGTCAAAATCAAGGAGGCTGGTGGTTACTCCACAAATTCCAAAATTTCAAGGAAACAGAATTATTACAGAAAGTTACCGGAATACCATTCACAGAAGGGATCTCTCTGACAAGATTGTCAAGCTCTGAATTTATCTTCCCATATCATCTTCAGAGACATGTGTGAAAGAAAAGATTTCTTCTACCTAGTTGAAATCAAATTCACTCTCGGCATCCTTATTCCAACAATTTCACTGAGTTCCTCCTAGGAATGGTGACCACAATTTTGTTCAACTGTGAGATGGATGGTATAGATAAAATTTATTCCTTCTCTGCACAGCTTGACAGGAAGGAATTTTGTAGATTTTAGACGTAAAAATTACTGTCCAAGTATTATAAATTTGTAGAGCTAAATATGTGAGTCCCATAGCTCATATGCTTAAGCTGGTGAAAATTCACTATGCCACTATTCCTTGTGAATCCATAAACACAGATATTACTGTCACAAGACCAAAGCATTTATTTCACTATTAAAACAAAGAAGCCTTTTTCTAAATCATAGTACTCAAAATTGAAGTAAAATATCTTGTATCTTTTACAAAATACAAAATATCTTGTATCTTTTACAAGATATTTTGTATCTTTATCTTTGCCTAACGGCAAAATCACTGTTTTGTGAGAGAATAAAAATTATTCAAAGCAGTACCCAAAACATAAACTTGAAACAAACTTTAAAGCTTTTTCAAATTCTCAACAATATGGTTAACTGAAACACAAACAAATAAAAATGAACACACACACACACACACACTCATGAATGTGAGAGACATGAAACTTCCATTATGGTTTCTTTTTCTTCTGTTTTGTGTGTGTGTGTGTGTTTTGTTTTGATTTTATCATAGATGAAAAGATTATTGTGTTATTTCTAAAAGAGCCAAAATTAAGAATTCTTCAATATCTCTCAGGAAAAAAAGAAACAAACCACAAAAATTTCTTACAATACTTTACTTTTTTTACTTTTTCACAAGAATTTCAGGTAAATGTGAAGTAGTTTTGATGGCTAGTCAAATGGAACTAAATCTTAGGTGATATAAGGATTGACTACCACTAATTTTAACATTTTCTTCTAGAAGACTTCAAGAAAAGTTTTAACGTAAACTAGTTTACTCAAGAGAAATCAGTAATGATCTTTGTTTCTTTTTCTTGTTTTAACATCAGTAATGTTAACAGTAAATTTACAATCCATTAATATAATACTGTGGATATGGTAATGAATATAATGACGAATATAATATTGTGGCTATATTAAAAGGAAAAAAAAAAAAAAAAAGGAACCTGTCTGCTTCAACATTATTATATAAATTTGGTTCCCTTTTTTCTTTTTTCCTTATGGTTCTGGTTGGTTCAAAGCTATCCACAAAAATATTCCTCAACTGGCTGTTATTTGTATGTTATATCTATGCATGTTCATTTTCTACATTTCAATTTACATTACATTTGCATATAGATATATGCATTTGCATATAAATATGTCCTTAGATTTCTTTTGTCTTAAAAACTGCAGCAACGTATTTTAATGGGAAATAAAAGCATATTTTCATATCAAAACTAACTAAAAAACTTTTTTTTTAAAAATAGACCTTGATATATTTTCCTTTTTGAACATTTATTTGAAATATCTGGAAGAACTAACATCAGGGAAGACCGAAAATGAGAATCCTTACCACATGGAAATTTTGACATTTATTTTCATTCTAAATAATTATGGAAAACACGGAAGTTTCCCAAAAATTATTCTCTGAAACATTTCATTTTGTTGCTTCCAATAAAAGCTAAGTCTTTCATTACAGCTGTTTCTGGAATGAAATGATCATTTTGTTTGCTCAGTTGGCTGCTTAAATTTAAGAAAAAAGTAGTTTTAGCTTCACTTATCATTAAACTCTTCTTCTCCAATAAATTGTTGTTTCCCCAACTTTTGTTCTCCCATGAAGTCTACAGCATGTAATGCTGCCCCTGGGCCAGGCTTCTCAGCCAAACTTCTCACCTGTGATGCATCATCTCAGTCAAGCACAAGGGAAGAGGCAGCCACCTGGCCAAGGACGTGGCCAGACCTGCAGCAGGAAGATGAGCCACCCAAGATGCAAGTGACTTGCAATTCAGCTGAAAAGAAATTCTGTGTGAACACAGAGGGTATGTTGTGGTTTGTTTTAAGAAAGGGAAATGATTTTGTTTGAATCTAAGCATCATCCAATGCAGCATTGTAATTTTTCAACAAAGAATAGTTTGAGCAAAATCCTGAATTGCTTGATGTAATTCTGAACTCTTTGGAAAATGTACAGTCTCTTCAGGCAATATTGGATAAAAAACTCCTGTATCATTTGTAGCTTATATATACATATACATATATATATATATATATATATATATATATATATATATATATATATATATATATATAAAAGATGGATTAATCAAGATCATTCTTTTGCCATTTACCATGTTTCAGTTGGCTCACAGAGTACCCTCATCATCTTCCCTTAACTGTTCAGAAACACACACTAAAGGCACTATGATTTATATTTTTGTGGATACATTTCCAAGGCTGGTATTTTAGTTTCATTTACTTTTCTACTAAAAGAAGTAATACTTCAGAGAGCCCTATCCTACACTACAGGTTCTATATAAGAATTTTGAACAAAAACCCCAATTATAACTGTATGCAAGATACTGATCACAGGGTGTTACGTGAAAGGCATCTGTCATCAAAATGCTGAAACAAGATGTTTTAAGACATTTAACATGTGTCCCTATGTACATGTGGGAGGAGAGGACACTGTGTTTAACAGCAAGTGTGTAGATAATTATTGGATGATGATAATATAAGAGAAAAAAACCACAAATTGTTACTTAGTACCCTCAGGCTTACATAGAAAACCGATAGAAGCAGATTGCACAGGGTAAACAGAAGAAGGATTAGTGTTCGTGAACAAATAATTGAAAGCTGCATTCATGTGAGCGTATAGTTTTTAATTATTCATTGACAGAAAACCTGTAGATAACACACCCGTTAATCTTTAATCTGACAAACCCTCAGGCCCATAAGACCTATTGAGGATGTAAAGACGATTAATAAAGAGGCAGACAGAATCAAGAAGGATATGTAAGTTGTCCTCAGTGTTCTTTAACAGTATAAATTGTGCAGATATTTCATAAATTATACTAAATAATTCAATTTTATTTAGCTGCTGCATATTTTAGAGTGATACAAGATAGTAATAACAGACATTCCAAACTATAAAAAGGCATCAATGATTCCTCTATCCTTGTTATCTTCAGCAGTTATCTTTTTGCTGAAGAAATGGGACTGAAATAATTTTTAAGAAGGATCCAACATCACAAATCTTCTAGGTTTGAATAAAATTTACCATCTCAGTGATTGACATCATAATAAAACTGACCTTGTCAAATGAACATCCACATCTTGTAAAGAATAATAATGAAGTAAATGAGCAAGTAAATATGAAAGGAAAAAAGAAAGAAAGAAAAATAAAATGGATTTTTTGAAAAGTTTTGTATATTTGGCTAAAAATATTCTGAGCTCCCAGCTCAGATTTTTTTTGCAGTTCACATGACAAAGCACATCTATGTTATCCCTACTTAATATTTCATTCAATCTGAAGCTGAAACATGGAGATATCTATAGCTCTGAATGTTACAAGTAGGATGTTTATTAGATGTGGAACGAATCCATAGAGAAAATTAAAATGAAATGTGATCTATTTGGGTCAAGTGGTGGACAGGGTCAATCCTGATCTGAATACCCTATCACTGCATGATTCCCCCAGCTGTTTCCATGTTAGTCTGATCAAAATTTAAACAAAGTGCAGTGGTTTTGCAAAGTGTTACAGAGAAGCTTTAGCTCCAAGAGCCGATACATCTCCCACCACCAAGTCATGACAAGCCCAGCTTAACAGCCTTTCTGGTTAGTAGTGCTGCCAGCAGAACAAAAACAACTGGAGTGAGGACCTGGCTGGGTGTCTAATCCTGTGGGGACCTAGATAAATCTCTTCAACTCATTTCAAGTCTTCTGAAGCTAACAATCATTAACATTCAAATAATTAAAGAACTGATACTATCTTAGGCTTTAAAAACTCCTTTGACTTTTGTCTGTCATGCAACACTTCAATTGTTTCATGTATATTCACTGAAGCTAGCATAAGATATGACTGACATGACTTGTATTTGCCACTCTGCAGAGTATAGATTAGCAAAACACATGTGCAGACCCTGGGACAAATCTGGTTGTGCTAAATTTTACCATAAGCAGAAAGAAATCTGCATCTTGCTGTGATTAAACTCAGCTGGAAGAGTCACAATAAATTGTGTTAAATCAAGCATGACCTTACAAAGCCTTAATACAGATCAAACAAATTTAGAAATGATTTTTCATGGTTAGGCATACAAAATACAGAAAGGACAGAAATGCAGGAAGAAAGACAGAAAGGACATTACAATAGCCCATATACAGTGTCAACATTTGTATTATCAGATTTATTAAAGAAAAAGTACATTAAGGTATATTAAGATGGTTCTGTTTGTTTATATAAACAATTTGAGGGACCTTCCCCTGCTGAGTCAATGACACTGGAAACATTTACATCTGCATTATTTTACAGATTGGAGTCATGCCTAACTTCTCAGTAAAGCGATAAAGCTAGAAAGGAAAAGGTAGAGAAGGTATGAAAGGGCACAAATATCACATTTTCCTCTGTCACTATTTGTTAGGGTTGCAATATTCCTGTTGTTTGCTGTGTGTTCCTGACAGATTGCTGCTGTATGTGTGGAAGAAAAAGAATCTGCATCCTGGCATGTTTTACCTGTGATGTAAATATCCAGGTAACCAGTGCAGGAGAGGAAGAAAATATCTGGGTAAACCCAGAAGTCATTTTTCAAAGCTCTGAAACTTTATTGGAAGAAAAAATGTTAGTTTCTGAATCTAAATGGGTACAAAAGCCACTGTAAGACAAGAACAGAATTTTTTAAATTTTATCTTAAAATATATTAAAATAGTAAAGATTGGTATGTGTTGGGCAGGTATAACACTTAATAGCTGTCAATTTAGTGACCATTCTAATTTAACTTTCTATGTAGTAGAAAAGAAAGATTAAAGGTCTGACCACATATACAGAACAGTATTAGTTGTGTCTTTTATCTTTTGCTGCCCCTGTGCAATAACACATACAGAGGAAAACAATTAACTTTCACAAAAAAAGGAAAAACTGGGAATTAGGCTGCAAAATATCTCATATTTTATCGATCTGGGGTACTAAGTCCTTACAAATCTATGGAACAGAATCCAGAGGATTACGTTTGGTCTGGACATTGCAAACACTTATTGACTTTTCTAACATTGATAGTTCTATTCACATTGTTGGACTGTAGAATTGTCATAAATTACATCTGTAATGCTTAAGGTTAACTGAACTGTGAAAAGAAACATGGCTCTTCAGATGTGGAATTGCATTATTTGAATCTCTGGCATATGTATCTTTTTGCGTTGGTAAGAGTAAATTTTTTTTCCTTGCTTACTTGATTGGTATTTATGATATACACATGAAACTTTGTTTTGGTTTGGATAAAGTGACTATTGTATGGTAGCTTTCTTTAAAAGACTTAAGCTATATTTAAATCTCTGGGACTTCTTTCATACCCCCTACTGAGAAAGCTTGCTTTTCTGAGTACTGGCATTAAGCAGAGAAACTAAGGGAGAGCATAATCTACTTCAGATCACCTCTGCAAATACTTTAGAATATTATATCTCTGTATATTTGAAAAATACTGTGGCATTACAGCTCTGCTGGAAACCATGAATGTAAATTACCTCATATAAAAAAATCAATATATTATTTAGTATATTTTCAAATAGCTTTCTTCAAAGCAGAAAACATTAATAAACATCAAGGAATTTAAAGCAGTGGTGATGGGGGAATGCAGAGAAGAGTTGTGCCTTCAGCTGAAATATAATTTTATCTCTCCCTAGCTAACCAGCCTGCCAATGAAATGCCGGGGCATTGCTGTCTCCCAATCAGTAGCAAATATGCAAAGCTTGACTGATTTATGATACAAGACTACAGGGAACATATTCCTAAAATAAAAAGCACAAACAATAAGAGCACCCTTGCTCTGATCCTGGGTTTCTCTAGTTGTTCAACAGAGGTAAACTGTTGCAGCTCATGTTCCTCTACCAAAAAAAGAATTAATAGTTAAGGGTCTTGCCTTTAGCTCCTAATCTAGCAGTGTAAACCGTGCTGTGGCTTGAGGAAGAATTTATTTTGAAATTTGATAGAAAATGTATTGCTGGTCTTTTTAAATGTGTGGACTTTATAAGTTCAATACATCAGGCATCAATGGGCAAGTGTTAGTTAGGCAGGCAACCTCTCTGCAATCTGTTTATATGTAGGTTTTTCCCCCCCTGCTGCATCCCACCTCTTCACAGCTCTTCACCTCATAATTTTCTCCATTCTAATTTTCAAGATTTCACTTTCTTCGGTGGCCTCACAACCAAACCCCTGACCCTTCACATCTGTGCCTTATCCTTTCCAGTGCTAGGACTTCACATGCTGTATCCCATCACAAAATGTCACTTTTAAATTGAACTTTTTCAATCAGCTTTTCAAGCAAAGCAGGTGTAACTCTCACAACCTGTTAGCCTGACCTTCTACCCCATCAAATTCCAGCTTCCTCTCTTTCTTGAGGTTTTAAGTGCTCTTGTAGAATGCTTTATTATTTTCAGAAGAAATATTAAATTGCAGCAGGACCCAGCAAGTCAGACGGAGATAATCAACACAAAAAATTCTGCAGAGGGGGTCTGGAGAGACCTTCTACCTCACACTTGTACAATGTGTCTCCACCCTAACAATGAAATTTTTTTAATAAATGTAAGATAACAAAAGTCAGACCTTCTATATTTTTACTCTTCCTTCCCAGCCACCTTCTTGTTGTTAAATTTTATAAATTTCTTTCTTCTAGTTCTCCATTTGTTGGGTTAGTCTTTTTGCACTCTGTTGCCAGACTACTGCTCTGTAATTACTATTGATGTAAGTGCAGCCAGCTTGGACAAAGCTGTGGCATGAACTCACATCCCTCTACAAGCGAGGCAGGGAGCAGTGCCTGTGCCGGTCTGCTCCGGCAGTTTGCATTTTCCTCAGGAAGACCTTTGGTGGCTGCTGGCTGTGCACGGGCCGTGACCACTGTAGTGAGTAAAAGGATGCTGTTCATCACTGTGACAGGTCCATTCCCTCTGCCAGAAGTGTCACTTGGCTCAGGAAAGGAAACTGTGGGGTTGTCAGGAACTGAGGCATTGCAAGTAACCAGATCTAGCAGAACTGGTAAATGTATTGGCTAGAAATTTTGTAAAAGCCCCTTCATAAGGAGAATACAATAGAGCAATGTCACTCAGTCAGCCCACAGCCTGTAGCTGTTCTCAGGTCCCATCTTAAAACCGAATTAAACTACAGAAAAAAAGGAGGAGGTTATGTTATTTTTATATGAAAATTAAAGGCAAAAATGTTCTAAGAGAAAATATGCCCTAACCATCCCTGTGCTGAGCAGCTCCATTATCTCATGAGTGGGACTGATGCCTTCAGACTGGTCATTGCCCTGCTATTGCCTCGGTGGGGTGTGGGGTCACAGTTTCCAAAACCTTACACGAGGGAGCATTAGGTCTGTATAGCATTTGGGACAACAGCTGCCACCCCCCAAATTGCTCCACATGCATCAGATGGCAGGATGAAGTCCTTACATATTGTGCATTTACAGATATGCAAAGTCCTGCAACATTAATGAATAATCTGCAGTAATAACAGTTTTGTAGGAGAATTTTCCTTGGTTCTAGCTACTGACATTTGAGACAAAGGTCTTGAATACAATGATGCCTTCTTGGATGTCTTTGCTTTAAAGAAGTTGCCATACTTAGGATTCCCCTGGAAATAAAAAGTCTGGCTGGGAGACCTCTACCTTGAATAAATAAATACATCAGTGTTGGAATACTGACTTTCCAGGAAAGAGTTGGAGAATTGTTGCTGAGTTTATATAATATATACTCTAGTAATATACAAATATATTGGAAATGCACAGGGGTTTTTTTATTAATTCAGAGTTTATCATACTTCAGAAATACAAATTATCCTCCAAACAGGAAACTCAACTGTTCAGGATTCTCTAGGATAACAAAGATTTTTCTAAACGATTGTTGAGATATGCAACCATTCACAGATACTATTTTTCTTCTTCCTATTTTCACAGTGTAAAACACTGACAGAAGAAGGCTTCAATAATAAGAGGCTAAATGTATTTTAGTCCAAAATACAGTAGCCTTATATGAAAGATAGCTTTGTGTTGGGCAGCTTTATAATGAGTGCTCTAAATCACTGTTGGCCCTAAAATGAGATGCCCCACTTCCTCCTTGGTCTCTTGTGAACTCATTAAGACCGACAAATTGGTTTTAGAGACCATTCCAATGACTTGTAGAATATGCTGGCTTTCATGCGCTCACTGTTCAAGAGAAAAAAAGCAAAAAAAAAAATCTTTAAAATGTTATAGCAAACAAGGTACAAAGGTACTTTCTTCTATTTTGTCTTCCAAATGTGTAAAGTGATATTTTAATTTCCAGAGTAATCAAGCCCTCATTGATGGTGGCTTTTAATATTGTTTGCTTTGGTATTACAGAAAACACTTGGCCATAACTTGATGGGAAATACATTGTGTTAACAGATAATTAAAAAAAAAAAACAAAAAAACAAAACAAAACAATAAAGATCAAGCAAATAGAATTGTCTTGGAGATCAGAACCAGAGAATCAATGTAAATTTATATTTTGTAGATGTTTTAAGTATAGGTCAATGCTAATACAAATAATAAAGTATTTTGAGATATATTTTACACTTAATCCTAGTGGCATCAAAATTATGTATATAAAGACCATGTGAAATAAATTCACTTTAGTACAAGATTGAAGTCTGTAGACAACAGCTATACACAATATAATACTATTTTAAATATTTTTATATAAAAAACCTGCCAACCTTTGCTGTTGAAGTAAAATCAACTGTAAATCTGGCTGCCTAAATAAACTAATGCAGATGGTAAATACTTTCTCTGAGACGAAAAATGGTCAAGCAATCCATAACTTCCTCTTCACTTGGAAATCCT
The DNA here is from genome assembly GCF_018691265.1 of Tyto alba. Classification (NCBI taxonomy): domain Eukaryota; kingdom Metazoa; phylum Chordata; class Aves; order Strigiformes; family Tytonidae; genus Tyto; species Tyto alba. The sequence continues at coordinate 28,318,098 of NW_024881330.1, read as the reverse complement.
GTACTTTTGATTCATAGAATAATGATCTCATAATCCAGCAGGATTTTCCTTTATTTAAAAGTGTAATGATAAACCCAGTGCAGAGCCCTGCCAGATGATCTGGGGGAAATTTCAAGAAGTATCTGTGACTTGCCCTCAGACTACTCCCTGTGCAGAAATATGCAGAGAAGCTCCTGGGATATATGTTAGTTCTCAGAGCCATGCCCCCTTAACATCTCTTCCTAAATTTGAGGTACAATCTGGCAGAGCAGTAGTCTAATTTCTCTTTAAAGAATTCTTTTTCCAGTATTCCTGAGAATAGAATTGCTTATTAAATTTCACTGAATAAGAATATGCAGAAATTTTCTGAAAAAGAGAGTAGGGCTTACTCTCCTTGAAACCAAAGTCATTCAAATGGCCAAAATGGCAGACAAACAAAAAAGACAGAGTATTTTGTTTTTCATTCTCCTTTTATTTCTGTTATGTAGAATTCATTTTCAGATGGGGGCTTTTTTTTGTTTTTTTTTTTTTTTTCTCTGTCAGTTATACGTGAATACTTGTCAGAATGATCCATGTAACATAACAACTGTTTAGAATTGAGAGAAATCTACAATATAGCACCAAAAGCTGAGGACCACTCTGAAAGACTTTCAGCAACTTTTATGGTGTCTGCTCATCTTTTCTAGCCTTATTACTCTGATAGGTTTCAAGAGGATGACAGCAAAGAAAAACCATTTCACTCTATATGTCCCTATTTTAAATTGTCCTAACTCCTAAATGTTCAGCAATGGCAGGATTTCAGAGCTAAGATGAGAAAACTTCTGTGATCCAGCGGGTACTTCCTAAACTTTCCATTAATTCAAACTCCTTCATGGGGACAGCTACTGAATTATAACAAAGAGAAGACATTGTGGGGAGCTCTGGTTATAGGTGAATAACCTTTATTTCTTGCCAAAATACAGATTCATAAGTCAAGCCATAGCTAAACACTGTGGAGAAAGGTGTCTTTACTTTTTCTACAGTCCCAAAGGTGACACAAAGGCAATCTTCTTCTGTTGACACATGGATTGTCAAACACTTGGGAATTGGTTAAAACATTAGACAGGCATAAGTAAAGAGCTACAGAAAAGCCTACTAAAACTGTAATGCAGTATTTTTCTCTGTAAGGCCTGTGATATCAAAATGGAAATAGCACCTAACAAGCCCATGATAAAGAAAAATGACTGGTTTCCTCTTGAAATATACTGAAATCTTAGAAAAAGACACCAATTTAATTTCTATGTGCAGTTTTCACATTGAGAATAATTCAAATGGTTACAATATGCCTGAGAGAATTTAGTTTGTTAGACAAAACTGAGGTAGTGAACTTATTCCTTGTGTTGCAGGTGTGAATAGCTTTATGCACAACTGCTCTGAAAAGCTGGGTATAGACAGTTGTCTATGTTGTGACAAAATCCAAACATTTAATTTTGTTTCTGCCTGGGCTTCAGGAATGGGTTTACTGAGTCCTGTTGGAAATGATGATTACCTCCCAAAGTTAACTTTGGATTGCCACCCATGAGGTTTACAAACTTTTGTAATGATTTGAGGTTTCCTAGAGTTCTTTAAATACCTTTTGGGGGAGAGATGGATTAACTGAAAAGAGAGTTAAATATACAGATTTGACAAAAAAAAAAAAAAAGTACCTTTTTAGCTTTTTTTCACTTATTAGTGATAAATGAATAAAACAGATTGTAGTCGTATGACCTAGTAATTATGTCTGCAGCAATTCCGTCAAAAGAGTTACAGTGAAAATCGCATAAAAAGTAGGTTTATAATTTCTATTTCACACTTTAATAATTGAACTTACACTTTAAATTTCATACATCGATTCTTCAGTGGACACGTGATTATCCATAATAGACTTGCTGAAGAGGAAAAAGCAAAGGATTATATGGTTTTGAAAGTCCTCTCTAAGATATTATTGAGTTACTCAATGCAAGTACCCAAAAAATTTAGGCTACAGACCTGTGTAAAAGCATGAATACACACACGTCTCAAAAAATTTCGCATGTACCCCAAAATTTAAGTTTTTTCCTGAAAACCAGTGAGTTGCTTCTGTTTGTCATTTTTTTCAGTTCAGTAAAACCACAACAGTGGACAAGTAATCTGCCCCTGTGTTTTGGGGACCAACACTTTTTCTTATTTGACACTCTGTGCTTTCACCCTGTATCACCATCTTGTTGCCAAAAAGACTGGCCAGCATCCTACCCATTCCAATCAACAAGTATATGACACAGTTTTCATATACTGTAAAATAATTGATAATACAGTCCCACATCCATAGAATGGATATCTATGCTGTCATCAGTCAGGCTAGATGATACCCTTATAGTGGAAGTACCTTTATAACATCTGCTTCTTGGGCAACATGAGACAGGAACTGTAAACCGATTCCCTCTTGTCAAAAGGAAAAAAAAGAAATAGGTTGCTTTTGGTGGGGGAAGAGGAGGGGAATGCTGCAGACAAAATCGAGCTGCACATTACATTGATATTCCATTACAAAGGTAGCTGCTGCTTCCAATTTAGTTTGCGGTTTACTAGAAAGCAATCTGAGTCAAGGGATCTTCAGAAAATGTACAGACTGAACTCTGTCTGATGGAGGTATAGTGTATGAAGGAGGATGTCTGGATAAGAAAAGAGCTGGCAATAAAGTCTGTCCCCTGTTAATTATCATCAGCATACAGGAAACTCCCACTCAGACTTCTGTCCAGCCAGTTTCTTGGGACTTCTCTGCTGTATGTCTATATTCTCTGTTAGCTTCCCTTGTACTCAAACCCATGGTTAAGTCCTGTTACATGTGTGAATTCCTCTATGTTAGAAAATAGTACTATGTTTGAGTTATATTCCCTCCTTTTCTTAAAATACACTTAAGTCTAAAATATTCCTGTGTATAACTAGAGCTTAAGGAAGGGGATGTCAAGGGCTCTTGAAGGTAGTCAGTAATATATCCGTATAGAGGGAGGAGGGTGTAGATGTGGGGTCAGTCAATAACTGCAGAGGGATGAGCTTCTCCACAGTGCTGTTGCACACCGGGTCCAGCCAGTGGTGTCACAGGGATGGACAATGGACAGGACAGAGTCCATCCTGTCATTGCAGGACTCCGTGTTTTTCTTTCCAGAGATTATATAGGTAGGAAATCAACTGAGCAGTTTTGAGTTTTAAAACTACTCAGGAAGTGGGGCTTGTCCCATATGTCTGTGTTTTTTTCTGACAAAAACTGACAAAAATGTCACAAGCAGTATTATGACTCACTTTAATTTGCATTACTCATGGTCACCCAGGCGCTGGACTAGAGAGGTCAGTCCCCAGTGTTCCTTTGGAAATGACTAGGGATGCTCAACAATGCACCAGCTATATGGAGGAACATGTATTGCGTCCTCCCATACAGTCATAGACACAGACAGCTGTTTCCTTCTAAGGTAAAACTGGCTTATGTGGTTGCACAAAAAGGAGGGAGAAGCCAGCCTTATTTCAAGCCAAACTTTAGAACAAAATAGGATTTTAAAAATGTTAGGCAGTTCATGAAAATAAAGCCTTCAGGCCGCAAATATATGTTGTCAGAAATCTATATAACCGACATATATAATTCTAAAAAACACTCATTTGAGCAATATAATTTTTAAAATTTTATTTAATATAAATATATGCCCTCAGACCTGGAAACATTAAATCTCAATCAAAAGAAGTTTACTTGACATTCACTGTTATTATTAATGCAAGGCTTCTATGTTTCAGAACAAAACAAATTAAATAAGTCATCTGCAGACACTGTCTGAGTTTTGGGTTTTAATAAAGACAGTCTGGTCTCTGTGAATAATGAGCACTAAGTGCATTTCAAACCTAAGAGATATAATGTTGATTGGGTTTTTACTGTTCATATTACTGCAAGATTTTGTCCAGAGAATAGAATATGTACCTGGGATCTTGTTTTTTGTCAGAAATGGTTTTTACAAGCTTATTCTAAAAAAAAAAAAAAAAACAAAACAAAACAAAAAAACAAAACAAAACAAAAAAAAAAAAAAAACAAAAAACAAAAAACCAATAAACCCCAAAATTATTTAAGACAAATTCCGTTCTCTTGGTTTTGTCAGTTTTACAGCACTTTAATTCTAGTTGCCCTGAAATGTTTAATTATACGACACATCTGATACTTTAGTGGCAGTAGAACCAATTGTTCATCATGTTAGTTCACATGATCTGTTCTAAGAAAATGCAGGAAAAGATATAAAAGTGTACATCCTTCCTCAACTACATTTAGCAGAATATATACTGTTGAACATGGATCGGTGAGTATGATTTTTTTATTGAAGGGATTTAGGTCCCTGCAGAGGGGACCTCTGAGAGTCATTCTGTCTCTTGAAGTACTCTGGAATAGCTTCTAATACTATCAAAATAAGGTCTGTATAAAGTTTCTGAATGCTGCCTGCAAATATATGATAATACTTTTTAGTCCTCAGGAAACCAATATAGTCAATTGCAGAACTAATGAAACTCTTCAGGGAATCAATATATGCTGCAACAGTTCCCACATGGCACCTCGGAAGATAATTTTTAAGTTGTAAGGAGTCTAGACAATGGCAGTAACAAACTAAATAAATTTGAATGGCTGCTTTAGTGATTTGGGGCCAGTTTGGTACCTCTTAGACCTCTATTTCCCTTTAGATAAGATAGAGAAGAAATTCTCATACCCAGAAAGCCCAAGTCAGTGAACACAAGTTTCACAGATCATTGAGTTTTGATATCATGGTGTTTAGAGAGTCTTCAGAAACAAAATTTCCCTTTGTGTATTGCTTACATATGAATTAGCCATCTCTAGATATTTAGATTAAGTAGAAATGAGGTGGGCATTGCTATTTCCATTATTTTCACAAGTGCTCTAGGAAGTGTTTCCTTCTGTTCCTCAAGCCTAAGGGAATAGAAATTAGATATTGGAAGCATAGACATTTCATGGCAAATCATCATATACTGCAGTGTGTTCCAAAAAGATTTCTAAAAGATACAGAAAAAATGATATTTTTAGCAATGAACAAAACATAACTTAAGAACAGTTTTATAGGTAAAATGTTAATTTAGTTTTGATAAATATTAGTCCTACATACTGCCTTACCTATGTTAATAAGCTAAAGCAAGAGCTTTTTGCCTTGGGAAATAACACTTCATCGCCGACTGTAAGGGTTCCCAGGGAATTCGAAGTCATATATTTTACTCATAAAAAGCAGAAAATTATTACTTTAGCACTGTTTCATTCTTAATATTGCCTTTGTTTTAAGATTATTATTTGTTCAAGTGTATTAAACATGGTTCTGGTCTGACTTTATTCTCATATCCTACTTGCATAATATTTATGGCCCAAACTAGGTTTTCTTCTTTAAATATAATCATAATTATATTGGGATTATTTTGGTCTAAATATCTTATTGCCTCTTGACTTTTGTTAACAAAAACACAGAGATTTTTATAACATATTCATATTCCAGTCCCATAAAAAAATCTATGACAAAAGTGAAATAATCTTTATACACTCATACCCTGCATGATAGGAAAGGTCGGTGAAAAATAGTTTCTGTAGAAGAAATTGATAAAGTTCAAGAAAAATTCAAAACACAAACCCTGAAAATCTCCCTGTTTAAGTTTCCTTTACTACAGGTATTAACTCAGATAGAAAGGAAGACAGCTGGATCTTCTTTTAGTAAAAAGAATTTATTATACAGTTATGATGGTAAGAAAGGGGCAAATTACATATGCCCTCTTGTACTCAACCGATCTTTTTTTCCCCTTCAGACTAAATTGTCAGAACTTGAAACTGTCAACTGACAAAAAAAAAAGAGATTATTTGCTACATCAGAGACAGCAGAATCATTCATGTTTGAAAACTTTTCAGACCTTCCAACTTAGTTTGCTGTTGCTATAGAGAAGGAAGGTTTTTGAAAGCCTTGGAAATCAACTCTGGGCATGACAAAGAGAGTGAGTAGCAATGTGATTTAATCCCAGAGTATTACTTAATAATTTTTTTTTCATTTTAATACTAATATTAATATTTTACAGGGTTGTCTAAAACATGATATAGAATAGGAAATAATTTATATTTTTAATAATTTCTGGATTTTTCTGTCATACTAGCATCTAATCCTCTGAATTCTTCTATTATATTGTTGACTCCTCCAGGCATTATGTTTTACAAATATTTTACAAATATTTCCATTTAATGGGAAACATCAACAGTTTTGTTGAATGGAAGAGGAGAGAACTCTGTTTTATTATTGCTTTGGAGAGCTTCTGTATGTTTTTCTTATGTGTTTTTTCCCTTTCCTCTATAAAAAGGGGTCTTTTTTACTTTATATCTATTCTGCTACCAAATTCCTTATTTATCAAATGACCTCCTAGGTTGTACCAGTTCCACAAGGTGGTAGTCTCAGAGTTTTTCTTCTGTTTGCTATGAAATTTCTTTTCTCTTTTTATTTGTCCAGCAAAAACTAAGTAAACAATTCATTTTGACAGCTCAGATCCAATACTTTGTGCGGATTCACACAAAGACAGGTGGGTTGGTCCCCTGATATGGACACCCCTAGTAAGACCTTATTTATGTAGAAGTTCAGTTTCAAGATGGTATAAATTCTAGCAGTGACTTTGTAGTCAAGTATACTTGACAAGTATACAAGTAATAGGAGACATTTAGAAGATGTGATATTTTAGAAAAGTTTGAAAGAGTGAGAATTGTTTGTTTAGGGAAAAAGGGGGCAATAGAAGACATTTGCAAAGGCAATGTTTTTTCTCTTTATCCATCAGAAACATGAAAAAGAAAGCTAAAGCAGAGAACACTTCAAATACGTGTTAGGAAAAACAGTCTAACTGTAAGGACAAAGAGGACCTGGACTGGGTTATGAATACAGGTGGTGGTGAGATCTTGGAGAACAGGGGCAGAAAATCAGGACTGATATGGAAGTAACTCAGCTAGGTCTATGGTCTGTGTGAGCTCTTTGACCAGAGGCAATTTTCCCTATCCTCTAGGTACCTCATGCTTCTTCTCTTTCAGATAAAAATAATAATATGCCTATCTCAGAAGACAGTTGAGAAGTTGACTAGTCTAAAATGTAGTTTGAAAACTTCTGAAGACAAATACTTCATATTTATGTTATTACACTCATTTTTTTAATTGCTAACCTTTGTCATTGATAGTTTGTGTTTCTGGAAGGTGTTTCAGCATCCTCAAAATCTGTATTTCATGGGTTGAAATATCATTTTCAGCAATATCACAACTAAGAGGATGGCTTTTCTGGAAACAGTGATCAGTACAATGAATGACTGTTTGCATTTCCCCATAAGTGGATATCATAGCATGACAAATAACAGTGTAATACCAGTCTCCCAATTGTCAGCAGATCACCTCAAAGTTCACAGTTTTCTGAATATTTTCAAATATATGCAACAGAACACTACAAATCTCTCCATCATGTATAAAGTCACTATATAAATAGTGTGGTTTAACACCAGACAGCAACTAAGCACCACAGAGCTGCTTGATCACTCCCCCATAGTGGGATGGGGGAGAGAATCAGAAGAGTAAAAGTGAGAAAACTTATGGGTTGAGATAAAGACAGTTTAATAGGTAAAGCAAAAGCTGCACACACAAGCAAAACAAAACAAGGAATTAATTTACTACTTCCTGTTGGCAGGCAGGTGCTCAGCCATCTCCAGGAGAGCAGGGCTCTTTGGGAAGACAAGTGGCATCACTCCAGTGTCCCCCTGGCCTTCTTCTTCCCCAAACTTATATGCTGACTGTGATGTCATATGGTATGGAATATCTCTTTGATCAGTTGGCGTCAGCTGTCCCAGCTGTGTCGTCGTCCCCCCCCAACTTCTTGTGCACCCCTGGCCTCCTTTCTGGTGGGGTGAGAAGCAGAAGAGTCCTTGACTCTGTCTAAGTGCTGCTCAGCAATAATGAAAGTATCTCTGTGTTATCAACACTGTTTTCAGCACAAATCCAAAACATAGCCTCATAGTAGTTACTGTGAAGAAAATTAACTCTATCCCAGACAAAACCAGCACTATAGGTCACTTTATTTAATGAGAAAAGTGAAAGTCATGGCTGAGTGCTTGAAAAATAAGCAGCCTTCAAAGAGCAGTATCTGCAATTGTAGAGCATATCACTACTTGCAAGCCAACACTTCATATCGATGTCATTTTTTTACATATTGAGACAATGTTGTCATTACTTGCCACCAGTTATGGTTGAAGAAGTACAAGATAAACTATTGAAAATTATGTAAACTTTTCAGCTTTTAAGAAGCATGAAAACTATAATTCTAGATCCATATGGAAAGTTTGCTTAAGTTTGATATGATGATTTTACCATGTCACTGGTCCTGACAGTTTAAATAGCCTTGTCCTGAGACTCCCTGACAGACTCAAATGACAAGTCATTTATCTGAAAGTGAAGGACAGAATCTTATGGATGAATACATATCATTTTACAACATAATTGTATCAGGAATATCATTCATAAGAATAAAACTCTCCGTCACAAGACTTACTCATCTGGTTAACCAAGAAGGTCATTAGTACATACACTTTTTCCTACTCTGATCAAACTTAACCTATGAATGTTAATTCCCTGCCTTTTCTATTTAGATATCTATCTGAAAAGTGGGTGTAGTATTTCCTGGGTTCCTGCTTAACCATATGCTACATAACAAATTATACTACAGAAATCACAAATATTCATGGCCTAGATACTAATATAAAGTTCTGTCCCGATAAAAAAGGGTAATTCAAAAGAGTTAAGTAGTTTATAGGATCATTTTTTCCATAACATCTGTAAGGCCATATCACATTTTTTTGTCCAGATGTCTATTGTAAAACTAGCATTCTCTTCTTTTGATCTGTGTATGGATTTGACACAATTCATAACACCTCTGAGAAAAAAATTCTAGTACCTAGAAATACCTAGGCACTGCCTATCATTTCTTTGCTACTGAAATACTATTTTTCACCCATAGATGTCAAAACACATTGCACTTTGGCTAATATTATCATTTTATAGACATGAAAACTAAGTTTCTGATATTATAAACTACTTCCCAAGGCACCTTATGATTTTATAGTGCATTCATAAATTAATTTATGCATTCTTAATTCCTGTAAAGTGCCCTACATGCCTGAATTCATGTATATTTTTCAAACACACTGTAACTCATAGCATTTATTTTAGCTTGTGAGCTGACCACAGACTTTCGTATCTGATAGTTAATTGTGCTTTAGAAAACTCTTAACAAATCCTTTGCAGACATTATCTCTACTCTTATTTTCCATGGAATTAACTTTTGTTCATTTTCAGACTTGCTTAGAGCAAGACTGGCCAGCTACATACTCCTAGGACATCATGGATACAAACAAAATAGAATACACTGAATTTAGTTTTTCATTCTTATTTATACATTATGTTTTTCCATCACTGAGAGTTTGCTTAAGCTTGATTTGAGACCCCAAATCCATATAAAATCTATAGAAAAAGAGATTGAGGGTGGATCTATGCTATGAGGTTGAGTAATTTTTTATCTTCAAAGTACTCAACTCTGTCATCTGTACACTGTGCAAGTAGGCTCATACACAGACATCAGTCTCAGCTAAATCAGATCATCCAATCAGCAAGAAAACCTGGGTAGAAACAAAGTACCTTGCTCCAAAGTCTGCTTCCAGAAGGCAGTAGGGAGGAGAGTAGTTTTGTACCAGTCAGCAGAGCTGCATTCTCTATGAATTTTGTGTTCACAGGGCAGTGAGTTAGTCTAAACTACTTAAACAGACCAGCAACATTGACAGTGTTGCCACAGAGTACAGATCAATGAGAAATTATCTTCCTGAGCAGAAAAAAATTAGAAAATCCAATTAGCAGTACGTTTTTCAAAATGTAAAATCGTATGAAAATATAAATTTGATTATGCCAATTAAAATAGTTTATCTTGGTAATTTTAGAACACTTGTTTCAATATAATTTTCCTTTTTATTTTACTTGGAGTTCTGGGGTGAATTAAATTTAAATTTATTAATTACACTTCAAAAGAAAAATAGTTTGTTGGAAAGAATCTATTTCATTTAGAAAATATAGATGAAAGTATTTTCTCATAATCTTCAGAAGTTTGGGTTTTTTTTCAAAATATTGTATTTGTTGAAAGTGATTTTTTTTGTGTGCAAGCACAAAATGCTTAAAGAAATTGCAAGTGACAACTTTTTTTTTTAATAGTATATGTGAAAAGCATTGTTTTAATTTATATGTCTTAAAAACACTCAAAGACTATTTTGATGCAGTTTCCTGCAATTTTGTCCTCTCTGTCTTTAGCAAGTGAAAATCTTGCTCAGTATAGAAGTAACTCTAGGACTTCTTTGTGTTTTCTTTCAATAAGTGTTGTAGTGACAGCTTTTGGCAGACCCTTTGAAGCAAATTTAGAGAATCTCAGATTTTCAAATATTAATGTTTTCAAGGATGTTTTTGTAGTGATATTATCAAGCAGTCATACCAAAGCACTGAATTGCATTTTTTTAAGGATTATTAACACATTGAAAATCTTTCAGTCTTGATTCCTCTGTTTTCAAAATCTCCAAGGTGTTGATGAAATATTTGAGACGTCTGTCCTGGGGATAAGCACACTCAGATTTATTTAAATTTACTAATCTTCTTTAGAAACCTTTAAAGGGTCTGTAAACAAACAACCTGGAAGTTGTTGCTTTGTCTAATTCTTACTCTATCCCCTCCCTAAGAGGTCTGTGAAGCATCCACAAGGTGGCATTAGGTAATACTGGTTTTCAGCATTCTTTGATAGATCTTTATGTTGTGACTTCTTGGTTTAAATTAATGATTAATTCCCTTGGATTGCAGTGTTATATGGATTTGGTCTAGTGGACAGTCTCCTAGTTATTAAATATGTTATTAATTTAAGTAAATCATAAACCATTAAAAAGCAGTATCAAATTCCAGAAGTTTTGTCCATGCTAACAGCAATATATCTGATTATATAATTAAAAAGGAAAAAAAAAAAAAAAAAAGACAGTGTATTATTTTCCACATGAGGCTGAATGAATTCCCATTGTCATTTGTTGAAACATCTTCATGGGTTTGAAATAGCATTACATAAACTGTAAAGAGATATTAGATATGAGTATACAAACTACAATTAAGACAAGACTCATTGTTTTAGAAAGACAGATAGTTTTATTAACCCTTATTAAAAAAAAAAAAAAAAAAAAAAGAAAATAAATGTACTGACGCATTCGGAATATGAATGTACTCAAGTGACAACTTATTTGTTTTACTTTCTTTTCCCCAGCTTGCACAGTATTTGAACCTGGTCAGTATCTGATCCTGACCTGGTCTCTAATGCAGGATGGGCAAACTTCAATAACTTCAGTTACTCTTGTGGAAACTTACATACTTACTTTAATAATTAAAATTAACTGGAAAATTCATGACAAAAAATGTCTTTCCAGATGGTACCAAAAAGTTCAAAGACTTGTCAAATAAAAATAATGTTTTAAAATTTGTAGTTACTAAGAGGTTCCAGAAAAGCTCTGGGCTGAAAAATTAAGGCTTGGTAAGTTTTAATTTACCTGAGAGGTTTCCCTGCTAAGTATGTTTTTCTTGTAATTTTCCTCAGTGAAAGAAAAAAAAATCTATTTAGTATTTTAATAACAAACCAGAATAAGAATGTACTATCCCTCTGTTGCCTGTGGCAGTTCTTAATGCATCAAACACTTAAACAATGAATTAAACCTAAAATTAAAAAACAAACAAACAAACAAACAAACAAACAAAAAAAAAATTTCAAATTGCTTAGTAGGATTTTGACAGTGAGATATATTTCAAAACCAAAAGTAGAAATAAATAAAAGAAGTTTTTTCATAATCTCATATTTTCAACAACACACTGAAGAAAAACTTCTAATACTGTGGAGCAGCAGTGCAAGAGCTATCACTAGTGGCAGGTAAATGTTACATGGTCCAAATTCCAAAACTATTTCTGGTCTATTAGCACTAAGTAGCCTACAAGTCTATCATTATGTTTTTGTTTATAGTAAGTCTTTGTACAGGTTTAGAAGTTGAAACTAATGTATTTTCAAAAGGTCTACCTAAAAGTGTATTAATTTCTATAACATACAGGTGAGTATCTGGACTTTGGACAGAAAAGGGAAATAATCATATAATAATTTAATGTAGAGCTTCTATGAATAATTCAAGACCACATGATCCAGGATATAGCCCTGGTCAATATAACCTATCCTCATTAGCCCTGTTTTGAGCAGGGGCTGACTAGCTGAGGCCCCTTCCAAACTCAGTTCTATGATTCAATGATTTATACTAATGAAGTAATAACAGCAATTACTGTTTTAGCTACAGATAATTTCAAATCATTTATAAACAAGTAAGTGGTGATGTTTTCACTTCAAGTGTTTATTATAAGTCTCAGGTTTTTAGCACAATCCGTGCATTAATCTTACCCAACACTAACACCAAAAGCATTAACCTTTAACAGCACAATGTCTCTGGTGAAACTATAAAGTAAATATTACTTTAACAAACAGAATTAAATATAGTAAATGTACTGTGTGCCTAAGCAATGACTGGAAAAAGTTTCTTCTCTTTCTAAACATGCTTTTTCACTGTTAAATTAATAATTTTTATGAGTATTTGTAAATTATAGTAATTCGGTTAGGTAGTCTACAATATATTTAGTGCATGCAATTCTGTCTACTGACATTACATTTACAATGTATCCATAGTTCTCTTGATTTTTTTTCTTGTTTCTATGTAACCAGAGTGAAAGCTGTGAATCTAAAACCAAATGAATGTTTAGATTTGTTAAGTAACATTCTTGAGAGTGTAAAAAAACAAAAAAACAAAAAAACAAAACAACAACTTAGAGGTGTTTATGAAAAAACTCTCCAGCAGGAAGCATTTCACAGCTTCTGAATATGTAGTCATTGATTATGTGATGTATGGAGGTACCCAGTAAAAAAGAATTAGATCGTTTAAATCATGTATTCTGAAATAGATACTTTGTATCCTAGAAGAAACAAAAGAGTGCTCAGATGATCAGGGAAACTGGTAATGGTATCCTCATCCAAAATAATAAACACAGATTAGCTATGAAATAATATAAGAAATTATGCTGGACAGGCAACCGTAAGAGTAGTAGAAGTAAGACAAGAAGACAAATGAGAAAGTAAAGAGCAGTGTGTGGTTAAAAGATTGTCAGTGACACACAAACTTTATAGCTGACTTGAAGTTCAAGAGAATGAGAAGGTCTACCAACTCTCCAAGGAAAAAGAACAAATTATATTAGATATGAATGGCTTTGTATTAAACAAGTGAATATAAGACAAGCATGGCATCTTAATAAAATAGAAAATGTATTAATAATGTGATTGACTCAACATCTATAAGTGAAAGAGCTTTTTTGGAAGACTTTAGGAAAAAAAGAGAGTAACTTCCCACTCTGTTCAGTGTGTATTATGACAGAGGAATGAAATCATGTGATTTCCAAAACAAAACAAAAACTTCACAGTGTTTGCTCTTTATATTATGTTAAGATGTTGCATTAAACTCCCAAATTCAGTGATAAGATCAGTGAAAAGTACCCCCAGAAAACAGTTGAAATTGGAAAGGTCAATGAATTTATCACCACAACTGAATAAAAATGTGGCTTCAATAGTTTATTCACAGTAAATGCTGACTTGCAGAGAATCCTTTCCTATAGGCAGTTATCATGGATGTAATAAAGCATGTTGCTAAAGTTGGATTATTGCCATTTACTAGTGATTTTGTGATACATAAGATTGTGATAAGATGAAGGTCATCTATGAACCCTGAGCATATAATTATTTGTACATATAGACTATAAAATAAAAGAAAGGAAGAGATTTTGGCCACAAATCATATGGCACAAACTGTCTCATGTCCATGTTACCAGGGCCTAACCCCCACTGTAACATACTAGTCATGCCCACTGCATTGCTCCCAGAGGATTTGGTCCTGGGTGTCTGTGCTGGATTTGTGTATATGGGGGGGTTTTGGTAGCAGGGGAGGGGGCTACAGCAGTGGCCCCCTGTGAGAAGCTTCTTGAAATATCCCCTGGCTCCAAGTTGGACCCACCTCAGCACTAAGGCTGAGCCAATCAATGACAGTGGCTGCGCCTCTGTGATAATGTATTTAAGAAGTGGAACCTGGGAGGAGGAGTTGGAGTTGTGACAGGAGTTGTGAGGAGGACACCTATGCAAACACTGAGGTAGGTGGAAGAAAGGAGGAAGAAGGAGGGAAGGAGCACCGGTGAACCCCACCCTGCAGCCTATGGTGAGACAGCAGGTTGCCTCGGTGCCACCCATTAAGGTGTATCATGAAGCAGATGTCCACCTGTGGCATGTGAAGGACCCCACACTGGAACAGGTGTCTGTGCTTGAAGAAGGCTGGGACTCTCTGGGAAGAAGCCCCCACTGTTGCAGTTTGGTGCTGGGAGGACTGCAAGACATGGGGGTTTCCCATGCTGGACCATCTCAGGAAGAGTTGTAGCTTGTGGGAAGGACTCACATCGGAGAAAGTTTGTGGAGGACTGTCTCCTGTGAGAGGGACACCACACTGGAGCAGGGGAGAATGTGAAGAGTCCTCTCCCACTTAGAGGAGGAAGAAGCAGCAGCACTGACCTCACGCCTCATTCCCTTACCCCTGAACCATTGGGAGGAGGAAGTAGAGAAATCAAAAGCAAAGCTGAGCCCAGAAAGAAGAGGGGAGGAATGTGTTTTTAAGATATGGTAATGTTTCTTGCTGTCCCACTCTGAATGTTAAATGTTGTTGTTAGTTTCTGAATTAAACTGATGAGCTCTTTCTTCCCTTAACAAGTCTATCTTTTGCCTGTGACAGAATGGGTGAGTCATCACTCCTTGTCCTTATCTCAATTCCTGAGCCTTTTACTTTATTTTCTCCTTCCCATTCCTAAGGGGGAAGGGGTGACTGAGTGACTGTATTGCCCTCTGTGAGTGTTCAGTTGTCCTCTGGGCTCAAACCACTACAGTGTCCTCTTCAGGGAGTACCCTGTAATCCTAAAACATTATTTCAAGGAAATTTTAGTTCAAAACCCCTGACAGTTGTGTTGCAACCCACCAAAGTACTGGTATGGTAATATGAAACTGAAGGTACACAATGCTTACCCTAGAGCATAGTTTGGAGGTGTGTCAAGGTGCTTGAAGGAACAAACCCTGCTGAGATTGTGCTGGATGATTTTGTACAGCAAAGAGACCTAGGCTTGGTGCAGTTTCACATGCATGTGCTATGTTTCAGGAATCAATTGCCTGTTCCTGGGACTTGTTTTAGAAAGATCTAGTGAGAGTGGTCCAAAATACATCCAATGAGCATGCTGAGAAGTTAAACAATGTGAGATATGCAGTTTTAAGTGCTCAGACATGCTTGTTTACTCTTTTTTATTTTTCTAAGGCTAAGGTCATGCTAATTAAGTGAGAGTTCATCACAGAAGTGACCATTTGAAGGGAGTTTAGAAGACTAATGTAAATATCATGGGTCAATAAATCCATATGATAGTAGTCCCCCTCAAGACCTCTTAGCCTTGAACAACAGTTTAAGAAAGAAATATTAATCTTCTGGAATAAAAACATGTAAGTATCTTAACACACTGAATGGAAAGTTGGGAAATCAAAATCAAGTGAATCGGTATGCAGTTTATCACAGTCGTGAACACATTTATGGTTGTATTTTAGGTATTCTTTGATAAGGGAAAAAAAAAAAAAAAAGAGAAAGTGAGATCTCTAACACATTTGCTCTAATTGACAACATGTTTCAGTAGGGTGGGCAACACCACTGTGTGCACATTCTTCAGAAAATTGAGTACTGTAACCGTATATTGATTTTACAGTTGTGAAAGACTGAAAAAAGTAGCAGTGCATGGAACAGGATATTGTGGACCCCTTAGAGGTCAATTGGACAACAAACTGTAAAACAACTGACTGTCAAAATAAAAGGCTGTAAAAATTGCGGGTACTGGATAGTAAGTGCCATAAAAGAAGATTTATTAGAAATTAGATAACAAAAATTTACCATGTGGAAAAAAACAAAACAAAACAAAACAAAACAAAACAAAACCAAGTAAACCTACAGATGAGGCTCACTAGGGACAAAGAGAGTCTTAAGATGACAGTGAAGTTCAGGCTTTCAGAGACTATTACAGGCAATTTAAAGGAAAGGAAAGTTCTTTCATTTATCATTTGCAATGTAATGCTTGCAATTTAGAATCTAAGAGCTTTTGTGTGGCTGTACGTTATTTTTTTATGTTGCCTAAAATAACAATAAAGCATGAAGTATATTTGGCAAAATTACTTGGCAATGTCCTTCCAAAGCACATAAAAGCATTCTTCACAGAGTAATAATGACTTGCTGTGATATCTGTTTTATACGTTCCATATACATTTCACTTCTCTATCTCCTTCCTGTTTTTCAGAAAAGCATCTTCCAAACACAAATGGGATAAAGTAGTAACGACATTTTATGTGTGTTCTTTGAGAGGCAGAAATGAACCAGTTTGTGAGTTGGTTATCTCAAGATCTAGAATTCCTGGCAAGTACAGCATGAGACACTGAGGTGAGAGTGACTGGCATCCTGTGGAAATGACTGACTGGAAAACAGCTTAACAGAAAGGGACCTAAAGCTCATGGTGGACCTGGCCTCAGAAATGCATACTTATACTGAGTTTTACTGGGCTACATTAGCAAAATCATAGCAAACAGGTCAAGGAGAGTGATTATTACTTTTAGCTCAGCCCTTTTTGGGGCTGCCTCTGAAATAAAGCATCTAATTTTGTCCTCTAGTGCAAGAGTTCTATCAATAAATGGGATAGAATACAATGGAGGACTATTATGATCAGCAGGGAGCTGGAACCTTAATGAGACCAAGGGATCTGGGTTTATTTAACTTGAAGGAAACAAAGATAAGGAGAAATGTAATTGCAGTCTTCATCTACTTAAAGAGGATTTGAAGGTAATGTAGCCAGACACTTGTCAGAGGTACACAGCAATAAAACAAGAGGCAACAGACAAAAGTTGAAACAAAGAAAATTCCAGTTGGATATAAGGAAAAAGCTCTTGACCTGGAGGTGATCAGTACAAGAACAGTTTGCTCAAGGAGGCTTTGGAGTCTCTACCCCTGGAGATTTCCAGAAGTCATCTGAATATGACCTTCAACATCCTGATCTGACAAAAACTCTCCCTGCTTTGAAAGAGAGGTTGGACCTCCAGAGGTCCCTTCAAACTGAATTGTCCTGTGATTTCATGATTCTATGATTCAATTTTCTGTAATGTTTGATCTGCAAAATAAGCAAATTTCAGGGACAATAGATCCCTGGGACACTTTTACTAACCTTATTTATTTTCATGATTGTCACTGTCTTTAAAAGGGTGACAAAAGCTTATGTTATGATAGATATATTTGATTAACATCACCTTTTATGTATCATAGACGTGGCCATAGACGTGTTAAAAGAAGCAATCTCAGGCTTACTGCAAGCATTCTGGTGTAGTACAATGCCCATTAAAAAGCAAACACCACACAGTCTCTCTGCAGGGTTTGATCTCATTTCCACCGCAATCAGAAAGAAACCTGGAAGTTGAAGGTTTATAGTGCTGGGTAAAGAGAATACTTAGGAAATGTGGATCTCATTAGTGTTAAGCTGAAAAATACTATATTTGACATTTTACTCATTCCCACTGTGCTTCTCATAAATTTGCCACCAAAACAACATATCAAGTTCTTCATTGTTTTTCAGTTTGCAGATCGTTCAACTTATGGTGAAGTATTTTAAAAATAGCAGAAATCTGATATGCATGGGTAATGTTTTATATTCAAGAATAATAAAATGCCCTCAAATGTTTTTACATTGATTAAATGAGTTAACAGTAAATGCTTGCCGGAAAATTTTTCTTGAACAAGTAGAAGAAAGAAATCATGAGGAAGGAAATGTTGCTCATTACATCACTGACTATTTCTGAGTGTCATGAAAGGGAATTACACTACATCATGTCAAGTGTTACCAATCCCGAATCAGAGCAAGTATTTTCATAATCCCAAATCACATCCTCCAAAATTATTCTTCAGTTTTCTTTTGTATAATCCTTTACAATTTCATCCAGCAGATCACTGAAATACAGTTACCACAAAATGAAGATTTAAAATCCACTCACATTTCTTCACATTAGTCTTATATGAAGTTGGGTTACTACAAGGAAGCTTTTGTCATGATGTATTCTGCTAACATGTGGTTCCTGCCTTCTGTGATACCAAAGTTCTTTTACTATTCTGAATGTTACAAACATTCACCAACCTTTTAATACAATAGAAATTAAGATAACCATATTATCATTTGAATACTTAAAAATATGCAGTGTTATCTCTTGGAAACTTCAAACTAATTCTCACTTCTTTTGTGCTGAAACTGTTACATTTGATATATATGCATAGCAGGAAAAGCAAGTAATTACCTTCAGTTTGGAAACGTGATAATTACCTGCATAATTGTATCTGTAACATAGGTGAATCCACCTTAGAGATGCTAAGAACAGTTCAGAGGTAAAGAATAGCATCAGCATGAAAAAACATGTTGAGAAATCAGAATTCATATGGTTATCTATGTGGAAATGCTGTGCAATAGTGATTTTAAAAACTTCTTTCAGAGATAAACAAGAAAATGTTGATCTTTCCCCTTAACTTCTTCTCAGAGAAAAAAAGCAAGAAAAAGTTGATCTTTCTCTCTAAGGGCTTTAGACAGTTTGACACTATATTTGATAAAATCAGATTGGATTCCACTTTTAAATTCACAGGAGTAAGACTGCATTGGCAATTTAAAATGGAACGAGCATTACCTTTTGATATAATTAACATATTTACCTCCTCAGCCCTACCCTCACCCTAACAGACACAGCAGGAGCTCATCAGTTATTGCTTTGGCTGTGATTCTGTTTTACTTATGATTGAAGATTTCTTGTATAAAACTGGTAAAGCAAGGCTGTATAAGAATAATATTTTGACTGGTTTGTGGGTTGGACTTTGGTCTCAGAGTTCAATTCTTGGTTCTACTAATAGGTTTATGACATATCAGATATCTTCACTGTGTCTAAGATTTTCTGTAACAAAATGCAGATAATAATGGTGATCTATTTCCAAAATGCAGAGGAGTCACAGAGGAAATTCATTACCTAGAGTTTGTTTTGTTTTTGCAGTTAATTTTATTATTTTTTAACATAATTTATTTTACAAGTGTGAACTCAGTCCCACCACCCACCTGGGATGTATTTTTTATTATGCTGATCTTCCAAATGGACAAACTCTGATGTATAGAGATGTTAATGTTGGCATTTCCACAAGCTCATGCAGACACAGCAACCTTCTCTGAAAGGGCACAGCATATTCATGGTCCCTACGGATGTTTTCAGAACAACGTTCTCCAAAATAACCAAGTTCCAGGAGTACATAAGAGAAACACTGCACATTTACAGTTTTCACAAATAACAGTTACAGGGACAAATTATGTCAAAGATGAACTAATACAGTCATTCAGATGTTGAGGTTTTTTCTGGTGAAATAAAGTTATTATGCAAGTTAGCCTAATACTGAAGGCCAAATCTGCTGTTAGTAAAAATGTACAGAGAAAGACAAAGGTTTCCCTAGCCCCCCACCAAATGAACAATACTAGGCATGTTCCCTCCCCTGCCATTGGGACCTTGCACCCAGGTCCTCTGGGTGCCCAGCTCCTGCA
Organism: Tyto alba; assembly: GCF_018691265.1. Taxonomy (NCBI): domain Eukaryota; kingdom Metazoa; phylum Chordata; class Aves; order Strigiformes; family Tytonidae; genus Tyto; species Tyto alba. The sequence goes on along the minus strand of NW_024881330.1, from coordinate 28,298,282 downwards.
CAATGGAAACAGGAGTGAGACTCACGGTTTTGGTGCAGAGCAAGAAGACTAATGGAATATAGGCAGGCAGTCTTGGAGGCTGAAGAAAGACTGAGGCTTTTGAGAGGTAACTGAGACTCACTGGGAAAAAAGACAGTAAGAGCAAGAGCCATGGTGTATATTGAAATTGGACAAAGCGACAACACAGATTTGGATGAAGAAGCTCCAGTTCCAAGAATACAAGTGGGACATAAGAGGCCAGAGATAGAGGAGAAAGACTTATTAGAGGAAAAATTGGAAAAATGTCCTGGATTTGACTGAACAAGAAGCTGAGGATTAAAGGAAAAATGCATACACTGGGCAAGGGAAAAAGGACTGGGACTGTTTCAGGGGTTCTGAAGCCATGTAAGATCCTTCTTCATAGGCTCATCTTTATCTTCTTGATTTTACCTGCCTATACTTCTAACCAGCTCTTTATCTGTCAAATATAAACAGCAAAGTTAATATGGTTGATGTGAGCGATTAATTCTTTAAGGTGCAATTGTTACTACTCAGTGTCTTAAATATCATTAACACTTTAGTTTATGAGCTCAATGTATTGATTTCTTCTCTGAGGGTCTTTTACTAACAAAAATAACTCATCTCCTCACACACTGGAGGTACTTCCAATATGTAAAAAATGTGTTGCTAAAAAAAAATCAGTTGTATTTTTTTTCCTTGAAAATACTATAGATGTCATAGTACAGATGTGCAAAAATGTTTGTTTACACTAACACACAAAGTTTTTTATCATACAAATGGCAGGAATGTATTGTGGTTAACATTTGCTTGAACATCATGAGTTTGGCATTTCCTCATAAGATTTAACGTTTTTATATCCTGTTTCTTGCTCTTGGCGAAGTGGGCAGATTTTTGAGTACTAATTCCCTCCCATTTCCCTGGAAAATCAGCCATATTGTAACAGGTGTGCTGAGCAGCTGTGCATTAGGAAAAGGGTGACTATGATTGCCTGCTAGTGAATTTTTGGAAGCACTGAGATGGTGAGGATTATTACTTCTTAATGGCAGATGAATCCTCTATAAATGTTTTAGATGAATGGCGTTACCAAACTGGGGTAAATTCCTTAAGACCTTAAGGGGAACATACCCCAAGCAGCATGGTGGAATGCCCCCTCTTAAAAATGATGAAGGCCTAATGAGTAGGTACTACAGTAAAAAAAAAAAAAGGACAGGAAGCTCCTGGATACCTTCCAGGTCAAAGAAGCATCAAATCAATCCATATAGAACAACAATCCATAAAGTCAAGGTTCCTTCTGAGAAGAAGAAACACTGATACAGAAGTTGCTTGTATCACTGGACAGCTGTGAATGAGATGATACATCATTGCAACAGACTACCTGTCTGTGGGCACATTTTTGTCCTACAACTGGAGAAATAGTTAGATTCACCCTTGAAATACCCACGTAAGCTCTGGGATAGAGTAATCTATCTTGCTCTTGCCAAGAGCATCCACATGGGAACATAAGAGTATAGCTTGTGTAATATAAATTTGTATTTCAGCTTGTGTCAGTCACTTTCCCTCTGTAAGAAAGCAAATTTCTTTTTTGTTGAGGATGTACTCTGGGAGCCATGTCTCACAGAAAGAGAATAGATTTATGATTTTTCAGACCCCTCATGGTTTTGAAAATTAGACTTTTAGAAATGAGTAAATAGTTTTAGGTCAATAATTTACTCAATATACTTAATAATTATTTCTTCTCTCAGTACAGTTCTAAGCAGGTCAGTATTTTCCTGAAACTATTAATTATTTGAATTGATTCACTGAATTGTTTTCCATTATGTTTGTTTCTTTTTTCTTTTTTCTTTTTTTTTTTTTTTTTTTTTTTTCCTGTGGTTAAACACAAAATTCTCCTATAAATACGCAAGCTAAATAATTCAAATTGGAACTATCAGGTGGTTTTGGTTATTCACAAACAGCAAGCAGACATATATATGCACAGACATTTGTAGGTTCTTAATTATCTCTTTTTTTTCTAGATGATGGTCAAGTTAATGTTTTTCAAATGCTGTTGGAAGAGCTAGCACTTTGTCACCAAGAGGAAAATAAGGAAACAGTGCCTGAGTTAGTCAGCAAGCTGTAAGACATATTGGCTTGATACAAAGACTCCATTTAATTCTCTGAGCCCAAATTCACACAAACCCCATGTACTTATATAATTCCACAGTATAGTATATCCAAAGATCCATCTTGGGCTCCACAGGTGTCATTTAAACAAAGTCCTATGAGGATGCAGGAGAACTTGCACAGGGAAGAGAAACCATGCCCAGAGTTGCATCAGCAAGATAGACTAAACTACAGATCAAATGATGCAATTATTTCAATTTAATAATTTTTATTCTACAGCTGGAATTTTTTGGCCAGTTTTGGTAACACAGTTGAAGAGAGAAACTGAAATGTTGGCTAGTGTCCAGCAGAGGGTCACCAAGATGATGAAAGATTTGGAGGACCTGACATATGAAGAAAGGTGGAAGAAATTTGGTTTGTTCAGCATAGAGAAAAGATGTCTCAAGGGGAATCTAATTATAGTTTTTCAACACTTTAGAGTTAGTTATAGAGAAGACTGATGCACTCTCTTCACAAGGACACACATTGGCAGAATGATAGGCAACAGGCACAAGTTGTTTCAGAGGAAATTCTATCTTGAAATTTTAAAAAAAACCTCCTCACCATGAGAAAAAGTAAACATTGAAATAAGTTTCCCAAAGAAGTGATAAAATCTCCCTTACTGGATATTTTCAAGATTCAGTCTGACAGGGCCCTGGGTAACCTCATTTAATGCCAGACCTTCAACAGAAGGTTCAACCAGATGATCTTCAGGAGTCCCTTCCAACCTAGACTTTTCCATGATTCCATGATTTTTGTAATGTTATGACTTAAATATGTAATATTCTGGCCAGATAAAATCCTTGGTCTAATTGGATATTCAAGTGTTATTGAAGTTGTATGGTCTACTGAAGGACATAGCCTTAAAAATCTGTGTTACTCCCTTACATGAAATATTTATCAAGAAAAACTGTAATAAAAACTGAGATGTTCAAGAATATAATTCGAAAGTTTTAGACAATTCAATTGTTCTCTCTACCCTCATCACATGGCAGAGGAGTAGATCTGACCCACAGAATCTGACCCACATTTTCCAAATGGAAATGTAGATTTTATTGATTCTTAATAATTGTACAGTACAACTGTACAAGTTCTTTAACTCTGTCTTACCATTTCAAATGCTTACATTATATTGAAACCATGCTATTTCTGGGACAAAGGGCATTTTTGTCCCCTAGCTATTATCATCCAGCATTGGAGAGGATGTTAGTGAAGAACACGTATTTACAGCAGTATAAACCCATTTTATGTTACTGTATTTTAATGCCTGACACACATACATACATGCTTCTAAACACCACATGCCCAGTGCCATAAAACAAACATGCAGAGAAAGTTTATTGCTGACACTTCTAAATAATTTTTTTCCCAGTTAATGCGAAAGCTGCAAAGGGTTTAGACTGTGGTTATAAAACAATATACTACCAGGTTTAACAGATATTTGGTTGCTGTAATATCTAATGTTGTGTTGTGAATATTAAGAAGGGCACTAATCAGTCTGTGCCCATCCATTCATAGATTCATAAACTTTAAGAACAGGTGGAATCAGAGCAGTCTGTTAAGCTGATCCTTTTGAAATTGAATTTTGCCCCCTTGAAGCACAGCTCAGAAGTGATATAATTCTCCTGAACTGTAACATGGATGAATGTGACATTATGTGCCTCTACAAGTAATCATGTTTCACATATGATTGCTACCAATGTATATCTGAAGGAAATTTGTTTAGTTTAGGAGTGACAGTGATATAAATTTGCACAGGTGAGATGCACATCTGGCCTGTAAGCAGCTAAGGACTAATTGCCAGATAAAATAACTGCTAAAATTACCAGTGAAATGTCAATTTTCTTCCTAGGTTTGTACAGGAAGACATAGAAACCAGAAACTTGTGACACTAGCAGAGAGTAGTATTCTCCTTCTATACAATTTGAAACAGGGATAGGAGAGAGGACTTGCCTGTCCTGAAAGTGTTGCAGTTCATAAAAGAATTTTCCTTTATGCTAAAATGACATTTTGGAAATCCTCACTGTAGCTGCAATATCACCCTAATCCCCTTTATATAGTATCAGAACAGAGAGTAAATCCTGTCATCATATGCAGGACTCACCTGCATATGATTTCAGTAGATTTGCTTCTTGTGAACTACAATCTGGGAGAAGATTCTTCAGACTGAAAAAATAAATAAGAATCATGATATAAATTTGTTTCTAAACTTACTTAATCCAGCACTGTCTGATTGTAACAGAAATGCTAGGAAGCTTGAACAACTTCTGGTAATGTCTTTGGAATCCTGCAAACGTTACGCAAGTAAAATATTTCTTTTCCTCCCCAATACACACAACTTATTTTGTAATGTTTTTCAAAATACACATGGGACTTTAAGAGACGGTTTGCCATCAATGGAGAGAAAATACAATGCACAAACTAAAGGTACTGGGAAAAATCCAGTCAAGGTTTTCTCAGACCTCTTGGCATAATGTTTTGCTCAGAATCACAAAGGTCTGCTGGAAAACTGGAATCTGGACCCTGACCAAACTCTCACAGACAATAAATTGCAAAAATGCTATTCATTTTATTATGAGCAGGTTACAAGTCCATCCATCAAAAACAAAGACTTTGGAGGTATGCCTGACTGTATCCAGTCATGCTTTGAATACACCTGCCTGTTGTAATTTGGCCACTGAAATGATCTGCTTCAATTAACAGAATCCTTCAGACAAACCAACTTCAGAAAAAATTTCAGACAAAACTTTGCAAGATTTCATTTATTTTTAGGGAAGACCCTAAAATATTGCATTTCACTCATGAATTAAGATGTCAGAGGTTTCCTACTTTTTGCTTAGATCCTTTTCCAAGTTTGTGCAACTGTAAGAGAAACAGGAAACAGAAGCTAAATGTTGGTAGTTTCAGAGAAATAACTGTAATTGATAAGTCTATTATTAACAGGCAATTTACAAAGCTGTTGCAGTGGTACCTAACAAAGGCTCTGTGTTAGAAACTGCCCTCTGATGCTCCTTCAGGTCCTTCACTCCTCATAATATGTGAATCTCCTTCTCCACAGGTTACTTAATAGACCTGGACTTATTAGGGTGCTATCAGGGATTTATCAGTTTCACATCTGTTCTCATCCACCTCCAAATCACACATTTCCCAGCTATGGCATTGCCAGGAGCCTACATTAGAACTGCAGACAGGTGATAGTGGCAACATCTCCCTATACTCACATCAGTCACAGGATGGTATTACCATGAGTGGCCTTGAACCAAGGCTTCTGCATTGTCAGGTGGCTCCAGGAGTCCTACTGTGGCAAAGGCACAGGCACAAGACTGCTATTCCCAGTGGGTCTTGTCTTTTGGGAATACTTTATGGCCCTTGCCACTGTAGGGTCAGGATCAGAATAGAAGGAGGAGCAGGTGAATGAGTTGACCTTCTCTCTCTGCATAGATTCTCTTCAGGGCCGTGTCTGTAACCAGTGATTAGACCACAGAGCCTTGCAGATTAATTGGTTCTTCTTTAAGTAGTCTCACCTAACAAAAATAAATAAATAAATAAATATAACATTATTTTCTCATGAAATTATTGATACAAAAAGATTTGTGGGAAGAAAAGTGAATCACATTACAGTAGACTAGGAAGTAATGCACAGTTTGATGGAATTTTCTCCATAAAACTCTTTCTACTATATTCCTGTATTCATATTATTCATAATAGGGCCTGTGCATGACTGAATTTTTAATTCTTTATTTCTTGTTATCATTGGTAGGCTTTTGACATGGAAATTTTTTCTTTTCATAAAATGACATGAGCTAAGGTTAAAAACCTCAGTCCCGTTTTTAAGAGAGTGATCTGGCTGAAAATTATCACCCAATGACTGATCAACATAGTTTCCAATAACATCTGGTACAGCATATCAAGATCTTATTTAACTGTTTCAAAAATCAGGCATCAGGCTTAAGAAAAAAAAAACTGAGCAAATTAAAAAATCCCAGTTAAAAATATACAGCCAGACATTCACCTTAATTAGTTGAATTTTTATATCAACCCATGCAAGTCAACAGCTTCCTTTTCTGTTTCAAATGAAGGCTAAGTTTTCTAAGCTATAAAATAAATCCAGAAGCTTTTGTGGCTTTAGGATATCACCAGACACAAAGACCTATGATAATGCAACAAAGATTGGAAAAAGTGCAGTTAGACCAGTTACTTCGTGCAAGTGCTTAAATTACAGTCATTTGTAAATAGCTGCTTGAGCTTGAGTTTACAGGTGTAAAAGTCAGCAATTCTCTGCTCTGATCTAGCACCCAGGGCATTCATGTTTTGATTTCTATATATCATGTATGTCCTAAACATATCAGTCAAAATTTATCCCTCGTGTAAAGCTTTTGAGGTCAGTGGAATCTTACCCAGGATTCGTGGCATTCAAACTTGTTATTTAGAGTATAGTTCAAGGGTGTTACAGTTATATGAGACAGTAGTATTGCTCACATACCATAAAACAGCATCAGATTTAAAGCACATTATCCCAATTCTTGTCTCCATATCTTAGAGAATCAAATGTCTTTTTACTCGAAATAAAACTGATCTTTTTTTATATTGTTACTGTACGGTTTCTGGAGGTACTTATAATCCAATCACAAATACTTAGATTTGGTATCCTTAGCTTTTCTTTGCTCTCATTTGCCTGTCAGCTGTAATGCTCACAAGACAACTAGTTCGATAATTTGCGTTTCATAGACACATAAAATTATTGTTAAAAGTCTAAATAGCACAGTAAAGAAAACTATAGATTAATAATATTTTATTAATAATGCTAGATATATGGTATGGAAAAGTTAATTACAAGATTCCTTTTACATTTCTATGATGGGGTTATAGCATTAGTAGATAAGGGAAGAGCAATTTACAGCATCTACCTGGACATGTGCAAAACATGTGACACTGTCCCACACAACATCCTTGTCTCTAAACTGGAGAGACATGGATTTGATGGATGGACCCCTCAGTGAATAAGGAATTGTCTGGGTGGTCACACACAAAGAGTTGCAGTCATCAGCTTGATGTCCAAGTGGAGAGCACTGATAAGTGGCGTTCCTCAGGGTTTGGTATTGGGACCAGTGATGATTAACATCTTTGTTGGTGACATAGACTGTGGGATTGAGTGTACCCTCAAAAACGTCACTGATGATACCAAACTCTGTGGTGTGGTCAACACACTGGAGGGAAGGGATGCCATCCAGAGGGACCTTGACAGGTTTGAGAGGTGGGCCTGTGAAAATCTCATGAAGTTCAAGGCCAAGTGCATGGTCCTGCGCATGGGTCAAGGCAATCCCATGCACAAATACAGGCTGGGCAGTGAGTGGATTGAGAGCAGCCCTGCAGAGAAGGACTTGGGGCTATCAGTGGATGGAAAACTATGAGCCAACAATGTGTGCTTGCAGACCAGAAATCCAACTATATCCTTGGCTGCATCAAGAGAATTGTGGCCAGCAGGTTGAGGGATGTGATTCTCCCCCTCTACTCTGCTCTCACGATACCCCACCTAGAGTACTGTGTCCAGCTCTGGGTCCCCCAACATCAGAAGGACGTGGACCTGCTTGAATGGGTCCAGGGGAGAGCCACAAAGATAATTGAGGTGCTGGAGCACCTCCCATATGAGGACAGGCTGAGAGAGTTGGGTTTGTTCAGCCTGGAGAAGAGAAGGGTCTGGGTGGACCTTATAGAGGCCTTCCAGTGCTTAAAGGGGGCCTACAGGAAAGATGGGGAGGGACTTTTTCTCAGGGAGTGTAGTGTTAGGATGAGGGGTAGCAGTTTTAAACTGAAAGAGGGTGGATCTAGATTAGATATTAGGAAAAAAATCTTTACTGTGAGGGTGGTGAGACACTGGAACGGGTTGCCCAGAGAAGTTGTGGACGTCCCCTCCCTGGAATTGTTCGAGGCCGGGTTGGATGGGGCTTTGAGCAACCTGGTGTAGTGGAAGGTGTCCCTGCCCATGTCAAGGGAGTTTGGAACTAGATGATCTTTAAGGTCTCTTCCAACCCAAACCATTCTATGATTTTGTGATTTCATTGGAGCATTATAAAAAAAGATTAGCCTCTCATTCATTGTCATGGCTTGAGCTCAGAGAGTAACTGAGCATCACACAGCTGCTCACTCCCCACTCTCCCCCTCTCCCCCAGTGCTGAGAAAGAGAAAATAAGTCAATGCTTGAGATTCAAGATAGGACAGGGAGGGATAAATCACTCATTCTGGTCCCAGGAAAAAGGCAGACTCGTTAGGGGAAGAAAAAAAAGAACATAAATTTATTACAGGCACTAACAACAACACTTGACAGAGTAGGACAATGAGAAACATTACCATATCTTAAAAACACCTCCCCTCACTCAGTCAAACCCAGGACATTCATGTTTTGATATCTATATATCATGTATCTCCTAAACTTATCAGTCAAAATTTATCCCTTGTTTAAAGCTGTTGAAGTCAGTGGAATTTTACCCAGGATTCGTTTGATGCATTCGAACTTTTTATTTAGAGTGTAGTTCAAGGATGTTACAGTTATATGAGACAGTAGTGTTTTGAATAGAATTACTAATTTTATATGAAAGGTCTTTCCATATGCTCTAAATACCTGGAAATAACCAATCTGTTCTCTTTATTAATAGATCATGTTTCAGGACCTCTTTCACTTTGATAAGGCATTTTTTTATTACATATACTGCTTATACTTAGTATATTTTTTCATGCAAATAAACCCTGAGGAAGATTGTTTAAAGAGTTTTGCATGATGCCACTTTAGACAAACTCCTTATCAATATTTATGGCTAAGAATTCAGAATGAACTACCTCCATCCTTCTGTTTCTTTTAGACAGTAGTTTTATTTTAATTTTGTTGGCTCCTAAAGAACTGAACTCACTTTTATTGTTTCCCACATAAATCAATGAAAGAGTAATGCATAGTAAATGGTAAAAATTTTGCTTCCTGATATAGTAAAAGTCTCAACTTTCTGTCCCCAAAGACATAAGGTGCTTTTGCATAGAAATCCATGTAGCTTGGCCTTGTCATTTATGGAGTAAGACATGAATTCGTTTGTTACTAAATCTAATCTAACTGCCATTTCAGAGACTTATGATAGCACAATTATTGCGACATTGATAACATCAAATTCCTTCACAGAATGTTGAAAACAATATCACTTAACGTTTTGTCAAGAAGGGATGAAGAAGTCAGATTCTACCAGAGGATAAATAAACAGGAATGATGCGTGTGTTGACTACCTTCATTTGAGGAAACACTGCTTCTGTCAGTCTTAGAGAGGAATCTGGATGTGAGTTACTGGTCTTGCAAGAAAAGAGGGATAGAAGGACTGTAAGAAGATGGCATCCTTGTGAAAATTTAAAACTGCATCCTCTGGGGTACTTGAACGGAAGCTGTAAAACCTTGGTGCTATATTCAGCAGGGCTCCAACGACAGCTGAGACTGATGCCATTTGTGCACTACCATAATACAGGGAAAATTATCAAGACTTTATGGTTCTCTACGCCACCAGAAAGAGAATTCATTATGAGAGAATATGCATTAAGATATGCCTCCCAAACAGTACATTTTTCATAGTCAGGCCTTCTATTTTAGTTCTCCCTCTGTGCCAGTGAAGTTTTTTCCACAAACCCCTGCTCTTTCCCTTTTTCCCTATGACATTGCTATCTTCAAAGGAGCAAAATCAAGACTGTGTGAATATTTGCTTATCTCTTTTTGAACTTGCTTTAGAGCTGTAGCTTCAGGTCATCATTTAAAGGCAGTTCTGTAATGACCTGGTGGTGGCCCATTGTGTAAGCTTTCAACAATGTTCATGAAGTGCAATGATGTACAGTTTGTTCCTTTCCTTCTACTTCATGACTGGGAGTAGTCTGTCAGCAGCTCAGGATAAAAAAGAGCCACTGAGGGCAGAATAAGTTCCCCTGTTCCACATACCTTGAGCATAGGTGGAGGAAGATTAAGAAATGACCCAAGACTTTGTTTCACTTTTTAGCTAGCACAGGCAGTGTGGCCTCATCGGCACCTGGGGATTCAGACTGAGTAATGCATGGTTCTGGCAGAGGGTTCACTCTTGCATCAGAGGAAAAACAGGAAAAAATTGTGGTTCTTGGAACTGAAACTTTCTTTCCAGCTTATGCCAAGGTGGTTCAGCTATGTGCCACCCAAAGGCTTGTGACCAAGTCACTTTTAACTGTGCAATTAGCTGTGTTGGCATCAAGCTCAGCTAAAAGCCTTGGCTCATGTTTGCTAGGGCTAGCCTAAGTACAGACACAACAAAGTAAAAAAGCTGCCTCTGCTGTGTACGCTGACACTTCTGCAGAAAGAGAGGATGTTCCATTACAGGTAGCCTAAGACAGTCTCTCTCCTCTCATGCTACAATGTAATATGGTGGCTCTGCAATTCCTTCATATTCACTCACTTTCAGCTGTAAGTAGTGCCTATGCTATCCTTTCTTTTGCCCCTTTAAAAATCATAGTTGGCTCACAAATTTAATAAAAATTTTGTTTTGTAAAGTAGAGTTCAGTGAATATTAAATGCTTATTCCTGGAAAATATGTTTGCTCATTAAATTTGACAGTCATTGCTTATGTGGCAAATGCTGTCAGTGCCAAGAACCCTTTGGCAGTTTCTGCCAGCTACGGGTCCATTATTTTAATTGCCTTTAACCTATAATCAATATTTGCTGCTTTTAATACAACCAGATGCATAGTTAAGTGATACAAAGAAGAGATTTATAGTCTATTGCACCTTATATTCTGCTTTAATGTGTAGGAGGCACAACAAAATGCATCATCACAATAATATTTCCATCATCAAAACTATTCCAGCTTCTTAGGCAATCTTTCAAAGGAGAAACCAAATCATCTGTCTGTTTTACTACAATAAACTCGATGTGCATTTTTAGGTCAAATTCAGTTACATCAATATAAATTTAGAATGATTAATTAGTAGCTAGTGAAATTTAACTTTAAGTTGTTTGCAAATGAAAATGGTCTCTGCTCGCAGGACTGGATTGTTTTCATTAACAGTTGTAAAGCTGTGTGCAACCATAACAGCAGTTCCAGAGAGGTCACTGGAACATGTAACATGTATAAAGGTCAGCTTTTCTCTATTCCAGAGATCAGGTGTTAGATGCTGTGTCTGACAACTGAGAATAACGAAGGACTGAAGAATACCAAGCATTCAGAGAATGGCTCACCTCCTTGTGGGACTCATTCTGGGTCCATCAGGGAAACTACATGTTGAGCTACGTTTCTCTTTAAAAGCATAGACTCCACATTTGTGGGGGAAATAAGTAGGTAGATTTGGTCTAGAATGCACAATAATCTTTGTATCAGTGATATTTGAAAAGTATGACTTTAAATTATAAATGACTGTCCCATTCTTAGCTGAGCATAACTTTCATTGAATCTGTTGAGATTATGTCTAAATATGACATTTAAATCAGGCCCATTTGTCTCATGAATCATAATCTGTGAACTCCTTTTCAACAACTGTTGCTACTGAAAGGAAATAATTCTTGGTAATGTCTCAACTTCACAATTAGAACAAGTAATCCAATTGACTTAATTTGTGGCAGGATTTCATCCTCAGAGTTTAAACAGCTTCTTAGCAGAAATTGCCTGAGGGGTGCACAATTTAGACTAGTTTCACGCATAGAACAATGTAGAAGCACAAGAAAATACATTATCTGTGTGACTAATTGCATCAGCAAAATGAGGATAGTTAGGTAAGTAGATAGCACAAAACTATCTAGAAGGAAGGAGGGGAAAAGACAGCAAAGACAGAGGCACTGACAAGGAAAATATTGGTTTATGTCTGCTCCATTTCCATTAAAAAGGACCTACTATCACTGGGTTGTCTTCTTCCAATTTCTCAAACATAAGCATAATATTTATTTCATGTTTTATTTCCCATGTACATCATGCATTTGCAAACACACACAGTCCACCACCTCCTGCTCACTCTCCTACAGCCTGGCATAGGTAACTCTGCTCTTGCAGCTGACACAGTATTGCTGCTTGGCCAGCTGGCAGAGCACACTTCTACACAGGACCACAACCCCTCGAGGGACCATGAGTCCATCTCTAAACTGTAGATGCACTACTGAGCCAACTCAATAATTTATGTTTATTAATAATGCATCTCAGTAAGTCATTACTCTTTTAAATTTTAAAACAACTGTTTTAGTATTTTTAATGTTTATGTGCCATCGATGAATGACTCTTATTTATTTCAGCTTCAGACATACTGGATTATAATAACAAAGACACTGGCTCTCAGTGGACAAGAGTAACAAGGTTCTGCAGGGAGGTCAGACTGGTAATTATCTAGGAGAAAAGATGGTGGAATAGAGCTGCATATAATCATTGCAAAAGCTGGAATTTGCAAAAAGAAAGGAGAGACTTCCTTCTGTTGATATCACCCCCCCCCCCCCCCCCCCCAATATCAATGCAGTTCTACAAACTATGAACAACTATGATATTTGTAAGACAAAGAAATTAGATCTGTTATGTTATAGCATTATGCCAAAGGTAATGAAAATAATACATCTGTTCAGCACGTCACTGAACCACAACACTTTCTTACAAACTGGACTCTTCTTACAAACACCACATCCATTACAGAGCCATTATATCTACTGGTGTATACCATAAGACACTATGAATCATGTATTTTATACAGTGGAACTCATAAATAAGCCATATGACAACCCAAAGCTCTTAGCTGCTATACCATGGCTAATACAAACAGCTGCTTCCTCTGATACAATATTTATGTTTTTAAATACCGCCCCTTGGTAACAGTTTTGAGGTCTAGTAAAACAATCTTTCGCACAAGCACAGTGTATGACAACAAAGGAGCAAGTCATTTGTAGAGCAGCCACATAAACCAAAAATCTCACATGTAGGAAACTCACAGTAGGTTAATTGTCCAGCCAGTTACCTTGAAATTAAAGCTTCTGGAAAGCAGTATATATGTCCCAAGAGTATCTGTCAGTAATTTCAGACAAAGACAAACAAAATTAAAAATATGTCCTGTTTGTAATATATCTTTTTTACCTGTCAGAAAAAGAAAGTCTAATTTTCCAGAAGGAGAAGAGGTGAGTAAAGATATAAAGAACCAGAAGATACATTGTCTTTTCATGAATGTATATGGACGATGTGCCCAGGAGGACATGTGCAAATACTTCAGGCAAAATTTAGACCTCATAGAAGAGCTTTTAGTATCAAAGGAAAGAACTGCAGTCTGTGAGTTCCTACAGCATTCCAAAAGCATGACTGTAATGATTTCTACTACTTTGTGCAAGTCCAGATTTTTACATTCTCCCTATCCCAATTCCTCAATCCAATCTTGGCCCACAGTCCCTGTATACAAGCTTAGCATCTAACCCAGCATCCAGCCAAATGATAAATCATAGAAAACATCCTTCCTAAAATGCTGTAAGGCCTAGATCTGCTCATAAACCCCACTTGACCTGGAATCTGCAGAAGTGACAGAGCAGCTCTCACACCAAGTTATGTTTCTCCTGCTGTACTCTGTTGAGTCATGTCTCACAGAGCAGTCATGAATTCTACATTTTAGAATTTGTTCTCTTTTCTCAGATCAAGTTTTTAGTTCAAAGATTATCCATTTCCCTAGATTCTGGAAAGAAGAAAAAAAATATTAAATTTTGAATAGTTAGGCAGAGCTGAGTGTTTTTTACTTCCCATATTGTTTTATTTTTCCCTTCAGGTTAAACTTCATTTTTTATTAAAAAAAAAAAATGTAAAAAAAAAATGTTGCTTAGAATTTTCTAGTTAACTGACAAAAACTCAATCTTACTGTAGGTTTATAGTGTTTGTCTGCAAAAAAAGTCTTTTTAAATTCTCTTTTAGCTATCAAAATTGTTTTGAAAGATAAATTGTTTAGCCCCATCCAAGCAATTTGTACTATAATTACCCAAGTAGATAATTCTGATTGTGCGGGTCTACTCCTACAGCCTGTTGCTTTTACAGTGTTTTAAGAACACAATCGTGGATGGTAAAGTAAGTCTGCAGGAAGAAAGAAGTTCAGGAAAGGCACTTGGTCAGACCACATGACTTCCAGCTGAGCTCCACAGCGTCCCTCCATGGGCCATACGATAGTGGACTTTTATTAGGATGTAAATACTAAAGTTATTTGAAACAACAATTTAATAAATTTGGATATATAGCCAGAAAGTTTTTTTGTTATTCACCAGGAATAAAGACAACTATTTTAATTAGTACACAGATCTCAGTTGAGAAAGGGGTCATAAATCAGATTAGAGACTGAACAGATATTATAAACCACAGAACTCCAATTCAGCTAATTACTAAATCACAATATATCTTGGAGTTTGAATTAAATTAAGGTTGTACTAGCTAATCTTTCTACCTGTGTTAATAGTTCGAAAATGACTGACTGTAAGTATGTTTTTTTCATAGTGATTGCTATAAATCTGTTGAAAAGAACCAAAAAATATCCAGCTTATTATGTATTTATAATCTGAAAATATATTACTAGTTATTTCCCACTGAGTACTGGGTGAGTACTTGGTAAGTACCAATAAGAGCTGAAAAGTTAATAAAGTCTTATTTGCTCAATAAAGAAAAGAGTAGGTGGACAAATAAGATTTAGTCTGAATCACCACGGAGACAATATCTAAGATGCTTTAGGAACTAAATAGAAAGAAAATCTCCATTAGATTGGAAAACTTGAGTCCTTTGTGTTATTTAATAATCCAGCACAGTTTCAGAAGGCTAACTGCTGAGCCCCAAGGTGACTGGGGACCTCTTATGTATTCTAGATTGATTGAGAATCAGTTTCTGATGTCAGGTTCTGCTAGACATATGTCTATGCTTCTGACAGTCATTTGCAAATAGAGATTTTTCAGAAGCACTAAGGGAAGGCACAAACTCTGTCCCCATGTGTATTATAATCATATGCATTTGGGCACATGGAATTTATAAATGCAGCAGCACATATTTAACAAAGATTTAAAAAGGTAAAAAGAAGGACAACATAGCATGAGGTTTTAGTTAATGTTACACAAACCCTGGTATGTGGGAAAAGTAGATTTGTACTGGCTACATGAAAATTGTGCTTCAGGTTTAGCCTGTAGATACGTGTAGCCATTGGGTGCACAGAAGGTTGGGCCACTCCACCTAAGGAGTAGCCTACAGCATTTCATCTCCTCCAATTACTCTGTGACTTAATCTTACTTATACATTCTCTCTCTCTCCTAAGAACAATCTTCACAGTTCTCAGAAGCTATCCAAAGCCAGGTGGACACTTGCATAACACTGAATAAAAAAATACAGTTTGATACAATGATTATATTAGTCTCTTCAGCACATTGGAAGCTCTGAACATCTCAGACACATACTATCCTGCCTAATGCACTTGAGTGGAACATGACAGTGTGCAATATCTCAGACATATTTCTTTCTTTTAAGGCCAAATATGCTTCATTTTAGTTCAAAAATTAACTATAAGATATGTTGAAGACCCTTCCGTGATCCTCCTAGGATCTTTTCCATTTCTTCTTACTCGCTGTCCCGATTCATGTACATCAGTCTTGAATTCACTAGTTTTTGTGTTGTTGAGGTAAAACTAATCTGAGCAGTACATTCATATTCTTCAGCCGTATTCTGAATGTTATGGTAGTTGAATCATCTGTTATTCATATTCATGCATTCAGTTCTTTTATGGCCCCAAAAGAATTTATTTACATTACAACAGCTCCTGTAAGTATCCAGCTCAAAAGACCAAATGTCTCATGGTTGTTTTTTGCATATAGAATATCAGTGCAGTATGGAATTTCTATAACAACATGTCCATTAATTAACACTAAATTACAATGCAGCACCTATATAAAATATGATGAATATCACACAAATTCTTTTTGATTACTGTTATTACACTGAATGCTAAATAAAGTTGGAAATATAGGACCTTTTAAGTGTTGGCAGATGTTTTTGATCAGTGTTTATCCTTTTTGATATAATTTAATGAGGGATCAGATGTTAATATACAGCCAGAGAAAACTACCTTTCAGACTCAACAAGCCTGAGAAGAATTTCCAGCTGCCACTGCATATACTAGAGCTGTAATTACCAATCACCACAGAATAAATTTTAAAAAGCAAAATACCTGAACTAGAATACATGCAAAGTGACCATTGTCTTACACTTAACACAATGGGGTGAATCTGTTCTTATTTAATTGCAACTGATGTGCATTTTTTAATCTGCTGCTAACCAAAGTTATTCCCCTCAGTTTGTGCTCACTTCTCAGAAATACATTTGGAAACAGCCCGAGTCCCAAACATATTCTTAAAACTTCCCCTCCTGTTCTACCATAAAGATAATAAAATTTTACTCTCTCCATGATAGTTTGCAACAAGTTTCCAAAATCTCTCAGTCCTACAATATCTCAATTAAGTAAAGACTGATTAGTCTCCTTGGTGGCATGTTTTACAATTTTGAGTTATTTGCATGGGATGTTGATGGATCCTGAGTGGTTGCAGAGGTTTTCTTATGTTGTCAGTTAGAATCACCAGAGTCCAGAGCCACAACATAATTGAGGCAAGACCCATGGCATTATCTTTGTACCGTACCTATCCCAACCAAACTGTATAAATACCATAGTGGTTTTTATAAGCTGTTGTAATTTATTATCAGTTGGTAATATTATGCACATATGCAAGTAGACTGTAAAAATCAAATTCTTGTCTACAATTAAAAAAAAATAATTAAAAAATGTTTATCTCTCAAGAACATCTGAGTCAATTCAGAGAATAAAACAGTTTGCAATTCTTATTCTGTCTTGAAATCAAAATAATTCTGTGTCTTTGTGATACATGAAGCCCACCTGTGAACCACTATATATCAACCAAACCGTTCTTTTTTTCTCATCCCTACTGTGTACTTCTAAATGTCTTTGAAGTGAAGGTTCGTGTCTCTGTTAGTCCTATGTTATATTTGCATTTTGCTTGGGCATAGTTTCCTGGGAACTGACATAACCTTTCTTCTTTGATGGCTTGGGTCACTTGATAAATAGCATGTTTAGGAAATATTGCCACCAAAGAACACTAGGTATTTTGTCAACCTTCTTGCTGCATTTCAGAATTTCACTTGATTATTTCCAAGAATCAGCATATAATGCAAAGCTAGTTATATTATACATTTTGGCCAGTATCAAAGGTACTCATATAGTAATGAGTTACTTTGTGTAGCATTTCCTGAGGCAAGTATCTTTTGTCAGAAGAGGTCTTTTGCTTCTTTATCTAGGTAGATGGCAAGGATCTCTGAAAGAAGGGAACTGTAAGAGTCCCCTGAGTAAAACGGTTCTCTTTCACTCCTGGGAATACAACTCACGTGATGTGTCACCTCCATTTTCCATCTTTGAGGTCTTATAACTCCAAGTGTGCTGCTTTTATGGAGAAGGAAAGGGGTTTGGATAGTCCATAATCTTCTCCATACACTCTTAGATCCTCATTAGAATCAAAATCAGAACGTGAGTCTGTGAGGAGAAAATTCTTCTGGCAGCTTGGAAATGTAGATGGGTGGTCAAATCCCATATGAGACATTAATTATTTCCTGCAAAGATCTGTTCTGGGTAGATAACAGACCTTATCAATGAAAGAAAACATGCATCTGCATACTGACCTAGTGAACTTCTACTGAAGTAAAACAATCAAATTGTCTGTCGTGGAATAACTCTAGCAAATGCTTTAATCTTCTCTTTAAGAAAAAAATAAAAAAGGAAGGAGGCTGAATGCTACCTAGGACCTCTTATACTAACTTACAACAAGTAGTAGCATTTTGAAAGGTAAAGTACAGAAGTTCATTACGACACTATCCAATGACAGAGATGAAAATACTAAAAGCTTTTGCCAGTGGAGAAAAACGTGCAGCCTGAGGACTATAGCAAGCTTAATCCACTCCTATACTAGCTTGAACTGCACTGTAATATAATCATGTAGTGAAAACCAAACATGATTTTTCCTGGTATTTGAAATGACAACAGAAAGATATAACTATATATATTTAGGTATTGCTGGAACCGATAGTCAAAAGAACTGGGAGCATATATACACAATAATTTTAGACTATTTATTTTCAACCCTGAGGTAGATGGACTGCCTCTAGAGAGACGATAAAAAGTAACTCTTTTTTGTCAGTAATCTAAGTTTTGTTACACCAGGGTTCAGTGTCTCCAGTGGAAAATATTTAAAAGTTTACAAGTAATATTTTAAAAATACTAGAAATAGGTGGCTTAGGTGTTTGTTCAGAAATACTCTATAGGAACATAAAAATGTAATCTCTGAGGGAACCAGAAAATAAAACCAAAATAAAGATCAAATTAAAGCAGAAGAAAGTGGGAGTGAAAATCAGCAAGCTAAGGTTTTAGAAGTAATCATGAAGCATATAAAAAAGGGACTTATAGCACCATTACCAGGCAGAAAAAGGAGACCAAATGTCACAGAGAAGGCTGAATATTAGTTTCTTTTCTGCAGTCTTCACTAGAAAGGTTAACTGTGACCAGAATTTTAAAAATTCATTTTAATGAAAGGGTAGACATTCAAGCTAGAAGAAGAGAAGGACAAGCTAAATAACATTCAAATAAAATCTATGCATTCAAGTTAGCAAGGCCTGACGAGATCCATCTTAGAACTAGCCAAAGTAATTTCTGAGACATAATCAGTTATATCTTAAAATTCATGGAAGACCAGTAAGGTCCCAGACGAGTGGGATAAATATAGAATCTATCTTTTAAAAGAGAAAATGAGAACTCAGGGAATTATAGATCATTCAGCTTAACTTCAATCCACTCAGATATTTTTGAACAAATATTTAAAAGCAGATATCTAGAAGATAATAAGGCAATATAAAAAGCCAACATCGGTTTGTCATATCAATGTACTCTAAATTCCTTCCTCAACAGGATAAATGGCCTAGTGTGTAAGGAGAAGCAGTAAATGTTTAAATAGGGGTTTTAGTACACAATAGTCTTATGTACTATTTTTCTAATCAAGATGTGAATTTTTGTTTTAGGTGTTATTACCATTAATGAGAACACAACTAGTTGTAAGATTACTCTCAAAAGTACTGTTGGTATTTGAGTATCAAATTAAGATCATATCAAAGAAGAATTCTCCAGGAATCCATCCAGAACTTGATTTCTTCCAGGGCCCAAGGCCTCTGTTTTCAGTAATGGTTTTGAGGAAGAACAGGGAAATATGCTTACAAAATATGCAAATGACATAAAAATGTGAAAGACTGCAAATATGTTCTAAGGATACCAGAGGATTTTGACAAATTAGAGTCTGAAAGTGATAAATTTTTTTTCATTGAGGTAATTTCAGTTATGGAAGGGAAACTGAATGGAGAATGCATTCACCTAATTAAACATTAGTGCTGCAGGAAATTATCTGAGGTATATATTGGATGGGAAGCAAATTACGAACTCATGGTGTTGTCAAGAAAAAAAAAAAAAAAAGACAGAACTCTTTCAAGGATGCATTAAAATACACAAATCAGTTATTCTGTACTAGTGAGATTTCAGATAGAATTTTGTGTTTAGTTTTCATCACCCCAGTCCATAAGAAAGATATGGGAATAAAGTACAGTCTGAAAAAGAGCAAAAATGCTAAAAGACTAAATATGGAGTACTGGAAAACTGTTGAGAGAACTGAATGTATTTCATCTGAAAAAAAAAAAAAAATCAGTCCTCCATTTATTATGAAAACTTGTTAGTGACAGGATAACAATCAATCACGGTCCTTGCAAGAGGAACAATAAGATAACTGCTCAATAAAGTAATAGCAACCAAGAAGCAAGTTGTACTTTATAAAACTCTTCCTAAAAGTAACTCTGGAAGTGGCTGTCTAGGTATATTGGGCAATATCTACAGGAACTTTTACTCCTTGTGACTTAGGATCTAATGCCTAAGAATTGGCAGTCATCTAGGAGAAGCAAATTCCCAGTTCAAGGTTAGTACAAGCAGGGTTGGGTGTGATGTCATCATTTCTGTCTGTCTGGGAAAAAGGAGTCTTTAAGGTCTAGTTGGTCCTTTGTGAATTACCTTGTAATAGGCATTTAAAAATCACACAAATGTTTTTTGGATCTTCTTTGATGTAAATATTCTCCACTGGGGTTCTTAGAAAGTGAGATAAATGTGTTGACACAATTAAGACATCTCCTGTTTCAAGAGACCTAAGTGTTTTAAAAATTATTGAGTATGATCTTGCTTTGTTGTTATTAATAGACAAAAATCAGTCACAGCTGTTTTCCCCTTGGTTTATTTTCACTCATTAGACAAGTTTCATGCTAAACAGTTCATAATTCATCAAAAGTGAATTTGTGTCTGGTTGCACATATATTTCTGTTGGTGTGAGAGAGAAAGCAAATTACAGTTCATGTATCTACCCCCAATTAAGGTAATCAGAATAACCTTCAGAAGAAGGAAAATTGTGCCAATTCTAGTCTGAGAAGCAATTTTCCTCAAACTGTTTTCAATGCCAAATGCCAATTTCTGATGGGCAGTTATTGGTGCTAGGACTTGATTTTTCCTGGGATTTTTTTTTTTTTTTTTTTTTTTTTTTTTTTTTTTTGCATTAGATGCTGCAGGCCAGCATCACAATTTTGAATAAAGCAAGGTAAATGCTGAATATTTTCTTTAACCTTTGTTGCACTATGAACTGGCAATGACAGGTGCTGAACCTTTCCAGTGGAGCCATAACAAGTGAGCTGTGAAGAAATTCTAAACGTGTAGTAGAGTAGAAGGGAAGCAGTGACTGATTGAGAGTGATGCTGATGTAGAAGCCATGATGAATTTTAAATATGTGTACAAGTGTATTTATGTCTCTTTTAAGTTTCACAAAAATCTGTAGCTTGGAACGATTGCAGTTATGGAGATTTTCTTAATCTAAACAGTACCTTGTCAGTGCATGCAGCTGAAAAATTGCACAACATAGAGAAGAAAGTTTGGGGAGAAAATTTTGTACCTTTAGAGGGATTCAAGAATAAGGAATAAAGAAACAGAAACTTTAGGGAATAGAGTTTAAGGGTTGTTTCACTTAGTCTGTGATGGAACAAACTGTAAAGCTATCAAATATTAAGTACTTTTATTTATTAATTCCCGGTTAGATCTGATATCATACCAAGTGCTGTAGGAAGCACAGTTCCTAAAAGTATGTGTATCATGTGCCAGTTTTCCTTCTGTCCCCCTCCTAAAATAAGGCATTGAAATCTCACTGCTTGAAGTCTTTCCCAAGACCCCAGGAAATCACTGAGACAGTTACCAGATACTTACATACATCTCCAGTTACAATGACTTACTCCAGCAAAGACAGAGCATTTCAAATGGAGTCTGCAGTAGTTACCCTTCATCCAGCAGAATATGCTTTAGGAAGACTACTTAGCTGGAGAATAGATATTTTCAGCTAATGATTATTGCACATGCTCCTGTTTTGACAGAGCAAAATGACCCGTTTCTGACAAGTAAATTTAAATGTCAGTGTGCAATTTCCTATGCTAAACTCTTGCCTGCACACAATTCTTAATACCCAAAAGCTGATGAAGAAACAAGGAGGATCTGTAGAAACTGCCAGTAGAGCCCTGAAGCTGGTTTTGTCTCATTATACTACCTTGACATCAGCCCGTTTTTAAAGATTTCTAACTGATGGTGATGGGCAGCCCACTGTGTAGAACAGGCTGTTCTCAAGTGGCCGGTCCAAGCAGAACACAACCAACTTACATCTCACATGGTTCTCAAAATCTGTGGGAGTCAGGCTGCACCAAGCATTTATTCCAGATAGTGTTGTATTTCAAGGCATGCAATAATAGCTTTTCCAGCAGAAATACAGTACATCCCTAATGAATCCCACAGTGCTGATCTCACAATAACTGGACAGAGTGCTCAGTTATCTGATCAGCATAACCCAAGTACAGTAGTTAATTCTGAAGAAAAGAGAAAAAAAAAAAAAAAAAAAAAAAAGAGAATCACATTCCATCTTCTTAACTCCATTACAAGACAGCACATTTGAATAATAGTCTTAATTAAATTAAGTGAGTTTAATTAAGACCAGGCTGCTTCAGAGAATACAAAGCACTGTTCAAGTCTTTTAAAATACTTTCTTTCCTCTTTTTCTGAAGAGTGTGTTTATCTATGCAACATCCTAAAGTCATCTAGTTCATAAAATTGTCAATCTAATAAGCTTTAGATTTTTACCATTGATAATAGCATGTGGCATTTGATAAAGGAGGTTGTAATCAAATGTTTAGGGAAAATAAAATATAATTTTATTTTTTAGCTTGAAAAATTAAAATCTGGCAACATTTGCTTATGTGCTATGTATCTCTGGACACTTTTAAACTGGAGCACCTTTCATATGAAGAGAGGCTAAGAGAGGTGGGACTGTTCAGCCTGAAGAAGAGAAGGCTTGGGGGGATCTTATGAGTGTGTATAAATACCTGATGGGACGTAATAAAGAAGAGAGAGCCAGTGGTGCCCAGTGACAGGACAAGAGGCAATAGCAACAGACTAGAAAAGATGAAAATCCATCTGAACATAAGAAAGAAGTTTTCATGGAGCGTGTAAAATGTTCACAGTAAAAAATGTTACGACTGGTTGCTCAGTGAGGTCACGGAGTCTCCATTAATGGAGATATTGAAATCCAACTGGATATGGTCCTGGCCAGCCTGTTCTAGGTGACCCTGCTTGAGCACTGGGAAGTTGGACTAGAAGATCTCAAGACATGTCTTCCAACCTAACCAGTTTGTGATTCTGTGATTCGAGTACAAGCCAGAATAACTGCAGGAAGAGGGGTTCATGGTCATCCCCCTGTGAAGACTGGACAACTGTTGCAGAAGCCATCCTACTGAGGTACTGGAGACATGAAATGATTAAAGAGAAATGTCAGAGTCAAAAAAGAGAAATAATTGTTTCAAAGTTCTTGAGGAATCTGACTGTTCTGCCAGTATGGGAATTTCCAAAGATACAATCCAAGTCTTTGGCTGACACAAAGTAACAGTTTCAGTCAAGTCAAAGATTTAGAACTGCTTCAGATTACATCACTTGTAGATTTGACCTACAAGAATTTGTCTAATGGCAAGAAATTAAAAAATATTTGGAAAAATCATTAATATTTAATTAATTAAAAATCTGAAGTGTTTTCATCTGACTGCAGAAACTCTCCTACTTTAGAGTCAATGAGCATTGGAATACTTGAGCTCTACTTGCAAGCAGAAACAGTAGAACTAATACATACAATATTCACTAAGACTTAATATCAAAGTATCTCCTGCATAAAATTCATATCTTTGATATTTACATGATATTGGCTAGTTTCATAGACCATCCAATTAAGAGAGATAAAAGATACTACGTTGTGCAACCATGCAGCAGCTGAGCTAAAAGCAGATCACTGACAATCTAAACAGGAAGAATTATATTAATGAGAAAGACCAACAATGGTAAAACAAAAATTAAGGTAATGAAATTCTGTCTTCCAGCAGGAAGATAGATCAGAAAACATTGTTCATTTTAATTACTCAAGTTTCTTCGCCATGTTTCTTCCTGTCTGATTGCCTATGTGGAAAAGCAGTATTTTGTAAAATGCCTACCTATTATATTTTAACTTATAAGTGGCCAATTTTATGGACTTTTGACATGGGGCTTTGGGGCTTTGTTTGACATTTTGGACATACTGTAGTAAAGCAAGATGAATGTTTGCATCCCAGGTTGACCCCTGGGATTCTGGAGTCGAGGATATGGATATAGAGGATCTGAAGTCCATTGCACTCCAACTTAAAAAGAGATATTGGCAGCATACGAAGGGGTTTGGGCTGCTTCAGAAGTGATTGGTACAGAAGCACAGCTCCTCTTGGCACTCTGACTGCCGGTACTGGGCTGGATGTTCAAAGAAGGGGTCCCCTCGACACATCATGCAACGGATGCTATGTGGAGTAAGTGGATGGCCCTCATCACACAGTGGGCTTGAATAGGGAGCCCCAGCTGCCCAGGAATATTAGAAGTGATCACAAATTGGCCAGAAAACAAAGATTTTGAAATGTCACCAGAGGAAGAGGTGACCCGTGCTGAAGAGGCACCACCATATGATGAACTACCAGATAATAAGAGATATGCTCTGTTTATTGATGGGTCCCGCCGCATTGTAGGGAAACATCGGAAGTGGGAGGCTGCTGTGTGGAGCCCCATACAACTGGTCACAGAAGCTGCTGAAGGAGAAGGCGAATCCAGTCAATTTGCAGAGGTGAAAGCCATCCAGCTGGCCCTAGATATCACTGAGCAAGAAAAGTGGCCAATCCTCTACCTCTACACTGACTCATGGATGGTGGCAAATGTCCTGTGGGGCTGGTTGCAGCAATGGAAACAAAGTGGCTGGCAGCATAGAGGCAAACCCATCTGGGCTGATGATTTATGGCAAGATATTGCTGTTCGGGTAAAGAACTTGTCTGTGAGAGTACATCATGTAGATACTCATGTACCCAAGAATCGAGCAACAGAAGAACATCGAAACAACCACCAAGTAGACCAAGCTGCTAAAATTAAGGTGGTACAAGTGGATCTGGACTGGCAACATAAGGGTGAAAGTTTATGGCTCATTGGGCCCATGACTGCTCAGGCCATCAAGGAAGAGACACAAAATATAGATGGGCTCGTGACCCTTGTGACCGAGGGGTGGACTTAACTATGGGCATTATCTCACAGGTTATCCATGAATGTGAGACCTGTGCTGCAATCAGGCAAGCTAAGTGGTTGAAACCTCTTTGGTATGGAGGGCAATTGTTAAAGTATAGATATGAGGAGGCCTGGAAGATTGATTACCTCATGCTCCCACAAACTCGGCATGGCAAAAGTTATGTGCTCACAATGTGAGAAGCAACTACGAGATGGCTGGAAACAAATGCCGTGCCCCATGCCACTGCCTGGAACACTATTCTGGGACTTGAAAAACAAGTCCTGTGGCAACATGGTACCCCAGAAAGAATTGAGTCAGATAATGGCACTCATTTTTGAAATAATCTCATAAACACCTGGGCAAAATAACATGGCATTGAGTGGGTATATCACATTCCCTATCACGCACCAGCCTCTGGGAAAATTGGTTAGTCAATACTAGAGGATCTACCAACCAGGCTGGCCCTGCCCAGTCCAACCTTCTGCATACTGTAGATGGAGATAAAGTCTCAGTAGTGCACCTTAACAACATGCTGGGGAAGACTGAGTTATTCCCACTTCAGGTAAAGGTAAGCCCATACTTGGAATTGTCTTTGCACAAGGACCTGGGTGCAATTGGTGGGTAATGCAGAAGGACAGGGAAGTCTGATGTGTGCCTCTAGGGGACTTAATGTTAGGTGAAAATAGCCAATAAATTGAACTGTATTAGGTCAATCACCAAACAACCCTATCAATGCATTACTATGGTTGACACGTATTATATAATGACATCACACTTATGAAGGAACACATGAACTCAGATAAAGTCAGGATTGGCTTCAGCAAATGATGCCCAGAGACTTCCGTAGACTGTGAATACAGACAGCATCAGATGCATCAGCCACCAGCTCCAACTGTTACAGGGACTGCATGCCTTCCTCCTGCAAGGACGCCTGGTCACCTGTGCCCTACTGACTAAGCATCACTCCTGCTTTAAAGGACTATTACGACAGATGGAACACAAAGTTATGAACCAAATGAACTCATGATTCATTCTGCAGTGATAGTCCAGTGACTGAAGGAATGATGCCTGTGTGCACATGCCTAAAACCAGGGAAAAGGATAGTGATTAATTAGAATGTAGTGGGAAATACAGAACTTGAGCATAACATAAATGATATGGAATTACAGGTGGATACTGTCCTTGTTTGGGCTGAAATAGAGTTAATATTCCTTTCAGGAACTAGAAGAGTGCTGTTTTGGATTTAGCTTTGGGTTTGGTATGAGAAGAATGCTGATGCTTTCAGCTGCTATTGAGACTTCAAGGACTCTGACTCCCCATGTTCTGCCCATGTGCAAGGGCACGGGAATCAGGGAGGGAGCACGGCCAGAGCACCAGACCCAAATTGGCCAGTGAAATATTCCATATGATGGAACGTCATGCTCACTATATAGAGGAGGAGAGGTCAGGAAGGAGTTTTCTCTCGCTTCCAGGATTGCAATTGCGGGATCTTGGTATTTCCAGATTGTTAACCAGGAATGGGCTAAGTATTAGTCAGCGGGTGGTAAGCAATTACACTGTGCATTGCTTGTTTGTATTTTTTCTCTTATTGTCTTTGTTCTCGTTTTATTACCATTACTAAACTGTTCCTATCTCAGCCTGTGAGTCTCCCTTTACCCCTCCAATTCACTTCCCCATTCCCAGGTTGGGGGGGGGGGCGGGGTTGGTGCGGGGAAGGGTGGATGACCAGCTGTGGTGGTTGGCTGCTGACCAGGCTCAAACCACGACAGGCTTTGGGGCTTTGTCATTTTGGATATACTGTAGTAAAGCAAGATGAATGTTTGACAACAGCAGAAACAACAGGTTTGTCAAAGGAGCTAGTTATAAGCAGGATAAAAGGCAGCTGCCTTAAAACCTGTAAAGGACGTATAGGTTATATACTGAGAAAGCTTTCTTACTGTGTGAACAGAAAAATATTTGGACAGGTTGACTGGGGAATTTGTGGATTAACCCTTGGAATTTCTTAGAAAAAACATCTGTTGAGATTAAGAACAGATTATCAAAATTTGCATTGGGAAACTTGAGTAGATAAGATTTTTATGTTATTTTAGCCTTACATAATTTCTATGAAGACATAGACTGATGAGATAAGTTAGATGCTCACACACCCTTTCTGCTGCCACAACACTGTAATATCACCAAAGAAAAAGAAGGGAAACACAACTCAGGAAGAGGATTGTTAAATGAGAGCTGCTGTTTCCACTGTAGAAGAGGGAAAAACAGAACAGCGAACCTGTGTGGCATATATACTTCCAATATACATAAATTACCCTGAAAAATAAAAATAATAGCAAAGAAATCCTTTCTTAAACTAAAACTTGAGTTTCTTGGAAGAGTTATTACATTTGTTTAACACCCACCTTGGTTTTGTTTGCTCTCCGTGTTTAAATGTATGTTATGATATCTCTCAGTAACTCCAGTCAAGTATCAGTCCTTTATTATTCTAAGTTATATAAAGATTATTAGTAAACAGTACATAACTGGTTCTAGAGACTGAAGTGCGTAGACCCTACAATCTAGGGCTTTATTTACATAAGAAAGTTAGTTTCAATATAAATCAGTATGTATCAGCTATATGTGAATAATATGTTTTATATTCACATTTAGATAATCTTTTCTAACTTCAACTTGATTTTTAATTTCTGCCCTAAGAAAATCCATAACCATATTTAAAAATCAGTAATCCACTATAAGATTTGTGTTGATAGATCATTATTTTGAATAAATATTCCAAAACTGCTCTCACCATACTCCCAATCGCAATTGTTCATTGTTTACTACATATTCTCTGCTGTTCCATTTTTATCTTTATAGAGCAACTGTGTCTTACTTAAATGCTGGTGCATAACTGTGATCCACTTGTGACTTCATCTTCATAGCAAGTTCATAGACTCTGTGTTTGTTCCTGCCTTGATACTATGTGTTTATGTACAGCCCCATCAAGAAGTCCTGAAATATCATGCCTCACAAGAAAGAGTAAGTTCAGGCTCATCTGACCATTTTCCAGTAAGATGTCCATATCTATAAATTGCTAGCAGACAAACAAGGAAAATGTATTTCCTGGGACATGTGACAGTGAAGCCATGACAAAAACTCTAAAGGCTAACACCAGTCTCTCAGTCATGTTTCCAACACATACACATGTTATGAGAATCTTAAAAATTTCCTCAATAAATCACCACAGCACATGTTTACACAGTCAATAGCATCCAGTGAACAAGATGAAATTACCTTGTAAGGTCAGGTTCTCCTCAATACACTGCATGCACATCCAGAGGAGCGGTTTTGGATTTATGATGAAGCCACAGGGTCAGGAATATCACAGTCATTAAAGAAGACATCTTATATTACTGTTATCCTCATAATATGAAATAAGAAAATCTTTGTCCACCTTTGTAACAGCTATGGGAAGATGTGTTTGGTAAACACTAAAATATTATGGTGTACAGCACAATTGTCCATCCCTGTGTAGTCTTTTAGACTTGTTAGCTCAGTCCCACATACCATACACTGAAGACACAGGCATCTGCTAATTTTTCATCTAAGTGATCAGCTATTGACAATTAGCTTCCAAATTGTGATGCTCACTCACTTCTGAATACAGAGGGAAACCTGACTGGTCAATGCTAATTGGTGTAGTTCAACAAGCAAGTTCAATTACTGTTTCCTGGAATAAATACCTTAAAGGCCTCTAGTTGTCTCTGGTCATCCCAAATGTGCAGCACTCCCCTAATCCATGAAGCTGAGAAAGGAAATTCAGGAGGAATCAGAAGGACATGCCAAGTCCACCCTTTTCTTCTGTCTCCAAGAGCAGCTATAACTGTAAAGAAGCTTCATTTGACTCAAAAGCATGTAACTTGAACAACTGCTAAAACACCTGAAATAGTCTTTTCATACCAGTTATCACTGGGATAATAGTGCTCAGCTGTGTTTCCTGCATCCAGACTGACAGCAGTTTGAAAATGTTTCTGAAACACAAAAAATTGGAATTAGTGTTGCAACCAGGCAACTACTCAACAGAGCAGAAGGAATGGTGGGACTGACTCCAGGGTCCCAAACTGCAGACGATTCCATGAGTTCTCCTATAATCCTGCATGATAAAAATTCACTAATCCCCATTGCCTAGCAACAGAGCATTGACCCCAGATATCTACTGAGAACATGGTGCCTTGATTGTGAAGAAAAATCAATCAGAAAAAAATGCCACAACTTTGAGCAATATGTTTCAGAAAATAAGCTATTTAAATCCCATAAGAGCAAACACTGTTGAAATATAACATATTAAAGCAAAATACTGTTCTTTAACATCTCCTTGTGTGTGCAAGAATTAGATATAAGACAGAATGCTGGGGTAGATAAAGCAGATACAGAGTGCCTCAAGGGTTGGAGACTGAAGTAACCTAAAATATAAAGCTCAGCAAATAATAATTTGTTTTAGCTTACTTTTTCTGTAATGTCTGCCAAATGGTAGAGTTGCTATGAATGAGGTGGGATTTAAATTTGAAGATGGGAGATTTACAAATTTTCATGGAAATTATGGTACCCATATGGATAGGTTTTGAAACGCAAGGTGCTAATTTTAATGTATAAAATTATAAATGGTTTCAGGTACAGTGATATGGAGAATGGTCATTTTCCTATACAGTGTTGACAAGAAACATCAGTGCAAGTATCTAAATCCCTGTGGAAGAGAGAGAACACCAGCATATTTTTATATCTTGCATCTGTAAACTGCCAAACCCATTCCCTTTACTATAAGGATAAATAATTATTATAAGGTTTATTGAAGTAAGAATGAACCCATGATGTTCTAAGTGTTTATAAATTGGAAAAGAAATCACGTCTGCCTTGGAAAGCTTACAGTGTGTGGAGTGTGTGACAGGGAAGGTTCATATTGGCAAGGTAATAAAGTTGGTCGTTTGCCATGTTTTGGGGCAGACAAAATAAGTCAGCTAGCTTCTTTATGAGCCTACAACAGGCATTTACGTGCAGAGAAAGTCAAGCCTGGGAGAAAAGCTCAAGAAAATTATTCGATGGAAAAAAGATGGAGGTGGTAAGAATATGCATATGTTAGAATATAAAAAATCTTCTGGTTTGATATGCAGAGGTTATGCACAGTAAAATAGATGATAAACAAGTTCCTCTCCTTCATCTAGTCCACTTTGTGAACAAGTGCATTGGTAAGAGGGAAGCACAGGGAAAGCAGCATCATATCCCATCCCCTCCCTGTTCATTTTCGGTATCAGGAGCATCACAGAAAACCTTCCAGATGGAGCATCAGCTGAGACTACCATTTCTCTGGTCCTTGTATGGAGCTCACATATGTGAGTATTTGTACCCTTTCCCTCCCCCAAGTCCTTCCACTGTACAAATTCAATTGCCAGGGACAATCTGAACCTTAATTGTAGAGTATGTCAACAGTTTGTCATTTTAAGCCTTATATAACTTGGCAGTTTTCCCTGAATCTTGTCAGTTCTCTTTTTGAGTGTTTACATATGGGCATAATAAATGTTACAGATAGCTATGACTGGATCTAAAACTATATGCCCTGTAGTTTGAAATCCACAGTATGCCACAGAAAGCTGCATGTGATTCAAGAAAAAACACCCCATTTGTCTTCGTACATTTTCTTCTCTAATATGTAGTCTCCTTAGATGTAAAAAGAAATATATTTTGTTTTAGTTCTACTGTCAAATCATACATAGAAAATGTGAAATTTCATATCAATTTACTTAGTCGATGCATCCAACATATTAACAAATTTCATATCAGCTATATTCCCTAACTTATTTAAGGAGAAATAGCTCTCATACTGGAGGCACAATTTCAGGCATTGTAGTGCTCCACACAAATAAGGAATGACTAGCATACATACAGTCAGTATTACTTTTAAAGTCTGGAGAGTACGGCTTTAGAAATTTTACCTGCTATCTTCAATATGTCTAAAATGAGGCAAAGTTAAATAATATTTAAGAAATACAATTATCTTTCATGTATAGATACAGAATCAGGAATAAATTATGTACATTCGTTATCCTAAAGCATGCATCTTTGTTCCATTACTGCTTGTGGAATCCATGGACTTCAGTTTTTCATTCCCTCTTTTTGCTAGTTTGTCATCTAACATGGAGCTAATTATATTTTTCTACCATTACCCACATGAAGATAGTCACTCTTTGGATCATGATCAAATCATGAAGATTTGTATGCTCATATTTCAGCATGAGTTTTTGCCTTCCAAGGTCCTTTTTGAAATTTATGTATGTCCAGAACAATAATTCTAGACACACATGCATATGAAGTGGATATGTTTAACAATAAGGAGTGGAACCATATATTCTTTATAAGATAATGAAATACAGATTTATTCATCAAGAATGGAATCAGATCATAGAAGTGATTTAAATAATTCTATCTATAACTGGAAGAGTTCCTACTGTAACATTTTGCCCACAATTCCTTTGTACTTCAAAGGTAAAGTAGCCTGGGCTGGAAAATCTTCACAGTTCCAGTACCAAGATATAAGCTGTTGTGTGAATAGTTCATAGATGTGATTTTTTTCACTAGCACCTTTGAGTGTACTTCTTAGTTTTCCTTTTATTCACGTTTTAAACAGCTTAGTTCTTCCAGATTTTATTCTAAAAGTCATATTCCCAAATGTTCATAATAAAGCTTTTTAGACCAGTATAGATACATTTCTGGTGAGAGGTAAACATAAATTTGATGCTCACACAACATTAAAGATATTTTCTTCTCTGTTTATAGCTAAATTACTTTTTGATATTAACTTTAATTCTAAGTTATACACTGGTAGTCACAATATGATATCAAAAGTGGAATATAGGCTTGTAATACATTAGTCATGAGTTATACTATTCATTTACATCATTGGTCATGAAATATCTGATTTTGAATCTTCACTATTGAATTAGATTAAAATTTCTTAAGAGACCATGAGGAAGAAATCTTAAATATTGGTATTCAATTGTATATTTCACTACTTAGTCAGTTGAATGAAATACAGTAAAACCTTAAATCTTGGAAGAGTGGTGATAAGTCAAGAAGTACTGTGATATGTTACCTAACAACTGCACCAGAAATAATCAGGAAAACTTTTTCAAGAATAAAGTCTCAAAGTTTGTGTCTACTTTTTCTTCATGTCTCAATTTTTCCAAATTCTAACAGACTTCAGTTAAATCAATCGCATGCCTGATTGTTGGCCCATATACCTTTTAGCTTGTGCGGGACTTGAATAACAGAGAGGAAAAGACAGGGCTCTAGGAAAGGCCAAGCAAGTTCATTTAATTTTCAATCTCTTTGGAGGCCCCATGATCTTCTGCACCATATACAGATTTAAGCTGAAATACTGATAATCATTCTTTGTTTCAACTATTTAAATGCACACCAGCTGAAATCATATTTTCTGCATTATTAGGTGAACTGCCTTGCTTATTCCAGCTATCTCAAAGTCTTCAAGGTAGAAAAAAACTCTAAAACATCTCAGTGTGATTAAGCAAAGAAGTCAATTCCTCAGAAGAAGATGTATTCAATTGTTATTCTCCAGCGTCTGGGCTGGAGACATCTTGTTCAAAACTTTTGTCATTTCTGATGTTGACAGTAGAGCCTAGTCAGAAATCCTGAAGACTAGGTTGGAATAGAAAATCAGGACTGCACACAAAATGATCTACAAGCAAAGCCATCCAGGCCATGAGATTTCAAATATTCTTAGCGGCTGTCAACACAGTAAGTAGGCTTCCCCTACACTCTAACAAAGGACAAGCTTATGGCCTGTAATAATTACTTTAAGGAGGAAAAAAGTTATCTTACACTACTGAGTCTTTGTCTATTTATATGCTAGAAAGTTAAGCAGTGCCAGGAATTTTCCTGGGGACCATGATTATCTGTGTACTTGGACTGTGAGAACAGAAATTTGGAGTCTTACACAAATGACAGTAACCCAAACAATCTCTGAGTATGGTTAAGGAGTTAGCATAGACTAGGGGCTAGTCCCAACAAGTAGTTTACATGAGGCCATGTTGTATGGGAAGTAGGCTTGATGTTACAGACATAGTTCCATGCCATTTAGCCTCAGTGCCAGAGATGACATCCTGGTCCCACTTACTGTCCTAATACAGATATAGCCCTCATGCTCATTGGCTATACCCACTAGTTATGAACATAGCTGTTCTGTGATGTGTCCTAACTTAGAAATAATAACATCCTTAAATAAAGATGTAGAATGTGAAAAGATGTTTTATTATAGATTAACTAGAAAACAAGATTTTTTTTTCCTATTCTCATTTTCAAAATCAAAGTGGCATAACACTGTCTTTGTTTATTAAATTAGTTCTTTGCAACAATTTTTATGATATAAGTCTATTCAATTCCCTAACTGGTTAGGAAATTCCATGATTTTCTCAAATTTAGCTAAACATACCTGAAAATACCACATACTGTACAGGGTTTTAAAACATATGAAATCAAAAAGATACAGTTGTCATGATTTGAAAAAGTGACTAGAAATTTCTGTTAATATTATTTGGACCGCTTACCCTAAAAGCCAGAAAAATTATTTTTTCTGAAATTCAGATATATCAAGCTACATAATAATAAAATAAAAAAGATACTGTACTCGAAAAATCCCCAAACCAACCCATTAAGGCAATTAGAAAATGGAGGTCATAATCCTACTTTTGGACTGAAGTTGCTTAAACTTAAAACAAGACAGCTTTTCTCCCTTAATGGGAAACCATTATTATAGAGCTGGAGATACTGCCCACTTCTTGTTCTAGCACTGAGATAGCTTCATCTCATAGCAAATCCTCTGCATCAGAATCAAATATGACAAAGACAGAAAAAAATTGTTTCAAACTGACCAATATGAAAAGTGTTTTTTTCTGGACGTGGTGAACTTCCAGCTATTATGCTGAACAGATAGATACTGTTTCCCTATGAAGTTTAATTTACAGAATATGAATGAATGACTGTTCTTTTTGCTCCTTGAAAGGACATATTTGCCCCCAGACAGTTATTCTTTTATATGGTCATGTTGAACTCAGAAGGAAAGGGCGAAAGTACTAGTCTGAGTCCTGCCACGAAATTGCCACTTGAGGCAAAATTTAATGGTGTTCATCACACTAATTACAAATTTGATGTTTTTTCTCTTGTATGGATGAAAAAATTCAAAGTAGAAGTAATTTACAGAAAGCATACTTGCTACTTTACAGTGTGCAAAATCATTTCAGTACATTAGGCAGATATTTTAAACAAATAGCAAACATGTTCTGCTCTAAGAACTGGAATCTTCATAACTATACAAGGGAGAAGAAAGATCCCATAGAATGGGATCCTTTGATGACTTCCTGCCATCATCTGATGTCTCAGAACATGAAGCCCTGACGTAGAGAGACATTCCCAGGGCTGAAGGAGTTAGAGCTGCAGGAGACACTCCTGTGGTGATTTTGATGCTGACACCCCTGCGTGTTTTATACTATGCTGCCATAACTTAATTTTCACACTACTGACAAAGTCAATTTCATTCTGTCTGGAACATGCAAGCATCTCCTCTTGGGTTGCCAGTTTTGTCCTGACACACACATATGAAGAAGAAATGTAAGACAAATTATACTCAGAGACTTATAATTTCTCACACATTTATTTTGAAAGTATCTTTGAAATCAGGAAGAGAAAAGCTACAGGAACTCACAAAGTGCCCTTCTTTAAAGCGAAAAAACACTTTTACGTGGTATATATCTGATGACTGAGGCCAGCAAAATGGGAATAAGAAAGTGGTTTTGAAGCTTTTCTTAATCATTCAAGTAATTTAAAACTACAATTAGAGATGTTATCTGCAATAGTTTTATTATTAAAAAATTATTATTAATGCAACTGCAGAGGCCAATACTGTAAGTCTCTATTCTTCCTTCTTATTAACCTCAACTTCTCATGGTAGGTTGACTTTTGCTTAAGACCTTGCCTTCTGATTCTGGTAGCACAGGAAATGAAGTGTCATGGAAACATCTACAGTCTAATTTATATGTCCCTTTTGTGGAGTAGGATATTAATTTAATTAAGATATTGGAAGGTCATATCTCTTGTGGTCCTCCCACTTCTTACAGCCATAATGAAAACACACTGCAGACAGAAGGTTGGTGTAGCCTGTTTTTCAGAGTTTCCTCTAATGCAATGAAATTACCAAGGCAAGAGGTGGAGAGACTAGACAGATCTGAATCAGCTCCTTCTCTTCCATTCTGTTTCCCCAGCTGAAGCACCTTGAAGATAAGGCTCAAGTCTAACAATTGTTGCACTCCCTTGATCCACGTCTTCTGAAACATATCTTTCTGCCAGATACAACTTGAAGAACCTCTGAGGTTAATCAAACTTGTGTTGTGAGTCCTACTTCTACAGAAAGATGGCATTGTACCACATATCTCTCCTTCTTAGTCTTCTGAAGTTTAGATTTAATTTAATTCTGTAGTGGTAGAAGATTAGAACTGCCACTCAGAGAAGCTGGTCTCTACTCATTCCATTTCTCCAGATTAAAAAGACTGTCTAGTAGTAAACTTTCATCCTATGCAAATGATCACATTGAGACCTTCTTGTCTGTGTGGAACAGAACTCCCAAACTTATCAAATGTGTTTGCTTCAGACATGGACAATATTCCATGCATCTTCTGTGACATTTTCTTTAGCAAAAAAATGGAAGACACAGAAGGACACAGTCATAAATTTTCCATAGATTTCATTCCATAGATTT
The DNA here is from genome assembly GCF_018691265.1 of Tyto alba. Classification (NCBI taxonomy): domain Eukaryota; kingdom Metazoa; phylum Chordata; class Aves; order Strigiformes; family Tytonidae; genus Tyto; species Tyto alba. The sequence continues at coordinate 28,262,607 of NW_024881330.1, read as the reverse complement.
CATTTGTAGTGTGTGAAAGAAAAGGTACCATCCCTTACGGTGAAGCCAAAATAAGAGTATAAAGTGAAAAGGTGCAAAGTAGGATGATAGAGGACATTTGTAAACTGTCTCTTATCCCCAGAGCATCCACCTCCTGCAATAATCATGCCAGCAGCCTTTCTGGCTGTGTCTGCTCTTTCCTTTGTAATTCTTCTTCCCTAACTGAGAATTCTTCTGTCCATGTATTCCAGGACTATTCTGTCTTCCATCAAGCACTGCTGTGTTCCACCTTTCCCTTTGTCCAATAATTACTGATGATGATAATGTCTGTCAAATCTGATTTTAAGAAATCTCAACATACTGCTTCCTTGCAACTTTGTTTCTCTCTCTCTCTCTCTTTTTTTTTTTTTTTTTTTTTTTTTTTTTTTTTTTTTTTTTCTTCTGAGCTCCTCTGTTCTTGGCCAAGGAATCTCCTTCTACATCCTCACTGATGCCTCCAATCTGTGGTGGATCTTTGAATCACTGGCGAAACATTTCATTTTCTTGTCTGTCCCTTTCTTTCTTTTTCTCTACCATGATTTGACAACGTATTACACGGTTACTCAGTATTCTCTTTCGAAAGCTTGCAGATTCAATGTCAACAGGGATGGCTAACATCTGACTGGATGTGAGTGTTTGTAACACAGCTGTTTACAAAAGAGCCACTCACTCACAGGCTTCACAGAATTTCCACCAAATGGGTTACAATTTATCTTAGCCTAAAGGAGACACCTACGTTTTGTCACATGAATCATACCCTAAACTCCACTGACTATATTAACAAAAATTTTATTGACTGTGGTGGAAGCCTACACAGCCAGCTTAAATGTATAAACCTGTGTTGTAGCCTTTAAAGTTGGCTGTGATGAATGCCACTACAAGATGTGTTACTTTTTTCCGTTTACAACAAACAGCTTTTTAATCAAGGGAAAACTCATGGCAGGATTGATGCTGGACTTTCCCAGGCTGATGTCCTGTGCTGAAGGCAGTGTAAACTGAAGGCAGCTTTAATATAGCTGTTATATTATCTCCCTTGGTTGTCTGTCCTTGAAACACTGTGAAATGCAGCTCTTTCATTTAGCATACTTTTTCAAAAATAGTATGTGGGTCATGAACTCCAGTAGCTCAGTTTGAACAAAGTCATTGTTCTTTCTTTTTTGTACTTGATGTTTCCTCTGGCAGACAACTCTTGTGTCAGATACCATAAATGACCTATAGTACGTATTAAGCCACCAAGGTGGAAACCTCATGATTCTCCACACTGTTCTGCCCCTGTCCTGCTTTATCACCTCATTACTGTGTGCTAAGTTGACATGGTTGTCTCCCAAAGGCACCTATAGAAGCCTTTCTTCTGGGCTGGAGTCACTGGACATGTTTTCATATATATTACAGAGGTCAGCTTTTCATTGGCAGGCTTATTGTCTCTGATTAAACTTTATCTTTTCTAGCTTCATGATGTAAATTTCATTTATTTACTAGGGTGGTTCACTGACTTAAGAAAATTTAATTTTCAAGACACACACTGATACTATTTTTTCTAAGTACACACAGAAATAAATCTGAGGAGCTCAAATAAAATTTCCCAGGATTTCTAGAAGCTTCATTTCAAAGCTCTGCTCTTTTGCCTGATTTTGATATCTTGTAACAGAAAGTCTGTGTGTCTTGTGAAAAAATGGAAATGAGATGGAAATATTCAAAAACATGAAGAGCAAATGAACATATGAAGCACTAGGGCATTTATAGAATGGCAACAATCCAGAGATTCCTAGGGCAGTCATGTAAGTTTATAAAAGTCTTCATACAGTTTGGTCATAAACTAAAATGCCTCACCATGAATAGCTGGTTAGCATGGAAGTAGTCCTCACCCCTTAGATGGGGTCTGACCCTTAAATACCTAAAACCTTTTCTTCTTCATTAAAAAGAAATGTATGAGGAAGGAACAGAAAAGACAGAAGAACTATGGACATCAGAAAAAGAAGAGCAGAAAACCCTCAATAGCTACCCTCCAAAAGAGGGGGCAGAGGCCAGAGCAGTATGGAGTTGAGCTGCTGCAGGAGCACACAGCAGTGCGAGCACAGACGGAGAAGGCACTTACAAAACAACACAAACAGCATGAGGAGCCAGCTAACAATGCTGATCACTAGCTCAATGAATGCTGATGTCAGATACACAGCGGCAAGGCTGGCAGAGAAACTGGAGGTTTTGATGTGATGAAATATACCCACCCTAGAGAAAAATTCAGACTGAGTTAATTGAAAGCTACTAATCTCCACTGGGAGTAAATAAGAGATTGGAAATGAAAGGTAGAGAGATAAAGACAAAGTTTTGGCCAACAGGAGAGGAAATAGAATATAGGTTAACCTAGTGCACCAGAATATTTAAACATATGCTTAAATTTTAATGTACAAATAATCCCATTGACTTCAACATATGCTTAAATGCTTTGCTGGATCAAGGCTTTAATGTACTTTTGAATTAAATTGTAACATGATGATTTAGAAGTGAGTTCATTTCAGGTTTCACTGGTTAAGTAGAGTTTTGCTTAACTGACATTTGGAGTAGGGATTTTTAATGAACATCTAGGTGCTTCAGAAGGCAATTCGACTGTCATTCAGTAATGGCATTTTTCTCAAAAAAAAAAAAAAAAAGATTACTCATTCCAGATTAATACATTCCAGATTAAGTTTGGGGGACACCATGTTGTTGGTGCATAATTATAGCTAACACATATATAACACATATATATATATATGTAAGGTGGGTTTATATATGTGTGTATATATATATATATATATATATATATATATTTTATTTCCAGCCACTTCCACAACCTTCTAGGTATTTCTCAAGTAGGGTAGAAAATTCACATAATGATGCATACCTCTGTTCAGTACTCCATATTAGAATATATGAAACAAAGTCAAAGGTGGCTGGAAAGGAAAGAATTATCAATATATAAAACAGAATTAAAGATAAAACAACTGTAATAAAATCCTTCAAATGAGTTAAGATAGTGACTGGCCCATTGCTTAGGAGTTTCTGAATTTCAATATTTGGAGTGGCGCAGTTCACCAGCTGGCATTGGTGGCATCAGCTGGAGAGAACTTTGCTGCAGTGTTTTTACTGATCTCTCTCCCCTCTCTCCTTCTTTGCCAGAAATTTGTTGCTGAAAGCAACTGGCTGTTTTAGCTACATCTGGGAGCAAACTTGATACTAAAACCATAAGAAGACCAATGAAAATAACCAGCTGGAATTCATTCATGGAAGGCTGGAATTATTGTATGTGGTTTTATGATGCACTGTTTAGTATTAAGCATGCTAGCCTCAGGAAGGAAAAAAGAAGTGTGCAAGCGTGCTGTCAGCAGAGTCTGATACACAACCAGCACACTTACTGGGATAGCAGCAAGTAAGCCTAATTCTCCAGCCTGAAGTGGAAATAAACTGAAACACATAAAATAAAATGTTGAGCTAATGTAAGGAAACACATGGCTAGATATGTGGTTAGGGGTATTTGTTGCATTAAACCATTTTCCCCTGAGGCAATCTTTCTGATGGCAATTAACATGGCTAGTGTATTGACAATGCTGCCTTTTCAAGTGAGTCTAATCAGGCCAGTGCTCAGTTCCTGGAGGAAAATGGATAACAGGTGTTAAGTCCAGATGGGTTAGTTGAATTAGCCTGGCTGGCAGAAGACGACCGTAGCCTAATGTTCACTATAAGAGCAATTGGGCTCTGTGGCTCAGGTCAGAACGTAGTGCTGAGAACAAAACCTGACATTGAAGGAAGTGCATAAGAAAGACTGCACTGAAGTTCACTGTGGATCTGTGCCTACAAGATTCAATCAGAAGTCAGGGGAGTGAAAATAACAAGTAACAAGAGAGTACATTATAAGATTGATCATTTCATTAAAAAAGACAATACAATTTGGGGGAAAAAAATGGGCATTTGCAACACAGTAAAACATCTTAAAAAGTTATACCCATTTAGATCCCCTTGTCATCTAATTTATATATTTGTTACTTATTTCTCTTCTTAACCCTTTGATTAAAAAATTAGTACATCATTATATTCACCTAATTTCAGGAAAAATCTTCAGTCCTGTGTTTAACTCTCACTGGTTAGAAAGAGATATCCACAAATTTCCATTTAAGCACTACTCCTGCGAAGGGAAGTTGTTTTATGGTGCTGTGCCACTGAATCCCTGTTTTACCTCCCCATGGGAGTAGCAGACCACTGAGTGTTGCCACGTCCAAGGAGCTGTAGCGGTGGAAGTATTGTTATGGGGTCAACACCATACTCTTCCCAGGGTAATGAGACCTGACCACTATCACTGCTCTAAGGCAGCTGTATGGCACCTGGGCTTGAGATATTATCTCCTCAGAGCAACGCATTATACATGTGAGCACAACATTGGTGATGGACTTCTGGGTGGAGTTCTGTCACATGTCATGCTGTATGTAGCTGATTAGTGATAGCCACACTGAATCTCTGGATTTTGGTAGCACTAATACAGCCGAGCAGGATTGAAAGAAAAAATTTTGTCTGTCCAATGTTTATATTATATCCCATGCTACAAGGTTAACGCTGGTCTTCTTCAGTGGCTATGCAGGATTTGCTCCTCTCTGCCTTTAGTGCATAGTTCAGTTTCTGTAAAGCAATTTTTTTTTTTCTCAGGAGCTCTGGAGGTTGGCCGCAGCTACACAGTGTAGACAGAGTGATCCAACACTGCTAATGCATTACATTAATTCAGTAGGTGCAAAGTACGTGTCCTGTCATGATTTTCAGAATTAAGCCAAACTGTGGATTTAGGGTCACGTGGGGGGGTTTTCTGACTTACATTACCAGGGGTCATAAAGGGATTTCTTTTTCTCTTTAGTCTGGCCATGGTCAATTTTTAAGATCATCTGGCAATTTAGTGCACTCCTTTGATTTCTCCTACACTCTTCCTTCATCCCATTATAATTGTAACTTTGAAGTCCTTCAGTGCAGATGCTGAATTTGTTGCAGGCTGCTGACTAGTATTATTTAGTGGTAGTATTTGGAGTAGAAATCCCATGTATCCTGCAAAGGTAGATACCTATTTCATCACTGTATATGGGTTTACAGGTCTTGACACAATAACCAGATGGTGTCTTTAAGTCACACATGCATACATCTTTATATTTAGCAGAATTATCTGCCAACCTATCTTACACTGAGATATCTCTTCTGAAACAAGCTGGTTCACTTGTCTTCTTGCAAGATAAGTAGATAAATCAAGTTGTGTTTTGCTGAGCATATCTTGAGACTTTTTGGTGGTATGCAAATAATTTGTTCTCAATTCTTGGAGATTACTACAAACTGAAACTACAGAAAGAGTTTTTTTCTTGAAAAAAATAAAGTAAAAATCTGACTGCCTCGGTTCATTCATTGTACTGGTGGTGTAAAAGGGAAATAAAGCTACATTCTCAGCCCTGCTTATTAGTAGTGTCTTGGATGGTGTTATAGGCAGAACTGGTGATTCACATGGTACCATCTCAGGGATCCCACAGTGCAAGAGTGCAGATAGCATAGACTACTGCTGATGGCATCAAAGTGATGTAAAGACAACGGACACCTCTCAGAAGACCTAGCTCATTGAAAAAACTTCTCCCACCCCTTAACTGCAAACAGCACAGCATAGATTAGCATTAAGTAAGGAATTAAAAGTGGAAACTGATTTTTCCAGATCTTAAAGAAGTTTTTCAGCATGTCATGTACATAGGAGCACGCCATTTGAGAATTTTTGTTTTACGTCTGATCCCTCAAAGTCCAACCAAAGCTTTGATTGTCATTCTTTTTCCATATTCTGTGCTATGTTGGTTGCAGTGATGGCACACTGCCTCTTCTTTGTTGGACAATTTGTTTCAGTTTGTATATCTTGAGTTTAGGGATAATTCAGGTAGAAATAGAGAGAAAATAAGATACTTGCCTTTCAACAGCTGTCTATATCTGTTAGTAATCAAAAAAAAAAAAAAAAGAAAAAAAAAAAAAGAAAAAAGAAAAAAAGATAAAAAGAAAGACACAAATGCTTAGGTCTTGGATTGATGATTAAATTTTTTTTCAAGTATTTATTTCTCATGGCAGATTGGATCTGGGTAGGAACTTGCAAGGCAGTTTTTTATGAAAGGTGTAAAAATGCTTCCTTCCCTGAAGTGCACACAAATGTCACAGTAAAGCATTGTTGACACATTGAACAGAAAAATATTTATACTAGTGTGATAAAAATAAAGCTTATCAAGTGTTATAAAGCCAGGTGCACACTTCTTTGTGGAAGAGAATGTAAAGACAATGTGAGTGGAACTGATCAACAAGGGCTTCTATTCAGAATCAGCTCAAAAGGAAAGGGTATTACAATGGCTTTTATTCTCCAAGTTGGGGAACTGCCAAAATATCCTCCCTTTTTTCCCTAATATTGTCAGCAACAGCAACACAACCATTTTAAATTACTTCAAACTGTTGTAAAAGCTCTATCAAGATGTCCAAAATCATTTTGTCACACAGCTTTCAGCTGCTTTTTTGGAGTCATAATGCCACTATGCAGGTGAAAAGTTCTAAATCCTGCTTGTGCTCCTGTGAGTCACATAATGCTTCAAGGTGTTTATATTTCTGAGAAAGTATTTCAGTTTGCCTCTTGCAGTTAAGATACATTTATCGTCAAACTGTTGAAGCCAGAATTGAGTTTCTCCAACAGCTAACTTTCCTAACAATCTAATCATGAGATTAAAACTGTCACAAATACAATGCAAATTTTTGGTGTGCTAAAGGTTTCTTCATAGTATTTGCTGTTAAAACATTGCAGAGCCACTAGATGTTTTACTGAATTTTTTGAAAAATCATAAGCAAAGACAAAGACCTTAGTCTTAATCTTTAAAACTTGTGATTTCAGCCACTGACTTAAAAAAAATATTTTGAGGAATACCAGGCTTTTTTAAAAACAACCCACAACATGCAAGTAAGAAACAGTTCTATATATTTGCTGGAAAATGTCCATGCTGTCAAAAAGGAAAATTTTGTATTGAATGTTAATGGCCGCGAAAGCTAACAGTGAGATTTCTTTAAATGCAGCTGTCTAAAAATTCAGAGACCAGGCAAATTGACCCTTTTCTCTGCACTTCTGGGGGTCAAGTCACTCCTTTTACTGCACAATGAAGTTAGCTATAAATCGTGTCAAATGATTAGCAGTGGCCAGCACTTAGATCACTGATGTTATGTGGGTGACTCAATTTACTTGTAGGACACACACCTGTCGATGTTCTAATGACACAAAATAGTACTGTTCTAGCAGTGAAATACACAATTTAAATATTTGTCATAAAAGACCTAGTTGCTCCTGCCTGAGTCAATGTAAAGTCTCCAATGTACTCATGAGCAAGGCAGAGGTTAAGCACCACAGAAAACTCAGAAATAAGTTTTGCATATCAGATGATGTAAAGCAGCCATGATGGCAAAGACATTCACATTAATCATGAGATTTTCATTGTCTGCATCTCCTCAGGTTGCAGATATTCAGTCTCTGAGCAGTAACATTTTAAAGGGGAATCCTAGAATCATAGAATGATTTGGTTTGGAATGGACCTTAAAGACAACCTAGTTCCAACCCCCCTGCCATGGGCAGGGGACACACTCCATTAAAGACGGTGAAGGGAAGATGTTGAAGGGTTCTGAAATGGATGTTCTTTCCTAGCAGAAATGGATGTTCTTTCCTTTACCAACTCAGCCACAAAGCAACCCTTGCAACTAGTGATATTTTGTTTTGTTTTTCTAAGTCAACAGGAGAAGAAATAAATAACATGAGCAAATGTATTTCTCTACTTACTTGATTTTGAAGTTTTCTAGGTCACATCTGCTCCCATTGGCTTCTACCATGTTCTGATACTAAGCCATCTGGGAGGTATTGAGGAAGATATCCATAAAAGAATTTTTACAGAGGAATATCATAAAATGGGTCACTCATTAAACCTCTTCAGCTGAAAACTAAGCAGAAATTTTGCCTATATAATAGGAGACGTGCAATATATGCTGGGATGAGTGGCACTATATCAGACAGTCAATCTGAAGGTGGGAGTGTGCAGAAACTATATCTTGGAGCGTCCTGCAAGTAATTACATTGACTCACAAGCATGGGGAGGACAGTTTCTAATTATTTCTTATATCTCATGGACTTTCAGTTCAAACTGTTGACTCAAGACTCCACTTTCCCATTTTTGTACATACAATTTAAAAGTTTTTTTCTTACTATCTACAAGGTAGATGGATATTCACAGCAAACTAACATTTAAGTCTGTCTTCCTTGTCATAGCTGACACTGACAATTACGCAACAACAAAGGTACTTTTTACATTCAATAACAATGGTACTGTTTGATTCCCAGGACTTGCTCAGTATTTAAAATACAAGACTATTGAAAATATTGACAAATGGGACTAGTACACATAAAAAGCCTGAAATTAAGGAAGAAAAGATATAAATATTGCCTTGTCAACTTGTTCCATGCTTTTAACAGCCATCAATCTGAAATGCATTATTGGGAATCAAGCAACAAAGTCAAGACATATAAAAGTTTGTATGTATTAGGGTGTAAACTAAAATATTGTTTGCAGTTCAAATACTCTCATAGTAATCCTTATTTATCATACATCTTTAGTAACAGAAAATGAAAGGAGAATGTAATTATATTAGGTAACAAATACATCAAGAGATGGTATTGTGATTTCTTTAACAATTTAGAAAAGTGATAGCTGTAATTTTATTTTTTTAAAAGTCACATGTGATATGGAGCTAGAGAAGGATGTAAAAGAAGGTGACTTTATTAACAGCAAAAGTTAGGTGTAGATTAAAAGGTGGGAGCACTGCCACCAAGTGGAAGTAAGAGCTGTGTCAGTTCACATTAGAGGTCCATCTCATTCTCTAATGTTTCAGACTGTGGCATTCACTAGTCAGCATATTTCAAAAGCTAGTCCAGGTTTCAGACAACTGCAAACAGACTGTCCCTTGGGGTATAGATATGGGATATGGGATTTCCTAATATTCTGTCAATAGGGAGTTTTGTTGCCTATACATTGCGGTATACATATGTATTAAGTTGAGCAAGGATAACAGCCTTTCATTATCCACATAATTAGTTTTAAAATCCTGCTTATTTCTTGGTCTTTATTTCTTGCAGCAGTGAGTTGCTCTGATTAGATATTAAGCATGTTAAATAATACTTTTGACCAATTTTAATCTGCTTCTCCTTTGAACATCATTGATTTTCTCTTCTTGCATTAAGAAAATGCTCACAAGGTATAATAAATTATTCATTCCAATTTGCATTAATTGCTGCATAGGTCAGAATTCAACTGCATTTATTAGTATACTGTCCATTCACATTGTTAGAAATGTTTTGGCTCATGTTCCTCTGTAGACTTTTTGCATTCTAATGAAAATAATATGGTGTCATGTATATTACTGGACTGTGTTCTGCTACAGACTCTCCATCATCTTGGAGAAATGACCTACTCTACTAAATTCATTGCTTCTGTCAGCGTTCATCCTTCATAAATTTGGATAAAATTTCCCCACATCAGAATGAGTGATGCCAGGATAAAATTTCCAAGTGTCAGTGAAATGTTGAGAGTCCTGTTAGTATGTAAGGATTTGGAAAATCACTTGAATAAAATGAATCAACTAATTAAGATGGGTATTTTGTAGATGGATAGAGTACTCTCGTAGAGTTCAAAAATAATTTTCCTTATCAAACTCATTAACTTTTTTTCCCCATGAAGCCAGCACTGTAAAAATAAAGACTATTATCTAAATTAGTTTTTTTAAAATCATCAGAAAGTAACACTGATATATTCAGAAGAACAGTGGTATTTTCTTGTCTAAAACCAAATTAACACTGGTTTTATTAGTACATACATACCACATCTCACTGAAAAAAAATGCATATGTCTAAACAGTGATGGTATGTCAGTTCAGGCCTGTTCAGAGTTAATTCATCCATATGTACAGGGCTTGTTCCATGCAGGTTGATCTACTAATTTCCTGTTAAAAGAAGGGTTACTCTACATATGTACAGCATTAATCCCTTTCTTCGTAGGATCTGTTGATTCAGAAAACTGTATATACCAAAGACCTGAAATATTGGAGTAGATTACACTTTTTTTTTCCCTCCTAAAGTTGTAGTTGTAAGGAAAACACCGTTTTCTTTGTAGAGACTGCAAAGATTCTTATTCTGGGTAAGGTTGTTCTGTGAGACTTTTTCTCCATTAAGTCTGCATATGTAGGAGAGATAACCATCCCATCACCTTAACCATCTGCGTTAGAGGAAGTAAGGTAGTGGAAATTTCTCCAGTATGGAACTGAAGGCATTAAGGTGGAATCACTCTCTTTGTATGCATTAGGAATATAGCTAAACAGTGACCCGTGTATGTGTTTAGAAACAAGATTAAGGGATAGACACTAGATCTAAGTTTTCCCTTTTTTTTCAGAAATTTCTTCTAACTAGAGCTTTCCTTGGAAAATTAGTTTATTGCTTAAAGTGAATCAATTGGATGAATGTGAAAGGAATCCTGCTTCTAAAGCTACAGTGTGTGCACCACTTTTCCACCCAGTGCAGGTTGACCAGTACTTAGGAATTTATCACAAGCCATGTGATATCTTTCCCTGGTAGCCTTCCATTTTCAGGGGATCTGTAATCACTTGAGAATTGCACACTAAGCAGGGAAATATAAAAATGCAAGTCTCAGACACCATAGACTTCAAAGAACTGAAGGTGTGTTGTTTTTAGCTTGAGCTCTAAGATAAGTCTGTTTGATAGTCATTATACAAAAGTGTCTTAGTTTGGGCTGAAATAGAGTTAATATTCCTTTTCAGGGACTAGATGAGTGCTGTGTTTTGGATTTAGCTTTGGGTTTGGTATGGGAAGAATGCTGATAGCACACTGATGTTTTCAGCTGCTGCCAAGACTTCAAGGACTCTCCGACTCTCCATGTCCTGCCCGTGCGCCAGGGCACAGGGATCAGGGAGGGAGCACGGACAGAGCACCTGACCCTAACTGGCCAGTGAAATATTCCATATCACGGAACGTCATGCTCACTGTATAAAGGAGGGGTGGTTGGGAAGGAGCTCTCTCGCTTCCGGGATTGCGATTGTGGGATCTTGGTATCTCGGGGTCGCTGGCCGGGAATGGGCTGGATATTGGTTAGCGGGTGGTGAGCAATTATGCTGTACATCGCCTGTTTATATATCTCTTTTTGTTTTCCCCCATCATCGTTATTGTTCTCATTTTATTGCCATTATTAAACTGTTCTTATCTCAGCCTGCAAGTCTCCCTTCACCCCTCTAATCCCTCCCCCATTCCCAGGTGGGGAGGGGGAAGGGAGGGTGATTAGCTGCGGTGGTTGGTTGCCAATCAGGCCCAAACCACAACAAAAAGTTTCAGATATTTGCAAAAGTGGAACTGGAAGTGACCTCAAGAGATTCCATCTTCTTCAGGACAGGACCAGTTATGCCTACAACACTCCTAATGGATGCTCTTAAAAACAGACAGTGAGGAATATTCCCATATTCTCCTCAGTCAGTCAGGTCTTCACTGATCTTGCCATTAGAAAAATTTTCATATTGTTTAAGCTATATCAGTAGCCATTATATCTTGTCCAATTTGAAACCGGGCATTGTAAACAAATTAATTCATTGTATCTGACATTTTAAATACTTGAAAATTAGTATAATTTTTCTGCTTAATCTTATTTTGTCTAGACTAGAAAGCCCCAGTCCCTTCAGTTCCTTCTCAGATGTGGTGTTTGTTAGATTTCAGCATATCATTGATGGTCTGTGATGGACTCTCTGTTGTCATGTATCTGGACACAGAGCTCTAGCAGAGATCTAACAGTGCTGGGCAGAGCAGGGTTACATAGTGTATTGAGTCTATTTAATGTGCTTTGAGTCCTACCCAATTTCTTTGCTGTCTTGATAGCAACATGGTTCTGTTAATCCATGGTCAGTCTGTTCTGGGAGAGACTAGATTTGCAAGGATCTTTACATCCTTTTCCTGAACACCATTTAGTTGTTTTATCATTCTCATTCCTGATATTGTCATTGATTTTTCCTAAAAGTAGAATTTGGATCTTGTTTTCTCTGTATAGAATTACATTTCTCTTTTCCTATATCATTTTTCTGGTTGTTGGGATATTCTGAATTCTAGTTCTTCAGTATTCTTACATCTGTTTCAGATCAGGATCAAGGGCAGATTTCATAAGAATTCTTTCCATTCTGTCTTCCAAGATACAGGTGAAAACGTTAAGGACAGGTCTTTCTGAACCCCTCCTTGCCAAGCTTTTTTTCTGTAGAGAGCTGAGTACATTCTGTGGCCCGACAAGCCCCTAGTCTCTTGAAAGGAAAGACAAGCAAGAGGTATATGTTTCATCTCAAAACTTACATTTCTTGCCATCAATCTGTCTTGCAGCTTTCCAGTCTAAAAATGATGTCAAACACAAAATGTGAACTCCATATTGTTACCAAGTTCAGTATGCTTCTTCAATTTCCACATGCTTCTCATCTTAGTTAGGAATATTAGAGAAAAAAAAAAAAAAAAAAAAAAAAAAAAAAACCCAAACCCAAGATAATTTATTTTTGGATTCCCAGCAGGGAATTTTGTTGTGTAGGCAGAATTTAAATATTCCCAAAGTTTGCAAATTTTAGATCTACTTGAACCGGGTCTCTACTTTTCATATAGTAATAATTACAATAAACTATTAGCAGTTTTTTGAAAATGCACATGTAAATACACGAATGTAAACAAATTTACACACAATGAGTTTTTCCTGAATGTACATAGATACATTACTACACCGTAATTTAGCATCTTAAACTTCAGTTTTAGTAGTAAATCTAACTCTTCTCTTATTGTAGGAATTTCACTTTATGCTAAATCTTAATTAGATTCTTTGTCATGAAAATTTAACAATCATGAACTGCACAGTTTTCACATTACTCCTGCATTCACAACCCTACATACATATTTAAATTTTTAATTTTTTAGGAGGCGGTAACTATACTATTAATATTATATTAAACATGCGTATTTTACAAGCTTTTAGAAACACATTACTGTTAATTGTACCCAGGCAATGGACTCCAGGGGCACATGTGGAAAATGAGCATGTCTTTAATATGGTTTTGTTGTTCTCAACCACAAGTCTGTTTTTGAAGGAAATATTGCTAGAACTCATTCAGGATTGCTAAAATTCTCACTTTTGCTCCTCTAATGAAACAAGTCAAGTTTGTGGTTCACAAAAGAGATGGGTATTCATGTGCAGAATAGGGATATAATGCTTTCACAAAAGTTACTCATAGCCCTATAGAAAGCCAGAGTACAGCCCAAAGGGTTGGACACCCCTCATAGTCATCAGCCAGACTGCTGAAAGAAAGCGAGGGGAAGAAAATTGGTTTAGCTCCAGCGAGGCTGATCCCTTCTCAGACATTCAGTTAGTTGTCATGGTGTCTGTGCAGCCAGCTGAGTGTGGCTTAGGATAATAATGGACACCACAACGTTTATGTAAACTATTATCACACTCATGCCCTTTATCAAAATGGTCAGATCTGATGAGCATCTTGGTGCTAAACTGTGTGAATTTCTCTAGGTCATCTAAGACTCACACACACACTGGACCCTAACCAGCCTTAGCTGTCACTTGTGGGGTTGCCAGCCACTGTTTAGTTTTCTAAGTATATTTGTGGCTACAAAACCAGGACTAAACAGCAGAATATTAAACAAGTGTATTTATCCCTTTTAAGCTTTTCTTCTGTTTTCTCTCTGAACTTCTGATGCTATGGGTCTTTCCCCAACACACTGAAATAAATAATAGAACACATCTCAGTGTCAGCTATGAAAGCACTCTAAGTTTAAGCATCCCCTATTCTGCTCCAGCTAAACAAAGAGTTACTGAGCAAATTAACCTGTAGATTTGGTGGCTGGAAGTAGCTTACTATGAAGGCTGAATTCTTTAAATAATGGCTTGGGAGAATTTACAATCGTTGTGCCTCAACAACAGATTTGATGCAGAGTTAAGTCTGCTGATATTTTAACTTATTTCTGGATGCAGATATCACATGCTTGGACACATTGCAATCAGTCACCATGATAACTAGCCCAGATGATAAAATATCATCATCACAGAAAAATACATGTCTGAACCTAACCAGTGGACTCAGTCATTCCTTGCTGAACCAGCTGTGTAACAACTCTGTAGGCAAAGTCTATCTCAAATAATGATACAAAGCCATAATGTAAACATGCAAATTCAGGACACCATCACCTGCTGCTCAGAAATGTGTAAAATATAAGTCATAGAATCATTGAATCATAGAATACCAGGTTAGAAGAGACCTCAAGGATCATCTGGCCCAACCCTTCTTTGCAAAAGCACGGTCTAGATAAGATGGCCCACCACCCTGTCCAGCAGAGTCTTAAAAGTGTCCAATGTTGGGGGATTGTTCTCAGTGTGAAAAATTTTCCTCTTGTGTCCAGTCAGAATTTCTCCAAAACTTGTACCCATTACCCCCATCTTTTCCATATAACTCCTTGTAAAAAAGGAGTCTCTGTCTTCTTTGTAGATACCTTTCAAATACTGGAACATGGTGATAAGGTCTCCCACAAGCCTTCTCTTCTCAAGGCTGAACAAACCTATTTCTCTCAGCCTTTCTTCATATGGCAGGCTTCTCAGTCCTTCGGTCATCTTTGTGGTCCTTCTTTTGACCTTCTCCAGCCTGTCCACATATTTTTTTCATAGCAGGGACCAAAACTGAACACAATATTACAGGTGACAAGAACTGAGTAAAGTAGGATAATGACTTCTTTTTCTCTGCTGGTTATGCCGTTGTTGATACAACGCAGCATCCTGTTGGCTTTCTTTGTTGCTGCAGCACACTGTTCTTCAGTTTCTTGTCCATCAGGATCCCCCGGTCCCTTTCCACAGAGCTGCTCCCCAGCTGAGTAGATCTCAGCCTGAGCTGCACTCCTGGATTATGTTTTCCCAGGTACAAGCCCTTACACTTGTCCTTGATGAATTTCATAAGGTTCTTGTTAGCCCACTCTTCCAGCCTATCCAGGTCTCCCTGAAGGGTGGTTTTCTGTTCCAAAGTGTCCACTTCCCCACTCAGTTTCATATTGTCACCAAACTTCATCAGGGTACACTTGATCCCTTCATTCAGATCACTTTTGAAGATATGCATTAGGACCAATATCTATCCCAAGGGGACCCCAATTATGACAGGCTGTCAGTTTGAAAAGGAGATACTTACCACCATCCTCTTGGTGCGACCTGTCAGCCGGTTCCCCACCCACTGCATAGACCACTTGTCTAGACTGTAATGCAGCAGTTTCTCTAGGAGGAGTCTGTAGGGGACTATATCAAATGTCTTGGAGAAATCAAGGTAGACAATGTTCATTGCTCACCCCCCCATCAACTGAGCAGGTTATTTTGTCATAGAAGGTGATCAGATTTGTCAAGCACAATTTTCCCTTGGTGAATCTGTGACAGATTTTCCCAATCACAGGCTTCATTTGACTTGTGATAGTCCCTAAGAGGATTTGTTCCTTATCTTTCCCAGGGACTGAAGTAATACTGATGGGCCTATAATTTTCTGGATTCTCCTTTGTGGATCTTCCTTGTATCTAAAGGATAAGTGGACAAAATTTTTCACTGGTACGCTCCTCTAGGTATTCTAGTCATACTTCCAGATACACCTAAAATTTCCTAATCCTTTACACTACCGAGCAGGTAGCCCAAACCTCCTGACACCTGCCAGGAAACCAAAAAAATTTATAGGATTCATACTCATCTCACCTGCAGAACCCAATGTAATAGGTGTTGCCAGAACATAAATGCTGAAGAGCAGCCTTTACAAAAGGCTGCAAAAATGTGGTATTTCTCCCTCTCCTAATTTTATCAAGCGTTCAGTAGTTATATCAGTGTTACAAGGTCCAAAAGACAGGTTCCACTCCTGAATCCTAAATTTCCTGTTACTCAAGTGGACACTCTTACTACTTCCAATGTTTTATTCTATACTGACTGCAATTCAGGTGTCCCATCTTGGTTGTGACTATTCACACCACGCAGATGGAAAGCTGTATTCCCTTGCTTGTTCTGTCAGTTTTACTGGGAGATGCTGAAGAAACCAGTATCTCAGAAGACACCTAGGAAATCAGTGATGAAATTCAAATGGGGGAGGAGAAATTGAAGCCAAATTTCACACAGCCTTAGTCAATCCTCTGTCAGAGAGCTCCTAGAAGGCCCTTTTGCATGATCTTATTCTGTCTGGTATAACCAGCTCTAGGAAGGTATTTAAGGCTGTGGTTGCTAAGTAAAGTCATATCTCTTTCTGTGGCCTGATTTAGTTCCTAATTCTCTGGGAGAAACTGAATGCCTCTTTTCTGACTGATAAACCTGAATGGCTCAGTGTTCTGGCATTTTTGAAGCATATTTAAGTTGCAAGTTCTCCCTATTGTTTACAAATATATGCATTCACAGCAGGACAACCGAGTCTTAGGTATCTGGACTTTCAAGGCCAGATTTTTACTCAAAATTTTCACCTATTTAGATAAAAATTATATACTAACACAACTGCAGAATTTCAAAGTTGTTACCATAGGTGTTGAGAATTGCAGTGTTCGGTAATGTGACAAGCACTTTCTGTTGACTAGCCTTTGGTGCTTTTCCATTCCATAAACAGTCTTTTCTGATACATAACAACTACAGCTGTTTAGCCATTTTATGATTAAACTAATTTCATGGGAAAATGTTACTGAGTCCAGCATGCTTTGTCAGAAATATCTTGGATTTGACAAAAAAATCTGATACAGGGCAAGACAGTTTTCCCACAGATTGCTGGACTGCCTCAGTATCCCAGCTTTTGAGACAATTCTGCCAGGAAAACACTACACTGAGATAAAGGCATGGTACTTCCAGTCTGCCCATTTCCAGTCCTTCTTCTGGTAGTCACAGCTTTCAGCAGAGCTGGTGAGCTGTCTGTATTCTGGTTAGAGACGTGGAGATGTTGACATCCCTTCTCTCCCCACACTACTCTACTGTTTTTCAGACAGACCTCCATATAGACTACTTCAAGGACAGGATCCAGATGTTTCTGACTCCATAGCTCAGGGCAAACCAGTCTGACCCAGTTCTCCCAGGGTCAGGGTGCCAGAGTCCCAGCATTGTTGGTATGGGTGCACTTAGCCATGCCAGAGATCTCAGTTGATCTACCCTGGAGTCAGGCTTTAACCAGAGCCACAGACTTCATGACCCCAGGCTACTGCTTGGTGAAATCACTGTTCTTGTCGAGTGTAACTCTATAAATACCAAAAATGGGCAGCTGACAGGAATTTCGATTCCAGTGAACAGACATATAGAAATAGTAATTTCTAAAAGAGTGTATCCGGCATAAAGTTTCCTCCAAATTTCTGGCTCCTAGGAAATTTAGGAAATTCTTCTGTCTAGATTGCTTGTTTGTCCTGTCTATTCAGTTTAGACCAGAATAAATTGTACAAATAAGCAGAACAGAAATTTTTGCCTCCTTCTATCATCAGCTGAGCTTCATCTGAAGCCTAGACTCATACAGTTTCTCAAAACTATAAACATAATTAACTGCTCAATTTGGATGCATTTTTAAGCATATACAACACATTCTTTAGAGGTATTCTAAATGCCATGTTACACAGGAAATGACAGTTACTGTTTTGCAGCCTTTTAAAAAGATATATATTAGAGGATTGTGTCACTTCAAATGACAAGTGACAGTGCAATTAATAGGGGTTTAAAATATCTTTTCCTCATATTTAAAGAAATAAAAAACATGATCCCTCCTACTTGAGAAATATTATTTTCTGCACCTTTATATTTATTGTTTTAAAATAATGAAAGTTAACAATTGCAAGTTCTGGAATACTGAAAATATTTTTCTACACATAGGCTGACTGTATTCACCTGAAAGAATATGAAGTGGTTATATGTTCTGAAAACAACAAATTAGATCCAGTTTATGGAATGATATGTCTGCGCTGAAGGAAAAAATGCATTTAAATGTGCTATTATTCTCTTCTCTAATAAAAATATAATGAATCTTAAAATCAGGTTACATTTGGTAAAAATAATCCAAAATTAGTAGTTTTGCTGAAAGATATAATTTTTCCTTACCTCTTATAATGCTGTTGTTAAACAATCAATTTTTTTGCTATTTTTATTTTTCAAATTGCAAGTTAGATATTTTAAAGTAAAAACAAAACACAAGAGGATATCAGTTAATAACTGCATTTTTGTGAGAGCAGAGATTAAAAAATGTATTAGAAAGAAAAAAATTGCAAAGTTGTCTACAGTGTTAGAAGACATGTTCATTTGGTGGCCAAGGTGTGCAGCTCCCATTGGAAAAAAATGTGCAATCAAATTCTCCTCCATACATGCTTTTAGTGTGAAAATAAAAATAAAAAAAAAAAAAAAAAATAAAATAAAATAAATTAAAAAAAAAACACACCCCACAAACAAAACCGAAGCACAACAAACCCTAACACTTACCCAAAATTATCCAGTTCTGTGATTAGTGCAAACATACTTTGTGATGAAAAACAAAAAAAATCAGAATATCTTGATTGAATACTTGATCTTTTAAAAACATATAATAGTAAAGTCAATTACTTCCAAGGTGTTTTTTCAAAAATGTTAATAACCTGGCACTTTACGGTACAAGTATTCATTTAGGATGGTCTATTGGACATTCTTCCTTTCTGCATTACAAGCAGAAATCGCCTTGCAATGCATACACTCTTCTAAGGCTTCAGTAGACCAGATAGAATGTGGTTACCCATCCCTATGGCACAGTTAATCTAAGGGAGTCTTTCTGACTTGAGAATTTGTTGGGGGGATCAACAACTATTGTAGTTAAACCTAATCTTATTTATTCCTTTGACTTCATAACTAATATAATACTTTTAGTAAATGGACGTTTTCTCCTGAAATTTAGAGAATTTTTCAATAATTCTGGTATTAGAATACCGGTGGGCTAGAGCAATATTTGTGACGTGGATGAGTACAGACTCACTGTATCTGCTGCCTTGACTCCTATCCAGTGTACCTACTTCTAATTTTTAGCTTTTATGCAACAGCTTACATAAAAATACTTTGAAGCAGGGATCATCTCCTGATCTGACATTAGTATTGGTCCCTAATACACTTGGGGCCATGCTCAGACTTTTATAGAAAACCTCGTGCTCAAATTGTTGTTATCCCTGTCCAAAGTCCATAAAGATTAAACACTAGGCAGTCTGATTTATTTATCACTCTCTTGAACCTAAATACCAGCACAATCACAGATGAGCTTAATAGAACAATTTGCAGAGGAATTTAATGATGAATAAACTAAGAGAATAGCACAAGTTTATAATTGCATCTGGAGACAATAATAATTTAAAAATGCAAACCCCTTTCTTTATGTAGTGTAAACTCTGTAAAATCATATTTATTTTGAAAGAAATACATATGTTTTACTGTTGCTGATTAGTATAGCATGTTAGAGTTGTTATTCTAATTTACAAGTAAACTAATTTATGTATTATTTAAGGACTGGAAAGCAAAAATAAAGAGAGGAAATATTCTCTTTTGATGATTTATAGAATCGATGCATCTTTTTTTTTTCTCCCTTTTTTCCTCATCAGCTTATGAGGAATCATTAATGCCATAAAATAATAAGTTGAAGAGGATAGATGTAAGATTCATTATAGCTCAAAAATTGGTGGGTTCTCAGATGGTATGAGAGGAAATATAAAAACACACAAGGGAATTAAGCATGGTATTTTATGATACTTTGAGCTGTGTGGAGGTTTTGCTAAGGAGGCGCTATTCAGATGAGTTATCCTGACAGTCACAGATCAAAAGAATCAGGAACAGAACTTTTATGATGCTAAATGCCTAATGCAGTATCATTCATGGCAGAAGTACTGGACTAGATGTACCCTTGAATAAATCATGTGAGAATGGTGCAGTCCAAGGAAGATGGGACTCCTGAGTATATACTACCTCAAGCATTTCT
Organism: Tyto alba; assembly: GCF_018691265.1. Lineage (NCBI taxonomy): Eukaryota > Metazoa > Chordata > Aves > Strigiformes > Tytonidae > Tyto > Tyto alba. The sequence continues at coordinate 28,242,507 of NW_024881330.1, read as the reverse complement.
CTAAACCAGCACAGTCATAGATAGTTATGAAAAAAATGCTGTCACTGTTCTGAAAAGCAAGCATGAGTGCTCAGTCCACTTCTTTGTATCCTAAGAGGAATCCTGGAGCATAATATGAAATCAGCCTGATTTTGAAAAATTAGCTCAGACTGATCCACTATAATATAAACAAAGTACCTTAGCTGAAACAGTCAATCTATTTTCCTATTACTATCTCATATTGCTGCCCATTTCCCTGAATTTTACTCTTCTGATGTTGATTTGGGGATTTTTGTTCACTTTATGTTTGAGCTGTGGCAAGTATTGGGACGTGGTGCCCAACAGTCATGCCAGTTGAAATGGAAAGGACCTTGGTGCATGTCTATTAAAAGACCTTTCAAGATTCATGGCTAGTAAGCATACACTAAAACACAAGTACTAATATAAACTCAATCCAACATACTGAATTACAAACAAATCAATCCTGTAGTGTGAAGTTACTGTGTATTATAATAGCTTCTTAGAAAGAGTAAAGACATGGACAAATAAGAAATGAGTAATCAGTATTTAGCCCAAACAGAAAAGCAGTACCGTGATGAAAGTGTAGGTACTAAATATCAAACCACTGGTCAGACAAAAAAAAGCTGAAACACTTTGGTGGAGAAAAATGTAGTTCAAAAATAAGTATATGTGTATGTTTAGGTGATACATAGTAGCCAGAACTCGGTTTAGGTGATACATAGTAGCCAGAACTCTGTTTAGGCAATACATAGTAGCCAAAACCAAATTCCATGTATATTGTTAAAGCATAATCACCTGCCAACCTCAAGTGGTCAGTCTCTGTCTGTCACTGGTTTTAGTAGGCTCATTCTGGACAAGTGATTCAAGCAGTGTTGGCATTTACAGAGTCAGTGATAGTATCTGATAAGCAGCACAGGTATAATCCATGAAGTATCCTCCAGTCTTGACCCACAGTTATGTTGATTATCTTCCTTCCAAAGCTACTAGGTTTTCTTTCAAGGGGAAACAGACTGTAGGAGAGAGACTCTGATACTCGGGTCTTGCCACAGCATGCATTCAGGAGGTGTCTTCAGCCCCACAGTTTCAATATGTCCAGTGGATAATGGAGAATTAACCTTATGAAGTTTGTCTCTATCATGGATACAGATCTTTTCAATGGTGGGCACTGTAAGTATGATGTAGAGCTCCTCAGACCTTTTTTTTTTTTTTTTACTTTCTTAATCAATATAATGTTTGTCGTGTTTCAAGACTCTCAAATTTGCATTATCCCAAGGCAGTTCAGGGAAGTGTAGCCATGTTATACCAGTATTGCTGTTCCTAGTCAGACAGCAGTATCTTTGCTAACTGTGATGAAACTCTGCCCTTGTGCTAGAAGTGTTTTGTTTTCCTCTACACCATGCTTCATCTCAGATCATGGGCTGCAATAGCATTTTACCTTGTTAGTTTGTCGAGAAAACAATAAATATACTACCTAGGTATCATGGTTTAACCCCAGCCAGCAATAAAACACCACCCAGCCACTTGCTCACTTTCCCCTGGTGGGATGGGGGAGAGAACTGTAAGGGTAAAAGTGAGAAAACTCATGGGTTGAGATAAAGACAGTTCAATAGGTAAAGCAAATGCTGTGCATGCAAGCAAAACAAACCAAGCAATTAATTCACCTCTTCCCATCAGCAGGCAGGTGTTCAGCCATCTCCAGGAGAGCAGGGTCCCATCACACACAACGATTACTTGGGAAGACAAATGCCATCACTCTGAATGTCCCCCTTTTCTTCTTCTTCCTCCAGGTTTATATGCTGAACATGACATCATAAGGTATGAAATATCCCTTTGGTCAGTTGGGGTCAGCTGTACCAGCTGTGTCCTGTCCCAACTTCTTGTCCACCCCCAGACTGCTCACTGGTGAGGTGGGGTGGGAATCAGAAAAGGCCTTGACTCTGTGCAAGCACAGCTCAGCAACAACAAAAAATGTCTCTTCATCATCAACACTGTTTTCAGCACAAATTCAAAATATAGCCCCATACTAGCTACGATGAAGAAAATTAACTCTATCCCAGGCCAAACCAGAACACTAGGTGTTGTAGAGTAAGCAGCACAGCAAGGACAGTACAGAGGCCCAGTACACTTGGCGGCAGCTCCAGTTTCTCTGTAACCATCCCAGAGAGGAGATACATGAGATGCTTTGTCAGGTGGGATTGCATATTCTTCTCTTTCCCCACTTGTCTGGCAAGCGTGAAGGACTCAGACTCATTTCTGTCTGCTGGCTATGAGTACCTATATGCATGAGCTGTTGCTCAGTCATTAGACACAGTATGCATAACTTGTAGATGCTAAAATTATGAAGTATGAAACCATGCTGGGAATGCAAAAGGAAGGAATGTTCCTGATTTCAGCCAGAGGCAGATATCAGAAAGATGCTTTCAAAAGGCCTTTTCTCAGGGGTTCATTGTACACTTCTTTCCTTTCCTTAGATAGCTTAAAGCTTAAAGTAACAACTTACATGTTTGGAGGCAGCAAGGTTTAGTCCTACCAACTTGTGCTGTGACATTCAAAATTCCATACTCAGTCTAAATTCCACTGAGCTGACATCAACAGGTTCTTTGGAGGAGGTAGCCAGTCACTGCTGAAGCCCACAGCAGAGTCAATAGTGGCTGACAATAAATCAGCATCTGCACTCATGAGTGTGTATTCCTTTTCACCAAGACTTAACTTCTGGGACAAAATAAAATCTACAGCTCCTAGATGTGAATGTGGAGAGCATATATTCATATATAGACAACACAGAACCTAACTACAGAGCCTTTCATCACTTGCTCTTCTCTTCCAGCACCTTTTAGTTCTTTGTTTCTTTGTTTCTGGCCCAGAAAAATTGTCTAGTTAGGCACAAAGGAAAATCTCATAAATACTGCATACATGCCATGCAGTTTTATACAGATAGATTGCACTATATTTAATTCCAAAGCTTTTAAAAATGACTGCTATTCATTAGTGACTACACATTGGTACACATCCCAGCTTGAACTGCTTAAAACCACCTGCTGGGTACTGGATTTTTTGCCGACCATCAGCATACAACTACCATTTGTCTTTTTATGCAGTGCATTCTCTTATAATCAATTTATGGGTGAAATGCTGTATGTACATATCCAAATTAATTCTTCCTCAAGATTGGTCTTCAGATTCCACCATATGATTGCCAAAAACTGTTCTGCTCACTATCGTTTTCTACTTGTTAATTAATTAGAGAAAGTCACAAGAAATACCAGCTAAGTATTTTTGGGGGGCTTAATGAATGAGTCTATTAATTTAAGAAGATTTAGCAATTATGCATTCTCTAATATTGATTTGCACTAAATCCTATCTGGAAATTAAGGAGATTGATAATAAAACCTTTTATTCGGTTCCACTACAATAGATCTAATGAATAAATTGGCTGCATGCACATCCTTAGAACCTGATTCATTTAGTAATAAATTGTGCAACACAAAGGAGCACATTATAATTGAAATTAAGGCGGGGGGAAAACAGGTGTAGGCTGAACGCAGTAATATGCTAATCAAGCACAATACAGAAAAGAAGTTTTATGTGTAGATTTATTCCTCTGGCATCCATAGAGTTTCCTTTTCAAATTTCTTTTCTTACTTTTGTGTAGCCAGCTCCTGTTTGTTGGGTTCCTCAGCCTGTTGTTTCAGAATGAAAGGAATCTCATGTACACTGCATCACATTGTGAGCTGAATCCTGCCTAGCTAATAAGATCATGGAATTCATTTTGAGAAAAGACACTAGTTGCTGACAACATGTTTTTCTACACCAGATTGTTTATTCCTATTCCAGATCCCCAAAAGATGGGGATTATTCCCAAAGAATGTAGAGCACACATCATGGTCCTAAGAGAAAGGAAGGAGTATATGAAAAAAGAACTTAAAGCAGGAAAGCCCAAATATTCAGCCTCCTTCATCTTCCTGAATGAAAGCCATAATCAATTCATGGAAGGTTTATACCTGTGATTATTTAATTTCAAGTGTGGAAATCCAGTCCATTCAGGTCTTTGGACAGTGGTCAGCACCAAGCATCTCAGCCTAATCGTAAATCATTCTTTTAATTGCTCTGTAAACCGTATTTCACCTCACGCATCTTAACAATCTTTGAGTATGGAGGTAAAACACTAAATCATCTTAACATTTCCTCACCTCAGGTGCAGAAAACAATTTAGTTCGTTCTTGAGTTGCTTCTGAGTCTTCAGTTAACAGATCCTTTTCCTTTGATTTTCTCCTTCTTTTTGACTCACAGTACTTAAGTGCCTGTTACTTCCTGACTACACATAAGGCAGTGCTGTTCAAATATCCAGTAGAAAATATACTAGGGATCTGATTTAAAAACCCATAGAAGTTAATCCATTTAAGACTCCCACTGATTTTAATAAACTTTTGATCAAGCGATGTGATTATTCAAATTAGCTTCTTAAATGTACTGCATAATGCATCCTAATTTGCTTTATTGTGTTTCAATTCATCTCTTCTTGCCCAAGGGAGAAAAATACATATAAGTGAGATTCTATCCTTTTTAGATTTAGATCTACAGAAACAAAACATTGTCAACATTGAATCAGACATCAAACACCAGAAGTGCAGAACAATGATGTATTGGTTCCCAAATCATTCATTTCCATTATTGTTTTTACTTATTATTACATTATTATTAATAGAACATGTCATAAGAAACTCTATTGACAGTAATTCATTTAATGATAACAATCAAGATTCCAATAATACTAAATGCATGAGGACCATGTCACATCAGCTCATTACAGCTTGACAGTGCATATACAAGGGCCACTAAAAGTTAATGAGTTGATCTTCAGCAGTCACTTTGTAAAGTAAGGAAATATTACTGCCATTGTAAAGATAGCAGAGAGAAAGTAAGTCATTTTCTGGAGCAGAGAGTATATGAGAACTCAGATAATTTTATAAGCTATTTCTAGGCTTTCACTGTATAGCCACGTAGTTATATCTCTCATCATTTGATAAGCTTTAACTTTTTCAGCTCCATATCACAATCAGATGTGCAGAGTTGCACCTCACATAACTTAAAAATATTTTAACTTACTAACAAGTCAACAGATAACTTGCATCCTTAAATAAAATCAGAATTATGTACATTAAAATTGGAGCTTAGAGTAGCAAATGATGTATGAGATGTGGAGAATATGAAGACAGACCCTTCCCTGGAAGTCAGTCTTCTTGCTCCTTTTTTTACATCTTTGCTCCTTTCAGCTGCATTCCCATTGAAGTAGAGTCATGGACAGAGATCCAAGGACAAGAAGAATGGGGAAAGAAGCAGCACAGAGGAAATGGAAACTGCTAAGTGTGGCTGCTGAGAAAGCAAAGGGGTGGTGAAAGGGAGTCTAGAAAAGATGAAAGGCTGGGGTCCCTGTCCCAGGACACGGAGAAGACAGACGCCATAAAATCAAGCTTTGAACAACAGTGCTATGTTCACTCACACACACACATATTATCCTCAGCCGTCCTCTCTCACAACCGCAGCTCTCTCAGAGTGAGGAGGAGGGATAATCCTCTCTCTTACAATGGTTGCAGTTATTTTAAAAGGCTTCTCCAGTGCACTTACCTTTGTATTTGCATACACATATATCATGTAAAGCTGCTCAGTCTTACATTTTCTGCAGATAAGACATAAATATACAGTAATTTTGGGTATAGTAATTTCAGTGTGATGAAGTCAGCATAATAAAGCTGAATATGAGAGAAAAGTGCCAAACTTGCATCTCTGATACACCTGAAAGTAGTAATCTCAGAACAGAAATTTAATGTTCTGCTAAGTAGCTCAACAGTTAATGGTTTGGGTAATCTCTGCTCCCTCTGCTCTTCATGTACCTGATCCAAGGCAAAATGCCTATGCAGTTCTTGGAGCAGGGAATTATTCTGGCTTGCCTTCAGTGCCAGCGAATGCTCCATTAACAACCTGCAGAATTAGGGTTCCTCCCTCTATCTCTCAGGTTCCATAAATTCTCTATCACTTTCTGTGCAGAAATTGACTTCAAGGGGGAGAAGAAAAGGTGAAGACTGGCTTCCCTACAGGTTACAGAATAACCTTGCAGCTCAGGTGGTCGACTCCTCAAGCTGAGAATACAAACTCCTCAATTTTTTGCTTAGGGTTTTGTTTATCAGGGCATGCATAATCCAGCTCATGGTCTATTAGCCAGATATGGCCCATGACACTCTTGTGCCCAGCCTTTTCATTGACAAATACAAAATGTAGCTGCTCAGAGAGTCTATTTTTCCTACATGGCTGAATAATCCACTTCCCTTGGTGAAGAAGCTCTGTGCTCACTCAGAGACTGACCTACTGCCATGCCATATCCAAGTAAGAAGAAGCAGGCATCCGCAGACATATGTTTCCTCGTGAGTACCCACATAAAACCTGAACTGCCGCTCCCTTGGGCTCCAAGCTAACAGTGCAAAAAGATGTTCTTCCACAAACTCCCTTCAGATGAAGGCTCTGTGCTGTGAATCCTGAGTAGGAGGTGGTGTTCCGGCTAGTTGCATGTACAGAGTGGGAAAATGAGTCTCTGCTTAAGCACTTTGGCTTTGTGTACAGACAGTGGTGAGAGCTGGCACCTCTGAAATGAATTTCCTGGGAGGATTTGATACAGCACTTCATTGCCAATGCAGCAGTCCTGCCTCAGTATGTCACAGATAACTAAAACAGATTACAGCTATGGAAAAAATAATTCATTTAGGAACTGAAGAACTGTGGTTTATCATGAATAATTTAGCAACTAATAAATAAGTAATCTTAAATAAGGTCTGATCAGAGGAAGGAATTTTTGACTTAGCTTCTTAGAAAGAACCTATTCAGAAGTCAGGCCTTCTACACATCCAAATGTGCTCCAGTTCAAAGGTGGTATTGTAATAGGTATAATAATGAACATGAATCATCCTAAATCCAGACCCATTATTTTTCTCTCTTCTTTCAGGATGTCTGCTCTCCAAAAGTACTTATTTAAAGGCAGGTTAGCAGAATACAGTTACAATCTTTAATGTCAATAGGATTTCAATATCCCATGGCAAATTATTACAAAAACAATTTAAAGTTAATCCTTTATCAAGACTACTGGAAACATCAAATTAGCAGTTGTAGGATGTCTGGCCTATACTGTCCTCTTTCAGTGCAATGCTGGACTGGAAGACAGCACTGGGTGATGTTGTACAGTAGGTCTTCTTTGTCTCAGAGCTGTGTGACTGCATAAAAACATTGGATTAGCAGACAGGGCAGTGATAAGAACTAACATTCAATTTTAGGAAGATTTTTACCTTTTCTTTAAACCAACATTGTAGAAGAGAAATACGTTTTTTAGAAGCAATAGCGCTGATCTAAACATCAACTATGGTCACCTTTAAGTTAATTTTTCATAGGAACTTCCAATGTTGAAGAAAGACTGCTGTCTTTTATGGGTTCATACACAAAGACTGTATTCTTTAATGTCACTAAATATCCAGAAAGACATGTGTAGTCCTTCCTCCCCCAGGACTGCCAGTTACCTTTGGCTGAGGCAGTCTCCCAGAAAATGTAGGTTTCAATCACGTTAGGTGAAGGAAGGCGTCACATCTGGGACTCTCACTTGACACCTAGCTTTGAACAACCTTCCGAAGTATATGAGTCACTGGAGTGTTGTATAGAAAGGGAAGCAACAGCAGGAAAAAGCCACTGCCAACTCATTTTTTGTGAAGTCTACTGTAGTGAGTAGAAACATGATTAATGTTTCAAAGTATGCAACTAGGACTGAATCTCTCTAGAGAATATGCAGAAGAATTCATTGGGATTTTTAATCCTGAGTGGGTTTAGCTATGAACCAAGCTGTGTCAGAACTGCCTGCTCCTAACAGTGTTCCTTTTCGGCACACTTTCTGTGCTTTTGGTGCTTCATCACTGCTCTGTGAGTTGCATTCAGTATTTGAATATCCCAGAGAGTGCATTCTACCTACATGTGACTGATTGTGAGAATGGTTTCTAATACTGCTAATGCACAGTCTGGGGCAAGTTGCCTCAGGAGTTAGTCTTCAATTTAGGTATTAGCAAAATAAGATAATAATATGCAATTAACTATCCCACAAGCATATTATATGGCTTACTTGGTTACTGTTTATAAGGCACTCTTTGGAAATTAAAATGCTACATGCACTAAGTATTGTGCAGAGTGGAAAAATGTTTGATTATTTAATTCAGATGGAATGTATGTAACAAAATGAAACCATGAGTCTTGGCTAGCATGAAAGAGCCCCTTTGCCATCTTTCATTTGATATGCAAACACAGGATTAAGTTTCCTTTACTTTGGCCAAACCAGCACTCTTAGGAATCATACCGTGTCTCTCCCACAGCTGTAAAATGTTCTTCTTACAGAAGAATATCAGGTGGAGTCAGATGCCAATACCTGGAAATATTTTAGGTGTACTCTGGGAGTAAGAGTCTGTTCAGTTTGTTAACTGCAGAAAACTAAGAAAGAAAAATGATGTATGGTACGGTCTTGCAGGTAAAACCCTTGAGATGGTCATGCAGATCTTTATTTTACCATCCATAATAATAAAAGAAACCTAAACCATAAGGTTCTCCACAGCAGAAGCATCACACATATCCCAGCCAATACGCAGAGTTGAACTCCTGATGCATGCCATCAATCACACAATAATATTAGTGACATAAATGCAAAAAGAGAGAGAGGTATTTTACAAACACACCACATACAGACTTATCTCGCTTATATCCCTGGCTTGCTTTATATTTAGTGGGAGTTGTTTTCTTTGGTTTTCCCTTTTCTATTCTTTCCCCCCCTCACCCCTGCCCCCACCGATTTATGCTCTGGTCTGACAATATCAAATTTTAGCTGTACATGAATCCTTAACACTGCTGAGCTTTGCAAATGTGCATTCCTTCATGCTCATTGGCCCTTAAGCTCTATTCTGATAATGAAAGAGGCAGAGCAATGTAGAATGAATGCAGATAGCAACCCGTCAGCAGCCCTCTATTATGCGCTGACATAACCTATCAAAGTTTACATGGGGGTTAGAACATGGGATAGGATAAAAGGGAGAGAAAGAACAAAGAGAAGCCTGAAGATGATAATAAAAAATGAATGTATGACCCACTGCCTCCCTTGTTTTTTAGCTAGTAAAAAGTACACATTGACTTAATTAAGATAAAATCTTACTCGTTAGCATTTGGAGTCTTAACCTGCCATTGCTTTATTAAAATGCACCATGAATATCAAATAGTAGATGACTTCACCTCCCTACAGTAAGAGCAAAACCATTTGTTGTGAACTCTTGATGCTGTTTGTTTACTTTTTATTTCATGTGTGTATTTTCTCTGTTGACATTATTCATGACACTGTGAGATCTAATAGAGAGCTAGGATTCACCCTGAGTGGTGGTGTCTGATGTCCATTTGGAACAAATTCAAAAACCCACGCAGCCCAGGGAAAACTCCAGCTTCCCTTGTGATCACCACCTGCCAGGAAGCCAAGCCCAGCTGTAACACAGCCTCACAGTCAGGTAGATCTCCATCACAGGAAAAGTATGATTTCTCTCAGATTTAGTTAACTCTTAAAGATTCTGGAAATGCAAGGAAGCTGATACGCTGCTTGGAACAAATATCCAGTATGATCAGTGTCTGAGACCAAAGATGTCTCTGACACTGTACTTCATATTGTCTTTTGAAAGATCGGGTGATTCAGTCAATTGAAGAGTTACTTGGTTTTAAATACAGGGAGGGAAAAGTTGAATTTTCACTAGACTTTACAAAAAGCAGAATTAAAATACCATGCATAGCACCACTTTCAGCCTTGATTCAGCAGACTTTTAGGTACTTATTTAATTTAATGTCTGTACTTAACTGCAAGTGCTTTGCTGGACCAAAGCCCTAGTGAGCATATACAGACTCTTAGAAGGTATCTGAAGGAATCAATCTTTTCTGACACGGAGGCAGATTTTAAATCATGGCTTATTTCCCCACTCCTCACCCCTCCCCACGTTGTACATTTGCACAGTCACTTATTTCCTGGCTAGAGTAACTACAGATCAGAGGGTTAAATGCCTTAATGGGTTAGCTTCATTCCTACTAGTTTCTTGCAGCAACAGTGGACAATGGAAGTGATAGTCTAGTCTCAATCTAATCCTTAATGAATGTTTGCCCACATAATTATATTGGCTGCAAACTTTGCACAATTGGGAGACAAAAGGCAATGAGTTAGAAAAGTGCAGTTACTGTAGGTCAGGGCTGATGTCTTCACATGGCATTTGCTTACATTTTCTTCCCCAGGATCACTAGAGATTTCTTACCTACATAATCCATGTTTTCTCTCTTGCTCATGGGCGTGCTCAGACACTAAGAAATTAATGCTTCCTTCAGCCATAGCTTTAATATGAATGCTCAGATGCCAGCTATTGCAGCCGAGCTAAGCTTGACAGCTATTACAGTTGTCTTTATATTGACATTCACTTTAATAGTTACTTATGCCTTGAAGTCTGAAAACATTAAACCAATCACCTCAGTTATTTAATCTTTGTGTGAAAATACATTGTTCATGCCTCCTGCACCTACCAACCCAGTAAGAAAAAGGTAAGCAACTTGAGTTCACTTGAAAACTTATCAAAGTAATCTTAATTTAAATGCAACAACCTCCTGTTTCACTGTTACATATGTGTGGCTGACTTCTAGCTATCTTGTAAGCCTCTGCAATTGGAAAAGCAAATGTTTAACTACTGTCTGTGTAATTGGCTTTTTCTTACACCTCTTATACTGTGAAGTGGAAAGTGTTAGCCAGTCTTTTATCCAGATGTGACATAATCAGTGCCTTACAGAGACAACCTTCCACGTGGACATTACCACCTCTTGAGATGCAACTAATTAGCTTCTTAGAAATAGCTATTATAGTCTACTGGATGAGTACAAAACAGCTTCAGAAACTGCATAATAAATTCCCAGTAGACTCTTATTTGTTGCAGTAAATGATACATATTTCTCCTCTGCTTAAAATTATGTTCAGTGCTTACACCAAAATCCTGAACATTTTCTTTTCTCTTGAGGATATGATAACCATGTTGATACTCTTGATTTAAAATAAACAAAAAATTTTACTAGTTGGTTATGGACATGCAGGTTTAGATCTCTGTACCTAGAATATCACAATTGCTTTACTCCAACATAAGTGAGAGTTGCCCTTTACATGGACGAGCTTCCCCCCTCCCCTAATCTGAATGACACATTCCTGCCACCCTTTTGCATCCACTCTACAGGCTAGGCTGGACCAAGAAACTAATCAGGGTCAAAACGAGTCTGGGGGATGGAGGGAGACTGTGAGGCACAGGTAGGGTATTTCTTTTCATATAGATTAGCTCCCCGAACTGGATCACTCACTTTTTAAATCCAACAAGAGTGCATGGCTAGATATGGGACAGGGGGTAGGACTGGTTGTCTCATTCCATTTAGGTTGGCTTAAAGTGATTATGAAATTGCTATCTCAAGTAGATATTAAAAAGGACCTTTCCTGTAGCTTATGATTTTCCTAGATCCCAATTCAACAAGGTATTTAAGTAAGCACCTAACTTTAAGTCTTATGCTGAAGTTCATTGCTAAAGCAAGTTCCTAGTATTTTCATTTCTTGTCTGGCTTTCTGAAGTGTCAGAATCAGGGGAGCTGTTCTCCTTTGTAACAGTTTCACTGAAAATTATTTATCCATTTAAAAGAAAATATTCATTGTTGCTAGGAAATATTGTTTGTGACCTTTTTATTAAGCAGCTACAGCACCTCAGGGAAGAAAAAAAGAAGTGTAAGTTGGCAAGGAGTAAAACTCCAGGTCAGATTTGTATTTTTATTAGCCCCAGAAGAATTGGATGTGATTTAACTGAGTTATACAATATATAAAGCACTTTGTACATGGGCCGTGGAGTACATTAGACGATAAAATTGGCTTCTTCTGCTGTTCCATTAGTGATGGCACCAGTGGATATATAAACTGAGACTGATATGTCTTGATGCACAAGGAAAAAGAGGGCACATTAAGGAGGATGGAGGTCTCAGAAGTGCTTTCCTAGCATAATGTAAACTAGTATGAAGTTGTAATTTCCTTCTTCTTCCTCAGTGAGAATACATGTGAGAGCTTAACATGTTGATGTAAAGAATATAGGCAGCTTCCCAAGGGAATCTTGAGAGATCTTCAGAATCAGCATTTTATATGATGCTTTGCTTTCTGAAGCAAGATGAAGATTGCAAAGGTGAACACTGTGGGAAGTGGATAAACAAGACAGGGTCATGCCTGATTGATTGCACATACTGAATGATAAGTAGTGCAGGGATGTTATCCAGCCAGTAGATGAAACAGGACACATTGCTTCATCCTTTTTCTTTCATAAAGATTTTCCAAAACAACCCTTTGAAACCAACTGATCAAGCAGCAGCATGGCAGAAATGGAAACTTGTCAGGTATGGCACTGCAAAGGTTGCTTCTCTAATCTTAACAGTAGCCACTTGTACATATTTGCTGCAAGGAGGCCTCTCTTACATACAATCCCATTGATTTTCCTCAAAAGAAGACACATGCTATGCATAAATCCCCAAAATTTGTGTTCTGTATCTCCCTTATCCTCCTTCAAATATGTCAGATTTTATTCCATTCTTAGTGCTCTGCTCTCTTCTTATTAACTCATCTTCTATGTCTTGATCTTCACAAAAATCCTCTTTTCTTTCCTTTCTTTTTTACTAAGAAGTTGTCTGAGTTTGTATATATACCCTCTATTAATCAGACATTATCTTATTGTTACCCTATTAACAGATATTATCATATTTAGTGCACAGGTACTAAATTTTGCCCTGTTTCCCTTCCACAAGATAACTGCTGGCTCAGACCTACAAGCACAATTGCTCTTTAACCTAGTTCTGTCAGAATGATTTGATTTGTAAAACCCTCGCAGAGGACTGTTTTAGTAGGTTTTAAAAACCAAATTCTTTTGACAGAATCAGGCTGGGGACAGCTACATGTGTAGTTATACCAGCAAATCCGAGGGGGTTGGTAATCTTAGGGGAAGCAGAAGGGAGAAGAGAGTGTCTGGTGATGAGCCATCTACATTATCTCCATGCTTACATTATCCACATATCTATTGACAGCCCTATCAACATCTGACTGCAGCCTGGCTATTCTGATTTTCATACCTTTTCCTCATTTGTCCAAAATGTCCATCTTTGCTGACAGGCCTGCAACATATAACCACAATGCTCTCACTTCATTACATTGTCTGTCTATAACAGCTTTCTCAGCTCAGCTGATTTTTCTTATTCCCTTCTTCTCCTTATTCCATTGCTGACTTCATTATTTTTTCATACTGTCCAGTCCTTCTTTTCAAAAACTCCTGTCTTCATTTGCATCTCTCCTTAAGTTTCTTTCACAAAGCAGTTTCTCAAGTCTTATTAAATATCCTCTTCCTTCTGCCTTGTTTTAATTACGCTGTGAACTCTTCAGGTCAATAAACATGACCAAAGTGTGCAAAATGTTGTTTGTATACTGGACTGCCAAATTATAATAACAGCAATAGTCAACAAAGTTTTGAAGTTCTATCACAGGACAATATGTAACACTGCAGAAAGTAAGCCAAAAAAAATAATTAAAAAAAAAAAAAAAAAAAAAAGCCTGCAGGACTGAGCAGAACAGCCAACAGTCACTGACACGTGGAAAGGTCAAGGAGAAAATACAGGTCAGTCTTGAGACCTAGAAAAACCTTCATACCAGGAAAGCTTGATTATTCAGACAGAAAAGTATATGCAGTTCAGGAAACTCCTAAAATGTTGTAATCGCCCTGGAGCATACAGAGGAGAAAATTCCACCCTGTCTTAATGACTGAGAACTGCTATATCTATGGAAATGAGTGAGCTCTGTGTCTGAAAACTGATTTTAAGAAATGAATAAATGCCTAGTCAGGAACTGGTGAAGACTTTTCTGATAACTAAAAGGTCCAATCCCTCTCTGAGCAAAGTAATTTCTGGTGCTGTTTGACTTGAGTAGGAGCAAAGTAATGTAAAATGTACTGCAGGATGTTTATCTCAATACACAGCTCATGATAGACCTAACTAGTAAGCTAGAAAATGCCTTGAAGAAAAACACTGAGCTAGTGAAAAAAGTAGTTCTGTATGAGAGAAAAGGAAAGGGAGAAGAACACTGAAATGTGGAAGATGGTAAATGAACCACATTTTGATTCTGCATCTGCACACATATTGTATAAGAAATAGCTGGAACATTAAATATTTATTGAATTTATGCTTTAAAATAGGAGAAAAATTCACTAGGAACATTAGTGAAAGAAAATAAGTACAATAATTAGATTTAAGACAGCTAGTGTTGGGGGATACTCTGAACTTGCACACAGTTTCAATGATACTCAAATTTGTAAGAAGTGTTCGTCTGTCATGGTTCCCTCTCAGATTCAAATCTGAGCCCTATTTATTCAGTCCTTATGTGTATCAATACATAAGTCCCTTGCTTATGTATGGATACACAGCCATGTGCCAGGTGGCTTCCTAGGTAAAGAGCCACAGCTTTGGATGTGGTCCTGATTCAAGCCCCATCACTGCAGCATGGAGTGATACCACTTCTGTTTCATGGGGCAGTACTGAGTAGCTGGCTCCTTCAGGCTTTTTCATCTTTCATTCCTTGCTCTTTTTCTCTGCCCCACTGAGAAGATCTTAAAAGCTTAAATCATAAAGGTCCTCTATGTTTTTTTTCCCTTTTTTTCCCTTTTTTTTTTTTTTCTTCTTTTCTTCCCTTCTTTGTTTCCTTATTTTCCCCCAGGATAAGTGAAAGAATAATAAAATCAAAGAATGTGAAGGCTTTGGAAAAAAGTAGCAAAAGGTTTGGCAGTGAAGCTCAGCAAACAGTTGAACAATTGGCTTTGGAAGAGGGTTTAGACTGTAGTGGCAGTGACCTGGAAAATCAAGATGCATTAGGCATTTCAGTGCAGGAGAGGGAAGGCTGTGCAACCTGGTCAGGTGGAAAGAGCCCTAGTGGTCAAGATCCTAGTGACAAAAACAAGACTGAAGGATTTTAGTGAGCAAAAAGGAGTTTTGCAGAGAGGACTGTACAGAGAGATTATAAAAGAAAGAATGTGGCAGCCAAACCAATGAAAACAGTATCTCTTCAAGGCTACCAGGAATAATTGACTGGAAATAAATTTATCAGCAGTGTATAAATTAACCGTTATATTCAGGGCTCAGGCTAATCAAGAATGGGATAGTAATCTTACAAAATAGAATGCTATCACTAAAATTGTAAATATATATTTTGTTTGTCTTTTTTTCTTTTTTAAATGGCTAATACATGCCCCTTGAAAATAATACATTTAATAAAATCACATCTTACAAAATGAAGCTTTCCTTGTTGTTTTTCCTGCTGCCAGTCTGCAGGGAGATCACACACAAACTGTTTAGCAGGCATGCTAGTGATGGAGGTTCTGATTACACGGAATATGCATTCCCAAACAGCAGGGAAGGGGAGCTCTCCAGTGAGGAGAGATAAAGAGATTTAGATGGTGGCTCCTCACAATTACCAAATGAGGAACATGCTGCAGCAGTTTCATAAGGAGAAATAATACTATTTCCAGGGGGATTTATTTGATCAAGACATTGCTGAGCATGAAGGCTATGATGAAATTTGCTTAAGAGGCCTGAACATTAGAAGCAGAACTGAACACTGATTCTGGTGGAAAAGAAAAATTGTGCCATAGATCCAAGTATAAACAATCATGAAAATGAGTATGCATATTTAACCACTCATATACCTGAGATATCAAAAGTTATGGTTTCAGAAAGACATAGAAAAGATGTAAAAGTCCAGCTGTCGCTGAGGCACATAAGTCCAGCCTCAGGACATGCAATCTAAGTAGTGTTATTTAAATGAGACACTTACTTTGCAGCACTAACATTTCTGAAGTACACACAAGTCTTCTGCTTCTGTCCAGAAGCATTAGTATTTCTAATAACATTCATCAATTCAGCACCAAGTCAAAGCCTATCGACCTGTCAGGATCCACAAACACATTTTTGGAGTTGTGCTGAAATATTTCAGTCTCATTCAGTCAAATATGCCACTAAATATGCAAACATGTCCAAAACCATCTGTAGAAAAACTGATTCCACTGAGCTCCCTCCTACTGTTGAGCTTTTCCCAGGATCCTGACACTTGTCTTGGACTTAGTAAGTAATTCTACCACTGTATACCCACTCGGGCTTGGACCACAAAGTTTACAGTCACATAAAAGCAGGCATTCTCAACCAATTCCCCACACTCATCTTCACCAGCCCTGGCAACAGAACCAGCTGGTGTTCATTCTACAGCAAACATCTAGCTATCTGCTCCTTCCTTCTACTTCTGGCATCTTCCTACTCTCAATTTGTAGAAAACACTGGTTCAAATCCATATGCACTGTAGTATGATTTGAACCTATATCTCTTGTCTTATGTTTGAAATATCAGCCTATACAGGAGTCTGTTAAATATTAGTTGTTTCTGTTGAAGCATATAACAGAAATTAATTACAGCTATTTAAAGCATTTATAAAGTCCCCCCTGAGCCTTATCAGGACTAAGCATTCCCAGATCTCTCAGCTGCTCCTTGTTATGTCAGGTGCTTCGAGCCCTTAATCATCTTCATGGCCCTTTCTGGACTTGCTCCACTATGTTCATCTCTCTTTTCTACTGGGGAGCCCGGAGCTAGGCACAGTACTCCAGTTATGTCTCACCAATGTTGAGCAGAGAAGAATCACCCCCTTCAATCTGCAGGCAATGCTCTTCCTAATGCAGACAAGGGTACTGCTTGCCTTTTTTTTGCTGTGAGGGCATATCACTGACTCATGTTCAACTTGTCCACCAGGACCCTCAGGTCATTGTCTACAAGGCTGCTTTCCATCCACCTGGCCCCCAGCCTGCACTGGTGTATAGGCTTTTTCCACCTCAGGTGCAGGACTTGGCATTTCTTTTCATTGAACTTCATGAGATTCCTGTTGGCCCATTTCTCCAGCCTGTTGAATCATCTGAATGGCAGCACAACCTTCTGACACATCAGACACTCATCCCAGTTTTGTATTACCAGCAAACTTGATCACAGTGGACTCTCTCCTGTCATCCAGGTCATTAATGAAGATGTTAAACAGTACAGGGCCCAGTACTGACAGCTTGGATACAGCACTATTAATTGCTTTCCAGTTACTAGTGGTAACTAGTAGCTTCCAACAGCTGGACTTCATGTCCAGTTTTCAGTCAATCTCACTGTTCACTTATCCAGCAGTTTTTCTATGAGGATTTTATGGAACACTGCAACAAAATCCTTCTAAAATTTTTCCTTTTTCCTTCCCCTCTTCCCCTTCCCTTCCCCTCTTCCCCTTCCTTTCCTTCCCCTTCCCCTCTTCCCCTTTCCTTTCCTTTCCTTTCCTTTCCTTTCCTTTCCTTTCCTTTCCTTTCCTTTCCTTTCCTTTCCTTTCCTTTCCTTTCCTTTCCTTTCCTTTCCTTTCCTTTCCTTTCCTTTCCTTTCCTTTCCTTTCCTTTCCTTTCCTTTCCTTTCCTTTCCTTTCCTTTCCTTTCCTTTCCTTTCCTTTCCTTTCCTTTCCTTTCCTTTCCCTTTTTCCTTTCCCTTTTTCCTTTCCCTTTTTCCTTTCCCTTTTTCCTTTCCCTTTTTCCTTTCCCTTTTTCCTTTCCTTTCCTTTCCTTTCCTTTCCTTTCATTTCCTTTCCTTTCCTTTCCTTTCCTTTCCTTTCCTTTCCTTTCCTTTCCTTTCCTTTCCTTTCCTTTCCTTTCCTTTCCTTTCCTTTCCTTTCCTTTCCTTTCCTTTCCTTTCCTTTCCTTTCCTTTCCTTTCCTTTCCTTTCCTTTCCTTTCCTTTCCTTTCCTTTCCTTTCCTTTCCTTCCCTTCCCTTTCCCTTTCCCTTTCCCTTTCCCTTTCCCTTTCCCTTTCCCTTTCCTTTCTTTTCCCCCTCTATGGATACCTTTGATAGAAATCATATCAAAGTCAGTATATGTCCATGTGTAACAGAAAAACACATGTGTTTTCTCTCTCTATATATATATATATATATTGAGAGTATGAAGGAGAGATGGAATGAGAGTTAAATGGTTTCTCTTATGGAAAAAAAAAAAAAAAAAAAAAGCTACACAATAATAAATTCACACTGAGAGTTTACCTCCTAGAGTGTCTGACTGTTTATAGCATTGTAGAACAGAAGGATAACTCACACAAATTTAATCCATTTTAGCTGCATGTACACCTACAGCTATGATAATTTCCTATTGTGCTTTTAAAAACCTACTAAACCTTCTCTCCTTCACAAACTTTAGAGGGAAAAATGCGAAGTCTGGGGGAAATTTAACAGATTAAAGCTCCAGATAGGTCTGCATTACTCTAAGCATGAAAGACGTCTTTGATTAATGGTTTCCTGTATCTCAGATAGCATTACAAATCTTGAGTAAATATACCACTAGGACATTAATGTGTGGGATGAGTGTGTATAGAATAGGCTGCATATTCAGAAAACACTGCAGAATTTCCATGGGCCATGGAGCAGAAATCTAATGATCTTCTTCCTGTCATCAGGCACATTTTGTAAATGAAGTTGGCACAGAAATACATGCAGTACTTCAAAATAATTTACCTCTACTGCAGGACCCTTAATGCATTGACAGCACTGCTGTTTCTTGTAATGGCTTAAAAAGTACACTTTTTCTTTTTAAAGTCTTCTTATGCCTTTTCTTTGGCATGTGATATTTTAGTTATTGAGAAAATCCATTACGATCTCACAGCATAGTCCTTAGAGCATCAGAATGGATATGCACAATAGCACAACTCAAGCCACAGCAAAGTGCTTATATAAAGATTGTTTAACCTAAATTACTTCAGTGTTCATATTTCTTTATCTGCTTTACACTTGGGGTATTATAGTTTTCATTTTCAACCACATCTTGAATTAGAATTAGATTTGAGGATCAGAGGCAAAGATACTTCATATTTAAATTAAACCATTGAACTGTAGTTGTTGAAACAATCAGCCACAAAAGGAAAATCATAAAATAGAAACCAGAACTGACTGTGCAGGAATCAAAACGCAAGGCAAAAGATGATTGGAAGGGACTTCAGAAAATTAAGTAACAGATGATATAAGTCTTAAAGAATATTCACAAGGAATTTAGCATCACATTGTGCGTATGATATAGGAATTGTCAATTCTAGGTGCCACTTCACACAGAGAGTGTGAAAATCCAGTTCTCAGATATACTGTGTAAATAAACATTCAATTACAGAGTTTGGATGAAAGCCAAAAAACAACATGAAACCTAATCCAGAAGTTCAAAAAAGGAGTCTCTGACGTGGGCTATCTTTGTCTGTGGATGTTCAACTCTAAATATATGTTAACTTCATTTGGATATGCAGAACCAGAAATCAATTTTTCACTGACTAGTCCAAGTACACATAATTTAACACACACCCCACATCAGTGTTTCCTTAGCACTTGGTAGTTTGAACTTTACATGGCATTATAAGATTTTGTTTAAGAAATAAAATCAGGCCTTCAGTTATATTTGCCATGTTATGCATTATAAATAGGGAGTGCAGGATGGGTTGAATAATTTCAGCCCTAAACTTCTCTGAGCCTCAGGTTTCTGCAGGAATACTTTAGATTCACTTATATGATGGTCATGAAGGCCATATGTTACATTATTCAGTGTTTTTTTTTCTCACAATTGTTGACTGAAAAGTCTAGAGAGGTCACATCAGAGATATAGTCATATCTGACTTATTAGGACTTCAGTGACACAACCTTATATATTTATTTTTCAGAGTTATGGTTATAAAATACCACCTTCCAATAGTCCTTTCATGAACTGTTTTCCGTATTAGGTGATCTCCTTTTGCAGAGGTAATCTGCACAGATTGCTTTCTTGGATGACTTAAATGAAACTTTCCCCTCAGAAGAAAACTAGATCCCTTGAAAAGTGAGCCATCAGCTAATTTACATGCAAACTCAAATTGTGGTTGGAGACAGCTGAGTAACAAACTTTGGTGAGAGGACACAGAAAGGTCTTCAGCAATCTCTATTTTTTGATTAATAAAGCCCACTTTTTTTTTGCAACCTCATACATTCTGACTGTAATTACACTGCAGAACTCTTTTTCAGTCTGTCTCATAACATAATCATACCATGCTAGCACACTCTTTAGGCTTGCCACAAACCAAGAGTTCCCCTCAAAAAAATCCCAGAGGAAAATTAGCATGGAAATCTAATAGTCTATCCTCTATTCCAGAAGCAATAATGCTGAGACATAGATTTTTTTCTTTTCCTCTATACTCTTTAGCTTTGTGCATTATTGAAGTAAACTGTATAATTTTTAACTTGTAATCTCTATTGTGGGTTGGACAGGTCTCTCTGTTCTCTGAGGTTCATACATTTCAGAATAGTCTCTGATAATATAGTGCTTCAAAGTTTACACACACAGTCCAAGGTATTGTACCTATAATACACCAAAACTAGACTATGAATTAGAAAAGATGATGTTTATTGACACTGGCAAAATATTCTGTTTGATATTCCATTTAAGTACTACTGATTTAACTTTCATACTAAAAACAAAATGCACTTAAAATACAGTAAATTTATCCCAAAACAAGCAATTAGCTACAGCACAGAACACATCTCATGCATTCAAAGAAATATACTGAGCTTGTTGCCTACACACTTTACCTTTGCCTCTCTGCTTGAAAGTTGGGAGTACGTATTCACTGAAATACTGACCATTTCCACTGAAAGCATAGTATTACTGTAGCTACAAATACCTGGTAGCAAATGTGTCTAACCTGAGCTCAAAGTGCTTTAGGAAAACAGATAACACCAGTCATCAAATTTGGGGAAAAGGGAAACAGGAATCTTTCTGTAGTCCTGGAGTCTAGACTTGATGAAAACTGAATGAGCCTCAGAGGTACCAGTGACCCTCTCCAGAACAACTAAAGTTGTTCTGCTGAAGTCTAATATTTGATTCACTGGCACTTTTCCAAAATCAAAATAAGGCAAAATAATTCCCCCTAGTTAAATTCAATAGACACTTCAAAATTAATGACCATAAAGTTCTAAAATGAAAATAATGCTATTGTGTCCTCAGTGATACACTTTGTTATGAGAAACTGACTGGATCTCTCACTGTGACAGATTTGTTTTCTCACAGCACGCAATTGAGCAAAAGCTTTAATTTCTTGGATCCCTAAACCATCCCTAAACCATTTTTTTTTCTTTTGCGTAGGCATTAGAAACAATTCAGCTTTTTAAACATATAACCAAGACCATAGTGAAGAAAATTTCACTGAGCTGATATTCTTATAAAAACAACAATTTTAGAAAACTTCTATTATGTATGTCTCCTATTATGTGCCAGACTTTGCAAGGAAGACTACATTTCTGACATACCAGGAACTAGGAATATAATTGTTTGCTTTAATATTCAGATAAGCATTAACTAGCTTTTATGGTTTAGATCACACTCAAGGTAGTTGTCATTTCTGTAGGAAATTAATGGGCTACATTGTGAAGGAAGATTATATTTTTTTGAATATTAAAAATAAGATCCAGAGTACATTTTCTGTCATGCTCCTCTCTACTTAACACTGTACTAATCTGATCCCTCTTTTTAGCATAAGAAAACTATCAAAGTCACTGAAGATATCCTATGGGTATGAACATGTAATGCTGAAATCTTCCAATTCCTATTGACTAAGAGCTGTGTCAAAAAACTGACTCGAGTAAATGAGAGTCTTTTAACTACTGCAATGGACTTAGGATCAGACGCTCACATGAGCACCTCGCAGAACTAAGTTTCACAAAATAAAAAATTTAGCTTATTAATGGAAAACCAAAATGCTTTCATTGTGAATGATTTGTATAATATCTTTGCCAGAACAAAGTCACATTCTATGTGTCTGAAATGATTACTTGCTGCTGGTCAAAATTTATCATATGCAATAAGCACACAGCAAAATATTATATACATTGGAATGAAAAATGTATATGATTGATTTTATTAAGTGATATCAAAGGTACTTTTATCATAGAAATTTAAGAATTCTTGTAGGAGTAAGCTTTTTAGACTTTGCTTATAGTTTGCAGAAGAACTATATGAAAAGGGAATCGGGCACATCCTTTGGACTACTCAGAATTGGTGTATATGCTTTTCAATCTATTTTTGCAGATATATTCACATTTTATTTATTTATTCTAAAATTTTTTTTAAAATATTTTAAATTATTTTGGCATATACATCACACACAGCTTTGAAACATATTTTTCATTATTTTTAGTTGTCAGTTTTTGTAATCCATTCATACATTCATCATGATGGTAGAACTAGAGAAAGTCCAAATTTAATACTAAAACAATGTCAAATATGAATACATAACCATCAGAAAATCAGAAAATTCTGTATTGAAATATTTCTCTTCAAAAACTGTTAACATAGCAATGTTTTTATTTCTATTTCCATTCATTCTAAAGTAAATGTAATGAAGCATCAGATAGTGATCTTTCCTGGTGATTTCTTGGTTACTATTAATTTTTTTCACTTTCACACTTAAAATACAAGTTTTTCTTTTTCTATTTTTTTCTACGGTGTCATTCCAACACAGCTCCTTTAAATTTAGCACAGTTTCAACTCTAAAACTGCTTTTTTGATGAAAGTGACTTTCTGTATAATTTATTCTTGTATTTGGCAAGTATCCCTTTTTTTCCAGCTTCCCATGCTTAGGCAAAATAATTCATAGAATCACAGAATTGTTTATGTTGGAAAAGACCTTTAAGATCATTGGGTCCAAATATTAACCTAGCACTGCCACGTCCACCACTAAACCATGTCCCTAAGCACCACATCTACATATGTTTTAAATACCTCCAGGGATGGTGACTCAACCACTTCCCTGGGCAGCCTGTTTCAGTGTTTGACAACCAGTTCAGTGAAGAAATATTTCCTAACATCAGTCTAAACTTCCCCTGGCACAACTTGAAGCCATTTCTTCTTGTCCTATTGGTTATTACTTGAGAGAAGATATCGACACCCACCTCGCTACAACCTCTTTTCGGGTAGTTGTAGAGAGCAGTAAGGTCTCCCCTCAGCCTCCTTTTCTCCAGGCTAAACAAACCCAGGTCCCTTAGCTGCTCCTCACAAGACTTGTGCTCTAGACCCTTCACCAGATTCGTTGCCCTTCTCTGGACATGCTCCTGCACCTCAATGTCTTTCTCGTAGTGAGGTGCCCAAAACTGAACACAGTATTTGAGGTGCGGCCTCACCAGTGCCAAGTACAGGGGGACAATCACTTCCTTAGTCCTGCTGGCCACACTAGTTCTGATACAAGCCAGGATGTCACTGGCCTTCTTGGCCACCTGGGCACACTGCTGGCTCATATTCAGCCGGCTGTTAACCAACACCCTGTGGTCATTTTCCTCTGGATAGTTTTCCAGCCACTGTTTACCAAGCCTGCAGCATTGCATGGGATTGTGACCCAAGTGCAGGACCCAGAACTGAGACATGTTAAACCTCATACAATTGACCTTGGCCCATCAATCTAGACTGTCCAGATCCCTCTGTAGAGCCTTCCTATCATCAAGCAGATCAACATTCCCATCCAACTTAGTGTTGTCTGCAACTCATTCCTCTTCTGATGAAATATTACTAAAATTTGCTTTTTTATCTGGTTATGTTAAGCATTATTTTGAGTTCTAGTATCTCACAATCTGCCTCTCTTTTTTTGTTGTTTTTTTTTGTGTTTTTTTTTGTAAAATCGAAACAATTCTTTTTACCTGGATGTTGGACTGAAGAATTCCTACTTTGTAACATGTCTTACTTTACAATCACCTTCGACTCACCACTCCTGGACCTTCCAGCCTGAGACTATAGTTGACAAAGTTAAGCAAGCAGGTCACTCACAAATATTCTGTTTTCTAGATTCTCACAATAGGGAAGGAAAGAAGGAACAAATGGAAAGAAGAAAAGAAAGGAAGGAAGCAGGCAACCCAAAGAAACTAGCAAACATCAGGGTCAGATCAGACCAGTGAGGTCAACCTTGAGCTTTCCCAACTTCTGTATTAGATAGCTCATATAGTCTTGTATTATTTAGTTTAAAATAAACATTCTATAATAAAATTATAAATACTTTAAAATATAAAAATTATAGGGTATCATTGGTCATCTTTTTTGAAATAACTCATTGTCCTTTGGTTCAGATCAAGATGTCCAGGTCTGCTGACAATCTGGTCCCAGTTACAAACACAGGGCTTTGTAAAATTTTATCATGAAAGACTGAACTCTGAAGACTTATTAACCTCATAGGAAATTCTGTTAACACTAACTTCTTAAGCCTATGAACAACCTTTGAATAAATGATGAGGGGATTATTTTGAGAAACTAACAACCAGGTTTATTTCTGCTGTGGTAGCTTAGAAAAGAGCTTGGCTTTCTTTGCAAATGTGTTAAATATGCTGCTACATTGGGAATATTTTGTTTTGATTTGATATGGATTTTACTAAAGCTGATATGGTTTTAGAAATTTTGGCAAATTGCCATCAACACCCAGAAACACCCGGATGATTTAGAGCATCACAGACACACAGCTGAAAGAATCCAAAAGAACCATGGCCTTAGCTATTTTTTCCTACTGGGATAATCATGTTTCCTGATAATAACCCAAGTCTCCACTGTTCTACAATCTCACTGACCTCTGTACAGATGCATTAATTTTGAAGCTTAAGGGCCCAAGTCCCCTTTTCCATGTAGCACAGGGCAGAAAGCTTAAGCTAGCCAATGCATTACCACAGTTCAGTGAATCCTTGTGCAGGAGCTCAGGGCTTCTAAGTGACATACCCAGGACACTGCATCCATGCCTGTGCTATTTAATTGTATTAATATGGCTATGTTACTTTCAGTTCTGGAGCTTACATGATCAGTGGAAGCTAGGTGTTCTCCATACTGAATTCTAATGTTAATAATACATCTCAGTTTGAAATGTTTTGCAGATGCTGTCTAAATTATAAATTATTCTAAATAATTGTTTTTTTCCAAAATATTGAAATAATAACCTAACTATGCTACCCATTTAAACATATATGAAGAGTCTATACTTTAAGTAAGTGTCTGCATAGTAGATATCAATCCACATTCAGTGTAAAGTCTAGCCACATCTCGTTTCTTTTATACATGTGCACACCCATTTACATTTCCATTTGAACTGCTATTGGCGAGGTGACCTTGGTCAGTTATATAACACAGCAATGTGGCACTGAACCAGCTTACTGAATTTAGTCTAGTCTGAAATATGGTAACTCCTTTCCTCCATCTCAAGCCATTAAGATTTCTTTTCCTCTTCTTTATTTCTGTCTCATCACAATAAATATGGGGGGAAATTGAATGAATGCACAGCTGTAGGTAACGAGCTGGGACTATTGTTTCTTTAATCTAAGCTTTGATGTTAAAAATCACTGTAACAAATTCTATCGGTTTTCACAATTAACCTTTGAAACTGTTGTGTCGCTTGGCCATTCAGAGACAATTTCAGTATTAAATACAGGTGCAATAAGCACTAAAAGAACTCAGTGACCTTGCTGTGGTTATAAACCAAAACTTACAGAAAGATAGATTCTGAATATTACAGCTCTTTAAGAAACAAAGGAATGATGATATATATTGCCTTGTGAATTTTTAAATAGTGTTGAATGTTTGTAATGAATAGGTGGTAGTCATATACCTGTTGGGAATTAGATGGAAAAATAATTCAGTGTGAATGTAATACAGGAGTTTAGTGGAGGACTTATCAGACACTCTAATCAGGAAAGGAATCATCTCTTTGACTTCCAAGTATGGAAGTGTTTGCTTAATTACATAAAGCTGATTCTCCTAAATATGCTGATTCAGAGTGCCTCTATTTAGACATTCAAACAATTCAAATATGAAACTTAATGTAATTAATTAAATTTCCCTACACACAAGTATTTTTATGGAAGTAGATAGATTCACTTCAGTATCACTGGCAAATAGTAAGATATCTTTTTTTTATTATTATTTTAAAAGAGAAATATTATGTTAAAATATGTCCAGTACAGCAGATAATGACTTTTCCTGAAAAATTAATCATGGTCTTTGGAGATGCATAATTCTAAGCAATCTGTAGCAATAGGAGAGTCATTAGAAGCTTTAATATATTGTTTCAATAAACACCTAATAGGCTGAAAACAAAAGAATGAATTGTACCATTTTTTTCTGGTGTGTGTGGATGTCCTTTTTACATACATAATTTTTAAAATAAAATACTAATCATTTATATAAACTCTTGATAAATTAGTGAATAAAATATCAATACCCTACATAATTTCTAAGTAATATCTTATCTGTATTTTAATATAGGACAGCTATTAATTTCATGGCCACGTATATTGTCTAAATTTCCTGAGCTGACACGTCTGCTCTAGAAATGAAGAATGCCAAGTCCATATTGCATCTTTCAAAAGGTGCGGCAACCCATCACTGCAGTAGGCAGCTTGCCATAAATATTAGCAAGAACTAGAGTGAAATTCCAGTAAATGAAGATTAAAAGAAACCACTTTGAAATTGGCTGAGCTGAGCAAAGTAAGGAATTCATGTACCTCTCAGTGTTGTAAATCAACTTATGCTGGACAGTATCTGGCTATTTAATTAACAGCTTCATATTCTGCTAGCAAAAGAAGGGTCACAAGGACAAGATACAGAATGTGCAGTAATTTCACCAAGGTCTGCATTAATTCTAAGGCCAAAATACTGTTTTTTCAATTAATATAACTCCTGAGTTATAATCAGATATACTTTTTTAGCCTCTTCCTTCTTTACTATTTACTTAATTTCCTTTACCTCTTTATCTGTATGTTCCTGTCCACTTCTCGTGTTCCTTCACAGTCTTAGTCTTGTGGTAGCTGATTATGTCAGCAGTTCTTCAGTTTGATGTACAAAACTCAAATAAGTACAAAGTGTCATGAGGCCCAATGGCATTCAAAGCACAGTTTTTAAGCTGTAGAGGCCATCACTTCTGCAGTTAGATGACTAGTTGCAAATGCAACACATAAATGTAGATATTTATTCCTGAGAGCCTTATGTACAAACAAGGATATGTTTGCACATTAGCAAAAATGCATCAAATTTGCATGGAAATATCAGAGACTATTCTCAATCCCAGGGAAAAGCTGTGGTTCTTTACCCTCCCAAGAAAACAGTATTCCTAATGAAAAGTTCAGGATGTTCAAAATTTCAGTGCCCTGGTGTTTTATTAGGTCTGGTACATAAAGCAAACCTTTGCAGATATATGACAGGAGAGTTTGAACAATTAATGTTGAGCTCTTGACTCAAAAAAAATGGTTGACAAGAGAAACAAAAATGGGGTTTATTCTCAGGAAATAATACAGCATTAAAATTAATAGATGGCAGTTATAGATCTCAATCCCTCCAACCAGCTGAAAGAATTGACTCTGCACAAGCTTTCTAATAATTAAGATAAAAAAGGAAGTACATTTTCTTCCAGACATTTTCTGAGAAAAAAGTACAAGTAAAAAGAGATGTCCCCTATCTGGAAATGAAATCAATCTCTCTCTAAAATTAAAGACTATTTTATTGCTATTACTGTTTTTAGTGGAATACTAATCTGAATTGAGAAACTAAGTATTAATTTAAAACAAATAAATAGTACTGGAGATGGCTGCATACTTGATAGGAGCTGGGTTTCCAGGAAATCCATTCCCGTTATTGCTTTAGCATGCTGTGATTGTTGACTGCCACATGCAGATGTACAGAATGATGTGGAAAACTGAATTTTCTTTAATTCTTTATCCTGAATTTTTATCTAAAATAAAGAATGCTGGACCTCCTTAACTGTTTCATGAGGGGGTTATTACATAATTAAAATAGATTCAAAGCTTATGAAAATAGATATAAAAATATGGCTTACTACTAATAAGCCATCAGAAGCACAACATCAAGCACACATAATTTAGGATACTGGCCAAATCAGTGCATGTGTCTAAACCCAACTGAATTAATCAATTGCTCCTACAAAATAAGATTTCTGCTTCAGACATATTCTTGGGGGGTTTTATTATTATTTTTTACTTTCTTTCTGTATTCTAGAAAATAAGCTTCCTAACAGGAATGTTAGCAAAATGTTAATTTCAAACACATCTTAAGGAATATTCACAGAAATCTAATCTTACAACTCTGAACATTCAATTTACTCAATCCTATGGCCATCCAACTAGCTGACAGAAAGTAAAAAGAAATGATCCATGTAGATTATTGTGCATCATCAAAACTGCTTACTTTTGAATAGTTACTTATAACAAATTTATCAGGAACACTCTACAGCTTTAGCATTATTTATAGAACCCTTTCCTTACCAAATCTTTCATTCTCTCAGTATTTCCGGAATATATATGTAAAATAATCTATGGATAATCCTGGAAGTAAGAAAATTAATAAAAGAGTGGAAGAAATAATTTTCTATGTTTTGAAAGGAATAATTTCTATATCAGTTTCCTAGTCTTTAAAGTTAGAGACTAATTGGTTTTCTGATTTTTATTGTTACTACTATTGGCAATTAAGACAGCTTGCTTAAGAGTGAATTGAACATTGATAAGGCATCAATGAAGCAATCAAGAAATTTCTGAATGCTCTCAAAAGCTTGTGGGAAATGAGATTCAAGTGTATTAAAAGTCTTGTTCACACTGTTTAATCCTGGATTCAGTATCTATTCCCACTACGATTGTCATAGTCAGGGTCCACAGTAAAGTCCAAGGTAGCTGGAAGTAACTTCCCAAAAAGAAAGACAGCACAGGAGGAACATCTAGATCCTTGTCTGCTGGTTCCCTTTATAAATCAGTGATAAATTACCTAATATTACTTGACTCCACACTGTGGTGAAAATAAGTCCATACTCCTTGACCACCCATAATAAATGTAGTCATAATAAATAAAGTCATTCTCTCCAACAGTGTGTTAGTATATGACTAAAACTTAATAAAAACAGATATAATGTCAGAAAGCCAAAAGACTTCAGTTCACTGACTTTTTTCTTTTCTTTTAATGCAAAATCTACTATACTGAAAGAGTTGGAAGATAAAGAATAATGAATTATTTGTAGAAACTGTGCCAGAAAACTGATTTGATTGTTTATCATTATATTTAATCATATATTATTGTCTAGATTATCTAAAATATCCCTCAGATTTACACACATACTACAGTAAGAAAATCCACAATAAATGTAAACAAGTTTTTTCCCTTCACTTCCTCATTTTTCTCCCAGTATGGTTATCATGAAAAATCTATATGACAATCACTAGATATATTTCTAATTGTTATTGAAAATTTCTTTGCATGTGAAAACACTAATTAATATAAAACAGAATTTCAAATAATCTGTCAGAATGTCCAGCAGAGATTCTCTAATTTAGAAAATATCTTAGCTAGTAGTTTCATGATTCAGGACATTTATATTGAAAACATAAGACCCAAATTCATGTCACATATTATTCAAGATAACAATTATGCACCATATTTTCATTGGTTTGTTAGCATGAACTTGAGTTTACCACAATCCATTAGTTCCCTGATATAGATCATATCATTGATATGTTATGAAAGATCAGTCTTTCTATGTATGTTTATCACTACTGTTTCCTACATATTTATTTGTCTCTTATTTGTCTGTATACGTGGGCCTATGTGAAAATAAGTCTCAAAGAAACATAGATAAAAGGAACTCACAGTCTTTGGGAAAATATTTCTCTATCATGAATTAGCCCTGTGTTTTGAACATGGGAGAAGAAGATTACCTGTTCTTTTATTGAGTTTCATAATTTCCTACTCTTCTAAGTTGAAGTGAACTGTTCTATCTGGGTGTTGTTGCCTGTGATCACTAAGCAAGTTCCCCAGAAATTTATTGGTGTCAGTATCATTACCATATGTGTTTCCATTGCAATTTCAAACATGATATGGTATCTTACACCATCATAATAAATATTACTTTCACTAAGCGCTCTGTTAAGCATGTATATCCGTCATCTTCATTTTGTTAATATTTTTAATGTAGCACTTTCAAACAGATGACATTCCAGATCCATACACAGCACACAATAAGTGAGGTTATGAATATATTGCATGCTGGTTATTACACATTAATCCCATTTACATATCATAGCAGTCTGAATATTTACCTGGGAAGCTACTCTGCATACTGTCATGCACATGTTGACTTAATTCAAAGAAAGAGGGAAACTTCCATGCAAGGAACAAGTCATGAGACATTTAAATAACAGAATTTGGGTTTTGAGTCAGAAATTATTGGGGCACTCTGGAAGTCTTACAGCACAATTTCTGAGTGCAAAGAAAGAGAAACTAAAGCACTCGAAAACAGTGTTTTATGGTCTTTAAATATTTCGTTAGTTGTGCAACCTTGACTTCACTGACCATAAAGAATTAAAATACAAAAAAAAAGGATCATAAACACACATAGCTCTCCTAGAGGGGAAAAAACAAAAACAAAAACAAAAACAAAAACAAAAACAAAAACAAAAACAATGGATGAAATGCAGAGTTCATCAAAACTAACAAGTAAAATCTGTGGGACATGTACATCTGTTTGCATTACATAAGGATATATGAGGACTGCATTATCCTTATGTAAATGTCCAGTACTGTAAAACATTTACCAATATAATTATGACTGCTCTTGCATATATCTTTTATACTTATCTTTTGGATTGGCAGGTTGGTTTCTTTCCTGAAGATCTTCTCTTTAGTTTTCTCAGGAAATTATTTATCCCAATACCTGGAAATTACTTCAATGAAAAATTTCACTCCTTACTTCAGCAATACTCACTGAAGAACGCTTCTCCTCACAAAGAAAATGCAGAAATAGATAGGAATTGCATTTTAATATGTAATCGTGATATGACTTTTCATTAAAGTACTGGAATATCTTTTTCCTGGATATTTTTGCTTCATTGTCTGTCATGTTTTAGACTTCAAATACCATCTGACATTGATCAGCATCTGAACTGAAATCTGAGTATAATATAAATGATGTAAAGGAAGGTAAAGGGAGAAAATTGGCTAATGCCAAAGGACACTGTTTAAACTTATTTTTATTGTCAGATCTCTTCATTTTTCATTAAGATCCCTCCAGATTTATGTGTCTGTGTGTATGTTTCTTGAGCTCAAGTAGGCTTCCTTGCTGAACATACTTCCTGATGTGAATATCTTCCAACTCAAAAGCACTTTATTTATGTAAGGTCCAACAAAAAACCTAGTAGACAGTGCTCTGAATGCCTGAAAACCTCCTAACCCACATCCAGGTGCTATAGACTAACTGTAATTTGACATCTAACATTGGAAGGTTTTTCATAAGAATAAAATACAGTATGTCTTAGCTTCAACAGTTTGAGGAAAAGTGTAGGAGTTCTTGTTATACTTTTCTTCCATTATCTATTTTATAACAGATCCTGTGAAAACATATCATAAAAATTACAGCAAAATATTAAAAACAGTGAGTGTAAATTGAGTACTTGCTTCAGGACAAGTGACCCTTCTGAAATGGTAGACAAGAGAAATAAGTTTTCTGACAAATACCCGTTGTTAAAGTTTTGTATAAGAGCACCAATAGCTGATGAATCTTCTGAATGAGTTTCCAACACCCTGTCCATACTATCTATAGACCTTCTTTCTATCTTCTTTGAATTGTTCACCATCTTTTCACCCACAATCCAAAGTTATGTGTTATCTGAAATAAACTGAGTATGCTAACACTGGAGAAAATACACAGAGAGTGTCAAAACGAGCTGGAACCAGGATGGTGATGGGAATGGTGCCTCTCGTTTAGGTCTTGTTGAAGGATGAATCTGTTACAGTCCTTCTCAAAATACAGTTTCAATATGCAGGCAACCTACAGGCACAGACAGCTGGTCAAAGGTTATATTACCTCTAATAAAGGCTCCTTTAAACTCTCCAGAAGAATCGCTTGCTTGTACCTGTGTCAGTGAACTAGACCTCCCTGACCATTAACCTAAGTGACATGGTGCTTGTGTAAATATGGCTAAGTTCTCTTCTCCCCACCAAAATTAGTGGTTGCACCCAAACTGCCTAGTGATGAGTTCACCTGTGACGTGCTCTTCTCAAGTTGTGCCTTCTTGTGGTCTTGCACTGGTTGGCACAAGTGGAGATTAGACTGTGATAGCAGTTTAGCAGATCATGGGCTGTGCCTCTGTCCTGCTTTCTTCAACAGTATAGATGCAGCCTCTTTGTCAGCTCCTGTTTTGCGAACAGCTCCCTGAAAAATACATTTCTCATACATTAGCATGTTCATGAGTGATTTCTCTCATTCCCATCCTTAGCTACATAAGTCTTGTAATTTAGTCAATATTTGAAAATGGCAGTCTCCCATCAGTCAGGTCAGGCCATCATTTCTTAAAGAACTCTTACCTGTTGACTTAGAGGCACCACTGGGTTATGTTCCTTTCATTTCCTTAGTAGCTCTGTTATTGAATTAAACTAACAAATATATTGAGAAGCCATGCCAGTCATCATCTAACATGTTCATGTCATACCTGTGGCCATAATTCATAACTGAGTTACCCATCCTTCACAAATCTTGTCATTGTTTCTAACATTGATAGTAAGGCACTTTCATTATCACTAACACACCATTTATAAGAAATGTCCTCTCTTTGCAGCACTTGAGAGTGCCCAAAGAATAACAAATATTGGTTATTTAGTATTTAAGTGACAGATATAGGATATTATTATTCCTATGAAATCTAGTAATAAAAAGACAGCCATGACAGGTAGATCAAACTGACACCAAAATCTCCAGTGTGACTTGTACCATAGAAAGAACTGACCTAATTTTTATCTCGTCTTTCATGACTTTCCCTTTTTGGAGGGTGGAGGAGAAGCTTTTGAATAATCATTCTTTATTTAATCAGTTATATATTTTCCAAAAAGACATTTGTCAAAATAACTGCCTAAGCAGAAGATTCTAAATCCCTAAGTATTTAGAAAGGGTATGCTATATCATAGCTTTGCATATGCTTCAAATTAAGACATGATTCTCACCAGTGTATGTCTGTTACCAGATTAGTGTAGATCATTTTTTCTCATTGGAATGGACCCCAGAATAGCAGTGGTCAGGATATAAATATGTTTTGACATTGCTATTTATCTAGAAACCTTTCATCTTATGCAAAAAAATCAAAGTGAACTTCAAATTAGATGTTAATATTGCTGCAGTAAAACTGACTAAACTGCAGTAACAGTAACTGCAGTTACTATATAATATTTACTCCCATAAGAAATGAGAAGAGAGTTTTACAGAGAGTAGGTATGCTAGTATTTAATAAAGCTCAATCATAAACACATTAAAGATGCTGAACGTGCATCTTGAGCAAACAACGGAATTCAATTTGACTACGATTTCCAAAACTTATTGATTAAAAGAAAAAAAAAAAAAAAAAAGCCACGATTGGCATGTATTTGGGGAATGGAATGGCTTGTGAAGTGTGACAGCAGCAGCAATGCTCGTATGTCTTAGAAAAAAACCATGATGTTCAGATGTTAATTCAACAGCTACTATCTAAAATGTAATCTTTTGCATCTTATGCAATTTCATATTTTACTTCAGGGTTTCAGAGAATTGAGAATTGATTAATTCTAGAATTTAGTGTAAGGTTACACTCCTCTAAATGAAAAATGAAACTGTGACAAATAATATTACAAAGTCTAAGACAAATATTAGATTCATCTTAGATTCTTATTACCTAGTATTAACAAATTCACACTCACTGTTGATTTAGATAACATTAGGTTTGTACACAAATTTGGTGGCACAAATATTTTTTCAGAATCACAGGAAGGGACCTCTGGAGGTCATCTGGTTCAAACCCCATGCTCAAGAAGGTCCACCTAGAGACAGTTACCCAGGACCATGTCCAGATGGCTTTTGAATACCTCCAAGGATGGAGACTACGTAACCTCGTTGGGCAACCCGTGCCAGTACTCAGTCACCCTCACAGTGAAAATGTGTTTCCTGATGTTCAGAGGGAACCTCCTGTGTTTCAGTTTGTGCACATCACCTCTGACTGCCCATAAAGGAAATCACTGTTGAAGGAATATCATATTTATCAGGCAGATCATGTTAAAAAAAAGCAGAAGGACCTTAATTATACTAGATCACCTATGTTTTGCAGAAAGATTACCACAAAAAAATGCCACTGGCCTCTGCTACCAGCATAAAAAACTCCACCTTGTTTAAAATACTATTTCCTTTTAGTCATAGACATTAATATTATTCTGTATAAGGGTTATTTAAAAAATTATTAATTTTGTGAAAACGTGTTAAATAATCCAATAATAACCTTTCCTCTGACCCTTAAATATAATTATCAACAAACAGAGAAGGGTTTTTTTGTACAAAGGCAGTCAGGAGGAGTACTTGCTTCAAAACATACATCACTGCAATAGCCCCTCTGACAACCACCAAGCTTTGAAAACAGTGGTCTTCAAGGTCTGTTGCACATCGTACCTTCTAATTGCAGAACAGCTAACATTTCAGGCCTTAATTTCCAAAAAAGGTCAGTATAGACAACTCTTCTGCTTTATGCTTCTTCCTTAGGGGTCTGTTATCTAGCAGAAGTCATCTTCATTTAGAATGTTCATAAAGAAATGATTTTATTTCACAAACTTATTCATCTACCTTTTCTAAACTTAGTTTTCCCTAATAGAAAGAGAAAGGATGGGAAAGTGCTAGTCTTTCTTTTTTTTTAAAAAAAAAAAAAGTCAACTTCTGAAAGATTTGACTGTAATAAAAACATACCATATTAAATATTGAATTGATAGACACATAAACTAGTGCAGCAGTGATGGTATAAATTGATGCAGACAGTGCCCTTCCTTCTATATTTCCACCACCGATTATGACAAATGTCAAAACTTTCAAAATATGATATCACAGATATAAACAACTTGGCTAACATTACAAGTCATTTCTCAATTCTCTGAACTAATAGTCATATAAGTGCATTATCTTCTTCTAAAGCTCAATCAGCAGGAGGAACTGAATTCAGGGGACTACTTCTTTGTGAAGTGTGAACATGCCTGAGGATCTGGAGTTTAAATTTGATTATTATACATTAACATGATGGAGCTGGACACTGGAATTCTCCATTATGAGGTGTGGTAAATCTTACCCAAACTATCTTATGGGCTAATTCAGTCTGAACATAACAACTCCACTCATGGAAAAGGATATCATGGATTTTGCTCTAGACCACACTTGTGAAGCATATTCAGGTAGTTAACCCTGTGAACCTCTGTGAAAGCACTCAGACCAATGCAATGCAGAAAAAATAAGGTACAGGCACCTAACCAGCTACTTATGTGTTCCTGTTTTGTTCTGCCGTCTCCCAGCATCAGTGATTTGCACGCCATGCTGAGTTGCAAACAATTGGGTACTGGTGATACTATTTCAAAGCGTTGTCTATGTGCCTGCCATAACAGGATCATCTTTCTGTAAATGACTTCTGTGAATACTTAGAAAAATTAACAATGACTTTCATTTATCAATGAAACTTTGAGTGTTCAGAGTTTCCAATCATATGCAACCTTTTTTTTTTTTTTTTTAATCATTTTCCTTGTAATGAACCCCAAATTCAAGATGACAGAAAGAGCATATCATGGGTAAATTAACAAGTTTATAGTTGGGTATACTGTTTATCTCATTTTTGCAAATTGTTTGCAACATAGAACATAATGATCTCCCAAAATCCCAAACCACTTCCTCAAGTCCAGTTATACATAAATCATCTTACAATTGTTGTTTCTTTCCTATGAGGCTGTTTCTCATTTATTCCTTCACAATGCTGTAGATCTTGCCTGATATCATATGTCTTAGCTGTAAAGGTGATATTTCCCTTCCCTGAGAATAATCACAATTAGAGTTGTTTATGGGGCTGATCTACTGCTTTTTACAAGTCTGTTTTCTTCATTTTAGCTTTTTTATTGAATAAGCATTCCATCTTCTCTACTGACATTATTTAGCAGTATATCACAGCTAGTGACTCTGTTAGTGTCAAAATGATTGCATATGAGATGAAATAAGCACAGTATACATTATAATGTATATTATATCTTCCCATATATTGTCTTAGGGATGTAGTCAATGGTAGCAAAACCAAGAGTGTGTTTAATTATTGTTGCACTAGTTCTAATCAAATAAACCCAAAAATATCTCTCTAAATCGAAAAATTATATTATTAGGAAAATAAAATTAAAAGATCATCATTTAGTAGAGCAACGGATATCACTTCAGGGTAAAAAAATAAAATGTTTTGCTTAAATATTTATTCCAGATTAGTTTTTAAAGAAGCAAGTGAAAATTGCTGAAATATTTTTGCATTGCAAACCATGAGTTGTAAACTTGGTAACAAGTACAGAGCTCTGGGCCTGGTATAAACCTTATCTTTCTTTGTTGCCATGCTACTGGCAGAACCTAAATAAAAGGTATAAGACGAAATCTTACTTCACATCATCTATCTTTTTACTTCCCAGAAAAAAAGACAGAGATACAATTTATTGATAGACATGTGGTCCAGTCCCATTAGGAAGATATCATTCACTTCAGAAATTCAGAATTTCTGAGTTCATAATACACTGTGAGCATGCTCTCAGTCTTTCTTGATAAGTAACTGACTCCTTTCAGTAACAATTGGCAGAAGCTATTAGTTCTTATCAGTTCTTGGTTCAACAGTTCCTAAACTATGTCCTGCCTTTTTTCCAGTTTCATGTGAGAAAGTACTGTGCTATTTGGAATGCTCTAATTAGCACAAGGCATGAAGCTTTTGTAATACAAGACTGGTAAACATAAATATGTGTAATGATTATATATATGTTTTTAAGTGTGTTATGTATGTGTGTGGTTATAAGAATGTAATATTGGGTATAGATATGCAATGTATGCATGTTATATGCATAAAATACATAAATTGCTCTATCATATAGATTATATACACAATATATAGAATATAAGACATATAATATATAACATATGTAAAATATAATAGTATGAAATAACCTATAAAGTTATTATACTATAAATATGATTATACATAATGTATTGTCTACTTTTTATTTTCTATTATGTATTATGTATCATATATATTTTGTATTTTCTATTCTATGTGCTATGTGTTATTACAGTATATAAATTATTATATTGTATATATATATTCATATTAAAAAATATACTTCACAAGGCTAGAGGACAATATATAATGCTAGAAAATGCTGGATAAGTTTTAGAACTGCTTAAGAAATTTTATCCAGCTCCAATGGCTACCTCAACATCAACTTAAAGCTGGTAGGAGACATTAGAGAGGTCTTAGAATATTTTGTGTGACTGAAGGCCACCCCCCTGAACAGGATGACTAAGTCTCATTTCATGCACTTCCAAACTGAGGAGCTAGTCTGAAAATTCTGAAGCTTTGTTGGCTTATCACTCATCCTTAGGGAGTATCTCACTCACTGTTATTTCAGAGAGCAATTAAGTAACAGAGGTAGCAGACAGACAAAAGCATCAGGACTAAGTAAAGAGGAGTACACCAAACTGCTCTGCATTGGAAGTTCTTTGCTCTTTATGTTTGTAGTACCTAAATGTAAAATGCTGTAACTAACACATCGAAACTATAAATTGGTATAAATTGATGAAGGGTGGAGGTGGACAATCAGAAGCTAAGTGAGTACAAAGACCTGTTTTCAAACTGCTTACATGTCCTTTCTTAGCCATTACAGATTCAATAGTGCTATATCAGAGGTCACTAGGGAGAGCTTAGACTTTTTACTATGCATCTTTCTGTGGCTTCCCCACTGATCCCTCAAAGCCACACAGAGAGAGGATTTGTAGTGCCCAATCTAGAGACACTAATCACCAGAGACTCCTCTGATATTGCAGGATTTATTCCTGCCTTACAGTCTGCCCTCTACCAGAAAGACATCAGATGGAGCAGCCTCCCTGTTTACCCAATTCATGAGGATACTAGTCACAAAAGGATCTTGAAACCTTCTTTGAAAATGCACTTGACCTTTCAGATCTTTACTGCTGTGTTGGGTTAGAGAACTCCTTTGGGGCTGGTGTGCAACCTACGTGTACTTGGGTTCATTAGAAAAAGGGGAGTTCACATGGCTCATCTCTGTTGTTTGGAAGTGCATTAAACATTTGACGGGTCTAAAATAAATACAACAACCTATGTTCTATTAAAACAGAAAGAATTAGACCTTGTTTACAAATATTTGGAGAAACAATTACAGAAGCATTTAAGGAACCAAAACCAAAATGCACAGAAGGGAAATGACTGAAGGTAGGTGATGGCTTCTATTTGCCATTACAGGACAGCACAGATTTTATGCTATGTTGAGCAACCATGTGTAATAGCTTGGATGCCTTAGGGATTCTAAAATAGTTCTATATGACCCCGTTTATGTTATGGATTCCTACCCAAAGTGTCGCAAAACTCTTATTCTCATTGTTACATCTGGATTTGTCATCAAATACTTCAGAAGAACTGAGGTCCTTGTTCCACAGGGCTGCATTCCTCCCCAGGCAGTATTACTGATGTATTTGTTTACTCCTAGATGTACTTAGGGCTTTTATTATTTCTGCTAAAGCTCTAAAGCATGTCTGAAGAACTCCCTTATTTCTCTACTCAGTCAAGAACCTCTTAGTGTTCTCATGTAGTTTTCAGTTGTTCTCTGAAAAGAAATGCCTGTGGCAGTAACTTTCTGAGCAAAAAAGACTGGAAATGTCTGACACCCCTCCTGTTTACTTCTAGCCTCAGGAAATCAGTTAACTTGTGAACAATAAATAGTCTGAATACAGAGAACACTGAAAGAGAGCAATGTCACTTTGAGGAGAGATGTTGTCTCTACATCTATTCGTCTTGCTTCTGATTTTGGAAAAAAAAAAAGTAAATGGAGTGGTATATGGGTGGAGCTGACAATAATGATGAGAATTAGGAATGAAATGAATGGAAAATCCATCCTGTGTATAAAGCAAATATATGCAAAACAAAGGATGAACATGTATAAACATTTTTATATATGTGGTCCTCATATAAAGGAAATCTGTATGTGTAGTACTTCTTCAGTACTACAGCGCATACATACATAGAAGGATACTGGCTGGTTTTCTGTGCAGAAGATGCACTGTATCAGGTATACACTGACAGATTGTATGTGTCATTGCTTTAAATGAGAAGTGCCTCTGACTACGTTATAAAGGATTTGAGATTGTTTGCCAGTTTCAGTCTGCATAATTCTGTGAATTGTATGACTTCAGATAGCATAGGGAAAGGTGACAGGTAATTTTATAAAGCTAGACCTTATCATTCCTAAAATATCAATAATCTCACTCATCACTGACTGACAGTGAGAAAGTGGACCTCTGAAGCTACACTGCCTGATCCACTTTGCAACATGCAGTGGCTGAGCTGAAGTTGAGCACTAAGCATCAGAGAATCAGGGGTTAAAGACTATGACACTGCCACAGAGTCAAAAGTAGCTGCAGTGTACCAGACTACCAGAGCAACACAATTTAGCCAATAAAATTGTCTTTCTTATCTAAACAAGTATAATTATCTGTCAGTGTTAATTATTGTGTTGGGGTCTATATTAATGGAATCCTATCATGTAGCTTTTGTCACCTATAGCTCTGTCTTGTTCAAATTTTATGCAAATCCTCACCCCCATGCATAAAAGGATGCTGTCAGGCTGTGTTTCTAGTTCTGTAAGAAGACATGCATTTACCAGGGATAAGGTTACTAATAAGTGTTTCTAAAATTTTTATGTTTACTTTCAATAAAAACACTTCTGGTCTAAGATTTAAACATATTCCTGCTGTGTTTGGAGCCTAACTGTTGCAATGTTGTGTCACTGTTAGTGGAAAGCCTTGTACCACCCTCCTGCATATAACCCAGGGATAACACTCACACATTTATTTGTCCTTGATAAGAGAAATACAAGATAAACAAATCACCGTTAATAGTGAGAGATAATTGGGCTCTAAAAATCCCTTCATTTATGACAATCGGAGCTGTTGCATCACAGAAAAAAAAAGATACATATTCTAATAGAAGTTATTTTCACCTTGTAGTTGTCCTTTTAAGTAATGTTATGGTGGTATCATAACAATGCTCAAGTTCACTACTTTGTCAGCAAGAAAATATAGAATCACTGCTTAAAATACTGCAAGCTCCTTTTTTTTTTTTACAAGAAACAGTCCTGCAAGTGACAGATACAGAGCACACAGGGCAGGTATGAGACTACATGTGGTATGAGATTTGTGACTGTTTTGGGTTCTTATTCTGATCTGCTCTGTCCTTGTCATCTTTGTCAGTTCCTGCTATGGTGAGCAGGGGACAAGCTTCAGAATGTGGTGAGGTCGTAAGCAGTGAACTCCTCAAGTCCATGTGAGGAGAGGTTGCAACATGGAAAGGGAGCTCATAAAAAATAAAAATACAGTGTCACTCAGCAGACCAGGGGCAGAGCAGGATCAAAACCTCACTCTTCAGGCACATTGGCACTGGGTTTATCAGTACTAACTGATAAGCATTGTCCATTGTTTGGACATCCACACTTAGTTTGTTTAAAAATTTTAATCAGCCTTGCCTTCAAAAGTTGTCTTACAACCTTCACCCAAAAAAGCCCTGGGACTTGTCTTATTTCTTCCAGGCAAGGATATATTGCAAGAAGATAAGAGCAGTTTCTGTAGTCTTGTGTGGTTTAACAGGCTTCCTGGAAGTTTCTGTGTAGTAATTGTCACAAATATGTGAATAATTTATTACATTACATTTCAAAGAGTTTGGGAAAGAAAACAAGAATGTGTCCTCTGGCTTAAAGGTTCTATAAGAAGCCATGTTTCTTCATTTTATCTGTCCTAAATATCTGATATCTACCCACAGCCTTCTTTTCTTCAAATAAATAGCTTGCCCTGTCTAAATGTTAAAAAAAATAATTTCCCATGAATATCTTCCCATGAAGATCTGGAAGATTGAACACAGCATAAAACAAGACCTCAGTAGGAGTGCTGTATCACCAACACAAAGCTGAGTCATTTTGATTTGGGTGTAACAGTTTTATTTATGGTAGTTTCTTATTCATGTGAGTGACTTGTGTGACTAGCTGCTGAAAGGAATAGTTAACTAAACTATTTGCAAATCAAACAATGTATTATTGTTTTTTTTTAAATTCCAGTCATTCACTAAAGTGATATTCAGGAATGAGAAGCTTTTGAATTCTGTCTTCTTAGATTGCAACAGACAAAGGGGCTCATTATGAGCTTTGTTCCTGTTAAGCTACCTGATTAGGGACTTCTAGAAATTGAAATATCATTTTAATTCAAAAACCATAAACATCATAGTTATTTTATCTACCAATTAATTTTCTAGTCTATCCAAAAAAGACCCCAGATTTGTTCCTATGTCTGACAAATAAGATAAGAATTGCCTACCAAGCATCTATTTTAGAAGAAGGCAATGTTTGTGGGATGAAGTAACTTGGGTTCAACTATCAAGTCTACTTTGCATTTCCTATTCATTCGAGCAGACCTCTGAATTATAGAATTATAGAATTTAGGTAGAAAGGGACTTCTGCAAGTCCCTAATTCAACGTCCCTTTTCAAAGCAAGTCTAACTTTGGCTAGATGAAGTCATTCATGGCCATATCCATCTGAGGTTTGAAAGTGTCCAGAAAGGAGATTTTACCACCTCCTGCTCTAATGGTAAATATTTTTTTCTTGCTTGTCTCTTACTAAAATTTCCCTTGTAGCAACCTGTGTCCTCTGCCTCTTGTTTTACTCTGCACCTTGAGAGGTGTCTGGGTGCATCTACCCTAAAACTTCTCTAAGGACAATTCTGATTCAGCATCCTCCAAGCCCTCTCTT
This sequence comes from Tyto alba, assembly GCF_018691265.1. Classification (NCBI taxonomy): domain Eukaryota; kingdom Metazoa; phylum Chordata; class Aves; order Strigiformes; family Tytonidae; genus Tyto; species Tyto alba. The sequence continues at coordinate 28,200,436 of NW_024881330.1, read as the reverse complement.
CTCCTGGTTAGCCCCACAGGTCACAGGCTTCAGGCCCTTCACCACCTTAGTGACCCTCCACTGGCCTCTCAACAGTCTCATGTCACTTTTGTTATAGATAGAGGGTATTATTGGGCACTACATCCTGGGTATTGGGTTGCATTCCAGCTCTTGTAAGGGCTGAACAGAGGGATCCTGTTCTACCTCCACTCTTGGACGTCTATAAGCCCAGACTGGGTAAGACCCTGAACACCTTGGTCTGACCTCACAGCTGACCTCCTGCTCCCATCCTGAATTATCTATGTCCCTGTGACTGCACTCCTGCTGATGCAGCCCAGTAGGCAATTAACCATGGCCACCCCAAGGGTACATGCCTCTTGTCTCATGCCTCTGCTGCTCTTGGGAAGAAGAGATAATAAGAGGTATAATATGCCTCTGTCTCATTTGTGGGTACATTCATTATGTTTGAGTAATGATGGAGACCCAGAAATCTGTGAACAGACAGAGGGTTAACTAAGGGCTGAAAATGTAGAAATGACTAGGCAGTGCATGTTAAATATGACATATGCAACAATAAGGTTATTTCTTTCTCATTAGAAAAACAGTTTCAATTTTATTTTTCTGTCAACATCTATTAAACTGAAGATGATTCCACAATGTATGAGTGACAGTTTATTTGTCTGTAACAACACTGCTTTCACTTCCCTTCCACCTTTTTTTTTTCCTAAATGAAAATCAAATCACAATTTTTTTAGTAAGTTTCTGACCTTTATATGACCCTATATTTACTTGCCAAACACATGCTAAGGCAGAGTGAAATTGCTTTTATTTCTGATGTAGAACTACATGCTCTGTGGCCAAGTACTTTGTTAAGAAATAATACCTGGTCCATTTTTCACTTTTGTAAAAAGAACAAAGAATCTGTTCATTTTCCAGAAATGAAAAATGGACCAGGCAATATTTATAACATCTGCCAAAACTCTGGCCAGGCCTGCACCTATAGCAGCTTTGGAGCAAGGATAGTGTTGGCTGTATTTCCTCAACTCCTCTGTGCACGCATGTAGGAATTTCTAAATATGTTGATGGCTTTTTGTATGTCAGTAATAAAGGGAAGGAGAACAACATAGAGCAATTAATAATGTTACACATCCATGCACTATTACAAAGCCACTAAAAGATTCAATGAGTGATTAATCAGCTGAATGGTTCATTTTCCTTGCAGGTCTAATGCACAATTAATATTGATTAATGAACTAATTACTTTTTTTGTAAAAATATAAGTTGAAATGAACAAAGTTATTGTCAGTCTGCCACCAGATTGTCCCTATGAAACTAATAAAAAATGCAAGCCAAGAATGTGAAAAAAAGAAATAAAGATAAGTGTAAGAGTCATCAGGTCACAGAGGGGAAATTTATCAACTCTTGTGATCTAAAATCTATGACTATGAAAAAAAGTATCTTTATATTTTAAATTTCTAATCACAAGTGAGACATACAGGACCTTGCTGACAGCAGGGAGCCCACAATGGCCATTGAAACCCAAACACACTCCCTTGCTCTAGGGTTCGAAGGATTCCTGATCCTATGGCAACATCTTAGAAAAGTGTGAGATGTCCCCAAAATTGAAAGACGGTCACAGAAACTGCTCTAAAATCTATGGAAGAGATGGACACCGAGATATCTTCTATGTGATCACTTCAAGGATTCCTGTAGGACCCTGGAGCAATATTAAACTCAATACTCTGCTTCAACACGCTCGGCTTTCTTACTTTTGTTTGCTTACATAACCATGACGCTTACAAGGTCAAATCACTGATATTTTATATAGAGTAGGGGGTAGATCCTGAACACAGCTGTCATTTCTATCAAATCCATTTAGGATTTAATGAAATCCTTTTTCAATTAACTCCTTCTCCCACAATGAGGGACTCAATTCCAGTGCCCAATGTGAAATAACTCAGCCTAGAGAAGGCACTAGGAACCAGAGAATATCCTCAGGTAGATGCCAAGTGTCTGACTGAACTAGTACAAAATACTTAATGTGATTACTGCAAAGTATCTATCAGAACTATGCAAAGTTGGTAATTATACTAAAGAGAAAAACTTGGTGACAGAAATAACTTAGGAAAAGCAGCTTGTTGGCTGGTGAAGATTTTAGTGTTCCTCAAACCCAGTGTCACTGCTTTTTACACATATGAAACTTGGTCTCACCTATCCAAGAGTCAGTTCTGAACCATTAATGAACTTAACAAAACTCCTCTTGCTTTTAGTGGTACTTGCCTATAAAGACACTCAGGCCTGATGAAGCACAACAAGCAGTAGTAAGTTAATAAAGAGAATTGGGAAAGGTAAATAGGAAAAGAAGAGATGAAAAGATGCTTTATGCTGCTGTGTGCAATTAAAGTTGAAATACAAGGCCTTCAGCAGCAGGAGCAAAGCATAACACATCAGGTTTTTATTTTTTCTTTTAATTCTGCAATTTATTTTATTTTTTTCTTTTAATTCTGCAATTTTCTTTTAATTCTGCAATGTTCTTTTCTTTGTCTTCCCCCCAGCTCAACAGAAGCTTTCATCAGTGTTCAGAGATATCTGTGACTCCTTCAGGTTTCAGGTCTTGAGAAAAGGTCAACAAAAGGCAGGAGAAAACATTAAACTCCTTATTTAGTTTTTCGGATCAAATATAAAACTAAAGAGTTTCCCAGTATCCACAAATTTCTGGAGAAAGCAATTCTGGGTAGAGGGGCAGGAGGTCTTAGACACCGTTAATCTCTGCTCCGGCACACCTCCCCCCTCCTTTCTTCCTCCGTTCCTCCACTGACCTTGGTGTTCACGCAGCTGCAGCAACTCCTCCTCACAAGTCCCACTGCCCGTCACCACGTCCCTTCTTAAATACGTCATCGCAGAGGCGCAGCTGATTGGCTCAGGTTCCAACAGAGGTGGGGCAGGCTTGGAGCTGGGGGAGCTTTGAGAAGCTTCTCACAGGGGGCTGCCGCGATAGCCCCCGCCGCCACCACCAAACAAAAACCCCCACCACTCACTCAGCCCAGGACAATCATCCATGAGGGAGAAAATCTACTGATTTTTAATGAGCTGCTCCTGATTTATTTGAATGAAAGTCTAACTTCCAGCTACTCCTCTAAATTCAGTTCATGATGTTTTGTATTTGTTTTCCATAGGTACCATGATTCCCATTCTCCAATACCCTCAACATTTACCCTTACCATATGTTTGCAAAATTTCTTCCATATTTCATGACATCTGAAATTTGGTAGCTGTCCTTAATAGAACTGGAAGCTTGCTATAGTATGTCCTGTCTTCAGACTTTTCAGCCTGAAGTCTTCCACATAAATGCAGAAAATGCCTTCAATATTTCAAACACAAAGAAATTTAATAACCTAGAGGAAGCTTTCTAACCTACTCCATGCTACATGGAGTAGTGACAGTCAAGAAGTAGTTTATTAACTGCGAACAGACCTTGACTATAGAAGAAACCTATTGCTGATAATGGCACAAAACTTTTAAAACAATCTTAATTATTGTAGAATAGCAGATAACCAGTCTGACCCTTTACATTGTTAGTTTATGACCCTTATCCTTCAGATCTCTAGTATTTCCTAACACTGCCCTCATAGTAACTATGCTGAGCGTTACCACAGCAACAAGTCAAGGGTTAGAGACGGCAGGAGAACTGATGCTCACAAATATATTTAGTGACACAGTGAACTGCTGTCATAATGAAAACCAAGGGAATGATCACAGGAATGCAGAGACTACTGAGATGTCTGTTTGAACGCAAAACAATTTGTGAAATTTCACTGAGCAATCTCTGTTAAAATAAGGAAGAAAATAGGTGGCATTATATTAGATTGTGTCATCTCAATTATCTAACTTTTAATAAATAGTGCAAGAATATGGTGGTAGGATTTCACATCTTCTGAAAGGAGGCAGGAGGATTCTCCTTATCCTTGCTGGTACCTTTGGTAGCATCTGCAACAGCTGAAGTTTAAAAGGGTACACAAAAGCAACTTTACTTAGCAGATCGTCATGAGTATATACTGGACCAAATAGAGAAGACAGTGTAAATACAAGAAAGTAGATATCGGTATATTAAAGATAAAAAGAATTCTGCAAGACTACATACAGAGAAGCACCTGTGGGCATAAGGACCATCTGTAATACAGTGCTGGGAAATAAATTCATTTGAACAAGAACATCAGCAGCACGAAGTGAGGCAATGAATCTGACAAATGGCTGGTGTGGGTGCATATCCGCTCCCAACTGGGGAGGTAGGAACACTCCAGGTTATAGTATCAGCCGAAAAGCACACAAAAGCTGTCTCTATGGATTAGAGAACTGAGCAGAGGAAAGTATCACGTCTGTCTCGCTGAAGGATTTACTGACAATTCTCTTTGCCTTAATGGCAGTGGCAGGAAAGCCCAGGGATGGCATAGCTGTCTACTGGCCCTTCCTCCCCACAGCGCTTCCAGCACTGGGAGGAGGAAGAGTCCGGGGCACAGGGAATGCATGTCAAGAAGGGGCTCTAATTCAGACTTCCCCCTGAAAGAAGAGGAATAGAGAGTCACAGAAATTGTGGGAAGCTGCTATGCCACTCTCAGTGTTGTCAGCACTGAAAATACACCCCAGGGTACTTTATTTTTCAGTGATTTCACTGTGAAAGTCTATCTTTCAGAGAATTGGTGCTCAATGGTTTTTGAAAGTCAGGTCCTTTGATGTGCATTAAAATGAACACCAGTATTCTGAGGCATTTAAAGCACCAAGTCACTTCTGAAAAAGTTTATTAAGCCTTTGTATCCATATATACACACTTAGCAGCCTTGGACATTGGCCACAAAAATGATTACAAAAGCCTTAAGCACTTTTAAAGCCCTGACTCTCAGTGACTGGAAAGTTTATAACCTCTCTTGAGCCTTGTTGGTGGAAACATAATGAAATACTGCCCTGGTGCACAGCTGACATTTTCAGATGTGTGGATCTTAAGTTTCCCAACATCCTTGATTTTTACAAACAGGAAGACTCGCTGAAAATCCTTAGAAAATTTTTCTTTAACCCTTTTATATTCTGCAACATTAGTTACTGCCGTTGAATTTTCTTCACCTTCTTTGAGGCAGGGGTATCAACTTTACCATGGGCTCTTTGCCTATGGTCTGACTTGCAACAGAAAGTTGCCATTATTGTTTTATGCCATGCATCACGCAGTGTATTTGTTGAATTAAAGTCACAGTACTAACAAATTAGTGGAATAAAAAAGCATAATAGTGATACCATGCTACAATAAAGGTGAAGAACTGGGCTCAGGCATATGAACATCTCCTTTAAAACTGGGATTAAGGAGAGAAAAAGATAGCAAAGGAATGTATAGAAGCAGATTGAACAGTTCAATACTTTGTAGAGTGATGTGGGTTGACTTAGTTCTACTGCATTACTAGAGAGTAAATAACACCCATACAGCTTCTGAGCAAAATACTCCAGTAAGTAGTTACTATTTCCTAGAAATGGATTGAGCCCAGCATGAGCAATATCTAAAATAGCAGTAACAGCAAGTCATGGTAAAATCCAATTGTTTACTCAATTCCGTTCTGCTTTGCTCTGCTGTGAGCCCTGTTGAAACCTGCCTGTAATGAAACAAAAGACCTACATAAACTTGGATTTAACTCATTTGAAGGAGTTAAGGAGAATGCTCACTTCAGTTTAGCAGACATTCATTCATTCATCCTCATCTCACTGGATTAACAGCTGTAATATTCCCAAATAATAGACATGCAATAGCAGCATGCTCATGCAATTAAAGCAATGTTATAAAGATAGCTGGAGAGTGTAGTGACTAAGCAATGTTATTTTAATTATGTATTCCATTACTGTCCATTGTTAAACAGGAAGTATCATGCAGTCATTGAACAGGAACAGAACATTTCAGGTGCAAGGCAATACTTTTCAGAAGTGACAGGATGGAACTGCAAGGGCATAAAAATACTGTGAATTGTTTCTCTCAGATACCAACATAATCAAGGGATTAATATTCCCTGAAATTAGGTGAAGTTCAGGCAGATACCTATGAAGTTGCAGAGAGAGGACTGTGTCATTCACAGATCTGAGATTTTGGAAAATGAATGTTTAGGAAAGTCACTTTTACATGTCCTGAAGGTGTGTAGGAAAGGAATATGTAAATAAACAGTTGAAGAGGTGACCTGGGAGAATTACACCTGACTGTATTCTGTACACACCCTGGCATAGGAACACCACTATCAGCAACAAATCGGGGGGTTTTTTTAAGTGGATTGGCTTTTTCACTCAGTCATTACCATTCCCTTTCAAAGGATGATAGAGGGGAAGTTTGAACAAAGGTTCTACATTTTCCCTTCCTCTTTTTGCAACCAAACCATTTGAAGTCCTGGTGGGTGGGGTATTTGCAGCTTGGAATAGGTCATTTTAGTCATATTTCACTGCGTGGAGTTAGGAAATTCATCAGATGTCTAAAGGTCAGCAAAGACTAACACAGCCAAGACGCACTAGCCAGTTAACAAGTTTGTAGACCTAAATGTCAACAATAGGAGGCACTAAAATAAGATGAAAAAATTAACAGCAACTCTGGAAAAGGGAAAAGATTTTAGGAAATATGGCAAGAAGTTTATATATGCAAAATGGTCACCCAATAGAGTACTGAGTAAGAAAATGTCTTAAGGACATAAGGATGTAAAGGAATCCATAAGAAACCATTAAAATTAAATATTATCCTGTTTGAAAGTAGTACAGCATATAGCGCAAATAAAATTTCATCTTTTTATGAATAGTTGTGTAAGCCTGTGCTTGAAAATAGACATTTTAAGAGGCAATATGTTCACCCCTTTATAAGAATAAGCCATAGAAAGGAATAGATTCTCCCAAGTTTTCTGCCCACTAACCTCTTCTGAACAATTTTCTACAAAGAGGAGAGTTTGCTTCTCTAAAGAGTAACATATATTGCTGCTGTAAAGTCATTGCACTGGAATTGTTTATGGGCGGGAAATGCAGAAGTATTGAATAGATTGGAAGCATAAACAAAAATACTTGCTCTTAAAAATTCTATGTATCTTGGAAAACTCCATCCAATCCATTTTAGAAAAAAGACAGTGTAAATGACAAATCTAATTCATCTATCCATCCAAATTTGACAGGTGCTTTTGTTTTCACATTGCTTTTCCAGACGAGAATATTCTGGGGAAAGAAAGTTCTAAAAAAATAGATAGAAAAAATCATGTCAAAAAAATGTCAATAACCCTACAGAGTTCAGAGCAGTTTCACCTCTATGATGAAACTGAGACCTGAGAGCTCCAACATCCCTGTGAAAGGTTGGATGACAGAAGAAACATCTCTGAGGCACAAAGGAGACTTGTTGGTCCAGCTCCCATTGCAAGTCAGTGGGACAGGCTCCTCATCTTCCTACATGCCTTTGAATTTCTCCCAGCAGGCAACACAATAGAAATGTTAAAGTTCTGGTGGACTATTCTGCATTCAGTCATTCATATTTATTTTATTGTGGGTGAAGGCAGCAATAACAGATTAGGGGGAAAAGAGAAATGCTCAGCAGTGCAGTTTAAGATCTATATCAGTGCCTCTCCTTTTAAATAACTTTGTTTTCATTTTTGAGGAAGAGACGATCAGTCTGGAATAAAAGTCCCTTTCGTGTCTATGCTCTGATCCAATGATTTGCACTCAATAGGTGTTCCTACATCAGGCAAGTTTCAGCAATAATATCAAACTGATTTGCTTTTGCAATCCCATTTGTCTGGTTTCTACCAGACTGCCCAGAACATCTGTTATCCTGCATCCGGAGTTCGCCAACACAGAAGTGCCTGCATTTTTATGGAGGCAAAGATAATGTACAAATAGTGTTATTTTGCAGTTCCAAGCCACATATTTCTAATAAAAGCATTTACTGCAAAGCCCACTCACACCAAAGACTGTATTTCCAGGCTTCAGAGGTCTACGAGGCAGTTCAAAATTTGGATCCAAGATTCTCCACAGTGCTGAGTACTATTTAACTTCTCATTGTATATAAGAAGGCTAGTCATAAAATCCAGTTCCAGCTTGGATCTTACTCTCTACATAGTTTTAAGATCTTTGTTTTCACAGTTTTAGACAGAGCTACATGTGGGTGTTAAACATTGCTAAAAAAGAGGCTACTGACTCTCAAAATGACACAGTTCCTTTTGAAACCTGAAACTATCTGAACAAGCATGAACAGTTATTATTATCTTTCCAAGAGGAAAAAGTTATTTGGCTAGAATTACATTATGTTTACTTATGCTAATACCTCTTTATTTCAAGGAGGTTTGTTTGTTATTTTAAAATATGTTTAAATATTTTATTAGCTCTTTTTGAAAAATGAGCATCATGTCTGGCAGGTAACTCCTACACTAGTGCTTACAATAGAAGACAACCTTTGTAAAAAAAATATTTAAGTTCCTGGGCGCTTTCACATATTAAAGTAATCTAATTACTTTCATTTATTTTTTCCTGGAGTTTGAGGTAACTTCAGCTTTTGACTGTAGTCTAGCAAAGCCATGTAACTTTAAGAACTATGTACTACTAGCAAATCAGATACAATAGGAACTTCAACTTAAGTTTTTAAAAAATTTCTTTCTTCTGTGAGTCTATTCCTGCTGTACACAGAAATTCTCAAGAGTTTACTCTGCAAAGTTGTGTATATTTTTTTCCTGTAGAAATGACCACAGACTGCAGGTCTACAAAATTCACAGATTTTGGAGGAGCTGTCAGATGTTCAGGCTTTCCTTAAGGAAACTCCTTGCCTCCTTCCTGCCACAGACCCTTACATTTTTCTGGCATAAAGGTATGCTGGCAAAGACTTCCCTGCCTGCTTAGAACAGTGCATCCCTCAGAGAGAATTTTAACAGCAGGAGGAAGCAATATCCTGTAGTGACTCCAGAGTTCCTCCTATCTGAGGAATATCCAAAGTGTAGATAAAGATAGTCCTGGTTCCACAGAGCTCCAGTAGTAATTCTCCATCTATTCAAAATCACCCAGAAAGAGAAGGAAAACACCAGCTACAGCACTCAAATGAATTACACATTGTGTGGCTCTAAGTAGGTACACAGACAGATAGTATAAAGAAGCCAAAAATATCAAAAAATAAAATAAAATCTGCCACAGCATTTGCATAAAGCCGGTATGAAAGCAAGAGTTTTCTTCCATTTACAATAAGATAAACTTAGGATTCAAAAAACATATTGGGACCTCAAATGTATGTGAAGTTCCTTCCTGAATGGAATATGCAAGATTGAGTTATAACCCTTATCCTGGGCTTGAGTGAGTGGTGGGGTTTTTGGTAGCAGGGGAGGGGGATACAACAGTGGTCCCTGTGAGAAACTTCTTGAAGCTCCCCCGACTCCAAGTCGGTCCCAATTCTGCACCAAGGCTGATCCCATCAGCTGCGCCTCTGTGATAAAATATTTAAGAAGGGACCTGGGAGGAGGAGTCAGACTTGTGAAGAGGAGTTTCAGCAGCTGCATGAACACCGAGGTCATTGGAGGAACAGAGGAAAAAACAAGGCTGGGACCCTGTGGGAAGAAGCAGCCCCCACTGTTGTAGTTCAGCACTGGGAGGATTGCAGCATGCGGGGGGTGTCCCACGCTGGAGTAGCTCAGGAAGGGCTGCAGCCGTTGGAGGGACTCCAGTTGGAGAAAGTTGTTGTCCTACTCCAGAGCAGCTAGGGAAACACTGAGGCCTATTGGAGGTACTCATGTATGAGAAAAATTGTGGAGGACTATCACCTGTGAGAGAGGGACCATGCTGGAGCAGGGGGAAGAAGTTCCAGAAGCTCCCTCCACCGAAGATGGACGAAGCGGCAGCACTGACTGCACCCCCCATTCCCTGCCCCTGTGTTGCTTTAGGGAGGAGATGGAGATATCAAGATCAGAGCTGAGCCCAGGGAAGAAGGGAAGGGTAGGGGAAATGTGTTCTCAAGATGTGATAGTTCTTCTCGCTGTCTTACTCTGTTAAGTGTTGCTGTTAGTGTCTGTAAGAAATCTATGCTCTTTTTTTTTCTTCTTCTAATGAGTCTGCCTTTTGCCTGTGACCATAATGGGTGACTTGTCCCTGCCTGTCCTACCTCAAATCCCAAGCGTAGCTTATTTTCCCCTTCTCAGCGCTAGGGGATGGAGAGGGGAGTGAGCAGCTGTGTGGTGCTCAGATGCCCTCTGAGCTCAAACCACGACATCCCTTCATAATAAAATGCTATCAGGCTCTTAATTTTATGGCAGCATCACCAAGCAGCAATGCTAGCAGATGGTTCTGGAGCTCAAGACAAATGATAAAAAGCTCATCTGAGCCCTTGTTCTTTCATTTCTGAAGCATATGACCTGCCCTGACCAACATCGTGTTACTTCAAGGCAGTCGAAAACTCTTTTGGACTTACAGTTTTCCTTTACTGAACCTCACATTTTCAGATGCGCATACACATCAGATTTTGGGTGCATAACTACTAAGACAGAGGACTAGAAAGCCAGAAATGTTGAAGACTTCCAGACACAAGGGCAGTTCCTGAAACGTGCAAATGCACATGAAAGTCAAACCCAAGGATCCTCAAGTCAGCTGTTGTCAGATCACATAGTAACCACAAGACCATTTCTGACTTTCCTGACACAACTGAAATAGAAAATATGTAAAACAAATATCTGTAACAGGGTTGATGTACTACCTTATTAATCCTACTTCAGAAAATCATTTAATAAATCTGCATTTTGTTTAGATTGCTGTTGACCAGTATCACTTGTAACAGCCATGTGCTTCTGCAGTTGAGAATGGTGTCAGTGTTCCAAGAAAGGATACAGCGGGTTGGATTAGTCATAAAAGGTTTAGAAAATATAATATTAAACATGACTCATATTTTTAATAACCAATCATTGCTTCTTCCCATTTACAATTTCTAAAAATGAGTTGAAGGCACAGGTTCTGATTTTACATTCTTCCCTGCATCTCACAAATGCCAGTAACTCTATCCCTTTCCTTAGAGTAATTCCAGATCATCATATAAATGTATAAAAAAAATCTCATATACATCTTTCTTTCATTTAATTTTCCTAGGGGATTTATCAAAGTTGTGGTCAGATGTTTGCTATATGATATTCCTGCTAAGCACTAACATCTGATGCAGTGTGATGTTAATGAACAATCTGAAAATATGAATTACAACAAAATACATACTGTTACTACACTGAATCAAACCGATAGTAGAAAGCCCTAATATCAGATCTCCTCTTTTATAGTTGAACTTCACACTAATACTGCAGTAGGTATTACTGCTGCTATTTCAGAAGCTTTGCTGTGCTTCCTCCTGTATATTTCTACTCAACTAATCAATTATCCAAGTGAAAAATATCTCTTTCTCATTTTTATAACATTGTAAAAAAATGTGTTCCTGAAGTTCTTTTACCTTCCTGGAAACTGATATTGACACATTTTGGAGGTTAGTGTGGTGAAACCTTACTAACTCTTGACACTTTGATTTACTAGTCTTCATCCAGATGAGCAAAAATTAGTATACGCATTGCTTCAGCATCATTCTCTGCAAGTACATACTTTTCACATAAAAACCTGAGGAATTTTCACAGAAAAAAAAAAAAAAACAAAAAACAAAAAAAAAAAAGCAAATTGAAAAAGAGTTAGAAAAAGAAACAGTGATTTTCAGGTAAGACTGAAGTACAAGAAATGTAGTCACAGCCATGCTTTTGTAAGAAAAACAGAAGGAAAAAGTTAAGGGGCTGAGCAGTTGGTTTGAATTAGGGATGCCCAGAACATTGAAGTTCCAAAGACACAACTAAATGGGCCTTTTTCCTCTCAAGTTTTATGAATCAAAACATTCAAAGAGTCTGCTGGAATCATCTGAGCTAAGAAAGGGTCCTTATGTAGGTGACAAAGTTCCCCTCCAAAAGACACTCTGCACTTAGGACTACAGGATGATTGATAGTGTTGGCTTTTATCTCATTTTGGTGTAATCTTGTGTTAACCCCCAGATTTCAGTTTTGAATGACTTTTCACTCACAGTACTATACCCACATGAAGTCTTTATCATGACACTGAAAGCATTGTTTACTCTATATTTTTCCAGTGCTTTCTCTTTGCTTCATGTACAAGGGATGACATGGAGAAAAATTGCAGGAAACCAGATTTCTGCTTCCTGCCAGACAGCAAAAGCAATTCCACATGAGTAGCGTACACTTCGAGTGATGCTAATGAAAGGGGAAGAGAGCTGGGGGGTACTGATTTTGTGTAATAGGTTCATATAGGGGAAATGACTGAGAATTGAAAGAGCTAGATTGACACCATTTACCACCATATTATTATTCCTTAGAGGAGATGACAATTTTTAAAGGATAGCAATTACACAAAAACGAAGCCTACAGAGGGTGGAAGGAAGGACAAGTAGCCTGGGAGGCATACAGAGAAACTGTCCAAGTAGCCAAGGATCAGGTTAGGAAGGCCAAATCCCCAACAGAACTAATTCTGGCCAGGGACATCAAGGGCAAGAAGAAGTGTTTCTATAGGTATGACAGTGATAAAAGGAAGACTAGAGAAAACATGAGTCCTCTCCAAAAGGAAACAGGAGACCTGACTACCCAGGATATGAAGGCACAAGTACTCAATGGCTTTTTTGTCTTAGTCTTCACCGGCAAGTGCTCCAGACACGCTGCCCAAGATATAGAAGGTAAAGGTGGGGACTGAGAGAATGAAGAACCACCCACTGTAGGAGATCAGGTTCAAGGCTATATAAGGAACCTGAAGGTGCACAAATCCATGGGATCTCATGAGATGCATTTGTCGGTCCTGAAGGAAATGGTAGATGAAGTGGCTCAGCCACTATCCATCATATTTGAGAACTCGTGACAGTCCATTGAAGTTCCTGCTGAGTAGAAAAGGGAAAACACAACCCTCATTTTTAAAAAGGGGAAAAAGGAAGACTCATGGAACTGTAGGCCAATCAGTCTCACAGCTGTGCTCAGCAAGATCATGGAGTGGATCCTCCTGTTGGTCACAGCGAACATGGCTCCACTAAGGGCAAATTGTTCCTAAACAAATTTGGTGGCCTTCTGTGATGGGGTAGAGCATTGGTAGATAAGGGAAGAGCAACTGACAGCATCTACCTGGACTTGTGCAAAACATTTGGCACTGTCCCACATGACATCATTGTCTCTAAACTGGAGAGACATGGATTTGACAGATGGACCACTTGGTGGATAAGGAATTGGCTAGATGGTTGCACTCAAAGAGTTGCTGTGGTCAAGAGCTTGATGTCTGAGGGGAGAGCAGTGGCAAGTGGCATTCCTCAGGAATTGGTATTGGGACCAATGCTGTTTAACATCTGTGTTGGTGATATGGACAGTGAGATTGAGTGCACCCTCAGCAAGTTTGTCGACAACACCAAGCTGTGTGGTGCCATTGACATGTTGTAAGGAAGGGATGCCATTCAGAGGGACCTTGACAGGCTTGAGAGGTGCGCCTGTGCAAACCTCATGAAGTTCAACAAAGCCAATTGCAAGGTCCTGCACGTGGGTCAAGGCAATCCCATGCACAAATACAGGCTGGGCGATGAGTGGATTGAGAACAGCCCTGCAGAGAAGGACTTGGGGCTACTAGTGGATGGAAAACTGACCATGAGCCAGCAATGTGCACTCGCAGACCAGAAGGCCAACCATATTGTGGGCTGCATCAAGAGAAGTGTGAGCAGCAGGTCAAAGGAGGAGATTCTCCCCCTCTACGCCACACTTGTAACACCCTACCTGGATTACTGTGTCCAGCTCTGAGTCCTCCAACATCAGAAGGCCATGGACTTGCTAGAGTGAGTCCAGAAGAAGTCCAGAAAGATGATCAAATGCCTGGAACACCTCCCCCATGAGGACAGGCTGAGACAGCTGGGTTTGTCCAGCCTGGAGAAGAGAAGGTTCTGGGAAGACCTTATAGCAGCCTTCCAGTACTTAAGGGGGGTCTACAGGAAAGATGGAAAGGGACTCTTTGTTGGGGAGTGTAGTGATAGGATGAGGGCTAATGATTTTATACTGAAAGTGGGCAGATTTAGATTAGCTGTAAGGAAGAAATTCTTTACTGTGAGGGTGGTGAGACATTGGAACAGCTTACCCAGAGAAGCTGTGGCCACTCCCCTCCCTGGAAGGGTTCAAGGTCAGGCTGGATAGGACTTTGAGCAACCTGATCTAGTGGAAGGTGTCCCTGCCCGTGGCAGAGGGGTTGGAACTAGATGATGTTTAAGGTCCCTTCCAATCCATGATTCATTCTGTATCTGCTCAGTTACTAGAAAAGATGGAAATATATAACACAGAAAGATCAGAACTGTTGTGGTTTATATTGGAAGAAAATAGCCCTCCACCTTTTGTCTTCACTGATTAGATTGAGGGAGAAATAATAGCACCACAGTTATGATATATAACATTGTATTTTCTCTTCTCAAAGGAAAAAAGCAAAATTTTAATGTTGATGTTTACAATGCTGTAGATGACTATATAGCAGCATAAAAATTATTTGAACAAAGAATTTACCATAGATCAGGTAAATTGGGATGTCAAAGGTCCTGAAAAGATTAGGATCCAACAAAGTGCGCTATGGAGCCAATTTGTGTTCAACGTCTTGGACAGGCATGACAAACGTGATACATCTAAAATTCACCTGAATTCATGCTCTCTATTTGTGCAATGCACATACAGCACATCTGCTACTCCCAGAACTGTTGAACTCACTACACATGTCCACTCAGCCATTTAGATTTTTCAGAAAAAAAAACATGGGATTTTATACATAAGTGAATTAGTTAGTTAGAACACCACAGTGAAGTAGCTGTGCATTTACTAGAGATACTGTGGATCTACATATGAAAACTGTAGTGGAAAATTCTGGGAATGGAGCTCCTGCCTCCCACAGTCCTTAATACCATAAGAATGACAAGGTAAATCCCACAAGATCTTTTTATTTCATTGTCTTCATCTTCTTAATAAGAGCTGGCTAAGAAGGAAAGGAAGTTTCTGTACTCCAAAATAAAGGAGATTAATTTCATTAGTAACTCAGAGAATCACTAATGAGAGTAAATCTTTGATGCCAGTAGAAAATATTGCAGTACATACAGAAACACTTATATTACATGCATGCATGTGGTGTTAAAAAATCTCTGATAAACTTGCATTTTCCCAATTAAGAATAAAATTTAATTTCATGTGCAAAGTCTGTGTGCACCTCTTTTTCCTCTTCTGGTTTGACATCATCTTGCAGCTCTAGTTATTACTGTGTAATTGTCTTGAAATGTAGTTATTGTTAGGAATTGTTGCAGATGTTGCCCGTGTAATTCAAACTAAATGAATACAGAATTAAATTACCAGTGCAAAGCTTTACCAGCACGAGTTGCAGTAAAAATGGTAAATTATTCTCTCTCTTCAGAGGAAACTATCCAAAAATGTAATGGGAAGTTAAGTAAGCAGTATTTCTTACTTGGAAATCTAGAAAGATTCAAAATGGTATGTCAGAGTTAGTGCTGAACAGCTTAATATATTGTCCCCATTCAAGAGATATAACAGTGAAGTACAGTTGCTCTGTGACTCTGATTAGGTAGAAGTCAATAAAAATGCACCAGCAACTGCTTTAAAATTTATTGGGACCTATGATACTACCATGGACTGGAGGACTTTGTGGCTGTTTTATATTATGTTCCATGGCTTTTAGGACTTTCAGTTCTCTTTGGGCAAGCTTAAGAAGTGCTAAAGACCCTGATGACTGTGAGTACTTCCTTAACCACTAGACCACAAGGAGGCAACAGATTAACAAATTATCAAATAGCACACTTTGAAGAGAGGGTCTAATAACCCAGACCTGTGAATGAGACTAGCCACACTGTCTACAACTGAAGAGATACATATTAATACACAAGTTATGTGCATGGCAAATATTAACATTTTAAGATACATTTCAGAGCTGGTGTTCTCTTAGCAGCAGTTATGATGCTTGCATTTAATAACTACTCAAAGACCAACATAGAAATTAAAAGGGCAATTTATAATCTTAAAGGAGGTATTAATTTAAAACTGGGGGATCAATAGAGAAGGTGTATCTGTCAACAACTTTCAGACAAATGTATGTGGATAATAGTGCTCAGAGTGAATCATTAATGAAAAAATTGAGTTTTGGGCAGCTGCATGGAATGAGCAGCCCATGAATGTCTCTGCTTTACCCTATTAAAATAATTTTATTTCTCTTTGAAAAACAGACATATGTGAGTAGAGGCCACTCCATTCTTAATTTTCTGAAAATTAAGTGTCATTAATATTTTGGACAATTTTGGACCCTGAGTGGGACCAAAACGCCTATGTGGGGGAAGGTCAATGAATGTACCAGATGAAAAATGTGAAGTTACATGTATCTGAATGAACTTTGGATTGTTTCAAACAAGTTGGGGTTTTTTCTTGTTTGTTTCCCATGACTATTCTGTATTTGAAACATTTTAAACCATGCTAGGACTGGCACTTTCAAATAGGTGTTGATTTCATGAACATAGCTAATGTAATCAGTAAAATCTGGATTTTTTTCAGCGTACCACTTTTATTCCTGTAGAAGTCAGTGACAGCTGTACCAGCCTTCCAGGCTTCCACTGAAGTCAATGACAAAAATCCCATCAGCTTTGAAGGGTAGAGGTTTTCCTTCTTAATGGAACTGAATATTGCTGGGGATTTGTTTTGGTTCTGTTTTTTTTGTTTGTTTGGGTTTGTTTTGTTTTGTTTTTTGCTTTTTTAATACACCTCTTTCAAGACAACTTTGAAGTGAAATCTGGGTTCCTTATTAATCTTTAATATTTTTGAGAAAAAAGCATTGAGAATTTGATATCTGAAATTGGAATTACACCCAAAGCAGAAACTAACCTTCCTCTGTTTCTAAATCAAGCTCAACAGACATTATATATATATATGTATGTATATGCATACTACAAATACATTCCTTGAACTATCAAATTGCACAGGTTGATTATTTGCATAAAAGAGAAGTGAAGTAGGCAGAGTTTGGCTTTCATTACATTGTTAATTCCGCTGTTAATCCATTGACTCAGTCAGTCTATAGGGACAGAAAGCATACATTCAGAGCATGAGGTTGGGTGATCCACTTTGCCTCTCAAGTTCTTTCCCTCAAGCTGCACGAGATATGCAGAGCAGTAACTTCCAAAGTTGTGCTATAGCACCTTACCTGTTCTTTAAGATGTCAGCCTTGTACTTCCTTTCTGTAACCCAGAAAAATGTCTTCTGGAAGCATCAACATGCCATTGCTCTAAACCTTAAGACTAACTGCTCATATTCTCTGAACATTTTCAATTTATTTATCTAAATAGGTTTTTAAATTGAAATGTGGTAAGTAATAAATAGGTTGAGTAAACAGGTTGCAGTAGGGAAATGTAACTTTCTTTTTGCTAAATATTACTGATGTCATTTTAATTAATTCAGCTGTTATTTAAAAATATTTTTAAAGTAGTATATGTAGTAAACTAAATGTTATTCTAGGCCATGATCCTATGAAACAATCTGCAGAGATGCACTAACCTTCCCGCCCAGCAAATGTTGAGCGGGTAAGTACAGTGTGGACTTCCAAAAACATGTGTGGCAACTTTCATATATAATTTCAACCTACAATATGTTGTTGAAGCAAATTACTTCATACCTATTCAGTGTAGTTGATTCCACTGTTTGAAAATCAGTTTCAGTACTCATATTTTCCATCTCATACATTTCTGTGTTTCCAGGCTGCAACAGTAGGCACAACTTCCTTGTTTTCATAGATGGTTTTGACCAACTTTCAAAAAGTGTTTGTTTTCCTGAACAAAACTTTTGATGAATGTCTGTGTTGCTGTATCATTTAACTGCAAGTTTGTTTATCGTCTGTTGTCCTTTAATTTTTCCATTTCTTTTTATAAGCATCATCCTCCTTGCCATTAAGATCTGCAAGATAAGTGGTCATCTTTGATTTTTCCTTCTCTACCACTTCCAAGGTTCATCCAAATCTTATCACTTCCTTCTGTGAAACATTAAAGTCTTTTGTACATACAACCTTGTGTAAGTAATGATCTAAATAATCAATGTAAGTTTACAGCTGTCTGCCTTTATTACTCTAGCCTTCAAATATCTCTTCTCTGATTTTTTTTTTTTTTCAAATTGCTGCCAAAGTGATCTTTCCTACACATAAATCTGATCTTATCTGTTAAACACACATCCTAATGTTTGAAATATTTGTCTTTTTCTAATCACTTCTCCCTGTTGTGTACCACTTTTCCTAATGATCCCACCAATTTCTTTTAGGAAGTCCTCAAGAAATTATTTGGGGTGAGGAAAACTAATGAGCAAGACTTCAGTTCAAGGGTATTAAATGTATAACAATGCATAGAGCATGTTTGGTACCTAGTGTTTACATTAAGGCATGAAAATAGATATTTAGCTGAATCAGAGCCCAAATAAATGTAATTTTAACTTATCTTTGTCTAATACATCAGATTAGCATTTCTAGACTGCCAAGAGCATTGTTTGTGCTAAACAAATAACACTAAGCCAGACTGCTACAAATTTTTACTGTGATGTTTTGCACTTAGAATATCATCTGTCAAAAGACTGCTCTGAAAGCACTTTACAGACATTAACTAATTAGGCCTAATGACACTTCTCTGGAAGTAGTGAAGTGTAATTAATTCCCTTTTGTGAAAAGGGAATTTAAGGCACAGAGAAATCAAATGATTTTTCCAAGGTCATGAAGGATGTTACAGAAGATGTGGGAACAGAATCCACATAGTCCAATCCTCTAAGCCTGTGCTTCAGGCACAGGAACACAGCTATCAGCTGTGGGAGGAGGACAGCTCTGCCTTTCCTTTCTTTGTTATTACAGAAGTACAGGAAATTAATTGCTGCACAGACATCTTTCATTAATTCCACACTAATGGCCTGCAAAGGGTGCCTGTAATAGTCCATTAGGAAGGAAGTTATCTGCCTCCTCCAAGTTCTGCATGTAAACAGCAGAGAAGAAACTGTGTATTTCCAAGTTATCACTCTGCAGAGGAAAAAGTATTGTTCATGTTATCCATCTTTATTGATAATGTCATTTACTATTTATTGTAGTTGTCTTTTTAATCCTGTGCATTTGTATTCCTCAGAGTTAAATCTTACTCAAGTGACAAGAAAAAGGCCACAGAATTTCAATTTATATATAAGAGGTTATCTCAAAGACTTTTGTAGATATGTAAATTCATGTCTTAGCTTTTGCTATAAACTTTGAGGGTTTGTTTTAACTTTTTTTATTTTTTTAACTTAGGCTTTAAAGTAAGAGTTTTCCTAGCCTGCACTGAGCCAGCATTGGTTAACAGGGAGACAGGTACCCCCATCTACAGGTAACAGGTGATGTATTATTGGAAAAAAAAGGATGAACGAAGTGTTCTGGTTTAGAAGTCAGTTTCCTGCTCTTCTCTGCTTAAATCTCCTAGGGTCTTCCCTAACTAGAGTATATTATAAGTAAAATAAGTGTATATGGTCAGACTTTCAAAGGTTAAGTATCTAACTGTGTGGGCATGTCCTTATGAGGTCTTGGTACAAGTCTGGGCACCTGAGTCCCACTGGATGGAGGATAAAGACAGGGATGGGCAGCTCCACAGAGACATGTCCTTTCATTTCACAAAACAGTCTTCGCATATCACTTTTTTAACTGTCTCTGTGCCTTGAGATTTTGGCTGTCTGTTTTAACCCACTTTTAGTAAAATTTATATAAGGAAGTAGAAAAAAAAAGAGAGCTGCTGAGTATGAACCCCTCTGTCTGTCTGTCTCTGCAGCTACTCTACTCAAAGGTTAAAAAATGGGAACTTAATCTTTGAAGCTTTGCTGGTGGAAATTGATTGATAGTAAGATTCTTTTACATAATTTTTAGTGTATTTCCAATGTTTACTGGTTTGCTGGATGGAATTTTCTTGCAGTTCATGCTAAAAGGTAACCAGTATTATCACTGGAAACTATAGCTGGACTTGCTGAGACGATCTACAGGCATCTTTGTGCACAAATAAACCAGCCTCTTTTCCACTCTCCTGTACAACCTGATAGGAATTTGAACGTCACTTTGTACTGATAAATCACTGATCAAAATTTATAGCAAAGAACAAAGAGAACAACACCTGGGATGCACCCAAAGTAAGATAAAGAATTAAATCAATATACTGCAGAAATATGAACTTTTTTTTCTTTAAAATAACCACACAGTTTTTGTTGTATTCACTATGATGGATCTAGCAGCTGAACTGGGCAACAAATAGTACACGAACCAAAAGGCCGTTTATAAAAGGTTCCCCATCTGAATAGAAAAATATTATTTTGTTTTCTATAAAATAAGAATTCATTTTACGAGTTTATAAATTGCAGCTCTTAAACTCTTCATTGAGAAATCGACTATAACCTAACTTCAGTTCTCTTAAAGACTACAAAGAAATGTTTCACTTTAAATGGATACCATTGACTTTCCCCCACACTGACTTCTCTTCTGACGGTTATTTTCCACTGATGCTGTAACTATTAGCAGTGTAGCAGCACCTGGAACTTAAGATGAAGGTACATAACATTTGCTGCTGATGCTGTAAAGCTTTGCTGTCCTCAGTTTGAACCTAGGTGAGTGAAAATGGCTGTTTCAGAAAACTAGAGATACAATCTGCAGGATTCCAGATATCCAGCAAGGCTATTACAGCCTAATATTTTAGTGTCTAATTCCAAGGGCATCCAGCAACAGGCAGGACTCAAAATGACTCCCAGCTGGCAATGCTTCTAAAAGAAACCAGACGTTGCCTTAACTTCATTCCAGGTTTACAGATGTAATTGTGTACTGATGGCCATGTGGCTTCTTAAAACAGAGCATTTAAATAATGAGCATTTAGTATGTACCTTAACGTTATGATGCTAACTCCTTTCTCTCTTCTTGCACCAGAGCTGTCAAATCCTGATTCAAATAATGATGTGTTTGCCCATCTTTTCACATGGCCCAGGTGTCACAAAACAATCAGTGCTTTCTTTGTCTAGTTTTGTTACGTTTTCAATTTCTCCCAAGGTCCAGTATGTCCCACGCTCACTTTAGTTTCTCAGCCTGGACCTTGATCCTGCAACTGGACCCTCCCCCCAAATAAACATCAATATATGAAAGAGCACCACTGCAGGTCCTCTTCCCTCTGCTCCTTTCCTCCTAAACTCCCTACAGGATAAGAGGTCTCCTAGCTGAGGCTGGCAGCCCTACTCCCCTGGTCATTGCTAAGGCTGTAACCTTCAGTGGGACAAATCATGGTGCTCCACTAGAGCTTATGCAGCATCTCCTTTGCCAGTCCCACCCTGGCACAAAGAAGGACAGCCTGGATATTTGGAATAAAGAAAGAAGGGGAAAAGTGTTATTATGATCATTCAGAAGATCTAAGAGGGACTCTAAGCACCTGAGGGAAAAATTCCTTTCTGTTGTTCCCTGAGAGTAGTCATCCCTCTGCTATACACAGACCTTCATGTACAAGAAAAATCCCTTGTACACAGAATAGGAAGCCACAGCCTCCAGTCCAGCAGTCATATCTGTCTGCCAGATTTCTGCCCCTAGATATTTCAGTGCAGGACTAAAATCCTTCATCCTTGGAAGATGATTTTTTTTTTTTAATTTATTTTTCATTATACTTGTATTAGTCCACCATATATTCCAGACTGCCTGAACAGTTAGTGTAAAATCTGTAGAGACCAATGGGTTAAATATCAGCTCAGAAATGTACAACCTGAAAGCAGAGACTTAAAATGGAGACAGTTCGTCAGCAGTCTCCTCACTTCCTCTCACTAATAATATGATTGCATTGTAGTACTCATAGCATAAACTCTTGTAATGACATTACCGGAATTGCTGTAGAGGCATAATACATCCTAAGGTATATTTATTATAATGCTAACATTTCTGATACCCATAAATTTGTCTGTCAGTTTTCATGATGAGCCTATTTTTCTCCAAGCATATGAGAGAAAACTAGTAATGTGCTGGTTTATGTTTGTGTTTCCATATCTCAGAAACATATTAAAATTCACTCTAATACTGTAGGATTTGAATTAATGCTTGAGACCTTAATTTACCTTTCCCATGTGTAAAATAGGAATACTTATCTATGGTACATTTAATATCCATCTTTCAAAAATGCTGCTATAAAAATATACAACGATTTGGAAAAAGAAAATATAAGAGGCTCCAAACTGTATTTCGATTAAAGGATTATGCCAAAACACATAATATCATATCACTAACAGAGCTGCACTAAAAAAAAAAAAATCAGATTAACTGTAAAACCAGATAAAAAATTACTTCATTGGCCCATATTGCTATGCCTGAGTTGGATGGCATTCAGAAATCATGCTTGCTAAATGACTGAATAATGCAAAAAACTTCTTTTGTTGGTAAAGAACTATATTTAAATCAATCTTCTAGAAAACTAGAGGCCATGCCAAAATGATGATGAATGAATATTAAAGACAAAGTTGAAATTAAACACTTTAAATATCTGATACTTCTGTGTGTTGGTGGGATAGACCTCATTTGGTTTCAGTTTACTCAGTTAGGTCTGAGTCAGTATCAACTCTGGTACCACCAGATTGCCGTTTACTTCTCTTGTTTTAGACAAGTATCTTAGGGTGGTCTGAGCTGCTTCTGATCATCATAAAGAGGGAACCTGGCAAACTAGTTTAGAGTAGTTTATACTTATGCTTAAAGTGGATAGAATAAGGGAGATTAATTGTCTCTATAGACCCATATATGTAATGCTGTGGGAGTTTTGATAGTAACTTCCATGAGGACCTGACCCTGCAATGATGTGACCAAATCAGTGAACTTGTGGAAAAGGAGACTGGTCTAAGCTTAAGATATGTTTTTCATTATGTTGCAAAGTTCCTCTAGTTCTTAAAGGGACAACTGCTGCCAGGAGTGATTTTGCGCTTTTAAATTACATCTGGCAACATCTTTGCCTAGATTTCAGCTAATTACACAGTGGATGTTTAAAGGTAGTTTTTAATTCCATAATGGACTCACCACAAGTCTTTTTTTTGCTATGAAAAGTGCTGAATATAGACCACATGACACTTTTCCAGAGAGATGAGTGTCAGAAAGACTATAGGTGTCACAAAGCATCTTAGTTTTACCCAAAGTAATAACTAGCTAAATTCAATTTATGTGAAAAAAATATTTTTTTCAGAAGTGCTAATAAATTTAGAGGGAAGAACTTTGTAAGGAAAATACACACCCAGATGCACCCATATGCATAACATACAGCTATACATACTCCTTGGAAAGTATGCATTAAGCATCAGAAGCACACTCAAAACACAGTATACTTTTCTGTATGAGCAGCTGGCCAAGCTGGGAAAGACGCTCTCAAGTAGTTGAATTTCATGGAGCAAATTATATACTTCCACCTTTAACTCAGCACAAGTAGCAAAACTATCTAGAGGTACTACCATCTTTTGTTCAACAATTGTGTCTCAAGGCTGGTTCTTAGCCCTCGCGTTTTCCCTCTGCCCCCATCAGGTGCCTTATCCATAGTCCAATTGCTTTCCCAGTTACTTGTTTCTTCTGTGTTCTCATTTTTGTGTCTGTACCAGTTTTACCCAGATCTCAGTGTTGCATTTCTTCAAGGACTGCTAACCTGTTTTCAGGCTGTGCTCATATCTCCATTTTCCTGTACTGTTTTTTTTGGAGACAGTGCTCCACAGGAAAGAAGAGAACACCCAGTTTCAGGCGTGGGTTCACACAAAGAGCTCTTGCAAGCTCAGCCTGATGGCACATGTGACTGGTCACAGTCCTGACACCCTGCTAAGGTGGGCATTGTGATCAACAATGGCTACTTTTGCTGAACCATGGGACAGCCAGTGCACTTCCTTTAGTCCTAAAAAAACCTTCTCTCTACAACACAACCTGCATCAAGAGAAGGGGAATGAGAAAGCATACAGCTAAGGAGAGCTATTTGGCCATGACTCCACTGATCTTTTTTAGTCCTTGTTCCTCTCAGAAACCTATATTATGTTTGTACACAATAGGGAGAAGGTCTTTGTATACATTATCACCACATCAGTTTGATGGATATATATTTGCCCCTTTTCATGTCATCTGAACATGGGGGGTCCCTGACCCTCTTGCTGTCACTATTGGAACTTTGTAGAGCCTGTGCTGGGTCCTGGCACTCTTTATGAACCATCAACCCTGTTATCTGCTATCCCAGTAAAACATTCTCTCAAAGAGGCCTGTAAGGAGACAGTGCTGTTTTGGAAACCTAGAAGTTTCTGTAAAAGAGCTCAATACTTTAATTACAGCTATCTGAAGCAGTTCCTGAGCCAGGACTTCATTTTCTTAGACAATAAGGGGTGGAGAGTGTTTTCCGGGTGGAAGTCATGAACCTCTCCCTTTTGCTATCAGAGTATGAGAGATGTCCAGTAGCCTCTGTGACTCACTCCAATATTATAAATCAGTGGGCTGTCATGGTATTTTCAGATGCCTGCTGTCAGTAACAGAGGAGAAATCTGTATCCTGCCTGCAAGCTAGGAAAATAATTCAGAAAATGAATGCTACATTTCTGGAGAGTAGAAAATGTTGTAGAGTCAAAATTTTCATTTCCAGCATATCTTTAATTGACATTCATACATCAGGAATTGACACGCATATCCAAGCTATTCACACATTTTTTTTATCTTTTCAGTGCAGGTGCACCAAAATCAGGCTGGTTCCTCTTTCCATCGCAGAGCATATTACAGAGAACATGCAATTCCCTTAGGCAGCTACTGGGAACCAAGGACACTTGCCTCATATTAAGATGCTCATTAAAATAGAATACCCTAGGAATAAATGGATGCCATCAGAGTTGGGAGCTTCCGTTAGGGAAATCTTATTATAATGACACTGTTTGTACGTAAACTTACAAAAAAATACATGTGTAGAGATGCACAGACAGAATTATTTGAGCAAACCTTCAGGTAGCCAGTGGACTACCTCTGAAATCATACATTTAGGACTCTAGGGCAATCCAGAATGCAGAAAATGTACCAATTTTTCTTTCTTATCTGATAGAAATGCTTATCAGAACACAAAAATATAATTTTAGTTCCTTCATTTGCATAATGTGGTCATTTGGAAATACTTTATTTCATTCATCTGTAATCTTTGTAGAGGAGTCTATGAAGTATAACTTGGTAAACTAAATCAATCTAGAATTTATAACTGTATCAAAATTAAAGTCTCCCACTGTGTATGGAGAAGCAGAACCTTAAACTCAGAGGCATTTAAAACCATAAAGCCCTTACAAGTGTGCACAGGATCTGGTCCAAGCAAAGTTGTCCTGCAAATTCCTGAGCAAAGTCCATGGAAAAGAAGACCTGATATATTCCATATGTTCTCTCTGACAAGAACTCTGCTGTAGTTCTAGATTTAATAACAAGACCTTAATATGTATTTTCTATTCCCATCAACGTTAGTAGGATAAAATATCCCTTGACCCACAGATTCCATGCAGTGGTCTCCTTTGTCTGGAGCTTGGGAAAAGCAACCCTATCACATCTACTGAAGTCAGTGGGAGTTTTGACCCTAACATCACTGTTAAGTATCTTGTGTTTTCTGCCACTGATCCATTTTGTGGCCTAAACTAGGTCATGAAGTCTGAAAACCTTTTTGGTCAAGCATGTGCAAAAGTGTTTGTATCCTTAGCATATATAGTTGTAAGTAAGCATATGTTCCGGCAAATCAAGTGTTTATGTAGGGAGATGACTCATCATATACCTGAAGGGCTAATATGTGGGTTTGAATTTTGTATTTAATCTTTAAAATTCTTCTGTGCAACTATTGCCATTAATAGTCATTATTAACATCGATAGAGGGTCTCTCTAGCTATACGAGACTAAATTTTCTGCTTCTGACTGAGCAGAGAGAAGCATCTAGCATAGTCAGTGTTTCTGGGAACTACATTGACACTTCTGAGCATGGTTTTGCTTTGTTTTGTTTTGCTTTGCTTAATATCTTTACCCCCTGGTGTATCTTGTAATTTTTCTTTACTCTTTCCTTCTTTTTGGTGTAATTAAGTGAATTGAAGTGAAAAAACAAAGCCTCAGACACTTGTAAATTCCCAGATACCACAATACTGAGCATTCCACGTCCATGAAAATTGCTTTTTGCATCTTTAATTTGCAGGCTGTATGTAATAGGAGTGCAAGCAGGGTTTGTCCCACAGGATTATTAGACAGATGAAGAATGTTATGCAATAATAGTGGAATAAATAGAACAACAAAGCAATGAAATCTAGAGAGAGCAGATTATTTGGGAATAGTTATATGCCATGTAGAAGGAACATTATTCTGATCCCTTCTGAGCTGATAGAAATGGTGATAGGAAAAAAAATGATTTTTTATACATTTGGCACATGAATTTTCAATGTACTGGGAAAATTAAGATAAATAAATTGATCCAATCATGTCTAATTAGTGATTAGTCACTTTCAGTGGTTTTTTTTCAACAGTTGTCATTGTGCTAACAAAATCCAAAAGAGTCTTTCACTATCAGGTAACAGAACGGACATCCCTGGATATTATATGGTCATTATAATGGTGACCAAAGGAAAGTATTTTAATCTTCCATATATGGATCAGAAAGCACATAAAAAATATAATTCAGTCATTAAGTATATGAAGGACTCTTCGTATGACAATGGTTAGAAGAAACAAGAAGGCAGAGAGCTTTTCAACAGACTAAGCTAAGGGTCAACAAAGTCATATATTTGTGCTGACAAAGGACATTTGAAGCAATATCTGCACAAACAGACAATCCAGAAAGATGAAAACTTAAAGTCATGAGTGTTGTGTAGGTCTGTCCTTAGGAATTGACCTGGAACCATGTATGCTCATCAATCCGCTGCTTAAGCTGTAGCATTCACAGGGAGTAGTTTCAGAGCCATACACATTTTTAAATGTTCATTAAGTAATATCAGAGACTTTAGATTCTCTAAAATATGTCAAAATGTGACTGGCTTGAAAATAAATGGACTACATTAATCAAGGAACATTAATTAGCCCCAGACAGCTCCTGTCTGGCTTATTGGTTAGGAAAGATATACTGAAAAAGAGGCCTGATGAAACAAAATAAAAACAATCTCATACATATCTCTAAAACACTACTGATTTTAACTAAAACCAGGAATTTGTCTTGTAGAACTGAAACTGTAGAACTGAAGAGTTTGGAAATCTGAAAGAGGAGAACAAAAGGTGATAAGTAATGATTATTGGTAAAATATAGCTATAACATCTGAGGTAGATCAGCAGAGGCTCTTTGAAGAAAAACTAAGGACAACTGAAAGGTGAGAAGCTGGTAAAAACCGTCTCTGAAGTAGATAATCTCCAGCATAGTAGATAAGACATGGCCATAAGAGCATCAACAGTTTCAGTTTACATTGTATTTTTTCAAACGGCAACATCTCAAAGTGATCTATGCAACATCTTGAACTGTGGTGATGGGAAGTTGATTTTGAATTTGGACTTAATTTTAACATTTACATTAATTATTATTCAATGACAAAGAAAAGAAGAGTTGTTGCAAGAAAATGTCATAAGGTAAGAGTTTGGTTTGGGGTTTTTTAACAGGTGTTTATTTGGTCATAGTAGAGGCTATTATATATCTTAAAGATGCCTTTGAAGCAATATATACATTTGAAAGAAAAGTAACTAAAATTTATTGTCTGCACTATTATCGAGTTTGATAGAGTCAAGAGAAAATGCTAGGACAGAGGAGGTAAAACAAAGATTCTGCTCTTAACGCTCTGAGAACCAAGTAATAGGATGTGGACATGAACATCAATGAATCATCTTCCATGGAATTGTCATGTTACATGAGGCCCCATTTCAACTCAAATGGCTTGAAAGATGATTGCTGGTTCCTCAGTAGAAAGAGTGGAATTTTTGAACAATAAAGCTTGCAAAAACCTGAGGGTCAAAAATACATTTTCATGCCTGACATAACAAAACTTTTATTTAGAATCTGTTGTCTGAACTGACCTACTCCTGCAGACAGCAACATAATAATATTGTGGAAGACCCAACAGGAATTAAAAGCCATATGTATATGAGAGAAAATTAAAACATCTTGAGTCTTATATTTTTGATGCCATTTACTGGTATTTCAGTAAATTCTTATTAGGCATTATGAACCTATTTACTGATATCTGAGGTCTGCCTCTGATGCCATTATTGTCCTTTCAAAATTTTATGCTGGATTTAACACCCACTGGAACACATGAGCAACCTTGATTTTCGCTTGGATCTCTTGAAATTGTCTTCTCACCTTCAGTTATGACAACTTTGAGCTGTTACATTTTGGAAAATAAGATATTTTAATCATATCTCCTCAGAATTCCTACTGACAATCTCTTCCTCACATTTATTAATACTTATTATTTTGACATCTGTCAGTTCTGCATCTGCTTGGTTTCTAAGACAATATACAGTGCATCTGCTCATTAAACCCCAGGAGTCATACTCTTATTTAGAAGCTGATACTACCAATGCAGAGATCCTATTGTGAGGCCTTTATTTCTTCCAAGATTGATTATGGTAATTTTTATTACATAGATTTCCTAAAGCTGCCTTGCTCAATTTATAGTCCCTGACGTTTCCACACTTCTTGTCCTTAGAGCTGCAACATGTTCCTACTTTGCTATGTATTTCTGTTTTATTAAGAGAATGCTCTGGTGATATGTGAGCACTTGAAAACCATACTATCTTTTCAAGGTTTCCATGCTAGTTTCCTATCTTTCACTGTTTTCCAGCTCCTGGTCTGGCTCCTTGTCCCCAGATATCATTATTCCTAAGGGCACTACCTTCCTTTGTTTCACTCAAGTGTGGAAAATACTTTCTGATAAGTCACCAGGTTCACAACACCACACTATTAACACTTCAACCTCAAAGATTCCCCTAATTACATCAGCCTTGATGCTGATACTGTGAAGGTCTAGCAAATACTGCTCTGAAACATGACCTGGTGCCTTTGACTAGGTCTATATTAGAAAGGAGTCAGGTCCAACAGAAGCAGATTTATTTGGCAAAACAACTGTATTGAGAACCTTTTGGGGGGGAATTGAGAGGCCTGCCTTCAAGGCAATGGGAAGATACACTTGGAAGTGGCTGGATTGTTTTCAGCTGGCAACTGTTTTGGTCGCTGATAATCATTCATAGCAAACTCTTGTCCCTGGAAACTCTTCAAAACAGTGCTCTAAGGAAATCTTCCTGGTTGTCCCTGTTGCTAGATGTGTTCTCTGACAGACTTCCACCTCTTCAGATCTTATCATATTTGTTTTGGCTTTTATTAGGTGAAAAAGTGTCAGAAATTTTTTTTTTATTTCAAAGGTTCCAAATAGGTCATTAAGCTGGTGTTGAAAGACCCCTGATCACCAAGTTTTGCAGCACACGCAGTCAGGTATCTCAGCCCTTGAGGAACAAAATACACAAGTGTCCCAACTTCTCTCTGTGGAAAAGAGATAGGGCTTCAGACTGTTTTCTGTGAACCTGTTGCTGGTAGTTGTGTCAGAGTTGTTGCTTTGTGTGTAGTTTATACCAGCAAATAGCACAAATGCTGTACTTCTGTGAAACTCTGAGTTGGCTTCATATACTGCAGACTCAGAAGACACTGCCCAAGCATCTGGAAGCAGGAAGACCAGCTCCCCCCTATGGTGTCACTTCTGTCAAAAGGAAATTGCAAACAGAAAATACACTGTGAAGATAACATGCCTGGATAGGCAGATGCGGTGGTTTACTCTCTCATTTGCACTTAGTGTTCCAGCCCTGACATGCTTATTCCCCACTTTTCTCCATGTCTAATCTGGTCTAAGGTTTCAGAGCAGAAACATCTACCTCACTGTTCTATAATATGCAAATCAGATCATGTTTGCAGCGGCATTTTCTAACACTGGATAATTTCTGCTTTAGTTCAACTGGGACTAGTACTTATCAGATTAATTTCTGAATTATAGATATAGCCAATATAATATCTGTGTAATTATACCTGAAATTATTTGGGCATTTTATATGTAAATATTTATGTGAACAAAGTCTCCATTCCCCTCATTTAAATATTTCCTTGTCTCACTTAGATATTGCCTTTGTTTAACCCCAGCAACTAAGCAACACCCAGCCACTCACTCACTCCTACCCAGTGTGATGGGGGAGAGAATAGCAAGGGTATAAGTGAGAAAACTCATGGGTTGAGATAAAGACAGTTTAATAGGTAAAGCAAAAGCCACACACACAAGCAAAGCAAAACAGGGAATTAATTCACCACTTCCCACCAGCAGGCAGGTTCTCAGCCATCTCCAGGAAAGCAGGGCTCCATCACAGGTAATGGTTACTTGAGAAGACAAATGCCATCACTCCAACTTCCCCTCTTCCTGCTTCTTCCCCCTAGTTTTGTTGCTGAGTGTGATGTCATATGGTATGGAATACTGCTTTGGTTAGTTCGGGTCAGCTGTCTCAGTTGTGTCCCCTCCCAACTGCTTGTGCACAGCAGCATCCTTGCTGGTGGGGCAAGGTGAGAAGCAGAAAAGGCTTTGATGCTGTGATGCTCAGCAATAACTAAAATGTCCCTGTATTATAAACTCTGTTTTCAGCACAAATCCAAAACATAGCCTCATACTAGCTACTATGAAGAAAATTAACTCTATCCCATCCAAAACCAGCACAGATATACAAGCTCTGAAGCTGACAACAGCCTAATTGTCATTGTACTCAGTACAGTATCAATTACATTTAGGCCACCACAGAGAGGAAATCAGCCAGTGTAGGGGGTTCCATTTTCCAAATTAGATTTGTTGAAATATAGAAAATGGAAAAATACAAAAAAAAAAATCCATTATTTCAAACATCTGCTTGCATTAGAAAACCTCCACAAGAATCATAGGATGTGTCATAATTAAACAGCCTGAAAATGATTTCTAGAGAGCAGAAATTTTATATTCAGTCACGCATAGAAGCACATAGGACTTTTTTCTCCTCAAAAAACTTCTCTGCATTATGTTATTATAATTCCAGGAAAACAAGATCCACTATGAATCCAGACAGAATTAAAACCTTTGAGCATCCAAAGGATTTATTTGTGGAGATGGAGGTAACTAATCATAGAATTCCCAGGTTCTGACCCCTGAGGCATTCCTTTTTCTGTACTAATGCTTAAGTCACATGCCAATAAAATGTTTGCTGGACATCTGAGTAATGGAACAAAAAGGAGCTCAAGTCATAGTGTCTGCCATTGCTCAGATCTTCCTGAGCACAGATTTCTTCTATGTAAAGATCAAGACCATGACTTTCCTTGTGTACCCTCACCCAACATGCCTGAGGTGGCTACAGAGAAAGTAGATAGATCAGAAAACATTCCTGATATGAATCTAGATTCAGGGATGTGAGTCAGGAGCCAGAAATACATGTTTTGCATGTAGTGCATGGGACTGTCAACATCTGACACTTAACTAAGTGATGACCCCACAGTCATCATTCCACAGTGCTCCCTGAGGGAAAAAAACACTACATTTCTGTGCATCCCTGTGAAAATCAATATTTCTTCACAAGATCTAGGCCTAAAACCAGAGGTGAAGGAATCAGGAGTAGCCAAGTGAAATGCCATTTAAAACAATAACTTCCTGAAGTTTCAATTTACAGTGCTTAAGGATGAAGATTAGCTAAATGTTTGGTCAGAACAACACTCAATCTATTTAAAAGAAGACACGATGCTTTTGTAGGTAAGCGAGGATATCATATCACAACTGTACAACAACATACCTAGACTAGATATTGAAGTTTCCCTCTGTTTCCAACAGATATTAATCATAGCAGGAAAAAGGAATCTATTTGTCTGTCATCCTCAGAGCAAATTGTTAAAAGGTATAAAAGCCCAATAAACAGCTTCAGATGACATCAACACTGTTCAGCTGAATGAAAACCTTCAGATCTTTCAGTCCTGTATAAAAAGTCATCAGCTTTTGAAATGTACATACTAAAAGAAATGCAGAGACGTGATGGTTGTGAATACAGAAAACTATTTGTACACAATCAAGTTAGGTAATGGTGCAAAAAATTGCTCTATAAATCAGTCAGCCCTCTATACTTGTTTCATTAAGGGATAATATAACTCTGATATCATTTCACTAAAGCTGGCTAAGCTTCTCATATTTGATTTCAATCCAATTTTTTTTAGCAGAACTCAGCATTTTAGAAACAAAGGAAAGAAAAAAATCCAGTGCAGATGTACATTTTCATGATGTTTAATGCAGAACAGCAAGGTTGCAGTACATTAGTCATCATGGCAAGCAGCCTATATGGAGTATTAACTAAACTTTGAAGAAAAGTCGTATTTGTTCTAAATGCCTATACCGGTGTTTGCAGAACATTTGAATATTCCAAAGTGAGTGTGAGAGTTATCATTAAGTCTCCCCATAACCTCTCCCCATAGGCAAACTTGTGAAGCTCTAACAGACAGTGATATGTAGCCAGGCAGTCAGATCTTAAGTCATATTTTCCTCATATTGCCATCTTGATTTGTACAAGTTTATTCTGAAAAGCTGTGTACAGGATGAGAAAGACAGCCATTGATATTTCCTGGATCATGGCAACACCTCATTCCTGATTCATCTTGTGCACATTCTTCGCTTGATCCTATTAATGACCCACAACTCTTATAGAAGCTGCTAAAGTCCCTCTGTTACCATTTAGTTCAATGAGGTGACAGAAGATTCTGACCAAATGTGTGATCATGTCATGTTCAAGATCATTTAGCTTTTGAATGATGTGAGATCATGTGGCTCCTTATAATCAGTTTGTATCAAGTTTGAAGGAATGCATATAACATTTCACGCATACAATCATTAGTCATCTGATACATTAAAAATAAACACACTCTCAAAAATATCAGCTTACCCCCAATCCTCTGCTTTGATGATGTAAAGTAAAATCCATCAGATTATTATCCTGGAGGTTCTTTTCTGATGGGTAAGCCACAGTATCTGTTCTCAAGTGTTCAAAAGTTGTACTGATACATGATGGATAATTTTCATTTCAACTCGAGTACATGAAAAATCATAAAAATAAGCAATTGATATGACTATGCTTTTAGTGCTGCACAAGCTAACAGTTGTAAACTAATTTTTTGAACTGATATTTTATTTTGTAAGTTAAATAAATTAGGCAAATACATGTTTTTAAACACCGTTTTCTTGGTGTAATCATATTTTCACTCTAATACTGATCTTTTATGTCTGTAACCTTAATCCATTTCTACAACACAGTTTAGTATGTTTTTTGTTTTGTTCATTCTCCTACATTTATTCGCTTGCATTCTGACTTACCTCTCCCTCATGCTGTGATACATTTCTCCCTCTCTTTACATAATGATGGACTTTTTTCTTCCTTCGTCTGCTGATCTGGACATAGCTGCTTCTCTATCTTGACTTGCTTTTATTTCAGCCCACAAATAATTAGGTTCCACTTAGTTCTGAGGAAGGTAAATCTCACCTCAGAAGGCAGTTCTCCAAGTAACAAATAGATTACATGAGAGTTAGCAAGGTCCACCCTATTTATTAGAGACTCCTGAACTGACTAGCAATGCAATCCTTCTCATGCTCTCCACCACACGACACAGTGAAATCTGGCTATCTATACTCATCAGAGGCCCATCTCCTACGGGCAAGGACCAACGTTATTTGTGTTTCATGTGTTCATTCATGTGCCAAACACTCACATCCAGATTCCTGGGTCTGTGTCTACACGGCCTGGTTCACATGGCACTCTCAGACTCACAATCTATCCCATAAATCCTTACAGCTCTTTGAAGTATATGGTCCCGATTCTCAGACTTCAAAGCATATTCCAATCTGGATAAACACATACTGCCTAAATCAATCTCCCTGCACTCTGCAGTTTTACTGTAATAGAATATGTTTGATTTTTTTTTTCTTCCCCTACTTCCCCTCAGTGGAAGGCTTAGAAGCAGGTGTTTATTGGCAGGAAGAGTAAAAAGACATTCCAGGTTTTCATCCCCTCTACACCTGCTCAATCATTATCAGAGTTCATCTAGCAGAATTATAACTGCTAATGCAGCTACCAGAACTGAAATGAAATATGTCTCAAGTTAGCTTGACAGGAGAAAGTTGGTGTGCAGATATAGACATGGATTATAGGTAAATATGTCAAAAGAAGTGTGAAACAGTAGTTGTTGTAAAATAAGGCAACTGGAAGGGAACGGCTGACAATAGAACATAGACAATGAAAATGAAAAAGGAGAGGAAGAGTGAAGCTATAAATCTGCAGAGTTACAGCAGAATCACCTTTTTATTCAGGCCTTATTCAAGTAGAGAACATGTCTATTTTTGAATGGGAGGTGCACTGTGCCTTTCCCATACTAGGAAAAGTGGTAAATCTATAATCTAATCTGCTATTTGGGTAGTTAAGGTGCTGCCCTGTGTTTAGGCAGAAGCAGCTAGAGGGAAGATTATATTGGTTCAAACCAGAACAGGGACAGCCTATAATTATTCCAGTCCTCTGAACCCAGACTCTTACTTTCCAAGGGCAGCTGCAAGATAGCTAGACAGCCACTCTCTGCCATTAGCAGATGGAGAAGAGATTTTTGCTTTTTTCCATTTCCAAAATCAGATTGATCTTTGATTAACAAGCATCCAAACCCTTCTGTATCATCCCAACTCTGTCAGAAAGGGAAAACAATGAAGCTGACAGATGAAAAAAAAAAATGTACCTGATATATATGTAACCCAGACAAATAATTAAATATTCTAATATCCAGCCAAGCAATTTTAGTCCAGGCTGAAGATATTAGCACCCAGGGAGGATTGAAAGTATGGGTGACTGCTTGATAAGGAAAGAGCAAATCATGTAGGTTTACAATTTAAATATCTTTCCAGGGCAACCTTTGAATCAAGAAAACAATGAATTGACCTTGTAGACTAAAGAATGATATAAGGGTTTGAAATATTCCATGAAGAGAAGAAATAGTTAAGGTCTCTTACCTAAAGAGAAGGGTTAACAACCCACTAGGATCAAAAGAGATTGAGTTTGCAGAAACAGTTTCAGACTGGGATGAAAAGAGTAATTGAAAGAGTCTTAATTTCCTTTTATGGCTCAACAGCCGGAGTTCATACAGACAAAACAGATAAGGACTGTAATGGTTAGAGAAAGAGGTGCTGAGTTTGTAAATGAAGTCAGTGTGGAAACCTTTTCTTACTATACATTCTTTAAAAAGTGAACGGAAAAGACAAAGAACAGGATAAATGTGTTTTACAAATGCTAGAAACATATGTAACAAGATTCTTGTATTAGAAACATATGTTGAGGTAAAATTATGATTACATTGGAATCACAAAGACTTGGTTAAATCAAGCTATCAACTGGGAGATAAAATTACCAAAGTATAAAGTTTGCAGATGGGTGAGGTAAAACAAAAGTAATGAGGGAGGGAACAATTTGTGTATAGGGAGAATACTGAATAAACAGAAATGGATGACACTAGGATTTTGGCTGATGCAACAGGGACTATTTGAAGTAAACTGAAGAATGAGATATGGAAAAAGTTAGTCCTTGAATCTTGCCAGAGACCTTCAGAGAGAATGAGAATGCATATCAGGAAATGTTTTTACAGATGAAGGAAGTCTGTATCAGACTTGGTGTAATAATCATGTTAGGAGTTCAATTGCCTAAACATTTCCTAGGAAAATATTAGTGGGAAAAAGTAGGAAGGAAGCATGTTTATGAAAGTAATACAGGATTGTTTCCTGTAAAGGAAAAGAGTAATGTGTATATAGTGACTAGAAATAAAACAGATATGATGAATACAGTCAAAGCTGGGGAGAATAGTACAATAATTACTGCAATACTCTGTCTAAAATACCATTAAGACTGTAAAAAGGTAAGTAGCAATTGTATTTTAGTGAAATCAGACTCTGAATGAGCATTAATGAATTAAAAGTAGCCTGAAAGAATTCAGCTCTGCCAAAGGAAATTCAAAAACACATCTGTGATATATTTAAGAAGGATATATTCAAAATACAAATAATATATCAGGAATGAAGTCAGAACAAACATTGCAGTTGTGTCAGGGAAGTATAATGCAGTATCCACTCCCATTCACAGAGCAAGTATAGAATGATTTTATGGCCAGTAATACAAGTTTCCACCATCTTAAATGACCTATGAGCTTGTGTACATCTATTGTGTTACCCCTGCTAAAAGAAAAACAGGAGAAGGGACTGGAGTCATAGAGAAGAGATTGGGTGCGAAGAGGGAAATGATAAATGTCTAAATGTATTCTCTCACATTTACCTGCTTCTGGGGGATTGGGTGCCATGCACAAAGCCTAACAGTGATCCTCTACTCCACATTACAGGTGAGCACTCATGTCAGATGTGGGGAACTTGGGTTCAAGACCATATTTTGTCTAACAGAGGTGGACTCAGTTCTCCAAGGAAACTACTTTCTCATGAACAAGGTAGCCTGAGGTAGATTGCTCTTATTTTTCATTCTGAAGATGACACAATTGTATTAGTGA
Organism: Tyto alba; assembly: GCF_018691265.1. Classification (NCBI taxonomy): domain Eukaryota; kingdom Metazoa; phylum Chordata; class Aves; order Strigiformes; family Tytonidae; genus Tyto; species Tyto alba. The sequence goes on along the minus strand of NW_024881330.1, from coordinate 28,163,821 downwards.
TATTGCATTTGCTGTTTGTTGAGTGTTGTCTATCAGAAGGATGGTAGGTGATTGTCTGAGGAGTCCCAGGATAATATTTCAGTGCATGAATGATTTCAATCAGAAATGTTTAGGAAGTCCTATATTTCCTATTGCCCTGCAGCTAGTGTCCTGTACTCTTCTCTGGAGACAAGAAAATGAGTTCAAGTTGTTATTATAACTCAATGAAGAAACATGAAGATGCACCTGCCACACCTTGGTCATGCTCCTTAGCCTCCCAGCAAAGCCTTCCTTCTTCATCTTTGTTCACTGGCTATTGCTATTGCTATTGATGAGCCTCCTCCTTTGTTCATAGTCCTACTTTTATTTAAACTAACAAATGCATTGCAAATTCCACTGGAACAAAGTTTGACTTTAAATAATCTGTGGTATATTAACTTAATATGTAAAACTCTTTTGCTTTACATTATCCCAGATCACTTCTTTTCTCTCAGAATTGCCACAAAAATAATAAAATGAACAGAAATTATTTCCACCCTCCTGACTGTCATCACCTTCATGCAAGGAAACTACTTTTTTCCCATTTTTATACAATGTTTGGAGCCAACACACTTGTGCTGACCAGCTCAGCCAAAATCACTTTGCATTCCTGTCTAGACACAGGACTAGATTTTGTCTGAGGCAACCATTCCTAGAGCCACAAGGGATCCAGAGGAGAACTCCTGGCATTACCTAATAGAGGAGTGCACAGGTATTCTGATTTCCCCTGTGCAAGGAGTACACTTCTCCCTCAGAAATACAAACAGGACTCCTTGGAGTAAAATTTTACTAAAAAAATTGTCAACTTTATGGAAAGTAGCAACTTTATCATTAGGAAGTTTAAGTATACGAGAATATTTACACATACAAAGAGTAAAAGTCAGGTTGAATCTTTATTAATTGGTGGTCTTACTCATGACTAGGAACCAAGACCACATATCTCAAAGTTCTTCATCATGTGTTTATTTACTCTTGTTAACTTTCTTGTATGGCTCAGTTGTGAGCTCTTCTCCAATTTTGTACAACTAGCCTCTCAGCAATTCACCATCTGCACTATAATTGGCCATTATATAGACTTTTAATAAAAAAGGCATGTGCAACTTGTATTGATTTATTAAATCAATTTTCATCCAGTTTCATCCCTACCTCAACTTTGGATCAGTAAATTTTGCATGTCCATTTAACTGCCATCTCAGCACTTTTCAGTCAAAATCCATTATAATTTTTGGCTTTATAAGCAGCTTTGAAAGGTCTCAAGCTGATCATCAGATTGAGTACTAAATACTATACAAATTCTACACAGATACTACGGAAAAAGAAGTACACAATTTCTTTTCTCTAAGGAAAAAGGTATCTTGGGGGGAAAAGCAGAAACAAGAGATACATGGATAAACAACATGGGTCACAGTAGAACTGCCCAGATTGCTATATTTGTGTGGTGTGAAATATGGATATGTGTACTCTGTCTTGCTTCTGTCTTTACATAACAAAAGGCTTAAACTTTCCCTTCCTGGAACAAGTTAAGAAATAAGAGTATCAGTAGTTTACTATTTCTTTCTTTTTTGTCTTCATTCTGACATGATTGGAAGTAATGTTGAGGTTTGAAAACCTACTGCTCTAAGGATTAAAGCATACTTTTAACATTTTGTATATTCCTTGTCATTCATGGATCAGTGTTAGAAGGTTGGTCTCACACCTGTTTTCCTCCAGGTTTCTGATAATCCCAAACATTTCTCCATTCATTCATAATAGCCTCACACTCATATGCAACAGACTAGTAGTAGCAAGTACTGGTCCCTGCTGTATAATTATCAAGACAGGAAAGATCTGAGAAACATTTTCAATAGACACTGCTGAGTTTTGTAATGATTGTAAAAAAATCTGTATAGAAACATATAAGAAAATACCAGTGCAGGGAAAGTGATTAGTCCCTGTTTCAAGCACCTCTTAACACTGGGCCAAAACATCAAGAAAGAAAAAACCCACAAATTTCAGGTTTATCTTTGAGGACCTGAATAACTCATTATGTCTACTCATCTTATCGTTTCTAAGACAGTGTTGTCATTCTCTCACTTTTCTCCAGAAATGAGAAAGGAAAATGGCCACAAAGGTTGGAAAATAATCCCTATAACACACAAGTTTTGTCAGGGGTAGTTGGCTGGTCTTGTGCCTGAAAACCATCAAATCTCAAAATATAATCTTTTTTAAAACACTATTCCTTACCCCCAAAGAAGTATAAAATAGTGGCACAGGCAGTCCCCGAGCTCTGAACACCAGATCATTTGGCAGTGTCTGAATCACAGCACCAGACTGCATCCTGTCTGAATAGACCTGTTCTCTCATGTGGACCCTACTAAGTTAACATGACTCCAAATATCTGCAAGAAAGTACATGAGGACATCAGAACCTTAATTATTTCTAACCACTTCCGTATATGTATATTCTGAAGTCAAACTGAGAACTTCATTTTCTGCTTACATTTAAGTTAGAAATTAATCATTTGGGATTGTAATTATACATATGATGCTCGGGGAAATTATAAAAACATCCTAAATGCCACATCTTTAGACTGCATTTTGTTTGAGACATATTAGATAATGCTTAATGAAGCATTTTACATCCCATTAAGGCTTCATAGCTAACGCTACTTCCTACAAAAAAATGCTTAGATTCAGTACTTAAGTGCAGCTTAAAATCAGATAGACTTATAAAATATAAACATATTGTATCATTTTCCTACATGTTTAAGTTAATGCAACTTATTACAGAAGGACAGAGCTCTGTGTATATGGTGCAATATTCTCAATAATAACTAGTTGTAAAATATTCTAGCTGGCCATCAGGTAGCATTTGTGTACTGTTACATTACAGTAACAAAGATTTTAATATATGACTGAAACAAATATACTTAAATTCGGTATTTATTTAATGTAATGCGTCTGTATGCAATTTCTAGTGATAAATGATTGTGGGGGGTTGGCACTGGCTGGATGCCAGGTGCCCACCAAAGCCACTTTATCACTCCTCTCCTTGGTTGGACATGGGAGAAAAAATACACCAGAAGGCTCACAGGTTGAGATAAGGACAGGGGGAGATCATTCACCAATTACTGTCATGGACAAAGCAGGATTAACTCGGGGAAAAAAATAATTTAATTTATTACCAATCAAATCAGAGTAGGATAATAAGAAATAAAACCAAATCTTAAAAAAACACTTTCCCTCCACACCTCACTTCTTCTCAGGCATCGTGGTTTGGGCCTGGTCGGCAACCAACCACCACAGCTAATCACCCTCCCTTCCCCCTCCCCACCTGGGAATGGGGGAGGGGATTAGAGGGGTGAAGGGAGACTCGCAGGCTGAGATAAGAACAGTTAAAAAATGGCAATAAAATGAGAACAATGATGATGATAGGAAAAAAAAAAAAAAAAAAAAAAAAAAAAAAAAAAAGACATATATAAACAGGCAATGCACAACGTAATTGCTCGCCACCTGCTGACCAATACCCAGCCTGTTCCCGGCCAGCGACCCTGAGATACCAAGATCCCGCAATCGCAATCCCAGAAGCGAGAGAGAGAGAGAGCCCCTTCCCAACCACCCCTCCTCTATACAGTGAGCATGACGTTCCATGATATGGAATATTTCATTGGCCAATTTGGGTCTGGTGCTCTGTCCGTGCTCCCTCCCTGCTCCCTGTGCCCTGGCGCACGGACAGGACATGGAGAGTCGGAGAGTCCTTGAAGTCTCGGTAGCAGCTGAAAACACCAGTGTGCTATCAGCATTCTTCCCATACCAAACCGAAAGCTAAATCCAAAACACAGCACTCATCTAGTCCCTGAAAAGGAATATTAACTCTATTTCAGTCCAAACCAGGACACCGGGCTCAGCTTTACTCACAATTTTCTCTACCTCCTCCACAACGGCACAAGGAGGTGGGGAAGAGGGGTTGTGGTCAGTTCATCACACGTTGTTTCTGACACTCCTTCCTCCTCAGGGGGAGGATTCCTCACACTCTTCCCCTGCTCCAGTGTGGGGATCCTCCCATGGGAGGCAGTCCGCCACAAACTTCTCCGATGTGAGTCCTTCCCATGCGCTGCAGTTCTTCATGAACTGCTCCAGTGTGGGTACCTTCCACAGGGTGCAGTCCTTCAGGAACAGACTGCTCCAGTGTGGGTCCCTCGTGGGGTCACAAGTCCTGCCACCAAATGTGCTCCAGCATGAGCTCCTCTCTCTCCACGGGTCCACAGGTCCTGCCAGGAGCCTGATCCAGTGTGGGCTTCCCACAGGGTCACAGTCTCCCTCGGGCATCCACCTGATGTAGCGTGGGGTCCTCCACAGGCTACACGTGGACATCTGCTCCACCATGGACCTCCAGGGGCTGCAGGGGCACAGCCTGCCTCACCACAGTCTTCACCACGGGCTGCAGGGGAATCTCTGCTCCAGAACCTGGAACACCTCCTGCCCTTCTTTCACTGACCTTGGTGTCTGCAGAGTTGTTGCTCTCACATATTCTCACTCCTATTCCCCAGATGCAGTTGTGGTTGCATAGCAACTTTTTCCCTTTCTTAAACATGTTATCACAGAGGTGCTACCACCGTCACTGATGGGATTGGCCTTGGCCAGTGGTGGGTCCATCTCAGAGCCATTTGGCATTAGCTTTATCTGACATTAGGGAAAGTTCTAGCAGCTTCTCACAGAAGCCACCCCTATAGCCCCCACCCCCCACTACCAAAACCTTGCCACATAAACCCAATGCAATGATCATGTGCTATAAAGTTTTCTAATTTATTAAAATAAAATCTTTATTCAAGGCAATGTATACACAGAGGCAGAAGCATTCTGGAAGTCTTTAGACTTAAACACGCTAGTACCACTTGTCAAGAAATATGTCTTTTATGAACAATAGCAACATTATTTCAAACAAGTGTGTACTGATCACTGAATAATGGGACCCAACCTTTTTAAGCACATAGTTAAATCTAACTGATGTTAGCAGGGCAACATAACTTTCCCTGTGTGAGTTGATCAAATTTGAACTAACACTGATAGAAGAAGTAAGAGCTCCATCCTCAGCACTAGAGAAACCCACTGCTGAATTCCAAGTCTCTGCTCCAAACACTGATTTTATTGGTGCACAGCTGGGAACCATTCCAAACTGGGAACAGTTTTTCTACTTCCACTCTTGCAAACTGATGAGCTGAAACTTTCCAAACATTTCAGCTAGAGGCAGATCACTACCTTAGCAAATTTTAGCCTAAATTATTAAAATTATGAGCTACTAAATCATGGTTCTTATGGTATGGCGGTAACCACAGATGTTGCTACATTATGTGTCTATTCTGCTGGAAGAAATAAAATATAAAGGTTTACTACTATCTCTACCACAACTGTAGTGGCAGAAATCTCCATCTAACTACCACAAAGCTTTCTTGATAAAATTATTCAGCCATACTGATGGAATCTCCTGACTGTGTTAAAAATTAATATATTTACGATCAAATGGTTCTAATTAGATCAAGTAATTTCATGTCTATTTTAGGCATCACTTAAAGAAAATAGTCTGTCATTTCTTGTGATAAAGCAGTCAGTGCTGCTTAACAAGCTAATTTTTAAACAAATCAGAAGATAATTTTTAATTTATCGCAGTCAAGGAGAACATTCCCAAAACTTGTCTCTAAAGGTAGCTTTCAATTTGCAATTTTGACTTGAAGGCTTAAAGTGAAATTTAGCCAGAGGAAAAGATCTGGCACAAGACTGTGTGCCGTGTAAGACCTATACTGAAGTGATAAACTGTGATATCCTCTTCTGGTTTTCTGCATAGAGTGAATTCTGACTTCATGAAGGACTTGATCCAGAGTAGAGTGTAGAAGTCTTCAAAGCTGAACATGTCCTTATATAATAATTATTTATTATAGAATTAAACCTGTGAAAGCAGACCTCAGAAGGGAGATTATTTTATAAGTGAAATGTCACCAAATCACTGAAATAAATCTAATACATAAGCTTCTTAGATACACTATGCTTTACAAATATGGGAGTGAACATCTCCTATGCCCTCAAGAGATTAACACGAGGGTGACTGCAAGGTAGGCCTCCCCCTAAAATCATAGTAAAGATGTTTATTCATCCAGTGTCATATCTTCTCTCCAGCAAGGCTGGTACCTACAGCAGCAGAGGAAGGCAAAAACTTTCAGTGTTTAATGATGATCTTAATGGGGTTTCATCTGTAATAGCTGACAGCAGAAAAGTCTCAAATCAAAAGAAGTGTTAAAACAGGGATCTTAATGAAGACAGGGGGAGGGTGTTTTCATGTTTAATTTCTCTGTCAAAAATGTTTTGTACTTCAGAATATTTGTATGAGCTTTTGACCACTCAGATTACAGAAGACATTTAATTGTATCTATGCCTTGTACCCTTGCACTCGTATTCCTTTTCAGTGTCTTCATCTGCAGTGACACTACCATCAAATTAAAGCAAAAATGCAATGAAGCACTTACATGCAAAGTTCAGGAATGAAAGCTTCAGGCTAATGGAAGTGATTCAGCTGGCTGCCTTTCATTAAATGCTCAGATAAAGAGAGTGCATTAGGTTTGTGTGGCAAGGTTTTGGTAGTGGGGGGTGGGGGCTATAGGGGTGGCTTCTGTGAGAAGCTGCTAGAACTTTCCCTAATGTCAGATAAAGCTAATGCCAAATGGCTCTGAGATGGACCCACCACTGGCCAAGGCCAATCCCATCAGTGACGGTGGTAGCACCTCTGTGATAACATGTTTAAGAAAGGGAAAAAGTTGCTATGCAACCACAACTGCATCTGGGGAATAGGAGTGAGAATATGTGAGAGCAACAACTCTGCAGACACCAAGGTCAGTGAAAGAAGGGCAGGAGGTGTTCCAGGTTCTGGAGCAGAGATTCCCCTGCAGCCCGTGGTGAAGACTGTGGTGAGGCAGGCTGTGCCCCTGCAGCCCCTGGAGGTCCATGGTGGAGCAGATGTCCACGTGTAGCCTGTGGAGGACCCCACGCTACATCAGGTGGATGCCCGAGGGAGACTGTGACCCTGTGGGAAGCCCACACTGGATCAGGCTCCTGGCAGGACCTGTGGACCCGTGGAGAGAGAGGAGCTCATGCTGGAGCACATTTGGTGGCAGGACTTGTGACCCCATGAGGGACATGGGTCCCTCAACATTTTCTTTCCTAAAACAAAAACAGAGCAACTCATGTCAATGCACAGTCAATCATCATAATAATAGTACCTGTCAACTTGAGCAGATCAGAACTGAATTATAAAAATATATTTTGCCTTGATAAATGATTTTTCAAATATATACTGGAAACAGAAGGAAACAAGAAATATAAAAGACACCTTTGGTAAACCAGACTGAGTTTATGGTTAGAAAAGAGGAAGAGAAGGAAGGATGTATTTTGTTCCTCAGGTCTGACAAGGCTCTTACATACACAAGAAATTATAAAATAGATGAAAACTCATGATCTTGATTGAATCTGGGTATAGACAACTCATAAGCTGCACACAGTTCAGTCAGTAGACCACTTTCAGGTCTCCTTACATTATCTAAAGTATCTTCCTATTTAGTCTACAAGCTTCCAAGGCTCTTGTTCCCAAAGTACACTGGGAAAATAGGTGTCTCAATTATCTACAGCTAGCTAAGTAAAAGCAAAAAGCCAACAGTATTCAGCACATTCCCCATGTGTCATGGTTTGAGCCTGGTAGGCAGCCAAATACCGTGCAGCCACTCACTCCTCCCTTCTCTTCCAGCAATGAGAAGGGACAAATAATCCAGGCTTGGGAATTGAGATAGGACCAGGAGGGGCAGATCACTCATTATGGTCACGAGCAAAAGGCAGACTCATTAGGGGAAGAAAAAAAACAGTTTTATTACAGACTCTAACAACAACACTTAAAAGAGTAGGACACTGAGAAACATTGTCACACCTTGAGAATACCTTCTCCCCCACCCCTCCCTTCTTCCCGGGCTCAGTTCTGCTCCTGATATCTCTACTTCCTCCCCACAGCGGCACAGGGGCAGGGAATGGGGGGGGGGGGTGCAGTCAGTGCTGCCACTTCTTCCATTTTCGGTGGGGGGAGCTTCTGGAACTTGTTCCTTCTGCTCCATCGTGGTCCCCCTCTCACAGGAGACAGTCCTTCACAAACTTTCTCCAACATGAGTCCCTCCCATGGGCTGCAGCATTTCTTTACACTGCTCCGGTGTGGGACACCAATGTTCTCCAACTGGAGTCCCTCTCACGGCTGCAGCCCTTCCGGAACTGCTCCAGCGTGGGACTCCCCCGCATGCTGCAATCCTCCCAGCACTAAATTACAGCAGAGGGGTCTACTTTTTACCATAAGACTCCAGCCTTCTTCGGTCAGAATCACCTTGATCATCATGTGAAACACAGGCCATAAATCAGTGTCTGATCCACAGTAGACCTTCAGGAGTGGCAGGGTGGGCCGCCCTGCTGTCTCACCACATGATACAGGGGGATCTCTGCTCCAGCACACCTCCCCCCTCCTTTCTTCCTTCGTTCCTTCACTGACCTTGGTGTTCACACAGCTGCCACAACTCCTCCTCACAAGTCCCACTGCACGTCACCACGACCCTTCTTAAATACGTCATCGCAGAGGCGCAGCTGATTGGCTCAGTTTTGGTGCAGAGGTGGAGCTGACTTGGAGCTGGGGGAGCTTCGAGAAGCTTCTCACAGGGGACGACCCCTATAGCCCCCTCCCCTGCTACCAAAAAAACCCACCGCTCACTCAAACCCAGGACACCATGGCAGGGCCTCCAACTAAATCCACCTGTAGGAGAAAGAATGTTACTTCCCACTTCCACGTGACCATCCTACCAGCAGACAGGAACCCTGGGCTCTACTCTGCATGAACCACATCTCAAGCATCCCATACAAGCACTGTAATTTACACAAGGGAATAAAAAAAACATGTTTCGGTCCTCTATCTGAAGCTGAGTCACTGTGTAGCAATGTCTGGGACATGAAGGCTCCATGAAGAGCTGCAAGGGGAAGCTTCACTCCAGCTTAATAATTAAGTGTTGTTGTCCATCAAAACAGACCTGTTGAGTGGCTCTTTGGGAGTTAGTGGGGTTTAGGTGTTTATATGACTAAATTTGTGTGGATTTAGGCAGATAGAATCCCACCCATAAATTAGGCAGACTGAATCCCACCCTAGGGGCTGTATATTCTCATTCAAGTCTTAAAAAACTTTCCAGCTAAAGAAACAGGGCAACTCCTTGTTGACAAAGACAATTACAGGGATTTTTTCCTAATCTCACTACAGAGTCTGAAAATACTTGTCACCTACAATGCATGAGAAGAGTACCTGTACACTTTGAACCATAAATGGGTGAACCCTTTCTCTTTTTGTTTCCAAACACTCATAACTCCTTCTAATCTCTCTTTCCTCACCTGCCTTTTTTCTCCATAACTTTGTTTTTTCCTGATGCATCTCCTCTTTCCTGCTTGCTCTGTAGATGTAACAAAAGGATGTTTTATGGTTAAGGACTGCAGTTGCTGCCCGGCCCCAGGGATCATACAACAATCGCTTTCTTGCTTGCCTGTTGAAATGGAAGCTACCTGCTATAACATGGCATCCCAGGCCTTGTGCTGTTCAAGCCTCAGTTTCCCTCTTTTTTAAAAAAAAAAATTAAAAAAAGTTAAATATGACCATCGTACTGAAAAGCTTTAAAAATATCAAATGGAAGATGCTATAATTACAGTGGGTTACATTACAGTTGTACTAATTTCTAACCTTAAATATATTGATTTGGGTGAAAGAGAAAAGAGACCAAGATTTTAAAGACCCATGGTCTTACAAGGATCTTCATTATGTTTGCAAAAATACACTTCATGGCTATAGTCTCTGATTTAGGAATATTCTTCACCAGACCCACTCATCACACCAGTGATGTTGATCTCATGTAATGGGTTCAAACATTGGACAAATAATTACCAAAATTTTTTCACCAACTTTTTTGAGTGAAAGAGCTAGAAATTGATCTGAATAACTGATATGGCATGATATATTTCTAAAATGAAACCTGAGGTTGTTTCTTTCAGTGTTTTGTGCTAAGTACTCTGTAGATCTTTATTTTACCTGGAATAGCCCCCATCTCTGTAAGTGACCCCATTTCAATAAAACAAAATGAAAACAAAAACTGTTGTTTTGCTGGATGTTTTACCTATTTATCACAGGTTAAACAAAATCCTCACAGATCACAACAGTTCTAGCTGTGGTTAAATTAAATGAGGCTCACTTTCCATCCTATCCCTAACATAAATAGCCATGCTTGACAAAGCTACAGAATAACACATAATTCCTGGTAACTTTTTGCCTACTAACAGTATTTCTTATGCAATCACCAGAGTAAATCAAACTAATGAACTACTTAAAAATAAGTGAAGTATCACTGATAATTTTGGTTCAGTGCAGTAAAATTAGTGATGAGCATGAATTTTATGATTTGGACATTGAAGTTCCTTTCACAAGTTAGGGCGCATTTGGAGTTATGGTTTTGATTCAGATCCTAGCCTTAATTAACCAATTTAATTATTAATCCCTGCTACTAAATGAGTTTTCTTTATCATTATGTTCAGCTGTATTGTAATAACTGATAACACAAACAAATCACTCCACTGTCTGGGAGACATCTGGCAGTTTTGATCAGAAGCATTTGCATTACTGAAAGGGAAAAAATACCTTTTCAAAATTGGCAATAGATGAGCTTTTGCTTGCCTGAGTCATATATTTAAATCATTTATATTACATTAATGATTTGCAAGAGGTGAGCTGCACCATCCATTTCATGATAGTCTATAGACCTGGTTGGAGAAAGTCTAGTGGAAAATTTTCATCCAAATCAAAATTTCAGAAGCAGACAGTGAATTTCTCAAATTTATCATTAGGAATAAATTAAGGTTAGAAGAGTGCTGGAACATTTTATTTTAAAATTTTCAGAAAAGTAGTGTTTTCTTTTTTTTTTTTTTTTTTAAACCACACTGACATATTGTCTATGTCACTTAATATTGACACAAAATCAGTACAAAATACCTTAGAGTTTTATGCTTACTAAAATCAGTCAGCTCTGATTACCATTTTAGCTCATCTTCTGTGATATCATTTTCTTGAAGACTCTATATCATGTTCCTTTACTTTTCTTTGTCTCCACCAGCACTTCTCCCTTTCATTCAATAACCCTCTCATCCTTTACCCTGTGTTTTGTTTAGAGATGAATCATCAATATATCACTTTTCACCACCATTACTACTGCTCCTTTCATATTAACAAGAAGTTGGTTGTTAAATTCACACACTTGATAAGGTCAAAATTTGCATGCACCTTTCTCCTCACACTGGTTCACTTGTTACAAATGCTAAAATGAGTATTATAACCTGAATCACATATTTCTGAAAGGGGACCATTTTGTTCTTTCTTTTTCCCTCTTATTCACAAACTGAGAAAAAGAACTAGAATTTCTTAAAATCTTCCATACCTTTTTCTGGAAAAGAGATAAACTATGGACAAAATCTTATCCCACTCAACATTGTTGGTAGTGAGATGGACGTTGAGTTTAAGGATGAATTCTGGCCAAATATACCTGCCAGTATTTATTAATTGGAGTATTTACAATCCCAGATTTTGGAAGCAGTCTTGAATTACTTCTTTACATAATAACATCACAGAAGAATTATCAAAATGTGGTTCAATGTTGCAGAAGAATTTACTGTGGCTCCTAAAGAAGGTAATTTATATTTTTGTCAGGAACTACAATTTTCCACTTTCACTCTGCTTTTATTGACTGAAGATTAGAAGCTTTATTAGAAAACACATAATCCTTAGAGAAACAAGTTTCGCTTGCTGTAAATGGACTGTCTGCTCATTTGATTCAAGCCATTTATGCACAACAACTGCTGTGTACAAAAATATAAAATCCCTTATGTACAGAGGAAAGCATATGTAAGATACAGACTTCTGGTCTCTCTCCCTCTGAAGATACGCAATAAGGGAGAATATATACAGGAGGCCCAAACTGCCCTCAGACATGTACTTATCAACAACATAATTCATTTGTATTAGTTCTGTTGTCAGATTCCTCTCACACTTTTCATAGTTTAAAAAATGTCTGTAGATTCTCAGAGACAAAAACAAAATGACCCCAAAATAATGGAAATTAAAACCTGTGAGCTCAGAATTTTCCTATGAGCACAGTGAGGAGATGCTCTTTTTCCCTATCCCTTTCATATGTGCATGCATACACTGGCACAGGTATCAATTATCTATACTCATGGAGTGAGATCTGGAGCATGGGATTTTCCAAAGGTAACAATCTCAGTTGGACTGGTTTCCCCAGCTATAAATTTATGAGTCAGAAAATAACACTCATCATCTTCCCAGAATATCCAATATTAGATGTGCTCTGCTTTTAACTGGTATCTGTACTTGCATGTGTGTAACCCAACAATTGTGTGCCTTCACAAGGAAACTAAGCAATCCAAACCCAGTCTTTGTCTAAGTCAATTAGATCTGCTCATTTGCTTTATCTATCTCTCTTTTTCCACAGCTTGGATACTGATCTGAAGGTAAATAATACTTTTGACTTGTGTAAAGAAAAGATTGTTAATAGAATCTTCACTTCTATTAGCCCAGATATTGTGGACCACTGTTAAGTATTCAAACTGGGTGTCCAAGGGAAAATTGCTCATCTAAATAAGTATTCGAGAAGGACTGGGATATAAAAACAACTGTTTTGTTCAATCACAGACCGACCAAAAAAGTATTAGTGAAAAGATGATTTATCAGGAAGGCAGTTAAATTAAGTAATGTATTGGTGACATGGTTTCAATATTATATGGTGCCATGTTCTGAGACCAGATACCGCAGTGGCTTAATTGGGATAAATTGTTCAACATAGCTGGAAATAAAAGGTCAGGGAGAAATATATTTTCCTGACTGAACTGATGTGATAAGAAGGAGAAATAGGAAGGAACAGAGCTTCCTGTAAAGAGAAGGATTTATAATCATTCTTTTGTTTTCTGTCTGGGAAACATTCTTAATCTTTGAACAGTGAGTCTAGACAATTTGACACCTTAGGTAACTGCTTTGCTAAAAACAATGACGTAAAACTATTTTAATAATTAAGCAAGTTTTACTTCTATTCTGCCAACTATCTTAACTTTAATTCAGATTTAGTTTTTTGGAAAAGCCAAGTATTTAAATTAATATAGCTAGCACCTTTGAGAAGTCAGTGAAAACAATAATTTAATGCTTATGATGCCTTCAATTATACAGCTATGAGTCACAGTTTCTACTTTATGACTGCTTAAGAATGACAAGATGTCAGAACTTCTTTATCACATTAGCAAAAACACATATATTAGCTTAAATCATATAATCATAGAATAATTTCTGTCAGAAAAAGCTTCCAGACATCATCTAGACCACGCTGTTATTCATAGAATCACTGAATGGTTTGGGTCGGAATGGACTTTAAAGATCATCTAGTTCCAACCCCCCTGCCATGGGTAGTGACACCTTCCACTAGATCAGGTTGCTCAAAGTCCCGTCCAACCTGGCCTTGAACCCTTCCAGGGAGGGGGCAGCCACAGCTTCTCTGGGCCACCTGTCCTGATGCCTCACCCTCCTCACAAGAAAGAGTTTCTTCCTTATAGTTAATCTAAATCTGCCCTCTTTCAGTTTAAAACTGTTACCCCTCATCCTATCACTACACTCCCTGAGGAAAAGTCCCCCCCCCACCTTGTCTCTAGGCCCCCTTTAAGAACTGGAAGGCCGCTATAAGGTCTCCCCAGAACCTTCTCTTCCCCAGGCTGAACAACCCCAATGCTCTCAGCCTGTCCACCTAAAGAAGGTGCTCCAGACCCCTTATCATATTTGTGACCTGCTCAAGCAGGTCCATGTCCTTCTGATATTGGGGGCCCCAGAGCTGGACACCGTACTCCAGGTGGGGTGTCACAGGAGTAGAGTAGAGGGGGAGAATCTCCTCCTTCGACCTGCTGCTCACACTTCTCTTGATGCAGCCCACAATAAGGTTGGCCTTCTGGTCTGCGAGTGCACATTGCTGGCTCATAGTCAGTTTTCCATCCACTGATAGCCCCAAGTCCTTCTCAGCAGGGCTGCTCTCAATCCACTCACTGCCCAGCCTGTATTTGTGCATGGGATTGCCTTGACCCATGTGCAGGACCTTGCACTTGGCCTTGTTGAACTTCATGAGGTCTGCATGGGCCCACCTCTCAAGCCTGTCAAGGTCCCTCTGGCTGGCATCCCTTCCCTACAGCGTACCGACCACACCCCACAGCTTGGTGTCGTTGGCAAACTTGCTGGGGGTGCACTCTATCCCACTGTCCATGTTGCCAACAAAGATGTTAAACAATGCTGGTCCCAATACTGATCCCTGAGGAATGCCACTTGTCACTGATCTTTACTTGGACATCGAGCTGTTGACCACAGCAACTTTTTGAGTATGACTATCCAGCCAATTCCTTATCCACCAAGTGGTCCGTCCATCAAATTCATGTCTCTCTAATTTAGAGACAAGGATGTCATGTGGGACAGTGTCAAATGCTTTGCAGAAGTCAATGTAGGTATTTTAACCCACTAGCTGTTCCAATATTTCATATTATTTATTTAAAGGAGACTGTGTGTGGACCGTCTCGGAATATTTCTGAAAGAATAGGTACAAACTGAAACAAAAGAAGTTCCCTCTGAACATCAGGAAACACATTTTCACTGTAAGGATGACCAACCGCTGGCATAGTTTGCCTAGGGAAGCTATGGAGTCTTCATCCTTGTAGATAATCAAAAGCCACTGGATAAGGTCCTGGACAACTGGATTTATGTGGCACTGCTTGAGCATGGGTTTTGCACCAGATGACTTCTAGAGGTCCCTTCCAACCTCAGCCATCCTGTGATTCTGTGATTCTGTGATCCTGGATGTCAAAAGACTAGAAAACATCTTTTCAGAAAAGGATCTGGAGGTCCTAATAACTTTGATGCTATCCCTGCTTTAAGCAGAGATTGGCTCAGATGATTTCCATAAAGCTGTTTCAAGGTAAATTTTCTGTATTTCTATCATATTTTCACGGAACCTTCAAAGAACGAGCTGAAATCTCTCCACTAGTTTTCTATTGGTTTATTGAGGAATGATAACTGTTCCCACTGGAGAATAATTATTGTATAAGTAATTGAGGTGAAACTTCAGGCAAAGAATTATAGAATTGTAACATGTAAACCAGACTAGAGCTAAATCTGTAAAGTAAATTATATATTGCCAGACATTGGATTGTTTTTAGAACAGACCCTGGCATGCTTTTGACCCATGCCAACTTGCACACTCCTAAATTATTTCTGGACATAATGGAGAAAATAGCAGGGGATCATTTCCAATAAGCACTCCACATGCAGCCAGCCTGTTATGGAAGTAAGGGGGTTCAGGAATATAGATAAGGTTTATGGTTCATTTGCCTGGCAATGACAAGTTTTGCTTATGGAGAAACTGTGCAAAAGGTCAACCAGGGAACCACAGACACTATTCAAGGACACAGTAAGTAGTGTTAATTAAGTTTTGTTCTGTCTATTCATCAGACATCAGAGTGTGTTCAGAAAATAATCAAGGGGAAAAATAATCTAGAATACAGACACACATCCATTCATGTTGCCAGGTAGTTGCCTGTACAACTCAGTTTGAGTAAACAGGGAGTGATCTCTTCTCTTTCTGGTTCTTCCTGGCAAACATAACCAGAAGCTTTCTGCCCATCAGTCTTTTTGCTGAAAATGCATGGTTACTTTGGATACAAGATTTTACTTTCCCAAAAGGTGACATGGTCCAGTGACACCTCATTCATGGGCTTAGGTAGGAGATTTTCTAGGTCTTTTGCTTCACACCTCTATTCTCCCTTGCTTATTCCTCCTTCCCCAGTAGAAAACTATCCTACCCCCTTCTCTCTTCTCCCCAGCTTTGCAGCCCTGCCCCCTCTCTTTGATAAGCTCTGGCTTCTGTCAAGTCCTTTGTAAATCACTCTAATTCATTAGCAAGGCACAAAATCAATCAGCTTTCTAATTTCACTTTATGCAGCTTTATGCTTTATGCTTTATGTTGAAGTGGCTCCCAGAGGGATCTGATAAGTGTTGGGGACGGTACAAAATAAGCAGCAGGACTGAATGTCTAGGAGTGAGCTGGGGAAAGAAAAGAGGACATCCAGAAGATGCCCCTTTCAGCAGGGTTTTTGCTACTGGTGTCTGACTTGTAACATGGTCTATGAAAATTAATTGTGCTTCGTTGGTGGCTGTGCAAGTTGCTACCAGTGTGCATTTTGTTTCTGTTTTTCAAGTGAAGACCTCTGTGTAGTGAAAATAAAAGAAGCATATTCATCTGCCACCATGCTCCACAGATAAAGTTGACAGTTTGAGTTTACCTTCAGAAGAGAATAAAAGCTAAAGGCCAACTCTTCTTGATTGTGTTGTTTTTCTTTGTCCTTTATTTTCTTTTATTCTACCTACTTCATTCACTCAGAGCATGCAGTCTGAAAAGTTCCATGAAAGTTGCCAGACTCAATCTCTCTGTTGATTGAGAATTCTTGGTGGCTATTCATATTCATTTCCCTTTCTCATTCACCCCTCTTGGCTTTCCGATATTCTCAGACACATGTTTTAATTCAGGTGTTTTCTATTTTATGCTTTGCAATTCATTAATCATAGTAGTGTCTAGGTGACACTGTCATATGGAAATTAGTCATCTCCTATTCATTGGTTCACCAGTAATTTGAGTTGTCTGAATCTCATATTGATTTAAGAAATTATCTAATTATCTCAGAAAAATTTATTTGAAAACATATGAATGGATTTTTCAGTTCATTAAAACTACTGTGATTTCTTTATAGATAATTATTCCAACAGATAATTGCAATCTATATTTAAATAATGTAAATCTTTATAGTTTTCTAGAACTTTATTCTTCTGCTTGGAAGGGCTGAATAGTCCCCAGGGATTTTCACAGAATTTAACTTTAGTTTACTAAGGCTCATAATTTCAGGCTGTCATCAAAGTCAATGGAGAGGTGTGCTTCCAAGGACAAGTCAGAGTAGGAGGCTTTCTTAGGTGGTCTAATAACCCACTACATTAGAAGTCTGATATGCCTACGCTTCCTTTGACAACAAGGTCAGACACTTTAAGGGGCTGACACAAACCTTTATCCTGCAGAGATGTTTAAATAGAATTCTTGCAATTTACTGTGTCTGGACAAGTAGGTATCTTGCATCTGAGGTATCCTATTTCATGTGTGGACACGTGATCTTGTATCTTGTACATGAAAAATCACAGAGCAAGTTACTAACATACATGGAAATGTTTAGGTCAATATTCATTGTCCTCATTATTCCTCAATCCATTTCATTTTCATCTTCTTATCTGTGGTGGCTAACAGGATACTGAGCCCCTGAGACCACATATATTAGCATTTAAATGGTGAGAAAATTGGTGAGGGAATTTGGAAAGTTCAGAGCCTTACTGTGGAAGATGATCTAAGCCCATAGAGTCCTATCATGTTAGGAATGGGTATCAGTATAAAGGCAGCAGGTATGACAGTCTGAAAAGGTGATGTCATTGGCAATATACTAGAAAAATAGTTAACAAATTTAAGGTCATGATCCCCAAAGGTGGGTGTCCTGAAAGAATTATGTTTTCTGTCCCAAAAGAGGAATTGCTGCATTAGAACGGTCCAAACAAGACACTAAGAGAACAGATTCATCCAAAAGGGAGAAAGAAAAAGACTAAAGGGGAAAAACGTTCCCTGCTGTTGATATACAACGCTGGACACTGGACTTTGGACTAAAAAAAGCAAGGGAAAAGCAAGATTTTGGTCTCAGTCCTCTGTGTCACTGCACATGTCACATAGAAAAACAAGGGAGTCATCAAACAGGGCAAGAAAACATGCAGAAGTGTGGTATGGCAATCAATGGACACAGAGCAACTATCTCCAAGCGGCAAAGCTGAATAGGTAGTTTTTGTGGGAGTTATAGAGCCTTACCAATGGATTGAGGAGTGAGACAGGTTTTATAGAAGTTAATCAATAAAGGGATAAATCACAGTCTCTTTCCAGGTGGATAAAGGTGACTGCTCTGCCAGGTTTACTCCTAAGGATGAAATGTGGAAAACAGAAGAATAAGCAAGAGGAAAATATTTGCTATACAAAAGGTTCGGAAGGACTACCAGCTGCAAACTGGGACCCTGCCACCCCTAAGACTCGACAGATATGAGTGGATTTATGTATTTATACCTGCTTCATCTAGATGTATAGCGGAACAAACATGTACCAAGTAATACCCTTGTCTGGGATGCTGCTTTTCTACTCTCTCTTCTTGTCAGTAGCTGCAGATCATACCCCTCCCTTTCAAGTGAATGATGTGTCTTAGCTCTGATCTGCCTCTAGTTATATTCAAACAGAGCGCCTGGGGCCCAGTGGAAGGAGAATATTAAAACACTTTATATATATTATATATATATATATATATATATATATATATATATATATATATATATATATATATATATATATATATATATATATATATATATATAAAATATCGTTAGAAAGCATTACAAGCCATGTGCCACCAGTAGTGCTCAGGGTACACATGCCTCACCAAATTCTTACTATGGCAAAATACTAAGTGATATAATAGTAATCCCCTCTAAAAAGATCGTAATAGTTGACCACTTAGAGTCAATGATTCTGAGTCCAACCAGCAGCCAAATACATGAGGGGATATCAGATCCTTGATCTTCCAGAAAACTTTAAAAATAGCAACTCAGATCAATGCTTTCATATTAAATTGTACTTAAGAATAATCAAAGTAGATCATAAACCTGTCAGAATAAGAGACTTGATATATTAATACTTGGGGCCGATTGAGACTTGAGATTTTTTTAAAGTTCCTGTAAAGGTTTACTATTTTTTTATTAGGAAGTATTATTTTTCATTTAGATCTCCCTCTCTTTTTTTTTTTTTTTTTTTTTTTTTACTGTTCAGCTTCATGGAAATAAATCAAGTTATTACTGAAAAGTGAAAACAAGGTTTATCTCACTGGGGTATAATAAATCTTGGTTAAAATACAGATTTATTTTTTTAATGTAATGATTCTATGTTTGAAAAATGCTAAGGTTGTGACAAAAATCAACAAAAGCCAGGAAATTCAAAGTTAATGTTGAATTGTGTCCATAAAGCACCTCATTAAGCCCAGTCATTGTATCCCATATGGAGTCGTACAGTTTCCAGAAACATATGTAATTGTTCATAATAAAAGGGCATATTAAGGACAGAATCAGTGGATGTCCTTGATCCAGAAAAAGAAAAAAAATCCTAGTGTTCATATGCTCTGTAATCCATGAAAGGTGGTTCCATCAGGATTTAAGTAATGAAGCACTCTTCTTAAGGTAATCTGGCAAAAACAAGCCCCAAAGGAACAAAGCCTTGAGTTAGGTTTTTATACAAGGGGTGTAGGGGGAAGAGCTCCATAGTCTCCATCCACTGTGCCTTGATAATAGTCACAATTTTAGAAAATGCCTTTTTGATTTATCATCGGAACTTTTTGCAAACCTTTTGCTGAAGGAGTTTCTTCATGAAAAAGAAAAGTTCATCAAAAAGTATCTCTTACAGCAAGATCTCAGTCATCAAGCATTTCACTGATGCATAAGCAGATAAGGGCTTGAGCCCTCCAAGTTTTCCTGCAGGATCACTGTAGGGCTGAAAAGAATCCCAATGCTTCTAGAATTTGTAGCTTTAAAGTAAATCCACCACATGCACTCCAAAATCATTGCACTAGTCTTTTGCAAGCTCTTTGAAGAGAGAATTTCCAAAATCCCCAGAGCAAGTCTTACACTTGTTTGGATTTTTCTGGAAAATCACATTTTTAATTTTTTTTTTTTTTGGGTGGGAAATAAAATAGGAAAATTTGAAACTTGAATGTTCTACAGTTTCTTACCGTACACCATATCCCAAATATATATAATTTGGGGGGTTACTTTCTTTTTCTTTTGTTCCTTGAAGAAGTTGAATTGATGCACCGGACTACACTCCCAGAGATAGCAGAGGAGCTATGCAACAGTTGCATGTGTTTCATAAACAGACAAAAACTTTTTGTTTGTTTGTTTGTTTTTTTTTCCACAATTCAACAAAACAAAAAAAAAAAAAAAAAGTTTTTGTCTGTTTATGAAACACATGCAACTGTTGCATAGCTCCTCTGCTATCTCTGGGAGTGTAGTCCGGTGCATCAATGTAGCAGGGAATAGGTGAGCTTTTTTCATTAGGTAAAAGGGCAGGATAAAATGGTTTTGTTTTCAAAACCTTACTTACCTTACCATGTGCAGTATCTGGGGAGCCTAAAGCTTGGACATTGTGCAGTAGTCTGCAGTGAGCTCAGTCGCAAGCAGATGATGCTCCCTGAGCCCTGCTGACAGACAGAGCATTGAGTGTTGGCTGATGCCAGTCTGTGAGGAGGGACTATGGGGTCATGGGCCAAGGTGACAGCCACAACATGGAAGTCAAGAGGAGCTGTTCTCCTTTATGGAAACATAGGGACTTACCAGTCTGAACCTGAGCAGGCAGGGTGGGAATGAGCCTCCATGTGCTGAGCTGGAGCCAGAGCCTCTTCTGGAAGTTCATCCCTTGAGGGCAAGGCTGCTGGGACATCATCTTAGCTGCTGGAGGGAACAGAAAACATTGGAGGCATGCACTGGCCTGGCAGAAATCCCAGGAGAGGAGACAGCGGCAGGGACAAACAGGGTATGCTATTGGCATGAAAGAATTAACTGAATGACTTCAGGAGGACATGGACAGGAGCTCCATGGGAGGAGAAACCCTCTGTCCCATCCATACAGCAGTGAATGGAACAGATGAGGTATAATTTATATGTACATACTGGAACACTTGAGAGCATTTCTATACAAAATGAAAAGTAACCAGGAAGAAACAGCTCAGTGCTGTCACTGCAGGACATAATGCTCATACCATGCTTGGAGAGGGTGAGTAACTGAACCACACTGCTCCCAGAGACCAAGGAACTTCAAGCAAAGAGGGTTAGAGGGCTTCAAACGGATGTCTGTTGAAGAAAAAAAAAAAAAAAGAAAACTAGAAGGGAAAATATTTTTGTTGCAGGAGGTCTGAAAACCTTGTCTCATTGCTTTCTAAAAAACTGGGAGTATTACTATTTCACCTTCCACTGAAATTCTCTGTTTGGATCCTGCATGCCTGAGTCTGGATTTAGCAGTGTTTATAAGACTCTCTATGGGGATTGAAACGTCATATGCTGAGCAACTGTACTCTGATTATCAAGATCCATTAAGCTGTCTCAAATCAAGAGCCCCAAAACCAAAATATCCAAGATCATCAGTCACTTTGAAAATTTAGGTCATCTTTTTTTCTGTGTTTTCTGTTTGCCAGCTAGAGCTCTCTTTGATCTATGGCCCTTTTACATTTTTCCCCAGCTAAGAGAGATTAAGCTGTAAGAGAAGAGCCAGATCTGATTTACCTGTCACTCAGAATCAGCAGCTTCAGGGCTACGTAGTGTGCAAAGCTCCTTTGAATTGACTGTCACAAAGGCATTTTTAGGTGGATAGACTTATGTTTGTTACCTTAATGTTTTCTCAAAGAATACCATCAAAACATAAACTTTATTTTGGATCTAAGGTATCTATAAACTAGCCTAACCATCAGAGAAACATGCCAGGTACTTTAATGTTGTTATTGGCTTAATTTTTATTTGAAGAAATTCATTTTACATTGTTTGGGATTTATTCCACTAAAAACAAAATCAGAAACATAGCCTCTGGGTACCTGTAAATCGTATGTCATGGCCAGATTCAAAATCATTCTGCTCACACTTGGAGTCTGCTGGCACAACCTTATAAATTGATTAGCAGAATAACACGTGGTTAGTGCTGAGGTAGTGCTTCAATTCAGAGCTCATTTGCCACCACTATTAACATATGTTTAGACATGTTATGTCCCCATATTAAATATCTTTTGACTTACAGGCCTAAAGCAAGATTTAGGCTGAGTTTAAGCACCTAATACAGCAATCTTGTCTGCCTACTAAGGTGCTAAAGAGCTCTGCAAGTCTCTAGGGCTTCCTTCCTTAGGCTGAGGGTTTCCTAATTTTTCCTCAGAACTGCCCTAGATGCAGTGACTTGGTCCTTTGATCTTGCTTAGGCTTCAGTGAGGTCTGGAAGCTCAGCACCTGAGATCCCAAGGACGATGTCCACACCTTGGCTACAGAGCAAGCCAGGGTCAAGCTACAGTCTTCGGATAAGGTACATCCACAAACCCAAATTCTCCCCTTCCTTTATCAGAATGGGATGTCGATGGCTAAATTGTCTCTTGAGCACCGTTCCTGATGAACACTATTCCTCTGGCAAGGGCGAAAACTGTGCAAGGAGCATGTTAAATATTAAACAGTGCACTTGACTGCAAGTAGGTGCCTCTGTTATGAAGTGATACAGATTCAGCCTCAGACACTACTGCAGTGGGGCAGATAGGTGTTTAAGTGCTCAGTTCGTCAGTGCACACTTTTTTATTCAAGGTAACCATTTAAAGCTTTGTTCCTGAAGAATAAAGCAAAAAGCACACTTTTGTACATGGCTGATTATATGTCACCTAAATTCACATGCAATCATCTAGTGTCCTGGTTTTCTGACGTGTTAATTCCACAGATTGCTCTGAAGAATTTTTTCCCATAGTTAACCACGTTCATTCTAGTCCATTATTGGATAACTCAAGCTCCTTTACTCCTTCCTATTGTGGTCAGCATGTTTGAAAATTTTTCTTTCAGAGTCTAAGCAGCGAACCAGAACCTAACTTCAGGCACATGGACTTGAATATTTTGACCACTGCTGTCTGTCTTGACAAATTCTTAAGAGTAACATTATTACTTCATCTTCCTGAATTAACAAACTAACTAATAATCTTTTTTTTTTAAAAAAAAAAAGTCAATGCCATAATGTTGATTCTTTAGTAGGAAGTACTGAGTTGATGATAGCCATGTTTAATGTTTATTAGCTTAATCTGAGATTTAAATTTTATTGTACTTTCAAATGTTTCCATTGTGCTTAAGCAACAGTTAACCAAGAGCATAATCTTATTGAATAGAAAGGTACTAGAAAAGGTTTTGTATGCAGGAATGATTGGAAGAATTCAAAGTAATAAAAAAATCTTTGTCCTCTTAATACGATCTCAAATCTTGTCACTGCTGTATTATGGTTTTCACTACAAAAGCATGTCTAGGGAAAGGGAAAATGTTCCTCACTTAAAATACCAGCAAAACCAAAATGTTCTAATCTTTGCAGGTATGTGAATATATGAATTCCTCTTGTAGTTTCAGATCAGCATGATCATTCCTTCCTTACCTAAACTGTTTTATATCTCTCTGAATTCTGAGACTATATTCCACCTCAAAAGTGGCTGCATTTTCATGATGGAAGAAACAAGCCGTTACACAGTTCAGTGTGTTGAAGTGCTCTGAGACCCTCTGGGAGGAGGTATTACATATATGTACCAGAGGTATTATTTCAAGGAAACAACTCTGCCAAATGTTAAACTGAGACTGAAGCCTTACAGCTGAGTTGTTAACCTCTTGAAACAGGAGTTTAAACTGCAAACACTGACCTAACCTTACCTCTAGGGGAGCAGATGGTAATAATGAAAAATTATGCAGCTTTCACTCCTCTCCAAAGACAAAACAAACACTTTAAACTTCATTTTATACTCTTTTTCTCAAGTTAATTTAGACAACCTTTCTGGCAAAGTAATAATACCTGTGCTTAGTAAGCAGTATTTCAACCTTTTGTCTTTCATTCAGCAGGAAAAACATGAGGGCAGGTTGCTTTCATCCTTGGTTTATTAGAAGAATAGAATTCTGCTCTCAACCTTCTCATTGACTCCATCACAAAATACAACAAATGCACAAGGTAATTGTGCCAAACACCCAGTGAGTCCCAATGTATAAGATCACAGGAACAAGCAAGTTGAGGGAAAAATGATTGGAGATGAAAGATGATAGGAATTGTTATTACAGTTTTACCATCTTTGGTTATTACCAAAGGAAAAAGGAGAGGAAAAAGAGAGCAAATGCTCTGCAGTTATGTAGAAGGCTGTAAGAGAAAGAAAGAGAAAACATGTCATTCTTTCATCAGGCAGAGAAGAAGGAAGAGTCTGTCCTGCTCCACTCATAACAAATCCTTACAAACTCCTGGAGACAGAGGTCACAAAGCAGTTTCAAGTGGTTGAACTGTATTATTCATCAAAAGTGGTTTTCACTGCATGTAATAAATACTTTATTCCTTCTTCTCTAAATGTAGCAGGATCTTACTTACAAACTACATGTGAGAGTCTACTTGAAACTGCTGGTAAACTGGCCTTAACTACTGATTACTCAAATACAGGAAGATTTGCAAGGAAAAAGATTACTCAAATTATAGTATTTGTCATGCTCCTACACTCTTCTCTGAGCTTTCCTTGTGACCAGAGATTTGAAAGGTCGGTAAGACAAAACATGATAAGTTTTATGCTTAAGTCTCTAGAAAGTAAAATCTAATCAAAGTAATACAAAACAGTCATTACTGCACCATCTATGTTGTTTGTAGTCCTATCAAGTGTTCATAGGTGCTACAGAGAAAAACAGTTTTTTCTTTCCCACCTTGTGTTCCTCATTAAATTCAGACCATGATTTGCTTCACCTGGCCCTTTGCAAGTAAATTAGGACACCTTCTCACCATGTGTTCAGGTAATTGCTAATACAATTCTATTTATTTTTTCCAAAAAACACAGAAAGAGCTGGACAGTGGTAAAGGATAACAGCTGCAGCTACAAATAGACACAAGGGGTCAAAGTAAAGAAAAGCAATCCATTCCTGCCACAGTCACTTTTCCACTCACACCACCAACAATGGTCCCTTTCTGCAGTCAACACCTCAGCCTGTCCCACTGCAGGTGGGGAAAGGTGGGGCAGGACATTGCCTTCGAGCTGTGGGGAGTGATAAAGTACAGTTCTTGGAGGGCTTCAGTGTGCAAACGAAAAACTGAAAACAGGGTTTTAAAAAACATTGTCCTTAGCAGAATACTTAGAATTGTAGAATCATAGAATGGTTTAGATTGGAAAGGACGTTAAAGACCATCTAGTCCCAATCCCCTCTGCCATGGGCAGGGACACCTTCCACTAGATCAGGTTGCTCAAAGCCCTGTCCATCCTGGCCTTGAACCCTTCCAGGGAGGGGGCAGCCACAGCTTCTCTGGGCCACCTGTCCTGATGCCTCACCCTCCTCACAAGAAAGAGTTTCTTCCTTATAGTTAATCTAAATCTGCCCTCTTTCAGTTTAAAACTGTTACCCCTCATCCTATCACTACACTCCCTGAGGAAAAGTCCCCCCCCCACCTTGTCTCTAGGCCCCCTTTAAGAACTGGAAGGCCGCTATAAGGTCTCCCCAGAACCTTCTCTTCCCCAGGCTGAACAACCCCAATGCTCTCAGCCTGTCCACCTAAAGAAGGTGCTCCAGACCCCTTATCATATTTGTGACCTGCTCAAGCAGGTCCATGTCCTTCTGATATTGGGGGCCCCAGAGCTGGACACCGTACTCCAGGTGGGGTGTCACAGGAGTAGAGTAGAGGGGGAGAATCTCCTCCTTCGACCTGCTGCTCACACTTCTCTTGATGCAGCCCACAATAAGGTTGGCCTTCTGGTCTGCGAGTGCACATTGCTGGCTCATAGTCAGTTTTCCATCCACTGATAGCCCCAAGTCCTTCTCAGCAGGGCTGCTCTCAATCCACTCACTGCCCAGCCTGTATTTGTGCATGGGATTGCCTTGACCCATGTGCAGGACCTTGCACTTGGCCTTGTTGAACTTCATGAGGTCTGCATGGGCCCACCTCTCAAGCCTGTCAAGGTCCCTCTGGATGGCATCCCTTCCCTACAGCGTACCGACCACACCCCACAGCTTGGTGTCGTCGGCAAACTTGCTGGGGGTGCACTCTATCCCACTGTCCATGTTGCCAACAAAGATGTTAAACAATGCTGGTCCCAATACTGATCCCTGAGGAATGCCACTTGTCACTGATCTTTACTTGGACATCGAGCTGTTGACCACAGCAACTTTTTGAGTATGACTATCCAGCCAATTCCTTATCCACCAAGTGGTCCGTCCATCAAATTCATGTCTCTCTAATTTAGAGACAAGGATGCCATGTGGGACAGTGCCAAATGCTCTGCACAAGTCCAGGTAGATGACATCAGTTGCTCTTTCTTTATCTACTAACACTGTAACCCCATCCCAGAAGGCCACTAAATTTGTTAGGAGTAACTTGCCCTTAGCAAAGCTGTGTTGATTGTCACCAATCACATTCTTATTTTCCATATGTTCTAACATAGTTCCCAGGAGGACCCACTCCATGATCTTGCTGCATACAGAGGTGAGAATGACTGACCTGAAGTTCCCTGTGTCTTCCATTTTTCCCTTTTTAAAATGGAGGTTATGTTTCCCCTTTTCCACTCAGCAGGAACTTCAGTGGGCTGCCACAATTTCTCAAATGTGATTGATAGTGGCATACTACTTCATCTACCAGTTCCCTCAGGAGCCACGGATGCATCTCATCGGGTTCCATGGACTTGTTAACACTTGCTGATATATTCTCCTTTTGGGGTGTAGGACATCACAGGTGCAGAGTTTTGAGCTTGCCCAGTTACCTATTTACCAGGGTTTATTTATCAAATATAATATTCCCTGGTTAAGGAAAGCATGCCCTTTTCTACCAATATGTGACAACATGTGGGCAAGTTCAACCTCAGAGGTTGGTTGGCATTTTTTGTCACCAGTGCTCAGGTATGGATATCTCTAAGATGCCTGTACCCATGTGTGGAAGTTGTGGAGGCAAATGGTTATCTGCAAACTTCTACCGCCTCAAGAGGCTCAAGTTCATAAGACCAGACATAGCTGGTCCTAGGAACAGTGTTCCTACCACAGTTCTTTCACCTCTGATTCAAAGGTGAGGGTGCTTCTGAGTGGGTGGTGACAAGTTTTGGTGGCTCATAGTGATCCAATGACCACAAAAATGTGGGATCCACTACGCTAAAACGTTCTGTTAGCTTCAGGCTGTTCTCTCCTGCAACCTATGAACCCAAAATCAGGATTCGTGCTATTGTGTTCACACTGTCCTGCTCCCAACAAGTCCAAATAGTCTTTCCATGTTTTCCTGGCCTCTGTGAGACCATGCTGTCAGAAAAAAAATTAAGATCACGAAATCAGAAGGCAGAAATGATGAGTAATGAAGGGTGGAAACATATAGTTCCAGTGGGGAAAATGAGCTGTAGAGGCCCTGCAGTTAAAGTCTGGAATCTGCAGTCAGAAGCACACTGGAGGTGTGCTCATGAGAGCTGGAAACATTTCAAAAGCCTTATGGCATTAAAATAAACATTGCCCCCAAAATATAAACATTTTAAACAAAACACATTAAGGAAGAAGTGTGAAGATTTTCAATAATTCTGTAAATATTTGTATATGGAGAACATATATTTTTTCTTTGTTTGAAATTATAGTTGTTAAAAAAAATTGTCTTATTTTACTGTTTTAAATAAAATGTTTGAAATTACAATTCACTTCTGCTTGAGCTGCAAAAATTTGAGAGACATCTCACAGAAAATCCAGAAATATTTTGTTTTCCTCTAAGTCAGAACAAAAGGAAGTTTCAAAATCTCTGGTTTTCTTGTGAAATGGGTATCACAGATCTACAGAGATGAATTTACAGTTCAGAATAACTTTTCTTTGTGTATGCTTATGTGTGATAACCTAATTTTGCTATTAACTCATTTTCTGTTAGTTTTCTATCTGTAGAACAAAGGTAATGAACATTCTGATATTTATTCATATTTTATGATCATTTTGTAACATATGAGGTTTTC
Organism: Tyto alba; assembly: GCF_018691265.1. NCBI lineage: Eukaryota > Metazoa > Chordata > Aves > Strigiformes > Tytonidae > Tyto > Tyto alba. The sequence goes on along the minus strand of NW_024881330.1, from coordinate 28,135,833 downwards.
TCATTAAGTGATGCATACTTCATATATATTTTTGACAGAGTAGCATATCAGATCTGAAAAAAAAAAAGCAATCAGATCATCCATATTAAGGTGATGTCCTCTTGATATTTCCTCCTGATTATTGTGCTTCATAATGATATTTCTAAACTGGTGTGTATGTGTGTGGGCTTATTGAAATAGAATTAAGCACTGCATCAGAAATTGATACATTATTTCACATGTAGGTATTACCAAGTTTATATATTTTTATATATATACACACTATTTTTTATATATGCAGAAAACTAAATTTCATCCAACTCATGTAGATATAAATCAAGAGATTGTATATCATGTGCATATAAAATGGGATGAAAATGTGAAAAATTATAAATACTTTTAAGGGAGATATGAGGACGTGTTCCTGTATGTGTGCAATTAACTTCACTGACCACACAAATTGACCATCATCAGTAGATGTCTTAATAAATATTATTTCCTAATTTTAAGCAATAGTGATAGTCATACATTTCAACCAATTTTTGGTGATTCTGGGATAAGAAACTTTAGAATTATGTTGTTTAGGTAGCTATTAATAATCTAGACAATAACCCTAGACAATCAGACAGAACCAGCTCCTAAATAGGTTGGCACCTCAGAAATTTTCAGGAACTGTTGTTGTATGCATGTTCTTACTTGCACCCACATAGGACTTCATGTACTGAAGATACTCAATTTTTACCTGGCCTCCAAGATTTTACAAGTTGCAGGAATACAGGTTATGCTCCAGCCTCAGAAAAGCTAGTGTGGCACCAATCTGCCAAACACCAGTCCTTTGAAAATGTGAGTTATAATGCAATATCAGTATGATTCCACACAGCTTTTGCCATCTTCTTGTTCCCATAACTGAGGTACACTCAACAGCAAATGGTAAACTAGGGTTATCTTTCTATTTTGGATCAGATTGTTGCTATTAAAAAGTTTCATAAAACAGGTTGATCAGCAGGGTGACTGGACATTTCTATCCTTTCAGGACAAGAGGACAAAAGGATAAAAATTCTAATTACTTTTCAAAATCTCAGATAAAATGTTTGAATAAAGTTTAGATTTTTGCATATATTTTATTTCTTTATTATATTTCATAAATATAGACAGTTTTTTAAATTGTCCATAATTATATATAAATGGAGGCACTACTGTAACATTCTGTTGGTTTAAACAAATTGTTCGGTTTTAACCCCTAACCTCAGACACAGACTTCCAGGGTAAAATTGCATTCTTTGTCGTGCTGACATTTTAAAATATTGATAATCTCAGATAATCCTTCTATATTTTGATATAATAATTTAATTAATTTCTGTCCATCTAGAATATAAGATTTCTGGGTCATCTACAAATTACGCACAACAGTTGATTTACTCTCATACTTGATTGCTTCAGGTAACTAGCAAACAATGCCTACTCCCCTTTCCATTCTTCCCAAGTAAATCACATTTTTTTTCAAAGTGCAGTGTTATTCTTTTTTTTTTTTTTTTTTTTTTTTTGAGCAGATCAAAACTAAAAAGATTCACGAGCACCATGAATTTTGAATATCTAAATTATATATATATATTTATTTTTTAATAAAGAATTGCATATAGCAAAAGAATTCATAAAGTAAAATCTTGGTCACACAGAAAGGACAACAAAACAGTTTTAGCTTTCATGAGAAGGAATTCTGTGTAACTCCTGAGGAAAAACTATGAATCTTAGTATCCTCATCCTAATTAAATACAACCTTTCTTCTGTGTTGCCTTTCACTATATACACTAGCTCCAGATTTCCTTTGCTCTGATTATGGATTGAGTCAGGAAGAAACACAAGTAACAACCACTGTCTATTAAAATACCCTTTATTAATTAAGTTGTAGTCATTAATAGAATCAAGCTGCTATTATTAATAACAAATATCTATGCAGTGCATTCACTTACTCCTCATGCAGTTCACTGTTGTGCATATTTGGGGTCCCTCAATTACCTGGTTGTAGTCAGAATGGGAACCCTAGCTGCAGAAGCAGAGGCTCATCGCAATGTGTCAGTGGCTTCTGGTCTGGTCTTCAGAAAGGTCTCAGAAGTCCCTCATCCCACCAGGCATGCATATAACCCTGTAGTCTTTCTTTGCAAACAGCAGCCACCACCTCCCCACGCAAGGTCCAAATTGTGCAACTCCTTGATGGTGTCCATATGTGCTGATGGCTTTCTACACTTTCGTCTGTCCCTTGGTGTCCCGAGTTTCCCCATTCTTGCAGATCCAGCAGGATTCCTGGCCTCTGCAGCTCATCAGTTCTTGGGAGACTGTCACACACTCTTCAACTCGCTTCCTTTCCACTCTTTGGCCTGCTTTTACCCAGTAATTATATCTCTACCTGCATACATGGGTAACCACAGAAGAGACTGCTATAGCACCCTATGCTCCCCAGACACTGTGGAGCTTCTTCTCTGCACAAAACACTAAAGCATATTTATTACATGTAAGAGAGAACATGATAATGTGCTATGAAATATTTTACAGCTTTGAGTCTAGTATTTAATAATACCTACAGGCGGTGACTGTAGTTTTAAATGATCTCACAAGATTTCCAAAAAAATCTATATATGTATTCTGTAACCTCCACAGTGTTCACTATCAAAAAAATAGAAACTGAATCATTTATTTTTCTGTGGCCAAACTGTATAAAACATAAAAAAATAGAAAAAAGTGTAAAGTAAATTTGATTTTGACACTTATGTCAATTTTATTGATCTAGGTTACTGTTATCTGGGAATATAACTTAAATAATAACAATAATTTACATAATAGTAACAATAAAACCAAAGTATCTGAGGTGATATATATTTTCATATTTGCCAACCCAGACATTGCCTTCAACTATTTCTCCACTGTGGAAAGTCAGCTATCCTGCCAATATCTCTATATTGCCATCATCTGCTAAGACAGGAGACCAGAAATAGATTTTTCCATACATAATCCAGTTATGAACCTGCTTTATTGGAATAAGATGCTTCAAATCCCAGTGGTTAGCAAAATACAGAACCTTAAAGTATTCACTGTTCTAAGGCAGATTATTACCTATATTGATCTTCAAGTCAGTAAGGTTTTGGTTAAAACTGTACTTGAGGAAAGTGAAAAAACGTCTTCCAAAAGGAAAGAAGGTGTTTTCCTTTTGAGAAATATTTTTATTGTAGTTGCTTTTATTGGGGGGGGGTGTGTGTGTGTGTGTGTTATTGGTACCAGAGGAAAACATTTAGTTGATTTTAATATGACAGCTCATTGCAGCTACTCAGAAGTTGGAATATCAAATGTAAACAGGGCAGTAAAATAGTGAACAATATGAAGCAGATCTAATTTGGACAAAACCAATATGTCTTCCCCATTTTTTATGGAGTTATAGCAGCAAATCACCACGATGTTATGATGTAAAGCATGAGAGATCCACAGTATTTGAAATGTGCCAGAAATTGTAAAATCCTTCTCAGGAGTTGTTCCAGGTTGCTAAGAATCTGCGATCCAGAAGATTTCTCCCCTTCTTGTTGCTGTTCAATTCTTCCGGACATTTCCCACAGCAGAATTCATTAAGAAAACTCAAAAATGCCATGAATTACATTTAAAAAGGAAATATCTTTACTAACTTTTTTCCCATCACAAAGTATTTCTTTGATTTGAAAGAGGACCATATTCCAGTTGGCTGCATGCAGAGAATGTAAATGGGAAAAAATCTGCTTGCAGAAACATTCTCAGAAAAGACATATGTTGTTCAGATCCCTTAAAAACTTACAATTATCCAAAGATTTAATCAAACATTGACTGCTATGGACATATGTGCCTGGGGTATCCTCATACCCTAAGCATGTCTTGCTACTTTATTTGGACTCTTACTAGCTACTAAGCTCAATTGCTCAAGAAGATGGTCAAACAAGAAAATTAAAGTGTTCCTAGTACTGTGAAGGAGTTGGAGGGAATGAAAGTATATTGCTTTTTCTCTTCCATTTCATATGAGCTAAGATTTGGTCCTATGGACTGATGTGTTCTGCAATCACACTGTTAGAGTTGTCAAGCTTCTTAGGTGGTCTAGTCCTCTTTCTGGAGACTTAGAGTATGGCATCAAAGTGATCAGTGATAAAATGTGCAGTAAATTGTAAATATCTACCTTTCATGCTGGTTTTACACTTTGATAAGAGCTGAGATAGTGCATTTGAAATAAAATGTTTTTCCTTCTTCTCTTCAGCATTTTCAGTTTGGAAAAGCCTAATACATTTCAGGTCATATAGCATGCTCCCTAAAGTGAGATATTTACTAATTTAGAAGGTGCTATCAAAAATAGAAAGAAATAGGAAACGAAAGAGAGAGCAAAATAGTGAGACGTTTCCTAGCACAATAATCTCAAAGGCTATAACCCAGTAAAAAATCTTCTCTGCTTAATCTTGAACATGCTGGCAAAAGTTCCAAATAAGATATTAGGAAAAGCAAACAGATTTCTGCAGTGGAAGAGATAGTATTAACCTGTCACCTTGTAATTTACTGAAAAGCTTACTTTATTTGAAATGATTCTTCCTTAAAAGCCACAGTGATTTTTTTCTACTAACTAGAGAGGGAGACAAAGCACCAAGCATTAATACCCTGACAACATTTTCATCTGACAGACTAGCATTAGATTGTAGGTACAACATGGTTCAGGATTCTACTTTCATTTCCCTTTGGTGTAAGATTCACCTATTATCTATCTTAGATGCAAATAAATGTCTTTAATCATATTTGAAAAAAATGATCATTGTATTACATAAGCACTCAGATTGTTTCTGTAAGGTATTTTGAGATCTCCAGGAAAAAAACACTATCACAACCAACAAAAAAATAGATATATTTCAAAAAAACATTAATAATCTCTTGTAGTGATGACATTTTGTTACAGAAATACTTGCTTATCTGTGGGGCTCTTATACAGAGTATTCAAATAGATATGAAACTTTTTACAACAAAATTTTGTAATTTTCAAACATTCTTCTCAATTTTAAAAATTTTTCTTCTTATAATTGACATGAAGATTGTTTTCCTGCTTTTTTTCTGCTTAGTTGTTAGCAGTTGTTACAGTGCTGCAATCTGAAAGAAAAAAAAAAAAAAAAAAAGCTGGCTGAAAGGCTAAGTATCATATGTTAAATATACATGTATTCCTTATTTTCTGAAAATTATATTGAGGTGAATGTACTAATCCGGAAGGCAAGCTTGATGAAAATTCCAAATAAGAACAATGCTAAAGTTGGCTGTCAGTGTTAGAAGAAGTACGGCTGGTAAGAATTTTTGCATGATTCCTCATTTTTGGTTGTAGTATCTTGGATGAAAATATCTTTTGGACATATAGAAGGAGCCCACTGAATGCACACACCAGAGCCATCCCAAAATCACTAAGAATATTAGACCCAGAACACTTTTTTTTCCAGAGAAATTTTCTTGTAACAGAACTATGTTAATAGGTATTCTAAATTACTACTTTAGCTAACAGAAAATAAAATCGTCAGAGCTTTACTGAGTATATCAAGGAACTATTGCATTACTTTTTCCTTTTAAAAAAAGAAGTGAACAACTATCCTACATAATTAGAGAGATTGTTTAAATTCACATAGTTTCACCCTTCAAACTAAGGTCTGTTTTCTATCTTAACTTTTTTTTTTTTTTTTTTCTCAAAGAATCATGAAATCACAGAATGGTTTGGGTTGGAAGGGACCTTAAAGATCATCTAGTCCCAACCCCCCTGCCATGGGCAGGGACACCTTCCACTAGACCAGGTTACTCAAAGCCTCATTCAACCTGGCCTTGAACACCTCCACAGAGGGGACAGACACAATTTCCCTGGGCAACCTGTTCTGGCATCTCACTGCCCTCATCATAAAAAGTTTCTTCCTCATAGCTGATCTAAATCTACCTGGTTTCAGTTTAAAGCCATTATCCCTTGTTTTATCAGTTCATGTCCTTGTAAAAAATCCCTTCCTTTCTTTCCTGTAGGACCCCTTTAAGCACTGGAAGGCCACTATAAGGTCTTCTTGGAGCCTTCTCTTCTCCAGGATGAACAACCCCAACTCTCTCAGCCTGTCCTCCTAAAGAAGGTGTTCCCTGACCGTCTTTGTGGCCTTCCTCTGGACCCACTCAAGCAGATCCACATCCTTCTTATGTCAGGAGCCCAGTTAGAATATGCTGAAATTTTTGAAGCTGAAGCACTTTCTTTTTGTCTTAATTTAGAAACCGTAGGATTAGCTGCCTGAAAATGAACCCATTAGATGGTAATGTCTTGATTACAAGCACGTTAAGCTCCCATATGCATACAGGTTCATCAGTTTCTACAAAAAGAATGAAATCCTGGAGCAGCTACTGGTCCATTATGAAAATATCTATGTTCTAAAACAAAAATGGAGATCTGTTGGAATTATTATGTGAACTTAAAAGCATTGTTCACCTTTATTAGTAACATGTGGTATGCATATATATACTTATACCTTGACAAACTTCTTGACTTGGTCCACGTATCACTGAAGGAGTTAGCTGCACTGTGTCTTTCAGTAGACAGCTGGTCTCTGCAGCTATCTGTCCTATCACTCATTCTTTCCATTCCCAACACTTTGAGCTGTGGTCAAGCATCAAAGCGCTGCTTCTACATACTTAGTACTTTGACATTGTTCTCCATTAAAAAAAGAAAAATCTAATTAGACTGTGGAAAACATCCAGCCCTAAGAATAAGAGAGTACACTAGAAACAAAGAAAATCTCAAGGAACTGGTGAAGCTCCATGTCCCATCTTGGCTCATTTGACCATTATTAAATTGCAGGAGCCAAGTGTTTGAGCTCTTCTACCTTAGCAATGTTTCTGGCCTTCCGCTCTGACCCTGTGGATTTCAGTCCCAAACATCCTCTGTCACTGCTGCCTGCCATTTTCTAGCAAAATGGGCAACTTTTCTCAAATTGTCTTGCATCAGCAATGTTTGGGTAATGCATCTCTATTTTATATAAGGTATACCTAGAGGGAGAATACATAATGAACTACTGTGCCAAGGCATTTATCTTTGCAACATTGAGAGAGATAACTTAAGAGCAGTGTACAGTAGCCATGAAGATAAATAACACAGCAGGCCATAGTACCATGTATAAAATATTCCTGGCACTCTGGGTTCCATTTCATTATTAGATTTTTTAAAAGAACCATTTTCTTGGTTAGTTTCCAGAGCTAGCAGTCACAGAGGCTAATTTCAAATTACTTGAAGCCTTGGAAACAAAGATGTATTTGTGCAAACACTGCCTTAAATGTCAATAAAAAATGTGAGCAAGACCCACCCAGCCTTGTAAGTAAATGATACACAAGAGTTTTTCTCCTCACAAAACCCCATCTCCCCCAAACTTTTCTGTAGTGCACCACCATTTACAGTCTGGCTTTCAAAACAGCAAAAATATTAGTCAGGAAAAAAGATAGCTATCTAGATAGATACACACAGAGCTTCCTGTAGTGAGCAGTTTCTTTTGATCATCATCTGAGGTCCTTCCTCTTTACTTATCTCCTCTGAGATCTCGCCTGGAATATATTCAGGAAGGATATGAGACAAAAGCAGGAAGTCCACAGCAGGTCAGCAGCAATGGCTAGGTGTTTAGCTGTTAAAGATTGAATTTGAGTTGCTTAGCCTAAAAAAAAGGAGTCCGGAGAGAGAGCATGGCAGTTACTAGTACACAAATCACTAGAGAAATCTGCAGTAAGAGAAAAAATAAAATATTCTTCATGTTCATATAAACAGGAGAATCTTTAAAGACAGTGAGGAAAGTTCAAGTTAGATATCAGGAAAATCTTAGTAATATAAATGTAGTAAAGCAACAGAATAGGTTACTGAAAATACTGTGAAGTTTGCACCACTAGAAGTCCAATGTGAATGCTTAGCTAGAGATAACACAGGTGCGGCTAACTCTGCTTTGGATCGGGGAGATAGATTGTGTAACCTCTTAAAACCCTTTCAGACCAAGGATTTTGTGATGTGTTCAAAAATGCTACATAATAAATATATGCCCAAATGCTAGTGATAAATCAGTACAAATATAGAATTAATCATAATCATTCAGCAACACATCTTATCCCAGTACTGTTAGATTTTTTTTTTAGATTATGGTACCAGCTGGCAATAGCATGATCATTTATTTATCTTAGTTAGAGACAAATTTGTTATTTTATGGTTAATTCAGTATATAGATTTTAGACTCTGTGGAGTAGAGTTCAAGCCCCTGTTTTGCAATAGAATCCGTTACTTCAGTTAATCACTTTCTCTCCCTGAACCCTAGTTTTTCACCTGTAAAAGAAGGACAACATCTCTTCCAGACTTTAATTAGTCACTGTAAGAATATGTGGAATAAAGAATGGAAACCACCTGCTTCCAGGGGTGACCAGACACTTTCTTTAGATGAGCAAACTCGCTGAGAACATGCAGAAATAAAACAATGAATGTCTTAAGACTAAGGTTCTCCCTGCCTACCGAACTATGTATTTTTTTTTATTTGCAGGGTGGAGTTGGTGGTGTTAGTTGTTCCTTTTGAGCATACTTCTCCAGTTTCCTAACATGACGTAATTATGAAATTGTAGAAATTAAACCAGGGCTTATTCCAGATAACAAAATTTGAGGGATGGTTAATCTCTCTGCTTCCAACAGATGAAATAAATGATATCCATTAGTGTAGTAGTAGACCACTTCATTTAATCAAGAAGCGTAAGATGAAGCTAGAATGATTTGTACACATCATCAGAAATAAAAGACCAGCCTTAGCATTTATATCATTTTATTACAGTTTAATAATTTCCCAAGACAAACCAAATGTTAAATTCTCACTTTATGAGTAGCATTATAATGAAGATTAGTTATTTAATATTTCAGGACAGTAAGCACGGCAGATGTAAAAAGTTATTGAACCCTAAAAGTGTTTCTTGGACCAAATGACTCTAATGGCTATTAATTTGCTGTGAATAATTATTTTCAGCCAAATATTTTTGGGTTTATATCAGCATAATTTGCATGCACTTTTCCAGTGAGGTGGATGAGAATTTAGGAACAGCATGGAATTAAAATAAAGTGTTCATGACTCTAAGGAAAACTCTTCCTGAAATTGTCAGAACTACATGCCTGCACGTCTAAAAGTTTCAGACTGGCTCTTTACTCATGATCACTCAGCACACAAGCTTGCCAGGATGAAGTACAAGCCTTCCACCAGTGTTAGACTCCCACTACCTAGAGACTGTAACGACCTATTAATTCTTCAAGTTCGTTCACCTGATAGTGCAAGTAAGCGTAAGAACTGGATCTCTCCCCCCCAGGGGAGAAGGCTGTACCAGGAACTCAACTCAGAGTGTATTTGATCTTATCTGCAAGGTGATTGAAGTGCAGCATTCTGCACAGGTGTGAGTGTTGTCTCTGCAAGCCCTTCCCTTAGATTTTCTGTGCACACTAATCTCTGACAGTTTCTCCATTGAGTTCGCGGTCCTGTGAGCTGAAATTGGCCCTCTTCTTTCTGTTTGGTAGTGTTAAATGTCAGTTATTTGAGGATTTGTAGCCATAAAGTACTTAGACTGTTCCTTTTTCTCACTTATGGTTAGAGGAGTGGCATATGTATTTTTAACTTGGAGCTATAAAACCTATAAAAAGACACAAGGCTTAATGTTTTAGCTGAAATACAGTGAAAATGGAAACTGTCTTAAGATCCTTATTAAGAGATTGATATATTCTTCTAGTACAAGCTTGTTATTAAATATGTCTCTTTGAAGATTTGATCCAAAAGCAAAGTATAATATTTTTAATAACTATATTTGTGTCACTGAAGCCCTCCCGCAAACCAGCAGACTCTTTTTTCATGACTTCACAGAAATAAAAAATGGAACACTTCTATTTGACTGAAAAATTTATAACTCATTCTGGTTTTGATGGACTTACCATTTACGGCTTTCACATTAAGTTTAACACATTTCATGATGTCCCTATGAGCCTGACATATAGAACAGATATAATAACTTTTTTTCACTGATGCTCAGTCTTGGACCATATTCAGTGACGGCTGTCATAGCTGGATCCACTATGTGAGGTAGATCATTTTGTATGTGTCACAAACAAGGACTCATGCCTACATATGTACAGAAGCAAAGCCTGTAGAGAAGGGTGGATGACTCACCTCTAGTGCTTCTCATTTTTTGCCAGGTAGGTTGGATACAGGGGCCTCTTTTTGCGCAAAGACTTCCAGGATTGTTGTCATCATCCTCCACCTCCTCTCTCTTTCTCACAATCTCTTTACTTTTTTTTTTCCTATATATAATTCACATTAGGTAGTTTGTAAGTCCTCCTTGTTTTGTTCCAGTTATGTGCTGCTGTTCATGCTGCTGTCCTCAAGTTATACGAAGACAATGTTCATACAGAAATTGATTAAAATGTCTTCGTAAAGTGAGACAAACAAGTCTGGTTCACTGACCATCCGCATGCTACAATACCAGAAGATCTAAATATTCTTCAGAGCTCAGATAATCTGTCAAGCAAAAAAAAAAAAATAACCAAAACCATATTAAAATCCATATAGGAATCTTTACATAACATATAGTATATTTTGGCAAGTACTATCCAAACAATTTGCACCTTTTGGTACAGTATTGCATAAAAACAATATATCTGTAAGAATTTATCACTAAAAAAAAAAAAAAAGTGTTTTGTCTTGACAAAAATAAGAAAGTTATTCCTATTTCAATGTCTAACAGGTTGAGGCCAAGAGAAATTCTAACCCAAAATCTGATACTATTCCTCAGGTTCAATGGAAACTTGTTTTTCTGTAAGTCATTGCATTGAAGCCCAGGGAATTCAATGGGGAAACAAATGGTAGAATAACATGCATAGTTATTCCAGAATCAAGAACATAACCCATATGCATAATCTTCACTTTCAAGTCATTTTTTTGTCCAAAGAGGTCACGTGTATCCATATAGCTTTTGGGTCTCTCTTAAGATTAATTTCATATTCTCTTTAGAGAAATTTACTAATAAGATATGTTTCCACAGTTGAACATTCAGAAGACCTAGTTTTATAACCTTTTGAATGACCATACAAGTTTAATTGTTTTTCTTTTTGCTTGTTCACTGCCAAGCAATCTTTGGTAGGTGTCCCATGACATATTTCAAATAATTTGCTACAACATTAAATATTTTTGTGGTACCTGAATATTAGTGGTATACTATTATATTCTTGTTTATGTGTTTATACAGTTTTCTTTCTCACAGTGCTTCAATATATCTTTATCTGCTTAGCTTTTTCTGCAGGATATTGCTAACATCTGCATTTAAGAAATCTTTTGACAAGTAAGGTTACAAAGATACTCTGTTCTGTGTTTTCATTTGCACTGGCGACATAGGTGTTGCTAAATAAAATTAAGAAACAAATAAGAATGGTCATCTGTGTAAATAAAAATGGTCAACTGATTGTCTGGAAAATAATCAAGCAGAAGGTGTATAAATATAGACAAGCTGAATTGTGTATCACAATTCAGTGACTGCTCATTTCTGCGAGTTTCACCAATACTTTAGCTGTAGAACTATGTTCCTTTCCAGGGCTTGGTGTGTGGGCTCATAAGAAAGTTCAAGGAGGTCAGGGATGCAAGGAAAATTTAGGATTCAGCAGAGCAGGTGCTGGGAAGTCAAATAAAAGGAGGCTGTGTCTCCCTAGGAAATACTCATCATAAAATAATTAAGAAACCTGGACAAATAAACACTTAATCACTTGAAGGAATTAAAATGTTTCTACCTTAAATACAGCCCTCTGATTATGGCTTTCAGAGTTTAAATTGACAAAAATATTCAGGATATGATATTAGAGTAATGATGACATCATGAACTCTATTATGCTACTATGAAAATGGACTGGTTTAACAAGGACTTATGGAACCTACATTATGGGAAAATTTTAGGGACAGGTTGTCAATTACCTCATAGAGAAGATGAGTTACCTGTGGAAAAACTTCAGAGTCTTTAAGAGAAACTCTGAAACCCAGACCAGTGCTGGCTGTGGAATTGTTGACTACTCCATTTCCCTCGAACTCCAAGATTGGTTCACATATGCTGCCAGTGCAGGCTAGAGTATCAATAAATGGGCAGGGGCGTTTTAGGACTTGTCAGGACCCCTCATGATTTAAGGACCTGTGCACTGAATAGCACAGCAGACGTTTAAAATTGGACTTGCGGTGTGTTGATCCTGGTTGGATTCCACGTGCCCACCAAAGATGCTCTATCACTCCCCCTACTAAACTGGACAGGGGAGAGAAAATGTACCAAAAATCTCATGGGTAGAGATAAGGACAGGGAGAGATCATTAAGCAATTACTGTCGCAGGCAAAACAGACTTGGGGAAAATCAATTTAATTTATTACATATCAAATCAGACTAATGAGAAATAAAAACTAAATCTTAAAACACCTTTCCCCCACCCCTCACTTCTTGCTAGGCTTAACTTCACTCCTAGTTTCTCTACCTCCTCCCCCGCCAAGCGCCACAGGGGATGGGGAATGAGGGTTGCCGTCAGTTCATCACACGTTGTCTCTGCCACTCCTTCCTTCTCAGGGGGAGGACTCCTCACACTCTTCCCCTGCTCCAGTGTGGGTTCCCTCCTATGGGAGACAGTCCTCCACAAACTTCTCCGATGTGAGTTCTTCCCCTGGGCTGCAGTTCTTCATGAACTGCTCCAGTGTGTGCCCCTTCCATGGGATGCAGTCTTTCAGGATCAGACTGCTCCAGGTGGGTCCCCCACGAGGTTACCAGTCCTGTCAGAAAACCTGCTCCAGTGCAGGCTCACTTCTCCATGGGTCTACAGGTCCTTCCAGAAGCTTACTCAAGTGTGGGCTTCCCACAGGGTCACAGCCTCCCTCAGACACATCCACCTGCTCCACCATGGGCCTCCCTGGGCTGCAGGGGGGACAGCCTGCCTCACCATGATCTTCACCATGGGCTGCAGGGGAATCTCTGCTCTGGCTGCTGGACCACCTCCTCTCCCTCCTTCTTCACCGACCTTGGGGTCTGCAGAGTTGTTTCTCTCACTTATTCTCACTCCTCTCTTTGCCTGCAGTTGCTCAGGTTTTTTCCCCTTCCTAAACATGTTATCACAGAGGTGTTACCACCATCTCTAATGGACTCAGCCTTGGCCAGTGGTGTGTCCATCTTGGAGCCAGCTGGCATTGGCTCTATTGGCTATGGGGAAAGCTTCTAGCAGCTTCTCACAGAAGAGATCCCTGTAGCCCTCATGATATCAAAACCTCATCACACAAACCCAATGGAGGACTCCTGATCACAAGTTGAATGGGTTCTTCTTTGAAGGCTATGGAGCCGAAGTGAAAATCTAAGCATTTAAATTTTAACTTCTAGCACAAAACCCTGCCAAAGATGAAGTTTTGAAGTTTCTCCAAGCATTTTTCTTGAACCAAACTTGATACCTCAGGTGAAAAATGACATTAAGCCAGATGGCATAGCTGTAGAAGCTGTATGAGTAAAAAGAAAGAGTCCTAGAAAAGGAAGTAAATTTAAATGCTAAAGAATAAAAATAGAAAAAAAACAACTACAAAAAGAACTAAACTACACTATAGAAAGGTTTGAGCAGTGCCCTAAATTACAAGTAAAATTCAAGCTAGTGAGTGAAGGAGCCAAGACAATGCAAGAATGTGCAGGGGGTGAACAGAAGCAGATGCACAGAAAAGGGTGAGGGATGTCACTGTACCGTGGCTGGGGTAGAAAGTTGACCTCCCTTCCACTGACCATATATACCCTCACCCTGGGAATGTACCTACAGACAATCACTTAGAGGAGACATTTTAACTGTACAAAGTATTATGCTCGGGCAGGTGGATCACTTGATTGAAGCAATGCTTGTCTCCACAGTGACAGCAAATAATGAAAGCAAGATAAGTATGTGAGTTGGCTGTACTTTTGAAAGGTACTTCTAATTCCTCTCCTTGAAACATGGCTATAGGTGTTTGATTTCTTAACACAAAAGGCAATCACATTGCAAAACGATGATGAATGTGTCTCTATATTTCTAACATGCAGGTGCTGAAATATTTCTTTCCATGCACAATGCCTGAAATACAGCAAGTTGCAGCAAGTTGATGGGCACCAAGCAACACAAAATGGCAATTTGTCAGCATTGCTAGGCTGCAGACTCAAGGCAGAGCAGCAGCTGCTAACAGGTGTTTTATACTATAAACCATTATTTGTGTTCAGCCTCTTCCCATTCATTGCCGAGGAATGGAAAATCTGACATTACTACTCCCTGCAAACTTTTCACAGTTTAAGTCCCTATTTTGGTTCTGTTACACTCAGTATATGCTGGACTAGAAAGTCCAACACAGAAGCACGGGTGCAGTGTTTTCTGAATGATGATAAAAATGAACAGAAAGTTATACTAGTTATGAGGTAGGTGCGGTTCATCTGCCATAGCATGGACAGGGCAACATTCAACAGAAATAATGAAGGTTGTGTTTCCATGGGGCTGGGGGTAACTCACTGTCTGAAAACACAGACTCTAATGGGGTTTTCTGTGAAAGAGAGCAGAGACAGACCTACCTTTGTCACTGGCTCTGCACTAAAATCACAAGATAAAATGCAGACAAAATTGCCATACACTGCCACAGGTTTCAGCAGTCCCATTCCTCTACAAGTGAAATAGCAGCAACACTTCTTAACGAACCCTAGCCTTATTTTTGACTTATAAGTATTTGTCTCTTCACTAGTTTCAGCTTTTAAATAAAAACAACACAAGGGAGTTAACAGATCAAAGAATCAAGGAGGAATAGAGTAAGTAGAAGAGCATTTTATGATGGGAATTTTTTTTGGTGTGGTTTCAGACAGGCTATTAAGCCTTTATTTTTTCCAAATTGAAACACATTCTTGTGAAAGTTCTCTCTGTTTACACCGCTCTAAGATAGGAATTATTTTTGTTCCATTAAATATTTCTTCCAGTGATATACACAGTTATATATGATTGTTATTAATTAATGGTAAATAAATGATTATTACAGAAAAGGTTTTACAAACAGCAGTAGATTCAAGAGCTCATGAGTTAAAAAATAAAGAGATCATTAAGCTAAGTAGGAACAAGCTGCATGAAGAAGCAGTATAAAGTGGTCCTCACAAAAGTAAAAAAAATAAACATTAGGTTCATATAATCTAGCTAAAAATTTAGTTCTAGAAAAAATGTTTATAAATTAATTTGTACACCACTGGGAAGAAATTTATCTTCAATAGCACTGACATATAACTGATCAAGTAAACATATGTCTGACTGTCTTTAGTCAACAAGTTATTAATTAAAGTTAATAATAGATATTTTTCCAGATAAAATTATTCATAGCTGTAAGCAGTATTAGATCATATTTTAAGACAGCCTACACAATAATGGCCATTACTGAACAATCATAATTTTCCCAAAGCTTTTTATTTTCTCTTTATTGACAGAAATTTTCAATATTTGAAGCAACAAAGTGTCTGACTACAATAAACAAACAAACAAACAAAACCACTAAATAAGTTCACATGAACATAAACTGCCTTAAAAATACACAGAAAAAGGCATCTTTGGAATGAACTTACATTCTAATATTATATTCTGTTTTGTTTCTTAGGATAACAGTATGTCTTAGGACTCAACAGTTTATGTGTAATGCAACTGAGATATTAAATCCTGATAAGTAATTTAACTAATTAGTTAATGTGTAAACTTTACTATGAACACTTAGCTAGACATCTTATCATGTAAATCCTTTCCTATCTAAGGCTAGAATTTTCCATTACTGGAAAGAAAGAGATATTTCTTGTAGATAAAATATTTTAGTTGAGTCTCTGAATATTTGAGTTAAATTCTCAGATTCTCAGGTGCATAGTTCTGTATTAAAGACTTAGAGTAATTCAGTTTACCTGTTTCAAGTTAGACTTCCTCAAATGAGAGCTACCCAGGCTTTGAAATAATATTCAAGCTGCTGTGACCTCATTTATACCATCTTCATTTCCACTGTACTGTGGCAACTAAGGCAACCTTTGCACAATATTAAGCTGAAATACTCTAGGAACTATTTTCCAAAGAATTATGAGAGTCCTTCTTTGTCCTTCCTATAATCCCCTGTTGGAACGGTTGGATGCTAACAGAAGACTACAGGCATTAAAGTGGCATTTCAGTGTTTGTGTTACTGCTTCATCTGTGATTAGCTTATACTACCAGAGTCAACTATTTTGAATTAAAACCACCATTTTATTTAAACGAGGGGATGTGCTTGTGGACATAGGATCTTGGACTGGACACAAACGCTTCTCAGTGGAACAAAGCTACTAGTGCAGCCTGAGGTGATTATTTTATATCTTTATATCCCTATAACTCCATCTGAGAACTGGAAATTATATTTTCTTTCCCCCACACTTTATATGCCTCATCTGTTCTAAGATCTTGAAAGACAAAAAAAAAAAAAAAAAAAAAAAAAAGTAAGCTGGTGTAAATGGAAGAAATTTTCTAATTCACTTCAACAGTTTTTAGATCAGGTTTGGAAGTGCAGGCTCTTGTGTGTGAGAAAACAGTCCAGTACTTTGGGACCTCTATATTGATTTGATGTGTAGGAGCTTATGTATTGAAGATAGTCAAACATCATCATAAAGAATTACAAAAACCATTTTCAAAGTATTCTTTACCTTTCTTCCCTATAACATTGTGGCTGGTTGCCTATATCCAGAAAAGAGGAATGACCATGTCAGTTTTAGCAATGTTCAGTTCAAACTATCTACATGAAAGGGACTTGATTCAGCACTGAAAACTTTTGCTATGCAAGGTGTGCTACAACAGATAAGACTTGCTTGTGTCAGTTCAACACTGTGCAACTGAAAAACTGCAGGAGGGAATTAGCAAACGCTGCTGTTGTGGTTTAGGCCTCAGTGGCAGCCAACCACAATGCAGCAGCTCTCTCTCCCTTCCCCTCTGGCAATGAGAAGGGACAGAGAGCCAGGCTTGGGGTTCAAGATAAGACTGGGATGGGGAAAAATCCCCCTTTTATGATCACGAACAAAAGGCAGACTCGTTAGGGGAAGAAAAAAAAGAACATATATTTATTACATACACTAACAACACATAACAGAGTAGGACAGTGAGAAGCATTGCCACATCTTGAGAACACCTTCCCCCCACCCTTCCCTTCTTCCCGGGCTCAGTTCTGCTCCCGATATCTCTACCTCCTCCCCCAGTGGCGCAGGGGCAGGGAATGGGGGGTGCAGTCAGCACTTCCACTTTCTTCATCTTCGGTAAGGGGAGTGTCCGGAACTTGTTCCCCCTGCTCCATCGTGGTCCCCCTCTCACAGGAGACAGTCCTCCACAAACTTTCTCCTACATGAATTCCTCCCACGGGCGGCAGCGTTCCCCACACTGCTCCGTCATGGGTCACTAACTTCCTCCGACTGGAGTCCCTCCCACGGCTGCAGCCCTTCCCGAGCTGCTCCGGCGTGGGACTCCCCCGCATGCTGCAATCCTCCCAGCACTGAATTACAGCAGTGGGGCTACCTTTTCCCATTAGACCCCGGCCTTCTTCGGGCACAGTACCTTGATCATCTGAGCAGGAGCAACAGGCCATAAATCAATGTCTGCTCCACCGTAGATCTTCATGGGTGGCAGGGGGTGCTGCCCTGCCATCTCACCACAGGATACAGGGGGTCTCTGCTCCGGCACACCTCCCCCCGCCTTTCTTCCTCCATTCCTCCACTGACCTTGGTGTTCATGCAGCTGCAGCAACTCCTCCTCACAAGTCCCACTGCCCGTCACCACGTCCCTTCTTAAATACGTTATCGCAGGGGCGCAGCCGATGGGCTCAATTTCCCAAACAGAAGTGGAGCTGATGTGGAGCTGGGGGAGCTTCGAGAAGCTTCTCACAGGGGGCTGCCCAGATAGCCCCCTCCCCTGCCACCAAAAAATTCCACCACTCACTCAACCCAGGACAGTTGCCTAAATGAAATAGGTAATACTTGAGACCTATTTGACTCTGGATATTGGAAAAGTCATTGCTGTGCCCCCCTGTAACATATTACAAACTCGGTAAATATGAACACTTTGTCTAACCTCACATCTCTATCTGCCATGCAACAACATTGTCAGATAATGGCAACCAGAGGTGAAAGTAGAGACCCAAGTCCAGAATGTATACATTATGTACCTTGTTAGCAGTTATTTATCCATCCACTGACTAAATAGTTGTAGTTTTCATGATTTTATCAAAGCTACAATACACATGTAGTCAATACCCTATCAATCCCACTGTTTCTTTTCACACAACTGAAGTTGAACCATTTATCTGTAGAGCTGATGATGGCATTTTATATCAATATTATTCAGCTTTACCTGTGTGCTGGTAACAAATTAGAGTTACTAATGATTGATCCACACCTCACTGGAGTCCATGCAAGACCTTTATTGACTGTTGTGGACAAAACCAGGTTTTTGACTCTTCTACTGATACCAGATAATGAACTCCGGCTTGCAAATTAAATTCTTCTTATTAGGCTCCAAGGGCATCAGTTTGTACTTTGTGTTCATTTATTTTGGGGGTCACGGCTAGATTATCTTTAATCTCTGCTCTGCCATTATTGTGTAGTGGATTCACTTATGCTTTTCTCTGTTCTTTTTATTTATACAGCTGAATAACCTTTTGCTATTTATTTAATTTCCTTTACAAAGTCTGGCTTGGACTGACTTTTGGCATGTCTTACATTATCCCCACACTTCTTGATCTCCTAACATAATTGCATTGCTGAGCAGGACTTTTTCCTGTTCCTGGTAGGGTGTCTACTTACTCCTGTGATTTGCTTGTGGTTTTTGTTCATCCAGTGAGATCTGGACCCCTATCCTAAAGTTTCCCCCAGAGTTCAGAATATAAATTCCACAGGTTTTTGTCCTTTTCACACAGTAAGATTTCAAGTGTGCAGTTGCTACTCCTTGATCTTTTCAATGCAACTGACTTTACAAATCTTAACATGCTCATTCACACCCCACAAGCCAGCCACCATGATATTTTCTCAGCAGTTGGAAAACAACTTCTGGCCACACAAGCAATCGAGAGACATAGTACTTTCTAACAAAATGCATGCAGCAGCCAAAAAAAAAAAGACAGCTCATCTTCTACGGTCAGATTCTTTGCTTTGCCCACTTGCCCTAGTCATAAGTGACTTGCTTAATAATATTTGTCCCATCTAGCCAGGTCTTTTTGCTAGTTTTGGACAGATCTCATGAATGTCAGCCTGTTGCTGTTCAAAGAAGGATCCACAGACATATAACTGAAGTCTGTTGTATACTCACTTATGAATCTTCTTTAAGAAATTCACATATATCTCCCCTTGTGTTTAACAAAATTTTGAACTCTCCTTTTCCATCCATCTGATCTTTAAAGTATCAAATTCACGGTATTTATGTTTTCAATGTCCTGTCAAAAACGATAAATTTTCATTTTTAACTCATGGCATCAAATAGAGCTCTTTCTAACCATATACATCCTATCTGCCGCCAAAGAGGACAATTCATCATGCACACAAACCATTGAATGATTTTCCTGACAATCCCTAGGAAATAAGTAATAGATCATATTAACTTAGGTCATGTTAGGAAAAGAGGTCATATTAACCACCTTTGGATACCCATCACACTATGATTACTTTCATGCATGCCCTGACATGTATTAGGGTGGTGTTGGAGGTGACTCGTTCCTTTTCAGACAGTAGCTATTTCCTGACCTTTCTGACAAAATACGTAAGTCTAGTCAATGTTGTTCCCTTTTGCTGATGCCATCTTCCCTGGGCACTACCATCTGCTCCTGGTTTGATGAATGTCTCCTTAACCTCTTCCGGCTTTCTTTATAGACTTACACACAGAAGTCTTTATACTTTCCACGTGGAGGGTCCAGTAGTTGCCAGCTGGCCCTTTGGCTCATTTCCATGCTCTCCGGCACCACTTCAACACCAGTTAATACTTCTTTTGGCAGCTCACCCTGACATGCATATTGGTGAATCCCTCTCACTCCCAGGAAACAGTGAGGCCAGAAATTATCCTGGATACAACCATAACAATACAAACAGCAGCCAGGGATGAACTGTCCCTTGGTTGTTTCAAACACCATGCAAGGTGTGCAAGTTGATGCTTTAAAAATGGATTGCACATTGGGCTATATAGTGAGTGGTATTAGAATGACTGGAACCCCTCTCTTCAGAGGGAACAGCACCAGGAGCTTCAAGGCCAGAGGGGTCACAGTGAAGGTAGGTGTTTAAATTAACTGAGGGTGTTCCAGTGATCTATAATTGGTGTGGAGGGATATAATTGCTATGCTAAAGAATTAGGCTAGTAGGAGGATTAGCAGTGGCCAGGTATGCAAATTTCATCTCTGCAATCATTCTATACCTGCAAAGACATCTTGACTTCTCCAAATAAGTGAGACTAGGAGACAAACCAATAGAGTTGCTTTGCTCTGCAAGAGAACAGTGGAAAGAACAGCTGGAGATGTGCCCATGGCACCAAAAGAAAAAATTTACAAGGAATTTTTAAGAAGTCTTCTAGCTGTGCATACTGCTGCTTGGCAAAAGTACAGAACAAATCTTGCAGCCAATCTTTGTTAAAATGTCACCATCTTTAAAGCAAATAGGTTTACTTAGTACACGACCTCACAAGAAGTGCAAAAGTGGATTATTGACTCAGAAAATAAACCTATTAAGCTTTAAAATGCAGCAAGGACATTAAAAAGAAAAAAGAAAAAAACACTGTAAAAATTTCATTAGAAGCAGTACCTTCTCAAAATGTAAAAATTTTTGGACAGTAAGTACTGCAAAGCTTTCATTATCAATGTCATTCTTATTGTTTATGCTGTATAATTATGTTTAGGACTAGAAAAGTAAATGAAAACTACTCAGTGAACCCATTAAAACAGCAATATTATCTGAAAAGAAAATTCTAATAATGCATAAATTTAAATCTCATAATAATCTCATAATAGGAGAAGAACTCCTCTTATTTCAGCATATACAGTGCTGGCATGGAGTGTAATTTAGCTTGAATCCCACAGCTCTGCCAGACCAACCAATGCCCTGAGTGTCTTGATAAACTACAAGGAGAACAGATGCATAATAAGATAATTCAGACAGCTTGCTAAAGTTTCATCTGCCAGTGGGACCCACTTGGTACAGCCAGAGCACTTTGCCAAGTCTACTTTCTCACACTTTATAGATGGCGTTGCTCCAGTACCAGCTCTCATCTTCTATCCAGCTGCTACTTGTACACACAATCTCAGAAAGAGAGCTTTTATTATGCATTAATTACAAAAGCCTACTAAGAACAGTAGGACCTACTGACTACTACTTAGCAGGTCATTCCGCATTTTTAAAAGCACATTTATGAAAGTGCTAGAGGTGGCAAAACTCAACTCTGTCCACATAGTCATAGAAATGGTTCAGGGTAAAGTAAACCTTGAGATCAAAAGGATGTGAGGGCTCAACATCAGAAATCAGGTTTCGGATTTATTAAGCTCTACATTTTTAATAGAAAACTCTGACACTGTAGAAATACTGATATTCTTGTGGGTAGTTCTTGGCATCTTTGGACCTGGCTGTGATTTTGCAATTTTCTTTAGAAGGAGTTTTTCTACATGTACGTTCCCACTGCAGAGGCTTAACTCCTCACTTGAATTGCTCCTCTAAAGCTAGCCTAGTCTTGAATGAGTCATGTTGTGAGGAGGCATCTGAGATTCAAGTGAGTCAGATCTGCTGTTCTTGGTCATGTATGTCTCTATGTTTTCTAGGAAGTTCATCCCACGGTTCTGTGCACTGCAGCAAACCAAGTTCTCCTATAATTTCTTTGCTGAAATATAGTAGGAATTTTCTGAAGTTTCTAGAGTGTATTTTAACTTCCAGGTTTAGCCTGGAAAAAAAGAAGGCTCCTGGAAGACCTTATTGCAGCTTTTCAGTATTTACAGGGGGCTCATAAGAAAGATGGAGAAAGACATTTTACCATGAACTGTAGTGACAGTACAAGAGGTAACAGTTTTAAACTGAAAGAAGGTAGATTTAGATTGGATATAAGGAATAAATTCTTTATGATGAGGGTGGTGAGATATTGGAACAGGTTGCCCAGAAAGGTTGTGGCTGCTCCCTGCCTAGAAGTGTTCAAGGTCAGGTTGGACAGGGCTTTGAGCAATCTGGTCTAGTTGAAGATTTCCTTGCTCATGTCAGGTACCTTCCAACCCAACCCATTCTATGATTCTGTGATTCTATGATTCTATTTCTTTGCAGAAAGGCACAAAGGTTCAGCAATACCAAAATACCAGCTTCACCTAAAGGGCAGAATATCCTTGCTAGACGTACTTACTTTAGGATTTTAAATCCTCTCTTTTCCTCAATGTCAGCTGTTGCACAAACACTCAAAGTTGCTTTGAAAAAAAAATCATGGTGTCTTTTCATAAGATAGCACTCACACAGGAAATCAAACCTCTCAAAAAAGGACAGTCAGTCCTAGACTAAATGGTGCCATCAGTCTCCATTGCAAGGGTCCTTACAATGGCCTATTCCAATAGACTGGGTGAGACTCCTCAAACCACCGCTGATGAATTCTTATGATCCAGAGGTTTGCTCTGTGCAGTGCAGTAGGCAGCCTCTCAGGGTCTGTGCTGTGATGACATGATTTTGCACTTTTCTTACTGGATCCCATATCTATTTATTATATATATATAATATACCTCCATTTTGGTATATCCCAAAGTTGTCCTTCAGACTTGACAGTCCCATATCTCAAAAATTTGAAGATTCTTTTGATATATTTTATGCAGGTGATGCATATCTTGCATTTTTTTAATATTTCCTCATTAACACTTAGCTTGTTTCTGTCATCTACAGCATTCCATTAGTTTGAAGGTTTATTTTTATTGAAAACATAATAAACAATGTCCTAAACTGAAGAAATAATGGTATAAACATTTATAAATCACAATTATTCAGGCACATTACTAATTTATTACTTTAAAACTCCTAGGAAGTAACAGAAATTCTTTTGGCATTTTATATTAGTAAACAATTATCCTTCTCTTACTTTTGCTAACAAACATACATAAATAGTATAACTGTGAAATTAACTCTTTAAATGCAATATATTAACGTCCATTAACAAACAGCCTTTTGCTGAAGTAATTAAATTGTATCCAAATACTTCACATTTCTTACTGCAACAAATCAGCATTGTCTAGACACACTAACTGAAAATTGCACAACTGAAGATTACACATGCACATGTACTTCTGGTTAGGCATCTTAAAAAAAAAAAAAAAACAAACTGGAATTTCAATTTATGAGTATCCTTCTGCATTAAAATGACTCCGTATTTTGGGGTGTGGACTTTGTGAAGCTGAGATGTGATAAACCAGATATAAACTGTTGCCCTTTTATAGATCATGAGTATGGTAGGTTTTTTGTAATATTATTTAGATCCTAAGGTGAAAGATAATGCTCTCAAGTTTAGTCTGGAGAATTTAGTGAAAATTTTGCTTTTGTAGTAAGCATGGAGTCAAGATTTCTGGATTATGATCTTGGAGGCTACCAAATTATCCATAAATTTTTGCGGGTTTTTTCATCATTACAAGGCTGGATTATGGTGAAAATTTTTGATTTTCATACCAGATCCTTCCAGTCAAATACTGTTCACTTAGTCAAAGCTTAAATAATTTTCAAACAATGTAGTCTCTCCAGTCAGCTACCAGCAGACTCCAAAAAACACAAGTTTTAGAGTCTGAATATCAATAAAGAAAAAGTTCAGAAACATTTTTGGGAAAAAAATACTTTAGCATGGGATTCTTTCAGCACAAAACCAGACATGTCAATGATATTTTTATGTCCTTTTTATAGTAAGTTGCAGAGTGAAGCCAACCAATCTGCAAAAATTGCACATGTACCGTAAGTGAGCAAATATTCCCTCTATTGCCTGTGCTGTTTGATCTCACAGTCTAGAAGAGAAGCAGAACTATATTTAATGATTCTTGCAGCCAGAATTTCAATTTTAAAAACCATCCCTGAGCTCTATTGTTCTTTGAAATATGAAACTCCCATCTCGTTTTCCTTCTCAGAGAGCTTGAAACGGATGACGGCAGGATCCTTCCATTAAATTGCTGACAGGTAGCTGGCTGCCAGGATTCCAGCTGGGAGCCAAATTCACAGGGGTCAGGGGTGGAGGTGAATGTTATACATCCACAGACAAGTCTTATAATAGTCAAATACAGAAGACAAGGTTTTTGAGAAGCAACCTCCACAAGGTATTTCAGAAGCAGAGATTATGAAATGGAGAAGAAATACTTCAGCCCCTTGTATTTCAATAGTAGGTGATGCAGTCTATAACCGAAAGCAGTCTAAGGATACTGTTAAGTGACAGAAATACTGGAGATGTTTTGTTAACATCTCGATTACGGTCCACAAAAATAAATTATTCATGGGTTGCTCATGTTCTATGTCACCATCCTGAAACAGTTTTGTTAGTACTGGCTTTACTATTTCATTTCTTGGGCTGAATAACAGATTCTTCACTGCCAAAGAATCATTCACATTTTCTGTTTAGAAGACAAACTGAGGTTCATCACTGTAATGCAAGTAGCATAAATATTACTTCTTTTGGAGTTTTGTCTTTACCCATGCAGAAAAAAAAGGAGTCTTCATGTATATCCCTATGTTGTGGCAGTGAGGGATAAGATAACAGAAAAGCCAAAGTCCCTTCAGCTGCTCTTACCCTGGTAAAGTCTCACACATGTTAATATGTTACAGACAATAACGGAAGACTATGCAGAGCTGGCCAAGAAAGAAGATAACTGAGTCCAGAACAAGAGCATAGCCAATAAAAAAAGGTTAAATTAATAGAGTTTGTAGGCACTGAATGGGGTAATAAGGATTCTGGATATATAGAGAAGCAAAGCAGGAGAAAAGAGTAAAATCTTTCACCAATATTCTGTGCATGACAGTGATACTCTTGTGCTGGGGTGGAGCACAGCAACTCTGATAGAAGTTTGCCTACATTTCCTATTTAGCATTCCTCTCTATTTTCCTCTGCTTCATGTTTGTGTGCTTCAAAAGATAGGTGACACCAATTTATACTAGCTTGAACTTATTCCTGCTATATCCACTCTGCAAGCAGCTTATTTAACATGAAATGCAAAACCATCTCAAATTCCAGGACCTAAATGTCTATGCAGATAGCGTAAGAAGTAAGCCATTTGCAGTTCAGATGATGGGCTGTGATTTCATAAGTATTTAGTGATAGGAAAGAGTTTGTACATATTCCTTTCCTAGCCAGTCATCTTAACTGAATTTAAAATTTCAGTTATAATATCCTTTAAGCATGGTCATCTCTGTTTTATAAAAATAAACTTTATTTCCTGAAAGTCCCTGGTGAAACACTGTGTTTTCATAAGTGAAATATCTTGATTACATTTTACAAAGAGGGATTTTTGTCTCTGCCACATTGTAACATAAATCACATATCATGTATGAATACACCATTTAAAGTCACATAGGTTTATGGCATACTGTGACAGCTCTTTCTCTCTAGAGTCCACTGGTAGTTTGATAATAGTCTTAGACCTTGACACTAGTGCCTTTAGGCAATTGACCTACATGGGACATGTACCGGCAAATTATATTGACTGTAAATAAGGGAAAGAACATAAATGAGGAAGATAAATCTTCCTTTCTTACTAACAGAAGAAAATGATAAAAAGTGTCCTCAATAACTGATAGAGAGAAAACCTGAAGAACTAAAAGACTGTTTACAGTGAAGTGGCAAAGTGCTGACAGAAAATTGCTGTGGCAGCATGTGAGGAAATGGAGAAGTGAACAAAAGACAAAAAAAAATAGTCCATGTAATATTTCCTGCCTGCATAAAAATCTCACATCAAACTTCTTATCTCTATGGAAATTCCAAGTTAAAAGTTTTAGCCCTCAGATTTACCATTTTTAAATGACTAAAATTTATAAAATATTTCCAGAATTCAGTGATCATTTATGCTAAAATGCTCACAGCATGACAATAATATGAGATGGGGAACTGCATAAGTGCCATTGCAACAAGGCATTAGCAAAGGTCTCATTTGGAATATCATGTTCTGGTCTAGTCATCTATGCTCAAGAAAAAATTGAACTGGAAGAGAAGCTGAAACAATCTATAGCACTGATTAAGTAAAGAGAAATCCTTACAGTGAGACCTTGCAGAGCTTGGGTTGTTTAGGCAATCAAAACAAGAGATGGGAGAGGATATGAGGACTCTTGAAATATGCTTTTGGATTAATATCAAGAAGGCACAGAATGGCTCAATCTAAATAGAAGCACTAACATAAAATCAAATTACTGTAAATTAGTCATGAAGAAATCTATTCTGGAAATTCCTAATATCTGAGGAGCAAAGCTTTAGGTGTATCTGCATACATTATGGGAGAAAGTGAAGCTAAATTTGTTTTAAGATGAACTTCAGTACATGTATGGAAAGAACTGTATAACAGAGTAAGAAAATGCCTAGGGCTGGGAAGTCAGTGGCTCACTTCAGTCCTCTTAGACAGAGGCAACTAGTGCCATGTCCTTGGAAACTGCCCCTGGCCTCCAGCTGCCGGTCCAGGTAAATTCTTCTACAAGATCTAGGTAGTATTTTCCAGGCCTGTGTAAACTTTACAGCTATGTTACAGCATCTCAAATGGCATTATGTGATCATGTTTAGGCTTCTGAATCAGGTTGTGAGTACAGGCAACCAAACTTCAGAGACATCACGTGTTATGTAGGCAAAGACATGTCCTGAGTACCTGGATATTTATGAGTTTATATAACATTTATAATGTGTTCTCAAGGATTTTTACTTGCTACATTTTGAGGGCAGGGAGGATTTCCCCAGGTGAATGCTATAGTTTCTAGCGGAGGCAGGTTTTGCTTTCAGCTTTAACCTAAAAAGGTTCACCATAGCTGAAGGGACGAAGTTTAGAAGATACATTTGAGGGTCACAGTGCATTATATTGTTTCAGGATGGTGCTTAGGGTTAGAGATACTGATCAAGAGAGGGGGTTTCTCCCCAGTTTGACTTAAAAGGTCTTTTTTTCTCTTGCCTTTCTGTGTAGAGAAGAAAGTAGTCAGTCTTTGAGCGAGTTTTGTTTAACATATTCTGCACTAGTACAGAGACTGGAGATGTTCTTAGTTTCTCACTCATGCGTCCCATGGCACAGCTGTGACACTTAAGCCTGTATAAGATTATAAATTCAGCATAGGGTGATGGAAATGCTTTGCAGCCTAGGGTATTAGGTCCATGTGGAGTCTGCAGCCTTTTGAATTAGATATTTTTCCTCAGTTGCCCACAGTTCTGGATGTTCTGACCTAGATGTACCAGACTGCCTACAGATCATGACCTAGACTGTCTCTTCCAGCCATATGCTCCTATTTTTATGTCCATAGAAGCATCATAATCAATACTGAAAGCTGAGAGAACTTGCATTATGCTGCCCTGAATTTTCTGTGAAATATAGCAGTATGTATTTTTACACTGACTAGGTAGCTCCTGGACTTCTTTTTCCATGTGTCAGAGTAAATAATTGTTATTCTATTTTAGATGTTCAGTGTCTTTGCTGACTGGATCTTTTTAGGAAACATCTCAATGTTAAGGATTTAAAAAAAATATTTAATTATTTTTTAATAAAAGTCACATACATATTAGATATACTTGAAAAACTCTCAGGAAGGTGTGTTGCCACGGTTGCATATTTGAAAGTATCCACACAACTGTAAGCATTAAATAGCAGTGTGCACAGAGAATGTAACCTATATTATATTAAGTTTTAAGCATTGTATGTGCCATCTGAGTATTCAGTTGTTTTACCAGAGGATCCTATGTGATTATGAGATAACTGTAAATGGCCAGGTAGAAATAAAAAGCAACAAGTAAAACATTTAGAGATACAATGTTTCTGTAAAAAAACCTTCAACATACTTAATACCTGGGAGATTAATGGGAAAATATATACTTCACTACCTTTTTCCAGAAAAATTAAAACTGGGTCTCAAGGTCTTGGTCCTCTGCTTCAAAATTTCCCTTGGGAGAGGACTCTTTTTGAGAAAGAAAAAGCTACTTCCTGAGACAGCAACTGATTCAGGAGGAGATTGAATGGGAATCTGTGTTGTCACAGGAATGCAGTGCTGAGTCAGAACATCCTAATGGGAAAAGTCCAGTTTAGGATGGGTGTGGGTTTACCAGGGAAAGTGAGCCAGCATGTAAGCCATGACATTGATCCTCCATCCTCCTCAGCTGGACATGAGGAAGCAGATCAGGATCCCGGTGCAGAGAGAGGTAGATATTCTTTCCTGTATCTCAGTCATTAGTCACAGTTCCCACCTGAGACCTGGTAGCTGACTCCATGTGAACCAGGCCAAAATCAACAGGCTTGCTATAATCACAGAATGTAGGACTATATTAAAGGAAGCAGGAATTAAACTAGCTATCACTTCTCATATTTTATTTTATTGTCCTGTCACTGGAAATAGAGATTGCTGAAGCTGAAACAAGTGTACGCAGATACAAATATTTCTCTCTGCTCTACTGTGTCTTGAACCACCTTCAGGGGTAGTCGAAAGCTCTCTTTGACCTTGCCCTGAAATGGGCTAGAAGTGCTCACTGAGGTCCAAGAAACCTTCAGTTGCTTATTTTCTTGTGACAAGCTGAGATGGAGACCCTGACTGAATCCATATGTCTGGGCTTTTTGGTCGTTGACATGCCAAATCTAGATACAAATTTAGCATGTCAGCCAGTATGTTGATGACTGAGTTCAGGACTAAAGTTCGGTCGTAAAACTATTGCAACTTCCCCTGATACAGAGAGGCAGAGCAGAGGAAGTCTGAAGAAGACAGCTGTGTTTGGCTAACAACTGGAGTGCTGAACTGTGTGTAGGAAGATTACAGCGTACAGAATATAGATTATTTTATTGCTGTTTTCTTATGTCATGCTGTGTTACTGTGAACAGTATCTTGAAAAGGCTGTTGAGTCACTGCCTGTTCCTGCTTGCAGCTCCCAAGAGCGGAACAGCAGGTACAGAACGTAATTCAGGCTTGCTGAAGCAATCCCAGCTTAGCATGCAGGCATCTGATATCCAGGCACTCTTTTAAAAGTGTAAGAGCTACTGGATTCAATCCCAGGCAAGTGACCTTCTCTAAAGTCACATTCAGATTGGACAGCAGTATAGGTAGAAGGACAATATACTTTCCTTTATTTCAGAAGTCCTTTTAGCTTTGTCTTAGCAAAAGACTAGCAACATTTCTGTTAACAAAGCTAACATCTCCTTTTTAATGGATTCATTGCATATTTATAAGCTTTGGTGTCTCTTCAAGGAAACTGGTAACACCTTCTGTTATTTTCTTCATGTTAGTTATATCAATTTTAAAAGACTTGATTAAAGAGCTTGTCTTTAGCATTGTGTCCAACTCCAGCTAGAGCTTTCCTTATAATATATCCTCTCCAGAAAAAACAACTTTGTATCTCCTGAGAATGTAAAAGGTTCAGAAAACCATATCAAATTCCAGAATCAGTGTAATTGGCCTTTTTGTGCATTCAGTTCACCAAAGCACTGCTATCAGGTGCTGCTATGCACCATGTTCTGGTGAAAAGAGATCCAACAGAAGAGTTCCTATCCCTTCAGGAATATAGAAACAAACAAGGGAGCTCAGAAAACACAGGATAGAGAAAGAAATAAACTTGAATTTCTGGAGGTACTCCTCATTTCTTACATCTGGGAAAGTGGGAGTCAGAGCATAGGTAGGATCTTTGTTATCGACCTGCTCTATCAGTTAGTTCTTTCTGGCTTTTCCACTACTTTTATTTTCTTTCTCCTCTTTCATTCTCCAATGCAGCCTGTGAACCCCAAAGGAGTGATTAACTTATTATTCTGCTACAGTGAAGCCACTCAGAAGGATAACTACTAAAAACATAGGTAAAAGAAGAGCCACAGTATGGCTCATGTTGTTCTTATACCAATTAAAGTCAGTAGAAAGACTTTCACTGACTTCCCTACATTTTGGTGAATTTAGAGTTTCATAGCTTGAATTTGGAAAGTGGGGCAAAGAGAACGAACTCTTACTCAAGATCTGACAACACACTGTAAAACAAAAGGGGGATCAAATAAAAAGCTGAAAAAAACTTTGAAACATGAAGAATTTGTACCCTTGAATTAACTGCTTGAATTAAATATCTTTATAGCCATATTAGCCATCATGTGGCAAATTCCTTTTTTTCCATTAATAAAAAACAAAAATCAATCATGATTAAAAAAAAAATGGGAATTTCTTATTCCACTTGCCAGAGCACTGAGCAGCAGGTTACTTATACAGGTATAATCATCTCACAAGTCTTATTTTCTCAAGTGTCATAGTTGTCCTCTACTTCAGTTTTGACCTTTAGGGTACTACTTTCCTCACACCTATGTCCCTGGCCTTACTGCTTTGCCAGCTAATAGTTGCATGAATCAGACTAGGGAATAAAAGGCTGATTTCTGAAGGCAGACTTATGGAAGACAACTGATGATGAATCACTGATGTTAGTAGGTGTTAGTCATTAAAATTGTTCTTAATGAATGAATATCACAATGGCAAAAGCAATACTCACCAGACAATGAGGGAAGTGGCAAGATGTACTCGTGCAACTCATGGAAATGACATGACAGAAAACACCATCATCTAGATTGCAGCAGCATCTGTCTCTGCTCATTCTATAGAATTACAAAGGGTTTACATTTATCACAACGTAAATAAGCATAGGGAAAAATAAGAGGTGATAAGATATATTTGCTTCCACATGTCACAAGTAAAGACCAGTTGCACAAACACAAAAGGGAGAGGTAGGGTGCAATGACAGCTGACTTCTCACAGACCTATGCACGCATGGGTGTTCAGGTCTTTTTTGCAAGCATCTCTTGGATCAGAGAGAAATTACTGAATTTAAGTCATTTAAACTATGTCTACCTCATCAGATAGTATGTTTCAAAAGGAGAGAATCTGGGAGTTAGAAGTCTTGGTGACAAGGATGTGATGACCGCACCCAGTTTAAAGGTTTTGTTGAATACTAGATCTAGTTGGATCCTTCTCATTCAACACCCATTAGCAGCTGTAGTGCAGGTATCTTCCTGAAGCATTTCTATCAGTT
This sequence comes from Tyto alba, assembly GCF_018691265.1. Classification (NCBI taxonomy): domain Eukaryota; kingdom Metazoa; phylum Chordata; class Aves; order Strigiformes; family Tytonidae; genus Tyto; species Tyto alba. Next base: position 28,104,599 of record NW_024881330.1, on the reverse strand, counting down.
TAGTTTCATAAAAAAACAAATGCAGCCCGCATGCTTCAAGGCCATTCCACAGTGTGAACTACAAGGACAGCAAGGGAATTCACAATCTTGTTCCTGATCCAAACTAAAACAATAAGATCCTTAGATGTGTCTATCTTATCTCTATAGTGTCTACCCAGCTGTATCTTTAGGGCATTTGCATCTGCGAGACTACATTCCAAGCCTCCTTCAATTGTAAAGTAAGATACCATTATTAAGGTATTATAACCCAATAGCTCTTACATTTCTTTGGCTGTGATTTTACTGAAGTCCATAAAATAGAGTTATATCTTCCTTTCTGTTAAGGGTCTGATTCAGCACCTGCTGAAATCTACAAAATTCTTTCTGGTGACTCCAAGCAATTGTGAAACAGCCTCCAGGTAAACTAAGCACTCATTTGTTTTGAGTTGGATTTTTAAGTGAATTTTTGTTAGTGCTGTTTTGTCTCAGAACCAGTGCTGAACCTATTTTGTACTGTCAGGAGCAAAGATTCCTTCTGCTGAGAAGACAGGAGATGGTACAAAGCCAGCTACAGTTTCTGTAGTTCCAGTGCTTTCCCACACCTTCCAACACCAACACCTTGGCAGCTACTTCAGCAAAGTCCGACCTTAAGCACAGTATCTGTTATTACATCTACTGCTCTCTGCAATAGCATCTTTTTTTTCACTTTTGCCATGAGTAGGTGTATTTTGTATTGCCCTTTTCCCTCTGTTAGCCCAAGTCTGGAAACAGTCTAATTTCATAACCAGTGCAAATGCTACTTACATTTAACAAAGAGTCAAATATTTACCTGTGTGAAACCCACAGTTACTCCATGATTCATGTTGGTCTGTCTAATGCTTTTTTTCCCCTCTGTGCCCATATTTTTACACCATTACATCATGAGGCACATAATGTAATAAAGTACTGCCAACAAAAGCCACATCTCTGTCTATGGAAAATATCCCTTTTCACTCAGTAATTTCTCTGCTGCGATGGGTATGGTTCATATCCTCTAACTGAAAAGCAGATCCCTGGAGGAAAGTGCTTGCTGTTCATGAAAATACACTGTCAGACAGAAATGATGCATTCATCGGTTTTTATGTTTAACATGATTCCATAATGACCCTCAGTCCACATACCAGGAACTTCTAACCTCGATGATGTTGGGCAATATGAGAGAATTAGTTAAACAAATGTTCTTTTTGTTCAGCCAGAAACTCCTTATATGTTCTACCATTAGGCTTTTTCATTGCAGAGTAGGTTTGTTTGAAGTAAAACTGGCAGACAATTTTGTGATGAAATAATAGTTTGTCAGAAACTGTTGATGTGTTGAAATAGAAAAGTATTACTGAGAAGCACTCATGCTACTTTTAAAGGACAGGGCTTATCTGGTCATACTCAGATGGAAGACAGATGTTCACTGACCTTAAAAGAGTTTCAGTCAGGCACGTGGGAGTAAGAATCCAATCATGACGTTCTTGCTTTAATTATTCCAGCCCATGGATCTGAACCTCACACTCCCACATACACAGCAGGTTTTCTGCTCTCTGGACTGTTAAGTCATCTTCCCTTATGCTCTCTCCAAACAGATAATGAAGTTATCCATGTGAAGTGGACTATCTCCAATAAGAATGACTGAGAGAAACACAGAGTTTTACTCAATAACATGCTTCAGACATTTCATTAAAATCTAACATTCCAGGGTTCGCATATCTGTTCCAGTATCAACCTACAGAAATTTAAACACATTGAGTGAAATGTAGACAGAAAAAAAGACAGAAATTCAAATCCTTTGACATGTTCAGACAGAACAGAGCCTTTAACAGAGTTCTAGATTTCTAGTGTGTCAACTCTTGAGATATTGCATATGATAGGGTAAATAGGTCTGCCTTTTTTTACTAACAACTGTGAAATGTCCTGATGTCATTTCAAAATATAATAGCCAAACGCACACCCCAAAACATCAAAACTGCACAAAAATTCACAAGTGGAAATGGAGAAGATTTTTTCATTGTGTTCTTGTTTAACGCAACTTTCTGTAACACAAGAGTGACAGAATCATCAATGTTTTGCACTCACATGATCGCTTGAGATCTCATATTCTTTTAAAAAAGTTAATGAATTCATCTTCATGGCTTCCTTGAGGTAGGTATTATTTTGAAGATGAGAAAAAATGCAGTATGGAGGTGATAAATTCTCCATATCGAATAAAAAGTCACTGGCAGAACTGCAAAGAAAACCTAAATATATAGCACTCAGCCATAATTATGGCAATATTCTTTTCCAGTGCTCTTCCTTCCAAAGGTATCGTAGTCAGAGTTGAAGGGAAAGATGCTCTTTCACCTCATCTATACTGCTAAGGTTTCTCCTTTTCCCCTGTTCCATGAGATGGGTTCAAGTACTGTCTATAAAGCGAGGGAGAATTACACAGATCATCCAGTCCTCTGTATTTAAAGTGTATCGCCTAATCAAAGGAGTTTTAAGTAATTGGCTTTGGATCTCTTTTCCTAATGTTGAACAGACTCTACTGAACATGGGAAATATTGAAGTGGGGTTTTTTTATGGCAACTTTTTCATTAGAGCATCACACTTCAACAAATTATTTCAGTGAATCAGTTTATTTTTTCCAGTGAAAATACACTTTGCTGAGAAATTTGTAGTGACTTGACTTTCAGAATAAGTTCATAACCTGGACCTAAATCCTGAATTCCTTCCTGAGGCATATTTCATTCTCTCAAAGATTTGATCTGTCAAATAAAAAAAAAAAAAATAGGAGCAGTACTAGAAATAACAATGGTTTATCATTTGTACTGTGTTAGGAAAGCAATTTTATTCATAGTGAAAATCCCTAGGAACTTTCTTTTGACTGCAGTGACATCTACCGGTATTCAGAAAATTTTCTGAGTACTAAGTAAGAATAAACAGGTCATAATGACACCAGATATGGGGCCTAGCAGCTCGATGTTTTATTTCTAAGTAGGAGAGCAGAAAAAAAGCAGACATTCCAGAGTTCGGTCATGTATCCTCCCAAGGACTGCAGGCTTTCTTTGCATTGTTTCTTGATGTAAGAGTAAATAGTTTGAGTGGAGAGAGCACAAGATCAACAGTGTTTTAAAAGGCAAAGAAATCAGATCACCTGATACACAGGGAGCAGATTGTTACTTACTTTCTATTCTGGAGTGAATGAAAAGAAAGGAAAAGACTGTACTGGAGGGAAGAATTCAAGAATGCAGAGGGGGCTACGAAAGCAGCAGTGCTGGCAGAGGTAGCAGTGGGCTAACGCCTAGAGCTGTCAGGCATCTCCCTCCCAGAGGCATTGAAATGAAACACAAATGCAGTGAAACTTGCACAGTGGTAAGCTGAGAAACTGAAATTCTGCACAGAGCACCCTTGAGCATCCAAACCCCATCTCCTGCTTTCTTTGCGTGGTGCACAGTTAATTACTGCCCTTCTCCTCCAGGAGACTAGATCCTTGACAGCATTGGGGATGTCTGCATCTTCCTGCTCTTCACTAACGTAGTCCTTGTTCTGTCCCTACCTTTCGAACAGATAGTAGGCACTTAAGAAATTACTATATAGGAGCTAAGGATTTTTATAAGATACTCAAATAGGTATTTTCATTGTAAATCCCCTCCTTCCATATTTTGTTCATATTTAATTTAGCTGTAAATTCATAAGAAGCATCATATAAGATATCTTATGCTTATGAAGCATCACAAAACATGTCTTTGAAGCAACATGTTATATAGTAAGACACTCAAAAGTTATTTATACATAAGGATCCCCTTTATTTTCTTTCTCAGTCAAACAAAGCATCTTATATACTTTAATTACCCTTTATTTGGCAATATGCACAATGGAGAAAGTATTTTAAAATGTGTACTTTTCTTAATAATGCAGAATAATGTCATATGAGTATCTTGAAAATCGATACTGAATATTCAGATATCAAATACTTACTAGGTCTTTCTGAAATTACTGAGAAATGTATCAAGAAATACTGCCCAATGACAATAATTTAATGCTAGTCAAAGTCAGAAAGCTGCATTGTCTAATACATTAAGTTATTCTATTCCATTCTGCCTTTCAGTTAAAATCAAAAAGATGTATGCTAATATGAATAGCGGCACATCTCTCTGGACCTTGCAACCTTCCGCATTATCCATGAATCTACCCTGTAGCCATTTGGAGAAGCACTGGGAGCAAATGAATTATGAGTCATGGGAAGAAGAAAAGGTATGTCACAAATACTGAAATTAAAGGCAAAGGGAAATGACAAGTGCTGGAACTATGAGCTGCATAAAAACTGACAGATAGTAATACAAGGCAAATGCTGGAAATGACAAATAATACAAGAGGAGTACCAGGAAGCAAATACAAGAAAACAGAAACAAATACAGAACTAATGGTATCATTGGTCCTAAGGAATTTTGAAAGGGTAAGACAAAACTACTGAAACAATCAAAGATCTAGGGAAGATGCTAAATTAAGGCAAAATACAATATAAGAGGTCAAAAGATTCATTTGGAGGCTCGATCAGAAGCATCAAAGTTGTCATTGATGGACTTTTTGATTCTGTCCATAGTTTTTATGTAACTTCAGTATACTCTAATTGACTCTAATCTATTTGTTTCCTGGCATATGAGTACATGCAGATACTGTTTTCAGGACTGTGGAATGATTTTTAAGATCTTTGGCCATTTTTTTAAATGTGGTCATTCAGACTTTGATTTGCACCTTGAGCAGTCTTAATGACTTGCATAAACTACACTTTCTAAGCAAGGCAGAAATTTCTCCAAGTTCATTTTTTGATTATAGAGGAAAAATAAAGAAAAGAGCATAAAAATAAAGATTGAAGGCCACAGTCTCAGGTGAGATATACAAGTCTAGTTAGATGGACTTCTGATTTATATTACTTAGGAAACTCACCTTGAGGTTCTGTCACTGTGAGAGAATTTCTGAGGGTGACATCTGCTAACAGGGCAAGGTCTAAGGGGAAAACATATCTGTAATTAAAAGCATTATTTACTCAGCCTAACCTAAGGCACCTTTGTCAGGCATCTGCTCTGAATCACACTTGACTGGACATCCTGTGTGCACTGACTTTACATGTGACCAAGGGAAGATAAAGCAAAACTGAAAAGGTTTAAAAGTAGCTACACTAACACACCAATGAAAAGGTTACTAGTGTGAAACTAATACCAGAACATGAGAATATTGGAGATCTTAAGGAAAAGGTAGAAATTAATTTTCCCAACTCTCATGGTCATGCCTGACTTCAGTACAACAAATAATGGGATTAAATTGAGAGTGAAACTTTCATCCTTTAAAGTGAAGTTGGCAGCATTGTAGTGTACAGCTGATTTTAGAGGACACTCATGAAGCATTCTGAGAACAGGGACTTTCCATCTTAATCTTGCTGTCATGTATCTGAATAGCTTTATATATAAGCATAAAACTAAAAATTTGTATACACATCTGATGGAAGAAGACTAAGAACAGAAAATTCAGACTTTTTCTCACTTGCATTAAAAATATTTTACAAAGTTGCTCTGTGTTTTCAAATGGCCTTCAAGTGAAGATCATCATCCAAGTGAGGTAATCATCCAAAATACTTGAATATAGATGAAAATCAGCCCCTGAGCATAGCTTACAGAGATGTATCTTTTTTGCCCTTTTACTCTATTTTACAAGCAGTTTTGGTATCTTGTCAATATGATTTGTCAGTTGAAATGTGATACTCATGAGGATATTTACCTTACTAGTTTTTCTGGAACTTTTTTAAAAAATTCAGATTGGAGAGAAGAAGGCTTAATACAAAATGTTTCATATTAACAGCAGCTTGCAAACTTTTCTTTTAAAAAAAAATCTTTGAACCTGCAGTCACACTTTTAGTGGAGAAATATCACGACTGATTCTGTATTACTGTCAAAGAGGTCTTACCCAGTAAAGAAGATATGATGAGATTCTGAATTTTTGCTTCAATTAAGTTTATGAGCCTATTTAAAACAGAATGGAGAACAAACTTGGAATATACTTTAATTTTATTTAACAAGACACTATAACATGAAGATATTGAGTTACTTCGAGTATAAGTGTAATTTAAAAATAAAAATTTGCTTTTAGAGTGTAAACAACAAGGAGAAAAATAATACAAAAAATAGTAGGCTATTTCTGACACAAAATATATGTTCTATTTAAAAATAACATCAGTTGAAAATGTTGTTTTCTGAACATTAGAAAGGACAGAAAACATTAATTCAAACTTCTTCAAAGTAACAAAGAAGTAGAAAGATTAGCACTGCCCTACATCACCAGCTATTATCATGTAACCCTCTTAAAACATAAGTCCAAACACATGACAGCATTGGCACCAATCAACATCATATCTATAGGCTACAAGGAACAACACAGTTAGACACTTACACCTCTGCTGAGTAGAGATAAACTGAAGTATCCACTTTATTTGATGTAAGTTTGAGTTGATAGCCATGCAGTCAAACACTGTGTGGATATCCTTACTCATCATGTGGAGTATTTTCCTGAACCACACAGTGTGAAACAATATAGGAAACAACCCACAAGGCTTGGTGGGTTGGAGCTATGGAGGTAAGCTTAAAGACAAATTAGTTACTTAGTTGTATTACTCTCCTGTTGGAGCACGTGCTGGGCTGACTCTACACTATTATTCCTAGTCTTTCCCAAGAAATGTGGGTACCACGCATGATTAACAAGACCTTCAAAGGCATGATTACCCATGACAACAACCATCCTGGAGCTCTGTAGAGTCCATCTGTCATGCATACCCCTGTGGTGAAAACTTCCAACAGTATGCCTCTGGATCCAACATCCTTCATTCAGTGACCCAGAGATGCTTTTGGTTCACACTCACAACAGGGCAAGCAGAATTTATAATCATATCTAACAGATACTATGTGGGTGGCACCACTTTCTCATTCAGTTTTATTGCAAACTAGGTACACTAAAATGACTGAGTGTATATTAAGCTATATTAAAACTTGAAACATTGGTGATTAATGATGTTCTGATTATTTTATTTTATTTTATTTTATTTTATTTTATTTTATTTTATAATTTAAAATTTTGATAAGGAGAGGGGATAGAAACCTACAACACTGAAAATAAATTATCAGGAAGAAAAAAAGGAAAAAAGAAAAAAAATGTCTAAAGTTTTTTAACTAGTGCTCACAAGAAATATATCAGATACAGGATCATGCAGCCTATACAGAGGGCTTATTACATTATATTTAAAATGCATCTAAGAGTAAAAATTAATTTAGATTTTATAGAAAATTACACAACTAAAACAAATAATATAATAGTCAAAAACTAAAACAAATAATATAATAATCAAGGATCAGTTCTAGTCTTGTGATTCATGACGGCTGACTTGCTACACCATAAAGATATAAGTGAATAAAACAGTAAAACTCATCAAGACAAAAGAAAGCTTCAGTCACAGTTGTGTGTGATTCTTGCAACTTCCCTGCTCCACAAGCCTTTCAAAATATATCCAGAAAAGAAAATGAGAATATTTAAAATAATCTGGAAAATTACGTCTAAGAACTTGCTGCAGCCTAATATGAACTTTTGATGAATAATGATACTGATTATCTATTTCAATGACACACTTTGAAGGGGGTGAGAAAGCAGAATATGAAATAAATTATGGACTAAATACATATTTTAAATGCAAAGAGAAGGTTACTGTGGCATTTCAGACCAACAATACCTTCCATATCACTACAAATATTCTCTCTCACATAAATGGTAATAAAACCGAAAAAAATCACAAGCCCCTTTCTATTTCCTTGTGTATAAATCTATATACAGAATTAATGCTAACCTAAAAAAGGATGGCATGTCAAGAAAAAAGCATTTGTATTTTAGTCTTCCACTCTTTGGTGCTGGAAATCACAAATTTCCCAGTTCATAGTACCGTGCCTTTTATCCAAAGATCTTGATGTACTTCATAAATTTCAATTAAACTTCACAGCACGCGCACCAGTCAGGCAGAAACTATACTCTTTTCAGAGAAAACATAGCATGGCCTTCATTCCTTACACCTCTGCTCTGTTTGCATACTATATGTTCTCCGCTGTGATGTACTGTGGAAAAATATACAATAGCAAAGCAAAAGTCCCCATTGTGCCCAACCTCTATTACTTTAACTTTCTTTGCTTTTATTTATTTTTTTCATAAAACACTAAATGTTGCATTTTTTAGCTTTACTACTGAATTGATATATATGTATCTAAACTGGGGTTATGGCTAAGACATATTTCTTTTTTTCTTTAATTATAAAGAGTTATAGTTTAGGTTGCATTTTTCCTCTAGAATCAACTAAGGAAAATATCCATGAGAAAAGCACACCGAGACTATACACATTTGTAAGTGAATTGCTACAGGAGTAGTACTTTTCAGAGCATGAATCCTCTTTTCTTACATTTGTGTGCATGTAGAACAATATGACCACATTTTCTTCTAGGACATCTGAATACCTCACTTAAAAAAAGAGTACCATATTAGTAATATGGTACTTCCTTCCTTCCTTCCTTCCGAGTGTGCCTTAGGGTTTATGCTTCATCTAAATACAGTGTTATAAGGAAGCCACTGTTTCTCCAGAACAGACTGAGAAAATGAGAGAGGTATATTCATTAGCTTTTTGCTAATTGCAGTTGAAATTTTAGTGAACCTGTGATACATCTGACCAAAGAACACCTTCAGCTGGAAAAAGGGGTTTGAATACAAGCCCTCTGAGCTGGAGTTTGGTATTATATTTATAAATTAAAAAAAAAAAAAAAAAAAAATTAATAATGAACTGCTGGATTTAAATTAAAGTGCAAATACTTTGAAAGGATCACTAAATTATGAAGGCATGTGTGATCAACTCTCCTAGGTATCTAGTTCAGAGCAAAAATTTTAAAATGTGGCTGAAATGTAGCATATGCAGTTCAGTCAAGCAAACGTAAATCAGAAAAATTTAATGTGCAGTATTAAAACTTTTTCATAAATTCTAATGCTTGAAGAGTTAAGAATAAAATCCACAGAACTGTTATTAAAACATGGAGATGGGAATCATTGTGCAAAACTTAAACTATGAAGCCCAAGGAAAAGACATTTGTAACGAAGGGGACAAAGTATCTCAGAAAAAGATGGAGAGAGTATATATTGTCCCAACTTATTTTAAGTGCAGAAGATGTTAGTATTTAAAATTGATGTGGAAGGCAATGTTTTCTGAGAAGCAACAAAAATCAAAATAAAATCATAACTGGTAGCATGAAGTAGTTTCTATTTGAATAGACCAGTTTTTTTCAAAAGGATAGTATAAATAGTACTATAATCCCAGTTAGCACGGGATCCTGCCATGGGCCCTCCTGGTGGGGCATGGTCAGTACTATCAGGTTCACTTGCAGGCCAGGACTTGCCTGTATCTGTGGCCTTCCTTTCTATGCAAGTATATATATATCAATGTTGATTGAAAAGTTATCCCTAAGAATTTTTAGCTTACATGTAATTATTGCAGCATCTTCTGAGAATGCATATGTATGAAGGTCTGTGTCCGTATGTTTGCTTGCGTTATTTTTTCCTTTATGAAAATTTTATGACTAATAACTTCAATCTGTAATTACTAAGTTTTTTTAATAAAAGAGGTTATTTATAAATCTAAATATAGCTGTCAAACACACATATGTTTTTCTAGCAGGAAATATTTAAGCTCAGTGTCGTTAAAATGGAGTAATACGTGTGAAGTATAAATTGCTAGCAAAGCAGTGAATCTATCTGTAAATCTATATTTATAAACCCCATTACCTACAAAGTTTACTTTATAATGGAGTTTATGGCTGTCACAAAACTGCCTTACCACACTTCTCCCCGCTCAGTGTACCTGCACTCCGATTCTGGATGCTGCTCCATCAAAAGTGTCACTTCGGGTTATGCAGCTTTGCTGACTGGCAGGAACTCGCGCCCGCGTGAGATGGCCACGGTGAAATTCCACCTCTTTGGGAGCATCGCTCCAGTGGGGACAAGCTGCCGGGCTGAGCCTTGCCCCGGGGAAGGGTGAGCAGCTCCCAGCCCTGCCACTTGCCGCCGCAGCCAAATCCTGCCAGGCTAGAAACGCGCCCTATTCCTCTTCTTCTGACAGGTTCATCACAGGGATATTGACTGCTTGCTCAGCCGCTTTGCTCCTGTACACGTGCGAGTTTGCAGGCTGGGCGCGTGGCTGTGCCAGGACGGGGAGCGAGGAGCACCGGCCTCTCAGCTGCACTTCAATGGGCCCAGCTCCGTAACTGCATCAGCACGGGGCTGAGCCCCAACGCATCAGCCTTTCCCTCCACCGCTGCAGGTAGCAGCAAGACTGAAACGGGAAATAAGAGAAGTGCCACTACCTACCATGCAGTAATACCTTCCTTCATGTTATTGGAAGAAAATGAAAGAGTCTTTCCCAGTCTTTCAGTTCTTTAATTTTATGACATGAGTGTTTTCTACCTAGAGGCATTTTCTGTTACATGATATGTAAAGTTACCAAAACATTATTTTATATATGTTATCCATCTTATTTTAAAATACTTTTGCATGCAAACAGAAAAATTAAGCTGATTATTTGCAGGCCACAGAGTCTGAGCTGAAAATTCTATGTCTCCAGATTCTGGGTATATGTTATTTACCATCTTAGCCTCGGTACAAATTCAATTGACCCTCCTGAGACAGTGTGACTGCTGAAGAGATAATAAGAAATCATTAATATTTTTATAATCTAAAAAATTTTAAAATATTTAAGAACATGCTGTCATGGCAGTAACTGCTCATGTGATAGCAGCTCCTAAAAATACTCCTGAATTCATTATATGATTAGCATATACGTGATTCCCAAAAGAACCATTTCATAGAGTAGCACTTTTGAGGGCCTACTGCCAGTGCATTAATGTTTTTGATGCTATAAAATCACTGGAAGAAAGTCTCTGTTATGAATTGTGGCAGGTGCACCCACCCTGATGGAAAGACCATTGAGCCACAATATTTGCTAACTCTGGAGAAATATAAAAAACATCTGCTGACTTTGGTCTCCAGTGAAACATAAAAATATCTACTAGTACTGGCAAATATCTGCTGACTTTGGTCTGACTCAGGTAACCACAACATCTGCTGATTTTGATCACAATAGAGTTGCACAACCGGCTATAGTTAGCCCCACACTGCGGTGGAAGGTTAAGACCCTCAGCCAATAAAGACAAACATCACCATATTTTGTCCACAGATCAGATTTGACTAGGGTATAAATGGGGTCCCACCAGAAGGCAAACAGAGCCAGTCCTCCCTGGAGCAGGCAGCAGGTCTGCAGTCAGGGACTCTCCCTTTGAGTCGGGACACTGTCCAAGGTAATTCCTCCAGGTTGAGAGCCCTTGTCTTTTATGTGAGTGATTTGCACATTTTGGGTCATTATTTCTAAAGCTTAAGAATTCTTAAATTGGTTGTGCAGTAATTAACCCCTCTTACATCCTGAACCTGTGGCTTACTAATGTTATCAGAGTACTGAATCATTTTTGATTAGAACAAATTTTCCTTGAGTTTATAGCCTATCTGAGTTTAATTTTGTGAGCCTCCACAATATTAATTTGTGTAATAACTCAACAGAAAGTTTTTCTTACCCTTTGTACCTTTTCATTAGACATAAACCATTGACCAAGTCTGGGACTGTAAGTCTAAGAGCTGCACCTAGAATCCTCTCTGAGAAGGAGTTCAGAAAGCAAAGGGGTCCATTCTGAACCTCATGACTCAACAGGAGGGTCTCCTTGACAGTTTTGTCTGACCCTGTCCTCTACATAGGAAATATCAAGTGAACCTTGATATCGAATCTTGTCAAACCACTGTCACAACTACTATCAAACTTATGTTAAGTCACACTTTTACAAATTCACATTAAAATTACTTTTAATAATACCTTTGACAGCAATTCTTTAAGTAATCTAAATCACTCTTCCATGACAGAATAGAGACATTTTCTTTGCAGTGAAGGGGAATCTAGCTGATTTACATGATCAAAACCTTTTTGGCCTCTTGGAAAATCTGGTACCTCATAAAATGATGTGGTATGGGCAGTGCTCCCACACTGTAGTTTTTTATCAACAACAGTAAACTTTCCTCTTTTTCTATTAACAATGACTTTAAAATCAGGTCAGACTATGGTTTCCAAAATGGTAGATTCAGCATTTAACTCACAATGGCACTTACTCATAATATTCAGGGAATTCTGCTGCTTTATTGACATGCAGGATAATGAAAAGCTTTGAGATCTCATTTAAAAATTGGCCTCCAAAGGGGTATTCTGATGTTCACCTGGAGCAGCATGACATAATTTATATGTGATTTTTATATGCAAAGATAGAGTTTCAAAGCAAGGAATGTAACTCTATATTAAACCATTACAAGTGCTTCACTTGTAAAAAGTTGCTTGCCTGAGCATTGTATCAGTAGCTTAGTTATGTTCTTCTGCCTGACAGATGTGGAATAGTGTGTAACACTAAGACACTGTTGCAGCATAAGCTGACTCAGCACTCTTCTGGTGGTCAAGCACATTAATGGTAGAGTTGTCACAAAGTATTCTGAGACAAATGCATAAATAAGAATTCCTAGGTCTTGCTGGTTCACGGTGACTTTCATTTTCATTTCATAGAAGGGCAGTGATTAATGAAACCTCCATATGTGGGATATGATCTGTCTGTATGAGACATCAGAGCTGAGCTCTGACTCACCAGCCAGAGTGCAAGGAGTTAGGGATGACAAAGGAGTGGCTTATCTGTTGGAAATAAATTGCAGGAAATCACCGCTCCAGGACTGGATCTGTCACCTACATGATGTATGAGCCTTCAGAGGCAAAGGCAAATATCTCCCGAAGATATCTACAAACACTACTCTAAATTAGTTTTATAATAGAAAAGCCACAATAACTCAGCTTTTCAGAACTGCCTAATCACAGTCCACCCACGTGATATCCCTTGGACAAGATCCTCAGCCTGATTTGTGCTTCCTGGGTAAATGAGTTGTAGCAGAAAAGGTCCTACCAGAGGCATACCTGTTTATGTGAATTTTGCTGCAAGACAACGATGGTGGCTATGCAAGGTTTATAGGAGGAGGTAGTACAAGAATAAAGGAGGCACAGCTGCAGAACATAGCCACTAACACTTGCACTCTGCTGTAAGACTCAGATCTGCCTGAATTTCAGAGGGTCCTCATTTGACTTCCGAATTTAAAGCATTCATCTTTTCCAGGCATCTGGAGAGGCAGAGTGACGATTTTTACAATGTGCCTCATCAGGAAGATCTGTCCTTCAAGAGATGTGTTTCATCGAACTACCACAGTACTTAGCACCTTTCCCTCAGTGGCTGTTCTTGTTTTGCAAGCCTCTGTGGCTTCCAAGCTGTTCTACCAGTGATAAAATAAGACAGAAAATGCAGAAAAAAAAAAAAAAATCTCACTCTTCAGGATATGTCTTCTTTGGCAAAGGCAGCATAAGGTTTCTTATACAAGCTTTGGCACTAAAGGAAAGAGAAAGACAGAGCCATTTTTTCCGCAGCTAAATAAGGTTCCCAGGAGCTCAAGATATGCTGAGAGAGAAGAAACTGTGCTGACAAGTGACTAGTCTTCAAGACTTCATATATTTTCTGAAGAGGCCATAAAAGAAATACCTGACTCAGAGAAATACATATGTCTGAAATTTCTTCACCCTTTGTAGCCCCTGCTTCTTTGAGGCTTTAGACAGTCATACCTAAATGGCCTTGTTTTTCAGGCACTTGCTCCTCAGGTTTTCAGGGTTTCACCTACATGAGTACACTGAAGGAGACTTCTCTTTAATCTCCTTCTGGTCCCCTTAAGTCGTCTGTGCTGTCCTGAAGTTAAGAAATATAGAATATGACTCAAGTAATACAAAAGCTGCATCCATCAGCATTTACTTTGATTTTCCTTTCATAAAAAAATGCAAATCAGATAATGAACCAGAGAAGAAATATCTGAGCAATTATTTTAAAATAGCTTTCACATCTTCTAAGCACAAATACAATTATTAATAGCAATTTTTGGCAAATAATTATCTAAGCTAATAATGATTTTGTCCAGCTGCTCTACCAAAAAGTCATGTGTTGTCCTCTATCTCCATAAGATGTACAAGAAAACTCGAAACTGCATCAAATAAACAACTGTATGAAAAGTAATATACTGAAAGAACTCCTTAAATGTGACTGCGTATGAGGGATAATCACTAAAAATATACTGATATGTAAAAACTTCTACCCATGCATTTGTAATACAGATGGCACCTTAAATTAGCTAGTCCATATTTTAAAGGAATTCTGTGAAAAATAAGAAATGCAGATCGTAACATTTTATTATATTTATATTCTGCAAGTATTTGATCAACACACAGAATAAAAATTTGTCCCCGAGACTGTTTTAATAAAGCTGATTATTTATACAGCTGTTTGAAAAGATGTCTTATGCTGATCATCTGAAATGTCACATTCACATTCTCACTAATATTAAACACAGTTAACAAGGCTTTTTCAAGTATGAACTTGAATGACAATAGTGACATCGAGTGGCCATCATTGTTAATTTCTTCTATGTATTGACTTTAAACTCCCATTATAATAGTAATGCCAATGTGTAGACTCCAAATAGTGTACAGTGCTAAATCAATTAGCACTGCTTGTATAGCAACTACAAAGGTGAATTCGTTACAAATTGTCTATGTGCAGTCTAGCATTTTAAACATAACCCTGTGTACAACATAGCAAAGCTCATAATGTACTGCCAAAAGCACAAGCAGAATATGAAGGCAGAGCACCTGCCATGGGATGGTCTGCATCCTTAAAAGGTTGTCATCAATGGCCAGAAGAACATGGCCTGAACCATGCAAGCATTCCCACATGTGATTAATGTCAGGCATGTGACCACCACCAAATTCTGTGGCTAATTTCTGTCTCCAGAAGTGCTTCCCCACCATTTGATCCTGGTGCTTGTTCTGGCCCTACTCAGCCTCTATACTGACAGGAGACCCACTCATGCCCACATGCCCTTGCTCGTTGAATACTTTATACCTGTGCAAAACAATTTGTGTGTGCAGGCTGGATGGGTGCCAGAGCACACCCTTCAACCTCTCCCCTTGCTTGGGTAATCAGAGAACCAGCACACCAGTGAGTGCTCTCGTGCCTCAGAAGCCAACCTCAGTTCAGCAGATGAAGTCACCGAGGCTAGCTGCATATTTAGATAATCATATACCTAAGCGCTCAGCTGGCTGGAGCCATATGCTTGGCTTTTGGCAGGGCTGAGAGGGCCTTGCTGGACAGCGGGAGAGCAAAGGTCATTCAGTAGTCAGGGATACAATGAATGCTCATGTGCATATTTTTAGTGCTTATTGAATCCACATTATGTTCCTATTATGTTGTTTCTTTCTTCACCCCCTCCACAATGCCCATGGTCACAGTGTGACAGAACTTCTACTAAAGTTCCCCATCTTTTTCAGTTCTCTATTATTTTTTTTAATTGTTTCCTTCTACATTTAAAAGCAGTATTTCCTCCTTATTGCCCTTGTTGATTACATGTTAAGACTGTAGCCTTGGCTGTGAGGGCAGACACCTCCAGTGAAAACCTGTCAAATCACTGGAATTTTCCATAGGTTTGGATGCACATGTGTAGCTCTCATCCAGAGCATGTCTCATATAGTAATACATTATTCCATTCTAAACATACTTCCATATCGTGCCCTGCATCTGCAGGCCATGACTTTAACAGAAGGTTCTCCTCAGTACCCAGAGGTATGTTGTTGGAACATGCTGAGTCCAATGCAAAGACTCCGACCTTCGGATTTCAAGGGGAGAGTGGTATTTTGTTTGTAGGATGTGCAACAACTTCTGTACATGGTATGAGACTTTAGAGGAATTTGAAGAACAATGCAGAAAAGGATTTTTTTTTGTAGAGTTGTAACAACAGCCCATGCAGATAAGCAGCTCCTTTTGTAAAGACATGGTGTGCATAAAATGTAATGTTAATTTGTTTGTAATTTGCTTTTCTGATGTCCCCAAGTCATCATTCCCTGATGTGCTATATCAGAAAGAAACAATTACCATAACATTTATGTAAGAACACTAATTGAGAGCACTACACTAATGGATATTTACAATGGGGCTTAAGTAGATGAAAAACACTTGCGGGCTTTGGTATATACACGTAAAGCCAAGGTATCAGATATCCTGCAACTGAGATGATTCTTGCATGGACCTGCAACAGTGTCCTCCCTGGAGCACCCCATGGGACTGACAGAGATAACCAGCACAGGAAAGAGGGAAGATGACTCTCAAGCTCCCAAAGAATGTACAAGCTTACTTTTTGTGGTGGGTTGACCTTGGCTGAATGTCAGGTGCCCACCAATCCACTCTATCACTCCCCCTCCTAAACTGGACAGGGGGAGAGAAAACATGATGAAAGTCTTGTGGGTTGAGATAAGAACAAGGGAAATCACTCAGCAACTATTGTCATGGGCAAAATAAACTTAACTCTGGGAAATTCAATTTATTACCAATCAAATCAGAGTAGGATTATGAGAAATAATAACAAATCTTAAAAAACCTTCCTTTCACTTCTTCCCAGGCTCAACTTCACTCCCGGCTTCTCTACGTCCTCACCCTGAGCAGTGCAGGGCGATGAGGAATGGGGGTTGCAGTCAGTTCATCACACATTGTCTCTGCCACTCCTTCCATCTCACACTCTTGCCCTGCTCCAGTGTGGGGACTGCAGACTGGGTATCTGCTCCACCATGGACCCCTATGGGCTCTGGGAGACAACCTGCTGCACCATGGTCTTCACCATTGGGAAGGGGTGGGGAATCTCTTCTCCAGCACCTGGAACATCTCCTCCCCTTTCCTTCTTCACTGACCTTGGTGTCTGCAGAGTTGTTTCTCTCACATATCCTCACTCCTCTCTACTGACTGCAGTTGCACAGGGTTTTTTTCCCCCTCTGTTATCACAGAGGTGCTGCCACCATCAATGATTGGCTCAGTCTTGGCCAGTGGTGCATCTGTCTTGGAGCTGGCTGGCATTGGCTCTATTGGACATAGGGGAAGCTTCTGACATTTTCTCACAGAAGCCACCACGGCAGTCCCGCTGCTACCAAAACGTTCCCATTCAAATCCAATCTAAGACACTGGCAGTTTTCTATTAATATGATATAGTTATAATAGTTATTAAGTGGCAAGCTTCTGTGTGGGTCATGGAGTTTTACTGGTTTCACTGTTTATCTCTTCATGTATATCCTGTAGCATGCCCAAAAGCAGTGCCACTGAAGAATGTTGAAAGAATGAACAGGTAGGCAAGGCTGTCAAAATTGAAGTAGCTCAGGTGGACTTGGACTGGGAGCATAATGGTTAACTATTTGTAGCTCAATGGACTCACAAAACATCAGAATATTGAGGTAGAGATGCAACATACAGATGGGGCCATGATCAAGGGGTGGACCTAACCATGGAGGCCATGACACAAGTCACTCATGAACATGAAACATGTGCCGCAATCAAGAGAGCCACATGAGTAAACTCTCCCTGGAATAGAGGGTGGCAGCTAGGTTTTCAATGTGGTGAGGTCTGGAACATTGACTGTATTGGACCACCACCATGAACGTGCCAAGGCAAGTGCTACATACTCACTATGGTGGAAGGAACTACTGTTTGAATAGAAACATACCCTGTAAACCATGCTACTGCCTGAAACATCATCTTAGATGTTGACTTGAAAGGCAAATTTTGTGGTGACATGGTACCCCAGAAAGAACTGAATCAGACAATGGAACTCATTTCTGAAATAACCTCATAAACTCCTGGGCCAAGAAACAGCGCTGAGTGGGTGTATCACATCACCCACAAGATTCTGGAAAGACTGTGAGATATAATGGACTGCTAAAGACTTATGTTGAGAGTATTGGGCAATGGGGCATAGAAGCACAGGGATATAAATTTAGCAGAAGCCACTTGGCCGATTAAAACCAGAGAATCTGCTACCTGTCCTGGTCCCGTCCAAACAAAACCTCTACATACTGTGGGAGGATCTAAGGTCCCCATAGTGCACACAGGCAAGTGGCTGGGGAAGATGGCATGGATTGCTCCACCCTTGGGAAAAGGCAAACCCAAACCCATTTGTGGGATTATCTTTGCTCAAGGACCTGAGTGTACTTGGTGGGTAATGAGGAAGGATGGAGACACCCTCATCCTTGTGTCTCATTGCAGGGAAAAATAATCTGTGATGAGAGTTGTATGTTGTAGGAATTAAAGTAGCAGGAACCTGAACTGGCAGAGAGTGAGCTTCACAAAGTACCAGGCGAGTGCAAGAATGATCCAAACCAAGCTGATGTTGGTGCCCAACAACCAAATATGCTGCTTCTCCTGTTCTGAGCACCCGTCTTGACAGATGGGGCCCAAGTCATAGCCTGTTCTTATTAACATTTGGAGCAGTGGAGGAAGCCCATGGAATGGGAGAATAATATCTATCTGTTAAGAGACAGGGGACAGTAGTTAGAGAGAATGTATAAATCTATATATTGGGTATAAAGATGGTATAAGTATGTAGTATAAGCTGTGTTGCTAAGAAGGGATTTCAGTAATGAGAATTAGATACAAAAGGATGGTTAGAAGACATATAAATATATTAAATTACATGGGACCTGAGCATGTTGCAAATGACATGGAATAAGGCATAAAGAGCATATTTGGGCTGGCTGGGATGGAGTTAACTTTCCCATAGCAGCCCTCATGGTGCTGCGATTTGTATTTGTAGCTAGAAAGGTGTTGATGACACACCAATGTTTCGTCTGCTGCTGAGCAATGCTCCCACAGCATCAAGGCCATCTCTCCAACCACTGCCCCCCACACCACCACCCCCGAAAGGCCTTTCCAAAGGCTGGGGCTGAGCAAGAGACTGGGAGGGGACATAGCCAGAACAGCTGACCCAAGATGACGAAAGAGATATTCCACACCAAATGACATCATGCTCAGCAATAAAAGCTAAGAGAAAGAGGAGAGGAGGGGGCATGCATCATTAAGGTCTTTGTCTTCTGAAGCATCTGGTACTGAGGTACTGAGGCCCTACTTCCCAGGCCATGACTGGACATCACCTGCTGATGGGAAGCAGAGAATGAGTCTTTTTGTTTTCCTTTGCTTCCATGGATGGCCTTTGCTTTTTCTTCATTAAAATGCCTTTATGTTGATCCATGAGGTCTTTTTCATCTTTTTGTTTTTCCCCCTGTCCTGCTGAGGAGGGGAGGGATAGAGTAGCTGGGTAGGCACCTGGTGGCCAGCCAAGGTCAACCCACCACACCTTTTCACAGAAGACCCCAAAATCAGCTATTGCATGTAAGAACATTACTCCAAGGTACTTCTGAAAGGACCCAACCCAAATACAGCCCTTTATTTTTCTCTAAGTGCCTCCCTAGGTGCCCTGGACATTTCCATCAATATATCAATAAATCACCTGGGTATTTGTGCTTTGCATGACACCAGAACAAGGCTTCTGCAAAAGTACCCAAAAGCTTAGAAGCAAACATCTACTCAGTAACAGAATAAAAATAAAATCTCAACTAGTGCTCCAAAAATGCAGAATGACCACATTTTTCAAAGAAGTATGAGACACTAGGACACCTGAAAAGGCTGATAATTTTTTTTTTTTATGGTCAGGCAGAAACAGCACATAAAAAACAGCGACTTATAGAAGAGCAATGTATGATGACATCCATCAGCATCAAAGCCTTAAGTGAGTTCAACACCTTCCACAAACCAAACTGAGGCTACTGCCTTCTTTCTGCAAGTCTGTTTGAGTCAATGGTTTTATTAAAAAAAAAAAACAAAACAAAACAAACAAACGTTAACAATTGTGTAATAAACGAATAATCAGAACTCTGAAAGATTTTTTAACTATCAAATGTACAAAACACACACAGTCTTACCTGTCCTTGCCCTTATTTTCTCTCTCTTTCCCACCTATTCCTTATACTCTTCAATTATCTTTGGTCAGTTCTGACACTATTCAAGAAAACAGAATCTATCTTTTGTTTTGTTTGTATTACTTTATGTACAAGTATTTCTAACCCAAGATTAAACCTCTGAGTCTTAAAGAAATAATAAATAACAAAATTTAATGAGTATTTTCCTGCAAGAACTTTAAACCCTTACAGACTTACAGAAGCAGATTAGACTTAAATTTCCAGTCTCAACTTGTCTCAGAAGTTCTCACTGAAGAAAAACTTAAATGGGATTAACTTCCTATTTTGTCATTCAGGAAAGGTGAAACAGCAAAACAAAATTCTTAATTGTTTGAAAAACACAACATTTGCTGATTTGAAAGTGTAACTATTTTTCAGGTAGCAAAAGTCTTCCATAAATCATACTGTCTTGACAAATTTGCTGGAACTAGCTTCTTATGAGAACAGTTTCTGGAATGTCAGTACCACTGACTAAATTGCAGGTGTTTTCCTGGCCTGCATCTACAATATTTTTATTGATGCTTCTATGCTGGAGATTAAAAGAATTCACATTCTGCATATTTCCTCTGGTATTTCATCTTTATTTTGGCTATATACACAGCACAATTACTACAATATTAACACTGCCATTTTGAAGGTCATGTTCTAAATCATTTGATGCTCTTAAAACTTATCCTTTATAAAACTTTTGAAAAATTGGTTTTAATAAATCTGCTGAGATATGGATCTATACTAGAGATTTTAATTTATTGGAAATATTTACACAGAAACATATTCCCAGTTTACCAAATCAAACAAAATTTTTCTTTTTCACTGAAGACCACAAGGTGGCATGTGAAGCATACAATAAACATACTTGAAAGAATATGGTAGAAAACTAGTACACAGTTCTAACAGAAGACCATTACCTAAGAATTCAAAGTTTTAAGATGCAGTGTAAATGTTTTGTGGGGTTTTGTCTTTTTCAGTCCAAGCTCTTTACACTGGAAAAGGAATAAGGTACACAAGACTTTTATTAACAAGGAGAAACTACTCTTTCTAATATGAAAGTATAGGGCATTCTAACACAGACACTGGGTCTTGTTACCTACAGAGGTAAAATACAGAACAATCTGTGTAAACTTCAGAAAATTTCATCCGTGATTTCCATTCAACAGCCATAAGACTCAGACAGACCATCGTGTATGCAGCTGTGGTGCGCTAAAACTTAATTTTAATGAAAAAATTATTAAGAGTTTTTGTTAAACATTCAACTATATTTTAAAATGCAGAAATATGGCATCTGGTACTGTTTTGCTACAACATGGAAGGTTTGGCCCTGTTCACACTGATGTCTGTTTGAGTACAATGAAAAATTTTTCACTTATCTCACACACTTCTGAATTCAGTGAATTCAGCAAATGTCTTTGGGATGCCTAAAGGACACTAAAGCTGTGAGGGTGTTAACTGTTAGAAGTTAGTTGTTGGGGTGTCTTCCTCTCATACTCTATCTGAGATGACAACATCACATTTTCACCATTGCAAATAGAGAGTATATCATGCTGATGTGTCTAGTTTTCCGAATTGCACTCCAGGGAAACACCTTCATTCCACAGATCACTTCAAATGCATCCCCAAACCCATAAAATGTCTTTCTGCCCCATCCCAACTACCATCTCAGCCTGTCTGTTCTATTTTCCCCTGTATGATGGTGAGCGGTGGTAACTCCAGGCCTGTTAAATCTTTACAGGCATTTCACATATTGCCCAAGTGTCCATGACGTGATGGAAAAACCCCCACAGAAGAGATCCTTGTGCTCCAGCCTAAAGACTTCAGAAAGGATCATGCTAATACCTATAGGCATTCAGACAATTTGAACCTGTAGGAGTGGTGTTTGGTACTCTTTGCATGTGGGCTGGTAAATGGGGTCCTCATTTAATATCTGTTTTACATATATATTGTTCATTAAAATATTCCACTTTCAGTTTTGGGTTATTTTTTTTCAAGATTCTTTTCTGGAATTTACCCTCTCCCAAACTGTTGCGTTTGTGCTGAAAATATGCCTTACATTATGCCCAGATGACACATGCTAATTACATATACAAACAGGAAGAGAGGACCATGTGTTTATGCCTGAAAACCGAGGAAATGATTAACAGAGTTGATTCATTTTGGCTTACTATAAATTCCTCAAGACATAAGTATTGTTGCTAAAAGCCATAGACTTTCAGCAGAGCACCCATCAGGAATTACCTGCTCCTAAATGAACAAGCATTAATTGCACTTACTAACAAAATGACTAAGGCTTGGATTATCAGTGAATGGGGTTGAATGTTGTAATCAACAAACACCAGGGAGGATTTATTTCTTTCTTGGGGAAAAAAAAAAAAAAAAAAAGAAAAAAGAAAGTGTTGCCATAACCATTAGTTTTATGCAAGAAAAAAACTACATTTCAATAAATGAAAGAGTATCTAGTGGTGGTGGTTCAGAATCATAGAATTTGGGCAAGATTTGTCCTTGTTTGAGCCTCAAGTGTTTCAGACCTGGAGCTGGAAACTGGGGCTGTTGCTTCTGTGGAGAATTTAGTTTTGTACTGTACTAAGTATGTTTAGTTCCTATAAGTGTTAGGTCCTCATTTCACTTACAGATAGGATGCATCTTAATTTGATTTCAAGGCACATAAGTGTTGTCGAATCAACATGCCAATTTTTTACCCTTATTGAAGTGACAACACAAAACACAAAAAAAGCAAATGTAAATGTTTAACATTTCCAGCCCCCCACCTGGCCACCTGGTTTTGATGCATCCATTTGATTACCTAGACATCTCCTTGTAGTCTTGTAGTAAAGTAACAAATGTTACTTTATCATGACTGACAGTTTGACAGCTATTCTGAGAGAACTGTAGCTACGCAAGCTACAGGACAGAGCTCCAACAGATTATGTACTTCTGGAAACTGTAATTACAGACCTGGGAGAGTTTTGACACTGTAGACGTGCTTGGCATCAAATTTGCCACAGTTGTATAACAGCTTAAATTTAAAAAGAGAAAAAAGGGGAGAAAATCAAATTTTGCCCTAATGCACTGCTGAAAGTAAATTTTTCAGCTTGCTCTCAGCAGAAATAATTTTGTGGGAAACACCAAGAATATCAGCATTTTAGACTGAAAATAAAAATAAAGGTTAAAACTTAGAAGCTGGGGAAAGGGGAAGCTGAAGTATTTGAGGAAAAACCGCAGCCTAAAAAATTAACATACCCTGATCCTGAACACAGCAGACCACTGAACACCTTATACTACTTGCGTTAGTAAATTCAGAGGTGTCAGAAAATGCTCCCAAGCACTGGAACTCCATCTTCTGCCAGGAGATTGTTCTGTTAGAAGACTATTAGAGTAATTCCTTTGGCTTATGAGAAATACCACTCTCCTAAGCAATCCGTCTGCTTTGGGAGTTAGAGCCAGGGACTATTCTTAACAGGCATTTCTGATGCAGATTCTCTGTTTCGGATGGATGACAGTCATCCCATGCTATCTGGCCTAATTGCTAAGAAATGGTCCAGCACATGTTTAATTTACCAGCATGGATTCAGCATCAAGAGACCTGGGCGCCATGTGGCCCCAGCAAATCCAAGTCAGCACGTGATGAGAAAACTACAGAAAAGTACCACGATGTTACTGTACCAAGAAGAATCCATCAAAATCTCCCCCTCTTTCCCTTCCTCTTTCTCTACTGAATGTTTGCCTCTGCATCACTTCCAAACAGAAAGCCTCACTGGGTTCATGCAAAGCAGATGACTAGGAAGAGGACTGCCATCATAAAATTGCCCACGTCCCACAGGCAAGAGGAGAAAAGAGCAAACTCAGTGAAAATAACACATAAACATCGGTATGATTCAAGCATGAGGTGTCTTTGTTAAACTGCTAGTGCTGAAAGGAAATGTCATTTATCTTCAAGAGAGCACCAGAGTGTATCCTAACATACTTATAATGTGTCATCACCACATGGGCACCACCACAACTGTAGCACAAGATAAAAATAAAATCCGAGGTGACTCAGAAGTATTGTACTCCCAAGAGCTCCCTCCCTCCCTCCAAACTGATGGAGAAGCTCCTGGCAGCTCTGGCTCTGCCCCTTGATTCAGGCCACTGGGTAGTGTCCACATGTTGCAATAGCTGGATACAAGTACTTTCATGCAGATCTCTTAACACAAAATTGTGTAATCAGTCATCTAAGAGAATAGGTAATAATTTCCAAAAGAATTCAGATGTTCAGGAACAGCCCAGCTAGTGTGTGGCACATGCTAACAAGGAGCGGTTGATTAAGGCTGGTATGAGACTACACGGGTGATTGCAAAGGGTGTTGGTTTTCACAGTGCTCCTGGGCTGTAGCCCTCATTTTCAGTAGATCTTAGCAAGTGTATCATTATATTGCCAGGGTGGCAGCAGGCAAAACAGGATCTCAGCCAGAATCTAAACACTCGAAGTTCTGTTTCAGAAAATATCAGGACTGGGAACAGTTTCTCACTGGTAAGAACAAGCACAATTGGATAGTTTATTACCAAACTCCTTCTTTCCTGATCTGCAGATAGTATAAAATATTCTACAAAAAATTCCTTTCAAAAAAGCTATTCTAAAACAAATATCCATTCTCTTTTCATTTAAAAGCTTGGAAAATCCACCAAAAAAAGCAAGGACAAAGGCATGGGGATTACTGAATGAAAACTTGTTTTCTAAAACAAGATCCTTTATACAACTCTAAATATACAAATAAAATTCAGGGACTATCAATAGTTAGAAGAAAAATAATATCTTTTCCACAAATATTTCATAATATTTAGTAGGTAACAGGTCCTGTCATGTTTAAGTCCAACAGTAAAAATATATTGAAGTTGTATGAGATATATAATGGTTAAATATGTAAATCCATGTTCTGACTATTGCCATGCTTTTGTATTACTTCATATGATAATGTAAATAGTTTTATCTAAGTGATACTGATTTGGGTATTTAAGATTCTTATTTTCCTGTCCTCAGGTTAATCATATCCAATAAATCTTGATAATGGATATTAAATGTTATATGTCCATAGGAAATTATATACTGATGTGAACAAATGTTCAGCTGTCTTTACAAGGCATAACCATTTTGCTATTTGATTTTAACTACTTACCATTTGTTTTTTTACTACCTTGCTAAAAATATGGCAGCTTGCTATACAATCCTCCTCAGATTTTGTGGGCAAGATAATAATTCCATTTTGCTGAGCCTGTCATTTTAAATCCCGCCATAAAAATGATCCTACTTGCAAAATACCTGTAAAAAGCACCAAAAAAAAAAAAAAAAGGCAGTCTGAAAAACCAAGGAAGGTCCCTGACAAAGACAAAGTGAGGCTGTATTTCTGAGGCAGGACAGATGGTGACCATCACAGTCCTGGTGCCACTGTTTGGTGGGAGCTGTTGGGAGCTGTCCTCTCTGAATATTGAGTCACTTTGTATGGGAAGCACAGCACAAGATGAGGCAACTGAGGAGGGAGGGCATCATGCACCAGTAGATCTCTCCCCAGCTCTTTTCCAGATAGGTCACATCTAGGTGACACATCCAGACTGAGATCCATCCTTAATCTCAACACACACAGTCATAGCTTAAGTGTTTGGTATAGCCCACTGGGTTTGGTAGTCTTCCAGCTACTGAGGTCAGAGAGGATCACTTGATTGTTGTCTCTGACTTTGAGTGTAACTCCAGCTGTTCCATTAAACCCAGATATATTTATAAAACAAATGACCAAACGGGCCAGACCTAAGGCATATAGACAGTATAAATTACACTTTCACAACTGGGAACAAACCAGAATGTTATTCTTTCTAAAAACTGGCATACAAGGAGAAACTGCACTGAAATTATTTGAAACCATGACAAATTGAACCTGACTTATTTAGGGAGAGAATTACCTCTCTTCAGCTAGAGCTAAATCAGTTTTTTAAAATTGCATTATGAAACCATACCTTCCTTAAATCTAACCATCTTGCCATGACAACAAACAGATCAGTACAGCCTTCTGTGCTGTTTAGGAAACACAGTCAATCATCTGGTGAATTTTAAAAACAGCATAACTGGATTTGGTGTTTAATGTCCATAAAAATGAAATCACTAAAATTCTTCTGGATGGAGGGACAAAACTGCAGCAAATTACTTCAGAAAATGAGTCTTTCTATGAGTAAAGTCATGCATGTGATGTGCATTTTTATATACATGTATATGGATATAAAGGGTTGCATACACATCTATGCATTGGAGGCCTATCTTTCAGATGGAAACGATGTGTACAAGTTCCACAGATGCACGGAAAAAAACACCTTTCTGTATTTTGTAGCTGCTTCTCAACATCTGTGTGAATACCTGTTTACAACAGAAATCTAAAAGCTCCTTCCACCCTATGCTGCCCAGAGGGAAGAATGTCAGAATGCAAAGACCATCTCAATCTGGAAAATGTGTTTAATTTTAGTTGCTATTTTAGTTGCGTTTTTTATATGGAGATAAAGGGCATGAAAAGCATTTTCCAAGTCCATATCATCATGTACTGAACACATAGTAGCTGCCTTCCTGGATTTTGCAAGCTGAAGACTAAACTCATCAAATTAGCTGTCATACTTTCAAAACCAGTTTTGCCAAATACTTCTTAAATTCAAGAAATAGAATTACATTCATTATAACACTCATCAAACCATGAGGAGTATTACACACAAAAAACCCCACCCTCTTTGCTGTGGACCTTTGCTTATCTCATTATCAGTGTGGACCTTCAGAAAATTCCCATGTGAAGGGAAGAGTCAGACCAAAGTCATGTCAACAAGAATGAAAATTACAATGTGGGAATTCTCACAAGTTAAAAATTCAAAAAGAAAAGCATGAGACAGCTGTTTATCTGCTAGATGGTCTAAATACTGTTTCCATCATTTAGAAACATTATTTAACAAAAACTTTCATTTTACCAAAGCCTGATCTACCATAGGAAGCCCACATGAATAGGGATCCCATCTATAGTCATAGTGATGGACTTTGAAAAGTTTCTTTGAGTATGAAAAGTACTTTTTTATTCTTATGCCCATTAGATAACAAGCAATGTGAAAGGCACAGCTTACTGTAGCAGGTCATTTATGAATTTATGACCTGCTACAGTGAGACAGGTGGCAAATTACAGGTTTCATCACCTACTCCTTCAAATGTAGCAGCACTGTCAGAAACAGTGTGGACTTAATTAGCCCCCCCCCAAAAAAAAGTTTATTGCACAAATAACACGTTAAAGGTGATTATCAGCTATCCTACCAGTTGCTTTTATTCATATACTATGCCTCTTCTCTATTGCCAACTGCACATTGTCAAATTACAGTTTAAAGGGTCTGTGCTTTGCTCTAGGCCTCTGCAATAACAAGCAAAGCTGTTCTGGCATGGTCTGACAGCCAGCTCCAGGAACAGGAAGAAAACACAAACCTACTTTTCCTTGCTGGCCCTGTGCTCAAGCTCTGGGACCTAGATTCTAATTTTCTGGTCCGTATTCTTTCTTTACTGCAGGAGTATTCAGCTAGAAATAATCAAGTTAATTTATCCAGAATGTCTATTTGCTTGCTGCTTTAGAACTTCCTACAGATTTAACTCTTCAATGTGATTCCAGAAAACGAGGGTGGAAAATGCCAGTGCTTTGAGATACAGATGTGCTCAGGTTTCTTCTAGGTGAGCACTGTCTCCCATTAACACCACCAGCCAGGAATGCACAAATTAGCACTGGCACAAGCTTCACTACACATTGTTTCCATCACCCTTCTCTTGTCATAACAGCCACACCTTTGGGAAGTCCAGCACAGACTCTTCAGCAATGAGGAAGCTGCACTTCCTCTGTCAGTGAAGTTTGAGGTGTCACTATAGTTGCATAGACAGATAGATGGAGTTTTATAAGAAAATGCTTATTTCTCAATCTTCAACATACTGAAAGCATAAAAACAAGTCAGAGTTCACCATTTTGTCACTAACTATCCTTAAACATGCCATTGATTTTTCTTGCAGATCACTTTGCACTTATTGCAAGAAGGGATCCTGCTTATATTTAGAGATACCAAAGGGATCCTGCTTACATTTAGGGATATCAAAGTAAAAATCAGTAACACCGAGAAAAATAAAGTTTAGATTTTTGGACACATGATGAGCTGCTGAAACAACTTAGGTCTTATACTGATGGAGACATGCACTTATGAAGGTATTTCTCAAAAATTGTTAAAAGTGCTTAAAAAGAAAATCAACTGCACATACTATGAGTGAGTGTGATATAAGTGTCTCGGATATGAGTCTGTGACCCAATTTACAGTTAGAAACAGAAGATCAACAGGTATTGTTACATGGTTTTCCTGAACACTATTACAGCATTGATTTAAAGCCTAAATCTAAAAATCAGAACACCACATATAATTCTTCAACTGATGTCATGTTTTATTTGAGTTTTACAAGTTAACAATACATTATCAAATGAATATTTTAAACTTTAATTTGCAATGCAATACTCTGTATTTTACCTGCAGTTTATGCTACATAACTTAAACAATGAAACCATAAGGCAACTGTGATGCCACTTAGGTCATTGGAGAAAATGTCTTTTAATATATTAACAAAAAAAAAAAAAGAAAGGGGGGGGGGGGGGGATTTCCAGAAGCAGTAATTATTTATTCTAACTTTTCCTCAAAAACCCCCCTTTGTCTTGGGAACTCCAAGTCACCAATTTATGTTTTGATGTGCCAACAAAACATGCAGCTCACCGTAGCACTACAGCCACAGAACTCAGATCAGATGGAGCATTCCTCTTCCTTCTCCAAACTTTACTGTGATGAAAATCTGAAGATCCTTTACTTGTGATGAAAATGTCTATATTGTTTCCACTCAGCTAGTAGACACTGGTCCAGTGCTTAGCACGGTCCAAAACCCAGACATCAACAGAAATGGATGGGCTCTTTAGACAATATACAGGCTTCTAAGCCACAAAATCTTTCTACATTTTGTAACAAAACAATTGGTTAAACAGAAGACTATCATAGTACTCTTGGCACTGTTACTGATCTGTCACTTTTTATAATTACATTAATTTTCTTGGGTTTTAAGTTAGTATACTTATAATTATACATGAAATCAACACAATACATGGTAACAAGATGTGCAAATAACTTTTTGTACAGTATCTTAAAATTTTTAATATAGTGGCATTCATAATCTCTTAATGGGAAATACCATAAGTATGTATTTACACAGTAGTTTTGTAGTACATGCTCACTGTGTATCTCCACTGCATATTATTTTCTTTAGGAAACAAAATCTTTCTTATATATCAAAGTTGAAATAGTATGACAAATAGTACTACTGACATGGTAAATACAGAGAGGGAAATGCATAAACAGATACCCAAAACCTGCATACTGCAAACATTGCACCAAAATTACACTTCTGGGAAACCACATAGTGAGCCTGAAGGACACAGGCTAAATGAAAACTGCAACTAGAGTAAGTTAGCACTTGCTTTATATGGCTGCTCAATATGTTAGCAATGCTGCAGCATTTGGAGGCTATAAATCATCCAAGACATAAGAAAAATGGAAAAAAGTAGCAAAGTTATCTAAAGCACTAGGACCTAGATAAAACTGAAAAATAATTGCTATGCTTTAAAATGCAGGCTGTGAAATATTGCACAATACCGTAGCCTGAAAACTTAGCTGCTTTCCCTCATTCCCTGGTCCCTAGCCATTACTGGGAGAAAAGAGGAGAGGTGAAAAGCCACAGACGTTTAGCCCAAGATCCATACACATGGAAAGGCGAAGGATTTGCTCTATTTACCTCCATTTCATTCTGCAGAACTGTCACTCCTTGTGGAAAGCTACAGACTTCTAACTCTAAATTAAAGCATATTGTTCGTCTATGATAACTTGACTTAGCCAACAGGCCTTGCAAAACCTTCCTGCGTAACCCTCGCGTAAAGCGATCACAAACACATCAGCTGATCCGGCAGCTCGCTGAGCGGGGGCAAGGGTAAACTTGCACTTTCTGGAAATTTCGAAATTACCTTTTTGCAACGCTGCTATCCTGAAAAGTCTTCCTAGGGCAGACACGGAGACGACAACTGAGTGCCTGCCGTCAGGGGGAAGAGCTAACCCGCCTCCCCCTTCGCCTGAGCAGCGAACAGACACCCGGCCGTGCACAAATCCGGAGGGCGGCCGGGCATCAACTTTCGGGAACAGAAAGGACACATCCCCCTCCCGCCTCCCGCCTCCCGCCCGGAGAGGGCCGCTTCCCCCCTCTCGCCCATCCCGGGCCCGGGGGAAGCCTCCCGGCACCACGGCCCGGTTCCCCCGAAAGAGGAGGCTGCTGCCCCGGCACAGCTCTCCCGGGGGACCGCCGGGACCGGGACGGCGCTCCCCCCGCCTCTCTCCTTCCCGCAGAACTCATCGCGGCGGCCCCGCCTTCCCCGACCCGAGAAGCCGCGGGAGGCCGCTTCCCGCGGGGGAAGGGAAGCCGCTCCTCCGTGGGGCTGAAGGAGGAGCGGGGCCACCGAGGAGGCGGACCCCGGGGGCGGGGGAGACGGAGGGGGGCGGGAGGAGCGGCGGGGAAACGGCGCAGCCGCCCGCCCGCGGAGTGCGAGGATGAGCGGCGGGGATGATGAAGACCGGGCGGGCGCCATCAGCTACGCCCTTCCTTCCATCCCCTCCAACAAACTCCCGGATTTGCGTTTTATCAGCCGCGGAGCTTACGGTACCGTGTCCGCTGCCCGTCACGCCGACTGGAGGGTCCCGGTGGCCCTCAAATGCCTGCAGGGGCCGCTGATTGACAGGTAACGGGGGCGGGGGGGGAGCCGGGATGGGGCGTCCCGGAGAGGGGGGATGTGGGGGGCGGCGCGACCGCCGCCCCATCATCCCATTTCCCGCCCCCCCCATCATCCCATTTCGGGCCCCCCCATCATCCCATTTCCCGATCCCCCCCAGCCCCGACACGGTCCGAGCTGAATTCACCTTTCTCCTAAACCAAGAAGGGGGTCCCACGCTCTCGCATTGCCGGAGACGCTCCGTGAGGGCGTCCCGTCGGTGGGTAAAGCGGCCACGGGTGGTGGAGCCCGGGCTCTGCCGGGCGTGGGTCGATCTGCCGCGGGGAAAATGCCGGCGTGGTTTTCTCAGATTAGTGGATCAGAAACCGGGCAGCGCTGCTTAAAATCCAAGGGCAAAGGAGATCCCACGAAGAATGATTCAGCTTGAGCCATGAGAAAGCACGTACCAGCCGCGGAGCTTCCTCTCTTTCGGTTACTGAAA
Source organism: Tyto alba (assembly GCF_018691265.1). NCBI lineage: Eukaryota > Metazoa > Chordata > Aves > Strigiformes > Tytonidae > Tyto > Tyto alba. The sequence continues at coordinate 28,073,252 of NW_024881330.1, read as the reverse complement.
ATGGGTGGTTTCAGTCTCAGCATGTGAGACACTGAGCATGTTGCCTCTCTTGAAGGTTTTTTCTTCTGCAGCGTGCACCTTGGTTCCTCCTCAAGGTGGGATGCTCACAGCTCGGCTTCTGCCTGTGTCTGTTGGTTGCTAACCATTTTGCTGAAGTATCAGCAGGATATTAAAATACAGTGATCACTAAAGATGTGTTGTTTACAGAGATAATATAAATGATATTTTTCACAGAGAGAATATAAAGAAAATGTTACTGTATCCACTGGAGATTGCTTCTAGCTCCTAGAAGTTTCCCTGAGACAATGCACGATTGTTTTGGGTTGGTTTTTTTTTTTGGTTTGGTTTGGTTTTTGTTTCGGTTTTGTTTTTTTTTGGTTTTTTTTTTTTTTTCGTTGGTTGGTTGGTTGTTTTTTTCCCCCAGATTGCACAATACAGGCCCCTACATACAAAAGATATTTTCTATCAGCTCCTCAACTTGTAGCAATTGTGTTTCCCATTTTCCTGGGCCCCAAGCAACAGCACGTTTATTACAGGAGCTGTCACTTCATGTAAGGGGGTAGCAGGTAATAATTTTTCATCCATCTCTGCCTCATTCATTTCCTATAGTGCCAATTTTTTATCATATCAATGCAAATGGGCCTCTTAGTCTGTCTGAAGCCTGACTGCCTGTAAACCTGCCTCTTGTGTATTATCAAGGTGTCTTTAATATTTACTGCCTCAGGTTTCTTTGATCTAGTATTAGGCATTTAGGCAGAATAGCTTCACTCAAAATAACAAGGCTTCTAGTCTTGTGACTTAATATGCTAGAGTATAAAAGAAGTTGTTTCACCTCTTATTCTCCAGCTGTGTATACACAGGATTTATCTCTGAAATCTTGCCAGATTGAAATGGAATCTTGATTATGTTTTTAAGCAGGAATATTGTGTTCTCTGACAATTTTATTGCTGGATTTTTTTTCTTTAATTTAAATGTCTGCTTAAATCCCTGCTTATCATAAACACAATGTTTATCCTCTGAACTTGGTTGGGAGAAAACATCAAATATTATTTTCAGCCTTGCAAGAAATTAGATTAGCATGACATATAACCCATGGAATTATGATGAAAAGGGCAACCGAGGTAATAATTCAGCCACCTACCATATAACTTGCAAAGCTTGGAAATGCTATCAGAAGACCAAAAGCTGTAAAAAATCTGTTATACCCGAGTCTCTGCAGCAAGTGATTTGTAGGTTGTATAGTAGGCACCATAAAATGCCATCCTGTAAATGCCATCAAGAAAAATGAAGAGTTCATGGTGCAGTTAATTCCCCAGACAGGAAGCCTGCACTGTGTATCCCAGAACTTGGTGTGTGACCAGCCATGGGAGCAAAGTCTGTTGGGAAGCTATTGTGGGTTTGTACTAATTTAGGGATTACTCAATGCTCTTCTGGTATGGAGCAGGCAAAGGTGAAGTGACTTACAGACGCAGGAGTAGACCTTGATATGTTGCAAGTCATTTCCCAGCTACAGCTGAATCCCATGTAGATGTGCCTCACAGTCTGGGAAATCCCCTAGCTTTCTCAAACCTAAACTCTTCTGGAGAGAGATGGGAGGGAGTTGTGTCTTTTGTCTTGTGCTTTTCTTGAAGGCTGCCTTTTAACTTCCATTTCCTAGAGCTACCCATAGTAGAACCTTTTTTCCATCACATAGGTAAGGACCAACAATTTCCCTTAGTTTCACATCCACCCAAATTTGAAGTTTCCCTGTCATAAGAGCAGTAGGCTTTAGTTCTCCAGGCTTCCTCTTTTCCCCATGTACTTTGACAGCCTTTTCTTTGTGAGGGCTAGATCTACATCGATGGGCCCGGACTGATGTGAGTCTTCAGTGTGTGCCCTGAGCTTGATGGACACGAGCTGGGTCTCACCCAGGAGCGGTACAGCCACATTAACGCGGCGCTGTGGGGAGAAAATCGTGACTGGCATAGCCCTGGCTTGTACACAGCCATGCCCCAGCACAGCTATTTTGCTTCTGAATCAGACTGGCTGACAGCCAAAGGATTGGCCTTAGATGTGCCGTAAAATTCCTGTAGTTGGATATCCTAGTCACGTACTTGTACCTGTACCAGTCTCCACTGGTATAAAATCTAAATCTTTTTTTCGTGGTTCAAATATCCTCACAGTCAACAAACCCATTTTTTTTCAAAAACATTTGAGATATAAGGCATACTAACTAGTTTATCATACTCAATGTTAAATGAAGCTTGAGCTTCTTGAATCCACATGCTGCAAGGTCTGAATTTGTAAAGATGCATCAAATTCATATTTAAGAGGAGGTTTGACATAACAGAGAGCATTCTCACAGCCAAATTCAGGCATCCAAACATCATAGGGCTGGTCCCTTCCTGCTTCCTGTGCAACCAAGTAATGTTTTTTTCCAAAAGGAGATTCAAAGTAGTTGTACAATGTGAAGGAAAAATGTATGTGAAAACAAAACATGATTGGTCATTCATTTTCCTTCAGAAACTGAAAGTGCATTCCTTTAGCCCATATTATTTTAGTGCATGTCAGTACCCACTAAATTTAAATGGTTGGAGAATTGTGAGTATTAAAAACTCCACTCTGTAGGAGATTAATATTGGGCCTCAGTGAAAACTCAATGTTTGAAGATGGGCAGTAAAATAAGATAAATGTAACTGGTTATTACCATTACAGTTGCACAGGATGGTGAAAGCTGGAGTTCTGACTGTACCTTATTTACTGGAAACATGGATGAAATATATGATGGAAATAGAGAGATTTGTGTGGTACAACAAAACTGGGGAAGCTATCTTGTATTTGCATTTGCAGGTTCTAATTTTCCTTACAGTATCTGGTTATCAAAACCACATAGTTGGAAATGGTGAAAGGTGGTGGTACTGCATATAGGTACATAATTTTTTAAAGAGAATATATTGAACCCAACATTTGCTTTGAGTCACCTAGTATTGGTAAGGTAACGTGTTTTTCTTGTTTGTTTGTTTGTTTCCTTTAAGTGATAGAAAACACCTTCTAAAAGAAGCAGAGATATTGCACAAAGCCAGGTTTAGTTACATTCTGCCAATTTTGGGAATTTGCAATGAGCCTGAATTTCTGGGAATAGTAACAGAATATATGACAAATGGGTCATTAAACCAGCTTTTACATGGGGTAAGTGTACTTACAGTCTTTAAATAAAATCCCTGGTTGTTTCAAATAGATTGCGATATCCCTACTAAAGGGAAGTAGTACAGTAAAGTTTTTTATTAATAATACTTCAAATTAAAGGACACACATTACCACTGACAGTTTTTGGTGCTTAGATAGACTTTCTGTATCCCAAGAAGACTGTCAAACTCAGCAGACTTTAGTTTTATTACACTTTCTCTTTTGATGTCATGACCTATGACTGGCTTCATGTTTAATTATGATATAGAATCTCTTTAAAAATCTCTGCTGTTCTCTAATTAGAAGCTGAAATACTTATGCTTGCTTCAGCCTGGGTTTCAGAATTACTATCAATGTAAATATCTTGCAAAGATTAAGTTTTACCTGAATTTGAATCTTTATTCAAAAAAAATAAGTTTTTTAGTTTATAGAAGTCAAATATTGCTAATCTAAACAGATATAGATATTTCTACCAGATCTTACTCTCAGGAGTAAATTCTGCTGTACTGAAGCCGCCCTCATTAGCTTGATCTGAGCATCCAGTGTTGTTACTGTAAAGCTACTGTAGCTGTGTCTCAACAGCCCTGCAGTCTCTTCCATACCTTTAATCAATATGTATCCCATGCCTTAGAGAGCTCAGTTCCATATTTTTCATAAAGGCATTAGTGTTAATGTAACTTTTAACATTTCAGTTGAGTTTTATTGCCTTTTTCTTGGTGCGTTAATATTTACAAAGGTAATACTTTGTGCTTAATTTCACCACAGAATTTTTTTTCCCCAATGTCAGTTGAAAATGTGATTCTTGCCTTCCTTTGTGTAGTAGTCATAATCTGTGGGTTGCACGTTTCATATAGGAGTTCATCTGTAAATTGTATTTCCATATGAATAAGTAATGTAGTAAATATCCTACATCATGTACAGCAGTCATGAACTATCACATGAATGCTAGGGAACAGAAGCATAACACTGCATGATTAACATTTATGTATTTGTTTTATCAGCTAACCAGTCTTCATGCTCAGCTACAATTTTTTAAGGAATTCATGTAATACATTTTAAAAGATTACTGCTTGTCCAAGTCACTTTCCTCTTATTGTAAAAGCCTTTGTGTTGTGCTGTTAGATCAGAACAGAGGATTATATTCTGGTTTTGTGGTTTTATCTTGGCAGAGAGATGCATATCCTGACATCCCCTGGTGCCTGAGATTCCGCATTCTATATGAAATTGCTTTGGGAGTAAACTATTTGCACAACATGAGTCCTCCATTGTTGCACCATGACTTGAAAACCCAGAATATATTACTGGATGATGAGTTTCATGTCAAGGTAGACTTATTTAATTCTTATATTCTTCGGCATCCAGAATGAACAACAAAAGTGTTTTAATTATTGTAGAGGAGGAAGAGTGAGGATGTAACCGTACAGAGGGGATGTAACTGTATGCCAGACATTTTCTTCTATCGTTGCAGACAGAACTTTAGAGATTTTCTTTTGAAAGCTCTGCTTTGCTCAAGTGTGGATTTTATCCATCTGAAAAGACCAGAGAGACAGAATTCTGACTGGTTTTGCTATAGAAGTAGCTGATAATAGCAGTGACATTCATATGTGTCGTTCAGACTTTCAGGGATAGCTACGTCTGGCCCTTTCTGAAAAGAAAATAAAAAGTGTTCCTGTCCTGTTCCCATTTTTTCCTCAGACAAGTTAGTCCTGGAGGACAGTAGCTCAAATTCAAATGTTAATACCTCATTTGATATTTATCATGCGAAATGCACATATATGTTCTTCTAATGTAGAATAAGAACGTATGAAGCATAACTGCAAAATCTGAACATGTTGGAAGATGGGTTTTGTGAAGATCCTTCAAGTATAGAGATGTAATATTAGTCTAAAACTTTAATTCTGCCTTTTAAGATATCAATGCCATGTGAAAAAGAGACTAAAAGTACTTCTGAAAAAATGGTTAGGCACTTCCATAATTGTAAGAGTTGGTATTTTTTTGTAAAAGATCCTCTATTTTTTAAATTGATAGAATATACTATTCAAGTAAATGAGAAATAATAAATATTTTGCACTTAATTTATACTTGAGTGGTAAATGTTTCAGTTGTAACTGTGAGATTAATCTTTCTGTGATTCATTTGCTCAAAGATCCCGTGCTGATTTCTTATTTCTCCATTGCAAAGAGGTTTTCCTTGGCAACAAGGTGCTTTACACAGCTTTGTCTCCGCTCACACCCTCAACAGGTCATGCCTCCTCCCACTCAGTTGTGCTGGTATTGCCATCTCTCAAGCTTCCTGATAAACCTGATTGGGGAACTGGTGCAAGTAATATTTTTATCCACTCTTTTTTTAATCCCTAACAGCATTGGTGTGGGCTGGTGCTCTGCTTGACCATATCTAAACAGTTGCTTAGCTGGAGCAATTGAAGGGAAGAGGTTAACTCTTGCATACTTGACCTGCCTTCCTATAAGGAGTCTCTGGAAGACTGTCCTTAGGTTTTTTAAGTGTTTTTTTGGGTGTTAAGCAAGTTTCTCTAAATTAGGACAGGTGTTAGGAAATGCAAGGAAGGTTATCATGCATGCCAAATAGAAGAAGTATTGCATCATTCATAGAGTGCTTCTGGTTGTCCCAGATATATTGAGTGAGCAAGATAATGTGAACAGTTACAGTGAGAAAGGCTTGATGAGAGTGAATTGTAGACAAAAAACAAAGGTTATTTTTCACTGTGCGCTTGGACTGTACTCACTCTTATGCAAATGTTGGACAAGTGCAGAGCTCGTAGCTGGCTGCTTATCTTTCTCCCTTGTATGCTAGACACTCTGCAGCTCAGCCAGAAAGCTTATTCTGCTGCCTGTTTGTCTCCCTACCCATAACCTAGTCTGACATCTTGCTCCCTGGCTCATGGATGTCTGGGAACATAAACTGAAGTAAATGAATTTTTTATGTAGATGTACTGTAAGCTCTGCAGAAAGGGTCAAGGCCTCAGAGTGCACAGTAAAGAAAATATTCAGCAAAACAACTTTTTGCAGCACAGAATTTCATAATACCAAATTTATTCAGTCAAGATTAGTATTTCATAGTTTCGGGAGTGAGGTTGTGTCCTAAAATTTTTCTGTGACAGCAACCGTCTTGGGATATCTGCAAGGTAAGTTACATAGCTATTATGATTTATACTAAATTTGTGCTTTCTTCACAATCAGGGAGCTAGAAGTATTCAATGTTTATTTTGTTTACTTTTTTTAACAAAAGGAAGTGATTTTCTTCACACAAGACAGACTCCCATAGCAGAATCTCCAGACATAGATAATATGAGTCCTTCCTTAAAAGAACAATAGGATAGGGCAGTGCTACAGGGATAGCATGAGTCATGACCTGGGAATGCTTTCTGAGCTGGAGCTGGTGTTACCTGTTGTTAGGACAACCGCATACTTTTGTGTGTCAGGTTAAGGATTTGCCAGGTTATTGACCCATTCTGTCAGGCATATTTCAGGAATTTCTGTCAATGGTCAGCAGATAAAATAGTTTTATTTCTCAGAACAACTGATTTGTCCTTCCCAGATTGCAGATTTTGGCATGTCAAAATGGCGTGTCATATCAATGTCGCAATCACGAAGTGAAACCTCTTTGCCAGAAGGAGGGACAATTATCTACATGCCACCTGAAGATTACAATCCCAGTCAGAAAACCCGTGCAAGTGTAAAACACGATATCTACAGGTAACTCATGTTGTTCTCAAGTGGGCTTTGTAATCTGGATTCAGATTTGATTTACTGAACTTAGATTTGAAAATATTTTCAGCAATGTTATTCTTTTCAGAAGTATCATAAGTGTATAAGCAAAATGAATTGGAGAAAACAGAATTGAGTGGTAGTTGGATTTGATCACCTGTTTCTTTAGGAAACACTGTGACAAGTGTAATGCTCCAGAAATTAAGCTAGAACTACAAAAACAGACAGAGGAGACTGGTTTCTATAAATGAGTGTACACATAGAGACAATGTAAGGAGAGGAAGAACTGTTCACACCATTATCTCAGTGCACATATCCTTGTAATTTGTGCACATCAATTAACATAATTTGCAGAATGTACCCAGGGAAAAGAAATATTTTTGAAAAGGCATTAGGAAAAAACAAGGTAATGGGGTTGGAGGAAGTATTAGAGATCTTCTTAAGGAATAACTTTATGAAAGTTCAGGTAGATTTGTGTCAGTCAGTTCTGCGTAGTAGAAGTAATAGAATAGGAAATAGTAGAATGGTCATGACCCATATAACAAAATGGCAATTGCTTTTAGGACATTACAGTTACAATTAGCTAATCTGAAAAGGCTTGGAGAGCTCAAAGATTACTTGAGCAATTGTGGAAGGAATTGTCATGTGTAAATGGGGATTGAGGAAGCTTGAATAGGCATATCACTGTGGAAAGTCCATCTCTCTATTGCACTCCACCACCTTTACCTTCATCTGTCTTTGACAGAGTTGTATTTTGGTGAGAGATTAATCAGTCTCAGAGGGTCTTACTGACTTCCAGGGAGACCAGTATTTCTCTTATCCCTTATTGTTAAGGGGTGCATGAAGTTACCTGACATTCCTGTCCAAAGAATAGAGATGGTAACATACCTTCTTTCCTCACCCTGTGATGAGAAAATCTGGACTAGGAAAACACTGGAAAGGAATAATGGGGAAGGAAGTAGCAGTGTGACATTATCTCCTCTGGCTTCTGATTTTGGAGAATTTGAAAGTGTGGCTGGTTGGTGGCTTAATGAGTGGAGATGAGGAAGACAAATGTTTGTTAGAAAGAAAAAAAAATAGAGGAATAACAACCAAATGGGAGAAAATAAGATAGAAGAGATCAATAGAAGAGCTTAGAAAGCTGATAAATTAGGAAGGAAAGAGACTGAGAAGAGAGAAAAGGAAAAGAAACTGAGACAACATGATAAAGCAGAATTGCAGTTCAAGGCAGGAAGACATGAAGGTAAAGAGGCAGTGAAGGAAATGATCACCAGAAAGGTCACACAGGAAGATATGTGCTCAGGATGGGAAGGAGATGCTGTGAAGCAGAAATAAGAAAGGAAAACATGAATAGTGTAAAGGGGAATCATCAGGAAGTGGTACGCTGGAGTGTCGTAGAACTGAGAAAACAGTCCTTAATTTTAGAGAGATTCCAAATGAAGCAAGAGGCCGGATGTCTGAATAATTGACCACAGCAGATTTAGCTGAATGTTGTTGAGATACTGAAGCTAATTTATAAGGAAGGATCTTTCTTAAAGAAACAAATCATTTAAACAACAGTCAAGCAGCATTAACTTTTACAAAAGGAACAATTTGCCATGGCCAAAAAAATCAGCCTGCATGAGTTTCCCAGGAATGCATTAAAAGCAGGCTCTCTAACAAGGAGGACTGCTTTTATTAAAAGCTACTTGAACAATTGTTAGCATTGATGAATGTTAAAATATGAATGGAATAAATAGTTAGGAAAGCTCAGTTTAAATAACATCAATGATTTTAAGTGTCAGTTATTTCATTCTTACTTAATATTTTGTTGATTCTTCCTAACTGGTAGCTGTTACATGATATAATGCTTAAAGGAAGTTAAGTGTAACCTGCATGCAAAATTCAGTATTTAGTGATGCAGGAAAACACTGCTTTTGTGTAGAGTCATTTGAGTAGTTGAGCAAACGTTTATTCTGATAAGTCTCATTCTTCTTTAGCAAATTTCTTTGCAGTTTCATTTTTATTGCTTCATTGGAAATTGGATTTCAACTTTTTGAAGTAACATTTTTAAAAATTTTCAATTAATTTTTAAATTGATTTACTGAAAAAATAAGGAAGTAGAGGTACGTTTTCAAGGATATGTTTGACATTGGAAATTAAGTTCTTAAGCAGTGAAATATTTTTGATCTGTCGTTTTAGCTTTAGAACTATTGGATTTATTCCTCAAACCAATTTCCTATTCTTAAAAAGGAAAGCCAGATTTAAGGTTTTTACATTATTTTATTTTCTCTTACTTGCTTTAACTGCATTGATTTTTTTGGTAATAAATTAATTCAATGCTTCATTTAAATGAAATCATCTAATCTTATTTAAATTACAAAGTTGTTTAAAGTTGCCTTTATTTTAAAAAAAACTGATGGCTGAAGAGTGTGACTAATCTACTAAAGGTAGAGCAGGTTCGCATTCACTGAACCACTTCCTATTCATGTTGATGTGTGAAAACAAAAATGTCAGCGGTTTGAGTAAGCAAATGTGTGTTTGGTCTCCTAGCTATAGCTCAGGGTGGTCTTCCCGAGAGTCTCTTTTGTAAAATGAATGCTGTACATAAGTGACATCTCTCCCTATAGAGAAGATGGCATATGTTGAAAGTACATATGTCTGTGGGGGAAGCTGGAGAGTGCTTTGCTTCCTGGGTGCAGGTCTGTACTTTACCAGACCCTTTCACTTTGTGTTGGGATAGAGGTGTGGGTGAAAGCCACCCTCCCTGCTAGTACCCTGCTTCCCATGGGAATGTCAAAGAGTGTTGGTCCAGACTGGGGAGATGCCACAGTATTGCAGTGAGGGCAGAGCATCTGGGACTCTGGGGTTCACTTTAATTTGCATACTGGGGTTTAAGCTGCACGTACATAATTCACAATGTATTAGTAGAGCAGCTCTAATACAAATTTGGAATAGGAGTTTATACACCATGTACCTTTTCTGTATTTATTATATTAACTAGTTCTAATTGAAGTCACTGGTTAAAATTCCTGATAGTTTTTGTATATTCGGGTCATCATTGCAGTTAGCTACAATCAGTCTGTATGCAGGATCATTTTAGTGAAATGTCTTTAATAAAATGTAAAGCTGAGCACATTGTGTTATTAAGTGTTGGTAACTGGAAATAAAGTCTTCTGTCCTTTTTATACCTTAAACAGCTATGCAATTATTATGTGGGAAGTGATGTCAAGGAAACAGCCATTTGAAGGTAAGACCATGTCTTTCTTTAATTTAATTTTCCAGCCTTACATAGAGGCTAAACCTCATACCTGGGTGCCTGGGGACTACATTTTTGGGGTTACTTTTAAATGATTCAATTTGTAAGCTTGTTGAAGAACACTTCGAGTCACGTCTCAAATTAGACTCTTTTCTGTATTTTTTTAAATTACAGTGTTGTTTGATGAATTAAAAATACATTTAAAAAAAAACAAAAAACAAAAAACATCATAACCTTATTTTGGTGAACAATAAATACTATGTCTGCAAACTAAATTATTCCTCCTGTAGTAAGCTATTTATATTGCATATATTTCTAATGACTGCATGATGTCTATTTTGACAGAAGTTATAAACCCCTTGCAGATAATGTATAGTGTGTCACAAGGACAGCGACTAGACTTAAGTGAAGAGAGCTTATCAATGGACATTCCTCATCGAGTGCTCATTATAAGATTGATACGAAGCGGATGGGCACAAAACCCAGATGAAAGACCATCGTTCTTAAGTAAGGTTACCTTGCACAATGAGAAAAGGTTTTTAAATTGCCAGATTTCTGTTGAACGTAGTACTTACAGAGCAAGCTTATAATCACAAAAGGGAAGTGGTAAAGATGTCAAGCAATACCTGTGCTCATTCTTGTTTCATATGATAAGGTGGTTTTCTGCTTCCACCATGTCTGTAAGCAAACTTGTATGAATGGAACTAAATATGTTCTGTAAAACCAAATTGTTTGTTGGAGACTTTTGTATTTGCCATCTCTAATTTACCTGTAAAAAGGCAAAAAAAAAAAAAAAAAAGCAGCATGTTTTGTTTAACTACTTGCACTTGGGTTTTTTTGCTTATTGTTGAAGGGAACCTTTTTTTTTTATTGTTTAGAAGCAGGGAAATTCAAGCATAGAATTGCTGTGGGATTTATGAGCAAGCTGGCAAACACACCAACAAATCACTGCACATCATCTAAGCTACAGTGATTTCACCTTGTGTTTGCATCTCAGTACGAATCTTTTTCACCAAGACTTTATCTTTTGACTGTTCCACCTCCTGGATCAAGCAGGAGTTCCTTAACTTTTTCTTTCCATCTTTCCTTTGTTTAGTTTTTTGTCCATGAGACCAAACATAGATACTTTCAGCCTTTCTTACAGTGGATTGCAGAATTTAGAGAACAAGACTGAAGGGAAAGATTGTAGAGATTAGAGTGGCATAACATGAACTGGAAAAAATTTGTTCTGATTTTCCAAACCTGTGTTTGTTGCACTTAACTGACAGACTTGGTGTATGTTGAGTCCAAACTTATCCCCCATAACAATTTCTCCTTAACATGCTTAATTTCGTGCTGACTTTTGGTTCTTGTTTGGCTATTGCAAAAAGGTAATGACATCAAAATTGGCAGAAAGCTATTACCTGTTTTCAACTGTGAAATTTGCTCTTGTCTGTGTTGCTGTGGTCACATATGTCAGCGTGGTGAAGATAACAGTGGTTCCTGCAACTGCCTCAATGTACTTGTTTAATTTACATGTCCTTTAAAAACTTCCTCCCTACACCCTTAAAAAAAATTATCCTAATTCTGTAGGAAAAGCTGAATCACCTTGGAGTGAATATGAATCACCTTGGAGTGAATGTAGAATAATAGAGTTACTGGAAGTATTCAAATGTAGAACAGTACAAAGAGTCCTGGCTTAAACAATTCTATATTTTAAGTTTTTCAGTGGTTAAGATGAGGATGTAATAACTCAAACCTGAAATACTAGGGTTTTTTAGTTGGTTCTGGTGGGTTTGGTTTTATGGTTTGTTTTGGTTTTTTTTTTTTTTTTTTTTTTTTTTTTTATTATTGCTACGAGTAGAGAGGTTTGCAAGTGTTTCATTTGTAGCTTTCCTGAACAGAAGATTGTTTATTATTTTGAAAACCTTTATAAGCATATTTCCTTTGAACTGGAAAGTGCTAGAAAGCTTAGAGTATTCAGATGGCTTAGAAATAAATGTTCACAACTTCATCTTTTTTGCAAATAGGGATACATCCAAATACATACAGCATCTTCAAGTTCAGTTTACAGTCCAAAGTTAATTACGTGAACTTTCTTTAGGCATTCTTATTTTTGAATTAAGAACTGTTTAAAATGTGAGGTTATTTTGGTATGAATCTGGTTTGTATGATTGTAAATTGGGGATTTGTTTATTTTTTTTTTCCCCAAGCAAGGACATGTATCTATTTATAATATTTTTTAAATCAAAAAGAATAGATACATCATGAAATTTTCTTATGTATTCTTGTTTTCCTGTGTCAGCTGACCAAAATAAAATAGCAGTCAAAGTCTATGGTCACACTGAAGGGATAATTACTTGTGATGTGTACTAAAGTGTGAAGTAACTTGGATTCTGTTATTAGTGTCGTGTCTGTAGTAAGGTGGCCTTTGAAGAAAACATACATTGCTTTTTCCTCTACTCTAATATCATAAAAAGGAACTGGAAATTGCAAAACTCTTGCAAAATTAAAGGAAGTAAACCTCACTTATTGGGAAATTCTGCAATTACCATAGCACAGGGGGAGAAAACCTGAAAACACCCGGACCCTCTTTTTGTTAAATGAACTTTAAATAGAAAAGCTCAGTTAACCTGTCTGTTCCCCTTATAAAGAAGAGATAAAGACTACTTATCACCATGTTTCTACATGTACTTGGAATGTGTTCCTACATTTTAATTATAACCAGCAAAAATTAACAGTGCTAATATTTCAGTGTGGAAAATGGAGCGCCAAACCTGTAAAATTCTGTTTGAGCTAATGCAAGAAAATAAAGATCCTGGTATTGAATGTATGTCTTGAAGATACTAATGGAAAAAAGTTAATATGGGATTTAAAAAAAAAAAAAAAAAAAAAAAAAAAAAAGTTAGTAAAGGTACAACGTGACATATTGCTAGTATGGTAAATGGGTTTTCTCAAATGGGTGGAGTCCATAGAAATGCAGCAGAATTGTGATATGCCATCATCCTTCCCTGAGCTTTTCTTGCACTTGAGCACAGTTTCAAATAGACATTTTTATGATACAGTCGTCTCAGAATTTGAAGTAATTTTGTAAACCTTTCAGCATTAGAAAACAAGGGAGCATAGCACAGGTTATCACTTGCTTATTGGATTGTCATGGATATCCCTATGTGAGCAGATGATTTTAGCTTCTCTGACTTGCTGCCTCTGGTGAGCATGAGGACACTATCCTTTGGATTCACTGGATGTGGTAGGTCAGTGCCTTGACTATCACCATCTTCTCTGGCCCTGCTGCACAGCATCTGTATGGGATTTTGCTGTGGTGGGGGGTTGTTTGTTTATTTTGCTCCCAGAAATCTTTAACATCTCTGACAGAGTGGGAGGACATCGACTCACTCTGAGGTCTTGTGCTGTTTGGTCCCATCTAGCAAACCAGACTTGTTGGATCTTTCTTGAAATATAGCAAAGCCACCAATACATCCATTCCAGGAATGCCAGACCTGTGGTCAGGCACAGTCACGGATCTTTTTTGGTACAGAGTGCTGAGGTGGCCAGATCAGGACAGGGTTTGTTTTGGTGATGAGAAACTGTTTCAGTTGTAACAGGTGAAAGCAGGAAACTTCTATTGAGCAACTATGTATCAACAGACAAATTGCTTCTGTAAATGTAAGAAAGTAGCTTTAGCAAAATGAAAACTTAATTTCCACCTTATATCCTTCAGCAAAGTACTCTCTCTTTGTTTAGAATGCTTAATAGACCTCGAGCCAGTCCTGCGAACATTTGATGAAATAGCTATGCTGGAAGCAGTGATTCTGTTAAAGAGGTCAAAGGTAAGTGGATTTTGTTACAGTCAAGAGTTGGTCGAACAAGTTGTTAACTTTTGTTTGCGAGAAGAAATGTGATCTCCTTTGTCATTTATCCAACCTTGTATCTGGCTGAAGCATGTGTATGTACAGAGCTGTCATAGCAGAAATTTAATACAGGTAAAAATGTCTCTTCCAGTCTCTATATGAATCACGAAGTATTTACAAGAGTGGCAAGAAAGCAGATGCGGAGCAGATATCTCTAAATATACCTCTGAATTCCCAAGAGGTAAATATGTTACATATTGCAATTGGTATGTCAGCATCATTAAAGATCCCGAGAGCTTTAAAGGGGGTTTGACTTAGTGAGGGGGGAATTGTTCTTCAGTTTACTTTCCTATGCAGTCAGGAGAGGCATAAAATGTGTTAGCTGAGTCTGGGTGTAACAAATGCGTAGCCATATAGGTGAAGATAGCAAAGGGTGGGTGACCAGAAATAAGAAGGGCACGTTTAGTATCTCCTCGAAGTGTGGGACAGCTAGTCCCTCAAGGTGGAATGCAGCACACAATATCTGCAAGTTGTAAGAGACTGTCTTCTGCTCCCTTATACCTCTATGGAGCTTGCTTATATGGGGTCATATAGATTTGCTTTTACATTTTGATTCTTAATGCTGCTTTGATTGATTGTTACTAATAATTAAACTTCTATACAAAATTGTTGTCAGCTTTGGAAAAAAGCGAGTATTAGGATTACATAGATTTCTTCTGGTTTACTATATTTTAATCGTGCTGTCTACTGAGCATTTAGATAGTAGGAAAAACACAGTGATGGGAAAGTACTCTATAAATCATTGCAACTTTGTGTATTTATTTAATATGCATTTTCATTATACAACTGGAATAATTTCAGGAAACATATTCTGGCTCCATACAATGTGATGCACTTCCCCTTCGGAGCATCTCTCCAGATATATCAAGACTCAAGTCTGTTCCCAAGTGTAATATCCTCTCATCAGGTACAGTTATTAATTACTTCGTATAAATTTAGGTTGCCATCACTGCTCTATGCTCCCACTGTAACGTTGCATTTGCATAGTAAATAGTTGGATTTCTGTTTATGTCAGAAAATAGATGTGTTTTGTAAACTTAGTGCTCTAGGTAAAATACTAGTGTATTTTAGCTGTGATTTTCTGTTCCTGTCACTTGAGAAATCTCCACAACTCACAACTTCAGTTTTTATATTCAGGGTCATGTGTGCAGAGATAGCATTTATTTGTCTCTTCAGACTCTTAGCAGCTTAGTTAATCATCTGTGAACTACTTCTAATGATAAACATTTTGAGGCACTCCTAAAGCTGAGTAAATTTAAAGTTTCTAATGTGGCTCAACATCTCGATTGTTTTTGAATCAATAAATAAAACAGCTTTAATAAATAGATTACCTTGCAAAAGTATCTATGCAGACCTTTTGTTGCTGTCATATTTTCTGAATAAAAGTTGGCAAAATTCCCAGACAAAACTCAATTTTGAAGTTTTGATGACTTTAGAAGCCAGAAAAATGTGATGGGACCCAGGTGCAATAGCAATACATTGTGAAAGTAACACTGCTTGAGTTTCTTCTCTTGAAAGAATGCAAACATATATTTCAAAAGAATGGAGTATTCTTTGGCTTTTCAGGGACCAGTGGTGTGAAAGCAGACAAGACAATTGACTTCACTGCTGTAAATTAGGGCATCAAAAAACTGTGCTGTGTTGCTGCAAAACTGGAGATATTCTGGTAGAGGTAGGAGGGCACAAGCAGTTTCTTTTCCAGTTTCTGTTTGAACACATACACAATTCTGAGCTTGTACTCAATGTACTATAAATATATAATACAACAGGAATTCTAAGGAAAACAAATTATGGGAAGTTTAAGGAATTTGAGTTACAGGGGAAAATGGCAGAGAGCAAATGTAGTGTAGATTGGCTATACCTCTACTCAAACATTTATGTATACACATGGCATAAAAATCTTAAAGGTGAAGAATAACTTGTGGTTACCAAGTTTAATAAGAATGTTGTAATGCATTTTAGAAAATGGAATATTAGGTTGAATATGAGCATGGACTGTAAGTGTAATCAGATAAGATAATGATAAATGCCAGCCCTTTTTGCTGCTGGTTCCTGTTAAAAATTGTCGTATCTACCTGTGGAGGCCACTGATGAGATTTTGGTGGTGCTATTATTCTGACTGATCAATTGGTGGTCCTTACAGAGTCACTGCTTAGACTCTGTTGTATGTATGTATAGATACTGTAAAGCCTGTGAAAACAGTGTCTACAAAACCATACTACAGCAGAAGTGTTTGCTATTTCTTTGCCCGTATCTGCATTGGGTAGTTTTATAATGGAAAGCAAGACTGACATTCTTCTTACTTTGCCTAAATTAGATGGAATTGTTTCAGGTGAAAATCTGTTCCCACATAGCTGTTGGCAAGAGATGAGTTTGGCATGACACCAAGGCAGAGGTTAATGACTACAGATTTTAGTTGAGTTGGGTCTTTTTCCACCAATACAATTAGAAAACATTATCAGAAACTTGTTCCTTCTGAGTTAGGAACTGTCTTCTATCTTTCAGTCTCTCTAACTTTTCTTCCCTAGCCAGCTTACACACACACTTGTCATAGGCATTGCTTTAAGTTTAAATAGCAATTTTTCCTCTTTTCCCATTTTATTTCTGATATAGAGAGTAATCCTTTAATATACTTTGTTTTGCTAGATAAGCAAGATACACTCTTTTGAAGTCCATTTGGAAATAAGCTTCTTCATTCTCCTGGTATCCTACTAGTCCTTCCTGTGTATATTCTAACTTAAGTCATTGAACTAAGGCTACCAGATATCTGTACTTAATATTTAAAAAGAAGTGTGACAGATGTTTTCTTCCTGAAGTAAGAACTTTACTTAATATAACTTAGTATTTTATTTTCCTTTTCTCACAAGATTCTTCATTATAGAATAATCTACCAAGTTTTATTTTTTTTTCCTCAGCTCAATACCAAATCATTAGACTCAGCTTGAAGGAGAAAGTCTAGATCTCACGTTTTGTGCTACTGAAGCTCCACTTCTATTACTCCAGTCTTCTAGGTCAACTATGTTATTTCTGAGTAACCTGAGTCAACCATTCTTTCTGAATAACACCTGTAAAGGTGAAGTTTATTCTCCCATACTAGTCATTCCTACTGCTGCTTTCATATCCATCATCTTTTTCTGACATAAAAAACATTAAAAATAGAAACTATTAAGCTTTTGACCTGATAAAACCCCTTTTTTCTATTTCTTTGCAAACATTTACATGAAACTTTATTGAATTCATATACTGTTTTGACAGACTACCCAAAACTTTCGTTGGCTTCCCACCAAATACCATCATTGTCTTCATGTTCTTCCCCTCCATCTGAATCTTTGTTTCAATCTTTCATCTTTGTTATGCTGCCAAAATTCATCAAAATAAATTAGTTGGCTTTTATGCTGACTCCTAGCTACCTCTCCAAACACTTGAAGGAGTTAGTTTGTTCTTCCAGTTGCTACAAAAATTTTCTGTTGAATAGAGCTTTTTTTAAAGTTCGCATCTACTGAATTTATTCTCTCAATGTTCTTTTAAAATAAAACAAGACCTCCAACCCCATGGTCAAGTCCTGGTAAAAGATAAGGGACATAAAGGTACTCAGGACCTGCCTGTAAGGAATAATGTATTTGACATGAATTTAGGCTGTTTTTGACTTGGAATTACTCTAAATAGTCTTTGATGTCTGTATACTGTTTGAGCATAGAAATAATACAGCTTGCTTTGGTTTCTTTTTTTTTTTTTTAAGATGGAAATTCTGGGAGTCTACACCCTCTCAGCAGTCAGAGCATGGATGAAAATATCTCTGTAACTCAGAGCGCCAAACTTCTTGTGCATCCATACAGTCATTTTCCCTCATCTGACAAGAGTATTTCAGATGCCTTAAATTCTGCATCATGTATGCTGCGGTCATCACCAATTCCTTCAGGTACAGCAAACATTGATTTAATTCCAAGACCCACAATAAGTTTCCTAATATCAAATATATGTTTGTATGAAATGGAAATTGGAACTGTTGTTCATCTGTAAAATGAAAACAAAGCATTCCACAAAATAAGAATGCAAGTAATTGTGTTCTTGTAGGCTTATATTACACAGTAAATAAAACCTGTGTAAAATGTGGCCTAGTACATGTACCTGTAGCTCCTATTTTTTTTCTCTGCTTTTAAGTAAACTCACCTTCTGCTGTCTTGGGTCTTCTTTATACCATTTCCTTTGCTCATATTATTCCTCCTTTCTACTACTGCCGTAAGCACTCCTGCAGTCCAGCAGAACAGGAATAAAAGTTAACCTGATCTTAACTCATCTTGTTGCCTGTCACTCCTCCCCACTTTTTAGCCTTGTCAATTTTCCCCTTAGTAAGGACGGGGCAAAGAGAGGCAGCAAGTGAATCAACATCTCACCTTTAATGATGTTCTGTGTTAGCTGAGAGCCTACTGCACCAAATAGCTGTTAAAAGTGTGCTTCCAAAAAAATAACAAAAATAAACTTTAATGCGTGATGAATTATTCAGTGATAATCTTTTTTGTGGGCCACAGAATAACATGCAAATTTATAAAGGTCTGCTGCATCATCCCTCTTCTGGAAATATGATAATCTGTACCTTTTCACTGTGTGAATCCTCAGGTTGGAGAAACTACACAGGAAACTACAGGGGTGATTTAAGTAAACTTCAAAAAAAATCCTACTGCAAAGTGAAGTTACCACCTCTCTCTTTTTAGTACCAGGTCAGGTTGAACACTGGAACAGGTTGCTCAGAGAGGCTGTAGAAGTCCCATCACTTGGAAATGCTCAGAATCCATCTGGACAAGGTCCTGAGCAACCTGAGCTATCCTTGAAGTTGGTCCAGGTTTGAGCAGACCATTAGATGAGATGTGACCTCCCTGAAGGTTCCTTCCAACCTAAATTTCTATGATTCAAATAAATTAACTACTCTAACCACGAAATTTGACAAATTGGAACATTTTAAATGTGGAATACTTCTGTGAAATATTAAAAGCATGTTTAGTAGTTTAGTGTATTTCTGACCAAAACCAAAAACAGCTCTTTCACAGCTTGTTCTTTGTTCTATGTCACTATTTACTGACAGACAATTACTTTTTTTTTTTTTTTTTTTTTTTTTTTTTTTAATCCTCTCCAATTTCAGATTTGGTTTTGGAAACCATTCAACAGAATGTAGCTCATCAATGGATCCAAAGTAAAAGAGAAGAAATTATTGATCAGATGACTGAAGCATGTTTGAATCAGTCACTGGATGCTCTTCTATCAAGATTTTTACTCATGAAGGAAGACTATGAACTTATAAGCACCAAACCTACAAGGACATCAAAAGTCCGACAACTGCTTGATACCTCAGATAGCCAAGGAGAAGAATTTGCCAGAATTATAATACAGAAGTTGAAAGATAACAAACAGCTAGGACTTCAACCTTATCCAGACATTATATCTAATTCTCTAAGACTGAATCTTTAATTTTATTCTTTCTATATGAAACTATGTGAATATTTCTTATGACACGATTCTTGGTTTTATTTAGTAGTTTTATATATGTACTGCTTTGTCTTTATTGTGCCATTGTAGAGTCTCAGAAATGAGACTGAGTTCATCTAGATTGCATTTGGTGAGTTACGAATTAATCAGTTGGAGTGCAGTCATAAAGCCAAACACTTGACACTTGTTGACTCAATTCATAAAAGTATTTTGTTTATACGTGACAGAGATAAAACATTAAATGTGCCCTGCTTTACATATTTTCTGTTTATATATATAATTTCCTTTCACCTCAGAGGACTGAGACAACCAATCTCAACTTGGAGTATTGGTTTTTCTCCCTCCATTTGGTCTTTCCCACAGAGGAGAAAAAAAATCTAGGTGCTCTATTTTGGGGCTTGTATGCCGTGTGTATAATGAATTTTCTTCTTTCAGCCATACTGGTTGCTCCTCCTGAGATATTGAAGAAGAGCGGTAGGTGAGAGGAAGTTTACGTTGCATTTTTACAGGATTTTTTATTATGTTTTGTTTTGTTTTTCCCATTTTGTTGCCAGGTCAAGCACTTCTGACCACTGCATAAGAAGAATGTCAGCTCAAAGAGGAGCCCAAGGGCAAGGAGGGAATTGTGCTGATCATCTTTGTTCTACTAAGAACTGATACATGAGAAAGGGTGCAGCTATGGCCTTTTGCATTATTTGGTTACACCAGCTTAAACTCCTCTTGAAAGCGTAGTATGATAAGATCCACATACAGCTTGTACAAGGGAAACCTCAGTCAATACCTCTTTTACATTTCCTTAGTTAATGCCTCCCTTACCTTTGTCATCTGCCATAAATACTTCTCATCTGATGTTGCTGGATTAAACTTTTTACTAAATACATAAATATACTACTTTTACTAAAAATTTCATTTTTAGTATTTACATGATGAGTAGTATTTTGGGTCTGTAAAAAGATCAAGCATGCACTGCTGTGCCAGGCTGGAAGTGATGTGCATGGGTCTCTCCTGTGTGACCTGCCTTAGGCAACATCTCCACCATCCTTTTTTTGTCTGAATGATGGTGCTAATATGTTGAGGCACAAATGGGGCCACCTGAGAGAAAAAGGTATGTGGTATTTTTTTCAGCTCATTTCAGAAAGCTTTAGTGACTTTACCTAGTTGGCTTCAAAACTAGTAAAAACATCCTGGTTTTAATTTGTCAAAACACAGCACAGGCAAATTATTTTTAAAAGAACTAATAAATAATCACAAATTCTACTAATACTATCTAAAATTTGGGAAAATCAAAACTTCACATACAAGAAAGCTGAAATCTACCTAAACTACCATATAAAAAGGAGCAGATAGATGAGAAATCCTAACTGGTGGTTGTTTGGAAACCTATGGAGAGGTGAGATCTGCCCCATGTCAATGATTCAAGCTTCACTGTGGGCATTGCTAGTTGCCAACAGCTTAGTTTTTTCAATATCTGTCTTATTTTTTGAACTGAATCACGAGAATACAATATACAATTTATTGGATAGAAATTGAGTTTTTAAAATTCTTTTAAAGTAAGTTTTTGGCATAAATGGGGAGTTTGCATTTTTATCCTGTTTCTCTCTGGAAGCTGTAGAATTCAAACTAGATAGCTGAGACCAGGACAACAGTACAATGAATAGTTGTGCTCTTTGTAGAGCAGATCTGAAGGTGTCTAGCAGGGACAGTCTCTAATGAAAGCTGCCAACCTTGCCAGTGGAAGTTTGGTGCCAGAACTCTGTGTTTCACTGCACGTCACACTTTAAGCCATGTTTGTTCATTATTAGTGGTGCCTAAATAAAGATTTATGTCATGCAAGGTAGCAAAATAGCATTTCTTAGATGTATGTCCAAAATTCATCGTGTGTTAAGAGATTCCCTTAATTGTGGTTTTAGTAACTAGAACAGAGGCTTCTTTAGGGGTATTTTTTACAAGCTGATACATTGTTTTTTTAGTAGGGTCTGCATGAGTTCCAAACTTTATAATTTATTATTTTAAATCACATGTAAGAAGGTAAAAGCAGTCCTGCTATGTGTAAAAAGCCTTAGCCTGCCAGGTGGCATCTGATGTCTCATGTGTGGGGATCCGCACTTTCTGCCTATTTCCCAATTTATTGAAAGCAGCTTCTGCCTTAGAGTAAACAGAACT
The DNA here is from genome assembly GCF_018691265.1 of Tyto alba. Classification (NCBI taxonomy): domain Eukaryota; kingdom Metazoa; phylum Chordata; class Aves; order Strigiformes; family Tytonidae; genus Tyto; species Tyto alba. Next base: position 28,051,590 of record NW_024881330.1, on the reverse strand, counting down.
CGAGCACAGTACAGATGCCATGCTTCCCATCTCTGTGTGCTGCGCACAGTATGTGATGATACTTGTACAGGCTGGTAGATTGATGTGAATTTGTGATTTGTGCTGTTGTTCCTTCTCAGTGCTGCCACTGCACCTTCGCACCCACTTGCCTCTGACATGTTCTGCAGCCCTGCCTGAGTGCCTGCTGCAGCTTTTCTGCCGGCACCCCATGAACTGCTGTTCCCCAGAAGCCGTGTGGATGGAGGAACCCTCGGGAATGAGTGGGGCAGATTCCAAAGCCATTCTGGGTGTAGTTGCCCACCCTCCAGTCTCTTCAAAGTGGAGAAGAAATGTTGGACATAAAAGATGAGGGCACATTGGTAGGGCACCTGGCTGAGGGAAAAGGGCATCCTGTTGCTTTTTGAAGTCTCCCTGCTGCCTCTTGCCTGTGAGTAGGGAACTAAATTGGGGTCAGTTAATAATACTAATGATAAATCTGGCCTACAGAGTCACATTCAGGAGCGGTGCTGTCACACTGCTGCAATCACTGTGGGCTGCCACTCTTCATGTGCCATCACCCAGAGGTGGCGCAGCTGCAAGAAAAGTAATTTTCTACCCCCAGTCCTGTATACACAGGCATCTGTAAGGCTACAAGTTTTGTTCTAGCCAAATCCCAGCCCTTCAAGTAAACTCTGAGGCCACTCAATTGAAGAAATCAGTCTTATCTCCCTCTCCTTTCCTTGGACCCTGAGCCTCTCTCAGTGAGGGAGTAGAACCCATAAACCTGCCCTCTCCAACATGTTAAACATGCAGATTTCCTCAGGAGTGAAATAGAGGAGGGGGAAGTCACACTCAGGACTTGAGGGATACAGAAGAAGGGGTAAGGATAAAGCTTTGGGGTAGGCTTAGGGAAAGGGAGGTGGAGACAGTGTGCCTGATCCACACAAGGTGTGTGAAGGGTGCGTGGAGGTAACAGGCATATGAGCCAATATGTCAGTCTGCCGCTTCTTCTGTTGTTTAGCTCCAGTACTATGAAAGAGGAACCAAGTTTCTGTGTAACTGGAACACTCATCACCGTTTTTGACTGTGGCAGCAAGTTTGGAGCCAACGAGGACAGTCAGGCATAGTCATGCAGCTCATGTACAACTTCTTTGTCAGGAAGCCCAAGTCTGGGGTGTCTGCTACAGTCATGCCAGACATGTGGAGGTGGGACCCTGCTCTGCGAGAAAAAGGATTGAACACACCCAGGAAGATTGAAAAGCTGCTTGTTTTCCCTCTACACACCTTCCAATACACAACAGTATTTTGTTCATTCCTCAATTCTTCACAGCAGTTTCTAATCGATTTTTCTGCCTTTTCACTCCAAAGAGGAATGCTGCTGTTATTTCTGAGCACTGACAATAAAAGCTTTTCTCTGGGTCATAACAGCTCATTGAAAGTCTTTCAAAATGTACACATAAAAACATCTTTTTACATGTACATGGGGAAAAATAAGAACATAGAACTGTGCATATTATTTTGCACTTGTTACCATTAGATTCATAGGCCATTTTAGCACCTCGTCACTTAGTAGTCACTGATCCTCAGGTACCTGGAAGTGGTTGATCCTCAAGTTCTGCTCCCATACCTTGAGTCAACAGGGTTGGTAGAGGTTCCTTGACCTGATATGTCTGCTATGTATTGTCCTGCATCAACTTCATGGGAAAGTAAGTAAAGATCTGATTTTACCAAGATGACATAAACGGTGGACTTTGTCATTCAGACACTTGCAGGTAATGGCAGAGGGTGTTTGACAGTGTTTTTTCAATCAGGGTTAATTGTAAGTGCATCTGTTGTAGACGAGGACTGCAGGAGCCTGTGTTGGCTGAGCACTCCGACGCAGAGGGCAGAGGTAATAACAGGAAGAAGCAGAGGACTTGGCATAGGTACAGCTGAACTGATAGCTGCATCTGGGCAATGGTATGAAAGAAGAGGGCTCTGGAAATAATTGAAGTACTCTTTCCAGTGCAGAGTATGAAAAGTCTTCCTGAGCAGTAATGGAAGTGTAGGTAAGAAACCAGCAAATGTCACAGGCTTATTCAGGCAAGTGTACCTCACTCAGCTGTTCCATAAGCAAATGTGTGTATGTGTAGCTATAACACACAGAATAATTGCTATGAACAGTAAATTGGCACAAGATAATCCTCACTGCGAAAGTGTGTCAAATTCTGCAAGACTGTAAAAATGAATGAGAAAAATATAAAGGAAGTCACATTCACTTCTTCACATTATCCATTCTGCTTACTTAAAACGCAAATAAGTTAATCTTCTTTTGCAAAGGAACTAGATTTTGTGTTCACAGAATAAATGTTCAAGAAAGAAATGTTTTTCATGCACGCTGCATGCTCTAGGATTGCTCAGTGCTGATTTATGTGCTGTTACTGTAAATATGTGGGAAATGTCAAGTAGGACATAACTATCAGGGTCAGACCAATAGTAATATGGGAAGCGTTAATGAAGAAAATGTTTTATTTAATGTTCCAACATGTAGCCTTTACAGAATTAAAACAAAAGGCTGAAGTTGGCTCAGGAGGGGGATATATGAACAAAATAAAGGTGCTCTCTAGCTCTAAGAGAGGGCAAATGTCTGATAACAGAGTCCCTCAGCATAGCACACAATCAATAAAACAGTTTGGTGCCCCAAACCAGAAGCAGGACAAATTCAAGTTCAAATTTCAGAGTGAAAGTTATCATGCATTCTTGAAAATGTATACTCTGGTTTTTAGGCTATAGTTTGTTAACACTGCCCTGACAGAAGAAAAGGATTTAAAGATGACAGAGTCCCTGATTAAGGAACATGGCACTCAGCCTCTCTGATTTTCCAGCAGAGAACAACATCCTTGCAAAACAATTCTGTTGCCAAAACATTTCTTGATATATTATAATGTGCATAACAACAGACTTGCAGGCAGCTGAAATTGTGCAATCATTTCAGGCAGACTTAGAGAGCTCTCAGGGATAAATAACCGTCCTTCAGAGATAAAAATAAAGCAACTTGGAGCTGTTTGTTCAAAATACTTGTTATATACCTGCTTTGAATAATGTTTTAAAAAGGCACAGCCATTTCTGTGTAAACATTAACTGTAGACCTGTTTCAATGTATCACAGAAAGCATGTTTTTACAAGATGTTACTTTAAAAGGAAGAAATAGGAGGAGCACTGACTTACGATAGAAAGTTTTGCGTTGTTTTTATTATTCCTGTGGGTCAGTATGTGTTACAGTATGGAACGTGCAACATGATGCAATTATCCTTGCTTTCCAGTTGGATTACTGAGGCTGATTGGAGGGATATCTGTGTTTGAATTCAATTATTTCACTTCCCTGTGTGGGTTAGTAGCCCATTCTGATGAAGTCCTATTATCTGGTGCCTCAACTCAATCCACTAACTTAAGACACTTGACCTGCTGGATCAGCTCCTTCCAGATGCCCTTTGACACGTGAGTACAAATTTTTGCCCTTACTATTGGCCTTGTTGTTCCTGGAAAACAAAAATCCCAGATTAGTGCTCTTGCATTCATTAACTTTTTGCTCTACCCAGAAGACTTTGTTTTCTGGATGTTTCCATGTTTCGGTAGATATTGTGCTGTATGCCACACTGGCTTTCCAAAAATACTTCATAGGCAGGGCAACATATTGTTTCAGAAGACAAAGCTGAATACATTGGGTAAGTAATTTCTTTTTTTATTTTTTTATCTCTTTTTAAAAAAAAAAACAAAAAAAACACTTATTTAATTACAACTAGATCAGCCTGCTTTGTGTATCATGCATCATATCATAAATTATTAGACAAGCCACAGATACTTAATTCTCTGGTTAAGAAAAATAACTGAGTTGATAAATATTTAACAATGAGTAGATTAAATTTAAAAGAAAAGACATTTTTAAAAGTAAACAGGAAAACATTAGGCTGCTTGAAATTAAATAATACTTATGATTTTCAGTTAACTGCCACTTTTTGCTAGTCTCCCCACTCTGGAAGTCCCTCTGTTTTGGTAAGTTATGCCACAAGAATAAATATTTTCATGTACAGTGTTAGTAAAAAGTCTCATTGGGTCTTTCTAAATTAACAAGAAGGAATTAGACCAAATTTGTTTCACATTAACATCAGGGAAGGTGCTGTTCTTGGTTTCAGTGACACATAAATAAAGGATTTTTTTTTTTCCCAACCTTCCATTTGTCTTATTTCTATCACAACTTTCTAAGGAATAGAAAACAGCTGATATTTAAGCTGTCTACTTCTGCCTGCAAATGACCTCAGTTGAGGTCGTTTGGAGAAATCACATTCCAGGAGAATCTGAGATTTTTCTTGAAAGCTCTCATTGATTTTAGTATTCATGCTACTGTAATAAAAACAGCAGCTAAAGGCAAGGCTAAACAGAGAGTGAGAAAAGAGGCTATTCATATTAATGTTAACTTACCCATCCTGGTGAAACAGATGTATGCTTATTGAGAGCAGCAGCTAGAGAGTCACTATTCAATTACAGTAGCCTTTTTCTTAAAGGAAGCAAGCATATCACCTACCCTTTGGTAAGCTGCTACCTTCTCTTTTTAATAGCTTTCTTAGTTTGGAACTACAGTAGCTTCTCTCTCAAATATCCCCTGTGATTTGATTTGGGCTGGGAATGGAGTCCTGGGGGTGGAGCAAGTCCCTCCTATGGGAAAATCAGAGTAATGTGATTGAAGCATGTGAAACATTAATTCACTGAATATTTTTATAAACATAAAATTTAAAAACCAAAAGAAGATATGCTCATATCATACAGAGAGGGATATGTTTTCATCAGAGGAGATCAAAGTGGATTTTTTTTTTTGGTTTTTTTTGTGGGTTTTTTATTATTATTGCCAAGAGTGTTTTATTTTATGCTATTCCTTCATAATGCATAATCCTATTTTCTTTGCTTGATCTCTTCTCTCACTGGGAAATGTTCAACAGTGTAATCTACCATGAATACTCCATTCAAGACCAGTTGATGCTCATGCTCAGCAACAGTGATTTGAAGTTTGATCTACGCATTTCTGGTCATGTTGAAAACTGCTAGCTCATCTGATTTCATGTTCCAATAGCTATTAATATAATTGTATATGGTTGGTTTTTTTTTTTTTTTAATTTTTGGTCAATCTGTTACACATAGGAGAAAATAACCCAGAGTGTACTTGGAGAAGATAAGAGATTGTTCATGACTTTTAAAATGGCTTTCTACACATATATTGATTTCTAATACAAACATAATTATAATATAATAGATTTTGGGTTTGAATGTCATCATTAATGTTGCTACTTTTCTAACTGAAACTAGAAAATATTGATGTTTTATTGGTTTTATTGCCTGATTTGACTTCACTATGTTCATTGATGGCACAGAAGACTTTCATTATTGAGAAATTATGTGGCAGTGGACAACAGTCACCTAAAGAAAGTCCATAAAATTATCTGATATAATATTAAGGAGTAAATTTGATATTCAGCATGTTCCAACACATTTGATAGGATATGACTTTCTAAATTCCCTCAGTTTCCAAGGGAATCTTCTGAAGGGAACAATATTTGGTCTCTGAGAGAGATCTGGTTTACTTACTAGGATTATTTGAACTAAAAACTGAGAATTTCAAAATGTCCTAACAAACAGAGGCAACTAGGTCACTCTGAAGTCTCCAGACCTGTTCATAAGATGTCACATTTCTATAACCTCTCACCAAGCCTTGTTTAATCATTTAACAAAGGTTAATTACCTCCTCAAGAAGCAGGCAATCACTCATGAGACTGTACATCCCTGGAGAATGGGAAGTGTCTGAGAAAATCCTACCCTGCCAAACCCATCCTGCACTAATTTATGGAAGAACTGTCTTTGAGTTCAGCTCTGGTTTACAACTACTATTAAGCTGTCCCTTCTTCCTTGACTTTCCTGTGTGACTTCAGGCAGTGACTTGACTAAAAAATGAGCTATTAAGAATTACCTGTATATGGTGCTATGTTTTTTTTTTTTTTTTTTTAACTTCTCATGTGTTGGTCTACAAGTTCCTTTCTGTTGCTCTTCATGCATACAGCTGGGAGGTAAACATAAGATTTCAATAGATTTAGGACCATTATGCCTGTCTGTGCTCTCAAGGCATTCTGCTTGTTTCTCTGAGAGGAAAATTTTCCTCCATTTGTTGAGAGAGCCCCTAAGGAAGAGCAGGACCTGCACAAAAACACGGTTCTGTAGTTCTGTAGTAGAGGTCACAGGGCACAGGCAAATATTTGCAACTGTTTCATTTAGCCTGCTGCAGCCTTCAAGGCACATCCGCATGTTGATGCCTGTCTGAATCTCTGATTTCCAGAGAGCAATATCTCTTTCTTCTTGTCACAGTCCATGGGGACCAAGTGAGCAAAGACCTTCCTTCATGTCAGGAAGCTTTTATGTCTTGCTCTTCAGACTTCATATGCAACTAAAAAACCTATACTTATATTTTGATGCCATAAAGTTTTATTATTGCAATAGGGTTACCCTTTAAATACTCAACCATGCTAAAGCAGAATGACAGAATGCAGAGAACCTCCCTTTTTTAATTACTGCATAAATTAAATCTTTCCATTCTCAGGAAGTCACTCTGAATTCCTCTCTGCTAGAGGATTCACCATAAGGATTCATTACCTATTATAATACAGGATTTTCCAACTGAAAATGACCACCCCACTGCTTGTTAGTTGTTCCCAGCATGTCAGCCCTCCCAGACCTTAGCTTGTACTGGATATCACTCAGACTATGTGCACTCTCAAAATGTGACCTACAGAGATGTCCAAGCGACAGAAAACAGAGCCATGCTTGAACAGCTAGGTTTCTTAGTTTAAGCTTTTTGGCATACCAATTAGAGGCAGAAGCAGCAGTGATGGTCCCAGAAAGGGGAGATGGTAGCATGGCAATGAAGTGACAGTGGTGACAGGAGAGCAGGACTATGTTCAGTAGGAACGAAATAGCAGAAGCTATAAATGAGGGAAAGGGTTAGACCATGGCAACAGATATTGGGCATATCCTCCAATTCTTTTCATCACTATCTGGACTGTAACAGTAGTAAATTCTTTACATGTTTTACAAAAAATTCTTCTTTTGCAATTATACAGGAAGATCTGTACAGGAGACTATTTCCTATATTCCACTAAATTTCTTAATAGCATGGAGGCTTTGCTGAGAACTAGCGTGAGCCCAGCCTCAGTCAAACCTTGTTTATTTAAGGAAGACCTAGTCCTGAATAAAGACATCCAGAACAGCTTCAACATTGTGACCCCACTGAATGAAATCTGTACACTGTCAAAGCTAGTGGGATTATTGCTTTTGGCTTGTGGGAGTGGCGAGGGGACAGGCAGAAGATGTTTAAAAGATTTTGTTCTCAAAATGCTACTTTCTTGCATATTTTCAGCTGATATAAACAAGGGTAACTGAACTACGGTGAAGTTACATATCTTGTTTATGGAAACAGAACATCTTATCCTATGATTCTCAGGCTGTACCTATTCATGGACTCAATTCAGGGTCTGGTTATATTTTGCTAATCTCTCAAAGATTAGCATCTGACATCTCTCAAAGTACAGAAGTTTGAACTGTTTCTTCCTCTAATTGTTTTTCTTTCAAAATTGTTTCATCCACAGTCACTTATTTCTGAAAGAAATATTTCCCTACACAGCTCTGGTTACACATTTTTAGAGATCTGAAATAATCTTTTGTTAGCACAAGAGAGAAGAAAAAAAAATATGCAAAACAATGTGTTACATAAGAAAATTATTTAATCTTTACCTTTGTGCTCTCATGAAAGCTACAGATTGTAGAAATTCTACTAGACTCAAGCAGGATTGCCAGTTTAAAAGCTCAAATTCCCTTTAGCTACCAGGTCATCCATACTAGTCATCAAAGTTCAAGTTTGATATCACATACACTAGTTGCTTGTACCGGTGACAACGTATCAGTTGCATTATGTATTCTACTTTACAGGAAAATAACTTTATCTCCTTTATCAGTGAAACTTAATTTCAGGAAAGCAGGTAGCTGTTGGTCTTGATCACTACTTGCATAGCTCTGCATTCATATCACCTCATGAACAGCTGCATTTTAAATTTTTACTCCCTTTGAGCTGTACTCATTCAAACATTTGCGTATTTTGGCTCAGAGCCAGAGCTCTGAATGACCTACATTTAAAAAAGGAAAAAAATTCTCAGATCAGGCACAAAAAGCACAAGGTAATTTTAAACCAGCTCTGCTCTCAAAGTAGTATTAATACAGAGTTCTGCCCAAATTTCTAACATGCTGCTGTCCTGATGGGCTCTCTGGACAGTTGCGATCATGGGAGGGGGTTTCTGACAACATTTCACATAGCCATGGAAAACAGAAAGAGAATCAGGAGGTTCTGGAAGTATTAGCTCATATTTTGGGAGGGGTAGGGGATGGTGTGACTTCTTTTCCTTCCTTTATTTTACACAAGCAAAAAAAAATGTGTTAACGTTATGAAACTGGAAATGGTTATCAGCAATTTTAAGGGAGATACATGACTGATGTATTGGATGACTGAAATTCATCCCCTCAGACCAAGGTGACTTTTTTATTCTTAAGGGAACAATGTAAGAAGTAAGAGGAGTCACCTGTGTGTGAAGAGGAGGTCAGGAAAAGGTGGGAGACTCAGCAGCCACTCTTGAACACCTGTGATGAAAATTAATATTTAACTTTACTTCAGTGTTCCCACAGTGCTCCTGCAGTTAGAGAAAGTTCCACTGGGATGAGAAAAGCATTTAATCTTTAAAGAGAGATTGAGATCCCTTAATCTTTAATCCTTACCATGCCTCATTAGTTATTTGATCAACTAGGAAACCGAGTTGCACCAAAAAAAGCTGGAAAAGGGCACATATAATTATAAATTATTCAGAGTTGATAAAACAGATATAATTTACAAAAGAAAGCAAACCTTTCAGGAAGTTTGGGGAGAGCAGATTGTTTGTTTTAAACTGGCCATTGACCCACGTTTTAACAACATAAATTTATGATCAAATTATTTTGTCCAATGTCACATGGAGGAGCTTTGTTCTAATCAGAGAACTTGGCTTTAGCTCTTAAGATTTTGAGGAACTTTTCTTTGGAAGTGTTTTAGAGTGTGTGTGGAGGGGGAAGGGAAGGAGAAAAAAATTTCATTTGAGACAGGCACCAAAAAAAAAATCCATTGTTCTAAGTAAGCATCGTTATGAGTCAGCAGGACCAAAGATTTGAAACAGCTGCTAAGACCCCAGTTGTTCCATTTCTCTTCCCCATCCCTGAGGACCTCAGCCCCAGAGGGGTGCGATGTGTGCGCAAGGCTGATTTACTGATGCAACTACGTAGTCATGTTGTTTTTCCCAGCTCCCAGAGTACTTGGATCCTGCCCTGTATGCACCACAGTGGGAAGCTTTTAAAGTCATGTTTTGTTGGACTCCCTTATACAAAATCATTCCAGGAACGGGGTGTTCAAAACTAGATCCTGATCCATGCCAGTGGCATCTACCCAGAATCCAAGTGAGGTTAATAACTAAACATGCTGCATTATTCACTGCAGCACCAATCTCATCTCTAGGAACAACTAAAGCTCTTTTCTTTATCCTCACGTTAGCATTAACCTCCTGAGGCTGGAGGTCTTGAGTATCTTTTTCACTTGTGTTCCTCAGCAGGTAACTTTCAGATGGAGGTGATTTGATGAAACAAATAATAATGAAGTAAAGTTCTTCCCAGGATAAGAGCAAAATTTAGGGAGAGGTATACCGGTGTGTGACACTCCAGCTGTATTAGAACAGGTTTCCAGGGGTACAGTGTCTCTTTCTTTCCTACTTTAACTTCATTAATATAACGTAGAATTACAATTCAAGATAAAGAACAAAAGTTAACTCAGAGTTCATGAAAAATTCAGAATCTTTAACCAAAGACAGTGACCTCACATTTATCCATTGAAAAGGTATGGAACAGTGACAGTTAAGAGAATCCACTAGTATGTGGGTCCTGGACTGCAAGATGAAAACAGGCAAAATAATTACTCTTTGTACCATTTATGCCTTGTATGCAAATTATTTTATCTGTGTCTCTGATGCCATGTGCATTACAAAAGATGTTCTCTCCTCTTGTTTTCAGGTATTGATAACTGAAGATGCCAGCCCCCTGGCGAGTATGCTGCAATAAAAAATCCAAGTCTAAGAATGGAAAAGCAGAAATGGACAACATGGCAGACACAAGTGAAAAAATGCAAATGAAAAAAGAAATCACACTACTAAATGGAGTTTCTTTAATTGTAGGGAATATGATTGGCTCTGGGATATTTGTATCACCCAGAGGTGTTTTAATGTACAGTGCTTCCTATGGACTCTCTCTAGTCATCTGGGCACTTGGTGGGATGTTTTCACTGTTTGGAGCTTTGTGTTATGCTGAACTGGGAACATCCATTGTTAAATCTGGAGGCAGTTATGCCTATATCCTGGAAGCATTTGGTGCCTTTGTGGCCTTCATCAGACTGTGGTCTTCCTTGCTCATTATCGAACCAACAACCCAGGCAGTGATAGCAATCACGTTTGCTAACTATATTGTTCAACCAATGTTTCCTCATTGTGAGCCGCCGTATGATGCAGTCAGGTTGATTGCAGCTGCTTGTATTTGTAAGTAAAGTTGGGTTCCTAGAAGAAGTATAATTGTAGGTGCCCAGAGGATTTTTCTGAATTTCTATTCTTTCACCTTCATGAAAATAATTACTGCCTCTCTAAAACATGATCTTAGGAACTAATAATCTTCTATTCAGATTGATTTTATTTGGAGCTAAGATTATTAGAGGGGAGAGAAGAATTACAACAACTTGGCTGGGGAAAATGTATATCTCTATGGAGATATATGTATAGAGATATATAGAGAGAGACCTAATTCTCAGCCCACATTTGGTCCATGTCCTCTCTCCCCTACTTTTTTCAAATCACAAAAAAATTAGCAAAAATCTTAAGATTCATACAGAATTAAAAATATTCTGCCTAATACGAGTTTTGTCTCTAGAAAAAATGTGTACTGTAATCAGACACTCCGCAGAGTTGACTTTGTTATGACTGTATGTCTCAGGTGACCACAGGGGTAAGCATTACAAATCTATCCTCCAGTAGATGAATTACACTCAAATTCTTTTCCTTATATATGTGGATTTGTCAAGATGGAATATGTGTTCCTTTTAGGCTGTACTATAGCATGATCTTTTGAAAACAGCTTAAATTGTACAACTCAACAAAAGCTTCCAAAAGGATAAGTAATTTTAACTTAAGATAATATAATGTATACTGACAATTCTGAGCAGGTGTCTTCTCTGTCACCCTGATTCTTACCATTGTGGTGCAAAGGAAGTTCATTTCTGAAAAAGTCTTCATGGAAGAACTTGAGACCTTCATGACCACTCAGCAGTCTAAAAGGCAACTAACCCTATTCCAAAAGACTGTCAGGTGAAATTCTCCACTTGCAGAGGAAAGCAGTTATTTATTACATCGAAGTTTCTTTCCCTGGTGTTCTAGGTGCACCTTATGAAATCCTAACACTTAAGTGGAGTCTTCAAGTGCTGATGTTTCTTTAAGTCTTCATTTTCTCAGTTATTCTTGCTGTAGACTTCATGTGTATCAGCTGTGTGCTCTAGAACCTCTGGTTTCTGAGCTGACACAGCCCAAGGTGTGGATGGCAACTGCTGCTTTCTCATACAGCAAATTAGTTGCCTCACCACTGACTAGGTTTAACATTTTGAGTAACAGCCCAGATTGCCGGGAAAATTATAGTGTATTATATTAACTGTGATATGCAATTTAGCAGTGTCAGATAGCAGATTTATTCCTAGCTTGAAAAATTCTGATAAGGCTTGGGAGCATGGATTTAATTGGCACTCCACCGACATAGTGGAGAGAACTTATTTAAATATAGATATTTACTATAATTTACTGGTAATTCCATGACAAGGTCCTGTTGCCTTGAATTCAATTACACTCTTCAGCACATGATAAAAGTTATGTGTCATATACGTGCAGTAAACATATAATTTGCAGTGTTTCAAATAGCGCTTCATAGAATCACAAATAATTCCTAAATGTTCAGTATTAAAATCTTTAGTTAACACTTACTTTCTAATTTTCAAGACATAGACCTATAATTATAAGTTACTGTTATATACCACTGTACTTTTAAGAAATAGGTATATTTCTTAAATATAAGAACTTAATATAAGAACTTAAATATAAGTACTTTTAAGAAATAGGTATATTTCTTAAATAGGTTAATTTCTACTAAGGAGATTTTTAAAATATAGAGCATAAAATCTTATTTCAATGTATATGTCACCTTTACTAGAGCAAGGTTTACAGAAGTCAGTATTTACAGACAAGTTTAAAATTATATTCAAACCTGATATTAGGCATGAAAAATCATTATATAAACTCTTGGGGTTTTTTTAATACCAGAATAAAAATAAAGTTCTGTCCCCTTTGAACAACATCAATATATTAATAGGAAATAATGGGGGCAAATCATGTCTCATTTCTGTAAATAGGTCTGTTATTACCTTGACACTGACATGACACTGACAAATATGCAGAGTTGCTTGTGATAATGAAGGCAAGGAGTTCTGTGAGCATCTGTGGTTGGATGTTAATTTCCTTACTATAGGGAAAGGTTTCTAAATGGTTTTGATTTTAAGCATTACAATCCCTTTTTCTTCATTTCAAAACTGAAGTGTAGGTTATAGACAGGTTAAAGAAACAAAAGGAAAGGCCAGCAAGACTACTAGAGAAGAAATAGCCCATTCTGATCCATGCTTGAGAGTACTCTGGCCCGCCCACGCCGCATCTGGCCTGCTGTCTTCTCCAGCAGTTGGGCTTCGTACCTGGTACCAATGCATGCCCCTTCCTTTCCCCGTCTACCTCTGCTTTGAATTACAGAGTTGCAAGAGAGGTGAGGTGCCCGTGATGCCATGTGTGTGTGCGCCAGAGCGAGAGGAGGTGGGCAGGCAGCCCGGCCCCCGCCTGGGCCTGCCGCCAGCCGAGCGGCAGCCGCTCCTCACAGCGCTTTACCCGCCCGTCGGGGTTTGACTTCTGCGACAAAACCGGACACAAAGCGTACGGCGGGAGGAGAGGAGAATTAGTTGGTCCCACCGGCTCTCCACAACCACACTGCTTCGTTAGTGCTATTAGATTCTGTCAAAATTGAGGGTTGAGGAGTAATTACTTCTGTAATCTTGGGGTCATGGCATGAGTGGCACAGCTCCGAAGCCATGGGCACAGGGTAACAGCACGCTGGCCAGGCTCAACTCAGTATCTCATCAACCACATCCAAACTTTTTGGTGCAGAAGCTGCCCTTACTCTGTACGTAAACTAGAGCTCAAATCAGCAAGCAGAATTTCAGGAAAAACTTCAGAGTAAATAAAAGATTCAGAGAAATCTCATCTTCTACATGTGAGCAACTCTGCTGGCTTTAATAAAATTTAAAGATTATTTAATGGGAGCAGGTGTTAATTCTAAAATTCAAAATCTGATATGTTTTCTCTTACCTACTGTCATGAAAAGAGTATTCTCCAAAAAGCTATTGTGTAAATTTTAAATCAGGTCTTTCAACTATTCTAATAAATCTAGGTGGTCCTGAAATGGTGACATTTTATTCTGTTTTGTTTCTTGAATGAGTGGTGGTATCTGGAAAGATATATTTGAAATGTGCTTTATGTGATGTAAAATATCAGTGCTCCTCTCATACATGTTTTTTTTCTCTACAGGTTCCTTAACATTTATTAACTGTGTTAATGTGAAATGGGGAACCCGTGTACAAGATATTTTCACATATGCAAAAGTTATGGCTCTTATCTTGGTGATATCTGTTGGCATTTACAAAATTGGTAAAGGTAAGAGTATTTTCCATATGCTTAAATTCTTAAAAATGAACCATTTATGAGTTTCAGAATGTGTGCAGGAAGATCAGACTCCTTAAGACTTACATATGAAATGTTATTTCCTCTGGAAAAAACTGTCTGCCAGAAGTAGATTAGAGGGATTTTATGGCTTGTTAAGCAATGGGGGCTTTATTATTCTTCTACCCTTAGTGTGGCAAACTAACACACACCAAGTTGTGTGTTGCTCAGGCTGAACTGAAAATAGCAGCTGAATTAACATCAGTTCAGTGCTAACTAGTTTAAAAGTCAGCCCTGGTGTCTCTGACTCATGCTTGCTAAAAGCCAGCATTGCTGCTTGTCCTATGACAGCAGAAATTCCCGGGGCGTCCTTCGCACCCTGCTCTCCCGGCCCTGCCTGGGGCAGAGAGCTGCCGCAGCGCCCTGCAAGGGGAGATCATCCGGGAGGGAGGAACTCGTCCTTTCCTTCACTGGTGGGAGGGCGTCCCTGATCCTAGAAACAAGGGAAAAGACTGTAATACTGTGGTCCTATGAATCACTGCAGTACCGTAAGACATCACAGGACAGATGAGCCACCCTGTAACAGCAGTAACTGGACTGAACCGAATATACTGAAAAGCAGGAGGCTGGTTTATTCCAATGCTACCTCTAATCTTTACATATGGCAATAGATTTTATTTTATTAATTTGGGTCTCTGGTACAGTGAAATCTCTTCCAACTCTAGCTCTGTTGTTTAGTTACTAAGGCTTCTTCATTTTCCTTCCCCATGAAATTCCTAAACAGCCACTGTATCTTTATTCAGTTAAAATAAAGACAGTTGACTTTTTCAGTCTAGGAATTGTCTTTTTCTCCTGCTGAAACTAGTTTATAAAACCTAATGAGCATGCTTGCTTTTCCGTGTTTGCTGGAAAGTTTTCCTTTCTTTGGCTGCAGTCCTAATACTGCTACTCTGCAAAGCTACATCAGACTTTAAGAGAGCTTTTTTGTTTAGCCATTATCTGTGCATGTCAGTTGTCACTGGTTTGTTCAAGTCTAAAGAAAGCTGAACAAATGAACCCAGTCCTAAGGGCAGGAATGTGAAGATGCAGAGGAAAAGCATTGCTTAAGGGCCACAGTTACATGAAAGAGTAGTTGCCCTCATGAAGCTGCTGCAGTTTTACAAAGGTGTGAGTCCATGATGTGACCCCTATAGAAGCTTTGCCCTATCCCCACAGTCACAAATTTACTCATGCTTCCAAACAGCCTCCTTCAAAACTCCCAGCTCACTCACTGGCATGCGGCTGCCCCAACACGGTTTGACTCAGGGACCATTCCCTCTGCTCGTGCATCTGCATAATCCACATCAGGTCCTTTGTGTTGCTTTGTAGGGTCAGTGAGGGTAAAGAAGGAGGCAAAACATTGTGAGGAACACAAAATGCGGAGGGCTTTTACTGGTAGCAAAGGTCTCGTCTCTGCTTTCTTTAAGCAGAACCAAGCACTGAAATACAGAAAGTACTGGGAGGAGGAATGATGTAGGCTTCTGGAGGAAGCTGTGATCGGGTCAGTGCACTCTTTTAAACTCAGCAGCTGTTTTAATGAAAAGAACAGTCATGACATTTTAGGCCTGATGTATTTCTTCTGATGTCCTCAGATGCACTTCTTGTTTTAAAACTCTGTGAATGTATCTGATTTTGTATATGAGCTGTCTTTAGTAAAAAAAGCTTTTCTTGGTCCTTTTGAATTTTCATTTTTTTCCTTCCCACCATTTTTTTCCCCAAAGAGTGTGTACATCTCGTAGCTTCACTTTCCTCGGTTCAAACAATCTCCTGGTAGTTACCACGCTTCAAAGACGGAATTGCTTTTGTGGTATCTATAAACCCCTTAGTTTAACCACAGGGTGAAGTTGTTTCATTTTACAACAAAGACCTTACTTTCTTCCCTAATAGAGGTTTCAGCATGTTTCTTTCTTCCTTAATACTTAACCCACTTCCATTTATATTAGATAGTTGACTTTCCTTCTGCAAACTCAGTAAGGCCTTTCTTCCCCTTTCCAGAATCACAGTGACGGCTCACACAGTTTCATTAACATTTCATCTGTTTTTCAGCATTCTGCAGGTTGTTCTCTCAACCTATTGAGCTAAACTAGAGGAGAATTTTGAAAAGAAAGATTTTTCAAGTCTCCTCTCTTAATTTTGGGGAACATTTTTGTGGGTCAGAGTATCCCCCTGAGAACTATACCTCCAGGAGTTCCCCCTCCAGTGGCCACTAGTTCATCTGATGAAAACAAAAGCACAGATGTGAGGAAGAAATATGAGACAGATTCAGGAACTGAAATTGGATTTCTCAAGTGCCTCTGCCTAGCTGACAGGGCATAACATGACCTCAGTATGGCTCCCTCCTTCGGTAGTCTAGACAGCGATGCCAGGATACGAGGACGCCATGAATTCTGGTAGAATTACACAAGTCACATCTAAATAACAAACATGAGAGAACATCTTCTGCTGTCTCCCTGTACAAGTGTAGCTGTCTGAATGTCTGACTGGAACTCTCCTACCTGTCAAGTGAAAATATAAGCTGCGCACTTTTAGAAATAATAATGAAACCTGGATGCAAGTTTTATTTCCTTTTGGTTAGCTGAGAATTTTAGTGTAATGTCCTTATATATTGTAATCCTTGAAATATAACAGGCAATTGGCACCTGCCGTTTGTACAGGAGAAACAGAAAACCTGAGAGCTCCATTCGAGGGCTCAGCAACAAACCCAGGGATGATCGCACTGGCTCTCTACTCTGCCCTCTTCTCCTACTCAGGATGGGACACACTCAACTATGTCACCGAGGAAATGCAGAATCCTGAGAGGTAAACATGTGCTTTTCCTTTGAATCGCTGAAGTGTCATGGTGAGAAAGGTGGTGGCAGGACAAGACGCTCTGTATTTGTTTCTGATTGGAAATTAGTCAAACTATTTTCTCTGCAAAAACCTTTTTCTTTTCAAATGAAGAAGTAAGTATGAGAACTCTTTCTGATTATTGTCCTTAGTCATCAATTGCATCACACTAGTCAGTTACTTGTCTGCATATATGTATTCTATACCTTGTACTTCAGACTCAAATATTTAAAGGAGGACTACAAATCCCTGCTGAAAGCAGGGAAAAGTGTGGGTCCATCTAGCCCTCTAAAATTCCCTACTTCTTTTCGGTCAGACAGAACAACCATTTTATTTTCCAGGACTGGTTGTGCCACCAGTAGAGTAAGATCGTGTCAGGTTTATGACTGTTTTATCATGTGATCTTCAGCATTACTGTTTATTGGCAAAATGTTTAACTTTGCTTAAGATGAAAGGTTAACTAAAAAATAAAAAAGTCCACAGTAGCACTGGAAATATCATCTCCTCCCTTCTGTAGGGATGTCAACCCTATGGGAGTTGTGTGCCTCACCTACTCAGATTGATATAGTCTACCTTGTCTTTGGACATGCATAGGTTATGAGTCAGGGAAAAAAAAGTTATGATCAAGAAAATGTCTAAGTGTGCATTTAAATCTCTTTGCTTAAATGCTCTCTTAAATTGCTTCATATAAAAGACAGTATATAAAATTTACAGGTATAAATGTACCTTTTTTTCTCTAAAATTTGTGACAGACCCATAAGCAGCCAACTAAGCTGATTATGGAATTGTTCCACACATGGCTGCACATTATTTTGTAACCCTATGATTACAAAATGATGTATTACAAAAAGTGATAGAGGTATGCATTCACAAATGTTTGAATTTGGGAACAATCTTCTATTTAAATATTCCTTATTTAAAGAACATGAAATAATTTTGCCATTTTTCTTTTGCAGGAATCTACCTCTTTCTATTGCAATTTCAATGCCTATTGTGACTATTATTTACTTGTTGACTAATATAGCATACTATGTAGTGTTGGACATGTCAGCTCTCCTCACAAGTGATGCAGTGGCTGTGGTAAGTTGTATAAAATAATTAAAAGTTACTGTATGGATGACACTGCAGAAAAATCTCAGGTAGCAAATTGTTGGCAAAACAATTGTAATATTTCCATGCTGAGGTTTATTCCTTCGTTTTAAAATTTTTTTTCTTGTAAGAGTACCAGTATATTAGAAGGTGCATATAAAGAATATATCCAGTAAATCTACTCTTTTAAATCTGTAAATCCTGCTCCTAACAGTACTTAATTGTAGAAGATGCTTTTGCCAGGGCTAGACAGAGGAATAGCTATGGAAAGTCTGGGTGGTTTAAAAACTCAGAGTTTTTGCTATCATTCTGTTATACAGTGTGTGATGTTTAATGCTGCAGGATCACAGCAATATTTTCAACACAAAAATGTGCAGTGAAATGCTTTTTAAAACCTTATCAATATTTTATACAAAAGAACAGTTATAACTCATGGATTACTACAGTAAGTATTTGTCAGAATACATTAAAATGAATAAATCTTCTTCTTCTGTTATCTCATTGACTTGATCTAGGCTTAGAAATTATTTCTTTTAAAATCTTTTTTTAATGTATCTGCCATTTTTATTTTGATACTGATCAGTTTTTCCAAATTCTAATTTCCCAAGTCAGTATCAGGTGTCATAAGAAAACATGGGCTATGACACTGTATTTGGGCTGGTGTGTTCTCATGAGAGTTTCTCAGGATTGTCCATATGTGTAATGTAATGGGCCTCATTATTATTTTCTTTTTCTGTGACAGACATTTGGCGGTGAAACCCTTAGTTATGCTAAGTGGATAATTCCTATAGCAGTGGCCATGTCTTGCTATAGTGGCTTAAACTCATCAATAATTGCAGCATCTAGGTATGAAATATAAGATTTATTTTAAATAATTGAAAAGGAATCATTTATTACTAATCTGCATTCTTTACTACTGCATTGTAAAAGCGGCACAGTTCTCTTTTACCATGTCGAGTTGTTAATTTATGATGGAAGGATTGTTACAATATGATGTGTCTTCTCATGATCAGCAGCAACTGATAAACTAAAGTCGCTTGAGATGAGAGCAGCATTCACAACAGACTAATAAAAGAATTACTGCTGCCTTTGTCAGAAAGCAACAAGCTGTTCCTTGTCTTGAGTTTTCTTATTCTTTTTCTTTAGGCTTTTTTATGTTGGAGCCAGGGAAGGACACCTCCCTGACAGTCTGAGCTTGATTCACGTAAAGTGCTTCACACCAGTCCCTGCTCTTCTCTTCAATGTAAGTGACAGCTTGGCCCTGTGCCTGGCCGGGGCACCTGGGGGCTCAGACCAAGGGGATGTGTAACACCCCACCTCTGCCCAGTGTTTCTCCTCAGCCTCTCCTGCACAGAAGATATTTTCCTCAAATGCCTACAATTTCTAAAACTCATTGAGCATGGTGGTGTCATTTTGCCTGGTGGGGTTTTTTTCAGTGGAAAGAAAATGTCTTGATTCACATACATATGCTCTCTAAACAAGATTAATGAGGAGTAAGTACAATAGCATTACTTAGAAAACAGAGAAAGGCTAAATATGTAATGGTATATTCCGGAATTGTTTAAGCCTTTATGTGAGTTTTCGGAGTGTCACTGGAGAGGAACATGGCAGAAACATCTCTCATACCCTGCTTTAGGCTAATTTTCTAGGACTCTAGTTATAGAAAGAGTGATAAAGTACTTAAAATTAAATTCCTACTGTTGGATGCCTATAGCCGTATTGAATTTTTCCTGCTGTCATTATACAAATTAATCTTGTGACACAAAATTGAAGAACCATAAGGTATAGAATTAGTGCAAATGATTTTAATAAATAATCCATAAATCTAACAGATTAAAATAAGGGGGAGGATATGCACAAAGAAGGTGGAATCATTCAAAAACATTTCATTGCTGTTTATTTGATCATGTATTTTATTTGGTGTCTTCTGTTGCCCTGTGTGGCATATGGTTTATGAATAGGTTATCATACCAGTCCTGTTTGACATCACATAATCTACTAAAAGTTATAATCTCATTATGAATACTCTTCTCAGAGGGATTCTGTTTGCACCAGTAAGATGAGCTATACTCCCTTACTACACCACCATTCTCCCTCACAGTGGAATTTTTTTCTGCTCATCTGCTAAAACAGACATTAAATTCCTGGTGGTTTAGGCAGTGTATTATATCTGCATACCACAGATTTTACTTTAATGGTCTCATTGTATGAGTGGACTGTGATGAGCTCCAACAGTGAAGCTAAATTAAAAGTTTGCTTTCAAACTGAAGCTAAACAGAACAACAGAGTAAGACACTGCCTATAGGAAGCTTCTTAGCAGTCTTCTCCATAGCATAAAAGAGTCTGGGGCTCCTCATCTGGCCTTCCTAGAAGGGTTTCCTGTGGGTGCTGAAACATAATTTCACAAACCCAACACCTCTTCAGCCAAATGTGGTGGTCTCGCTGCTATGTTTAAGGAAGAGACACCAGCTTGTTTCACACAGCAGATTTGCTGATTTCTCAGAGTTTTAAATGCACCATTCTTTCAAGGACCTGATCTCCTAAATCCAGACAAATATGTTGGAAACAGGCTGTTTTATAATTTTACTACCTCTTTATTTTACAAGACATGTCTTTATTTTCACATTTTAAAAGTCTTTGTTTTTATTATTTCTAGGGCTTAATGACTTTGCTTTATCTTCTTGTGGAAGATGTTTTCCTCCTCATTAATTACTACTGCTTCAACTACTGGCTCTTTGTGGGTCTGTCTATTGCAGGACTAATATATTTGAGATACACTCAGCCACGTAGACCACGGCCTATTAAAGTAAGTAAAAAAGAAAAGAAAAAAGCCCTAAAAGCTAGCTAATGCATACGTTTATGTGATCATTAATACAACCATAATATTACCAGTTATGATATAGACTATTTATCAGCCATAGAAATCCTTTCAACATACAAGATAAGAAACAAAGGAACAAAACCCACTTGAGTTTCCACAAGAACATCTGTTCTGGTACTTTTGCTGTGAGGTTGAAATGATATTTACCATTTCTTTTTCCTTTCATTCAACCTCATAACTAACTTTATTTCAAGATAAATAAAGAATAAATAACTGCCCGGGGTTTTTAGCCCATCCTGGAACAATCCCCTTTTGTATTGTTTACAGTAGACCTCAGAAGAGCTAGTGATGGGGTCTCCCAAGAGGTTATCACTCTGATCAAACTTACATGACCTAAAAAATTAATCAGAAGCCCTCCAGACTCCATAAATGCCCCAAATTCTGTTCATGCAGAAGTTCAAAAGCTTGAATAATCAAATATATTTTGTTTGTTCCCTCCCACTACAAAGTGATCATAGACAGTAAAATTAAGTTTAATGATTGACTGTAGAAGAGTGTCTGGCTATCAGTTTGGAGAGAGACTGCACAGAAACAAAGCGTGCCTAAAACTTGTTTCTAGTTTTAATACAGAGATTTTCCAGGAAGCACGGATGGAAACACACAGCTTCCCACAGGCATAAAAACCCATGCACTGATTCCTATTTCACTGTGCTTTGTTGGCTCCATGACCTGCATTTCAACTCTGCAATGATGCAGTAAAAATGATGAGAAATTCAAATTAACACCCAATCTAAACATTTTTTCCCTGTCACTCCCTCTTCCTAACCTCCTGCACCATTTTTACCAACACATTTTTCTCTTTTTAAGTGTAACATCCATGAACACATGGTTCAAACAAAGGCATAAAATATCTTAAGAACCTACTGCTAGAAAACTTTCCAGCAGACCACATTCTCCTGAAGCATGTTCACACTTCATTTCCAAACTCTGTCCCAAAATATGTGGAAGATAAAGATTAAATCTTGCTTTACCAGCAGTTTTGCTACTGACTAAAGCAAGCATTACAGTCAGATTAGAGATAATGACTGTTTAATTCCTATCAGCATTTGCCAGCTTAGTCAGTGTCACAACTCTGCATACACTTTTTTCTTTTCTGAAATGTAGCAGTTGGTTTGCACCAACTTACATTTTTAACCTTTATAAGGAAAAAGAAGAATTTATACCAGTAAACTCTCAGGAGTTTCAGCCAGTATTAAAATATTAACTCCTAGACTCTTGAGAAGGCTCATTACTAAAGCCACTGAAAAATACTTTACTGAAAAAAAAATCCATAAAGAGATTATTGCAACTTTCCTTATTTGTGTCATGATATGTGTTAAGAGGCCAGGTAAAATGGTTGTCAATTATTCCATTAGTTCTGTAGCATCAACTTGGTAATTGAAAGTCTAGCTGAGTTAGTTCACAATCAATCAAAATTATAGTTAAAAATTTGCCAGTGAAGTTGGAGGGAAAACTACCCATTACTGCTCAGTTTTAAAGTACTGCTTTCAAAGATTTTTCTCTTACTCACTGGAATGGAATTGAGCTTGGGCAGGCCTGAAAACAACAAGATGGTCAGATACCCAGGTGTGTACCAAAAAAGAGGCTCGCAGCAGAATATGCAGAAGCTATCAAATTGTACTGACAGTATGGCAGTCAAAAGGTTCAGTACATAGTAGTCATATAGTCAATAACTATATTTTTGTTATTGGTATGTCTAATTATAATCTTCAAAGCCTGATATTTTTACAATAGAGTATTTACTTCACCTTTTAATAAATGTTGGGGTTTTTTTGTCTCCACAGCTTAACCTCTTCTTCCCTATAGTATACTGTTTATGTTCCCTTTTCCTGGTCATAGTTCCTCTCTACAGTGACACAATCAATTCCCTTATTGGTGTTGGTATTGCCCTCTCAGGCATTCCTGCATATTATTTGGGAGTCTATCTGCCAGTTGAAAAACGACCTAAATGTCTACAGTGGCTCTCTGGTAAGCAACATCATCTTGTCCTAGTCAGTGTGCCAAAATCTTGAATGCTTCATCAGAAGAAAGAAAGAATAATTTTTCCTAGAATCCTTTTTCTTTATGAAATTTTGCTATGCTTTTCTATACGGCATGTCTGAGACCATTTGCTTCATCACGTGGTCCTGAAAACAAACCTATGCATACCTGTACAAGACAGTCCAGTGTATGGAAAGAAAATGGTCATCTAGTACTTATGGTGTTGAGCCATTTCAATATGTTGGCTCAATAAAAGCTATGTAGGATTGTGAAGACTAAATGTATGCAGTTCAATACTCCAGAAGGCAGAAATACTAGGACACTGTTGCTTCACTTTCTGTGCAAGGAAAGGAAAATCTGAGTCAGAGGAGTCCATGCATTTCAGTAAATTATTAAACAATGAATTATTAAGCTGAAGGGTAGTTTCCACTCCCAAAATCCAGGCATTCTTGAAAAACAAAGCTTTAATATTTTTATTCAGTTTGAACTCATGTATCAATTTGACAATTCAATGAAATTGTTGATGAAAGTCTGATTAAGCAAGACTTTCTGTTTAATTATTGAGCTCCTTTTGTCTTTATCTATTTATAACATGTTCTTAATCCAATTGATTAAGATGTTTTAAGATTTTCCTAATATTTGTGTAGTGCTTTCAAATCCTCAAAACCCATCTATTTGTCTAATATAACTTTGTCTTACACTTTCTTGCTATGTATTACAGCTACAACAACAAAATATGTTCAGATGCTCTTCTACTGTGCTCTGTCAGACCTGGACATAGACATGGAACCTACAGCAGCTAAGAGTAAATAGAGTTGCCTTGACAAGAGTTGTGCCTTGACATTTCCTACCTGGGGCAATTTTTACCATCTGAAGTTTTCCCCATGCGTTCAGTTATACTAAAGCACTAACCACTGTACTATGCATCAGTTTGATGTCTGTTCATTTGTGCTTGTTTTATAAACCACTTTGTTTTACAGGATTTTTTTTTAAATTCTGTTAATAGTGAGCTATCATGTAATACTTTGAAACTATAAAGCACTGTATGAACAAACACTTGTTAGTAGATAAGTGATAAATATTATGTTAATTGCAAATCAGAATAAAAAGTGTTAGGTCTAGTCCTAATGATAACAAATAAATTGATAAATATAACAAAAGACAGACTAGATATTTGCAAGATTCAAAACCTGAGTGAAATAGAAGCCACAGTGTACTTCTATAAAATATAACTAAATTCCTAGCCAAAGTAAAAAATATATAATTCAAACTGGTAGACATGTCTTGAGTCAACATAGTATTAGCGTTAAACTATTCTAATGCATAATTCCCAGCATACATAGTTTACCAAAAGGAGAAAAACAAAGTTTTTGGTCATTTAAATTCTGTGAGAAATTCTCATTTGATGATATCCCACATTCATTACCCTTTTGCAGAAGAGATATTTTCAATGAACAAATTAAACCATTGTAACCGAAGTGCTTTTGATCTCCAGCAGACCAGCCTGCCGTGGAGCACTGTAAGGGACTGAGTCATATTTCAGCTAGTGTATATTCAGGGGAAACACTTCACCTTTTCATAGTGTCCACTGATTGCCTAGAAGTATCAAAGGTGTGACCCTATGAATCATACTAATTTTTTCCACAGTGGAACTTATTTAAAGAATTCACAAGGAGAAATAAAAACTATTGATGTTTAAAAAATCCCTTGAGCTCCTGCCCAACCCATCAGACCTCACCAGTTCCTGCTGGCAAGGTAACCTGCAGGTATCCTGCTAAGCATGCAGAGAGCCTCCAGCACTGGCTTCCAGGTCTTCACCTCACGTAGGTGTCTGTTGCACAATACCCAGCACAGCCATGTGCACCAAAAAAGTGCACCCACCAGTGGGTGCCATGAAAGTCAAGGGCAGTTAGAACTAGGATCATTCTCTTGAACATTAAGTTTTGTAGTGTGGCACACGAAAATGTGCAAATAGTCCTAATTCTTAGTCTTATGAAATGGAAGAGACAATAGCTGTCATTAAAAAAAAGCCATTAGCCTTGCAACCTAGATCGTAAACACAGCTGTTCCACCTCTAATATGGTTTATTGATATGTAGTACTGTTTGCTATCCTTGTTGGCAAGTCGTACTTCCTTTCTGCAATTATATCTGAATATAACTTACATTGTTTCTAATTTGAGTTTCATCATTCCTAGTCAATTAACCCCAATTAAGGTAATTTAATCTTATACAAGTCCCTGTAGCTTCTAGCATTATTCTTTTATTGATGTCTGCCCAGAGAAAGAACAATGGAATAAACAATTTTCGCTACTTAAACTTCTCTCTATTCCCTCCCCGCATTGTAAAGTCATTTTCAGGATTGTAATTTCATGCATCTCCAACACAGTGTTTGCTGACAGGGCCCTTATGAAACCTTCTCTTTGAATTTCAATGCTATCTGCTGTGATAGTTTCCTTTCAGTAGGGTTTTCTTTTGATACAAAGTATGAACAATAAAAATGCACTAAATTAAGGTAAACATGAAGATATTAGAGATGCATGTTTTGCTTCTTTGGAACCCACAGCTTTCGAGCACTAAAATCACTTAACTATCATAATCACAAAACATGTCGAAGAAATATGACTTAGGGTGGTTTACTTTGCCCAGCTCAGAATATCCCCATGTACTCTTCACACACACACCACATGCCCCTCTTACACTATAGCACCATTTTGATCCTGCTTTATGATTGTACAGAAATACAGTGTTTTCACCTCATCTCTTACAAAGCACTGGTTAATGACACAGCTGCGGTCCCAGCCTGTATCAGGGCACAGAGAGTACAAACCCTACAAGTAGGTACCACATTAAATGTGATTGTCTTCACCTTCACAGAGTTTAAAGACACACTTGGTGCTGAGCTATGTATCACACTAAGACAGCACTGTACCATTCTCTGAAGTTTTTCCTTGCAGGACCAAAGTTCCTAAGTGATTTGAGACACCTGAGGTGACATCTCAGGTGCAAACAGATTGCAGACACTACAGGAAGTGTAATAAGGGTTATGGACTAAGATCATCTTCATAGAGAATTCTGATTTGAGAAACTTCTTTCTTTGTCTGTTTTTTGCCAAAATCTGGTTTTGCATTAATCTGTTAACTTTCTGGGCATGACACACAAGCCTTTGTTTTCTTTCTTTCTAGACACAAGGAAAGTAGTAGTCAGACGCAGTGTTATAAATAGGAATAATGTTATTGAAATTCTCTATGGATATTGGAATCTCAGAAATGTTAATGTGTTGATTTTTCACTCCTTACAAATAATACAGGTAAGTTATTGTCAAATATGTAAATCAAGTCATAGATACTGAAGTGTTTAAATACATAAACATGTGATCCTTGGCAAATGCTGTAGTTGTGTGGTTTTAAAGCACAAAAATAGTGCTATGAACAAAATTTTTCCTGCCTTACACCTTGCAAGTTGGTTTGCCATAAGAGTAAGTACACTCAAACACTTATTTGTGTTCTCAATAACACAACAAAATAAGCATTTATGGAAGCAAAAGTTGCTAGTTACTCCAGGTTGGACTCTCTCACTGCAGTTATGAGTAATTCTTTACTCAAACACTTTCTTGTTCTAAGAGTAAACACAGCTTTTTACATTATTCACAGATGCTCAATTGTGCACTCAAGGAATAAACAGTTTTACTTTTCCAGAGGCCATCTTGGCATCCAGGCTAAGTATCTCATCATTACATAAACAAATGTTAGGAGGAAGATGTTTGACATCTAGTCTGTCGGCTGGCATCTCTGTCGTGGTAGGGACTGGGGTATGGATAACACTGGAAGCCTTTGGAAGACGTAGCCTGTGGAGGGGCAGGCGGCGCTGCAATGTGTAATGGGACAAGAGACCCTGGAGAACAGCACACATGCAGAGATGGGGAAGGGTCTTTCAGGGACAAAATCTGGGGCAACACCGTATTTTGGAGTAGTACTAGCTTTTTTTTTAGGAATCATGAAAATAGATGATTCTTGCTTTTTATGAAGAATCACGGTTCTTTGAATAAAAACGGGAGAAGAGAATTGGTATCGGATTCCATTTCTGTGTCAGCAAGGGAAAACAGAAGTTGGTGTTGACAGAGGAAAGATTATCAGCCACAGAAAGCCTGAAAATATCTGGGCTTTGCATGAGCCTGAAGAGCCATAAAGGCTGTTGTGTGCTCCCTGGCTGCAGAGGTGAAGGAATGCCTTCACACATTAAGTAGGTTGAGGATACTGGTGTGAAACAACCTGAGAGAGGCACGACCTGACACTGGGCCCAGTCACAGCTCTGTTACAGGACGAAGTGCATTTGGCACATGTGTGACTTGGAACTGAAGACACGTCCTAAATATCTTTTCTTGAAATTTACCTTCACTGGGTTACAGGAACTTTAGAAGTATTATGGCACAATCTTTGAATCCATAGTACTAGATCTGTCAAGTCCCCATTCTCTAGCTGATAAGCTATCAGGTTTGGTAAATATTCCAATTTTTTTTCTGCAGGATTGATTTTTGACATATAAGGAGTGGAAGCCAAACAACTACATGAGGTGTTATAATTTTGCAAGTGGCTCAAAAGCTCTAAAATTTAATTAAAAAAAAAAAAAAAAAAAAAAAAAGAAGAAGAAAGGTGAATGAGGAAAATAAAATGCAAACCTAAACAAGATGCCACACAGTAAGGGGAGAATAACTTCTTTGTCTTGTACATCAGGAGCCTGGATTATAACCACAAGAAATCGGAAGTATTTATTCAGGAACACACATCTGATGTAATGGATGTCACTGAAAATCATGAAAGATGAGTACACTACTGAAATGTCTGTTTATTAGCTACCTAGAAAGGTCAGTATTAGAGTCAAAAGAAAGGAGTGGAATTTGGTTTACATGACCATGGTTTTGAAACATGAGAGGTCAACTTTAAAGCAAAAGATCATGAGTTGATCCTCTTCTAACAAGAAAAATAAATGAGAATTAATTGGTTCATGCTACAATTCAATAAAAAACACAGTAGAAAGTAGTAGGTGTTTAAGGAGCTGGTCACCCAAAATGTGCTGTCAAGTGATGGAACTGAATACACTTCAGCATACAAACAAAACAAAGATTAATACAGCAATATATTTAGGTAGTGCTCAGAAACGTTAATGTCACAGAACCAAAAACAGGTGTGAGCCACACCTGCCCGCATGGAGGGAGGGCAAGAAGAGTTTAAAGTGAAAAAAAAAAAAAAAAATAAAAATAAAAAAAAAACACAACAAAACAAAACACGACAAAACAAAACAAAAAAAAAACCTGCTTAGGGCTGTTTAAGAACATTTTATCTACATGCAGAAACCAGAAAAAAAAAAAGAGAAAGGAACATGCATTGGTTTAAAACTGTAATAAATCTTTCCTCTTTACAGATGAAGTGCAAAGACTCATTTAGAAATAGAAGAAAGGCAAATCCATAAGTTCAAGGACAAGCTGCTGAACAAGATGCCTGACCCATTTAGGTGTGCTTCTGCAGCACAAAATAATTTCAGAACCTATTTGCAATGACACAGTATGTGCTCAGGTCAAAATACACTCATTATGATGATATTACCTTATTTGTGATTATTATCCATTGCTCTTGCCCATACCATGCCACCACATAAGGAAATCTGCAAATTAAATCACCTTTCTCTTGCTATTTTAGGAGTTAGTTGCTGTCTGTCTCAGCACGTGTGTGGTCATGGAAGCAGAATTTAGAATCTCCCGTGGAGTTACGTTTGACTCCACAAGAGGGAGAACTTTGCTTGATGCTCTCAGGAAAGAAAGTGTGCCGGTTGTGTTGAGACCTTCTACTCAGAACAGCAGAATCAGAGCAATGTGTGTATTCCTGCCCATAGCAAAAGTCCTGAAAAGGACATGCTTAGCTTGAGTGAGGGGTGTCAGCTCGCTATTCTGAATAACGTTGTACAATACCCTGCTGCAAATTCAAATGAAGATGTGGTTAAAGTTCAAACATTCCTCTTTCCTTATAGGATTGTCTTTGTGTCTGTAGCAGAAGACAGATTTTCTCATCCTGGCTGTTTCCTATATATAACAGCATAAATGAATACCTAATTCAAAAGGATGATGAACATCCTTTTCAGAACTTCTCCATTAAGCATAAATAATAAAAAATCTAATAATAGCTAATAGATAATTAATTAGCTATTTTATGGAAATGAAAAAAAAAATTGTTCTGTTTGAATATCGGAGCAGTTCTCCACCCTCATACTTTCCTTTTTTCTTCTTCATCTTTTTCTCAGGTAAAACTTGTGAAATCTCCAAGTCCCTCTGCTATCTAGTAGTGAAGAGCTATTTATAAACACATCCTTTGGAAAACACAACGCTTAGGTCAAATCAGTTGCCTGTTGAAGTCCTGCCAATACGATGTCAGTACATAGACAGCTATGGCCTTTGTTCTATATACATATTTGTTATTTTTCCATATCACTGTAGAATTCACTTTTGCTTTAGCTGCCTTCTAGAGTAATCCCCTAGCTCTGCCCACTTAGTGGAATACCAAGCCATCCTTGCCTTTCATCTCAGCTTATGACAACCATTTGCTGGCAGTAGTTCTCTCAGTACATTGAAGTACTCTGAATAAGCTCCTGCCAGTAATAGCTGCAAGTGAACAATATGCACAGAGTGGGCAAGATCTCTACCAGCAGTTGCTAGGAAAACATATAAAGTAGAGAAGGGTATGCAGGCTTCATATTCCTGTCTTATTTTTTCTTATTTTTATTTCAGGCAGAGCATCTGTATTAGTTGTAGTGCTTGCCAGAAATCCAGACCGTAAATAGATTTATATTGTCCTACTGACCTCCCTCTGTACATCTCCACTATTCATTCTCCAAAATGTGTTAAGTAGTAGCAGACTTGACAGCATTCCAACTTTCCATTCATGTCCTCGTTTGTAAACTGTACAGAATTTCTGAGCCCTGTTAGGTAGCTCGCTAGGCTTGACTAACAGCATGGTGGCACTTGAGTCATTTACGATGGTATCACCTTACACCCTTGCACTGCATGAGCTGTGCCTCTTTCTCCTTCTGTGGGACACAGATTTAGGCAGAGCTGTTTGGACCTGCTGCATTTGAGGAGGAAATTACTTATGCTGAAGCAATTCCAATTGACCCAAAATGTACCTCCTCACCTTCTGCATGATCTTGGCTGATGTGAGCACATTGACCCTGGCTTCAGATATTATATTGGCTCTTATCTGGAAGCAGTTGCCAGTGAGCAGGATTTATTCCAACCATTCACTGTAAATAATAGATAAAATTCCAGATATACTGAATATTGAATTGAGACCTACAGGTCATTAAGGTGTTTCTGCTTTTCTGGGACAGTGCAGATTACCAGACTTCATGTGTATATCCTGGGTTTGAGTGAGTAGTGGCGTTTTTTGGTAGCAGGGGAGGGGGCAATAGGGGTGGTGCCCTGTGAGAAGCTTCTTGAAGCTCCCCCAGCTCCACGTCAGCTCCACCTCTGCACCAAAACTGAGCCAATCAGCTGCGCCTCTGCAATAATGTATTTAAGAAGGGACCTGGGGAGGAGTCAGACTTGTGAGGAGGAGCTGCGGCAGCTGCGTGAACACCAAGGTCAGTGGAGGAATGGAGGAAGAAAGGAGGGGGGAGGTGTGCTGGAGCAGAGACCCCCCTGTATCCTGTGGTGAGATGGCAGGGCGGCCCCCCCTGCCACCCATGAAGATCTACGGTGGAACAGACACTGATTTATGGCCTGTGTTTCATTTCACATGGATGATCAAGGTGCTGTGACCGAAGAAGGCCGGGGTCTTGTGGCAAAAGGTAGACCTGCTGCTGTAATTCAGCGCTGGGAGGATTGCAGCATGCGGGGGTGTCCCACACAGGAGCAGCTCGGGAAGGGCTGCAGCCCCTTGGAGGGACTCCAGTTGGAGAAATTTGGTGTCCCACACTGGAGCAGTGTAAGGAAACGCTGTGGCCCATGGGAGGGACTCATGTTGGAGGAAGTTTGTGGAGGACTGTCTCCTGTAAGAGGGGGACCATGATGGAGCAGGGGGAGAAGTTCCAGAAGATTCCCCCATTGAAGATGGAAGAAATGGCAGCACTGACTGCACCCCCTATTCCCTGCCCCTGTGCCACTGGGGGAGGAGGTAGAGACATCGGGAGCAGAGCTGAGCCCGGGAAGAAGGATGTGGTAGGGGGAAGGTGTTCTCAAGATGTTGCAATGTTTCTCACTGTCCTACTCTGTTAAGTGTTGTTGTTAGTGTCTGTAATAAATGTATGTTCTTTTTTTCCTGCCCCTAACAAGTCTGCTTTTTGCCCGTGACCATAATGGGTGATTTGTCCCTCCCGATCCTATCTCAAATCCCAAGTCTGGCATATATGTCCCTTCTTATCGCTGGGAGAGAAGGAATGTGTGAGCAACTGCATGGTGCTCAGTTGCCCTCTGAGCTCAAACCATGACAGTGTGTTTTGGTACAAGAAAAGTGATCTAACTTTCTAAGATCTTTGAGGCCTTTTGGAGTGTAAGGTTTATTCAGTAATCTATATAATCTATATAATCTGATTCTTGTTCCACATAAGAATTTGGCTGTACAACAAACTTTCAGAGATCACTGGGCCACTCTTAGGCTCTGATCAGCCTTACATGTTGCTGTAAACAAGGTCTCAGGAGCAGCAAAGAATGAAGAGAAGTGAGGAGAAGAAAAACTCTCTAAAATAAAAAGAATGACGATGTTTATTCTGTTCAGCAAACACCAATTATTTTTTCCACAATAAAATGCTAAACCAAGAAAATCAGCCAAGTACCTTGTACAATCAAGGCATAGGTTTATTTCTCCTAATGACAGGAAAGAGCTATAGATGTCATCTCTCTGGATCTCTGAAAGGCCTTTGACTTGCCCCACCACCACACCCTTTTCTCTAAATTGGAGAGATATGGATTTGATCCAGCTTAATGTCTGGATGGAGATTAGTGACAAGTGGTGTCCCTCAGGCGTCCACACTGGGACCAGAAATGTTTAGTGTCTTCATCAATGACATAGACAGTGGGATCAAGTGCACCCTCAGCAGGTTTACAGATGACACCAAGATGAGCAGTGTGGTTGACACTCCTGAGGTCTGGGATGCCATTCAGAGAGACCTGGACAAGCTTGGGAAGTGGGCCTGTGTGAATTTCATGAGGTTCAACAAGGCCAAGCACAATGTCCTGCACATGGGTCAGGGGGACCCTTGGTATCAATACAGACTGGGGGATGAAGCTATTGAAAGCAGCCCTGTGGAGAAGGACTTGGGGGTAATAGTGGATAAAAAGCTGGACATGAGCCAGCAATGTGCGCTCACAGCCCAGAAAGCCAACCATATCCTGGGCTGAATTAAGAGAAGAGTGACCAGCAGGGTGAAGGAGGTGATTCTGCTCCTCTACTCTCATGAGACCCCACCTGGAGTGCTGTGTCCAGCTCTGGGGCCCCCCAGTACAGGAAAGATGAGGACCTGTTGGAGTTGGTCCAGAGGAGGGACACAAAAATGAACAGCGGGATGGAACACCTCTCCTGTGAAGAAAGGCTGAGAGAGTTGGGGTTGTTTAGACTGGAGAAGAGAAGGCTCCGGGAAGATCTTACTGTGGTCTTTCACTACTTAATGAGGGCTTATAAGAAAGATGGGAACAGACATTTTAGCAGGGTCTCTTGCAACAGGACAAGGGGTAATGGTCTGAAACTAAAAGAGGGTGGATTTAGACTGGATAGAAAGGACAAATGTTTTACAAGGGTGGTGGAACACCTGCACAGGTTGCTCAGAGAGGTGGTAGATGCCTCATCCCTGGAAACATTCAAGATCAGGTTGGACAGGGCTCTGAGCAATCACATCTAGTTGAAAATGTCCCTGCTCATTGCAGGAGGGTTGGAACTAGATGTTCCTTAAGGTCCTTTCCAACCCAAACTATTTTGATTCTATGACATACCTACATTGCCTTTCTTGCCCGAGACTTTTCATGGACTTAGCCAGTTGTGCCTATAAGGTCGGTGTTCAAGTTAAGGCTGAGTTTTCATCCGGAACAAGCACATTTAGGCCACCATAGGTGATTTTGATGTTTGGGAGTCTGAGATGTAACCTGTAGAATGACAAGCAATTTACCTCTTTCTAAGCCTCAGTACTTTAAAATGATGGTAACAGGAGTTCTTCACAGCAAGATTGTTAAAGCACATACCTTAAAGATAGGACAATGCTTAGATACTTCAATAATAAGACTTTAATATATACTTTTTTTTTAGATCTGCATGCTGTAATACATCAGCCAGTCTTTTCTAAACCTTCGTGTAATATTAAGGATATAGCTTTGCATTAATTTTTCCGGTTGCTGTCAGACGCATTATGGAAAGACTGAATTCCTCTTTATTTCAAAAGGTTTTTAGAATAGTAAAGGTCCTATTTCACACTGCTGGTGTTTCTAGAAGGAACATGAGGTTTGGGATACCTAGAAAGGCAGACGTAAGTTGGTATGCACACTTTCAGTACCCACTGCCTCTTCTGTCACTATGGAAAAGGATATGAAAAGATATTTCCCGGTACAGAAACTAAAACAGTACTTAAAAAAACTGGTCCCAGACCCAAAGTCTTTCCCCTTTGGAGTACCTTCCAGTAGCAATCACCTGGGTGACTGTGGAAAGATCCTGGGAGACGATCACTCCTCTGCAAGTCGATGCTGTGCTGCCATGGCGGGGCCAGGACTGCGAAGGGGAGCCCGGGTCAGCTGCCTCCCCCTGCACTGCTGCCTGCAGCGTTTGGGTGCATCCCTGGCCCCTGGTTCTGCCTTCAGTAGACATCAACAAAGTCTCCCTAACTACACTCTTTGCCCATTTCTCAGACAGGGAAAGTGATGGCGGGGGGGGAGCTAAACATCATAAGCTTACACACATTGTAATCATTGCAGTCTTATGATTTCTCAGAGCTTTGTGAAAATGTCATCTGGTACCTCCTGCACAATAGGTTTTATGTCCTGTTGACATCCATGGCATTTCTAAAACAATGCCATTGTATTATTTAAATTCCAGGTTAGAGGGAGGACAGGGATTGACAGCAGTTCAGCCTCTCATGACGGGGAAGATGTATCAGCACAGGCTAAGGTGGGGTAACAGCCTCCAGAATACAGCACAGGCAATCCATTTCTGGATTCTTTCTAAAGGTTCAGCGCAGGGTGCTTTTGCAAGATCAGTTCCCTAGGGCAAAGTTTGTGACAGTGGGTCACCTTCATGTCTCCAACACCTTAGGCTCAAGCAGTGATGGTTTTCAGTTGCCCTGTGGCTCTATCACATTGCTTTAGCAGAATTAAAACGGGTGCAGCACAGAGTGGTCACTAGGAAATAATCAGCTGGGAATGAGTTCTCATGTGGAGTAGGACCAGGATATACATTTCCCACCCCTATGTAAGTGAAGACAGGGCACCACCAGAGAAATGCTGTGCCCTGGCTGATCACAGGCACCAGAGCAATCCTGTGGTGCCACGAGCATGAACGACAACAGCTCGAGCAGAGCTAAAGATGATAGCAGGGTAGACCAGGCAGCAGCCACGCTGATGATACGAAGGTGAGCACAAGTAGTCTTCTGCACAAATGGGACAGACACTCAGCATCCTACAGCCAGAACAGGAATATGCACACTCTGACATCTCTCGGGATATAAATAATCCTAATTAGGTAACTCCTGCATTGATAGACTGGAGGCTGCCAGTCCTTAAGTGGTGTGATATGTGTGCTTGTGCTGTTCAGCTCTGAGTCACCAGTGCTGGGCAGTGCCCACGGGGGACAAGGGAGGACAGCAGTACTTCGCTTCTGCTACTGTCTTAACTTTTTGTTCAAAAGTCAGAAATCAGGCTCTTAAAGTAACAAACCTAAAAAAACTCCAGGTTTTTTAGCAATGTTGTATTCTTTTCTGTCAGGCCTTTTAGTTTCTCTGTACTTTAGTCACATTTCAAACCTTTCTCTGCAATAATGAGGCATGGAAAGGGCATTTATTCAGGTAGGTTTGCTCTTTTATTGGTTAGTTTTTGGTTTTAAAAAGAGAGAGTAGTACAGAATCAAACTATTCAAGTTAGGGTTTAGTCAAAAACATGGAACAGTTTAAAGTGAGAAATACAATGAACAGATTTTCACAGTCACCTTCACTGTGACACTCAGAAAGGAGGGCAGTTGGAGTGCAGCTGTGGTCACCCTGCAGTTTCCAGGTATGGCTGATGGGCCACTTTTGGCCATACCTTGTCAGCACTGCCCTTCACCTCCACATTAAAGTCCTTCCAAACATTGTTACAGGAGTGCAGAAGGGGCCAACAGTAAATGAGCTGATGTGGAACCAGGGAAGAAATTAGCAATGGATATGCAAGGACACCAAACTTTCTGCAACAGCCACACTGGCAGAAAACACACACAGATTTAAGCAAGCCATATACCTGTTTTTTTCCTTTCTCCTTTCATATATCAACAGTTTACTTCTTTTCAATTTATTTCCCTTGTTTTTTTCCCCTACTCTTAATTTTTTACCATTTCACTGTCAAAAATAGATTAATTTGAGAGTGATTTTACTTTATACAACAGTATTAAGGACAGCAATTTCTTTTCATTGCCTCTTTTTTCCCCTCCTCCCCCTCAAAATTTGTTTTAATGACTTGTCCTAATTAAGTTTGAACAAATTCTTTAGTATGTTCCCAGATTTTCTGTGGTGTGATCACTTAACCTGCAAATTATAATTGCAGGTTTGGTATCCATGCAGACTGATTATTATAACTGGCACCTGCTACCCCCCTTTTAGTTTTCATTATAGATTTACACTCAAAGAAGGTAAGACAGCTCCATTTTAGGAATAAACAGGATACACTGTCCTAGGAAAAAACATGTTTGTCTTCCAAATGCATACTGCTTTCATATATTGTCTTTAACTTTTATAAAAAGCATTTGCTGTGTGATATCTGGGTAAGTGTGGTAAGAATTAGACTACAGTTTGAAATAAAACCAATACTTCTGTGCATATTAGAAATCGACCAAAAATCAAACCAAAGTTTGTGGGGCCAAAATGAGTCATTCTAGTTGAAAGTGTGACCAAAGGTATTTTCAAGAGGCAGCTCTGCTTCACCATTGCATTACTAAATCTAGTCCTCTTCACTGAAAAGATGAGTGATGCATGGTACAGGCCTCCTTGCAGTAACTTAACTTCCTTGCAGCATTCCATATAACAAATAGAGCTGTTTGATACCTGAGCTAATGATTTCATAGGAATGCCCTGCAATGCAGATAAAATTCAAAAACAACCGATCTGAGTTTGCTCTAGAAAGGAAAGAATGAGCAGAAAAGTGAAAGAAGGCTCTAGAACAGTCAAAATAGGCTCCAAAAGCCTGTGGATTGTGTTTAGGAAAGTGCATAAATCCTGGATATGTATGCAAGCTTCTTGCCCCTGCAAGGCTGTATAACAAACACCGTTACAAACTGCCACTTCCTTTTCAGAAAAGCCGTGCTTCTGTAAAAAGTTCCAGACGTGAAAAGTAAATCTAGTAATCTTCACAGAAGCTGGTTAAAGTTTTAATTGGTGAGCATTTAAGATTTTTTTTTCTTTCATTCACTCTGAACTCAGGTAAAAGGGTAGAAGAAAAGTTACTGAATTAGAAAATTATTTTAGGATGTGATATTTTTTAATTAGCAGCACATCACTGAAGCTGGGTAAAAATAGAACCATATTTTCATCTGCTATAAATGGCAGAAGTTAATACAAATTGACACTGCTCTATTGCCACTTAATAGTCTGTATAACCAAGACATGAGGAAGTAAGTTACAACATTTTTTATTTTTGTCTTTGATTGCTTGTAGTATCTTTTATGCATTTAATATTTCATTCCCAATAGCACACAGAAACCAGCTTAAAAGTTTTAAAAGGTTACTGACTTAGTGTCTGTACCTACAGTCAGTCCTTTATTGACCTAAATCAATAGTCAGTAGATGTTTTGCTCTGATTTAACTCTGAACTCTTTTCTTTATTGGACCTAGCCTGGCAATTTTGTTCTGCATTCTTATTCCTGGGAGTATGTCTGTATTTTATATTTCTCTCTGTATTCACTCTTATGAAGCACAGACTTGCGAATGCAATAGAGAGTTGCAAAGGCCTCCTACAGCCCTCACCAACACTTTTCCTGCAGCAGGACTCACTTAATTCTGCACGGGCTTGATTCACATGGGGCTTTTCCTCCATACTGCTATTGAGAAAGGCAGTTAATCCTACTGGTGAAATAGTTCTTGGTACCAGCACTAGCTCTGCCCTACGGCTAGTTTCTGTAGTGTATTCCCAGGCTAGTATAGCTTTCTCAGTGCAGTCACAACAGGGAAATTCTGCAACCCATCCAGCAGAGTCCAGAAAAACAGTACTATTTTCTCCCTTCCACATCTCCTTTTCTCTCCAGCTATTCTATTCCCTTCCTAGGGAGCTTTCAAGGAAACTTCTTTAACTGTTTTCCCTTCCATCCCCTTCCTGGTTTGCTAATTCCTCCTTGCTGTTGCCCTGATGAGTGCCAGCTATCACACTATTCTCTCTCCTTCTGCCTCTCTTTCACCCAGTTTTGTTTATAAGCTATGTGGGATATGGAAGTCTCCTGTTCAGAGTTTGCACAATGTATTGCACTTGTGATTGCTGGTGATTGTTGCAAGGCTCTTGTTTATAATGCACGCAGTCATCCCAAGCTATCTGAAAGCTCAGAAGTTCCCTATTTTATTGCATATTCACAAACTTTCAGATAGAAAGCATCTCTGACTGTTGTTGTAACCATGACTTCACACCACGGAAATAACAAATCACCCCAATGGAGCAAACTGTTTCCACTGGTGATTATGCTATTTTAAAAGGATAGAGACCCTGTTGCATCATAGAATATGTCTAGATTGTCTAGAATAACTTAAAACTGTAATAGTATAGCCGCTGCCAAGACTTTCACAATGGGTAATGTGCTAAAATAATAAAAATCAGAGTTGTTACCTAAGGAGCAGTCAGGTCCAAAAAACAGAAAACCTTAATCGATGCTGAGGAGGGGGCTTTCCCACAACCACTGACACAGAGCGGGAAGTTCCTTTTGTAACCCAGGGAGGGCCATTGCTGGGACCAGATGAAAGGCAAGTGATGGCAGCCTGGAGAGGGCTAGGAGGTCCCCATGAGTGAGCCACATGGCCGTACCCCCCCTTGTTGGAAATGGGTGGCTGCCCCAGTCCAGATGGGAGCATTCAGAACAGATCTACACCCTAAGAAGAACCATGTTATTTAAAATTAATTAAAATACAAATTAATTAAGCCAGACTTGTGCCAATAAATGATAAAAAATGGCCGAGAAAGGCCTGATTTCCACATGTCTACAACACAGTTTCCTTCAGAAAGAAGTAGGCTGCTAGGTCATGGAATTTGGTTTACTGATTGCATTGACACTGGCTTACTCAACTAATTAAAATCCTCATTAGTGATCTTAACTGAAAATCTTCAATTTTCAGGTCAGGCGTCTGCCTGCGTTCGTTTCTCTGATCCTGAGGTTAAAGCGCAGGGACTCAGCAGCAGAAAATAGCTCTTCCCAGCTACCTCACCCTCTTCAGGTATGTCCTTGATGAGAGGCTTGATCTCTTTGACTTTCTTTGCCATTTTACAAACGTGAAAGCAAGAACTTCCCACTTGTTAGACACACAGAAGCTAATTTCCTAGTATTTGAAAAATATGGTATCATAGAAAAAGGGATTAGTTTTATTTCTTCAACAACTGACATTAGTCTGAGCAGTTTGTGAGCATAAACAGGGTGACTGGGTAAGTACCCAGAAGACTTTGCGTTGTAATAGATTTTAAGCTATATACACAAAAGTGATAAAAGCACTCTAAAAACTCATGACTAAGGTACCTAGCAGTGTTATTGCTGTGTGCAGGAAATACAGACTTGCTTTATTAAAAAAGGAGAGTGCAGGACTTGCATGTGGAGATGTACAGGACTGTATATGAATACTGTTAGCAGTCAAATACTGAGTCATCAGATGCCTCTAAAGGACACTGATCAAATAAGTTTTCCTTGGCTTACTGTGTCTTTAAAGGTCTGAATACTCTTGTGTTCTTCGGATAATGTTAGCAATATTGTGTTTCCGCAGTGCAGTTCAGGATTTCTGCCTTTAAAGAGATTTTTCTGATCCACGTATATTAGATACAACTACTAAGATTCAGGAAGGTTGAAATAGATGAATCTCCATTAAATAAGATGAACATGCCTAGTTAAAACAGAAATGGTACATTAGAGTTTATGCCATCTACCTTCTCCCCATTCTTTTACGAACAAAGTTTAAACTGGATCTAAGAATATTCGATAAATTTGTTTCTGTAGTAAAAATCTTCCCGTCATCTTGTCACCAAGGATTTTTTGCAGCTTGTTTGACCCATATTTGAATATGTGTACTCCACAGTTGCAAATACAAAAAATAAAATAGTGAAGAAATCTTCCCTTCTTTTAAAATTACTATATGGCTATAGTATATGAAACCTCTTTAAAAACTGCTAATACTCCGTTTTCTAATTAATAATTATCATAAATTCTCCCTTTTAATAAAGGGAAAGTGAAACTGTAAATTACAGTTTTATAGTAAATAGCATTTTAGCTGTTGCTGTACCAGAGAAGAATTGTATAGTAGTATCAGCTAATAACAAAACATGTTTTTCTATTGTGTACTAAACATGGAAAAATCCCCTCTTTTCTAGATTACAAATCCAAATACTTTATAACCCTATACCGATCATCTGGAATTAAACCTTTTCTTTTCATATATCAGGTAGGATATAATCACCCAAACACATTCTAAATCATTATTTCAGAGCCCAAAGAGAATTATCAGTCAAGGAATGGATGGAAAAACTCCCTAAGTGAATATAATATGTGCTTTGTCACTAAGCTAAATGATGTATTAGAAAAACTATTTGCCAAAGAACAAGATGAAGTGTTTCTTCAGTCAAATATTTCTATTTCTTTATGTAATATTTCGGCAGTCCTGACAACATTCAATTTTAAAAGCTGTATGGTAGCATTAAAAATGCTTATATTCTGTTTTATTTTCCCTTGTGAGTACTTTTTACCCATAAATCCCAGATAAAAAACACCAGTACAGCTGCATCAATCAACCCAGGGTTGGTTGTCAAAGAGTTTGAGTCCCTGGCCGATGTAACCATAGCGGCCATTTCATGGTACCAGTGCAAGAGGAAGCCCCACCAGTGCAGCGGTGCTCTGGGGCCAGGGACTACTGCCAGCCACAGCTTGAGAGAGAAGCCATTCCTCCACTCTCAGCCAAACCCTCAGCACAAAGAGCCCCGCATCGCCCTTGGGAGGGCCATCTCAAAGCTTTTGGGCATGGTGGTGGCTGAGGGACGGTGCAATCTGAGACGGACAAACCACACGGGGCAGCTGCACATCCCGCACAACGAAATCGCTGGACCCACGTCCTCCTGAGCATGCTGAGGCAGGTGTGCTCAGGAGCACGTCCTGCACAGGATGAAACTACATAACACGGCAAATTCCACGTGATCTGGGACATCTTTTGAGGCTGGGATCTGGCCGCAGTCTGAGCAATCCCCCACAGCATAAGCCCAGGCCACAAGCTCAGTGTCCTGCCCAAGGGGAAGGAGAGCCCCTGCGAGAGCCTCTGCAGCTATAAGCTTGGAGACTGCTTGTTTCCAGAGACTTTGTCTTCCAAAGAGCACTAAGAATTAATCTCATGTCATATGCTGTATTAAAGATACATCATTATCTTTACAAATGGCTTTTCACAATGTGTCTCCATTTGGAAAGAATGGAAAGACCCTGGTAGAGCCAGATGGAAAATATAGAAAATACTGTGGTGAAATAAGACATAATTTTAAAACAAAACATTTCTGCTCAGTATTTTGAAATTAGACTGTAAAATACAGGTCACAAGAGCTTTTATTCTTCAACGAGTATTCCCTAAATACTGAGAACACCAGCACACTACAATACCATTATTAAATACCTCAGGCTTTTCCATGTTTCTCATGGTGTTATAGGATGGAAAAAAAAGGAAAGACATTTTGGAAACATACTGTCCCAACTGGAGATAAGAAAGTTCCACAGTATGAATTGATTTGCATTTGGCTGACTTCTGGTGAGAAGCAGAGTGACACAACTTCAAGGTCAGTAAGCACTAAGGATTAAGAACTGCTGCAACTCCCCATGCTACATTTTTTTTTATTATTACTTTATTGTCCCATGGAGAAGTTATATCTTTATCTTCTCAAAATTCATGGTCTGCCCAGATTTCATTCCTCCTTACCGTGCGAAGTTTTTAACCAACCAACCTTCAGAAAAAGTGCTGCCCAAACTTATCCCCAGACTGAAAGTTCCTGAGGTCAGTAGCCAGAGGCTGTCAAGATCCTTCTCTTAGATGTGACACAGAGACCAGTTTAACTAACATTTGCAAAATAATTACTACCTCTTTTCTCTTGTGTTCCACGAAAGAATATGACAGCTTTGTGGAAGCTCTCCCACAAAGCACTGTCATCCCCAAACCCCAAAAAATTACAAGTGCTCAACGTACCACTTCAGTAAATCTTCCAAAAATTAACACTAAATAATGTTGTTAATATTAATCAGTTTAATACTGATGTTACAAGCATCACAAAGGCAAACTACCCACTTGTACTATGTACTCGATGAAACTCTAAAGACTTCCTTCTTGTGGAGAAGTTGGTCATGTAAACACAGAATATACATCCAGAGATTCAGGGAACAAGTATTTGAGGAAAACTTTGGGCTGGAAGAGAAGACATCATGGAAGAGCTTTATGAGAAACCAAAGAGAACTGGATTACAAATAATTACCCAAATAGAAGAGGCATTTCTTGGAAAAGTCAAAGCACTATATACAGTTCTCTGGTTATTTAGACACAGATTTGCTTCCCTACAATGAACAGGACAGTGTGGGCTGTTCACTTAAACAGCATAGAGATTGTATTTCAGCATACCAAGAATGACCATCACCAGCAGAAGTGAAAAAGGCCAAGATGTAGATGAGGTTAACAAATGTTAATGATGCTCATACACTGATCATCACATTGGACTCCTAACTAAACAAAAAGATTTAGGGAGTAGGTTAAATGCAACACTATTAGCAAATCCTCCCACACAGAGTGATTCAATTGGTTGCATAAATGTCATTTTAACTATAGTGCAATCAACATACACGACACACGGTGACGCAGACTGTACAAAAGCTAATGTTGGCAACATTTATCCTTTTTTCTTGCCATAAGGGCCTGTTTTTTAAAAGGCAAGGACACATTCTTTTTGTTTGTATATATTAATAATATATTTTATCAGACTGACTGCCACAAATGGAAAAAGAAAACAAACTGTCAAATGTTCACAATGTTGAAATTGTGTAGTGGTAGCAGAGTATCAAGCTCTTACACATCATTCCCACTTGCAATTTCATGTACTGGAACTTACACACACGCAATCATTGAAAGATTTATTAGAAGACAATCTTGTTTTGAAATAGGGTTCTCCAGAACCACCCTTCTAATTACTCAGGCCCCAACCTCATTTAACCCGTTATGAGAAGCAAGCTGTCTGTGGCCCAAACTGAATGCATTTAGGCCCTTCCCAAGTACAAAAAGTAACCAACATCTGTCCACCACCAACACAATAAATATGCCTTAACACAGAACAATCAACTCCTATGTCTGTACTTCTGTGGACATAATACATTTCATCAAGTGCATCAAGTGCTTTCAGGGTAACCATGCAGGTGAAACTAAGCAACTACTGTGCACCAGAACTAACAAGCATACACAAGCTGTAAAGGACAGAAGTGCTCATTTATCAAGGAGGGAACATATCTTACAAAATAATTACTGCGTTTTGAATGTCTTAGGCCTAAGACTCAAGGAATACTACAACATTTTCCAAAGGAAAACTTGGGTGCTTTCACAAATCTGCTAGATATCAAAACCCATGAACTCAGACAGCACTTCTATGAGATTAAAATCTCCAACCACCACCCTAATGTCTCTTCTCCTCAGACTCCTCTTCCTCTCTGACTTCCTCCAACATCCTCGTTCCTTCAAAAACATCAGCTACTTTCTCTTTGAGATGGTCTGAGACACAACGAATGTAATAACTATAAGACAATGCTCTCAACTTGTACTTAGCTTTGAAGTCCAATGTTTCTATTTCAGACACGAAGAAGAACTCACATGCCCAAAAACTTGTCTAATTTTGCCAGTGATACAAGTTGGTCTAATAAAAGATACTGCTTCCACCAACAAAATCTGTCTCGATTATGTCTTTAGGCTGTCATGACAACAGCACCATCACCAATATTCTTCATGCAACACAGTCAATCAGCAGATATTTTTTGTCTTTCCATAAGTGATGCATAAAACCAAAATAAACCAGGCACTGTTGTCTGGTTTTTTGTTTTTGTTTTTGTTTTTGTTTTTTAAAAAAAAAAAAAAAAACACAAAAACAAAAAAAAACAGATGGCTCAGAGAGCAAAAAGAGCACTACAAATAGTACTCCAGTCAGCAAAGCTGTAATTCAGACAGAAAGTGTGTATGGGCAGTGAAGGGTTAGGGGTGGGGGAGATTGTGGTTTCAAAAGACACATACAAACACATGAATTAAAAAATTAAATACAGAACCAGAATAAGGTGAGAAGAGAGATATGTTCAACCAATGACATGTAAATGTCACATAAACTCATGAATTAAATCAGTATCATTTGTGGAAAACTTATTATAATGTTGAATTAAACTGAGTAGTATTCTTAATTGAAAAAAGAGAGTGTAAGATTGAATACTTTTGCTTCCAGGTTTCTTTTCACTTCTTGTAAAGGCTGACATCTGTCAGGAGTGTATTTTTGAGGATAAACAGAAGAGAAAATTCAGCTATAACAAGAGGAGGAGATAATTTGCCAAACACAGGGGAGAATACAAGCATAAAGTGAAAAAGGACATAAGCAATAAAAGGCTATCAAGAGAGGCAGCCTGTCAATAGTGTTTGAATAAGTACACACTGATGGAATGGAAAAGAGAGGAAATAAAAGAAATGGAAATATTTTGACTAGATGTCCATAAAGACAAAAAACTGGTGACTCTTAGAAACATTATGTAGATCAAAAGGACCTGGTGAAGGAGATGGAGGAGTATGACACATAGTTTGATCAGTGAGAGAGGAAGATGATTCCTGTGGCAACATTGTAACCTCCATCAAAGACATACATCAAAAAGAAACAGAAATAAAAGCTTTACTAATTATGCATCAGAAACATAACTTTAAGAAAGTTGATTTTTATTCACTGTTTTCACATAATTTCTGTTATGAAATGTTAAAACTGAATCTCAAGCTTCAGCAGGTGTTATAGACCTCAATTGTTTCTGGACCTGATAGATGTTTCACATATTCAGATTAGTTACTTTATTAAATGCCTGATCCGCTGAAGGTAAAGCAAACACTATCACTTCAAACTTCTTTCATTGATTAATGTATTGTTTTTAATGAGTAACAGAGACCTGTTTCACAAGTATCTATTTCCTTGAATAAGATGTCTATTTAAAGAGACGTGTGGGGTGATCTTCACACATATTTTCAGACATCCAGCTTGGATTCATCAGAGTTTTAGTCACACATTCATTCTTCAGCCTTCTTTAAAGAACAGTCATAACAACCAGACATCTGAATTCTAGCATAAATGTGTATCTGTACCAACCACCATCTTCAACCCAGTTGCAGTTGTATTCGATAGGGAAGAGAGAAGCAATTTCACAATGTTGTCAGTGTTATAAAAAGACGATTAGTTGAAAGGATCAAGAATGTCTGTTTCAGTGCTCCACTCCATAAAGACATGGAACTCAGAACAAATGTCTTCAGATGTGCATTACCTATTGTATTTGAAAGACTATTTTGTGTTCTCAAAGTATTGTGTTCCTCAGAGTATTTGAGACACCAGTCCTGAACTCCCCAGCACAGGGAGGGTGCGTGTCTTGAAAAAAGCATCGAATTGATCAGTGAGAACAGAGTATGAGCACAAAATTTTCTTTTCCTCTGCAAAATATTTCCCCTCAACTGCCCTCTAGGGGTTTCTTTTCTCTGTTTCAGGTACAGTAATCCTGTCCTTGATCATGCTCCTTCTCAC
Organism: Tyto alba; assembly: GCF_018691265.1. Classification (NCBI taxonomy): domain Eukaryota; kingdom Metazoa; phylum Chordata; class Aves; order Strigiformes; family Tytonidae; genus Tyto; species Tyto alba. Next base: position 28,006,669 of record NW_024881330.1, on the reverse strand, counting down.
ATATTACTTTGAACTGCTAGGAGCTCATTTTCTTTTCTCATTTATAATTCAAAGTTTTTATACACTCTACCACACCCATGCTTTCTAACTCCCTAGCTTTCCATTTACTTTTTTAAATTTACAGTTTTCCTGTTAAAAAAAAAAGCACATTAAAAACATACAGAATACCTCAGCCTTGACGTCATCAGTCTAATTCCTTTTGTTTCACCTCTCCAGTTTTCACACCACCTACAAGCAACAGCAATGCCTACCTCACTCTAAAACCATACACTGACTCTGATAAAACCTAAAATTTGTAGATTTGAATTTTTTAAAGTATTGTTGTTAATATAAAACTATGAACTTTAACCACAGCCTCACTTCATGAAGCCTCAGCAGCCTCTACGACTACTGAGCTTGAGTTTTATTTCCCCAGGGCATGGATAATCATAAAGAGAGGGCCTGCTGAAACCCTACTGTGTGTACAGTCATTCTTTCTGTGCATATTAGTAAGTCTTACACATCTCCACAAAGTACTGAGCTAACTACACCCATGGATTAATATAAACTGCTCAGCTTTTTCTCAGGAGGCTCAACAATTGCTAAAGATACTAGCATGATACAGAAAAATGTCTAATTTCCTAAAATAATGCTGCTATTTCTAGCTTTGTGGTCTATTTCTCTACTGATAAATCTTATGTGAATTTCATATTTAGGTAATATTGAAATTAATTCAATAAGACTGTTTTTGAATGATGTATTCCGTGAATATACATATCCTTAGGTCATTTACATATCACTCTTTTACTACATGATGCCACAACAAAGCACATACAAAACCATAGTCCACATGCGGTGTTCTCATATGTGTCTAAGCAAATAAAGGGCTCAGAGCAAAAAAAAAGCCCTTTAAGTGTCTCTGAAAATTCCATCCTAAATCTCTTCCCTTTTTAATTTTAAACAACTTTTGTGCTGCACATTTCTGAAACTTCCAAAGAAACTCAAGAAACCTCATCTCTTGAAACACCTTATGCTTCCCCGAGATCTGTAAAGTTAAAGCATGAAAAAAAAAAAAAAAAACAAAAAACAAACTGTATTGCCATGGAAATACATCCAAAAAAGCTTTGCTAAAGCAGACTCCTGCTTTAAACCTCTAAGGACTTTGTTTCAGTTTAGGCGTCCCTAGGTAGCCCTTAGTGGTGTCCCCAAGTAGCCTGTGCTGGACAATACTACCACAGGCCTCAGAAGGACCTCTGCTGGCCTAAGGAATCCAACGTCAAATCAGACAGGTAGAAATTATGATTTTATTTCAGCACCTTTAAGAATGCAGAATGGCCAGAGCCGTTTTCTGGAGATATGAAAAAAAAATAATGACATTTAGCCAATTCATTGGACAGTCTGTGGAGAGTAGATATGGTCTCTGGAAAACTCAAAAGGGTTTTTTTCTTAAGAATTTCTGTTGGTTTTCTTATGTTTTTCATTCTCTGTTCATGTAATCATATTCATGAATTACTTGGATAGCAGTTTTCCTTCTCAAGAAGGGTCAACTGAGTTTATTTGTAATCTGAAATATGTCCACTTAGCAACCAAGCTTAAAAAATGCTGTATTAAAATTCCAAAGTCTTGTCTTCAAAATGACTTCTGGAATTCAGGAATTGTATCAGCTTATTACAGTAACTGAAAGTCTGATTGCAAATGTATGATGTCAATTTAAAACTATTTTGGTAAATTTTGTATTCAAATTCAGACAATTTTTAACAAAGATTTCATTATAGGTGCTCTCAAAAAAAGAAAAAGAAGAAAACAAAATATCAGTATTTTTGCTTTTTAGTATTTCAAAGTTATGTTCTTAATCCTGACCATCCACAAGTTGAAGTCTTGTAATTTAATATCTACAGAAATAAAATTAAAATCTTAATAGTTCTGCCAATATAATAAACTTTTTACTGTGTAACATTTATTTTTATGATCATTTAAATCTTTAAACTGTGACATACAATCTAATTAGTTCAGGTCAGGCAACATAACAAAATTTAGCACTCCTTTATTATCTATAATCTGTTTATGTATGAGCTCTTTCTTGATTGACATAAAGAAATTAATGTACAAGAGAATTTCTCCTTGCTCATTGAAATGCACATCTGTAATAAGACTACTGTGCTGCTCTTAGGTAACTGAGCCACAATAATGAATTCCTCCTGTTTTCACCAAAAAAACAGATTAAGGCTTTTGGGTTTTTTTTGCAGGTAGTGTCTGTTCAAACAGTCACATCATAACCTCGCACCTGATGAAAGGAACATTAAACCGGTTCCAAGATTTGCAGTGGAAACCTGCAAATACAACAAAAAAAGTGGCCTCAAAATTCAGCATTTTCTGTTCTAAAATGAATTATTACTAATAGTTGCAGAAGAGACTTGTAAGTTACACATTTTCTACCTCCATTTTAATGAATCTGTTGGTATGAAAAGGAGTCTTACATAAATAAGACTTGTGGACTGAAATCTGAAAACACTTGTACCAACAGCAGATTTCAGTATTGACATTTGCACAGTTGCTATCTCATTTCTGTTTCTGACCATGAGCAGATTGTGCAATGATGCATTCACCAATTAGATTATATTTCTTATTTAAAATATAACTTATGATTAGACTCTGTTGATGGGTACAGGCAGTTCATCGTTATCTTGATCCTAGCTGGCTGTGTGTAACTTTTTAATTAAAGGACCGTTGTGCTTCTGCTAATAATGTCTTCTGGAGAGCTGTGCTCAGGCACAGCATTTCATTTATACAGCTGTCCTGCTTTCAGACCAGAGCAGAATTAAAATCTGGCCACCATGGACTATGAGCAGAGCAAACACACACCAGTTTCCACCCACCTATCTGGATATACCATTTTGTTTTTCTACAGTGACAGGAGATGCCTGACTTTTTTATCCCAGGTATTTGGCAAAGCATTAAAATCGAGAATCAGTAAAGTAATATTGTAGTAACTTTAATAAGGATATCTTTTGCAAGCATAATAAAAAGTAAGACTCAGAGGCTGATAAGGCTGATAAGACTGAGGATCCTTACAAAAGATGTAACTGCTTAGACCACCAAATCTGATATGGACACAGTTTTTAAAACATCCTTCCGTTTTACACAAATAAATGAAGTTTTGGCAATGTTGATCACTTGATCTGTCTAGCCATGGTGATTTTTATCCCCTTAAGCACAAACTTTGTATCATGTACACTTGTCGTGACTGAATTAAACAGAGTAAGTTATATCCTAGTGGTAGTTAGTTTTGTTATAAAGCTATAATTTACCACTGAGCTGCACTTGCATGTCATATTTTTCCCATTGCCCTCTGCTCCAATTTCATAGCTCTTCTCAGCAGATGGTGTTTCTAGAAAACAACCAGATTCCAACTGTTTCTACTAAAAGGTCTGGATTCAAGGAAAAAAAGCATTTACTAAACACCAGTTACTACCAACTGCAGATTTGATAATTTGAGCTGAACTCAGATGACTTGAGTGAAATAAGAAATTGATTTATGGGCAAGAAAGACTTCTCACAAGTCCCTGCTTCCCAGCTGACCAGTTAGCAATTGAAGTAGGGTCAGTGGTTTGGTTTGTTTCTTTGGAGGAGGGAGAGGGAAAGAAAAGGAGAAGGAATGATAGTAGATTTTAGCATAAGCCTCTAAAAAGAAAACAGAGATTTAACATATAGAGGACTAGTAATTGGAGAAAAGCATGCTACTATTTGTTTGTAAATTACTACAGACAATACATAATATGAATCTAGGTTTAATAACAATGACTATGCACTGAAAACAAAGGTATGCCAACACCAGGGAACTGAAGGACTTACATGTGAATAGAGTACACAAAACACAGATGAGGATGTTCCTTCTGTACTAGGACCTCCACTACAAATAAGATGTTTCAGAATGTCCTGAGAAACTTGAAATAAAAAAAAGTCTCTTGAGGTTAAAAATTATCTATCAATTTTGCACTGTGTGTTTTTTTGCTAAAGAAACTAATGGAGCCTTTAATCAGCAAGAATGGGAAGTGTTAAAATCCAATATTGAAAACACTCCTTTTATTGCCAATTTGAACAGTATGTATTACTTTACTTTTTTTCTATCTGGGCTAAACACCTTTCTGCTTAACAGGTGAATAAATGGTACTTGTGGACCAGTGAGTTGAAAAGCCCTGTGATCATAAGGCTATGAGATTTTCCAGTTATCTGAGTCACATTAATAACAGCTCAGCTAATTAGCAATTTCAAAAGGATCAACCCACTAACAAATTAAAAGAAGTATCTGTATACAAAGAGAGATTGTTCGATTTGGCTCTAGTCTTGATGGTAATAAATAAAAGCATCTATTGTGTGAAAGCAGGGAAACGTCTCATCTGTAGTGATAGGGATTCATTTCAGAATGACACAGTCGCAGTTTCTATTTTCTCAGTGTTCTGTGGGATATGTTTTGGTTTCTGCTTATTGAGAGTGAAATTTAAGGTCAGAGGCTAAATGATGTCAAAATGCCTTCCAATCATTTGATGTGACAAGGCAGCTGAGCTGTTCAGGATGTGTCCCAAACACTATGAATAAGTGGCATTTAAGGAAATACTGTTGGTGGACTTACTGTTTGTCTGCAGCTTATTTTCCAAAAGTAAAGTGACCAACAACGACATCTATGAAAATATTGCTCTACCCCTCTAAAAGTATAAAAGCTGTTCTTCTAACACAAAGAGATTGCCGCAGAAAAAGTGAATCTAGAGGTACTGGCTGGATGCCACATCGCCCCAAGCACTGTGGTGTCTTTCATGGATGCTATGAAACATTTCAGTTTGCCTTGGATTAGGACACTGGCAGTACAGAGCATGTGATCCCAGCCTCAGCAAAGCATTCTTTCTCTTTGGGATACAGCTATGGAGTGATTTTTCCTAGGAGATTAGATGAATCTTGCCTGGGCATCTGCAATACTTTTTTCTCTCACATAATGGAAAGCTTTTAATCAGAAATGCAACACCAGCTAGTAACAGGAGCCCTCCTAGTTTTCTCAAATCAAAAAGAAAGAAATCAAACCAAATAAAAAACTCCAAAGACCTTAAACTAGTTCCCTAAATATGCAGCAGAGAATTTGTATAACTTGTAGAAAAGAAGAGCCACACGTTTCAAAAAGAGATTGTTACCACATATTCAAAAATTATTCTAAAGGCAACCATGCAAGCTACTTGCTGGCATAATGTTATCGTTGTGTCACAACTGAAAGCTTGATAAAATAACTTCAGAACTGCTAGTCTGAAGATAACAGGAGTACTATGAGCACAGCACTCTGACTTCCAGGGGGCTGGTATCAGGCACTGTGGAAATAACAGACAGCCAAAGCCACAGGGCCTTAGTCTGTAAGCGATGCCGAGAAATTATGAAGTCAGTAGATTTTGTAAGTGAATGCCAGAACAATATACATAGACTACAGCTCAGCAATTTCCAAGAGGAAGATTATGGAAATACATTGCTTTTCCCATATTAAAAGCTATGGTGATCTTTCATTCAAAAAGCTCTGTCATTATTTGCCAAAGCCTGTTATGAGACCTTTCTGTAGTTGTTTTACACTGAGTGCAACAACCCATTGCTGCCATCAGTAACGCCACAGTAGAAAAGGCGAAATTTTGGTTGGTGGATCTCCAAGGACTGATTTTAAATTTCCCAGGAAGAGTCTAATGAAAGACTCCTGTAAGTTTTCATTGTAGTTGAAATGATCTGCACAGTTATATTCTGCTAAGATAAAGGCAGACTTTCCTAATGTGATGATGTTTTGTTGTTCTCAGTTGCAATATTTCTAAACAGTATGTTAGATAAATCACAGTGAATAAAAGCAAATAAAGGAAATGTATTAGCACAGACAACAGGGAAGAAGTCCTGTAGGAAAAAGTAAGAGTTCAATAGAAGTGACCTGAACACAGATGTTCATATGTTCTAGGGGAAGAAAGGTTGGAGAAAGGGATTGGAGAAATAAAAAGTTTTAAAGCAGAGAAGAGGAAGGTATATCTGACATCTAAAATTAAAACAGTGCCATACACATATTCAAGTGTTTAAACCAAAGTTACAAACAGCCGAGGCAGAGTGGAAACTATTTTTTCTAAAGAACATAGCTTAAGAGTAAAAATAAATTAGACCAGATAAAGCAACTTTTGAAAAATAAAAATACAAGTACCATATAGTCATATAATACCACACAATCAAGGAACAAAATGCAACCCAAAAATCTGCTTTTCATATTAAGAATTATCAAAATGAATAATTTTAATTTTAACTAGTCATCCAAATTCAGGGAAAAAAAAAATCACAAAGATTAAATTCAAAACAAATAAAGAGATGCTCTTCTCCTGTCTGTGATTTATTTTACACCAGCTTTTAAATGTAGAATTTACAAGCATGAGCAGGTCAGGGACCCAAAATGACTATGAGTGCAAATAAACAGACTCTACACTATTAACATCACAATTTGCTAAAAATCTTTTGCTTATTTACCAATGTCTTTGCTCCCCAAACGAGCTGCATAATGCAACACTTGATAGGAAAGATGATGTTTTTCATTAAACCAGCTGATACAGCTGTGGCAAGCAAACCTGACTGACTCCAGCTCCATTGATGAAGGCTGCACCTAACTGGGCTCTGCAGGCAGCAGCTGGAAATCATTCCTGATTCCAGCTTCAGGTGTGTTTTATGAGCTGCAGAGAGTCTTGTACCTTCCTTACTTTGCCAGGTCAGTGCAAAATGAGCAAGGCTAAGTTCTCTCTCAGAGACCCTGGAGTTTCAGAAAATTTGAAACAATCTCTTCAGTTTCATCTGAACGTGTGAAAGCAAAATTGCAATGTATATAACCTGCAGTTTTCCAAAGATAAGGTCACCGATGTTGATTACAACAACGTGTGTCTGCCATTCCGCAGTGTGGGTGCATCAGGGGTATGTATTCAGATCCTGCATTCCCAAGTAGCTCTGTTTTATGTGTACTGAAATGCAAAATGCTTGCAATTGTTTGCTGTAATATGCAAAGGCCTGTTGGCTGGCATGTAGAACAGTTAAGCCTTTATTGTTACTAGACTTAACATTTTCAGCAAGGTTGAATAAAGCTATTATCAGTGAGACTTTCATCTGTTGTTTCAGTCATATAGCATGGGGCTTTTTAAGCAAAGCAGAGACCTGTGCCTATTACTGAGGCTGAGCCCAAAACAACGTTGTACCAGAAACACTAAGCCACTTAAGAACATGCAAAATTAAGAGCCTTGTCTGCTTCTGTGCCAATTGTTCTCAGTAACTTGTCCCAACAGATTTTCGTGCAATCCCACTGAGGAGCTAGATTACTTTATTTCCATCATGCCTTCATCCAAAAATATTACTTGAAAATGCAAATCAGTACATCTGGTCACCAACAAACTGTATTTGACTACTGAGATAAAAACAGTCTGGGGGATATAACAGCATCTGCTTTTATCTGGTACTGTATTCTGTTTATTCATTTAAAATATAAATATGTCTTTGCATTGTAGTATTCCCCTGATTACAATACAGATTTAGGTATAGCAGTACCAGATGCTGTAGAAACAAAGAAGACTACATGAGTTCTCCCTCAAAGTCTGTACAATTCAGTACTCGAGTGACAAAACAAAGGACAGAGTGATGAAGATCATCCAGTAAGCACTAGAAAAATACAATGTTTGTCATAAGCATTTTTAAAGCATTATTATTAAATATCCATTAGATATTATTTCCCTGCTTTCTCCATCAAACTAATTCCTATTGTTTTCTTTCAGACATAGCTGCTGAAGTGAAGCAAGTCTTACTGTTGGGAGCAGGTAATACTTCATGGTATGTTTTGATGATCTTGATTTTCTTATCTAATTTCACCATCACTGTGTTACTCGTGCAGATTTAATGCAAAAATCAGATAGCTCATTCAGGGTTTCTTATCTCTCTTCCACTTCTTCCAAAGTTGTTTGCACTTCCACAGTTGAAGACTACCTAAAGCCATAAAAACCACACCAAAAACACAGGTTCCAGTCCCTAGCCACAAGTAGGAGGTGGCAAAATGTTTAACTTTACAGACTGATGAAAAAAATCAAGATTTTCAGTGGTGAAACTGCTAATTTTGACAGACTGGAATGCTTTTCAATGAATTAATGTCCCTATATAATACTGATCTTAAAGTTTCTAATGAGCAGCTTTTTCCAGGCTTTCTTTTTGGAATTTATCACAGTTCCTGCAGGCAGTCTGTGTTGTGGTCAATCTTCTATTTAAAAAACATGTGAACTTCGCAAATATTTCCTACTATTCTATTTTTCCTTTGTCTTATGGGTTGTCTAGTTTAGCTGCATTTGCCACTACTCACCTTTGATATTAAATGTCCTTTGGTAAAAGAACATATGATAACAATATTGGGTCAAGTAATTTGCTTGGTTTTAACAGGCTATATGATGCTTCTTTGAAATGCAAAGACTTTAATTCAGATTAAAAAAAAAAAAAATATCTATACCAAAACACATCAGATGCTCGTAACTTAAAAAAATACGTAGGACTCCTCTTTTAGAAACTGTGATGGAAAATTTTACTATATAAATCTAACGAGGGAACCTGATAATACTTGGATCCAAATTTTGGTTTAAATTATAGCTCCTAAGGAACAAAACTGCATGAAACGAATTGTGGTCCTTAGCATTTCACAAAAACGTCTGCATTTACTCTCAAAATGTGTCCTTGAAGTTGTAATACATTCTGCATTTTCTCTAACATGAGGAAAAGAGGAACAACTATATTGGAATCCACTAAATACAGCACATCTTATGAAAACTGCCATTGCATTTACATCAATGAGAGAGGAATAATCACTCATTCACAAAAATAATCCTTTAGCCCATGTACAAGGAAATCAAACACAGAGAGACTTTAAAAAAAGAACAAAAGATAAACTGCATGTCAGTGGATTGTGGAATAATCCATTTATTCTCAGATAGGAAAACATATAGTCAGTATTTATTTATTTATGTCTCTTTAGCTACATGTTTTCTCAAACTGATCCTTAAAAATGACCATCTAGTGCACTACATACTTTCTTTAGAAAAACAAACAAGCTATGAGTACAGTTATTACTGGCAAATGTTTCCAAAAATGTTTCCAGGTCACCACCCAAGTCAAATCTCATTCTATCCTCAAACACATGGAAAACCAAGGGCAAGCTGCAGACCATTCCTGTGGTCTGAAAAACAAGACAGGACACAAAACAAAAGACTGAGTTATAAAAGAGTGAGGAAAGTTATAATTAGGCAGACTTACAAGAGGCTTGATAATTTATTTGGTACAGAACAGAAAATCTTGTTGTTGTTTCTAAAGCTTTCTGCAATACTTGTTAATTGGCTGGTTTGCTTTTTGGACTGGATTTTGTAATTTTTTTAGGACACCTATGTGTAGTTAAGGCACACACACATACACATAGACAATGTGAACTCTCTTTTGGTTCCCTCTTCTGTAACCTGTAGCCTCTGCTTTCCACCCACTTATCCCATTATGGACGGGTCACACCTCTTATTTCACTATTTAAATTCCAAGATCCTTGCAGTCTTATGCCTTTCACAGACAGTAACAAACAGTTGACAGATGTGAAAAAATACTGTGACTTAAAATAATAACACTCATTCATATACAACTGTAAAATGTGGTAGAAGTGTTGCTATGGAGGTGCAGCTATAACTGAATTGTCAGTGAGCACTGTGCTCTTAAAATTTAGACATCTAACACTTAAAGGGATAAAACCTTTTGTATGGCTTTTCTTTGGGTTTCCTTTGGTGCCTAATGGAAGGAAAGTCAGAAGGTTTGAAATAAGCATATGGTAGGTGTTGGGTACTGTAAAAAGTGACTTCCCTTAATTTTCAGCAATTGCATCTCCCATTCTGTGACAAAGCTGCAAATCACTGGCGATAGAGCAAAAAAAACCCCTACGTTTGTCACTTTTAATTATTATTGGTCAGCTTTAGGCAATTAGTGTCAGAATAAAAACAGAGACTATAATTTTGATCGTCTTGCAACAGAACCAAAAAAGCACTGACAGTCTCAACTACACTAAAAGTGAGATTGACTGCTATGTAAGTGGTTACAAAGAGTAGTGAGATGCCAAATGGGCAGTAACTGTACTTTTCACCAAAATACTTTGATAATCTAGTCTTTTTTTGGTTTTTATCCTCACTTACTGAATTTGGTTTACAGCACACACTGAAAGGCCTAATCAGAAACAAGGCAGGACAGCAGTGTTCAGCCAAACGCACAAGCACGCATCGGTCTCCTAAGAATGTAATCAAAAATCAATAGGATTATCAAAAATAATAGGAAAAATGAGAAAGATAAACCAGCAGTGATTCTAAGTCCCTACAATTAATTACATTGCCCGGTTCAATGACTGAAAGCTTTTATTTTCTTTTTTAATTAAATGCCTTTAGGAGTTATTCCTGAATGCTCCATCTTTCACTACTCGATACCCTTGTTTTGATGCTTCTCTCCCACTCTCTCCTTCGCTTCCCACTTGGGCAACACAAACAAAAGTGTGATTCAAAGAAATGTGTGAAGCAGCAAAAGCAGTAGGATGCTTATGACAGCTGGATTTTGAATAGATTAAAGGAGGGAGGAATGCAGAAGCCACATTAAAAAAAAAAAAAAAAAAAAAAAAGTAGGTTGGAGTACAATACGCTGCAACCTATTGTAACTGGAGAATTTCAGCTGTTTCAACCCCTGGGGTTTCGTCCTTGTTTTGAAAACTATTGTTATCATTCTTTATATTATTCTTCAAATCCCTGTGCCTTCATATATGCCAGACTTGATCAGTTTACTTCGCCCTTTTCAACCATCCATGCGAGTACACATCTTCCCTGTGGATTTGTCATTATCCCCAAGAGATGCAACCTTTCATAACAGGCAGGTTCAGGCATGACTGGGACCAATCTGTGTTTCATAGCAGAAGAACTAAGAAACATTAAATTCATCATGAATTCAATTGCAGTTTTGACATCTTTAGAACTATATTACCCTCTTTCCAACATGTCCTGTGACAAGCCTCAGTCCTCTCTCTATACAGCGTGCACCACTGACTGTGAGAAGGCAGCATGAATTATGCACTAGATATGGTCAGAAACAAGCTGTACCTTCTTACATTTATATAGCAATGCTGTTTGCATCACAGCATTATATCTAAAAGAAATCAAAGCAACACAGTAGAGCTAGCTTCAAGTACTTAAGAAATTATGAATCAGACCTACAAAATACATGGAGTTGAAATTAATTATATTTAAGGAGTTACTTTTGACAAAGTTTTTATGTAATCAAAAGTATGATTGAGACACATTTTCCATATTTTTGGGGGACAGAGGATTAGATGCAGCCTATAAAATAATTTGACTCCAGGAGCTGGATTTTGGTAAAATAATGAGCACAGAGAAAGATCTGGCAGTACTGGGGAGAAAAAAGTTCTACTCTTTTAAAAAATACTTATTTATAAATAAAACCACATGTCCTAAAGTCTTTACATAGGAAAAATTCTGAGGTAATAGGAAGGCTTTCCTAATTCAAAATTGCAGAATTGCTTTCCCCAAAGTAAATGTGCATATGGATAGTTATATATGATATAAAGTAGCATTATTAGTTGTTAATATTATCAGTAAGTTTAGATGGAATTACTTACAGAATAAGACATTTTAAATAAATGAGGTAAGAACTATTAGTTGTATGTGGAGGCTATCTTTACAGGAATTTTGCCACAGGCTTGAAGTATGCTTTGATGTTGCTCAGGATGGGTACTGAGCTCCATCCATCCCAGTGACTTCACAGACTGGCATAAAGACACTACCCCAGCAGAGCGCTCCAGTTGGTTCAGTGAGGGCAGTTGACAATACTGAGGGTTAAGTCTACTAAGTATTTTGGTTTTTCATGGACTATTTAGTTTTCACAGAACAGCCATTCAATACCATGTTGCACTTGGAACAAAGTAAAACATACTGTGCAGAAATACAGAGATGAAGAGTTATCTATCAAATGAGGATCAAATATATATGTTCTCTATAATACCTATTTGAAGAACACTACTGCAAACTTACCAGTGGGATACAGTAGCAAGGGGCCTGCTTCACCATACTTCAGTGGCCTAGAAGCATGGTAGCATGGATTGAAATTTTGGCGTAGCTATAAGCATGTTGTAAAGATTGTTTGATAGCAAGTTGATTAAAAGGAAGTCACCAGTCCAAGTTCCAAATAGCAGGAATCCACAACCACTTCCACTCTGCTCTGTTGTTTTTGAATCTGCTCTGGCACTGCAGCATTTTGCATTTCAGATCAGACACAGAATGATTTTTAATAATTCATGTCTCTGTGCAGAATGTTTTGTCATTGCTATTCTTCCTTAACATAATACAAGAATAACCTAGAATTGGAAGAGGATGTTCATCTATGTATGTACGCACTAGCATGCCTCTGATTTTTTACTTGCAAACAGTAACTATCTTTTGCTTACTACCAAAGGCAACTAAGTTACAGCTACATCTAGGAAAGATTCAGAGTTGTCTGATTGCCTACCAGAAACAGTGTGTTTGTGTTAGAATAATCCATATATCAAACATTTTCTATTAATTCTTTTTTAACCAACTAGGCCTAGTTTTATGTTAGAACTCTTAAAAACATAAATGAAATATATCTAGGGAAAGTAACTTGCATAAAAATAGGGAAAAAAAAAAAAAGGTGATATTTAGAAGAACAAAGAGAGATTCGCATGAAATGATAATTTATTATATTTTAGGTTTACAGCATACAGTCAGTTCTGGTCATACATATAAAATAGAGATGTAACATTATGCAAGAAACTGACACTGTCTTTTCACAGAGCAATTTAAAGTAATTTTAATATAGTTTCCAAGTGTATTTTCCATAAATGCTAGTTCTTTTTATACAGGCAGATAGTGCTAACAGCTCTTTCAAAGGTCATGCTAGAGAATTTCAGAACTGCAAAAGGAGACAGAACTTCCAGACTAATTATGTTTCCAAAAATACCATTTGCATATTTTACCTATCGTGTATTTACTATTATAATTAGAGAGATGGTAACAATTTTGCTCAGAAAGAGAAAATTCTCTACATAAAACCTCACATTCATTAAAGGCTGTAGCTAGTTAAGTGTATGCACCATTAAAGACACATCAGAACACAATCTTTACTTCCCTGGACACTTACTCTTAGTTGTATTACTTTACCGTGGGTAATTTGGACACTAACACTAGAGCAGTTCACAGATCCAAAGTTAAATACAAACTGTACAAAAGATTCTCATGTTCTACTACTGAAACAGTTGCCTCAGGGGTTAAATTAATTAAGTTTGCGGAGCAGGTCTAGTACATGCCATAAGATATGTCCTCACCCAGATCTTTCTACACAGATACTTATTCTTGCAAACAAATCTATGGCAATTTTGAATATATGACTTTTGCCTTACTCAACAATACGTCATAAAGTTTATTTCATGTCTTGCAACATGCTGACTTCCATACATTTGTCAGAATCACCAACGTCTCCAGTTCCCTGAGCCTGTAACTTTCAGCCCCACCACTTCTCATGAGTCTTTTAAGCACTGCAAGCTGCTTGTTCCTTTGCGTCCTTTTTTCTGGCACCCAGTCCCTTCCCAGTCTCACTTAATGGTAACTGGATCCCAGTTAGCTATTCTGTCTCCCAGCAATATCATCTTTCAAACACAGTGGAGGTGTATTTGCCATTGTGGCAAAACCAACAAAAACCTCTGAATGCTCAAAGAGGATAAAGAATATCCAGCTTTCTGTGATAATTAGCGCAGTCTGGTTGTGGGTGATTTAACAGGCTGGAGTGGACCTGCTCGCCCCCACCCCACTCAGCACAACTGCAGCCAGCTCCCCTGTGCACTTCAGGGTGGCCATGACAAGATGGTGATAGCTGTCATTTGCTCATCTTTCTCATGTATTTGCTCATCTTTCTCAGGTATTCGCTCATCTTACAGGTATCTGTAATCGGAATGTTTTTTATAATTTAACAGATTTTTACAAGTGTCTGTACTAGAAGGCTTTCATGACAGTATTCATACCTTTAAATACATCAGGAAACTCATGTCCTGGCACTCCCTGACAGTCAATCAACTCCAAGAAGGTTTGGCATCACTCCTATTTCTTCTAAAGTCAGGTAGCACAAACCCCCAATTACCTTGCCACCATCTAATGCCTATTTAGAACTCTCTTCCTCTACCTTGCAAAAGACAATCACAATTGACTTGTTTCCAGTAATACACAGAAGAACACAGTAACTGCTCCCATGGAGGGTTGGATCTATGAATTCTTATCCTAAATGTCTAGAAGACTGACACTATCAGCAGACTCCACATGGTTAATCCCTTCCATTTGCACTGTTTTCCAGACATCATTTACGCCTCCACCCATCTGTCACATCCTGAACTTTAAGGCTTTCTCCAATCTGATTTATCCATCTGCTGAAGCAGTCCAGTGCAGTGTTAAGAAACACGGGAGCTTTCCATGTGCTAATGATGCTATCACAGACTCACAGTTTACCACTGGCTGGGAGTTTTGACCTTGCATCGGTAGAATTCTCCTCCTATCCTATCATCACCAATTACTACATACCCCTTTTGAGAAATTCAGGCAAATTGCTCTCTGAAGTGAAAAAGGCCTGTATAGACCATCCTGTCAATCCTTCCATACTACTAAGAAAATTCTTTGACACAGAACTTGCCGCATCTTTATTCTCCAAGCAAGTATTTCATTAGCACTTTGAAACATCTGAAGAGAAACATGGAAAAGAATTATTTTCATCAGGTGATGAAAAGATACCAGGAACCTGACAGACCTGTTGCTTTAAGGTTGTTCCATAAGCGTCTTTTCTTTGTCCCTCTTGGCAATTATCTTGACTTTTTGGCAGGATCTGTTATATCCGCAAAAGAACAACTTGACTGAGATTCCCCTGTCTTTATCATTCTTTTTCCTTGGCCAGGCAGAAAGTTGTTTTGCAGTTAGATTTCCTAGTTGCCATCTTGCTTAACTCTATTGAGAGTAAATAACCTCAGGCCCTCCTAATCTCTCCTGGACTTTCTTCAGCACCTCTTACTTCAGGATGAGTGCCATGGGCTTGTGGGAAACTTTTTGTTTGCTTATCTCAGAAAAAGTTTCACTATGCTGTCACTTGCTGGGCCTTGCGGTTCATACATCTCTCAGAGTCATTTAATGTTACAGGGAACAAGTTTGTTATTGACGAGACATCTGTCCTGGGTAAGCTCCAGTACTGAGATACTGTATTTATCTAAACAGAGTGGATCATACTCTTGTAGTGACATCTGAAGCCTTGCAGGTCTATTTTCTACTTAGTTTATACTTTAATCTCATATTGCAGTGGGTGGAGGCATGGGAATCTTAACAAAATGTTGCAGTCATCTTCCCTGTTTCCCATGCTATACTACAACGTGCAGGTTGCATTCAGCACACCGTTGCTGTCTCCTTTGGTTACTCTCTGACCATACCGCTCTTGCTGAAGAGGATGAAGACCTTTTTTTCCATGCTGTGTATCATGGCTTGAGACAGCAGTCCCCTGCTCTGATGCTCCTATCCTATGCATCCACAGGATTTGGAGGAATTCTGCAGTGTGAAGCTGTTACTAAACTCGCTTATCAGTCAGTTGATCAGGAGAAATATTATGCTGCAAGAGTCGTTATAAATACCTTTGTGATTAACAAAAATCTATGTTTAATATATTTTCCAACATCAGCAGATAATGATTTGCTAAATATTTGGGGAAGAAAAATGGTTTTAATTCAATTGATTTAAAAAAAATATTTCTTGAACAAATTAACAATTTTATTACCTAAATTAGTACATGTGTTAGCAAATGAGAGGTTATTCGTTAATTGGTTGGCTTGATTTAAAATGCAAAAATTTGGAATATACCTAGCAGGCAATAAATGCCTGAATTTTTTAACAGGAATGAACAGAACGGGGAATATAAATCCCTTTAAAATGTGATTAGTGCTTATATATGGGAGGAAATGTTTGCTATGGCTTCATGTGTTTTATTCTCTTCTCATTTGTTGCTTTCTTAGTGTTAAATAACTAAGACAAAGGTACATCTGAAGAAAATATATTTTATCATGAAACATGGATTTGAAATAATCCCAACCAAAAAACTAAGACATCTGAAAAACCCAGGGTAACATGTAGAATTTCAAGGGAACATAAAATTTTATTACTGGGAGAAGCATATAAATAATTTCAACCCAAGCCATCTACGCAGAATACCATTTCCAGAAAAGCCTCATGAGTATTTCTTAGATATACAAAGATTTTTTCAACCTATCTTCTTTGTATCACAAACTTAAAGTATATCTTTTTTTGATTTTAAATGTAAAAGCATGCTGGCAAGACACGTCCTGATCATGTGTGCACACAGGTGTGGTTGTTTTTCTCTTTTACTCAATGTTATGTCCACAAAGATAAGGGCACAAACTATTAATAGTAGCAGTATAGCTGAGGTTCTGTGTTATATTCTAGATAACCAGGTTTGCTGATGGAGGAAATAAAGGTGGTACTTAAAGCCAAATATGTCCTTAATGTGTTGATTTTGAAGTCAGTGTCACCTGACCTTGCCAGCAAATAGCTAGCAAAATCTGAAAAACTTTTGTTTGGCTATAGCTAGTTTCCTTGAAGCACGAGGTCCCACAGACCTGGAGTTTTGCATCTAGGAGGAGGCTGAGTCCTAACTGAGCAAAATATTATGTGAAAAAACTTAAGATTGCCTTTCAGTTTCTGTTGTATTTTTCTGTAAGTCGTTGTAAAGGAAAACACAATTTTAATAAAATGGTATGAATATTGAAGTAGCATGAGTTATCTGGTCAACATACAAATCATTCATGTGGTCTCCTGAACTGAAGGCAGCATTTTTGCAGGTAGAGGAAGTTAAATGCAGTTTCAGGTTGTTATTTCTGGTCTAAACACATATTACACACCATGCTGGGTATACTTGAAGAACATGTTTAACTGCTTATGTTTCATCCTTTCTAAATAGATTTTGTATCAATATTCTGCATTTTCTCAGTGGTATAAGTCAGCTCCTGTATTCTTTTGCCTTAGGTTTTTATAGAGCACATACAAGTGTAAAGCCTTTCTAGTGGGAACCAGGCCGATACTATTAAACAGTAATTATTTGCTGACTGCAGTCATGACAGCCTGTTTGACCAACCAACCTACAGGTGAACTGGACTACTAGCTACCAACAACCACTTCAGACACAGTAACTCTACAGCCTTGTAAGATCTTGGCATTGTGGATTTACGGGACAGATTCACAAAGACAACATTTCAAATTGTCGAGTGTAACTGTGCGAAAGGCTGCAATTGTTTAATAAACAATCACAGATTAGCGTTCTCCTTTATTGTTTAATAGACTTTCAGAGAGAAAACCTGCATATGGGTGTCTCTCATAGCAGACTAACTACTATGAGCAGAGTCTGAGAAATCTGGGACTGTTCAGCCTGTGGAAAAGGAGGTTGGAGGGATCTTATCCATGTGCATAAATACCTGATGTGAGGAAATGAAGACATCAGAGCCAGGCCCTTTTCAGTGGACAGTGTGAGAGGCAATGGGCACAAAATGAAAGAGAGGAAATTCCACTTGAACATAAGGAAACATGTTTTCATTGCGAGGGTGGTCCAACACCTGAGCAGGCTGCTCAGGGTGGTCATGAAATCTCCATCCTTGGAGATACTTAAAACCCAACTGGGTGCGTTCCCAGACAGCCTGGTCCAGGTGGCCCTGCCTGAGCAAAGGGCTGGACCAGATCAGCTCCAGAGGACCCTGGCAACGTCAGACACTCTGTCACTGTGGAAAGTCTAGGTAAGACACCATTTCTCCCAGATAAGCACACCTGCAAAATATTTATGGCAAGACACAAGTTCAAGTAGCTCACAGAACATATATGAAGTATTGCTCCCAAATAGGTGGCCATTGGCCAAACACTGCCTCGAAACTTCTGAACCTAGTTTCCTTTCTGTTAATTTCCTCACGCGCATTTCCCAGGTGAAACCCGGGGAGGGCACAGCAGGAGGCCGGGCCGGTGGGGAGGGGAAGGCCGGGGGATCCCCGCCATTGCCGCGGGCACCGCAGCCTGCTGCGACTCACCTCAGCCGGGGCAGCCGCCGCAGGTGCGCCCCGGCCGGCGGCGGGAAGGCGGCGCGGCCTGCGCGGGGCGGGCAGCGGCCCCCGCCTTCCTCCGGCGTGGTTGTGCCGCGGCGGCCCCTCCTGCCACCGCCCGCCTCGCCCCTGCCCCACGGAGGTGCCTCCCGGCCGCTGCGCCGCCTTCCCGCTCACCCTTCCCCCGCGCCGGTGCCAGGCCGCGGCTCCGCTCCTCGCCTTCCCCGGGGAGGGGGGCGTGAGGGGGAGGCGGCGCATCCCGCACCTCCTGCGGGCAGCGGGCGCAGGGGGAGGCGGCGGGGCCGAGAGGAGGAAGCGGCGCCCTCCCCGTCCCTCTCTCCCGGTGCTGGCGGCGGCTCCTCCTCCCGCCTGTGACCCGCTGCCGCATGTGAGCGCGGAGGAGGGACGGCCCCAGCGTGGCGGCGGCGGCAGGAGGAGGAGCGGGAGCGGCGGCGCGGCGTCCTCCCCGCAGCCTCATCGCTGGGCCCCGCCGGCGCTCCCCATGCCCGTGTGGTGCTGCCGCTGCTCCTTGGCCGGTCACTTCAGGTGAGGCGGCGGGGGCAGAGCGGGCGGCGTGGGGGCAGAGCGGCTGCGGGCCGCCCCCTCCCCGGCGCGGCGGGAGCCGGGTGAGGGGAGGTCCGGGGTGGGGTGGGGGGGGGGTGCCGGTGAGGACGGGGAGCGCGGCCGCCGCCCCGCTGCTGCGGCCTCCGCGGCGCTGCCCGGGCCCGCACGCCGCCTCCGGGGCGCCGGGGGGTGGGGGTGGGATGGCGGGGGGCTGGCGGGGCCCCGGCGGGCCGCGCCCTCACCTTGGGCAGCAGCCTGGGCGGGGGGCGGGGGGGGAACCGCCGCCCGCTGATGCTCGCTTTCGCCTCCGGGATCATAGCGCTGCACCGGCGGGGATCCCGGTCCCGATGGGCATCGCTCCTCCCGGTTGCTTGAAAAAAAAAAAAAAAAAAAAAACAAACCCCAGCAATCTGACTCTGATAAATTTGTTTCCCGAAGTGTCGACTCGAGACCAAATTTAAATTCCTTTTATATAACAAGCTTTCTGTTAACCGCCCACTACAGTCAGTTTACTTAATATTTTTGCTAAAAGTATGCAGGAAATTCTAGGATCTTTCAGAAGTGCTACCTGAAAAAGGCAGCTCTTATTTCAGTAACTTGCAGTAAACGAAGACAGTAATTATGAAAGAATTACTATTTTCTTTGTCAGAGGGAAAAAAAAATGTTTATGTATGTGCAGTTTTTTTATCTTACTGTTTTTTTCACATCAATTAAAAACATAAATAATTAACTGAAAAGCACTAAAAAGCAAAGAAGATGAACGTGTTTAGAATCTAGGTGTTTGGCAGAATGTATTTCTTGAGGTTATTTGGTATGACAAGCACAAGGTGAACTAAGCACTAGCTTTGGAACTGATTCATCTTTGTGCCTGCTTGCATCTCTGCAGGACTAGAGCCATAGATATTTTTGCCAAATCCCCACCACTGCAAAGCTCTCTACCATGAGTTTTTATCAAGATAAAAACTTCGGGTACTTGGTGGCTTTCAGTGTTGCTCAGAGGTTAGGGAGATGGTGACCCCTGATTTAAGATCTTACTGAATTCTGATGTGATGTTCTCTCAAAGGAAGAACATGCTCCCCACAATTGTCCTTCATCGGCTTCATATCCACAGTAGCTGAGAAACTGTGTTGTATGCAGATGTTTCTATGCAAAATTAGATTCTGCACTAAACCAGTTGGGTAGTTTGTGATAGACTAAGCTGCACAGAAGCAACATTTTTATTGTTAAAGATTCTTTTGTAGCCTATAGCACTGTGCATATATCCTATAAAAAGAGGTTTTGAAATGTTTCTTTTGGGTTTTATCTTCCGTCTAGCACAGCAAGTATATTCAAACCACCCTAAAACGTGCATGCTCCCTGTAAGCCTGTCTTTGGCGCAGCATAGGGCAGTATTGCTTTAGTTAACTTTGACCAAAGGCCGGAAAATAATATAGTCTGCCCGTGCCTATCTAAAAGCAGAGGGGAAAAAAGCAGTGTGATAATTAGATATCCTCTCTCAGCCTTCAGTTAGTCTTTATCTAACTCATGCTGTTTGTATGTAATGTGCAGCTGTAATCAAGCAGCACTTAATTTACAAACTTTTTGTGTTGTAGTGCAGGGAATACAGGTATCAAGTACTTGCTTTTTGAAATAAATACAACCTTAGAATAGCACACACACACACCTCCCCCCCCCCCCCTTTTTTTTTTAACAAGGAAATAACCACCAGAGAGAGAAGTATTACAGTGTGGGCTAGTGCTGTTATTACTGTACAGCTCTGTCTCTAGTTTACTTCAGACTTCCCCATTGAGGAAAGGCTTTTGAAATATGTAGCAGAACCTTTGGTGTTGTGGGAGTTGAAGTGGCACATAGCATACGTGGCTTCTTGAAAGCTGTGGGAGTTGGATCAGTGTCTGACTGTTTTGGTCCTGTGTAGAAAGTAAGTCCTGAAATACTAGAATAGCTTTAAGATATGCAGACACTTAGGATATAAGTAAGAGTACTGATATTTATTAAGTTAATAATTAAAACTGTGTTTGTAAAGAGAAGAATGTTTAGATCAGTTGCCGGAGTATTTTTAATTAAAAAGTTGTTAAGTCTTTATTTTGAAGACTTAATAACATAACTGCCAATAGCAGACCATTTTTAATTTGCCCTGGCTTTCTAGCTAAAATGATAGTGCGTGCTTCTTCACTGACCTGGAAAGGTTTCAGAAAGGGCTCCTAAATAATTAAACAGCAAACAATGTAAACTAAGTCTTTGTAGTCTAGAAGCACATTTAGATGGTGAAGGGTTGTGAGAGGAACCTAAGTAGATGTTGCAGAGAAAGGACTGAGAAATCCAGGAAAATGGCTAGGGGTGAAAGCAGTCTGCTGCGCAGTAGCAGACCCGACTGCATGGCAATTCCTGTCATAAAAATTTTTCTTTTAGCAATAGTAAAAGGGGCTTTGTCTAGGGCTTACAGGGGTCACGCTTTTCTCCATCTTCACACCACTGCCAGCTTTAACCAGCCTGGCTTCTATCAGAACAGAAATTTGTTGAGGTGAAGTCCTGTGTACTGCTCAGCAGGTAGGAAGGGATGCGAAGGGCTGCTGCTGCAGCCTTTGGCTGGCCTTAGTGTTCTCAGTCAGCTAGGGAGTGTGTTTCTCTCCTCATTTGATAAAGATAATGAGGAATGAGTTCTGCTGTGTGTGGGATCAGAATAATGCTTATTGGTTATACTTTGGCTTTGTATAAACTGAAATGAGAAATCTGCATCTCTGCAGAACCATCTGTGCCTTTTTGTTATTATTCTGTAGACTTTTTGGGAGAGAGTGGACTTTAAAAATCTTCTGTGGAAAAGCTGTGCTCAAGAGTAACATTTTGTAGATTGGATGAAGAATATCTGTTTTGGTCTCAGTTTTGCCAGTTTCAGAGCTCTTAAAGCATCAAAAGCAGCTTTATTTTTGAAGAGACTGTTCTGATGACAGTTGAACTGTTTCATTTTCTCCCATCTGTCCTTCTTAATTAGAAGTTACAGCGGCCCTGAAACTGAAGGACAGCTTTTGAATTCATTCGTCCAGTATTTTGGTGACAGCCTTGGGAAGAGGATTAAAAGAATGCCTTTAATCGAAGAAACTGTTCTGCCTGGGGACTCCCTCCTTACTCTGCCTGTTGTAATAATAGGTGAGTTTTTTCACTTTTTTAAGATTCTCTCTCACTGCCATTGCCCTTATAGACCTGCTGCATGAAGTCATTTATCATTAAGTAACTAATGCTTAGCATCCTGTATTAGAGTAATACAGTTGTTACGATTAACAACAGTACTGTAAAGTTATGTTAAGGGACTTGCCATTGGAGTATATTTGAATTCAAATTGTGCTTTGACAAAATGAGCCACATCTTTTGGCATCAGATACGTGATTCTTAATGGAAGAACTGTTTTGAATCTAGTGTTGATCACTTAGGTTTTGATTAATGTGATATGTCTACTTCAGGTTGCATGGAGGTTGTTGATAGTGAACCAGTAGAAGTTTGTGGGGTCAGATGGGACAGTGTAAAGCATAATGTAAAACGTGTGCTGTATGTTGTTCAGCTGCTAAACTCTCATTAATTGCCTTTTACTTTGTTGCATCCGTCACTAACATCTGAATATTGCCCCATCTTTTCCAGAATGAATCCAAGTCAATTAAACCAGTTTAAAACAATAAATTGTAGTCTTGATTAAACAGTTAAAGGCTCATACTTGTAAAATCTTACTGAATGACAGGATAGCAGAGGGAGCAGGCTCCTTAGATAGACACCCTAATTAAGAGTGCCAGGATGATTTGTTTTGGGCCAAGGTTTTTCAGCAACAGCTGGTCACCAGCTCCTTACTGCCATGACTTGATGAGGGAATAAAGAAAAGATCTGGAATAAAGGATGTTTTCAGTAATCTAGTCCAAAGATTTTGGGACTACAGCAAACCAACAGCTTTAACTGTACCTGCAAACAAACATAGATCCCAGATAATGATGTTTCAATGTAATGTGCTCCCAGTAAATAGTGAAAACTTTGAAAGACTGATGTTTGTATGGTGCCTATCCTTAAAGCTGTTTTCATGATATCTTAAAATAGTGCTCATGTAATAGACTTACGTGGATGTGACAGACGTGAATCACTTGCTGAGTTCTGCATCATAGTTGAAGAGCAACAGTTTTCTGGCATTTTGTCAACCTGCGTATAGGTTTGCCATATGGTTAATGACTCAGTTTTCACTGTTTATATTGCAAATATGCATTATGCAAATACCTGTGCTCAATACTCATTTTGTCTAGAGCGCCTTTCTATGTGCTGACACTAAACACAGCTGCCTTGTCTATTTCTCCTTGAAAAACAAATTCGTTACCCAAATGCTTTTTCACGGATATGTTTGAGATGCTTCACAAGCTGATCTTCTCCATTGGCAGTCTATTATCACTAATTCATTGGCTGTCTGAAGAGCCTTAAAAGGGATCTAAAATGATTTAATAAAGTAGTAGAAGAATACAAAAATAGTTGTCATCCCTCCCCCATACGTACTCTACAGGTTTAATCGTCTCCATGTGATTCCTGTTAAGTATACTTTTAGCTTCCTAGTACTACTGTTTTCTCATTGTGCTATTTTATTAATCAGAAAGAAAAAGATGGCACATGTGTAAACAGTTAACTTAATGATGGAGCAATAACTTATATCCCCTTTCTTTAACTTCACCACCCCCTTTTTCCATGTATGATGCCCAATTTCAGATTTGATTCTAAGCTTGTGCTGCATATTGTACTGCAGTTCTGCAATAGAGTACTAAGCCTCTGGGGTAATAGTAACTTCTGTGCTGTACCTGTCTTCAAGAAATTGGAAGGAAATGGATATATTCCATTTGAATGATCTGGGATTGAAGAATTTCATGCTGGAGCTCTATGTCTAGAGGATGTTCTGTGCTAAATGCTTTCATCTTCTGCACTAGTTTTGATCATTACTGTGTTAAAAAAATGTTTTAAATTTTCAACCAAAAAGCAAGGCTTTACTGTGATCAGGAGAAGCTTATGCTTCTATTCAAACAAAATATTAACTGCTCCTTAAATGAACAGGGCTGTGGGATTATACAAACTTATTATTTAGATATACAATCAATTGTATATCTAAAATTTGTATAATAGTAATATCTTCCAGTTGTGAACAGAGCTGTTATTGGAGGAGGCATTGTGTGTAAATAAAGAGCAAACTCCTCAGTATAAGTTTCTCATTTCAAAAAGGTGGTTGTTGTTGTTTTCTTCTTTCCCCCAGGGATTTTCTGAGAAAATCATAGCAATTCTAATTGCAGACCTTGCAGCTGAACCTTCATCTTGTGTGTTCTTGAGAGGATATCCACAGGGGAATTCCTTTCCCTTGGACTCAGTCTGCTCAAAGAATAGGAACTGGGTTTGAATCGACTCTCTGGATGGTCTCAGAGGAATGTCTAGGGAGCTCAGTGATGGTAATTCACCTTAACATAATCCAATCCTCAGTAATTTCCTTGGCCCTTGCCAGCCTTTGTTTTGGCAACTTGTTACCCGTTTGGTTCTTTTTAGTCTTATCCAGTAGGAATAATCTTTAGCACAGCATCATTGGATATGGCACAGATTTTTCTCTTTACATGATGGACTAGCTTCCTTTATACCCCAGTAGGAAAAAAATCTAGCTATGCACTTGTAAAAAGAAACAAAATTCTTTACTGTGGACAAGATATAATTCTAAAAATAGTTAAGAACTTAGTCATGGGAATGCTTGTGAGCTATTAGTATGATTAGAGTGTTTTCACAACTTGGCATGATTTTGTTATGGGTGGTTTCAGTGTATCATTAAGGTCTTCTCTCACATCCATCTCATGTGGCAAGTGGGTGACAGGAGGGGCTTGCAGCTGTTTTAAGCTTGAAATTCCTGGACTGAAACATACCCAGCTATCTCATGCTGATCTGTTTGTGGGAGGGTAGAACACTGTGAGAGTAAGGAAGAGTGTTTTCGCTGTCTAAAAGATTCTCGATGGTCTTTTTTGTAAATGGCAAAATAGGAATCAAAGTGGTTTGGGAAATAATATAGGCAGGATCATCATTATTTAAACCTTTTATTACAGACTTTTTGATTTATCTGTCTTGAAGATTCCAATGCTGGTATCGTGGTTTGAGCCTGGTCAGCAGCCAACAGCCACTCTCTCTCCCTTCCCTTCCAGCAATAAGAAGTGACAGAGGGCCAGGCTTGGGGTTCGAGTTAGAACTGGGATGGGGAAAAAATCCCCCTTTATGGTCACGAGCAAAAGGCAGACTTGTTAGGGGATGAAAAAAAGAGCATGCATTTATTACAGACACTCACAGCACGTAACAGAGTAGGACAGTGAGAAGCAGTGCCACATCTTGAGAACACCTTCCCCCCACCCCTCCCTTCTTCCTGGGCTCAGCTCTGCTCCCGATATCTCTACCTCCTCCTCCTGCAGCTCAGGGGCAGGGAATGGGGGGTGCAGTCAGTGCTGCCACTTTCATCATCTTCGGTGGGGGGAGCTTCTGGAACTTGTTCCCCCTGCTCCATCGTGGTCCCCCTCTCACAGGAGACAGTCCTCCACAAACTTTCTCTGACATGAGTCCCTCCCATGGGCCGCAGCATTCCCCACACTGCTCCGTCATGGGTCACTAACTTTCTCCAACTGGATTCCCTCCCACGGCTGCAGCCCTTCCCGAGCTGCTCTGGCGTGGGACTCCCCCGCATGCTGCAATCCTCCCAGCACTGAATTACAGCAGCGGGGCTACCTTTTCCCACAAGATCCCGGCCTTCTTCGGGCACAGCAGCTTGCTCATCCAGGCAGAAGCCACAGGCCATAAATCAATGTCTGCTCCACCGTAGATCTTCATGGGTGGCAGGGGGGGCCGCCCTGCTGTCTCAGCACAGGATACAGGGGGGTCTCTGCTCCAGCACACCTCCCCCCTCCTTTCTTCCTCCGTTCCTCCACTGACCTTGGTGTTCACGCAGCTGCAGCAACTCCTCCTCACAAGTCCCACTGCCCGTCACCACGTCCCTTCTTAAATACGTTATCGCAGAGGCGCAGCTGATGGTCTCAGGCTCCAAATAGAGGTGGAGCTGACTTGGAGCTGGGGGAGCTTCGAGAAGCTTCTCACAGGGGACAACCCCTATAGCCCCCTCCCCTGCTACCAAAAAAAAAACCCACCACTCACTCAACCCAAGACAGCTGGAAATCCACAGCTTTCCTAGACAGTTTTTTCAGTGCCTTATGGTCCTAGAAGTACACAGGCACTCTAATGCCTTTATTTTTTCCTGCATATTCAGGTGCAAAAAACTAGACTGTTTGGTAGGAGCCATTGTGCAGTCTCACATACTTTTTGGGGTTCTAGGCCTTCAAAGAAAACATGCTTACTGAAGATTCCTTATAACTTAGCAGTCTTGGCCTTTGAAGAACTCATGTGCAGTAAGCCTGCATGATTTTCTTGTAGCCCATAGCTATAACATGTCTATGCACACAGCATTGTAATAAAGTATGGCATATACTGCCACTGGGGACCAGAGTGATAAGCATAGCCTGTTGGAGGAGGAAAAAGAGATCCAATATATGAAGAGACTGGGAATGAACAGGGTCTCAGCAAACTGATGGGACATTTAGGGACTGGGAAGTCAGAAAAGGGAGACGAGACAGGC
Organism: Tyto alba; assembly: GCF_018691265.1. Classification (NCBI taxonomy): domain Eukaryota; kingdom Metazoa; phylum Chordata; class Aves; order Strigiformes; family Tytonidae; genus Tyto; species Tyto alba. The sequence continues at coordinate 27,980,243 of NW_024881330.1, read as the reverse complement.
ATTGGAGAAATGGGATTGTTAACAGGTGGTGGAAATAATGTGCGCAAAGGTGATGGGGAACAGGAATCTACAGGTGAGCTCTTGAGATCAAGAGTTGAGACAGTAGGAAGTAAGAGCTAACATCCTAGCAATGAGTGCTATATAAAACCATGAATAAATTAGTAACTTTATTTTTAGCCCAGAATTTGAATACTGTGTGGTAAATACCATGTGTGCCACTCTAGATGCAAAACAAAGACAAAATACCGAATAGTGCCTCATTAGGAGAACACTGTGCTTTTCATTCAGTTAATGAGGAAGAGGAGCTATAGAAAAAGCGGTGCATAATCACATTTAAATTCTGTATCATAGCACGTACTTTTCGGACTGTAGCTTTCCCTAGCTTTTGATATCTGACTTTGCAACATGAACATTACTTCTGTATTTGCATATTGTAAGTATGGTTCCCTGCTGTGTTTAATACTAGTTAAATAAATAGAAATAATGACCTTATGGTAAAGTTTTGGTCCCATCCATTTCACACCTTTAGTAACTTTTTGAAAATAAGTTAGTCTATTAAATTTGGAATAGCTGAATTATAAAATGCTACAAAAAAGGTATGGAAAGATGTTTGAATTGATGTTGTTCACTCAGCTTTTATGTTGCTGTTGAGCTGTGTCTCTGACTTCTCATCTGACTTGCATTCTTTAGCTTTCTGCTTGTCCCTTTCTTCTGTTTATTTTATGGGCAGACCTGAAGAGCATATGCTCTAGATTGTCTTTCTGTTCTGTGTTTTACAGTACCCAGTGTAAATGGGAATGCAAAACTGTAAGATGACCGTAATATTCAGTATCACTGCGATTGACAAGCAGACCTGATATTATCCATCAGACCATTTTCACACAAGAATAGTGAATTTGACGTACTAAATTATGAAAGTCCTTTATACGTATGTTGTTTTATGGTGTAAACAGTTATACATGTTTCTTGTTACCTGAAAAAGATTTTGCACGATTTATTTGGAGGAAGTTCCTATGGTAGGCGTTATTTTACTGTGAAGTTTATAAGCTGCTTTGAATCAGGAAAGTATCACATTATACTACTTTAGTATTATTTTGTTGATGCTTAATTAGTGACTTACACACCTTAGATTATTGATATTTTTACTAAAGCAGTAACTTCTTTCTTTAATAGGAAATGGACCTTCGGGAATTTGTCTTTCTTACCTGCTGTCTGGATACAGGCCATATTTATCCCCTGAAGCTATACACCCAAACCCCATTCTACATACAAAATTAGAAGAAGCTCGACATCTTTCCATTGTTGATCAAGTAAGCTTTGGTTGCCATCTTGTCTAGCTCTTTTCCTACTGCAAACTGGATTATGAAACAGTAGGCTTTCTTTAATGATCCTGTTTAAAATGCTTTTGCAACTTACATAAGTAGTGCCATAGACAAGTAAAAGGCTTAATATTCTCACCCCACAAAGAATTAGACCACAGTAAAGCTTGGTATAACAGTGTGGCCTCAAACAACTAGCTTTATCTCTTTGCCTCTTTTTTTTTTCCTACCTGTAAATTCAAGAGCAGCATATACTTTCCTTAGTGGCTTGTAACAAATTATATGTAGGGCCCTTCATATGAAAAGCAATGAATTTTAAGAACTGCTTATCCCAAAAAAATCTGCAGATTGCATTGTGAAGAACCAGCCTATTTACCTAATTGTATTTCTAATGCCTTAATAAGCTATTTTGTTATTCTGTTCATTTAAATAGAATCAACTCATGACCATTAGATAAAATCCTGGGCCATGTGGTGGTTTTTGTGGTTGTTCAGGGCTTTTTGTTTGTGGTGTTTTTTGGTTTTATACTCTGCCCTTTGTCATGTTCTTATTACTTGCCAAAAGCATCTAAAATACCACTTGGTTAGTAGGTAGCTGATGCAGGAATTCCAGCTTTCATGTCCTAGGATTTTTTTCGCACTGTCATCAAAGAACACACGCTGCTGACATACTTCAAGTTAAAATCTTCCTAAATAGTACAATTCTCATTAAGACTTCATTTTTAGTAACATTAGGGGAATATATCCTCTATAAATACAACCCATTTTTCTTTTCTGAACAGTATGAAACCTTCAGTGTTTGTGTTGCACTTTCAATTGAATGTGCTGTATTTATCCTCATAGACATCCAAATTTTCTGTCTGTTTAGTTAATTAGTTAAAGATTAGTTAAATCTTCTCCATTATTTTTTTCCCCACTTGTCCATTTGTTTGCCATGTTATCATTGTTTTCTACTCACCCCGCTGAACTCCTGATGGATTACTCACAATGCTATCTCTGTGTTGCCTGTGTGACTAATTTATTTGAAATACAAACATGCATGTGTGTTTGTAGTGGGGAAGCAGGGGTTCTTTGGCTTTGGGGTTTGGGCTTTTTTGGATTTTGTTTTAGTGCTGTTCTGTTTGCATGTAATGTTGACCTTAAGTCTCAAGATTTATTTTTTTAGTAGGATATTAAGCTGCCTAAGCTTTTGGCCACAGATGTTTCATGTACTTCATCTTTGCCCGACCCCCTGATATTTTCCCAGTTTAGGAAGCTAAACTGTTCTGTCTTTGTCAGCAAAAAATGGCCTTATGGCTAATTCTTTCTTCAAATATCTATTCTCTCTTCAAATATTTGCTATTGCATCATGAAGTTTTTAGAACACAGCTGGTTAATAGATGCTGAAATGTGAACATTTTACAAAGTTCTAGAAACTGTTTTCAACATTAACTGCTTTGTAAAATAATCTTAGTTTTAATTAATTTTTAAAAAGAATACTTGTAATACCTCCATTATTTCAAAATATAATAGTGTTGGAACTACCTAAGAACTGTCAAAGGACCTTTTTCTACTTTGTCTTTAAAACTTAATTTTTTTAGATTCCAATTTTGCTTTATCAAAATGGGGCTCCAAGAAAACCTTGCAATTCTTTGTTAAAAGCTGTCTGCTATCTATAAATATAGATGTTACTAAGTTGTTCTGATCTCTGAATATTTGTCTCCATATTTCTTTTTCTGCAATGAATTTCAAATACTGACCTGCCCCAATATTACTGTGTTATTAACATGTCATTTTTAAATGAGTGAAATGTATTATTCAGAATTACGGAAGAACTGAATCATGGCAGTTATTTCTGAAAAGTGTTTTGATTGAATATCTACATTAAGTAGTTATCTCTACTTAAAATGCAACTTGAACTAATTGTGGTTTTTGTTGAAATTCAACTTCTGTACATCAGAATAGCACGATGAACAGTAAAAGTGGCATGAACATACCACTTTTCTTCATACTTTAGGATCTAGAGTACCTGTCTGAAGGTCTCGAAGGACGCTCTTCAAACCCAGTTGCAGTGCTTTTTGATACATTGCTTCATCCTGATGCTGACTTTGGGTATGACTACCCGCCAGTTCTGCACTGGAAGCTAGAACAACATCATTATATTCCCCATATAGTGCTTGGTAAAGGACCACCTGGTGGGGCCTGGCATGTGAGTAAAAATTTCATATCACTTCTAGGATAACTTGATAATTTTGTGGTTTGGGTTTTTTCTTACTGTCTAAGGCTGATTTAGATGGTAATGGCAATTGCAGTTTCAACTGCTCAGTTACCAAAGCCCACATATGTTGGGGAGGTGAGAAAGGAAGGAAAAGGTTCCTTCATTTGGGGATTTGTGACCCTGACTGCTGTCTTGCATGTTTGTTTTTTTAAATTAGTTTAAATTTAATGAATTATAACGAAGAGTATTTTCTACGACTTTTTCTCTTCTTTGCATTGTTTCCAGGTGCTGTTATACACAAATCTTAGTGTTCATATTCTGTTGGTTTCACATTTTTTCCTTCTTGTTTTGTATTTTAAATAACTTGCTTTTAATTTTGCTTGCTCTCTCTTCACCTTCTGCTTCATTATATCATGTAGTTGCTCATTAAAATAGTACCTCACTGTAACAAGAAAATAGTTCAGCACTTCATGTAACGTCTGGGTATTATGTTATGTTCTGGTATTTTATTGCTCTAAATGGGTACAATGAGAAGAACTTCACTGTGTTTTACATAAATGTATCTATTTGAAATGTATTTAGTCACGCCTCTTGGGTTTTTCTCTGTAGTCCATGGAAGGCTCTATGCTAACAATCAGTTTTGGAGACTGGATGGAATTGCCTGGCCTCACCTTTAAGGAGTGGGCAGCTAGCAAACGCAGGTAAAGGTATTGTATAATGTATCTGGGAAACCTAGTTGCTATAAGAATCTAGATAACATTATTTTGAGAACTAGAAAGCATTCGAACGTCATTGTTCACAGGACAGCTTCTTGTCTTGTTTATTCAATTGCCTGATGGCAACTGGAAATTATTCTGCTGTGTGTACTCTGATGGGAAAAAAATGGACAATGGTTAGCCAGAGGAATTGCTTTGAGTGCACCGAAAGCACACATACTAGCAGTGGTGTTCTAGCTGCATTTCACAAAGAAGCACTGTTACTGTAAGCGGTTTTGATCAGAGTTGAGGGAAGGTTGAGGGAGGAATTTAAAATCTACAGAAATATTGGAAGTTCCTTTTTCAACACGGATGCAGCTTAAGTTGCTGCGCCCACTAGCTTTCTTGTAATTCAGGAAATTGTATATTTCAGTATTCTACAGGCAAAGCTGCAGCATATGAAATGTTGCTATCTATGAATTTGAATTTTAAGAGCACAGTTCAGTATTTCGCAATGTTATTTTCTAGTAGTAAGTTTCTTGGATAAATTTTAGAGAAGAAAAATTACTGTCTTGTACAAGCTTACTGTTTTTACTTCAGTTACACAGTTCATAAAGGTCTGTGTCAGCAGAAGAATCTAGGAACACTCCATGTAAGCTTTTTCTAAAATTTTACGTCTCCTGACTTTGTTCTAGAAAAATTAAAGGAAGTTGCTCTTGTACCAGGTATGGCAAAAGAAGAAATAGAATTACTTGGGCATATGTGTTTAAGGGCAGACTTATTTCAGGACAACACTTATAGTGAAGAAACTGTACCTTTGTTCTTTAATCGCTTTCTTAGATAACCACAGTAATCTTGCCTCCTTATTAACTGAAATCCCATAAGCTGCTTATTATCTGAAGCTAATTTGTTTATATTGTAGTTTTCAACAATACTAAAAACAGAAACGCTGACCTGTTATACCACAACTAAACAAACATATTTAAAATTATTGATGATAATGAAAACTTCTAGTCATGTAATATAGTTTCCTAAGTTTCACTGTAGCAGGTGTCACACACGTCTCATTATCCTCTTTAATAAATATCAGGATTTTCAGAGTAGTAACTTGAACATTTAAAAGTACATATGCTATTATCTTGTTAATCTATGAGAAGGAGTAGCCTGATTTCCTTTAAATATGCTTTTAAGTGTAATTCAGTGGCAATCCTGATGTTCACTATTGTGTCTTTTGCCTTTTTCCTAGAGCTTTCTTCTAAAGAAGCAGCAAAATTCATGCACTGGTTCAGAATAATTGCATTTTCAGCATATTTTTTTGTAAATGAGAATTTAATAAACATGAGAAAAGCATAGCTGCAATACCAGGATTGCAGTGCAAAAATGTTTTTTATTGGACACTTGGAAATCATAATCCTGTTTACATAGTTGCGTTAAGGTTCTGTGTCATACTTGCTTTGTTCATTCCTGTGATATGGAACTACTTAATTTGATATTTACTGAATTTCCCTGTACCCAAGGGAGAGGTCTTTGCAAAGTATAATGAAGAATACTTGACTTGAGTAATGTAATGAACCTAGAGTTTCAAAATTAGCACTTAACAATTACTATGATACTTGCTTACTTATAGCCCAAGTAAGTGTATTCTCACCAAATACAAGTTTAGCCAGTATTGTATTGTTGACGGTTGTGATGCTAAACTGGCTTTGTAAAACACTTCCATCCAGACCTACCTTGATACTGCAGGGTGTTGTTACACTTAATTTGTTAATTATAACACTTTAATTACCACTTTACATTGTAAAGATTTATAACTGTTAAAAAAAAAGTTAGCTTGTCTTGTATGTCAGGAATCAAGAGAACAAATAAAACAACTTGAATGCATTTAAAGATATGGAACTCTGTGTCAGTTACACTGAGCAGATTCAATCCTCTTATATTGTGCTCTCATGTGGTATGTCACATATGATATTCAGATTCCTGATAAAGTCTAAATATTAACTAAATATTAATTACGCGATTTCATTTCAGAAATATAAAGAGTGATCGAGTAATGCCAGAAGAAATAGCTTGTTATTATAAACACTATGTCAAAGTCATGGGCCTCCAAAAGAATTTCAGAGACAATGTTTACATCACATCAGTATCCAGGCTCTGTCGAGGAAAGGATGATGAAGATAGAAGTCAACTAAATGAAAGTATTTCAACACAGCATTTGGAGGTGGAAGATGGACAAAAGTCACTGATTAAGAGAAACTGGGAAGTCAGAGGTTATCAGCGAGCAGCAGATGGTTCTCATGTACCCTTCTGCCTCTTTGCTGAGAACGTGGCGCTTGCCACAGGAACCTTTGATTCTCCGGGCCGACTACAAGTTGAAGGAGAAGACTTTCCTTTTGTGCTTCATTCCATGTCTGACTTCGGAGCTGCTATCAGCAAAGGAAAGTTACGTGGGAAGGCAGACCCTGTGTTAATTGTGGGTGCCGGACTTACAGCAGCTGATGCAGTTCTGTGTGCCTACAACAACAACATCCCAGTAATCCATGTGTTTCGCAGAAGAGTTACCGATACAAGTCTAATTTTCAAACAGTTACCTAAAAAGCTTTACCCTGAATACCATAAGGTCTATCATATGATGTGTACTCAGTCCCATACTGTGGACTCTAATCTGCATTCTGCTTACACTAGTTTCCCTGAGCACAATGTACTGTCCTTCAAGCCTGAAATGAAATGTGTTCTTCAGAGTGCCTCTGGACTGAAGAAAATTTTGAAGTTTTCTGTAGCCTTAGTTCTCATAGGTTCTCACCCAAACCTTTTCTTTCTAAAGGACCAAGGACATAGCATAGGTCATCACTCTAACCAGCCCATCACATGCAAGGGGAATCCTATAGAGATTGATCCGTACACTTACGAATGCACTAAAGAAGCGAACCTCTTTGCTTTAGGTCCTCTGGTGGGAGACAACTTTGTACGGTTTTTAAAAGGAGGTGCGTTGGGCATTGCACGATGCTTGGCAATAAGACAAAAGAAGAAACATGAATTGATTGAAAGTGGGGATGGAGGAGGTGATGGGGTACCATAAGTGAGACATTAGAAACTTTCACATACAGAATTACAGGTGTAGTCTAACAGAACACTCACTGACAGCCGAAGTTGGTAGCAGTCACATTTCTGTTGTATACAAGTAACCCGCGCTTGTATTGCTTGGTAAAGAATGCTGATATTACAATACTTCACGTTTTCAAAATACAAAAAAATTGATCTGCTATTACAACTGATCTCTACTCAGCTGGAATTACTTCCAGATGAACAGAAAATGAGACTAACTTACATTGACTTGCCTGTCATCTCTTGCTCAGCTAAAAGAGCAGACTTCCTCTGGAAAAAGCAATTCCTACCAGAGTGGCTTTACATTTTAGTGTCAGATGTGACAAAATATTCTTACCATGAATTAAAATAACTTCTAAAAGCAGAAAGCTTGCTTAGTACCAAGTGATTCTTGGTCCCAAAGCAAATTTGGAGCCTTCTGCTTGAAACAGGGATTTACTTATTTACCACAGTAATACTTGGAATGAGCACTTAGTAAAACGGTTTTTACTAAAAGAAGGATTTCTGTAAGCAAGAATTATTCCTCAAACATTATAAATTATGCTATTTGATAATTGGAATAAAAGAATAAGCATTCTCATTTAATCTTTAACACATGATTTGACACAGTCCATTAATGTTTTTTTACACTGTGCCTCGAGTTGGGTGAGTGCAGAAAGACTAACATGAGATGTTCCCCTACAGTGATATGTACATTTATGAGAATACTCAGTAACATAAACAATAAAGTACTGATGTAAGTGCTCTTATTACAGTGTCAATATAATGAATATCTAGTGTACTACTGAAACATTAGGTACAGAGAAAACTTGAGGTTTTTTTGCTTCCTAGCTCAGGAAGACAGAATGGGATCACTTGACTGATGAAGGTGGGTGATAGATACTCTCGTCTCCCATTTGACCAAGTATTGGTTATTTATCTTTTTTTTTTTCTAGAGCAGCACATAACACTAATACTATTTTAGCCTACAGATTTTGAAACTTGAAAAAGGGTTATATGTCACAGCCAGCTAAATTATAAACAAACCAAACTTAAAACAAACATGCCGTAGTTCATGTAAATCTTAAAGCTTGTTATTAAAGACAAAGACTTAACTTGTACCTACCTCTGAATTGAAGCTTCACCTTTCTACTCCATAATGTAAGACCTGGGTTTCCTTTTCTGGGTTTTAGAGTAGCTAGTTTACCTAAACACACTCATGGGTTATTCACCATAGTGAGGTAAGCAAAAGCTAGTTAGAAAACCTAATCTATTTTCCAGAACTCTCAATAGTCAGAAGTGCTTGGTTTTAACTGATTTATTACCAAACATTTTAATTCAGGTCCAATGTGATGGAATAGATGTTATTTAATTTAATTTAATTTTTTGTTTTGGACTTTGTTGTGTTGAAGAATGTTGTGTTAGTTTAAGGTATTGTATTTGCATGATTAAAATCTCCATATTAGAACTTGAACGGATTTTAAAAAGGAAATTAGGCTTAGACTTTGTGAAACTGCTAGTGCTTGCTGGTTGCCCAGCTGTCTAACTTTCATGAATTGTAGTTACCTATATGCAATAAATGCGTGTTCTCTGTGCCTACTGAATTACGAGGTTCTGTGGCTACTGCAGGCCTTTATGCAGCTGAGTAAGTTACTCAGACTTTGGACACAGAAGTTTAAAGGGTAGAGTATGCAAGGATTAAAATGAGTGTATTTTCAATGGAAGTCCAAAGTAATTTATGAAATGATGCCACTACTAATAATAAATTTTAGCATAGAGCAAATTTAATAGCATAAAAATAAACACCAATGAAGCAACATTTATATTAATTTCTGCATTGCCTACACGGTTGGATTTAACCATGCACTGTCAATACTAGTTAAGATACATTTTTATACTGATATTTGAGCTGGTTTAAATTACGCTAAATTCTAGGCTTATTTTCTTCATAATTGAATTAAGATTCTGTAATTTGCCTTCTTTGGCAGAAACTGCGTGTATATATAAAACTATCCTAAACCTGTGTTACCTAATAATTTTAACTGAAAATCAGTGTTAGAAGTGCTAAATACTTGATTATAGAACTTTATTGTAGTTAATATATTGGGAATACATCTGCGCTGTGATTAAATTCCTTCAGTTTTGTGTCAATATAGATGTCCAAATGCAACATATCATGGCATGTTACTGCTTTTTCATTTGTCACGTTAAATATTTAAAATGCCAGCAAAACAAAGGAAGCAATTCACTTAAACAGTTATTTTGCAAAAAGGAGAAAAAAGCTTCAAACAGCCAAATCTCTAGTCTCAGCTGCTGCAGCTACTTACAAGCTATGTGTGTTGCAGTGACAAATTTGTAGCAGAGATTTTTGTCCTGTTCTTGCACAGGTGTCTTTCACTGCAGTATTGCAGCACCTTTTGAGGTTTAACTGCCTTTTTTTTTTTTTTTTTTTTTTTTTTTTTAATCGTGCCAGTATTTTGGAGATTAAAAACATCTCATGCGAGACCCCTTAGTTGGGCAGAGAAATTTTCGCAGTGGTCGTATTTATTGAGTCAGTATAAAAATACTTTTTTCAACCAAAGCTTTACTAAAAAATCATGAGTTTCTTCTAGGAGTTGATAGGTTTAAAGTTGTAGCAGCACTTCCTCGCTTTTGGGTTTTGGATTTTGAGAGAAGTTCGTTTCTCTACTCTTTGCTATTTTGAGAGAATAAGAGATGTAAAAATTCAAGCTTTGCCTTGGGATAATTTTACCTAAAGCACTGTGTCATACTGCATTTAGTCTGGATTAGACGTTGTCATTGAACAGTTGCCTTTTGGGAAAATACTTCGTTTCTCAGATTTAAAAAAAAAATACCATTTGAATTTCCTGTATGTTATAATAATTCCCAGAAGGGAGACTTTGCTTCTTTTGGCTCTTCTTTCAGTCAGATAGATAAGCTTTTAAACATCATGGATTTAAAAAGGATGCTTACTACTTAAGCTTAATTACTCAAATGCAGACAGGAAGAATATAATTTTTAACTAAAGAAATTTAATTTGGATTTATAGAATTTGTAAAGGTATGTTAATCCATACTGTGTATTTTATAATAGGCTAATGGGAAAGTGTCTCTTACATTTGGTTTTGGTTCTTAATGCTGGATGTGGCTCCCAGCTAAATTACTGCTAAGAGTTTCAGTAGTATCCAGCTGTTGAACTGGGATTAAGATTTTTCATAGTAGATTTCCCTAGCAGTCTGCCTCACACGTGGTACTGTTTAGCAGTGCGTGCTTGTTAATGAAGGTACCTGATGGGGCAGTAGGAAACGGCACAGCTTTTCTTTTGGTTTCCAGTAGATGATTGACTTCTGCTTAGAAGATTTTCCACAAAAGAGTAAGGCTAAGTTTTACCCTGGTGAGAAAATGTAGAAATTCTTTCTGCGAGTAATCCAGAGAGTGGTGACAATAACACTGTATTCTCTCTCAGGAAAATGCATTGCCTTGGGCTAGCAGCATGGGCTTGCCCATGAGTGCATGGAAAAAGTATAGCTCCCAGAAGCAGTGCCTGTGCATTGAGTAAGTGACACCAACGTGAATCCCATAGCTGTAGGTCTCTAGTCCTCAACACTTAGAGAGTTGTTGGAGTATACTGTATTTTCCTTCCAGCCTGGTGAGTGTAGGCACCTTTTTTTTAATGATTAATTTCATAAGTGATGGTTGCATAATGAAAAATACTAATTTTATAGAAGGAGGTGGCTGTATCTTCTTTCTCTGACAGCTCGAGAACTGTGAAAAGAAGGCTAGAACCCAAAATCCAGAGTACTTATTCAAAGCTAGAGGAAATTAAGATCCAAACTTTGAGGCAGGCCTGACCTGCATGTCCAGTTGAAAGGAAGAAAAGGCCATTTTGGGGCAAACTGCTCTTGAGAGAGAAAGAAGGGGTGTAAAATTTGCAAACTTCTAGTGAGTCCCCACTGATAACAAGTGATGACCAGTGAGGAATGATGGGGGGAACGCAGCAAAGAATCTGAGCAATATGAACTGCAAACCTACAGGTGCTGAAGTGAATCCATGAAGCATTGATAGGCTGGTGGCCTCCCATCCTCTTCTGTCAAGATGTTCATACTGTAACTTTAGAGATCTGTGCTGGAGCTATTACTCTAAGATGTTACCAGATATATTTAATTGGCTGTTAACTGAAGTTACACCAAAGTGCAACAGATATGTATGAAATAGAAGCAACTCCAGAAGTTGTAGGACTAGATCAGTTGGATGGTGTGCCTAGAAATGAGCCTTGGTTGTTCTGGTACCATATTTTCTAATTTTGAGAAAGCAAGCAGGTATTTTCATGTAACAGAAGAATCTGTGCTGTAACAGTGCTAACTCCCAAACATTTCTAAACAGCAAGAGGTAGCCTATGTGTGCCTTAAAGGCAGCTGATTATTCGATTTTCCTATTGTCCATATAGTAATGATTTCATTTGGAAGAAGTTACGGAACAAAAAAACACTCGAAGATTTATACTGCTACATTTTAGTGTAGATAATATTTTAGAACCTTACATTAACAACGTTCTGTCATCCTTTTGGATTATTTTTTGAGGTGAGAGCAAGGTGGGAGCACAGTACCTCAGCTGATGTGAGAGCTTTTTGGACATTTACTTGCCCCATTTCTGCTTGCCCAGCCTGAAGGAAAAGTCATGCTTTGTTTCAAATAACCATAATACCTAATTCTATTTAGCAGGAACAATGGAAATTGAAACATTCTTTGACAGAGAAAGGAAGGCTTTGGTGACATTACGGGTACAAATCTGAGGTGAGGATATTGAATTATAAACATTTTCTGAAAAAGACCACATTTTGGGGAATGTGGTACACTGATGGTGTTTCAGTTTAGCCAATTCTTGAAGTCTGAATTACACAAGGAATTGTGAGGTCAAGGGTGAATTTGGGGTAAGGAACATGAATTATGGGGAAAAAAGCATTTATAGTGTAATTTAGTAATTGTAGTGAGGCTAAGCACTGTTTTAATGATGGTTTTCTCTTTGCAGACACTAGAACATGTCAGCTCAAGCAAACTCAGAACTTGAGTTCACATTACACCTGTCTGCGTGCTAGCTGACTTTCTAGCAATGATACTTTTGTACTTACAGGGCATATTAAGCCAACTCTTAAAACATAGTGGGCATCAGTAGTCATCAAAACTGGGAAAAAAATATACTTCCTATTCTTAGCTTTCCTATCCTTTTGAAACTACTGGTTCTGGAGACTATGTTAATCTAATTTGCACTTTCCTCCTCCATCTCTTTATTCTGAGATCACTGGCAAAGTATCAGCCTGCGCTGCCTACAGTGGATGCTTCAGTAAACTAAAATTCAGCTTCATGTTCCTGGACAACCTCTGTAGACTTGCATGCCAGCATAAAGAAAATGAATGACTAGGTTTGTTACATATTCACAAAGTATTACAGAATTCTGGCATTTTTAGGTTCTTTTTTTTATCTAGGTGTATAAAAAATAGTTGTCCACAAATACAAAGCTAGAGACAAGGTGATCAGAGATTTGATACAGTTCCAGGGGATGCTCTGAGGAGAGTGAAATAGTCAATTTTTCATCAGTTTGGATTATAGGACCAGCTTCTATGTGAACACGGAGTTACTGCTGTTTGAGAACTGATCCTCCTGCCTTCCCTCTAGCTGGCACAATTTGGAAAGTCTGATCTTGCCTGTTTCTCTGATAGGTCTGGTATGCTGTTTGTGGAATTCCAGTTCTGAATGAGATAAAGGCTTCTATTAATCTAACTATATGTTTGTCCACACCCATGATATACCCAGATTTGGAGATACTGTGTAAATGTCATTTCTGTGTGTCATGCCTTGGTTTTCAGCTTTTGCTGGAGTATGCTTGGGTCTTAGCCTTTTTATTTAGATGAGCAATGTAAATGTGTACAGAATATCTGCTCTGAGCTGAAATATATTCTCCTCCTGAGCTGCAAGCAACTTGTGAGCAAAACCTCAGCTTTGGTTAGATGAAAAACCTACCTGAGGTTTGCATGCTAAGCTTGTTTTATCTTCGTGTGTGAAAACTGATGATGGACTGACGGCTAAAGGAGTAATATTAAAACCAGTTTCACCTAGAAGCCGATTATTTTGGTTTGGAGAAGTGGGGAACTTAAAGGAAAATAAACTGGGGAGGACGGGGAAGTCAGAGCGCTGTAGTGCTCAGCAAGAGGAAGTGGTGTTGGTTTGCGTGTAGACAAGTGCTGTAGCCAGTGCTTGAGATTCTGATAGTCAAAGCCGGGGCAGAGCGCTAAGCAAGTGGCAGGGAAAGTTGCTAGTTAGGGAAATCTGATTTTGTCTAGCATTTTTATAACTAAATTATCTCACTGGAATGTGGTGATGGTGTTTATCAAAACATTGGAAGAGTGAGGAATAACGGTGAGGTAGACAGTCCAGGTTTCGCCATGGTTGGCCTGAGTTCTAAGGAGATACCAGAACACAATTGGAGTTTGTGAATCAAACACCAGATGTGGCCAAATGTGACTGAAGATAGATTCAAGAAATGAAAACAGAGGAAGAGAAGAGCTAGTTTGGGGGGGAAGACAGGGTAAGAATAGGTCTGAGAAGTGACCTATACAAAATGGACTGGTAGTAGGAGAGCCGGGAGGGGATTGGAGGTAGGTCTACAGCAGAGACCAGCAACAGTTATAGACTGAAGTTTGGTGGTAAACATGTGGGCTAGAGCCTCTTGGACACATCAGGAATGGAGGTAATGACAGCGGCTTAGTGCTCCAGAGGAAGTCAATGGGGAGGTCGGTGGATGGAGGAAACCGAAGCTGACTGCAAGCACACTTCCAGCACATAGGAACTGGTGCAGTGATACAGCAGGGGCCAGCCCTGCTGCACCAGCCCCCCATTCTGGGGGAAGATAGGATGTAAGGGTAGGAGAAAAAGGCGCAGACTCACAGGTGTGAAAGGCCAGAAATAGAAAGCAAACTTCAGGCGAGATAGTATCATGGTAGTCTGGCCAAAAAAGGCAGTGGCTTTCCCACCTGATGTAGGAAAGGTGGGAAGTCAGCTGAAACTGGTGTGAATTAAACTGAAAATTAAGCATTTTGTTCCTCCAGGGATACAGCACCCAGCCTCTATTTTAGTGGTGCATGGAGTAATTCAATCTGCTTTAAACTGTGTTCAGCTAAGGTGCTGAACACAAGACTGTATTTTAAAAGCCTTGCTAATAAAACGTATATTTAGTTTATGTACTGTGTGCATCTCCTTCCTCTGAGCATGGTGAACAAAGATAATGCACTGTATAAAAAAGCAATCCCAGCAAACCTTCAAACTTTGTGTTACACAGAAACAGGCAAGAAATGAGATCTGAAGATAAGTTTCTGCTTAGATGTACTTTTAGGTGAAGAGCATTATGTTGTCAAAAGGCAGGATATGCTTGCAGACTGTGGTTTGAGGTAGATCAGAGAAGCCTTAGATGACACATCTGAGTTAGTGAACTTGTTTTAACCTTTTGAAGATTATCAACATCACACACGTTCTGTCAGAAAACTGGTGAACTGAATGCTGAAACCACAGGACACGAGCCCCACAGAACAGAAATGGAGCATGCAGCAAAAGTTCTGAACTGCAGAACGCAAAGTTAACTGCCCTTGCTTGTGCTCACAGCTTTTGCTTTACCTATAAAACGGTCTTTATTTCAACCCGTTTTCCCACTTTTACCCTGGTTCTCTTCCCCCATGCTGCTGGGGTAGGGAGGGGGGGGAAGAAGGAAAGCAAGTAAGCAGCTGCAGGGGGCTTAGCTGCCTACTGGGGTTAGCCTACCACTGTGTGTTTTATAAAACACAAAGGAAATATCAGGTCAAGTTAATGTAATAATTCTAGGGGTAAGGCAAATACTGATGTAATTTATTACATGTTCAGGCTCCCAAGACTTGGATCACATAATCACATCCTTCATCATCTACCTCAGAAACTTCAGTAAGAGAAGGCCCAAACCGGAAAGCCAACAAGTGTACATCCACTAATGTCTGGAGCCAAAAATCCTGACAAAATTAGGCTCAAATAGAAGGAAAGCATCAGTATCATAAATAGGATTTATCACATGAATTTGGGATTACAATTCAAGCCATGGCTAAGGGGTAGAGGTTTAGATGTCTAAGCTTTTTTCAATGCAAGCATAAGTTCATGTTGAAATAACAAAAGGGTACAGGCTTCTCATCAACCACACAGCAGATGCAACTGAATCAGAAGAAAACTATTGCCTATTAGGCACACCCAAGTTGGACCCAAAACAGAACATGCACTGGGTGTATCTTTAGTCAACTGCTGATCCTAGCTCTGTTTTTTCTCTTGACTCTACTGTGGAAATCCCCACAATGCCCTCACCTCGAGAGCACGGAGAGCTGCCTGTGAAAGACTGCAAAGAAACCTGAAGATGATGTTGGAAGTGTTGATACAGAAAAGACATCTCAAACAAGATCTACAAAGTAATCTCCAGGTGTTTGTCTGTGAGTGCTCCCTCAGCCACATGGTAGGGGAGTCTATCAGTCCTAGGACAGTAAATGACTAAAAAATGTAGTATCAAAGCTGCTAAATTCAACTGTCTGAGGAACTGGATTTGAAGAGCTGTAAAGTCATCTAATGTGAACAGAAGTGTGATGTCAGATGTGCCACCAGGGTTGCTTGAACCCTAGCAGACTGCAGTCTGAACAGGAAAGGACTTAGCATTTACTCATATCTTTGTAGAAATTCTACAGTGAAATGGCAAGTTGTTTTTTTTCCAACTGTAAACACAACCTTTCTGAAGGATCTTGTCCATTGATACTCTGCCAAGCCATTTGCTTGAATTTAGTAACAGCAATCAAAAAGGTCACCCCCAGCAGTTTACAAGAGCTGCCCTGTTGAACTGGTGGGTCTTTAACAAGAAAACCTAGAGGTTCTCACTGTGATTGTAAAAAAACTCACCTGAGGGTGCAACAAACAGCAGTCGGTACATCTCTTCCAGCAAGGATTTCAACAGCTGACTAACAGTCTTTTTAAAGGTATGTGGTGGACAAGATTTGATGTGCCCTGATACAACGCCAAAACACGCTCACAGCTATTGCTGAACTCAGAGCTATTGGTCTTGCACTCTTGTCTATTCTGAACATCCCTGACCAAGCGATCAAGAAGATGCCAAGACAGATCTAAGGAAACACTGGTTTTTGAAGACCAAATATTTTCTGAGAGCATGCAACCACACTAATTTCAACACATCTACTATCTTGATACACACAGGTCTGACGATGCTGTTCTTCAAATCTGATACACAACAGAGTGGCTTTAAGCAGCTCAGCTCATCTTGCTTGCGTGGTCTGAGCTCTCACCAGTGGAAAGAGTTTTGTTAATGAGTACTTAAAGTCAATTACATCAACCAGATTACTTCCTCACACGAGGAAGGAGGTCCTACCATGCCACCTCTTGAAACAGGATGCGACGGCACTACTGTCCATCTTCATCTCTATGTAACAGCTTCATACAACTGAGCAGAAAGTCTGAAAGGCTTTTCTCACTGTACTTCCAGGGGAATCCCTCAAATTCCAAATTCTCAGACCACTAAAGTGAGCTCTCCTAAAACACGAATGGGTAGCTGTTTCATAAGTTTCACTGTTGATATAGATGATGGAATTATTTTGAAGGGCAGATTTTTACACAGTGATTGCAAAAAGTAAACGCATGAGAGGAAGAAGCAGGTCAAAATCTAAAATCTCAAATTGGAGTGCAATAGCTCTAAGATTTTCTCTGGCCTGGAAGTAGCTTTTAACAAATGAACATTCAAACAAATTGATTTAAAGCTGCAAATGAAAATACGTTTAAGCAAGAGAAAAAAAATGTGTGTTTTTGTTTTTTTTTTTCAGCTCCAAGATCACCTGGAACAGTAACAATATTATTTGCTCTATATAACGAACCACAGAGAAGGCTATCGTGATCAGGTATCAGCTGCATTCATGTCTCTCTCAATAGATTCCCAATTCTTAAGACAATACCCATGAAATTGTGCTGAAGTAGCTCACTTAACTTCCTTTTCTCCTTTCCAGAGAAAAGCTAATTGATTTCTCTTGGCCTGAATCTTCACAACCAAATAACGGATATGATTTGCAATAGCAAGAGCATTAATTTGGGTTCTTTGCCACTAGGCCAGAGCTTTCAAGTTTTTATCTTTTATTTTCCAGAGAAACTCCCTTTACCCTCTAACCAGTTTGTTTTGCTTGTGTTTTGGTGGTTTTTTTTTTTTTTTTTTTAATTTATTAAGTCTTATTTTGGGGGGTGGGGTTCCCACACACACACTTAACTCCTGGAAACTATCAAATTCAGTTTTCTTCCCCCTTCAACTTGAGTCTCATTACAAATAAAACCAATTACACAATGAGACATCATCATAATTTTCTGAGGAATGTACAAGGTTATTTCTCACTTCAGGGAAGTACACAGACTCTCGTGATCTGATGGTTCTCATCATGCAGCTTTTGGGCTTTCCATATACATTGTTAGTTCTTAAACTGTCAAACACAGCTCTCTTCTATTTGCAAAGGAAAGGAAATATTCAGAGAAAGAAACTGCACTTGCATCTCTCTCCCTTCCAAAGAAACCAAAATTAAAATGCTTGGTGCTGTTACAAAATTTTTTACTATCTTTTTCTGAATTTATAAGAGTGTTTCTAGGTGTAACTGTAGGCTGTTCAAACAAATATTGAAGATTTGAAGACATAATAGGGCAAAAATCACTGCATTTTAGAATTTAAACATTTCTTTCAAATCTGCCATCACACAAAAGTGGTGGCTGGCTAAAAATAATTTGATGTCACCAACTTCAAAAATAGGAAGAAGCTTGACCTTATCAGTATTAAAAACTTCTTGTTTACTCAGATAGAAATGTAAAGTTTGGTCTTCAAAAAGCTCCACAGAGACAAAATTGACAATAAAAAAAAAAAAAAATCTAATTAACAAAGCCTTTTTGTAAAGAAAAAAGCCTGATGCTGGCTAACTTCCTTTTTTTCCCAGAATAGTACTGATAAGCAAATATTAGCAATAAACAGCTTAAAATGTCTATGGTATTTCACTGAGCATTACTCTGAAGCAAATAATGTTAAGGTCTTGAAAATGTACATTCTGTAAGTACAAAGAAGCGGAAAAAACTCTTTTTTTCTTTAATAAAGGCAAGACTTAAAACCAAGTCTTACAGTAATCGATAGCTCAAGTGGTCATACATAGGTATGTATTACACCCTGTAACCAGCAAACTTAAGGAACAGAAAGCAGATTTTTGATAGAGAATCACTGCAAATTCAGGTCACAATTTATCTTCTCCTTTTCACATTAGGATCATACCTGCAACAAAAAAGAAATTTTGTCACAAATAAGTAAAACTTACTGATACTCAAAGTTAGCAATGTGATGTAAATAGCTATATTACATATTTGTAACCAGGGATTAGTCAGTGTTCAGTCCCTTCCTTGACTGCATTTCTATAACATTAGCTACAGTTTGATCGAAGGATGCATAAACTAGAACCTGTGCATGAACTAGAGATAACTCTTACTAAAGTCTTCACTGACTTCTTAGCTACTTAAAATCTTTAAATCTGATGCATGAACAAGTTTCTCCAAGTCTTTAATGTCCCAACATTAAGTTCCTTACTAAAAATAAAAAACAAAACAACAAGAGAGGAGGGAGGAGAAAGGAGTACTGTATATTCACAGCAAATATACAACATTTGGTTGTGATTCATTCACACAAACCCCTCCTGCTGCTTCATTCTCCCACAGAAAGCAGTTCCTTGCCTCACCTCCCCTTTACACAGCTTCTAATTGATTTTTAGTAATTTAGATATACTCTCTGGCTATACTAGTTGTTATCGGATTTACGGCAATATGCTTATAGTTTGTCTCTGCTTAACACTGCTATCCCTTGGCTGCCTATTTCTCTCCATTTGTGATTCATCTCCCCAAATCCTGTGTCACTTCTTCGAAATTCTGATGTGTTTTGTATTCATGCATGAATAACTTATGGAAACAACTGAGTTATCAGGCAGTTTTACTTCCACTAATTCTACTCTCATTCATCAAGACTTTTTTTTGCTTAGACAGGAAAATGTGACAACTACTGAGCCAAATTACATCACCACATAACTAGAAAGGTTTTAGAAGTCACTGCTGTTGCCATAAAACTCAGACTTCTGGCAAAAATGAAATGTGTACCCTTTGAAAGCAATGATCTACCATTAACTGTTAATTAACAGAGCAAGCTGCTAATGCAGTAAGATTTTTTGAATGGCTCTTACACATGTTCATGTTGATATGTGTATGTTCCTTTGATAGTGATTTGGACAAAAACATCCTTCTTCACCATATGCATTTTTCTACCTAAATGCAGATTTTCAGTGTTAGTCAAATGCATTGCAGGTGAGAAGTCAAACTGTAGTTCCTTGTTTCTTCAAAAAACTAAAAAAATAATGAAATCTTTGCTAAACAAAATAAGATCCTTGTACTAAGTCTCAAAGCATTTCTTTGTATTTATTGTTATAGTGTTATAACACATAGTATGTCCTGGACATCAAATCGTATTTTGGAGCAGTGGTGGGATGGTGGTGGTAAGATAAAAGCTAGGAGAAGCAGATGATACATGATGGGAATCTGCCATCATGACACCAACACCTCCAACCCTGTCTGTGACTGTTTATGGAGATGCTGACACTGACAGTCATGAACATCTTTTTATGTAATCTTCCCCCACCTCACCTCCAGCCATTTTCCATATTAAATGAAGCCTGGACGATCTGTTCCAGACAGAAAACCAAACAACATGAGAGAAGGACTACAGAGATTGCACTGCTGTAAGTGAATGCATAAAGAAACAAAAGACCTTGCTGGGAACAGGGAGTGAAGGATACAGAGGGCTATCTGTACTCTTAACAGATAGTATGATATGCCTTCCCTTCCTCCTCTATCTCAGTACGTACTCAGCAGCAGTTGAGGGCACAGCTTTTCTTTCTAGCACATCTTTACCTTGGAGTACTGCACAACTCTTCCTAATGGCATCTGGAAATGCCATTTTCATGGGAAATAGCATCTGTTAACATTAGCATTAAGCCAAGTAGTTTTACTCAGGATTAAGGACAAAATTAGAAGTAAGTTACACACTGCTGAACATTAAAATGTGTGTTTTAGTGTTTTTGACTGTGGAAGCTTCCTAAGTACAACTATCCTAAATAAACTGGGAGCTGAGGTAAAAACTTCTCTAAGCACAGATGCGTGCAAATTATATAGATTTCCACTGCTGTGTTTTGAAAGGCTAAAATCAATCAAGGTTTTTTAAGCCAGTTAATATTCCAGTACAGCAATCAAGCTACACCATGTTCTTATAGATGTCTTCATGACTGACGTATATTTCAAGGCTGTACTGCAGATGTGAAAACTGGATAACACGGCAACCTTGGCTTGGGACACTTTTTGATTAGAAAGTGGTTATAAATCATTAAAGTAGGATTGCAGTTGAAAGTAACTGGACAGGAAACCAACTGAATAGGATGATTCTCTCTTTCAAAAGAGATTAGGGAAAGCAGTAGACAACTGAAGTGAGGGTTATTGAAAGAAAACTGCTGAAACAGGCTGTGTTTTAGAGGCAAATGTAGTGAGTTATGGCAAAAAGCAATGGCAAACAGCCAAGGTGAACCTGGACCTACCAAAAAAATCTCTCAAACTCCTGTCACATAAGCACTGATTAAGACAGAATTAATGACTCTACTACGCTGTCATGAACACAGAATCATCAGTGTAAAAATGCCACCTCAGCCTGAAAACTGGAAAGATAGTAAGGCACTGAGGGAGTTTCTAACAAGTGAAAAAAAGGTAGAGGTTATTCATTGCGATTGGGTTGGAAAGCAGCTCAAGGTCTCAAAGATAAGCAACAAAGAGGGGCCATACTGAAGGATTTACTTAGTTTTGGGGTTGTTTTTTTCTTTTAATTTTTGTTTTAAATTCTGGGAATCCTTACTTCAAAGATCCAGAAAAAGAAAGCAGTCCTGCCAATCACCTTTTCACAGAACTAGTGTCCCGTTGCTTTAGATCCCTCAAGTGCCTCAGCACAGGGACAGACGAGCACCATGGCCAGAATGAAAAAGGAGCAGATCCCATCACTTTTTATTCGCAGTTCAGACGACCGACTTAATTATAAGATCAAATCACTTCATTAGGTTCTAGCAAACACTAATGGTGGAAAGCCTGGCCCCAGAATCTCTTCAAGCCTTTGTGAACAATCAAGCTTGTACATATGAGACAGGAAACGGCGACATTTTTGTTTGAGAATGTTCTTATTAAAAAATTGTAGGAAGATTGAATGAAATTTAAAATTTAAGGCATAAAAAAAATTGAGACAAGTTGAGTCATGTTGGGTATATTCCATACATGGGAATGACTATTTTTTTCAAAATTCCATGTAAAGTAGTCCTTTACAAAATTGGAATTTGTCCAAAAAAAATGATGTGATGCAAAATTACACATTTTCTAAGTACAAACAAAAAACTCTTACCTAAAGAGATCATCAGCAAGTGATTCCTCTCTTGCATATCGGTTCTGTTCCTGAGGAAATAAGTTTATTCAATATTTGATGTTAAGGATGAAGCTAATGAACAACACAGAAAAACAATATATCCCTGCACTAAAGCACTTTTTCCTGAAGAAATAAGTTTTCTTTAAGTATTCCATTCGGTGCATATTCACATTAGATAAAATACTTCACTACTCACATCTGACTACTGCTACCAACTAATGTAATGGAGTAGTTTGTGCAAGGTATCAAGGTTGGTCAGAAAAATGTTGTTTGTTTTTTGGTTTGGTTTTTTTTTTTTTTTTTTTTTTTTGTCTTTTAAGCATCATTATAGAAATAGGGAAATTTTTATCTGATTATTGGTGCATCAAAAGAGTTTCAATTAGTGTTATCTATACCAAAGGATTAAAAAAAAAAAAAAAAAAAGAGATAATCAAAAAGCGCTGATGCAATAGGATCATCATCAGGCTGTGGAAACAGTATGACTCATCAGCAAGTATTTTTAAAGAAACTTGGAAAACGAAAGTGCTAGAGAACTGTTATGATAAAATACAATATTTTTCAGAACTTTCACATACAAAGTTGAAGATTTTTACGATAGAAAAAATATTAAATTTATTCTTACTATATCTCTTCAATATACTCCATGAGAATTTTTCTCAGATATTTTCTGTTCTGTTCAAGAGTAGAGTATCAGTTGTACTGTATAACAAATTGAACACAACTAAACATATGGAAGTTCTTCCTAGCTCTTTGTCGCATTTTAGAAGTCACAAGTTTCCATAATGCTTATTTTATTAAAAATATTCTCTTTTAGGTTACTGATTTTGCTTTAAATCAATATTTCTGATAGTATGAATGTTGCATGTAAAATGAATTCAAATAATCAGTAAAAACATGAGCCTTATCACTGACCTCTGACTTTCAGTAACTTTTCTAGTGCATATGTTGCTATGAGCATGTGTTGACAGATAATTGGATGAGGTTTTATTTCAAAAATAAAATTGTGAGGTATTTCAGTAATGACCACAGGCTGCTATAATCACTTATGTAAGTCTAGTTTTGTTTGACCATCTTTAAGAAATAATTCCTTACCTCTATTTCTTGCCTTAACCAGTCTTCTAGCTCTGAATTCTTTTTAGCATGATGAGCAATCAAATCTGATCCTCCAATAATGTATGGAAGTTGTCCCACCCCTGGATAAGCTACCTGTTGGACAATAAATTCTTACAATTACAATACAAGGCAAGCACACTGCAAGTAAAAGGCCTGTTTTAACAAATTCGTAAAGTCTATTCAGATATCACAGAAGATAGTCAGTCTGCCTTTGAATAACATTTATCAGAGATCGTATTTGAGAGACTAAAGTGAAAAAAGCATTTACAGAAAGATATTAACTCCCTCCTTTTACCGAAAGAAAAAAAAAATAGCTGGCAAATTACATATGCTAAGTCAGTCTGATAGTACATTAAATTGAATTTGAAAACATTTTAAACTGATTTTTACTGATAGATTCTATGTTATCATCAGAATGCATAAGAATTCTGTAATAGATTTACAAAACAGTGGAAAAGAAAATACTATCAGAAATTTAAAATGTTACCTAAAAATGAAAGCATACTTCCAGAAAACTGGAAGTTGCATTATGTGACTCACTCTCTACGTAATGTTTTACTGAAATGCATTTCTAGTAGTCTTATACTATATATAGATATATATATATATAACATGAGCTGAACACTAAGAATCTTCTTGAAGTTATCTTCAGTATTCAAACAAGTAATCTTACTTTTAAGCTACCAGATTTAGTTCTATTTAGAAATCCAAGATTTATTACATAAAATGCAAGATTCTGAATCAGCCTATGCTTTGTACGTAGGTCTTTGGAGAAGTCAAACTGTTAGCTTTTGGAGGTACAACTGGAAGTTACGGTAGGCATTACTTAATGACTTTTTCCAAGTAACAGCTTGGAACAGAGAGTACAAGTATCTAAATTATCTAGCATGAGGTGAGTCTTTGTCAGCCTGGTACTTCTTCAGTCAATTAGCCAAGTATTTTTGTCAACAGTATAATACGGTATTTGTTTCTTTCCTGTAGTTGCTAACAATTAAAAAAAAAAAAATCTTTCATAATATATTTCTACAATCTGAAGGCAATACTTTTTAGTATTTTTAAATAGTGCCATCTTGTGACCATTTCAAATACACACTAACCTTTTTGAACATTTTGAAATTTTTCTTTCCCCCATAGCTGGTATTTCCAGTAAGCTGACTGTTGTGTCTTGGATGGCTGACAACTAGTGATCTAAACTCAGTCAACAGAAGTCTGCTAGGAAGATTGCTGGAGTCATCTTGCAGTTTGTTGTGGTTCTTATGTGGGAAGAAAAGGGAAGGAGCATTTCAAGTGTATAAACAGACATACAGCATATTTAACAACATAAACTTTAAAGAAAGAAATTATCATTAGCACAGCTGAGGCAGAAGTTAAGAATACAATGGGCAATGGGAAGCAGAAATAGTGGTAAAAGCCAAGCAGATGGATGTATTTCTCAGCCTCCTTATATACTACCAGTATTGCTGGGAGCTCAGTAGATTTCTCTCATTTACATCTGTTAAAAAGACAGGAACATTAGGAACTGAAGTAATAATAATGAAGTCGGTGTACCTCATTTCATCAGGATTTCACTTCAAGATAGAAATTCAAGTAAGATTTTTCTTTTTTTTTTTTTTTTTTTTTTTTCCTCCAATTCAGCTAATATCCAAGAATTACTTCCCTTCACCTTGCCTCTTAACCTGGACTAACTTAATCAAGTATGCTTACTCTACTGGGAACTCCAGATAACTCCATGGAAGACAAAGTTGAACATCTTCAGCAAAATTCTTGACTACAGATTTACATTCAGGCCAACTTTAGGGCTGTAAACTGGATCTGAACAATGAAGCAACATTTTCCTGTACATGAGAACGCTCATATGCCAGCAAGTTTGCATGCACACTTTGTTGCTTCAGGCTAGATCTACATGGATTAAAAAGGACATGTGGGTACAGGACAATTTCACAAGCAACGTTAAATTACCTTCATGAACAGCTCCAGCCCAGATGCAGTACAGTTGTTTTATAGCAAAGTATAAATTAGCAGTCCCTTAACCTGAGCTGACTTGCACTTTGGTGTACGTGCACAGCATCCCCTCTTTTTAGACTGTTTCCTCTATGCACGTGAAAAGGTTTTATCTTGTCCCTTGTTGACTGGCTGCTCTCCTTTACCTCTTCAGAATCTTTCCATTTCAGTTTCATTTAGCCTAGTCTGCTTTTCCTCTGCCTCACTGCCTCTCACAGCAAGTTTCCCTCTCCCTTCCATCACTGATCTCACTTGTAACAAAGTTAGCATGCTATTTACTGTTAGTCAGTGTACGTTACATCTATTTTCTACAGTTCACTCTGTCTTTTCACAGTCAGTAAGCTGGACTGTACTATTCAAATTTATATGATTATTTTAAGGAGTACAATCTTCAGAACCTCCTTTACTCTGAAATAGGATCACAAATGCGATGTTCTTAAAAGCAAAATTCTGATGCATTTTCTTAATGCTCCTCAGAGTTTGCTGTTCAAACTTTCAATTAACGGGTTACTTACCAAGACTGATGACTCTTGCTTGACCTCATTTTTCATTTCCGAAGTTAGAACTGATCCAAGTTGTTGTTCTTTCTATTTGATTAAAAATTATTTAAAATGTAACACTGAAATTAAATGCAAATTTAATTAATAAACTTTTCTTCTTCTCCCTAGAGTGGAATAAGCATTTCAAATCCATGTAAATATTTAGACAGAAAAGAAACTGCACTGTACTTCCAAATTTTTATGATAATATGTACACTATAACAACTGTTGGGGTTTTTCAATTAAAAAAAAAATCATTATTTTCTCACTTTTTTTTTTTCTTACACCAGTAGCAAGTTTTGCCCGTGCGTACAATCTTCAAAGTCCTAACAGAGTCTGTAAAATACTGTAAAACCTTTTGAACATAAAAAGCAGCATTTTCAGTTTCATATATTAAGTGTACATGTGTGCAGAAAGGACATTTCATTTCTAGGATACAAAAGTATTCTGCAGGTTGCTTTCCTCCCATAGTTTAAAACCAGGTTTCATAGAATCATAGAATACCAGGTTGAAAGGGACCTCGAGGATCATTTGGTCTGACCTTTCTTGGAAAAAGCACAGTCTAAACAAAATGGCCCACCACTTTGTCCAACCAAATCTTAAAGTGTCCAATGTTGGGGGATCACTGCTTTCCCGGGGGAGATTATTCCAGTGGCTGATTGTTTTCACTGTGAAAAATTTTCTTCCTGTGCCCAATCGGAATCTCCCCAGGAGTAACTGGTATCCATTACCCCTCATCTTTTCCAAGTGACTCCTTGTAAAAAGGGAGTCTCCACCTTCTTCGTAACCACCCTTTAAATACCAGAACATGGTAATAAGGTCTCCTAAGCCTATTTTCTCAAGGCTGAACAAACTAATTCTCTCAGCCTTTCCTCGTATGTCAGGCTTCCCAGTTTGATCATCTTTGTGGCCCTTCTCTGGACCTGCTCCAGCCTGTCCACTCCTTTTTTGCATAGCAGGGACCAAAGCTGAACACAGTATTCCAGGTGTAGCCTGACAAGCACTGAGTAGTGAGATAATGACTTCTCTCTGATGGTGATGCCCTTGATGATGCAACTCAGCATCCCCCTGCTTTCTTTGCTGCTGCAGCACACCGTCTTGCATAAATTATTTTCAGTGGTTGAAAAAATATCAGATCACTGTTATGCACCCTGTAGGTTTTGAGTCAATTACAGTCTCCATCTTGCCAGATAAAAAAAGATGCATCTATATGTGAAGATGATATCATGAAATCTCTTTCCTGTTCCACTGGAAATATAATTTACATTCATTAATAATGACCCATTTTATTAAACTATTAGAAGTCTTTTTATCAGCAAAATCTTTAAGCACGCATCTCAAAATAACAGTTTAGTTATACATAAGAATTTGTTCTCCTTCGTGATCCTGACAAGAAGCTAGACTAGAAAAACTTTCCAGGCCACAACAAAATTCAAAGGTCTATTCCAAGCAGCTGTTTTAGACTCTCAGTACAGACAAACCTGATAGAAAGTACCTCCTCTCTTACATTCTAAAGAGCAAGCAACAAATTCTATACAAGACTTGTCTTTTAAAATTTGCCTGTTAGTAACATAAGAAACACCCCAGCATTATAACGAAGTTCAAAATTCACACTTTACCAGAAACAAGCTCCAGTAAAGTGTCAAGAGAAGAATGCTAAGCTGGTCTGAGCTAAGGATGCACAGACAATTACTAAGTCTCATCTAATCCAAGGTAGCTTGCAAGTTCCAGTTTCTCAATCATGTTTTCAAACTTAATTATTACAGCATTTAAACACTGCCTACACTATGTAAGAACTGACTGGACAGTAAGCTTTTATATTTTTTAAAAAATAAACAAAAATTAAACCCATTCCTTCTCTTATTCCCCTCTGCATTGTTAATAGTCTACTTCGCTAGAGCTCTCAACATTGTTTTCCTCTACAAACCTGCTTTTTTTTTTTTTTCAGTTAAGTTGCTATTGTAAACTCAAAATCCATTCCCTTCTTCATTTCTCTTAGAAAACTGCCTTATTCTCAAAATCAAAACCAGAGGGGAAAAAAAAAAAAAAAAAATCAAGGAAACTAATCACAAGCTGTGTTTTGGTTTTGTTTGGTCTTTTTGCTGTTTTTTGTTTGTTTGTTTTTTAAGAGGACATTAGTGATCTGGATTGCCTCATACAGACATTTTAATAATCTTTCACATGACATCTAGAGATTCTGACTTGAAAGATGTTGGACACTACTGTGGTATTCAACAAAAGGGGTCAACTAAAGCTTTCTTCAGAAAAACGTAAAAACAATATAACTGAGAATAAACATTATAATTAACAACAATATACAATATAGGAAGTTTTTCTTGGACCGGGGATTTATCCTCCTGTTCTACCTACAGTACTTCAAGCAAAAGTGGAAAACTTTCAGAATACAAGCAGCTTTCAATTCCCAAAGAAATAAAGCCCTAAAGAATGAAAACACATTTAGATATGTGAAACAGTGCAATGTTCACATGCAATAAATGCATGATGTCTATTTTAGTTCAGAGCAATTTGAGAGGTTTAAGCAAACAAACTTTACAAAGCCACTTTCTGTATGCAAGCAGTCTCATCCCTGAAGAAGCACCTGCATCCTTCTAGTTGTAAATTTCCACGTTAGGCACATGAGAAGAATATAACTTACCAATATTTTATTCTCCTCTCTCTGCTTTACATTTACTGCTTGAATCCAGCTTGCTTTGGCTTCTAAACACCTTTTTTTTCGTGCATTCCCTTGAGCTTCCTGGTCACAATCTGCCATTTGATCTTTCCAGTCTAGGTTTCTGCTTCCAAACACAATTTCTAGTGCCTCTGTATCTTCAGATAAATCCTCTAACTCCTTTCTCTTCTTTGGGGCATGCTTTTCACTAGAAGCAGTTTTAGTGTCTGTTTTATCACTTGCTAATTTGTCACTTTCCCTCATAAGTTTTATACCTGTGTCTTCTAATGCAACATTTGGGTCCAGAACGTTATTTTCCTTTTGATGCTGTTCCACTTCACTGTTCCACACTGATAAACCTGTGGGTTCAGTGCACTTGGAAACAGGTGATGACCTTTCCTCCCGTTTTGACAGTTTTGGTACAGATGTTTCTTCTTCTTCAGCTCTCTCCCTTAACCAGAAAGTAATTACAAAAGAAAGGAATTACAATTGCATTTTTGAATACGATTAGCTGCATCTGCAACATAACAGCTTCCTGGGCTTTTAGTGACTGCATTGTGAAATTTGAACATAAGTACCCTTGCCATTCTAGGAAGCTGATCTAAAAATTACCTTTTTAAGGATGCTTTGAATTAAATTTACATCCCTTGAGTTAAAATTATTTTCCAGAAACAGCACCAACATAAGGGAGCCAATGTCAAGAACATTTCAACATACCTTTTTCTGGCTACCTGGAAGTAATTTGTAATTGAGTTAGACTGGTGACGTGAAGCACGCTCACTAGGTTTAGCAGCTTCTGAAATTTTAGATGGTGAGACAGGATTACTTTTTTGACTAAACCCAGATGTTCTGTTCACTCTAGGTATCGATGTTCCTTCATTTACACTGCCACTCGTGCTTGGGTTTTTCTTTACAGCAGTTGTATCCTGGAAAGCCATTTGCTCTCGTCTATCCATCTGGGGAGTATTTTCTATCTCCATACTATGTTAGAGAGAAAAATATATTAAGTGACCACACAAGAAGTTACCACAGACATACATTGTAGAATATCACTTTTTTTAAAAAGCTGTACCTGTACTTTGAGTATACTTATAATGTATGTATAATAAAAATAAATTGCAAAATCCACTATGATAAATGTATTTTTATAATTGTGAAATGGCTTGAAAATTTGTAGTAGTTAAGACAGTCAAATCAGATATACAGTATCTACATTTGTAAGAGCCATGTAAGTGCTATGTGATGTTTTCTGTTATCTACGACTCAAAAGCAGAAATTATCACACTGCAGACAAGTGGCAGCAATTGACTAAGTGCCATTTCTAACACGGTATATCTTTGTCCACAGCAACGATGCAGTTCCTCCACCACAAAAGACTGCGTTATTTGCAAGCATTAGCTTAGAAACCATTTCCATGAATACTTTACCATGTCTGCTCTTCTATTTCTGTATCAGCTACATATAATGTGCTCCTGTCTGCAGCAGTTGGCATTACGGTTTCATCCATGGCCAAACTCTGAGAAATGGGTCGCCCTACAACAGCTGGTGCAGTACCTCTAGTTACAGCTGGGAGATCAACACAAGAGAAGAATTAAAAGGCTAGTATCAAATCTCTGTTTCCTTGTGTGTGTTATCACACATCAGTAACTGATCAGGTGAGATTTTTGTAAAATGGTCTTAAAGCAATTTCAATCAAAAAATTAAGCAGATTTACTAATTAAAAAAAAAACAAAATGAACAGTTCTCAAGAACCATATTCTGGGATTCAGTTTTAGTTAAATATTCCACTAAATTAAGTCATGGAACTTTGCTTAAATAAAAATGAAGCATAATGGGAAATCATATATTAATATGGGTATAATGTAATTAATAAATCATACAGTATATATTTTATGCAAAACTGCCAGAGCACAAAAGTCCTTAAATTTACTGCTTTATGATGATCTCTAACGTGATTATTATATTTGGGATTATTTCCACTAATATAGAACCAATATTTGCTATCAAAAAAACCTTGGAATAAATGTCTTTACAGCCAATTTCTCGTAATCCCTAGAACAAGGGAATTGCCTTAAAACATCCTTCACTGCTCTCTTTGGTTACTCACATTATTTATCTGTAGAACACAAAGAGCGGCATATACAATGTCTTTTACGTTGTCTGTCCTTTCACTTGCCCTTGTCTGAATATACTCAGGACTTCGCCGTATCAAAGGATACTAACATCTACTATTTTAACAGATGTCTCCTCATGCTTCTAGATACGTTTTTTTTTAAATACTACTCATCTCAGACTTTTACATTCTTCCTGCATTTCATACTGATTGAGACTGTGATGACAGTATTAACCTTTCAGGTAACCTATTCTTTATCCATTCCTTAATTTTTTCCTACTATTGTAACCTAGAGAGGAATAACCTACAGACACACCCAAGTCTCCTCCTTGAGGAACTACATCTTATATACGTTCCTATTCATTGTTCTGAGACAAGATCAGACGAAGTCTTGTTTACAATTGCTTTGATTTGCAACACGTACATGAAAGTTTTTATAACTCCCAAATAGTATCATTTGTTCCCTCTTAGCAAATAAATTGTAAACATAGCTACCTTCAAAAGCCTAATATACAGTCCATTTACACAATTCAATCAGACAATTTTTATCCAGTTGAATCATTCAGACTGGAAACAACAATCACCATTTCTGATTTATTCAGATGTCTGCAGTATTTTTTATTTAATCTGAGAATTTATTTTGTATTGTTTTCTAAACTGGATAGACAACAGATCAATTACAAGAATACCAGTCAACCAAAATATTTTTCAGAGGTCTTCTAGTACTGCATGTATATCCTTCTCTCCAAAATATATTTTTGAGTAAGTAATGTTCCTATATGTAAAAACAAGTTTATGGGTGTTTTGTTTGATTTTTTTTAAAAACTGTAGTATTTGCTACCCAATGCAACACTTTGTAGAACAGAAGAGAACCTAAAACTTTACACACAACTCTGACAATTTTATAGAAACAAAATTTAGACTACCAGTTTTGGAAGAGGCATGAAAAGAGAACTAGACAAACAAAAACTCTTGTCTCAAAGATTTTTATTACTACTGTATTAGCAAATAAAATTTAAGTTTCAAGTTGAGACTTGGAATCTCTACCCTCAAACTATTCCTTTAGCAAATGTGGCAATCATGTCTCACTGTTTTTACTTCTTATGTCAAGATTATGTTTGGTTTTGAACTGGGTGGGAGGCAGCTGACATTTCCTAAAGCAAATTCCTTTTTTGTGCAAAAAGAAACAAGCCTTTACAAATTAATTCCATTCTTATTCTCTCAATTTCTAACATTCATCTTTTACCTCCCTATTACGCCAGTCTTTCCATAAAAGATAGAGTAGCATGGAATTCAAACTACCAAACATATTAATTCAGCAGCCACTAAAAATGTGAACTTCAGAAGACTGTTTTAAAGTACCTTTCCTCTAAAGATTAATGTATTATGTGTCTGCTTTTTATGCTAATTTTAGATACGCTACTTTATTTACATCTCAGAGTTATAAATTTCATTGCAATTTATCACAAGACCATTAAAAACCAATTACCTCTTCAGCCTTGTATACATTTTTCATACAGTGTCATTCTATTTCAGTGGTCTTGCAAAACAAAAAGAACATTAGCGTTCATGCCCATGTACAAAATGAAATACTGCCACTCTAATGCTGTTAACTTATTACTACTATTCTTCCAATTACCTTTGTCACCAGGCTGCTTTTGAGGGTTGCAATATTTTTCCGTAGACATGAAGATAACTGCCAAACCAATTTCTGCCTCAGGAATCGCTCTGAGATCCTTGCTGTTAATATACAATTAAAATAAAGACCAAAAAAAAGTTTCTCAGTACAGATTCAAAGATGAATAGGCAAATGGGCACAGATATGACAAAGTACAAAATGTTCCATTCCTCCTTTCAAAAAACATCGGTCTAAAGTACAATTTTTCACAATACAGTAAGTCAGCATAATTATCCATCATTACACCCGTGTCCTATATGTACAAAATTCCATGTTTCCTGCTGCTGTAGCCACTGTCTAGTCCCAGTAATCTGGCCAATGCACCTTCTCTCTATCCGATTTCTGGGCATTTAATTAACTGTGCTCTACCTCCAATTTAAAAATGTGTGTGAATGGAAGAGTGACTGGAAAGATTTGAGCACTTAAACGTCAGTGAGGCACACACACCTCTTCCGTACTACAGCCATGAGAACAGCTTGAGTACAGTTTTATCTATTTAGCAGGAAAATTCAGGGGAAGTAGGTTTATGTATTAGGTTAAGGACTCAGATTTTGTTTTCTTTACATGTTTTCATAAAATGACATCATGAAAATCCTAACATTTATAAAATATGCCGTCTGCCCTCTCAGACAAAACCTACCACCAAAACAAAGACATTTTCATTAAATAGAAGCTGCTCTTCATAAAATTGCATTTGCATTTGTCTGCAAATAATTAGATAGCAATGAATCACATGATCTCAAGGTGCCATTTCATGAGTTTTCCCTGAAATAAGTCTGTATATTGAAAAATCATAGATATTCTCTTTTTCATTCCTAAATTATATTAATTTTTAACTTCTTTTAAAGACTAGAGGAAAAAACACTTGCTGTCTGTAACTTCAAAGCAGCTTCATTAAAATGAATTTTGGTTGAAGTGGATCCTCCAAAAAAAAAAGGGAAAAAAACCCCAACCAAACAAAAAACAACTCCATCAAATCCTCACAGAACTGCCAAGTCCTTTCTTTCCTGCTTCAAGAAATTTTAGTTACTATGCTAAATACTTAAAGCAATGAAGAAAATACCCTCTTTACAAGCATCCCACTGATTAAATATGTATGCAAATACCATAACAAATCTCTGCAGAAATTCTGAAATTACCCTACCGCTGTACAAGAGAACAGTTCTGCACCTTTGCAAGACAGTCAGAACAGAATCAGTCCAGTTTCTCATGGAGTCAGATCCTGGGATCTGCGAGTTTGTCAAGCCCACATCAACAACACAAATTTCAGGAGAAACTAGAAGAGATGTTTCTTTCCTTCCTTCCATCATCAACTTTGCTTCCCCTCCTCCAAGAATAACTGCTGGACCCAGTTTCTTGTGCTAAAAAGAGAATGCAAATACAAAAAAAAAAAATATCTTAAAATACAGTCAGTTTAGAACTATCAGCATAATGCTTATCACTGATACATTAATGCAGATACGATGTGTTCTATTTTTCACCCTGTACTTATGCCATTGTATTCTAAGACGACAAATACACAGAAATCCTTCTTTCCTAATGAACCCAGAATGAGTGTGAATTCACAGAGAACAGAAACTGTGCTTAACTACCCCTCCAAAATTTTTGCAATATAAAGACTGTTTACCTGCTTGGCAGTTAGAAACACAAAAGTTTTTCCACTAAATATTTTTTTCCTTTCGTGATGCTCAGATAAATCCAGTTTTTCAGTGCCAATGGAAGGCTCATCAACTGGAGGATAAAATCTGCAAGAACATCAAAATTGAAGTTAAAAAATTCAGATTTACCTATCAGTACTGACTCATGGTTCTTTCTGCTTTAGAGTAAAGCTCTGAAGTTATAATACTATATTGCTCTGTTAAAACTATTTATAAAAATATTTTTCAAGAGCTTGTTATGAAGAAACAGTCTCTAATTTCTCAACATCTAAGCTAAGACCAAGACTTTCTACTTCAGTAACTAAGAGGACAACACTTTTAAGAATGCGTTCAACCTATCCACCTTAAGCATCTGTTGTACACATATCCACATTCTCCACTAACAATACTACAAATGAGACTTCAACCTCATTCTCCACTTGCTCTAGCTAATAGTGTAACTCCACACAAAATTAGTCATCTTGCTTCCTCTACCCTTCCGGTGGGGACAGCCACCCCTCCTCTTCTATTGGATCAAGAAATAGTGTACCACCACACTACAGGACAGCCTACTAATGTGACAAAGTAAGTACACTCTTCTTGCTGGTGGGATAGAGAACCGAACTGATTCACCCTGCAGATTCTCAATTGTTTTGTCCAATACAAGAAAACTGACCAGGAGTTCAGCTGGGGAAGAGATTAGGCAGAAGAGAAATTCTACCCTGAGGCTCTCTTTTGTCACAGCCTGTGATCTCAGGTCCAGTTAATTATGGCATCCCCATGTCGTAAAAAGCCTCTGGAGTTAAAACAAGCATCTAACTTACAATTTCAGCATAGTATTTACAGGATCTTTGAGCCACATATTCACTACTACAGCAGTTCTGACAGAACAAGGTGAAGGCACATGCTAGAAAGATGGGAAACTACAGGTCAATTTTAACCATACTACACTATGTCTGTACCCAAACAGCAGTTTATGTACATACTCTGGCTGATCATAGAACTACTTATCTTAGAACTCTGCTGATTATACATCCTTCTCATACTACTAGGCAAGAAAAACAGATGCTGTAACACACTCCCACAATCTGGTTTAACAGAATAATAAATTACATATGCACACACACAGGGATATGTTTTTAATTTTTTTCCCTAATTTATGCAAAGATTAGCAGACTCTAAGCAAGAAACATACTCCATGAAATGCTGAAATATTTAAGTTTCTGAAAAAAATGCACCATCTGTAAACATAAACATTCTTCAGTCACTGTGAACATTCGCATACTTACATCTGAACACAAGAATAATCATGCAAATTTCATAGTGCATCTAAATATGTAATTCAATTATGATAGGCTAAAATGTACTATATAATTACAGTTATTTTTCAATAATCTTTGTTCTTTTGTGTTCATCACAATCAATTTGTAAAGCTTTATGTACACAATGGAAATTAACCAGTCTGAAACCATCATGTTTTGAAAAATGAGTATTTGATGTTTCAGCAACTTTTTCAAGTCTGTTTACAAAAATACGTTTGCACTGAAATTGAAATAGATATGATAAAGTCTACTAGTAAGAAACAGGGCAAGTCAGATTTTAGTTACCAGGCTAGAAGACTTCTGATACAGAGTCCTGTAAAGACAGTTATTAACCTAAGATAAATACAGGGTAAAAAGTCACCTTTAGAGAGAAAAGGATGAGTAAAAGGGGGAAACAGCAGTTGCCATTACTTTGTAACTGGACTATAGTTTCTCTATAAATACATTTCAAACCTCTGTTTTTTAACTTCAGCAGGAAGCTCCAACTGATGATCTTCTCCTCAAAGAAACCTTTGATTTTCCTTTGAAACTCTTATCCAGTGCTGAGCTAAGCTCAAAAGGCAACATAATCCTTTTGCATCTTAGAATTCTGAAGTGCTCCTTGTACTCTCTCCCCATAAGCTCTGAACAATAACAGCATTATCCAGAAAAGACCCTCTACAGTCTTGAATGTTTCAATAAATGGATTTTGATTCTTGATGAGATTCTGTTAAAGGCTCAGTTACTTTCCTACTTCTTCAAAGCCCTGCACTATTTATACTGGACTGCTGTAATACAACATGTTATTTCATACAGGACTGCACTTACATAGCCATTAGAGAAATCTTCAGTTACTGTTCTTCCTTGCGTAGGTTATCAGAGAGTACCAGAAGTAATATACTTCAGATAAAAAGACTCAAGTAAGAAGCCCCACAGCTGTATGTGAACTGCAGGTTTGCAATTCTGTGAAATCTTAGTATAAACAAAAAGAAGTTTTAAATTTTTGGAACTTTAAGACTGCATTTGCCCAAGACTTTTTGGGGATCAGATCTATAGTAGTAATCAAGATTTAATTAACAGTGTCACCCTGTATTACCACATCAATGGACCTTTCTTATTTCATATCCAAACTAGTATTGCCTCAAGTTGTTTAGTGTCTTACAGATGTACCAGCTCAGGTCAGCTCTAGCTACAATGCACAATGTAGATTCCCTGTGAAAGTTAGAATTATTTTTGGAAACTGAATGCAAACAGCTGCTAAGTAAATTTTCAAGATCTTCCCACAAGCTACATCTTAAAAATAACACCTATTTAAAAAACTGTAATTATTTTAAATATAGATCTGAGTATTTTACCAGCTGTCTCATTTAGCTTGATGCAGAATTCTCTTTGAAAGCTACATAATGGATATACTGCTAGTGTCACTAACATTTAGTCAGCTCAATTCCTATGAAGATCTTAATAGTTCACAAAAATATTTAAGAAAGGGAAACATATCCATCTAGTTCCATTTTAGGGAACACTTAACAGCTCAATTGTACTATCACTTCTATATTAAAGCACCCCAGTTTCCAGAGCCCAAGCCACTGTTTGCTTGTTACTGTAACAGACAGGGACAGCAGTCTGACAGCTAGATAACATTAGACCAAGCAAATTTCAGGTTGCACAACCAATTGCTAGCTTTTCATGGCTTGTACTACCTCTACTAAAAAAAAAAAATCCACCAGAAAAACTTAGATCCAGTATTTCAGAGAGGACTAAATAGCTGGTTTAGTTTTATCATGTCCTTATAAAACAATGTAGAAGGAAAAGTTAAAATTCATGAAGATTCCCCCTTCCTTCTGCAACTGAAGACCAAACGGGCTTTAAACAACTCACAGACCTGATTTCAGTGACTGATTTGACATATTACATAAACCCCTGCAAATTTAAAACAGCATATAGAAACTAAAAAGTATTTGCTACCAATTGCTCGATTGGCACCTGTATTGTTTTAACAAGGTACTGTCAGATTCTGTGAAATATATTTTACCACATAGCAAGCGCAGCTTACTGTGAAACCTCTGCAGTTTTGCTTCATTTACCACGTGTGCACCACTGAGGTTTGTTTAGCTGCCCTCTCCCGTCCACTCCTGCTCTTCAAACTATTCTACCAATGGCTATCATCAGACCCACTAAAGAAAACAAATCAAATTTCTACATCCTAACACATATGTGGGTATGTATAGCCATACATATGTAAAACCAACAGTGACTTTCACTCTTCTTCATCATTTACTTCCCCTAACACAAATGTCTGGTGACCAACATCCACCTGGTTAAAATAACACATCCAGAAAGATCATAAGTTAAAGTAGTTTCACAAATTATTCTGTTAACTGACATTAAAAGTTCAGTGTTACTTTTCAAATGCCAATTACTCCTAGAATTTCCATACACTATATATTTCATTTCACAGTATCTACCAAAGCATTTAAAGAATATAAACAATTAAAAAACACAGGAACATACGCAGTTTACCTTTTTAAAAAAAAAAAAAAAAAAACAAAAAACAAAACCAACACACGATGGACATTTCTCACCTCCATAAATCAGGTGTTCATATAAAACCCCCCACAAACAAACCAAACAGCAGCAATACAGGCTCAGATGAAATTCTCGCATACAGTAATGGGATTGTTTTACACGTTTCTACATAGAGAAAATAACCACAAGGGCTATTCTGCAGTACTTATTTATTCCAAAGTAAGAATTCCCTTTTCAAGTTAATTTCACCATGAAAACAGTGAGTATTTTGTTCTCACATAGTGAAGACCCATGCAGATTAGTTTCCCTGCTATTTCAGGGAATTCAGTAGTCAGGCTAGCTCTGTTTTGACCAAAGTTTACAGTAAATTCAGTAACTAACTGCGTACTGGGAAAATATGTCTACATAATGAATAAGCTGGATATAATTTCTTTTTTAAAAATACAATTTTATTTTAATGTATCAACTCTCAAAAGAGTTTAAATGTTGTTTCAAACATATCAATTAAAAAAAGTTCATATTTAGAGCTAGTAACATCTCTAAGCATACAGTCAATTCTAAGAGCTGATTTTATAACTCTAGGGATGAGAGGAAGAAAATTGCCTGAATATTAAAATACGTGTCATATTAAGCATTTTTCCACAAAAGAAGTTACTGTAAATCACATATTCTGTCTAACGTGATCAGATAAATGTGTAGTTATTTGACAATCTAGCTCCCATAAATTTAACTGTGACATTGAAAACATGATACTGACCTTTCATGATTTGGCAACTGTTGCCTGGACTGAATAGCTTTGATTAGTTCAACAAAAAACTCTGGTTTTATAATTGGTCGACAACAAATCAAAGCACATATAGTCTGAAATGACAGAAAATATATATTTACTGTATGGAAAAAGTTCAGCTGGAATATGGTTTAACTAACATCAGCTTTTTAAGATCTTAGATGTGGAAAACATCACTCAAACAGAACAATACTGAATTTTACTACCAAAACACAGCATAGTTTCGATTCTAACAGGCTAGCTCTTAATTGCCATCTTAACCAAAGTTATGTAAATATCAAAGGCAACTAATGGAAATCAGTAACAGTCTTCAAAATTAGCTTTTTTCATTTTCCTTCCCTCCAACCTCCCATCAACATACACCTCTTTGTAAACATGGAAAAGGAAGAATTGACTTCATAGCTTTGTAGAGGAAAATCTTGAGCACATCTAGAATTTAATTCACATTTGTGGAAAAACTGCAAATCAATGCTATCAATGTGCAAAAGCTCAACATACCTTAACAGTAACTTTTACTGTTACCATTACAAGGTGAGTACACTCTTTTGTCCATTCATTCACTACAAGGCCTCCAAGCTGCTGGATGACTTTATTTAAAGCCGTTTTCTGAGCTACATCTAAACATGAGGAGCAGACAACCAAAGGCTCATACTCCACTCTGCAAAGAACAAGTAACAGAGAATTGCTTTAGTTATTTCAGCCAATCATTATGATGAACAGAGCTGACTGTTTATAGCTCAGGGAAATCTGAAGGGTACAAAAAAAACCCCAAACCAACAAAAAAAAAAAACAAAAACAAAAACAAAAACAACCCATACT
Source organism: Tyto alba (assembly GCF_018691265.1). NCBI lineage: Eukaryota > Metazoa > Chordata > Aves > Strigiformes > Tytonidae > Tyto > Tyto alba. The sequence continues at coordinate 27,941,197 of NW_024881330.1, read as the reverse complement.
TTTACCTGGATCAGAAAAAGACTGTGCTTTAAAATTTCCTGAAGAAAGTAAACACTGACGTTTATTCAAAAAAATTAACATTTTGACTTTTTGACTTGGTGTCTGCAATATTTCTAAGGACTTTTGGGTCTTTCATAGACATCACATAGAATTAGTGCTTTAAGAATACTGCAAGGTCAGGGAATATAAAAAGAAATTGAGTATGGGCTTCCAAAGGCAAAAATATATTCAACAGAACAGTCCATAAACAGATTGCTGTTTAAAAAATAAGTGTTGTAGAAAGCAAGTTCAAGTAACTTTTTCCTAACACTGCCATTATCCTTGACCATAAGCCTATCTATATTTGTGGTTGTTCCATATGGAATTACAGCATATCAAATTCCATTCTTTGATTTTGTTTAGTCTGCAAAGCAGAAAGAAATTTAAGTAAGCTTTCTGGTACAACAGTCATGATGAATCTGGTCTCATGGCAAGATTCCTGTACCACATTTCAGGTATGTTTATCTGAAATATCAAAAATTATTTATTATAAGTGGATGAAAATGCCTTTTTTTCTTCTATCAAATAATACCAGCTACAGTGACAAAACTGAGTCAAATTTTAAGGAATAAAGCCAACTTCTCACTGCTTTAATGTTGGTTATGATGGTCATCAGAATTTTCTATTTACCTGCCACTCTACCTCAGAGTGCTTCATATATTCAGACAGCACTGGCTACCATGTTAAATCTGAAAAATTAGCAAGTTGGGTTCACTCAAGAGAATGCAGACATACATCACAGCAACAAGCATTCAATGGCTAGTACTGCACAAAGCATTTTCCAGCTATGTCAGTTCTTTTCCCGTTATATTATCAACAGCTACCACAGTCTCAGACAAGCTCTCTTCCAACCCTAAACTCTCCTCCCTTCTTTAGAACCATTTGTGTTTTAGGATTTTTGTTCTTTGCCTAAACAGCCTGAAAACACTCACTATACATGATACATCATCTTCTAAAATGCCAATGCTTTACTATGAACAATTTTAATCTCCTGGTGTCAAAATAAATTATATAATAAATATATCTAATGGAAAACTGTTGCAGAAGCAGGTGTGGAACATAGGCAAAATACTACTCATCTCCTTTGCTTTCTAAAAATTCATCATTGCTGTTCAAGTTGCTGAGTTTTATGATGTCCTTAAAACACTTTTTTCCAAAAATTGCAGTTTTCTACTTGGTATTTTATAATCAAAGCACTTACCTAAACTTGCTCTCAAAGACTCCGAAGTTGATTCTGTCACCAGACTGCAAAGACACTGAAGTGCCACTGAGTTTTGATCCATTAACAAAGGTACCATACTTAGATGTATCTGTTACTGTTAATATAGGGACTGAGAGAGACTGGCTCTGAAAATAAACATAGATAAGCCATTATAGTTTATCGGAATGAGATAGTTTTATCAGAAATGGGTTACTACTATTATGGATCAAAGCAGGAGATAAATAAGAAAAAGCCCACAAAATACCATCCTAAATAAAGACTTTGGACAGTGAGGCTGGCTACATGTAATTATTCATCTTCTGGTTTTCACTGTAATGGAATGAGAGAAAACATATGTCACTTCAGAACCTGAGTGCTTCTTACACTCAGTCTTTCTGAAGGCTGTGCAGGGCAAACATTCCCTGGACCAAAGCCTCTGCTACTGTGATTCAGCAAGGCTCTGAAATCTATTATATTGATGCTTTTATCTACTACTGAGACCTGGCATAGGTGCCCAAGCCACTTGCCCTCACTTCCACAAGCACAAGCTAGTCTTTAACAAGCTGCAGGGTATGGTGTCTTCACCATGCCTTCACCAGTACGTCTTCAGAAGGTTAGACACTGTCATATTTCCCAAACAGTTCACAAGCCAATGAGAACAGTCAGCCTGTTTTCATTAAATTTTGCTACATAGTACTTTTTGCATTATTAAAAGGACAACAATTTTATGTATTTAATTTCAAATTCTATATACAGTTACAGAAATGAAATTCCTGCTGACTGGCTACAGAATATCTGTAAACACTGCAACACATAAGTGACAGTAAATTGATGCCTGCTAGTTCTCCTGGGAACATTATTATTTTCAGTCCTAAGCAAACACAGAATTAATGAAGTGGAATGAAACACAAACTAAGCCTGATGTAAGACAAATAAAACACTTTCCAGAACCAAGACCTAAAACTTCCCTATGTAATGAAATTTAATTCCATAATTTTCCTGTTGTGATTATTTTAATACAAATTCCTAGTCATCTTCACTCTGGGATAAAAGTAGAACCAGTAAAACTTGGACCAGTAGAATTATGCCACTAAATTTCTCAAGATAGGACAGCAACCCTGAGGAGGGGAAAAAAAAAAAAAAACAAGCACCAAGATTAAGAAAAGACAGGTGGTCAGTGGTTCTACTCCAAGCATAAACCACCAGTGAGAATAAAATGAGAGTATCTATGATCACGGCAGACTGAATTACCCACACAGCATACTGATAATGCAGTAAAATGCTGGCTACTTACAGGTGTCGCTTCGGGAAAGATTACTCTCAGAACTGCATGACTTCGACTGATGGACTGATCAGCCTGAATTAAAATTGCACAGTTTTTGCGTCCAACAACATATTCTGTACCACTTAAAAGCCGATACGACTCTCCTGAAAAAAAAACACAAGAGACAGAAAATATCAATTTACAAAAAACTCCAAAGTACTCAAACCTCTTAGGAAACATTCAACAGTTCGTAGTATAACTGAAATTCAACTTTGTCACGCATCATTTATTAGGATAACTAGAATTACACATTTATAGACAGTATCTCTTTCTTCCCCTCTCCTTTGCTTTGTCCCTTATAAAAGGATACATTTGATGATAAACAAAGCAGTTACAAAAGTGGCAACATACTCATATCAAGGACAATGTATTTCTACTAATTGTTTCTTAACTCTTCTTTTGTATTACTTCTTGAAGATTAAGTGTTACATATAAAAAGGGAAGAAAAAAAAAATACAATGTAAGATAGCTTTTCCAAAACACAAATTTTAAGGCTACGCAATTTATTTACATAACTTAAGAGGTTCAGAGCAAAATGTCCTTTTAATGAATGTAAGATCTGTAACGTAAATCAAACTGATGTTAATTTCAGTCTCTGACCTGTACTTTACCAAATTCTTGGTATCTGTCAGCTAGACCACTTAATGGCTTTTCAGTGAATGGCCTGACTACATCCAAAAGGTGTGTGTTACCTACTGGTCAACAGAACTACACATATTTCTTGATGAAAATAGACAACTGCAGATGAAATTCTGGTTATCAACCCTGGGCAAACAACTTTTCAAATATGAACTGTGCAGAAATTGACATCTTGGATACAACAATACCAGTGTTTCGGCTCTTGCTCAGGAGTTTTCCAAGCAGTAAGAGATAATTCAGTTTACTTCAATGGGATTAGGTACTGCTGCCACTAGGAAATAATCCAAACCTCCAAAATTCACTCCCAATGAATTAGGAAATAAAGAGCAGATGCAGTCGTGTTAGGACTGCTCATTATATAAAAGACAAAACATTTAAGTCAAGAAAAAATTTTTATCTTATGATACACTGAAAACATTGATAATGGTTATCAAAGCTCCCATGGATAAGGAAACTGATGAAAGAAGGTACAGTGACAATTCAACTTCAAAACCCTTCATTGAAGAAACAACACGTCTTATGCTAAACACTTGGTCCTTGAAACATCAACATAATATTTAGGCTTTTTTTTTTTTTAAAGGAGAGTCTCCCGAGATTGACATTTGCCTCAGAGCTCAACTCTTCAAGTATTTCAGAGCAGCACTCTGTGAGCTGCTTGAGCTGCTTCACTGGCTGTAGCAGGACCTACACAGATCCCACGTGGGCTCGCAAAGTGCAAAGCCCCAGTAAATTTAACAGGAGCTGTGGCCTGCAGTGCTCAAGGGAAGAACGGGGGCTCGGCCGCAGGCCAGCACCCGGAGCGGCCAGAACTTCTGCCGCCGCTGGTCCACACCGGCCCAATGCAGCTTTGCCCGAGAGGCACGGCCAAGAAAGCCCGGCTGGAGAGCCCGGGGGAAGCCGAAACGCCGGCTCGCCCCGGCACTCCAAGGCATCGGCCGGGCCGGCAGGCCCCAGCCTCACCCTCCGCCAGCCCTCAGGGGCCGCCGCGGGACCCGAGCCCGAAGTCAGGCGCCGGCCCCCGCCCCGGGGATCCGCGCAGACGCGGGCTGGAGCTGGGAAAGGCCGGCGGTGCCCGGGCCCGGCCTGCCGGAGCGGCGGCAGCGGGGTCCGGCGCTCCCTCACCGTTTCCCGCAGCGGGCACCAGCTTCCACATCCTGGAGGGCGGCGCGGGGCCCCTGACCCGGGACGGGAAGACCCTTCGCTCACTCCACGGGGCCGCCGCAACGGAGCGCCGGTTACCGGGGGCGGGCAGCCGGAACCCGCCCCGCCGCGCATGCGTGCTGAGCCCCGCGCCTGCCCGGCCTTGGCGAAGCCCCCCGGTCCCTCGCCCGCCCCCGCCTCAGCGACCGCGGCTTTATCTGTTCGCGGCCCGGGAGCGCGTGTCAGCCCCCCGGGAGCTGCCGGTGCTCCCCCTGCCCCGGGACTGGCAGCCCCAGGCGGAACTGAGGCGGGGCGCCTGGGCCCAGCGGCAGGGAGTAGGTGGGGGCTCCCCCTCACCCCCCACAGCGGAGTCCCTCTGTCCTACCCTTCGTAGTGCGCTAATATCCCCGACAAAATGTACTGCGTGTGGAACGGGGAATACTACAGAGATTCATATTAGTAAATTCATATTAGTAAAGTAAGAATTGTAGAAAATGTTTAATTGTATCATCACATTGTAGTTGTAATATCTGTGCATTGTATTACTTTCAAATAATAAAATAAAATGTTGTCAAGAGCCGACACGGAAGGATCGTGGGGGGGTTAGATCAGGTGAGAAGACGATCAGAGTATTGGGATTCCAACATAGTAGGTGGGAACTTGTTCTTTTTATGACGCGTCTCAACCGAAATTGACACTAATAATTGGACTTGACTAAATTTTCACCAATTTGGACCCAGGTGGACGGGCCACCTTTACTTAACTCGGAAAAGAAACATATATATAATTTATATGTGTTTGATAAATAACTGATAACAGTATGGGGATTTTTTTTTTTTTTTAAATAAACTTAATAGAATTTTAAGTAAAGCAGAAAATGCCTGGGAGTTGGAAGGCCATTTGGCAGGTTACCAAAAACTTGCTACTCGTATACACAGAACTTTCTGGAAAGGAATAGCAGAGGACAGGTATGGAGAAGCCATACATGCATGACTCCAGCCACGCGCTCTTGATGGATGGCTCAAAATACCCATTTCAACTTGTGCTGTGCAGCTCATAAGGAGCAGGGTGTCTAAACTCCTGATGTCCCTAATGGTATCAGCCAGCAGTTGGAGAGCAAATTTCTTCCTACTGGGCAGTCAGCTTGCTTCTCAAGTACTGAATATTGGTAATTCTTTGCCTTTTATCTTTGCAAAACACCAAAATCTTCTGGAGGTATATCCACAGTTAAGAAGTTTTAGCATCAGAAAACCTGTGGAGTTGAAATGGAGTGGGGAAACTCAGGATAACATTTTTCTACTAGGGAAAGACTGATTTAAAACATCCTTTGTCCTTAAATGTTCACTTAGATACCTTTTTATATTTTCCCTCCTACACTTCTCCTAAGATAAATAATTCCAGTCTCCTTAGTATTTTCTTGTGAGTTTTCTTCATCTTCTTTGCATGTTTTTTTAGTCCCTCATAATTTTGCAATTTCAGTCAGTTTTTGAGCTATGGTGACCAGAAATATAGACCATATTCTAAATAAGACTATTTCTCAGCTTTGTATGACTGTACTTAAATATTCTCTGTATTGCTGTCATTATTCTATGTCTTATTTATCCTATTGGCTTGACTTTTGTGATCACCTCATATGACAAATCATCATCATAAGGAACTGTATGAATCCTGTAAACCCCATTATCATGTTTATGCTTTCAATTTCCCTGCATTTATCCTTTTTTTTTTTTTGGTTCCTTTTTTCAGTTCATAAATAAATGATTCTGCAGATCCCAAAACTCAGAGACTAAGAGCAGAAAGAGGCATTTCAGATATTCATATGGACTGCAGGCTTAACTTGCATATAACTGGTGAAATAGTACCACAGTTGACTAATGCCTGCAAAACAGTTATTGAACAGAATATTGAGGTGTTCTATCCTTAAACTTTTGACCTTAACAGAGATGTAGGTCTGCGTTATATCCATTTTGATATTCTATGCCTGAACAAGGATTTTGTTTTATTGGTAGCCTTTTGTCTCAAAAGTCTCTTGGGCTATTTTTAAACTTTATCGTCAGGTGCAATGCATTTCTCTCGGCAAGGTAGTTTGAGTGGCAGAAACAGCACTGGCATGCACGTTTACAAAGACTTGGGTTTCTGCTGAGCTCTACGTTATGCCACTTGGCCAAACATTTGAAGGTCTAGATTATGCCTGCTGGCTCTTACATATTCATTACCTCTTTGGCATTTCTGTAAGAGATTATTGAGACATGATCTTTGCATAAGACTAGTGCTAGTTAGACACTTTCAGATCATACGTTTCTAGGTGTTATGGTTTTAAATTATTCTCCCCTACAGATGTTAGATTTACAGTCTTGTAATTTCTCATGTTCATCTAAAAGATTTTTAAAGCACTGATATTTTCTGCACTTTAAACCTCCTGACATACTTTAAACCAGAAAGTGGGTGCTTTAGTATTTCAGTTAAGCTATTCTCATAAACTCTTCCTCAACTTGTAAATAAGCATCACCCAAACTGAAATAGGATTTTATAAAGTGGAGTAATAGCCTATTAAGCCAATTTATTTTCTTTGTAAAGTGCAGGTAGTCTGCCTTCAGTTGTATTTTTAGATCATGAGACATGAAAATGTTACTGCAGGTTTTTAAATTCGTCTGTTTCCTAGTCTTGGAGACCACATTCTTATTATTATCAAAAAATATCAGGTCTGGTGTAGGAATTGCACCTCACCAATTAAAGTTGCCAAAAAACATCTTCTGAAATTCAGTTTGGTCATGTCTTCTTGTTCACTTTTACCATGGCAATACAAGGATTCTTTCAGAGGTAGCTGTTCGGCACATTTGTGTCTTTCAATGCGTAAAAGGTTTGCTTTTGTAGCTGTTTCCTCTTGCCAATTAGTTCCATTCCAGAGAAGCTTGCTAGATTCTGTAGCATTTGTTAAAACATCTCTTGAACTATATTCACTCATTTTCTCCAACTTTCTTTTTTTTTTTTTTGTTCAGTGATGACATATCTCTCGAGGCTCGGTGTGTTTTGAATTAACTGACTTTAATGAAATGTTACTAACCAAACCTTACAGTGACTCTTTAACACCTACCAGGTATTTGACATGCAGCTTTAATGATACTGTGGCAACTACTGCTTAGTGGTGTGGTACTATTGCTTCACTGGCTGCCAGACAGTATGCAGGACTAATAACGGTATTACGTACTCTAGAACTTACTGTACCAAAAGAGCTTCAACTTTTTTTTTTTTTTTTTTTTTTATCTAAAAGTTGAACATTGAGCTGTTTGATCATTTTTATACAGGGTGCTGATGACTACTCCATAGGATCTTAATTCTGATGCCTCTGAACTCCCATAGCAGTGTGCATTCAGTTTGCCCTGAATTCTTAATTCAAAAGTTGATGGTACAGACCCACTGACAAGGTTTGTTTCTCATGCTGAGCTTTGTAACTGCATAGATTCATCGGTGTGGTCTCTCCTCCTCAAAGCCTGCAGCTTTGTCAAATCCATAAGTTATTACAGCTACTGTTCTTACTTCCTTACCCTGCCATTCCTTACAGCGAGATATGACCCTGCAGGCTCCTTATTGCCCAGGCTGTGCAAAAGGGTGGATATCCGTCATGACCTTTTTGATCAACCAGTCTGTGTGCTCAACATAGGTAAATCTTGTGATCTCAACCTAATCCCCTGTAGGTTAGCATGGTTTAATGTTCATGGACTGCTCAGGCCTTTTCTGAGCTCCACTGAGTGCTGAATTTGAAATGACGAATCTCGGTCTTTCCGGCAAACCTCGTCTGGCCGCAGTCAGCAAGGTAAAAGGTGTTGGGGGGTGTGTGTGTGGTGTAGCCGCCGCGGTGCCGCCGCCGTCGGGGAGCAATCCGAAGCGGTCAGTGCCGTCGCACCCCACAGCAGGCCGGCTGTTACCCACCCCGCTCGGCACCCCACAGCTCAGCCGGGCAGGCCCGCCGGCCGGACCGCCTCCCGCCCGCCGCCGCGGGGCGGGCGCTGGCCCCGGGCACGGAGCAGGCGCACGGTTCGCCGCCCGCCATTCTCGGTCCCCCGGCAGGGCGAGATGGCGGCGGCGGCGCGGCTGGCCCGGCGCGGTGCCCGTGGCGGTGTCGCGGCGTGCTTCTCCGGCAGCGTGCGGGTAAGGCGCTCCCTGCGCTGGTGGGGCCGAGGGGCAGTCGGCCGGCGCCTCGGCGGGGGGCTCCGCGACCTGCTCCCCCCGAGGCTCCCCGGGCGCCCGCGGCCCTTCAGGGAGCACGGCGGGTCTCTGCGGGCGGCGCTGCCCGTCGCGGCGCCCGGCGGCCTCATCACGGGCTCCCCGTCCCCGTCCCCCCCCCGCAGCCGCGGGCAAAGCGGCGTCGAGCGGCGGCCCACGCTTGAGCGGAGCTGCGGCCGCGGCGGTTTGAGGAAACGGCCGTGACATTTCCCGGGGAGGGGGACGTCCCCGGTTCCCTTCGGCTCCCGGCTCCGCTCTCGCTGTCGCGGAGCTCTCGCGGAGGTGCGGGCTGTGGTCCCCGGGCCACGGCCCCTGCCCCACCGCGGGGGGCTTCCCCTTCCTCTCCCGTTCCAGTACGGGCCGCGCAGGCGTCGGTATCGCCCTTTGCTCCCGGTAGCACAGTTGTGCAGCGCTGTTGAAGTGGTTTGGATGGTGCCGTCCGAGCAGCGCTGTGTCTGCCTGGTTTGTGTGGGAGTTGCTGAAGGCCTTTTCCAGCGAATTCTTCCCGGGCACAGCGCTGCTTGCCAGGCACAGCTGGTGTGCCTCCGAGAGGGCCTGCTGCAGTAATTCCATGATTCGCTTACATCCCCTGGGTGAGGGTTATTTTTTGGTTTATTCATGTTTTGGGCATTTTTTTTTTGTTTTGTTTTTGGGTTTTTTTTTTGTTTTGTTTTTAAAGCTGTTTCCTGGCTTCTTTGTGTTTACACTTGAGGTTTAATTTAAAACCCTGACCTTAAATAGTGGAATGATTAAATTGAGTGGTTCCTGTCACAGAAGCCCCTTGTGCAAACTAGTGATGAGACAATAGCAGTCTCATGAAAAGACTGATGAATTATACCAACTTTACTGGCTGCTTGCTATCGTTACAGTACTTTACTAGTCTTGGTGCAGTCTTCCAGCCTGCCCCTGCTGTGGCCTGCTCCCTCCTTTTCCTCCCCAAGCAGGAGAGCTGCTTGCACAGTTTCTATAGTGGTGAGGAAGAGGAGTGGGCTGTGTCCGTCCCTAACAGAGCACCTGATTAGGGGGACTCAGTACTGTCCAGGGATTATATCCAGTTATCTCCTTATACTGAAGGGAAAGGGAGTCCAAATGCCATCTTGATTTGTAGTCTCTGTTGTGAGCTGAAGTTCTCCAGAAGGAGCCCTTTTCTCCCTGCGTACCTGAAGAGAGATCAGTAGGGGGCTACTAAGGAAGACCCAAAAGAGAATCTTCACACTCCCCTTTCATGGAAGCTTACTGGTATTCTGGCAGTCTGTGAATATGTGCAAATTCTATTTTCATTGGGAGACTGAAAAAAAAAAAATCAGTATTTTACAGATATTTGGTGGCAGATCTGATCTGTAGAATTCTGTTGTTTCAGAAAAAAATGTGCCATACTTTGTATTTTCCATTTGGTCTGCTTGTGTTCCTTAGAACTGCCTTTGATTAATTTTTTTTCTTTCTGAAAAGCATCTGTGCGTAGCTGAAGAGTCCAAGTTCCAGAAAGAATCCCTAAAGTACACATTTAATAAAAATGCTGTAGGAGTTGCTGCACTGCTTTACTTCTATGATAATTCTAGCTTTAGTTTGAGCTTTACTTTCTTAATTTTGTTCTATGTAGTGTCCACAACTCTACTTCACTCATAGTTTTTGTTTCATCATTTCTTTGGAACATGAGCTCCATTAAATCGGCAGTGTAATTCCATGATTATTCCCTCTTGTTTTCAATTGTGTCACTCATACGCAAGTGAATTATCACAAAGGAAGATTCACACATGCACTTTCTCAGGCCAGCTTTAAGTTCTGTGAAACCCCCATCCCTGTGCATTATTGCCATGGCATGTACAGATTATTCAGCTACCACTGCAAATGTTGTCTTGTAACTTTTGTATTCTAAATAATTCGGGAATTTCTGAATTATTGCTGTGATGCTGCTGTCTGAAAGTATTTAATTCTGTATTTAGGTTAGGGCTTGAGTTAGTTTAGTGTCTTAGCATGCTAGAAATATCCTCTTGGCTGGTTTTGCTGTGATTTTCTTGGCGACATCACAAATTTTTCATTGCATTAATGGGATGTTTTCTTATTAATGTGGATCACTAGACGTAATACTGAATTTTCTTCTCTTTTGGTATGTGTTTAAAAACGTACATGAACCATGTGTTGTTTGCAAGGACCAGTTCATTGAGGGCTGTTTTACTGTGAATGGTATTTCTGCTGGGACAAAGTGTAATGCTGATAACCAAACTGTGGAATTTTGTCTGGGGTATGGCATTGGTTTGCTTAGCAGCTCCAGTAATGATTGGGACAGGTGTCACGGAGTTTGATTCTACCTCATTCTCAAGTAAAGAAGAATGTTTTGTTGACTACAGTAGTAAAGCATCAAACCCTTGAAGCTACTAATGAAACTTTTGAATTTGTGAATATACACACATGTAATCTCAAAATCACATGGATTTGTTAGGGCTAAACTCCTTATGAATAAATTACAGTACATATATGAACCTGAAACCCAAATCCTGCTCTGAGTCTGTAATTAATTGGTAATGGTTTTACACGCAATTTAGTAAAAGAGACAGACATAAGAATAACTGACTTTCAAAATAATAAAAATCATTATTAAAGTATTTTTTCATTAGTTCTCTAGCTGCTTGTAAAAATCTAAACATCTAAAAATAGCTCAGTTGCTTTCCTAATCTAGTATTAGCATTTGTGTGAAGGTTTGTGTGTTTTAGTGTAATGCAATCTAATCGTTCTTACGTTCAGCTTATAATAAAGCAGTAATGATTGTTACCTTCACTGTCATGAGAAAATCTAATCTTGTGTAACAGTCCTGTATGCAGAAATGAGAAAAAAATAACTTTCCTCTTTTTTTCTTTCAGCTTTTCAGCCGTGGGCCAAATGTGCTGCATCAGGACAACAGTGAACCACAAGCATTCTTTTCACCTCTTCGAAAAGTGATGTTGCCACCAAATAGCTTTCAAGGGAAAGTGGCCTTTATAACTGGTGGAGGTACTGGGCTTGGCAAAGGGATGACGACAACTTTATCCAGTTTGGGTGCCAAGTGTGTTATAGCAAGCCGGTAAATACTAACGAAGACATTTCAGAACTTTCATGTGGTACTGAATGCTGAATAGATATGTTTTCTTCTTCGTAATGGATCTTGTTTTCTTCTTAATAAAATAGATAGATTTATTATACTTCCTCTATTTTAGTGCGCTTTTAAATTATAATATCATACTGTAAATACCAGAAACTTGCAGATCTGCCTCCAAGTGTGTAATGGTGTAACGACCAGCAGGGAGAAATAAACTAAGTGAGTTTCCGTGAAATGCAGCAACAAAATAAACAACCCAGAATGTTAGACTTAAATTGAACCACAGCCTGAAAAAGAACACAAAACTTAAATAGCTGTTTGAACATTTTGAATGCACGTGTTCTGATACAGATTTGAATTGCAGTAAAGAATTAAAGCCATTCCTCTTAATTCTTATGACTTTAAAAGCAGCCCTGATTTTCTCTTGGTGAAGATGATCTTTATACAGTTCTCTTAAGTAGCACTACAGTAAAAACTAGAAAAACAATTTAATTTTTCATCAAGCTAAACAAAAGTGTTGTGACATTCATCCAAGTAGTGGTTTAGATACTTAGTTTTAAATCTGAATGTGCATGTCCCTTCTAAAATACTAGTGGAGTAGTAGCTAAAACTAAGATTGTTATGATTAAGTACTTAGAATATTTTTTCTAGCTTACCGTATTTGATTAGCTTAGTCACTTCTGAGTTGTTTTGAAGTAGTAATAGCCAGAGATTACTTAGATACAAAGTTTTCTTTCAGAAAGTTAGCGGCTAAATACAGTTTTTATCTTAAAGCTCAATTTTCACGAAAATCGGTAACATACATGCACATACACACATTATAAATTATGTTTTAAGGTTTAGCTCATATTTGCTCAATAAAAACCACCAAATTTTATTAATCTGAATTGTAATTGAATTAAATTGAAATTATTGACATTCTATACTTATTTCTAGGAATCTTGATGTTTTGAAAGGGTCAGCAGAAGAAATTTCTTCTAAAACAGGGAATAAGGTAAATTTTTACAGAACTGTGAATATGTTAGTTATTATACTTTAAATGGTGATAGGATTCTTATGCATTCATATGCTTCTGTGGGCTTGTTTAATTTGAGTGATAAGGTTTTGAAATCTTACATCTGCCTTTTCCATTATCATACAGGTTCATGCCGTCCAGTGTGATGTAAAAGATCCGATTGCAGTTAAGAATGCTGTTGCCGAAGTAATCCAAGTGGCAGGACATCCTGATGTAAGTGTTCGAGTAAAAGGAAAGAACTTCAGTCTTCATTGCTAACAATACTCTGCATGGTAGGTATGAAGAAAATTACTATGACAGAAAGTTAATGGAATCTACAGAGACACTCGACAGAAGGTGGTCGTACTTCAAGATAAAGCTAACATTCACAGTTAGACTGATTACTCTATTCCTGTGCTTCTTAAAATACTTAGCAGCCAAACAGATGAAATGTTGTTGTCCTTACTCTAAGGACTAACAGTTTATTTATAAACCATGGGACAGTTACAGTGGGACTCTTTGAATTCATTGAGTGAACAAAATATTGCCCTTAAATCCTCCTGAAAAGGTGATTTACCTGAGTTGGTACAGAATTACACCTGTTGCTTATTAACAGAATGTTTCACAAATAAGAAATGAAGGTAATCATAAACATCTTCTTTGGTCCTTGTTTAGCTTATTAAAATAGCCAAGGTTCTGGTTAAGTTGTCATAAAATCAAGAAAAAAAATCTTCAGTCAAACTAAGCATCTGTTTTTTAATAGTTTGTCACAAAACACAGAGCACTTTACATCAGACTGTTGCTTTGAGAAGGGTGGTCTGGTGGAGTCTGAACAATGATAAGGCACCAAACTCCCGATTTGATCATGAGAGAAACAACTCAGTGTCTGCTAGCTGATAGGAAGTGTGATGAGGGTGTTAACATCAATGAAAAGGCTAGTCGGTGAGATTTAAACTGTCTACTGTGGATTTAAAACTGTCATCTGTGTATTGTAGGCACTTTGCGTTCACCAGTAGCTTCCTGTAGACATGGAAGAGAACCTACTGAATTCTAAATGTGGTAAGAAGTGGAGAAACTATTTCTCACAGCTGTATGCTGTAACAGTGCTATAAAATACAACGGATCACTGGCCTGATTTGTAGATGAGATACTCTGGATATTAATTTGACTACTAGTTACTGCAGTTTTTGGCCAAAGCACATCACCGGGTTTTAAGTGTGTGCAGAGAGGGAGGAGCTTTCTCCCTATATATTACATTTTAAGTGCACCAGTAGTTTTATGAATAAATACTTCCCATGACTTGTTCTTTACAAGCATTTCCTTTCTCTTTAATTTCACATATTCTGTGTGTGTAAGAGAGACTGCAGAGTAAACTGAATATTCAGTTCATTTTGTCTAGTTTTTCTCTTAGTGATAGACATGACATGTAAGTTTATGAATACTGCAAGCCTGGGTATCACTGCCATTGTGTGTGTGAGGTGAGATCTCAAAGATGGAAGTTAATGGCAGTATTGTATTCCTTCTAGTTTTGTTTTGTTCATTCTGTCCCCTAGACTGTTACTTCCAATTAGAAAGCAATCGTTCTTTTGTCAGATGGATTGTTTTGGCAGTCATATATATCTGCATACCTTAAAGATCATCTCATGCAGTCCTTGGTTCACTAGTTTTATTTTTGTGTCTTTGCTGTATTTATTTGATGATTCAAGTAACCTACTCAGTATCTTGAGGTATTTGGGTTTTGTTTTGTTTTTTTTTTTTTTATCTTCAAACTGTAAGGAGGCCTTTAAATTGTATTTGCCGTCTATATGTATGATTTCTGGCTGTTGTATTTTATTTGTATTATATTCATGCAATATGTGCTGTGTTTTATTACAGAAGATTTTAATGTCTTATTTTAGCCCAGAAGTTCTTTAGGATGAAGACTTTGTTTTATGTGCAAATCTACGTGAATCTAGGTGCTGTTTCATAAGTAATACACCATTTTACTGCTTCAGCACATTGTGTTATTTTATATACACATGATCTGGCCACATAACTTTTTGTTTAAAAACTGCTTATGTGATGCTTAGTGCCCGTAAAAAAGTGTATCTAACTTGCTAGCTTGAGGGGCTAAGGAGATGATATATGAAAGCTATCCTCTGCATAATTATTGTTTGTAAGAAAGGCAACAAGTGACAGATATACATCTATTTGAAAAATCTTTTGTACTAGTTGCTTGCAGTTCGCTAAATCATAATATTCTCTCTGTCATGACTGCTTACACTTCTTCTTATGCAACAGTCTTTACTCCAGACTGGAGTCATCAGGTTACCTGAACGCCTTTTGCTTTTAGTCCCATGTATCCATTACATCAGATATGGTATGTGACCTTGGAACGTGGTCGGGACAGATTTTTCTGTTACAATGCACTTCAGACACTATGGAAAAGAGCGACGTAACTCATCCTCTCCATTTACAGCTCCTCAGTACTGGACTAGTAACTACAGCACTTTGGAAGTACAGCTCATTTTCTGTTACTGATAAATATCTATGCTGCAGATGTTATAATTTCTGATGGATTATTTTCTCTCTCTCACCACCCTTCACCCTGTACCTCATTTGATGAGGATATTTTTACTTTTCTACCTGGAAACACTAGGAAGTTCCTTGTAATTTCTTTGCTCTTCTCAGGAAGAGTTATTTTTAGTTAAGTTTTCCTTCATGTGTTTCAGGTTGTGATAAACAACGCAGCTGGAAACTTTATTTCCCCTTCTGAACGACTTTCTGCTAACGCATGGAAAACGATAACTGATATTGTACTTAATGGTACTGCTTTTGTAACTCTGGAAATCGGAAAGGAGCTCATTAAAGCACAAAAAGGTATCTTTAGATGGTAGCTAAGCATTGTGACATAGTATTGTTACTTGTTTTCCTCACCTTACTGGAATTATAGCCAGTTTTGAGAGTTTGAAAAACAAGTTTTAACATTCTACATCTTTTCTAGAAAGAAGCTTCATTTTCAGTAAAACCATACTTAAATACCACACAGTAGGACTATCAATTACTTCATTGTAGAATCTGCCCTTAAAATTGGACCCATAGACCATGAGGTTGAATATAAAAATCTGATTGCAGAGTTTGTGCTAGCTGTAAAGTGTTTCTAAAATTTTTAAAATAAGGCTTTGTTTAAAACATATGCTCTTACTGTATGCACTGTATCTCTAACTCTTGAATTAGTTGAATTTCTTCAAAACTCCTCTCCAGAAAGTGCTGAGTGGGCTTATGCTGTTTAATGGTAACAGTGTGAAGTTAATGTTGTTTCATTAAGTCTGTAACAGTTTTGGTCAGTTGATGAGGTATTTCCCACATACATTTTAACAGCACATGAAAAAATCCCTTTCACTATTCTGGCGCTAATATTCTCACATTAAAAACCCATCCCAAACTCTGACTTAATATATCATTATAGCAAATTATTGTAATAGTTTGCTTCATGACCTTCAGGATGCATGCAGTGTCTCCCTATGAAATATAGCTTTAAAAATGCCTTTGTCTCTGCTGCTGTTGAATGAAGAACTACTTTCCTTGCTTCCACCCTCAAATTCTGCAAAATTCAGATGTCATTTACCTTCATGTTGTCTCTCTTCCTTTCACATCTAAACTTCCAAAACATGTGATTTTCTTCTGCTTTTACATGCATGCCTTCTTTCTAGAGGATTCCATTTGTAGGAAAGGCTTTTTATTTAAGGCTTTCTTTAAGATATGTTCCTGCAAGTAAATCAAGTGTACCTGTTTGCCCTCTCATTCTCCACCTTCATTTTCCTTGCTTGTTTTTTTAAGTTTGAGCAGAGACCTTCGTTTCTGAAGTGATGGAGATGCTATCCAGTGCAAGTAGTTTAGAAGAGTCTGTGAGGATGCTATACATTTGCCAGTTACTAGAACACTGGCACATCCTTAAGGTCTGCAGCGTGACCTATGTTAAACCTAATTTAGTAAACAATAAAAGTGTTCTGCCTTTAGACTCTTATGTTTGTACTGGTATTTAAAAGGAGTTTGTAATCTACTAGTGCATTAGTTAGTTATGCACTAAAGTTTTTCAAAATGAGAGGAGTTAATTGGTTAGATACTGTCCATTTTATGAATATAGGCTCTTGAAATAAAAATTGTGTATGAAGTGAAGCGTACTTTAAACTTCAGAGCTGTAAACTTGTCAGTCATTTTTGCTTCTGTGTTAGGCTCACCCAACTTACCTCTATTTAACCTGTATTTTAAAAATTCTGTGGTTTAATTCTGTAAAATATATAATTAACAGTCAACTCTAGGTAACTTCAAAGTTGTTCTGTGTTTTTTGCCTGTGTTGCTTTTTCTTTTTGAAGTCTCTCACTGTAGATTACGTTTTTAGAAATAGGGTCCATGGTTTCTGAGTATCTGCTAGCATTTCTGTCAGTGCTTATTTATGGTTTTCTTTAGTTTCTGTTGTATAATATTACTGTATTTTTTTTTAACTACGTTTCCACTTTGTCATACATTCTATCAGTAATGTATATTGTTTTAGAAACATCCCTTGGGTAGCTATTCCAATTAACTTATTTTTAAAATACAGTAAGTAGAACAGTTATTTTAGTTACTGTGGCATAAGTAGTGAACTGTCGTCCCTTGTCCTCCATTTTGCAGTTACAGTAAGTTCATGCTAATTATTGATTAGACAATTAGAATTTGAAGGCTTCTGTAAAAGAAAGATTACATAAACAGTTGCAATTTCCATTATTTTCCATAATGTTTTCGCTAAATCTGTTATAAAATAGATAAAAGAAAGTGGACTTTTTATAATACAGTTTGTTGTGATAATAATGGAAAAAAGTTGTGCAGGCTAACTTTGTCACAAGTGCTACTGCAGAAAAAACTTAAAAATTTCTTAAAAAAACCCTTATTTTTTTTCTGCATGATAATTCAAGTCCTAACCTGTGTAATTTTAAGGTTATGGCAAACCTAATTCTTAATGCTGATTTTTTTTTTTTTTTTTTTCAGCCAGGAATTGATAAAATTAAGACAAATTACCTTGTTAGTGACTACTAGGCTAAAAAGGCACTGTAAGATATTAGGCCTTCTCTCTGGATAGACAGATTTATACATGAAATTCATTATCAGTAGAAGTCTGAGGGTTTAGACCTTTGGTGTCTAATCAATAGCTATTTACACTTATATGGAACTACTCTTAACAGTCATGGAAGAGGGAACCGAAATAAAAAGGCTTGAAGGCAAATCTTCCAAAACCAGATTTTGAAAATACCTTTACAACCCAGAGTAAAAAGGCATCCCTAACACTTGGGCTGCAAATTTCTGTACCACTGAGGTTGCTTTTACCTCAAGCTCAGAGTTTGATCTTCATGCATTTTTTGTTTGTTTGATGTGGGTTTTTTTCAAATGTTTTTGCAACATCCAGGAGCTGCATTCCTTGCTATTACAACAATTTATGCAGAGAGTGGTTCAGGATTTGTGTTGCCGAGTGCCTCTGCCAAAGCTGGTGTAGAAGCAATGAGCAAGTAAGTAATACAGCAAAATGTGTGGTTTGCTTTTCACATCCTTGATATAGGGTAATTGATCTATAAAAATGGAGCTAGTTGGTATAGGCATCCTATTCCATTGTATCATAAGAGAACCTTCCAGCCTCCAGTATCCTAGGAAGAAAATAGTATGCTGACAGCTTCTTATAGAAGGAAGTTTTATCTGCTATTGTTATGGTGATTTTTATCACAAGGAGGGATGGATTATTTTTATCATAAGGACAAGTGGAACTACTTGTTCCAGTACTACCATGTTCTGGTATCTAAAGGATGGCTACAAGGAAGATGGAGACTCCCTTTCTTACAAGGAGTCACATAGGAAAGATGAGGGATAATGGATACAAGTTACTCCTGGGGAGATTCTGATTGGACACAAGAGGAAAGTTTTTCACAATGAGGACGATCAGCCACTGGAATAATCTCCCCAAGAAAGTGGTGGATATCCCAACATTGGACATTTTAAAGATTTGGCTGGACAGGGTGCTGGGTCATTTTGTCTAGACTGTGCTTTTTCCAAGAAAGGTTGGACCAGATGGTCCTTGGAGGTCCCTTCGAACCTGGTGTGCTATGATTTTATACTTCTTTTGGTCATAGCAAGTTCTAAAGTTTCATTTACAGAGTTTCGATAATCAAATTCTCTTGCATTCTCATAGGTGAAGCAGCACTTAAAACCAGCTATTAGGGGAACTCTTCAAGGTCTGTGGTGCGTTCCACTTTCTTTTGTCTCAGGAAAAGATGTATTTAGGTGGAGCATACTGTAGCTTCATCTCTCTAGTTTAACAAAGAAATGTGTTTCCTGTCACTTTTAAGTTCTGTAGTTGTACTTAATTCACAACAGTATCATGTGACGTATCCATGTTACTCAGCAAACAGAAGGATTTCTATTTGTTATTAACTATAGGGCAGTCCTTCATAGCAAATAGAGCCTCCAGTGCACTTAGGCAGAAGGAAAAAAAAAGAGGGAATGAGTGATGATGGTGATTTCTGTTCTGTAGATCTGTAAGTGCAGTGTGTACTTTTCAGAGACTTTGACCCAGCTAACTCATTCACCGTAGGAGATGATCTATCTGAATTACTGCTTATGCAGAGAAGACGTTGCCATCAAGCAAAATTATTCTGCTGGTCCAATTTTAGAATGTAACCTCTGTTTTGTGTTTTTTCAAAACATCTAATGTGAGAGCTATGTTGAAAATGTTAGAAATGTATACTTGTGGGATAGTCTAAATTACCAGAGAAGGATGGTGGCCTAATAGTTGTTTGTCAAGGAGATTAAGTGCCAAAACCATCTGTAAGATTTGTGAGGGGGAAAGAATTGCTCCTTAATGTTGCTATATCAATGATGCATCTATTAAATCAATATTCCTCTGTTTGTGAATATTTTTTTTTTTTCTTCTCTGAAATGTTTTTGCTAAGAACAAAAAAGCCTCTGGAGTAGAAATGCCTGTTTCAGGAAAATGTTAGTATTTCCATGTTTGATTCAATTTTAATTATTTTTATTTTGCTGAACAGCTTTATTAAAATACTGTGTTAAAAATATTGATGTATTCTGTTAATGAATTTTTAGGTCTCTTGCAGCTGAATGGGGTAAATATGGCATGAGATTCAATGTGATTCAACCAGGTCCAATAAAAACAAAGGTACATAGCATGAAGTGAAACACAGCTTTGAATATGCTTTGTAGCACAGACTTAACTTTAAGATAGTCTAACCTTTTCTGTAATTGCTAAATTCAAGTATTAGTTCCTTGGGAGCCAAGACTGTGCTGGAATATTAAAAACACACTATCTCTCAGTTCTTCTGTAAAACAGAATTTCTTGAACTTCTGAAACCTGCCACTGTCTCTTCTACTACACTAATATAAATGAAACCTTTTTTTAGTCTTTCAAAGAAATTATATATCAAAATATTTAATGTTGATTCTTATCAACTGTACATACTTAGTTTGTCAAGTGAAGCGTATTCTTACATTTGGTGGAGTAAAAGTGCCTATTTCTGCCTGAACTCCTAAGTTTTAAACAAAACATTTAATCAATTCCAAAATTTCAGAATCTCTATTAGGTAAATCAGAATAGAATCTCACTAGTTCTGTTGAAAATCACAAAATTAGAGAAAAACAAAGTCAGTGAGGAAATGAGAAGCTTTGATATGAGTGAAAAGGAGGACTGGAGGATTTGAAGGAAGTAATCCAGAGCAGCAGGAACAAGAAGAAAAAAGAAAGCAGTCTTGCAAGAGGAGGGGATGTTTCACATTGAATCAAAATATTATAATTATGAGCAGTAACAGCTAATAATGGTAATACTAATACCTGTAAAATGTTTCATGCTTGGTTTTGCTGTTGTTTCAGGGGTAGGGGTGCAGGGTTGCTGTTTTTTGGGGGGGTTGGGTTTTGTTGTTTTTTTTTTTTTTTTAGTCATTATTAGACTGGACAACTGGACAACTCCAGTTTTACCTTTTCTGACTATAAAGAAAGATAAGTGACAGTATCAGCAGGGTTATAAGAATGTTGAAACAACATTACAGGATCAGACCAGAAGTCCTCCAGTCCTTGTATCTGGTGGATTTCTAGGCAAGAGTAGAAGAAAAACATTTAATGATACTACTTCTTTATGTCTCCAACCTCTGTTGATCTGTGGCTCAGGGAGCTTGATACACTTGATATCTTCATACTGTAATAATCTTGTTGGATTTTTATTTCCATTAGTTTGTCCTGTTCCTCTCTGAATCCATATAAAGTTTTGGCATCCACTCTATCACATGGCAAGATCACTTTGATTTATAGATTCTTATAATTTTTGGCAAGTTAACATCCTTAAATGTCAATATTTCTACCTCCCATTAATGTTTCTGATATAAACTAATAGTGTATATCCCACCTGAGGTACTGTGTGTTCTTAATAAAGTACTACATTTGTCATACTGGTTCCAAGTTAAAATTTCCCTGAAAGCATGAAAAGGCAGACTGGCTTTACTTAAAACAGCATATTGCAAAATCAAGTCTTTCTTCCTTAGGGGGCTACATCCATGTCTTTAAAAAACACTGTTGTAAGTCATGATAGGAAAAGAAAAAAGTGTACAAGTGCAATACCATTAATCTTATAAACTGGCATTTAAAAACATGGCAGTAGAAGACTTAAATGGTGTGAGTGCAACCATGATTACATCAATTAGAATGTACTTCAACTCTTATAACTTCCCTAACTTAACATAACTGTTAGTAATACATTTATGATTTTGCCTGAGGAGGTTGTTTCCTTGTGGAGGAGCCAGGAAGAACAAAAAAACCTCTTCTGTTTCCCATGCCATTCTAAGCTATTCAAATACTAAAACTTCCAGTGACTTAGTTTAGTTCTAGCCATTGTTGTAATTTAACTGAACTTTTTTTTTTTCTTTTTTTTTCTGTTCAGTTTTACTCACTCGATACTATGTATAATTTATTTCTGTCACTTTCCAGCTCCTCCCCTTACTCCTCTCCCTGGTCTTGCTTATTTCCTCAAGGGTGTTTGGGAAACAATGATTACCACTTTTGGTTTTCATAGGTAGATGTTGGGTGACTATCCCAAACATGTTAAATTCCAGCTTATCCTTCTCAATAGATGCGTATCAGTGCAACAGGGATAAATTGTTTTCTGTTACCTACCTTCTTCTTTTTCATCCTGGTGACAGAGAGGGTGTAGACTGTTTACTCACAAATGTTAACTTCCATATTGTTTATACAGAGTCATATCTCTCTTGGATTTTAATTCCTGATATAACATTTTTAAAATGTTTCTCTTAATTCTCAGGGTGCATTTAGCCGCCTTGACCCAACAGGCTCATTTGAGAGCAAAATGATTGAGAGGATTCCCTGTGGTCGTCTGGGAACTGTAGAAGAAATTGCAAATCTGGCTGCCTATTTCTGCAGTGACTATGCAAGCTGGGTTAATGGAGCAGTGAGTTTTGTTTGTTCTTGTTCATACAATTAACTTGATGCTGGTCTGAGTTTCACTGATATTTCTTAAAGCCTTGGTTTCAGAAATTAAACAAAAACTGTTATTTTGAATTTATTTACAAGCATTATTAACCTTTTGATTGTTATGCTTGGTAGTTAGTACCTTTAAAAAGAAATTCTAAAAGTGATTGAATTACATTATTTTAAGCATGGGTTTTTCTGATCCAAATCAATAAAAATTACTTTCACAGTTCGTAACAAGGGAATGCTACAGAAAACCCACTATTATTAAATGTACTGGTTTTGCTTTTTCTAGGTTATTAGAATGGATGGTGGAGAGTATGTTTCTATGGCAGGAGAATTCAATGAATTGAGGAAGGTATTAAATTCTTTGCTTGCTATTTTACATTCAAACAGATACTTAGATATGTAATTATTATATGGGATTCCAATAAAAAACTCTTTTCTTTTATTAGGTTACCAAAGAGCAGTGGGATGTGATGGAAGCAATTATTAGAAAAACAAAAGGCTCTTAAACTGTGTAACAGTATGGTGAAGAATTTCAGAAATGAACCACTACTTTTCATGAATATTTAGAAATAACCAATTGAGAAATAGCCTTCAAAATATTTTGTATACTAATTTCAATAAAATATTTTGAAATTGTATTTTGAGTATAAGATATATTTTTCCCATCTACAATCTAATCTGTTGTCAATAGTGAACAACAGTTATTCACTGAAATTTTGTTTTCTTTAGGTTGTCTTACATAGCCGTTCTGCAGTCTACAGTTAGCTTTTTTTAATAATATTTCAAAGGATTTTTTTGTGTCTCTCAATACTGTAATTCCAGTAGCACTTCAGGACTGTCATAACTGAATATAATTGTTAATCTGAGGAAAAACTAAGAAATTAAGTCCTAATCTTCATACTGCAGTACTGTCCTAAACTTGCAAATACCAAAGTTTCATTATCAGCAGGACTATGTACAGTGGGATAGGATATAACTCCCTTGGTTACTTACAAAATCTTGAAATACACAACCATCTTGGTCTTGTCTTTTGCTGACATTTTCAGTCTGTTAATTATCTTATGCTGAACTTTAAAAATGGCATTTAAGGACTAGAAATGGCTTCCTAAGGGGCTCGCTCTTTGTCATGATTAAGTTAATGTTCTTGAAAATGGGAAACTAAAAATCATTTGCTATTAACATGTGTGTGACTAGGGGAGTATCTCCATAAAAAATGCTTTACTTAAGACTAGTAAAAGACATCAGTAAATGTGAACTGAAAGCTTTGAAAACTCATTGGTTGAGATTTACAGAAATCAGTAGGTTCCATTTGCATTCACAGACTGGTACTAAAGAAGCTTTAAGATGGCATTACCTCTGAATCTAGTCAGTTTATCCATCCCAAATAAGCAGGTGATTAAGAAAACCGCCAAAACAAACAAACACAACCAAACAAACAATGTTTATTGCTGTCCCTCTTTCAGTACTATTACATTTTCCAGTTTAGGGAGTTGCCAGTTGTTTGTCCCCCCGCTTCAAACAACAGATGATTGTCGTCGTTTAGGCCTGGTTGGCAGCCAACCACAATGCAGCACCTCTCTCTCCCTTCCCCTCCGGCAATGAGAAGGGACAGAGAGCCAGGCTTGGGGTCCAAGATAGGACTGGGATGGGGGAAAATCCCCCTTTTATGATCATGAGCAAAAGGCAGACTCGTTAGGGGAAGGAAAAAAAAGAACATACATTTATTACAGACACTAACAACACATACCAGAGTAGGACAGTGAGAAGCATTGCCACATCTTGAGAACACCTTCCCCCCACCCCTCCCTTCTTCCCGGGCTCAGCTCTGCTCCCGATATCTCTACCTCCTCCCCCAGTGGCGCAGGGGCAGGGAATGGGGGGTGCAGTCAGTGCTGCCACTTCCTTCATCTTCGGTGAGGGGAGTGTCCAAAACTTATTACCCCCTGCTCCATCGTGGTCCCCCTCTCACAGGAGACAGTCCTCCACAAACTTTCTCTGACTTGAATTCCTCCCACGGGCCGCAGCGTTCCCCACACTGCTCCGTCATGGGTCACTAACTTCCTCTGACTGGATTCCCTCCCACGGCTGCAGCCCTTCCCGAGCTGCTCCGGCGTGGGACTCCCCCGCATGCTGCAATCCCCCCAGATCTGAATTACAGCAGTGGGGCTACCTTTTTCCATGAGACCCCGGCCTTCTTCGGGCACAGAACCTTGATCAGTCGAGCAGGAACGACAGGCTGTAAATCAATGTCTGCTCCACCGTAGATCTTCATGGGTGGCGGGGGGGCTGCCCTGCCGTCTCCCCACAGGATACAGGGGGGTCTCTGCTCCGGCACACCTCCCCCCTCCTTTCTTCCTCCGTTCCTCCACTGACCTTGGTGTTCATGCAGCTGCAGCAACTCCTCCTCACAAGTCCCACTGCCCGTCACCACGTCCCTTCTTAAATACGTTATCGCAGAGGCGCAGCCGATTGGCTCAATTTCCCAAACAGAAGTGGAGCTGACGTGGAGCTGGGGGAGCTTCGAGAAGCTTCTCACAGGGGGCCGCCCCGATAGCCCCCTCCCCTGCTACCAAAAAACTCCACCACTCACTCAACCCAGGACAATGATGTTCTTCAAATAAATCAACAGGTTCTGGCCTTTACATCCCCAAATCCATGCCTTTTCAAATTGTTTAACCCAAGTTCCAGACGGTCCATGCATACAATCTGTATGTGCTCTGAAATTGATACAGTGATGTAAGGGTCAGGAATGTAGCAGCAATTCACGGACATCTTTGGGTGCTGGCTGCAGTCTTATCACTTCACCCACACTAAAGGCCATACTTACATTGCTAGCATCTGACTTTGAAATCACTTGATTGCCTTAATACAGAGCTGAAGCAAGCCAATATATGTTTTGCTGGAAGGGTGAACTGTATTAGTGCTGTCTTCCAAGTGCCAGCTTTCTCCTGAGAGTCACGGTCCTACAGGGGATTGAATAGCATCTGTGCCACTAATAAAGCAAATGTGTTTATCGTAGCAGCCTTCAAGGCGTGTCTTGAACATAATGTAAAGGCTTTTTTATAGCCTCTTGGGTTTCAGTAGGTCTACTGTCAAGGTTAAACTCTGACATGATAGCCAGATCTTTTCCCCAAAAAGTGATTTAATTGAGAAGCTAGGTCCATACATACTGTTCTTTGCTTGTCGTCCTTTGCATATACTTGGGTTTTCTCTTTGTATGGGACATGGTTGCATATAAAGCTTTGACACCTGGAAAAAAATGTTTCAGAAAACAAATTCAAAGGTATGTTTGTGAGTTGAGCTGTGATATGATCAAGTGTTGCTTATTTCTCTGATGTATTTAGTAAGGTATCCTCTGGAGATGGGCTGTCAATAAAAATAAGTTCCCATTGGCCTCTTGCATCCATGGGTGTGTGTGACACTTACTGTAGGAAAGTTTGTCTTGTGGTTGAAGTACAGGACTGAGATTGAAGATAACTGTGTTCAGTGTCTAACTGTCTCAGGCTTTGTGTGACATTAAGTTATTTCTGTTGCATCTGAACAGCAGGGCAGGTACACTTTGCAGCATTCCCCCAGGAACTGGTCATCTGAAGCAGGGAGACTGGCACATTCCTTCTTTTAGCTCACAAAACATAGGTCCTGGGTGGAAGAGGTCAAGAAAAGAGGCACATTCCTAATCTCAACACTAAGTTAAGATCAAGTCAATACTTGGGTTTGGGAGCTGGGAAGCACTCCTGGCTGCCACATATTGTTAATCCATCTCTCTTCACTGCATATAAAATAAGAGTAACAATACTTTGGTTTTAATCTTGCATAATTTTTTAAATAATACTACGTGCTATTTAATGTATTTTTTAGATATTGAGCACAGAGGCTTTTTTTTTGGTGGGGGAGGGTGATATGGAAAAGGAAAGGCAGAGGAGAAAAGGGGGATAAGCCTAGACCATCTACAATAATTTTTTCCAAATATTTCAGTGCTTAGATGTAATGTCTACTGACATAGTAAATGCCAGAAATCCATTATGTGGCTTTAAACACGCAGACCCACTATTCTTTGGCTCAACCTCGACTGTAATATTGCTTTGCTTGCATATGTCCTTTGTTTAGAAAGTAAACTTTTCACAGTTCAGTTCAGAAATATTTCGCTTCCATAGCAAAAGGCGGCGGATTCCTTTGCAAAAGTACTTAAAGAATTTCAAGTGCTTTTGCAGTTTAAAATGAATACTTGACCTAAAATTAAAAAATGAAAATATCTTTCTTTCCTTCATTGCTTTACTCATCAGAGAGATTCAGGCCAACTTTACGTCTAGGAGAAGCTCACTTTAATTCATAGTGAACCTTTCAGGGACTGAAGCTCTTTCCTGAACCATCAGAGTTGCTGGAACATGTCCTTTAAGGGTGTATTTTTTTGCTTTATTTGATAAGGTCAGAATATTGAAGCTTCTTAAAGCCTGTCTTTTATATAGATACTGGGTATTTATTCAATAACAGAACATTTATCAGTTGCAGAAACAGGTATTGCTTCCAAGGTACCTTATTCTACCTGTTTATTGTCCATAGCTAAATCAATTATTAATTGTAAAGTGACACAAAACATTTTTAAAGCATATGTTATTCAGTGGTAGAACCAGAAAGCACATTTTAAATTTTAATGAGCATCTATAGTAAGATTACTCTGTTTTCTTACCTATACCAGTGACATCCATTTTGAACTATGCAAGTTAGTTGCTTTTGGACTCTGAACATACTGTCTTGACAAGATGTATACAATGCGTTGATGCAGGTTTTAAAAATGGTATATAATGTTTTAAAAAACTATATGTTACTGGATAGTTTATAAAATATTTCCTAATATATAGACTTAGTTAAGTGAAAAAACAACTCCGATATAGCCATCCGCTTCTGCAGGAGAATGGAATAGTCTGGCCTGGATTAATTACCTTCATTAAAAGAGCTGTTAGACATTTTAAGGACAGGAGAGGAACGTTACTATGAAGAGGTGAATTTTGAACATCTCAAGTTTATGTTTTACCTAAATACAATTTAATCATTTGTTACTAAAGTAGCAACACACGACATCTGAACTCAAAAAAATGACAAGAGAAAGTAGCTTTATAGCAACTCCGGCCCACGCTTGTTTGGCTTGGCTTGGAACTTCCAAAAGAACATGTTCCTAAATGTCCACATGGATGACACTGTTCTGAAAGAGGCATAAAATATCCCTAAATCCCAAGAGGTCCCCAGTCCATGAGCATGTTGCGCAGCTATGTATTGTGCACACTTACTACAGACTGACATAAAGCAGGGTCATCACAGCTACTTTATTCCAAACACAGCAAAAATGGTAGGAGATAGTATCCACATTAAGCACGCTGTCTTAGTATTGCTTTGTGGCATAATAATTTTGTGGAGATGAAGTTGGAGGGACAATGAAGTGCAGGAATGAGTCAGAAAAGGTGATGGTATACACTGGAGATTGCAAAAGGAGTCAGTAGGGTTGCAGAGGCAGTTTAATTTTCGTGGATCACACCAAAACTTTTTAAAAAATAGCTTTTTAAAAATTTTCCATGACCCATCAGTCAAAGGTGTTATCACTTCCATGAACTCAGCTTAGAGACTCACAAGGGAGGATTCATTGTTTTCAACCGAGGAGTACATCTTGTCTGCTTGATTAAATCTTGAAATTACCCTTTATATTTCAGTTGATGCTGTACTGTCTTTGAACCTGTTACAATTTCTTAGATTAATTCTGTGCTGTAGAAGTGGTACTGTATTATAGCAGAGGCTTATAAACAAGTAATGAAAAGCAATTGGGGTTGCAAATGAAAGAGTTTAGTTGTATTACCTCTTCACTATGATACCAGAACTCCTGTCAGTCTTTGGTTCTCCTATTTCTGGGAAATTCTTTCTCTTGAACATTTCAACTACTGTTGAGAATACCTGCTATTACTTACCAATTTGAGAATCTGCTTTACAAGCAAAAGATGACACTGAGGGAACTGTGGGTTCCTACCTGTCCATACTGGCTTCCAAGTTCATTGGCACATGAACTGCTTATTTATCTTTCTTTTTTTTACATGCTAATAACACAATAGTAAAGACACTGAATTGCAAGGAAATTTGTACTTTAACTCCATGAAGCATCTTGTGTTACAGCTGCTAAAAACATAATCCCGCTTTAACCAAGGTAAAACCCCCAAGCTCTTATGTGTTAATTTAATGTGCAATAAAATAAAATTATCTTTGGGATTTTGGTGCATTGGCCTGCTTTTAATGGGTGAAGAACAACTTCGGTTGATTTCAGAGGTGTTTGGAGGTGCTCAGCACCTCAGAAAATCAGGCCACGTATATTTGGATGCCTAAATATGCCTTCTGAACCTCCTCATAGACACAGCAAGTAGGTGTGGATTTTGGTACTCCTCCACAACCACTGATTATAACCATGATTATGATGAGGGCTTTGTATAAATGCACGAGATGCCAAATGGAAATTAATCATAGAAAGTTGTTGTTGTCTAATGAAACAAAGACTTAAATAGTTTAAGTGGAGTTTAGCAGCAGCATGTGAGTATTTTTTGAGACAAGATTCATTTTACCTAAAAGCGCTGCTGGCTGTTATCAACCTGATCCATATTTGACTTTTGCATATGGAATATGATGTTTAGAAATTTCATAAACTTGCGTGGGTAATCTTTTCATAGATGCATAACTAAGTTGTAAAAAGGGGATTACCGCAGTGCCATGGTCCTGTGCATGAACTGTTCAGGATAAAACAGTGCAGCAGTGAATGAAAGCCAAATCGCTCCCTTCAAGGCCCATGCTCAGTCCTGATTAAATTGTCAGTAAAAATTAGCATGATATTCTCCATAATGCCCAGTGGTTTGTATCGCAGCTGGGTCGGGTGAGGCCCCTGAGGTGCACTGCTGGACTCTTGTGGGCACAGCTGGAAGCAGGCACTCGCTGCCTGACCCCTTACTGTTAGCGCTTACGTCCATTAGCAAACACTGCATTTAAAATGCCAAAGGTTTTTTGAAGGGCCTAATAGTTACTGTTTTTTTTGTTGTTTTTTTTGTTTGTTTGTTTGTTTGTTTGGTTTTTTTTTTTTTTTCACTATTAGTAAAAGTTTGCTGGTTTGTGCTTTAAAATTAATAGAATATCACTTTCTTTGATGTGAATATGAAGCATTGTGTTAAATTTTAATCTGTACACATTTAAACTAGAATGAGCTGAAATTTTTTACAGCATACTCGTTTGTAATTTGTAGGACAGTGGTTTTGAGTACTTATTAGCTTGAGTGCCTATTTGAATATTTATTTTAATTAAATATGTAATTTAGATAGTGCAATGGTTAATAGCTTCAGTAAAGTGGATCCCACATAGCTTCGTGTCAGTCAGCTTTTCTGTTTAGAGTTGCATTGCTCTGTAATTAGTTTTTGAGCATCCTACGATTTTACTTTCAATCTTTTTTTTTGGT
This sequence comes from Tyto alba, assembly GCF_018691265.1. NCBI lineage: Eukaryota > Metazoa > Chordata > Aves > Strigiformes > Tytonidae > Tyto > Tyto alba. Next base: position 27,911,588 of record NW_024881330.1, on the reverse strand, counting down.
CACCAGATGTCTACAAAAAGAAAGAATCTTGTGGTCTTCCCTATCATCACAACTTAATATTCCAAGTCTCGTTCTGCCCCAACTCTGACGCTTTTAAGAGCTCTGGTCAAGAGTGGTTTAGAGATTTTAAAACCTGGAGTTTTTACAGCAGTTTGGACTTACCCATGTTTGCTACACTTTGTTTTGCACTGACATTGTAGACGCCTTTGCTGGAACTGGGCTTTTAAACTGCTGTCTTTTAATCCAAGTTTTATTCATGAGAAATAACTGCAGGAAACATTCTGCCTGTGGGTGACAGACCTGCTTTCTGTGTCACGCTCCACAGCAGAGCTGCTGGTGGGCAGCAGCAGCAGCAGCAGAAGGGTGGCTGCAGAACAGCACGGTGGCAGGTAACTTTACTCATGTTCAGGAAGACAGATTCCACTTTCTTTGACAACTTTTTGTCAAAACATTTTAAACTTTTTATCTTCCACTGTAATGATGTTAGCAAGCAGTCACATCATATTTTTACAAATAAGCTTTGGGGGGTTTTCTTTACCTCTACACTTGCTAAAATAAGGCAAAATCCAGGGTTTCAAGTGCACAGTATGAGGAATATCATTTATTGTACTGATAGGCAGATTCACTGTTCCTTCACTTGACATACACAATTGTATTTCACATTGCATAGAGAAAAGAGGAGAGCAAGCAGGTGAGAAGTTAAATCACTGTGCATGAAGTGTGAGTAAATCTGTGATAATGAGCTAGCTTACTCTTTAATTTTTTTGTGGGCTTTTTCAGCAAGACCCCATCTGGCACCACCTACTCCTTAACTTTACAAGGTTCAGACTGAATAGAGCCCAATGCCATTAGGCCATTCCTGACACGGTATTTAGTTGCCTGAGTTCACCTGAAGAATTCAGGGATTCATTTCAGTGGAAGTTCAGTGACTGTAATCTTGAAGGATCTGAGCCTCATTGTTTGAGACACATTTCAAATAAAATGCATTTACTTCTGCTTGTTAAATAAGACACGGAGATGTATCTGGCAAGTTGTATATAGCTAATCTGCTAACCTGGAATTGCTTCTGAAACAGTTGTACGTGGAGGCAACATAGATTTATTGGCTTTAAGACACTGCAAAGTTTTCTTCCTACACTAGTACATACTGGGAGCAATAGCCTAGACATTCATGGAGTTTTCTGGCATAAAACTGGTGTAAAGTAAAAAGGGATCCAGGCCAAAAAAATAAAGATGCAAGAAGATAAGTCTGTTTCCATAGTATAGTTCCCATGTAAAAAATACCTCTCTAGCATAATAAAAAGCAGAGCCCACCATGTAAACAAAGTTACTAAATTGGTATAGAATCTGTTAGTGCAGATCTTTTGCTTTGTTTGGTGTTGAATTTTAATACTATTATTATAGATTAGTAATTCAGTGAAAGATCCAAGGAAGCATTTTTTTTTTTTTAAATAGTTGTTTTGTCCTTTACATGGTACAGAAAAAAGAATCCAGGAGATAGACAAACTAGACACCAACAATCTTAGGATATTAAATTTAATTATAGATTACACAGAATATGATGTAAAAACAGCAATTTACTAGAATAATTATAACCTGCAAAATGTGAAAATAGTTTAGAAAATGGATTGTCATATTCTCTGACACAGCAATAGTCATGAAAGGTACACTTACAATATCATATGTTAATCTGTGTATTAACTATACTACCTGTCATTTAGCCAGGATTCAAAGACAGATTAAAGGCATTTATTTCTGAAGTGACTATGTTTAAATTCAGTAAAGTTAAACAACTAGATTGAAAACTATATTTTTGTCAACTACTGTGTGGATATCTATCCCAGATAAATGCTTTGTCTATATAGTATGAGCTTGTAATGAGGAGAGTCATTGAAAAACTGCAGAGAGCACAGACCTGTGAGTGGGTGGTTTGACAAGTGAAAATATTTCTTAGTGCCTTATTAGATTTTGGAAATCAGACATCCAGTGTTCCTGTCCTGTTTCAGACCTAGATCATATTTAATCTGAATTAATCTTTTGAATTTAAAAAAAAAAACAAAACATTTAGTTGCAATGGGGAAAAATATCTGTAGACCTTTTTGTTATGTAGTTCAACAAGAAATGTTTTAAGTGTCAAAGGATATGATGACCACAGCAATGTCAGCAGGTTTCATTTTTTTTTCCAGCTGTGTTTAGGAAAGCAAAAAAAAAAAAAAGCCAAAACAAAACCAAAACCAACCCCAACATATTTTAGTTTCTTTTTGAATATACAGACTGGCCCAAACATAGACGTTCTCTTTATCAATCTTATTGTTACAAAAACTGTACATTACAAACAGTATAGAAACAAACTGAAAGGAATGTGCCACACATCCTGGCTAATTTTCTATATGCAGTTTAAAAATACAGCCTACTCCCTTATAGTGCACAGTTATTGTGTAGATAGAGTACATCACTAGTTAAGTGGACATGATAGAAGAGTTCTAGTTTTCCTCAGCACAGAGAATAAGAGCCAGTTCTGCTCGGTAAAGCTTTCCTCCGTCAGACAAGGCCATGATGCTTTTCTTGTATGTTGCAAGGTTGTTAATGTCTAATTCCTATTTAAAGAACAGATAATGTTTTATAATCCTGTTTAGTTACCAGCATGGACAAGTTTGCATCCAATAGCAGAGAATGAGAAAAAAAAAAAAAAGGGTATTCTCAGTTTGTCCAACAGTAGCACACTGCAAATGTTGTTTATGTGTTTGCTTGTTATCCGTATTATAGCATATGTTAGATTGGTGATAGCTGAAGTCTCAGAAGCAAGCTTTTGACAGTCTTGCTATGTAATCACAACTCCCCTAGTTCAGGTACTTTTGATTTCAGGAATTATGATTTAGAAGCTCTATATTTATTTTAATTGGGTGGATTAATGTATCCTTAAAATCCAAATTAAATCTAATCTCTAAGGGGACAAAAAGCCCTCTAGGATTACCTTTTTGTTCTTTTCACAGAGATCCTTCAGTAGTGCATCAAGTTCATTTTCATCTATATAGCCACTACCATCCTGAAAAATAGCATTAAAGGTAATTTTAAACATTTGTTTTTCATTTCAGAGGTTATAGCTAATTTTCCACAAATTCAGAAAGTGCGTGCCATCAGACTATGCAATTAATAAAAGTGTTTTGAAGGCTTACTTGATCATACATCTCAAAGGCTTTATTGAATTCTTTTGCACACATTTTGACACCCTAAATGCCAAAAGAAAAAAAAAAAATCCATTAATGACACCAGTTATGTGTGGTGGTAACAGGTTACCTTAAGAATGTGAATATTCTTACCTGAAATTTAATAAGAAAATTTTCCTGTACAGGGAGTAGTCTTTGGAGAGAAAAAACAAAGGTTAAAATTTTTAACTGTTTCCATAACAGTGATTGCTACATATTTGTTGCGAAAAGAGACGGAAGACATACCTGGCCAGTTCAGTAAGCTCCAGCTTTCCATCGTTGTTTGCATCAAACATCCTGAGCTGAAAGAATACATAATTTTGCATTACTAATCAAAATTAATCAACTTAGTGTAGAAAACACTTTGGAAAACTTAAACTAAATTAAACCCAAATTAAATACTACTGCAAAAGCGTGGTAAGAAACCAAATGAACCATTCTGATCAACCTACTGTAAGGTAGGTCTTAGCCTGCTTACAGTGATGAATGTCCCATATGAGAAATGTGTGTGTAAGTATTTATAAATGAGAGGAGTGTTGACATGATAACATTTTACTTTTGACTTCATGTCATGATATGACAATAGCATCATTATTCTGTATTCATAAAATTGAAACAGACAGGTAAATTTTGATATAATCCAATTCCTTATAATATAAAATTCCTTATAATGTAATTCAATTCCTTAGACAGAAAATAATAGACATGTCATTCAATTGACTGCTAGAACTAAATATTTAAGTAAAGATCACATTCTGTTTCTGTGATACATTCCAAGAAAAGAGTGAACAGATACTGTAGATGATCACATTCTGTTGATGGTATGAAAATGAGAAATTAAATCTCCCAAAATAATTATCATTAAATTATAAGAATAAATATATTAATATAATTTGACAAAATAAGTGAGGACTATTTCTATTAATTTTTAAACACCCTATTGTATTAAAGTGTTTTCCTTTGAGGCCTTGAAAAGGTGAGCTTGTGCTGCTTGAGAGGTGGAAACAGCTTATCTTTGTTATTAGAAGTAGAGATGTTGCACCTGTGCGGGACTTCCAGTTTTTATATATACAGTTCCATTTTTCTTCTTTCAAGTCTTATTTTGCCTTTGCTATATAAGAGAGTCACAAAAGCAGCAAACTGTACAAAACATTGTTAGACACTACTGAAAACACCACCACCCACACTCCATCCCATCACTTTCAGTCACAGTAATTTCAGATGTAATTTTTCAATAAGAGGAAAAGTAGAATCCTGTACTGAGGTAAGTGTATATCTTTTTAAAGACAGAATTAATGCCATGAAAAAAGACCTAATTTGACTTGGTTAATAAACAATAAATGGCAAAGGAGATCAGAAAAGAAGCCAATTCTATAAACATTTATTTCTACATAACACCCTGGTTCCTTCTAACATTTTCTTTCCTTGTATAAAAGCATCTGCCTTGCATGCATTTCCCATGAAAAGAGATTTGCATTTGGGGAGGTAAGCAGTAGCAGCCGTGAAGTCAACATATTTTGTATTTTGATGGGTTGTTAGTGGCTGGCTGCAGCTGCCTGCAGCTGGTCAGAACTGTAAGTTTTCTATTAGTCTTCTTTTCTAGTTTCTGAGGAGATTATGGGAGAATTGGCCTTTTATTTTTTTTTCTTACTGCTGTTAATTCTTTGTTACTGTGTCTCTGCAAAGGCCAGAACTTAGAACTCACTTTAAGATGAAGGTTAAAAAGCTCCCTGAATGAAAAGGATATGTGTTACCTTCACCAGTGAATAAACAGTGACAATTTTATGTAAATGGTTTATATGGATACAACAAACCAGGAGACTTTTTCCAGGAGAAACACAAGTTTTGGTCAGCCATTCTCAGGTCAGTTTGAGGGCTAGTGTGCTCACCTAGCACATTTTTGATTGCTAAAAATACTTTAGGATGAAACCAAGCTGGTAAAACAAAACAAAAAGTAGTGTTACACCTTTCCTGAGGATAAGAATTCTGAGTTATTTTCTTGAAACATCCACTCAGAAGCCAATACTGGTCCTTACCATGGAGCACCATCATGGTGAGATGGAAGGAGAGCCCCAAGGAGAGGCTGATTTAAGGCCAGGGAAGCGACAGTTTTGCTCTAGTGTTTACCTAAAACATCAGCTTCTCCTTCTTGAAGTGGGGGAGAAGGAAAGAGTGAGATGTTTGCAAATCTGATATGGAAATGCCATGCAGTGATGGTTTTTAAGATGAGACAGACACTGCAGCACAGTTAGGCAAAACATAGAAAGTAACCTCGAATTAATTTGATCTAAACATAATAATGTAACTATCACAGGTACAATTTTTTCTCCTATGAACTGTGGAGACTTTGGTTTTGCAACTAATGTCACAGGGAAGCAGAACAGGGGAAAATACTATGGTATGGTCTAATTTTATATAAATACCAAGAAGATTCAAAATTCCTGGGCACTTTTTTTTTTTTTTTTTTTAAGTAGCACTGAAAACTGCCCATCAAAGCTCTTGCTTTGTGCTTGCAAAGTACTTGCAGTGCTAGATGCCACAATCGTGTCTCTCTTGCAATGACATAGTTAGCCTGATTAGGACCTGGTTGTGGTCCAAGTCAGTTGGAGCCTTCCAGTGCCTAAAGATAAACAGAGTTTAGATTAATCCAGTCTTGATGAAATATGGCTGTAATTAATCTTACCATTATTTCTGTGTATTCTGATAGCTTGGAGTCTTCAATCTGCTTATTTGCTTTCTGTAATAAATCTTTCAAGAAGCTCTGTTAAAATAAATAGAAGAGTTATAGGTGAATTTTTATCTACAGTATAAAATGCTTGACTTGCTAACTTCAGATCAAAGTAATGAATGGGAAATACTATTTTATTCCCACTTTAGTATTTACTGCTGAAGTTCCAAATAAGTATGAAAAGAAGTAGTAATTAACAGCTAAGAATATAACAGTTTCTTTTGATCAATTCAAGTATATTGCACAGTTTTATTTGGAAAAAGTGACTCATAAAACTTTCTGCGTTGTATGCCATTTGTTGTATTGTGAATTTGGAAAAAATAGTTTGGCTTTCAAGTATACTGCTTCCTAATCAGCTCTATCAGTAAACTAAACTAATTAACCTTGAGAGTCCTTGAAAACTTGGATGTCTAATCACTTCTTGCAACATAGGAACAATTTTACAGAAAAGATCAATGATTAATCGAGTTTTCTCCTTGCCTATGGCAGTAACTGATGCTAGAAATGAACAGCAACCTATGTTGCTCCTTCCTACCTTGTATTTTAAATGTGTGTAGCCAGTTTTATTGCGTTTTTTGAATGAGGATTTGATACCTGACTTGAAACACCAGCCATTTTTTCTTTAAAAAATAAGATTGTTTCTACCCATTCAGTGGTTTAAATTTCTGTACGAGATCTGTGACGTGAAAAAAGAAAGATATCAATTTATTTAACAAAAGCACTACAAGACCTGAGATGTCTGTATGCCTGTCAATGCTCAGTGAAGTACCTAATTACTGTCATCAGTTGGAGTGTCATTATTTTTGTGGAATTTTGGGCCACATTTCAAGATTTAAAATGGAATAGTTCATAAGAAAATCTATTTCTACATAAATGACATTCTGGAACTTGAATGCAACCACTTCAATAGTCATATGACTGATAGCCACTATAGTTTTTCTAGTCTGAGCCCCTTCATGCTGGAGAGCCTTCCTGGTATCTTGTATACAAAGAACATGACGAATGTTGCAAATGGATGTTATGAAGACATGTTTAATCTTGTGTGCTTTGATGGAAAATAGAACTGGAAAGGACATTGAAGGGATACCAGGCTGTCTCCATGTCTCGAGAAAAGATCATCTATATGTAAGCATCCTGAGTTACTGTCTGATCTGAGCTATTGTTAAACATTTCTGAAACACAGGCAGTGATGGACAGTCTGCCTCCCCCTTAGACAACATATTTCACTGCCGTTACTGTTGTGAGAAAGTTTTCCTGATTTCCAGCTTAAATTTCTCTTACAAGGTTGTAAGTAAGTGTACTCCTCACATACAAAATACTTAAAGTGTTTTGGCTTGTCAAGAAATGCTGATTCAAAAATAAACTGGACATTCATGTCTTAATTTCAATATGGTAAAATGGCCTGTTTCTCTGAGGAGGACAAAATCTCACAGCACAAGAGATGGGACCATTAGGGATCCAGTTAAATTGTCTTCATTCTTCAGCTGGTCCTCAATCAGTCCTGCCTTTTAAAGTCTATTTTAAATTACAGCAGCTGGCAACAGTCCTTAAGGCATCCTCTAACAGCTGGAGAGTTCTCAAGTGCTATGTGCGTGGCTTCCTCCTGACCCTACAGACTTTAGATACACCGGCCTGCTGTGACCAGCCAGCAGAAGAATGGGCTCATCTGCCTGGGGGTTACCTTGTGGTAGGATCCTTGGCAAACATCACACAGATACCAGACTCAAAGAGGAAGGGGAAGGGAAAAGGAAAAAAGATGTGACTTGTCTGATGTGGATTCTCCTTCTGAACAGAAGTGCTCTAAGGATTTCACACAATTTGATCTCTCAGTTAGTTAATAGAGCTTATGTAATTCTTCTTTAGAATACCACATGTGGGCAGAATAGTCCAAATTAGATGGATAAATACGGCTAGGTCTTTCTCTTGTTATGAATTGTTTTGATTTCTGTGAATTTAAAGCTGCAGTAATGTATCAAGTGCAATTGAACTGTGGAAAATGGCACCTTTCTACTCAGAGGCTGTTGTATACGAGCATCTCTCCTATGAGGAAAGGCTGAGAGAGCTGGGACTGTTCAGCCTGGGGAACAGAAGGCTCAGGGGGACCTCATCAACCTATGTAAATATTTCAAGGGAGGGCTCAAAGAGGATGGAGCCAGGCTGGTGCCCAGTGTCAGGACCAGAGGCAATGAGCACAAGCTGAAACACGGGAGGTTTGCTCTGAACATCAGGAAACACATTTTCACCATGGGTGTGACCAAGCACTGGCACAGGTTGCCCAGAAAAGTTGTGGAGTCTTCATCCTTGGAGATATTCAAAAGCCATCTGGACATGGTCCTGGGCAACTGGCTCTAGATGTCCCTACCTGGGAGGGGGCTTGGACCAGATGACCTCCAGAGGTCCCTTCCAACCACTCTGTGATTCAGCATCTACAAATTGCTGTTAGTTTTATGATTAGGGAGGTAAGTCACTCTATTTTTAAGGTTCGTTAACGCTGCAAGGCTGAGATGGCTAATGGAATCATCTAAATTCTGCTCTTATTTGTGCATATTAAGGATGATACCAAAACCTCACTAGGTTAACCAAGCAAGGGCAGCACCATTGCATTTGTGTTGATCCAACAGTATTATAGTGAAAACTGTAGGGTTACATGATACTTGAGAGTACATGATCTGTGCAGCAACATAGTGATAAATGGTAGTGATGCCCTTAGAAGAAAAGACAACAAAACAGCCATCCTCCTTAATATACCAAAAAAAAAAATCAACATAGCTGTCAGAGTCCTATCTTGCTTTCTTAATATTTCTTACCTCTAAGCTAAAGTACCTGCTACCATGAGTCACTTGACACAAACATTGATCTGAATTAAAACATGTTTTAAAAAACATTGATCAGATTAGAGTTTCAGTTTAAATAATTTACTGGTGATAAAAATATCAGCTAATCATATTGCTTTTCGGCCATGTTTGAAATGCAAAAACATGCATGGGTGGGTATCTGAAGAAACAGATAGCAGCACAGGCTGTAATCCAACGCCTGTTCTCATGTTGTGCATACTCATAGATGCTGGTTTACCTTAAGTTCCTCAGAATCAATGAAGCCACTGTGGTCACTGTCATATTTTCTCCATGTCTGCAATCAGAACGTAGATGCTTTAATGATATATTTATGGCAAGTGGGTCTTGGATGATTTTACAAAAGGCAACTTTTCATATTGTACCTGCATGAAATCTTCACTTGACTTTAGCTGCTGGCATCTGAAGAACAACAGGAAATTCTCTTCTGTTGGTAATATCTGAGCAAGCTGTAACAGAATTAAAGAAGGATTAAATTTTGTTTCTTCATTAGGTCAGCTGAAAGAGAGCATTAAACTCTTTAAAAGCGTATTAAATTCGTTGTGCTCATACTGCTCTATTGTGGCCCCATAGGAAGCTTCGTCCTGTTAGCTGAAAGGTTTGGAAGATGCCTCTGAAAGGCTCCTGGCTTGCAGCTTTCACATATTCATCAAGGTCAAACAGAACTGAGGTCTGAGAGAAGGGAGTGAAACAGCACTTTACTGGAGGGGTAGGTGGGGAAAGCAGGGAAAAAATTCACCCATGCAGAGTTAGGATCTGTGGTGAAAAACTTGGAATCGACACGAAGGGAACGCATAACGCAAGGATGTTTAGAGACTAAGTGTGAAGGATCACGGATTAAGAAAGTGAGGAAAATAGACTACTCACAGGTACTGAGGAAGGGGAAGAAGAGAGAGGAACACTGACATGAAGAATACATGTAAAGTAAACAGAAAAATAGATGGAAATGCTGGGAGAAAAAGAGAGAGTGGGGAGGGTAAGGGGATGGCAACAGGTGATCATTTGTCAGGCACAGAGATGTGTTCAAGAAAAGCTATAAATAGCAGAAAGAAATCAAAAGGGCTTTTAGCCCTGCAAAATTAGGGGTGGTTCTTCCAATGCCTCTGCTCTACAAAAGGCTTTTTTAAAATCAGACATTATTGTACTGATTATTGAAAATGTTCATTTACTATAACTCAATTTTGGCAAGTGACAAATGTAGAAGATGGACAGTATGCTGTATAATTTAATGCAAAATCATGATTTGTTTTTTAACAAAAGCCCAATATTTTTTTTCTGTCCTCAAAATGTATGAAATGTGTTTTGATTAAAGAAAACTTTTTACTTGAAGAATAGACCAGCTGTGCTTACTAGGAAGAGAAAATGGAGAAACACAGATTTCTTAGTTGCATTCTTTTATGAAAAATTACATCTGCAGACTTGCTGGAACCCCATCTTAAAATTTTCATTCAAATTTTTGTTTTTCTGCATTCATTTCACACCCTCAAATCCCTCATTCTGTCGATTTCAGTGCTATTGCCTAACTGCTCAGGTTTTTTTATTGGGTTCCTGTGGCACTGTAGGTGAGTTCAGCTCTCCCTCTCACCCTACGGGCACAACAAGGGTGTGGAAACGGATATCTCATTTCTCTAAAATCATCTGTGCAGGGAATCAGTTCTATTCTGTAAGTGTTAACTGAAAAGACACATCAGAGCACTCTCCTTACGGAAATGGTGCCGTTGATGACAGGCTGTCAGGCCCATCAGAGCGTTCTGAGTGCTTTTGCTAAACGGCTGCACACCAAACCCAATCAACTTAAACAATGTGTTCTTGTCAGCAGCTTTCGAAACCTACTCCATTATAAATAGCACATACACAAGTACGTAAGTACATGTTCATATGTACGCAATAGCTGTGTGTAACTTAGTACTGATCTATGGGAAAAATTCTTTATTTCTCCCCTGACAGGGGAGCTTTGATTTTTAAAATAAATCAAAGTTCCTACTCTATAACAAATGTTGAATGGAAGAACTAATTATAATAATAAGCAGAGTTTGGGGGAAGGGACTGATTATGACAGTGGCAAAGAGTTTACATATGCGGAAATTATAAATAAGATGTCATTCGTCCAATCTCTGTAGCTAACTGGTGAATTTTGAAAGGGCACTGTAAAATAGTACAAAGTGCAAGGGTAAATGTAAAATAGTAACTTTCCAAAGAATCATTAACATCTTACTAACATCAACAGCTTACTAGAAGTACCAAACTGTATTTGAGGTACAGAATATATTACCTCTGGAAGAAAATTACCTTATTTTAAACTATACCTCTCACCCTTTGTAAGTCTCAGGGGGAAGAACAGGCTTTTATATTACAAAGATGAAGTAGCTCAATATCCAGAATTAGCTCAGGTTTCCGCCAAAATATGTCTTTCATGTTTTCTTTCTTTTGCACCCTTTAGCAAAATAGAAACAATATAGCTAAAGAGAAGTCCAGTACTCCAAGCTCATGCATTAAATAGCATTAAAATGCTTTTTGTGGAAAACTCTGCATTATTAAGGGATGCAGAGATTATGTGGAAACTGGCTCAACTTCCTAGTCCCAGTTTTACCACTACAGAGAGGAAATATAGAAACCTGATGCTATTTCTAATGATGTCTTCTTTGTGAGGATAAGCACAGGGGGACTCTGTGGGCATGTTTGAATAAGCATGCAGACCGCTACGAGCTCGTGTATGGCAGCAATAGCAGTTTAGTGAGTGTTTCTGTGAGCTCTGCTGCTTTTATGAGGAATGTCTGCTACTTCTGCATCATGAGAAATAGAGGACAACCACAAAGCCTGAGACTGGCTTGACTCCTATGTGCTTAGCTGTAGGTTGGGGTATGTCTTTTTCGGTTACCTAACAGAAAAAATACTCTCCATACTTAAAACAGTATCAGAACTATTTTCTAGAAATCATTCTCTAAGTAAATTCTGCTGCTATTTAATGCTTTTTAAAATTCATTTCAACTAATACAGTGAATTTGCTTTTTAAAATCTTAGAGAATTGGAGTACAAAGAATATTTTAGGCTAATAAGTAGTTATTTTTATGGCAGCAGTAAGCTTTGAATAATTTGAATGTGTAATTTCTGCAGTCCTGAATTTTGATACCTTGGGTTTCACATCCACATTTTAGTGAAAGTGTTGGTCTGAATGAATACAAAAGGTGAATTAAAAGCCCCTTACACAATAATAAGCAAGTGGACAGGTCAGACTCTGCCTTTAGCTGGAGGACACTGGATAAAAGCTAGTGAACTAACTGCAGCGTGCTTGCAAAGACAGAATTGACACTTAATCTGAGTTGAAAATCCAATCCTCCCTCTGTGAAGCCACCTAGGCCTCCTCTTTATCTCAGTCAACATACCTTTCCTGAAAACTCATTATTCACTAGGACATTTTCTGTCAGATGCTGGGGTATTCATTATTATTCTGGCTGGGAGTCTGAATGTTTTACATAACTTTTTTTAAACAACGTGCATACACTTTTTCAGAAAAACTATTTGATGTACTATGTAAATGGTAGAAATCTGGAATTACTGGATATTTTTGTTTGTAAGGAAGAAGAATCAAGTCAAAATGCCAACTTTAATATCTTACTGCTCTGCACGTACAACACATTTTGTCTGAGTCCCATCAGCACTTTCCAAATCAAGCTTCGTGCTGATATAAGTGAAATAAAATATAGCTATTGGGTTAGGAAACTGCTGTATTAAGGGAGAAAGTCCCTTCAGTCACTGAACTGAGTACTGTCACTATTCAGTGGCTTCTGTGGATGCTGAGCATGCTTGGCACTTCACTGAAGGTGGTGAGCACTGCACTGTATCAGGCCCTGTTGGATTTGTTCACCCTTTATCCCGTAAGTCAATAGCAGAATCAAAAATAAAACTTGAAAGGTAAAACTTTCAGTTATTCCTAAGCAAAGAAACACATTATTTTGCAGGCACTGTCTACACATTCCTCTTGCATCCAATGCTTGCTATTACACATATTCAAAAATACTAAATTGAATAGGATTATTCAATACCAACTGAATAAGCATTTATTAGTCCAGAACCAAACAATTTGTTAGTCCAAATAAACAATAGTTCTTTTTAGATGCAGAACTATTTGATCAATGCTAAGTATTGTCCAAAGATGCATTTTTAAAAATCAATTATAGCTGCAAGTGAAACGAACTGTTTATATATCTATGGTAGTTTAGTTGTAATTACATATGCATTTAATCAAGTATATACAATTCAGACACATGACAGAGGAGAAAAGATACCCTCAAATGATCTGTTATATCAGCAGTGATAGTGATGCTTCCTATTGACTTTTACAGATTCTATTCAGTCCTCTATTTTAAAATTAGCTACTGACCCAAAGTTGGTCACTTTAAAATTTTGCAGACATGTCTTGTTTCCAGATGTTTCTTAATTAGCTCTCTAGGTCAGATTTCTTATTATCAGAAAAAAAAAAAAAAAAAAAAAAGCATTTAATAATAAAACTGCAGTCTCACTGCACTCAGAGTGACATAAATGAGTCATAGATTTAGGCTTGAAAAAGTGAGTTCTCAAGCTGTAACCCAGCAAACTCTCCTTTTTGACTTGCAGCACTGAAGAGTGAAAGAGGGAGAAAATACTATGGTTCCTGCCTTCCTAGCAAGCTGTCTAAATTATACAGTTGTTGAGCAGCTGTACATGTAGAAGGGGTTGGTTATCTTTGTCCTCTCTAGAAAGTGGGAGTAAGGAATAGGGGAATTTTCTGCCTGAAATTCTGTTAAAGTTCAAGAAAAGAATTCATAAAAAATCCCGATCTTTCACAAGCTGAATCACAACTATTATTTTTTTTCAAAAAATGTAATATGATTAACCTGCTCTCTTACCATATACATATATTTTTTAGAATAAACTACATACAGTGATTGCCCAATTGTGTTCACTTGTGTGTTATCCTCACTATAGGAGTGGTGACAGAACATTACTTCAAAAATCTTTGGTAGAAATAAATCATATTATATTTCACAATTTAAACTTCTAAAACAGACCTTTTATCTGCTTTGCAGGAAAACTAAATTGCTACTGATGCTTATTTGTGCTGAATAAATCAGGCAACGTTAAATGAATTATAGTGAAATGTCTGGAGAGGGGTAAGGAATACCTTTTTTTTTAATGAAAAAAGTTCATTAGTGAAAAATATACTAAAGATCTTAAGACAGGGGAAGAAATTTTCTGTGCAACTAAAATTCCAAACTATTTACATATTATGTTCACGTTGTTCTGTGCTAAATGTATTTTTTACAAGTAAACATGTCAGTCTTTTTTTTATAAAGTAACCATCTTACCTCAACTATTCCTATTTTTCCATCAGTAGACTTCCCATATTGGTCCACAAAAGCTTTCATTTCAGGTGTTAAATCCTATGAAGTTACAATGAGAGAATCATTACTTTGAGACACAGAGAAACATATGTAAACTTTTACTTGAATATTCTACTAGCTGCTATATAATACACTACATTCAATGAAGTACTCACGCTTACTGCATCTAGATTCCTCAAGATTAAATGAAATTGAGTATTTTTTTTATCATGAATAATGTCATTGTGATAAATATTACTTCCTAAGGAACTATAGGCAGTGTGAATGATTGGCATCTAAATATTTAGAATTCCTATTTTAGTTTACAGAATTAAAAAATTATAGACAGATGTGTTGTAAGACATGTATAACAGCTCCTTTATTTAAGAGCATGACAGTGAAGTTCATAGGCAATTATTAGTCAATTTTCCCAGTTTTCATTTTTAAATTAGTAACTTGAAGGCAGTGCAAAATCTTTCAAAATAAGGAACATTTCAGTATAATACATCTGAACACCAAAATAGCCTTCTGACATCTTTGAGTGGATTTTTCCTGAACAATGGATGCTATTTTAGCTCCAAAATAAGTCATCATGATATCATATTTTTCACTGTTTAGTATTTAGTTATGACAGAAACAGAGTCAAAATGTCACTGCTGAAATGTAGAGCGGCAGATTTAGGAAGGAGAAAATGTTGAGCAGTACCTTAAATCTGACAGAGTAAAGGCATCATAATTGTTCATATAAATTATGGTCCCTGTTATATATCGGCTCTCTAAAGGCTATCCTCACTCTAGGCTACAGCAAAGGTGCCAGCCTTGGGATGAATATCTAAATACTTGATTTCACACTCCAACTTGACTTGCTTTGCTTTGATGTGAGCTACCGTCAACCTTCAATACTGATTAAACTCTTAACTTTCTTTGTATTTCTTATTGGTGTGAGTTAGAAAAACCATGCAGCAAGAATCAGGACTACAGTTAGATTAAAACAATGGACAATTCTGTGGTTTTAGATGAAGATGCAGCAGTCTTTGGAAATTAAAGGTTTAGGTGTTATAACAGATCTGATTATATAGGACCTAAGTGATTCTTTCACTGGAGACACAGGAAATCTCAGCTGTACAAAGTCCGTTGTAGTTTGTCCCAAATTTCAACTACCAAAGCTAACTACAATGTCCGTTCCTTGTAGCTGATACAATCATGGCCTAGTATCCTATTTCTGTCAAAGTCATCCATGGTGGGTTAGTAATTTGCCACGGCTTTAATTAGAGATGTGGTTATTAATACAATGCACTTCAATGTCACCTTTCATCTAATGATCCCAAAGTGGGGACAAGTTTGCTTAGCAGATAGAATGGAGAATTCAGACACCTGGATTTTAATTAGTCCCGGTTAAATATTTTACTAATCTTTCTAGTAGCAGCTCTGCAGTGCCAGACAGTGTCCAGCCATTGAAGGAGGTATGGCTGATTACTGGTTAAACAAAACAGGATGCTCATCCTGTAGTATGCTACTTAGAAAGGTTGTTGTTTTTCTGGGTTTTTTTTTCTGTTTCGTTTTGGTTTGTTTGTTTGGTTTTGTTTTTTTTGTTTGTTTGTTTGTTTTTTTTTTCTTTCTGATACTCGCTTCACCTGCTTCAGTTGTTCAAGTTTTTACTCAAATAAAAGTTTTCAGTCAGAAAAACTTGCCTAAATTTAACCACTCTAGTCCTAAACTTGATACAGTTGCAGTGCTCAGTGTCTGAAATGAAGAAACTAGCCCTTCACACCTCAGTCTCCCCTTTTAAAACTTAAGAGACACTCATCCAACCAAGTGGAGATGTAGAAAAAACCTAGGTTTTTTTCAATATGATTTGAAAATGAAAGGATAGATGGCATTACAGAAACACTTGCATGACTGTAATTGTCATCATTTATATATGCAGAGCAAGCGACAAACAAATGTGAAGTAGCTCAGTCGAGATCCAACTACTGACCCTTTATCAACCTCTGTGTTAGTCACTTATACCCCACAGTTTCTTTCGGCAATTGTCATACCTAAATAGAGAACTTACTGCATAAATGTGGGGCACAGTAAGTGGAAGATATACTTCTACACTTACATAGCTTTTATCTTTAAAAAAGGGGCAGTTCTTTCGACACATCTGAAAGTATATCAGATCAATTCACTAACTACCATAATTCATGAAGCAAAAAGACAGTCTTGTCAAATAAAACCCCACATCCTAAAACCTCCAAATAAACATCCACCCTTTGGGGCTAGCATGGATCAGGCTGCAGGCTACTGCTCCATCTGAGAAAAAGCAACTGTGAAAGTATGGGCTTACTGAGTGGATTAATAAAAGAATTAGAATTAGAACATAATTAGAACAGTTCTGTAGTTGGGAAGAATGTTGGGAAATGTTAAACCATCCTATTCGATGACAGAATCAATGTGATTCTTTAATGCATATGGCATGACTGATGTAAAATCCAGCAATGAAGAATGCATAATTGAATATTTCAAAAATAGTGAGCAGGAGAGTGACCTGAAATGCAGAAGTTAATGATGACAAAGAAGCTTTGGGGTGTTAAAAGAAGGACAGCCAAGGAAATGACATATAACCTACACTAGTTTCTCAATGTGTCCCTTCTGGCAAAAGAATAGAAATTCAAAGTTACTGAATTAGCATCCCGTGAGACAAGACACTAACTAATGAGATGCTTGTTTGGCAAATGAGCCTTCAAATCCAAGAATCAGCTTAGATTTGAAACCTAAGATGACATATATCCATACTCCAGAGCCAATAGACCAAGTACTGAATTTGATGTTGCTACTGTAGATTGCTCTTTTCAGCAGAACACTACAAAGATAGGTTTGAACCAGAGACATGAGAAAAGAAACTTAGTTAAACACTTGAGCATTTTTAAAATATGGTGTGAGATATAGGCAGAGGTTTGGGTTTTGTTTTGTTTTGTTTTGTTTTTCAAAAAAACCCCATAAATTATGAAATTTCTAGCAGGTAAGAATCATCCTGCAAGGTTTTCTGTGTTATTTTGAGCAGGCTTTGTTTATAAGAAGACATGTACACTTGCTTTGAGAGATAAAAGAATCTGATCCTAAAATGATAACTATTTTTTCTTTGAGCTTCTAATTAATTAATTTTTGAACTACTGAATAATATATTGGCATTTCTACTAAGAATGCCATCATGCCATTCTTACTAAATATACACAGGCTTTAATAACTTCTTTCTAATGGACATATTTAAGTTTCCTGCACTTCAATATAGAAGATAAATTTGTTCTGTTGTAATACGAGAAAGGTATTGAAGTCGTGTTTAATCTGTTCTCTAAAAAAAAAAAAAAATAAATTAGATCTTTTCCCTCTAAAAAACCCCATTCCTTTCACAATTTTCTGTGGGCTTTTTTCTTTTTTTTTTTTTTTTTTGGGGGGGGGGGGCATCATTTCTTGTTTGTTGATTTGTTTTGTTTTGTTTTGTTTTTAATATTTTAGTTTAAAATTACACTCATGAAAATGAATGCCTACACCAATGGCTCTAAGAAGAATTAACTGGTACCTAGACTACAGTAATATTAGAGGCATTGCTGGGAGACAGATTTTCAGATGTGTGAAGTGCACGCTCATACAATTAATAAGAAACTACAGTTTTCCACCAAGTAAATTAAGATTCATATTATTATTTTTTTTTTTTTGCATTTGCATTTGCTTCTAAAATATACAGCAACTTTTAAAGCAAAGTTAACTATTGAAAAGCTATTGCTCAGTTTGGAGGTATTCTTATATGAAGTATTAATCTATTTCCCCCATGCACACATGCCATCCAGTTAAAAAAAAAAAAAAATAATTTTTTTTTTCTTTTCTGTTACTTCAGTAGTCTTTTAGCAAAGATTAATTTAAATTGATCCCATTAGGCTATATTAGGAGTTTGATGTTAAGTGGACTGTTTTAGATGCTGATTATTTTAAAGGCAATTTATTTGTTAAAAAGGTTCACTTCTGTTTTATTTCCAAATCTTTACATGGAATCTTTCATTTATTTCTTTTCCCCCTTCATTTCTTTCTTTTTCCCTTTATTTTCCCCTTTCTTTCTTTCTTTCTTTCTTGGTACAGTTTCGAGGAAGTTAATGCTTTACTAAGTCATAGACAGAACTGTTTTGACATCATTGTCAAAACTTTGCTGTCTCTCTGAACAGTTTAAACTACTGGGAATTAGTACTCATACTCCTGGTGTATAACACTGGTGAAGGGCAAAAAGTGGTTAGCAGTCATCTGCAGATCTATTTAGTGACCACCAAGGGGCAGAAATGCATTTCAGCCCATACTGCCCATTAGGTATGAAATTAAAACAGAGTCGGACTAAGTTGAAGTGTTGTTTTTTCATTTTCTTTTTTTGTTCTCTTTTTTTTTTTTCTCTTTCGTGTCAATACATATCTGTATCAGATAAGATAAATTGCAATGGGAAAAGGTCCCATCCAAGACAGAAATACAACGCTCATGTACTTCTTGACTTTTCTTTTTAAGCACTGTCAGAAGTACCAGCTCACAGCCTGGCAAGGTATGAGCGGGACCTGCTCTCCAGGGAGTGGACCCTGGCCTCACCTTTCCAAAGGACACCATTTCTTTTGTTTCCAACCTGCCGATTTCTAACCAAGCTACTTCCCTCTGCTTGGTGAGGCAAGCGCGTGAACCATGTGATGGAAACAGAGAACAGAAGGAACGCGGGCACCGGAGTTTGCTCAAGAAAACTCTTCTTTCCCGGGGAAGACGGAAAAACGGGGCGAAACATTAACCTACCAAGCCTGCCTTCTTCCGCGCCTGCTGCAGCTCCTGGATGAAGTTTTGTAGCTCCTTCCCGTCCATGTACCCATTGCCTACAACAGAAAGAGTTACGGTCGCGGTCACCGCTCCCTCCAAACTCTCTCCGCTCTCCAGCGCTGGCGGGGACGTCTCCGAGCCCTCGGCTCCCTCCCGGCGGGGCGGGGGGGCGGCTCCCTGCGCGCCTTGCCCGGCACCGGCCCCGGCTGCGCCCCGAGGCTGCGGGGCGGCGGGCACGGAGCGGGGCCGGGGCCGCTTTCGGGAGGGGAGCGGTGGGGTCCCCCCCTCATCCTCCCGCGGGCCTGCTCCCCGCCGTCCCCCGCGCCCCCCGCCGCCCCGGGAGGTTGAGAGGTGGTGGTGGTGGGAGGTGGGGGGGGGGGGTGGGGTGGGAGTGGGAAAGGAGTCACCGTCGGAGTCGTAGTGGTGCCAGATCTCGAAGAACTGGGCGGCCGAGATCTCCACGCCCTGCAGGTGGGTCTCTGCCGTCATGGTGGGGACGCGGGGCGGCGCGGCGGGGCGCGGCGGGGCGCGGAGGGGCGCGGAGGGGCGCGGCGCTGTCCGCGGTGCTGACTCTGTCCGCGGCCGGCGCGGCGGCGGCGGCGGCGACTGAGGCGACGGCTCCTCCCGCCGCCGCCCCGCCGAGGGCTATTTATGGGGCCGTCCCGGCCGGGCCACTCCCCCCCGGCGCTGCCCTCCCTCTCCACGGGCCCCGGCGCGGCCTCCCCGCCCTGTGCGGGGGGGGGGGGGGGGGGCCGGGGTCTCCCGCCGGCGGCACCAAGGCCGGGGCCGTCCCCGAGGCACCCCCTCCGGTCCCCGCGGCTGAGACCTCTGGGGACGGTCACTCCTACACGTGGGTTCGGAGTGAGGGGTGGGCTGGTGCCGGGTGGAGGCCCCCGAGCAGGGGGAGCAGCGCTGGGTGACCCAGGAGTTATCGCCGGTCCCTCACCGTGGGAGATTTGGGGGACAGAGGGCGAGCACAG
The DNA here is from genome assembly GCF_018691265.1 of Tyto alba. Lineage (NCBI taxonomy): Eukaryota > Metazoa > Chordata > Aves > Strigiformes > Tytonidae > Tyto > Tyto alba. The sequence continues at coordinate 27,891,644 of NW_024881330.1, read as the reverse complement.
GCTCCCAGTTTAACCATCGGGTTTCCATCTGGGAAAGGGTCCTGGATGTCAGAGCATGGCTAAGAGTACTGCAGGACGTCCCGTACAAAAAAAAAAAAAAAAAAAAAAAACAAAAAAAATCCATATAGGACACCGTGTGGGGTGGAAGGAATCAGCTTTGATGACATGCTTTTTCACTGCTCCATCCCCAAAACAGACCCGCAGATAGCTCCACACAGACCTAATCCCTGAAGCGCTGCAACCTTTTAAACAATACTCCCATGGAGATATCATGGGATATTGGGATATCTATGTTGAGATAGCACGGGAACAGGCATTGTAAATTTAAATTTACTACCCTAGCAGGTAATTTCATCTCAACAGGTAAGCATGGCAGACTTCATTAGTAAGCTCTTTCTTTCCCAGTGTGGAGATGTGAGAGACACTACCACAGTCACTTCTGACTAGGCAAGAATGTTTTTTGGTAGATCAGCTTTGGAGACTTGCCCTCTTACAGCAGTGGGTTGGTGGGAGAGAACAGAGCAGCTTGCCAGAGATCTTTCTTTTGCTATGGGGTAACATGGTACTGTACCAGTAATAATGGTGTAGTTCCTTTGGGGATGATTAATTTTAGTCATTAGGGTTACCTGGGCACTCCGAAGCACTGAAATGGCCTTTCTCCTTCTGGCAATATGCCTCAGGTGCTACATGGAGTTAGCATGGTTTGATGGCCAAGATGATCAGGTGACAGGACGTTGCCAAATACAGTAGGTAGTGTAGTAAGGATGGCGGATGAGAACAGCTGGGAAACCCGTGAATTTTCATGTGTTAAGTGATTGACATGAGCAACAGTAGGACAATAGTGTGTTAAGACTCACATATAGCTCAGGGATATAAAAAAGATGGAATAATGAAGACCAGAAAACAGCAAAATGCCAAGGGAGATGGATAACCCAGCAGGATGAGAAGTGAATGCCTAGTTAAAGGCTGACATGTCCTGAGAGGGATTTCTGTAGATTGGGTGGCTGAAATCTTGTATGCATTATGGAACAAGATGTGGGCATAGCAATTAAGTAATCATGAGACCTTATACTTGATTCCCTCCATCTTTCCATTCTCCTGTTTCTCCACCTGTTATGTGCAGCGTTCTCTTATTCTGCTGCTGCTGTTTGGCTGTGAGTTCTTCAAGAGATACATCATGTTGGTCTGTGTTTTGTGAGCTGTAGAACAAAGCAGCAGCTAAGGTGAAAGATGCAAGAATCTGATCGTTAACCTATGCAGTTCAAAATACTTGCAAGTATTAGTGAAAAATGTTCAGAATAGTTTTACAGCTACAAATACCATTATACACTTGCAAAAGGACTGAAGAAATTCTAAATATTTCCTTACAATCAGGCTTTGTGTTTTGCATTGTAAAAAAATTAATTAAAACAAAAACATGGTTGGGCCAGTTTCCCATCTAGGAACTGTGTTTTGGGCATGGCTTTCTCAGAGTAGTAGACTTCAGTGGTAGTCAGATCCCAAAACTTCTGTAATCTGCCTACATCTTGCCTTGAAAATAAAAATCTGAAACTAATGCATTTTCATAAAGTGGCAACAATGACAAGAAAAGAGAGGATTCATGAGGGTTTTTTTATCAGGAGTAAGGACATGGCAGAGCTCTGGCCTTGACAAGCGGAAGCACAGTGACACAAGCCTGGATTATTCTTTGTACTTGGAAAAGACAGCGGGGTGCCAGTGACGCAAGGGCACAGGAAGGAGACAAAGGTAGAACTGGCATTTCCATCATTTTTAGATAGAAGAGGTCTGTCCCAGTGAGGCAACCTCCTCTATTTGCCAAGCGTATTGAATTACTCCGTTCAGTGCAGAATTTCAGCTTCCAGCAAGCCTGCATGAATGGAAACCGAGCACTGAACCTGTTTCAACAGTCCTCTGACTTGCATCTTATGTTGATTTGCTACTTGCTCTGTACCATTTTCCAGTGGCACATCAAATCTTGTGCTTGTTATTTTTCCCTGACCCAGAAGTCTGTAGCTGAATGGGAGAGAAGGATTCAGCATTGTTTGGGGCCGGCCCAATCTTGCTCATCTGGCTTCTCAGACTTTTAAATGAACAGGATCTGTAATATTTACGTTTTCAGAAGTTCTCAGAATAATATATTTTACATAGGCTATACGTGGCCAAGAAGGTTTGAAGAAAGCCTCACAGGAACTTTCAAAATCTGCTGCTTCTCCTCATCAGGAATGTGTATAATCGTGTGCAGGTAGGGTACTTGGACACACTGACCTCTCATTATGCTAACATGTACAAAATCAGTATTGTCTGCAGAGCATTTATGTATCTTTGTGCATTCCTTGTAAAACAGTGTACTGAGGTGAATGGGTTTGTGTGTTCCCACTGCTGCACTTGAAGTGATCCTGCACGGGCATAGAAGTAGCAGACATTTCCATGCAAAAACAATCACTTATATAACTAACTGCACACCATATTTTCATGATTAATGAGCTACCAAGCCACCATTCATATTTAAACCCACTGGACTCTGCTTCTTGTGCAAAACTAAATCAGAAACTGGTCATTTCAATTCCAAAAAGCTATTAACTTCCATTGAAAGAGGAAGCACTGGGAAAGATTTTAAAATGCAGATATGTACAGGATGTGAACCATAACCCAATGAAGTCCATGCAAATTTTTCCAGTGACTCTAGAGGGCATTATAGAAGGACAAAAATCTTCATATTTTCAAAAATTATATGTATGGTGATATGCATATATACACATTCATTAATGAATTACTTCACTGAGAAGCCTAAGACTTGTCATTCCTTTTAGCTAGAGCTACTTGAAGTTCCCCTGACAAAAAATGAACCAGATCCATATCTGGCAGAAGTCAGAAATGCTACACTGAAGCCAGCTGGGAACTTGACCCAGAATCTAAGTTTTCTTTGAAAACATTTGTTTTTCATAGCTGTTCTTCAAATGCTTTTCATTAATAATTTTTTGTATATGAGTTTTCTGAGACTTCCTAGTTCTGACTACCAGACTTCTGTCTTTACTTGCTGAAGAGTGTCTAGCTGTAACATCCCATGGTTTTCTCAGGTTCTGTGGAAATCAAATATGCCAATTATAATAGCAGTCCAACCTAAAATATCCCCCAAATAAAAGCAATGAATAATAAAATAAGTAATGCTCATCCAGAAAGCACCAATATTTCAACATCATGTGAAGCATCACAAACTTGGATTTTGATGAGAAGATACCAAGAGAGACCCAAATGTAAGAACTTTCAAATGAGAAACATGAACAACACAAATGGTCTGCAGGCACAACAAAAGTTATTTACTCAGTTATTCTTGGTCCACCATCACAAGGTACATCAAAGGCAGGGACTGTTGTATCATCTCTCTTCTGAAAGGAAAAATTCATGTGTGATATTGAGGTGTGGCTGAATTTCCCTAAACAACTTATTTCCCATTTGACACTTAGTGATGATTAGCAGCACAGTCAGTCTTGAAAGATGTAGAAGGAAATTCTGATCCTTGGCTGTTATTCCTCACTACAGTTGTGCCTTCCTGTAGAGAATCATCACAGTAAGAAGCATTTGAAAGAAGTGATTCCCTAGATTTTAATTATAAATTAGTGATTATATGATATGGAAAAAGCCTCTCTTACATTTTTATGCACTTCCAGATTAAAGCATGTTTCTGAGAAACATCATAACTGGAAGAGAGATAAACTTTTAAAATCTGGAACAGTGTTGGTACCTGGTTTGGGTTGTGGCAGAATTTGCAGAGGTAGCACTGGGCTCTAGAAGGCAGCTTCAAGTTGTGTGCAACTGCCAGGAAGTATGGCTGGCCATGATGAAGGAACATGTCTTTTCAAAATATTTGGATAATACAACAGAATAACTTATTGCTTATTTTTTCCTTATCTACATTTCATTCAGTATTTGTATTCTTTAAAAATGAAAAAGAAAATGCAGCATTGCAGTGCACACTCTATCTTAAGCTGTCGTAGTTTTATATAATCATTATGGTAAACCACTATTTGCACAGGAAATACATTATGTAAATAGTGATTTACATGAGCCTTTACTGTTTTTCAAAGAACATTATATTCAAATATACTTTTCATGCACTAGACAGAATTGTCAAAAATAATTTTAAGGGCATGAAATGTATTTTAAAATAAACTGCAGAGTGGTGAGCCACTTGTAAATTCAGATGACAACACATCCCAAGACTTAACCTTCTGACAGGTGAAGCCAGGGTCTGATTTATTCCTTTTTTACCTATTTTACCTATTTTACAAGACTTACAGTCTCATCTGTAGCTTTCCAAGCAGAGGTGCGCTGATGACAAGGCAACACTCAACAACAGGTTCTTTGGTATTAGAAAGCCCAAAGTCCATGCAACTGTGCTTTGCCATGCCTTCCTACCTGTAAGGTGCTTGGAGCCATCAGAGAATTTCATTGTTCACATTGCAGCTTCCTTCCTTCAAGGACCACATGGATGCCCAGCACAGGGCTCACAGGCAGCGCTGGCCTTGCAACACCCTCCAGCCCAGCAGTTCCCAAGGGCAGGGAGCATGAGAGCCTGTGACTCCAGGCATGGGGAAATGGCTTTTTGTTTGAAGAAATCCAACAACATGTTAGTGCTACAGATTCATGAAAGGCTGAGCTGGGTCGTTGGTGTATCAGTGCCACCAGGAAAAGCACCTGAAGTCATTGGGATCTCTTTGATGCTCTACAATACTATAGACCAACTAGGAAACCAAGAAGAAAGAAAGTGAAACCATGCAGCATTCTTGTATTTACCTCCATCTTTTCCAAGATAATGTTTAACAGTGTTTTTTCCTGTATTTTGCAGGTAAATACCTGCTTAAATGTAAGATTTAGAAGAGCCTCAGGGATGACCTAATGCATAACAGGAGAAAGCAGCTTGGGGATGACCTAACTCATGCCAAGAGAAAGTATCATCTCCTCTCACCCACCTGCCATGATCCCATAATACCTTCACATCGATGGGGTGTGAGACATCATGAAATTACCACCAAAGCTACCCTTGCAATGACTAAATCTTCAGCTGTTGCCTTGGAGCCTCTGCATGGCACAGACTGAGGGGGGATGGGATGCAGCTGGCAGGACCCAGCGCTTTCTCTGAGAGTCTGATCCAATGTTTATGAAAATCAGTGTTTGTTCAGTGTTTGTCCTTTTCTTGATTTCCAGTGAATTTCAGTGGGATTTTTAGTGGCTTATGTTGCTATATGCCAGACCAGGCTTTTATTATCTTTTTACTGTTTGGATAATGTATGTTTGCACGTAATTCCAAGCAAAATCAGCACAGTTTAATAGTCTAGCAAGCAATTAACTGGAATGTTACTGCTACTGGTCGTGTTGGTGGTTGGTTCCTGAAGCTTTCAGAGACCCATCTTATGAGACAGCTTACTGGGAGACTGCTGGAAATGTAGGATCCTGATTTAGAAGGATTGTCTGTCTCTGTGGGATTTTGGAGCTCCTTTTGAGTACTAGGACACTTTTGCTTTACCCTACCCACTCAGACTGTATCTAGCTTACAGGGCAGTGTTGTATGCTCTGGCTGAGCATGAGCTCCACAACAGGAAGAGAGCTGGGTGTGTGTCCCTCTTCCCAGAGTCCTCACTTCCTGAGCACTGCTTTTTTTTTTTTTTTTTTTTGCTTTTTTTTTTTTTTTTTCCTTTTTTTTTTTTTTTTTAATTTTTTGAAAGAAACTTGAGCTGACAGCTGAAAGGAAACTTCAGAATACACGCACAGGTACCACAGTCAGTGTGAGTGGGGGACTGGGGCTGCAGGGTGCACCCTGAGACGCCCGTGCTCTGCAGCCCAGGAACATCCATGGGGCATTATTCTACTTGGAGAAAAATCTGACTGTGTGACTGAAACTTGGGGGTGCACTTCAGGGTTATGTTAGATGTGATGGGATCCAAGCAGAGTAGTATTGTGGATCAATCCCCTGTGAACGGAGCGGGAGCGAAATGCTCCCCTCTCTTCTCCATATTTCTCCTTAACTGAAGCTAATGCTCTTTAAGAAGAGCACAGATCATGAGAAACACAACCTGTGTCCTAGAGAAGTTATGCAGGATAAAAACGTACTGTTAATTTGTAACTAGGAAATGCAGTGCTCTTCAGAAAGGTTGAATTAAAAATTTAAACTTGGAGGTTTTTCTTGTTTGAGCTCACAGCACAGCCCTATCCTCTCCAGTCTGTGTGCTGAAAGGGTCTACCACAATGTAACAGGTGCTTGAAAAATTATTAATGCTAGCAAAGTTATGGAATACGAAGGTGTTTAATAAGTAGCCTCAGTCTTTTGTAAATAATGGAAAAACTTGTGTTATCTCATTCCAAATTCTTTTATTACAGTTATAGGTCAACCCACACAACTTCAAAGCTGTAAAATTACATGGTGAGAGTCTCAAAGTGTAATATGGAAAAAACAATAAATAAAGCAAACAGTATTATAAGGTGAACAGGTTCATCTTTCAACTCTGATGAACTCAAAACTAGTTCATCAAAAATGATGTAAGTGCTGTTGCAATAATGATCTCAGTCACTGCATGCTGCTGCACTGCAATGTAAGTTCTTGGTATAGACAGAAATCAGTGTGATCAATGATCACTGCAACTGGAAGTCTACAGAAGCAGGTGTGTAACTCTGTTTACCTTTTCCATGCCAAATACCAACAACTGTAGTCCTGCTGTAAGGTCCATTCTTATGTACGGCTCTCACTGAAGTTCAATGCCTGGTAATCTTGCATATCAAAGGGAGAATAACTCTTCCATATGCTATTTATCTCCCAAATGATATGAGCTTTTTTACATAGTCTGCTGCATTCCTCTATTTATTGTTTTACTTTTCATATTTCCACCAGCGTATCTCCTCTCTTACCCACAAATTAAAACACACGTGTAATTTTATCAAGAAAATAGAACATTATATTGAGAAAGCAGACTTGCTAACAGTATTTTCCATCCCTCTCATGTATTAAAAAAAAAAATTACCGTTCTTTAAAAATTTATATAATTATTTACTTTATAGATGAGTTCAAGATCACAAAAGAGAAATTTAGTAAGGAATTGCTTTATTAATTCTCCAAGGCATATCACTCATTAAGAGAATTGACAACTACCACAAAGTAGCTCCTGGAAATGATTTCAACATCTGATAAGCACAGTGGCTTCTTGGAAGCTTGTAAATGATACATGAAAAAGCATTTATTTTGTTTTATTTCAAAATTCGATCCATTCTACCTGCCTGTGCTCATGTTCAAGATTAGAAGATTTCCTTCGAACAATTCATAACACAACCACTTAATGAAATTATCTGAGGTTTGCAGTAAAATTATGATGACTAGATTTGATATAAGAGCTGGACCCTTTTCTGAGCAAAGATCAGGGCCTGGCCTCGTGATCGTGGAAAGAAGTGACATTTACAACAGCCAGAGAATGGAAAATGTTAGCAAGTTAAAGCAAACAGAAGCTAAACATGAGGCTTTCACAACACAACAGTGCAGTGTGTTCAACCTGTTATCAGTTTACAACTTTAGCCTCACAGCCCTCTTTCCGAACTCACAAAGTTCTTTGTTACTTCCTGATCGAGATCGAGCTGGATTGCAAGGCTATTCCCACCGTGCCTCGTGCGATACTGATGGTGTGGGAGCGAGCAGAAATGTAAGGGCTGTGCAGTCCAACCTGCTGCATTATTTCTCATCAGTAAATGCAAGATTTTAGTACCAGCCATGAAAACGTTTTGGGGAGCTTGCTTTCTCTCCTCAGCTAAGGACCAGGTGTGGTCACTGGTGGGGCTGCCAGTTTGACCAGATGGAAGCAATGTAAATCAGGAAAAGTTCATCCTATACTTAAATAGATAAGAACTAAGCAAAATAATTACATGAAAAAGTACATGTTGCGGACATACCAACTGCTCAGGTTTTACACTCAACCAAACAGGAAAAATGTGACATAAATATTTCAAATGACCTCTGTCCCGTCAGGGCACAAACTTAGTTGCCCAGGTGTTTTTCTCTTAGTGTCACCTAATTTCAACACAAGACTGAGCTCAGCTCCAGGTTTCTAGTCCCCCATCTGCTTGTGAGAAGCACAGAGACATTCCCAGAGAGCCTCTTGTCTTCTAAAGTCTCACCAGGAGAGTTTTTGCACAGGTTTTCCTTGTTATCTATCATTAGCTTCAGTAGAGCTCTTCACCTGGAGGACAGGAATCCCACATATTCAGGTGCTGGGCTGGTTCCTAGCTGCCAGTTTGTCTGCAGTGAACCTATGCCAGATTCACCGGGAATGAGAATAGTAACTGGAGGTTTCCCACAACTTTTCAACAGTGCCTTGCTGTCTATATTCAGTCACTCAGTTTCAGAATGATTATTTTGAAATGTCTGTCCCTTTGCTTCTCATCATGTCCCTACTCTTCTCACAACCTGGAGGAGGGTAAGGAAGAATTTGTCTCTGTGCCATGGAAAAGCATGGAAGACAAAAGTGGCAGATAAAAACCATTTCTTCAAAATGAGATCCTCTGCAGCCCAAAACGATATGTGAATCTGTGGCCAGAATGTGCTGAAGGAAATATTCCAGAAAGCCACAAGAAATTTAATAAACCAACTGACAAATAGTAAAACATCTGAGTTTAACACTAGCAACACTGCAGTCTGACAGAGGCTGGGTTAGACCTGAAGGAAGCCTCAGGAAGAGATTAACCTCCTCCCTCCACCTGTAAAGGTGTGACTTTCTCCAGCTATACATACAAAGACAAACTACTCCCATTTTGGTGCAGACAGAGCTCCATTAAATGCTCTTGAAGTCATGTGCCAGACTGAAGGACAGACATGCCAGAAAGAAAATATCTGTGCTGGCACTGAGCTCCATTCAAGTCCTACATTTGCCCTATGGAGATTATGCTTGGTTAACCAAAAGTTTGTTCTGTGAGTATTCCCATAGACTTTAGAGCAGTCTCATCCTCATTTTCCATTCAAAATTTCACTGTTCTCTTTATTTCAGGAATATTCTATGTGCCTTTTGGGTGGACTCTTCCCCTCTGATATTATCTAGGGTACAGATAAGCAGAGGAATTAAGAGTGTTTTGCATGGCTGCTCTTAAGATTTTGAAACATTTAGAGCCTTTATCTTGGAAAAAAAGTTTGCTAATTTCAGTGAGCCTTTCCAGCACTTTTTTAGAGACTTACAACAATCTTTTTCACCACATATTTTCCATTGACAAGCCAAGTTCATAGAGCAGGATTAATCTTTAATCTTTATAATTAACATTTCAAGTAGCTTGAAGATGTATCATTAAATACTGCAAACTACACTTCTTCTCTGGATGCCAGGGTGTGACTTCTTTTAACTTAGATCCACAATGAACATACGTATGTCTGGCTTGTTCACGCTTTGCACGTTGGTATAAAAGCTGAAGTACAAAGGACTTCTCTAGTTTCTTATACTGGACTCATATCCTTCCCTTTTGCTACCCATAAATCTTCAAGGTCATCTGTTCCTAAAACTAATGTACAAAGCAGATAGAATTCAAGAAAGTGGGAGGAGGCTTTGATTTCACAGGATGGCGTAGTGGGCAGGCTGGATTCTTTAGGTGACAAAGTTGTCGGAATCTTTCTTAATGGTGACTTTGTCAATGGGAGATTACCGGTGATGACGATTCATGATCCCCTCTCTCCGCATATTTAAAAGACAGTAAGTCACAAGCAAACAGCAACAGCATGCTCCTAAAATGTTGACAACCAGAAAGTATCTGGGACTTGCATGTGGAAGACATGGCCCAGGAAATCCCACCAGAAGTGACCCCTGCAGGGGAGCCTAAATTCAAGCAGGATTTTTGCACTTATCTTTAGTGCAGACTGTATGAAAGAGCTGCTTCAATCTGGGAGGGGTCTGCAGACAGTCTTGGAGGTTATATGAAGGTCTTTAAACCTTGAGAAAAGGTATTTTTCATTAACTAATATGGTTGTAATGTACATAGACCCATAGCTCCTGGGGCCTTATTCATCCTTCCCCTGTCACAAGGGTCACAAGGTATGTACATGAAAAAGGAAAAACATGCTTTTGGGAGGCAGAATGATGGATTCATTTAATCAAACCGTTCTGTTTGCTGGTTTTACACACAGGCAGCCCATACCACTGCTGTGTGCAGCAACCTATACACATGGCCATTTGTGTCCTGGGCTGGGGAGGAGCTGGCTGGACCACTGATGGCAGAAGCTGAAAGAAGCAAGTAATGTTCACTTCCTCCCATCCCAGAGAGGAGAGTTGCTGCTGAGAGCATGTCTTATATCATGAGAAAAACTGAAAAGTATGGAACTTAATTTTTAAAGGTTTATTTAAAGAAGAAAGGGGCCAAAACTTGTTTATGTAATGAAGAAATAGCTTAAGACTGCTTCTGGATGAGCTACATTTTGTTCCTGAATTCCAGTAAACTAAAAACCTCATTTCTTCAGTGTTTGAAACTTCTTAGAGAGGAAAAGTTTTGGGCTTCTGAGTCTTGATGTGCTACAGAAACCTCTGAAGGTCTTTTGAGGATGAGTAAGTTTATTAATAATGTAGGCTAAACAAATGCCCAATGTGATTTTATGTGCTTTGAACCAAACTTGTTAACAAATTCCAGAAAACAAGTAAAAATGTAATACCTTGCAGTTCAGTTTTTCAAATGGGTCTTTATTTCACCGAAGAGTAAGAAAGTCTGGCAAAAGAATGATATGTATTGTTTTGTCAGATTGCCTGATACACTCCAATTTAGAGATTTATATCAGGCTCCGAGGGCTATATCGAGGCACCTATGAACACACTGTATGACTTTCCAAAACTCAAGTGCACACAAATCCTATTAAAGCAATGGAAGCTGCAGATACTCACTATCACTTCATGAAGGCTTTTTCCTGCAGGCAGAAAAGATTATCATCAACACTGGTTTTAGGACTTTTTATGGTGTTTACCATAGCTCCGGCTGAAAGAAAGTGAACTTTTTCCTAAACCTTCTAAGTGGAATAAAACAATTTTTTGACCAGGACCATAGCCAATTCATGATTTCAACTGCAAGGGCCACAAAAACATGCACATAACTGGGCCTGAAGGATCCACAAATTTATGTGTTTGATGTTTCATTTAACTCTACTGAGCTCAAGCTATTAGTTTGGAAAGTCTACAAATTCTCTGTCTCTACATTTCAATGCAGGCTACATAACAATCAAGACATTGTATCAAATTAGGGTCAAATCCTCCCAGGATCAAAAGAGAGAAGAAATGAAGCAAATAGTCTAAGATAAAACTAGTTGGATCAGACATAGTTAACTTGAATTACTGGTGATGATCTATTTTAAACTTAAGATTAACAAGTTTGTATTGCTGCAGGCATCACAGTATCAGACTGGTTAACACCAGTTGCTCTCCCGGACGTGCTCTCCAGATTAACTAGGCATGAAGTAACAGGCCCTAAATATAGGTTTCTATTTTTGTTATCAGGTGTTATCCTTACCAGGTAAAATTTCTCATTCCTTCCCTTGGTAGCATACAAGGTTTTTATGCAGTCAATTGCTTTAAAGCAGAGACAAAGCAGTTAGAGAACGGTCACTTATAAGTATTTTACATTGGCAAATAAAAGTATTTGGAACCATCAAAGGGAATTTGGTGCAGTTGTTTTAGTAGCTCTCCCTGACAGTGCTGAAGTCTTTCTAATGCCTTTAAGTACATGGCATTTATGAAAAGGTGAGTTAAATCATTGCTCATGCAATGCTGTTAGCTGTCAGGGAGTGCTGGTTGGGGATATGTACCTCTGCTTCAATCTCCATTATCAGCTTTTCTGTTTCTTTTTTTTTCATCTCCCTTTGGACCTGGGTACTTTTCTAAGCAAATATTTGTGTATAATTCAGAATATTTTGAGTTTGGAAGGAGACCCCCTCTTTTTTTTTTTTTTTTTTTTTTTTTTTAAGTTTATGAAAAAAAAAAACCAACCAATAAGAAATATAAAATGTGTTCATTTTTGTGGTTGTTAGAAAAGAAGAAAATTAATTACTCCTTGGTTTCTTTGTTTATTTGTTTTCCCTTCAGGTTTTTATTTAAGAGGAAGGTAAGGAAAGAGGTCCTTCAAGCTTTTAGCAGGAAATACCCTTGTTTTATCAGCTCCTGCAGCCTCACCTCAGTAAGGCACCTTGTTGCCAGTACTAGGTCGCCATGCCCAAGAAACCTCATACCACTGGAAGGAGTCCCAGATACTGTTGCCTTAACACTCCCCCAGCTTGGCTCTGTATCATCCACACACAGCAGCTCAACTGGCTGCCAGATGATCCCCAGCTCCGGGAGACCCACGAGCAGTTTGACAACTGCCATAGTACCTCTGTAGACCAAGGTGGCTGGGTTAGGTGAGCAAACGACTCTCAGTAACTAAAGAAATCCTTCAGCAGGTCTAATGACTGCTAGGACAAGTAGGGGAGGCTAGGGAAACGGTGAACCCCCAGGTCAGGGGGGCACAAAAGCCACCTAAGTGCCCCCTCATTAAAGTGATGAGCAGTGCCAGGAAGTCTCTGACTTAAAGCTATATATTTGTTTTAATGGCTTGAAACCTAAGTCTGTTTGTTGCATGGTAGTCCCCATTTGCTGTTGGATTAGTGACTAACCCGCTTGTACATGAGTTGGCCAGTTTCTTGTTCCCACTTGTGCTAAAAAAGTGTGGATCTGGGAGGAAAGAATTGCTCCTGCAGAGCAAAGATATTAATCTAATAAAGGAAGGAAAATCAGAAATGGAGATAAGTGGGAATCACTTCTATGTTAGTTACTATTATTTGTAATTTCCTGGCATTTACAGATTCAAGACCTGTAGGGTCAATATTCAAAATTTTGGAATCTGTGGTAAATATGCCTCCAAAATTAGTGCATGTACCCCATTACCCACAAATCCCATGTTTCCTCATTTGTATGCAGACAAAACTCAGAAAGACTTTGCTTTAAATGTGTGAGTACAAAAGTTTCCTGCAGACCAAGAATTTGTCCTGGAAGGAAAGAGTCCTTTTTTCTTCATAGTGTTTTGAATAAAGCCTGAAACACATTTGTACCGAGGATGATGGTGTGCAGATTTGCCCCAGTGTTTCCAAAGGTATCTCTTAAAACCATCTAAGACACTACTCCATACTTAGTACACTTGGATAATATGAAACGCAAGAAAGGATTAATCAGTCTTCTATGATACATGACATAAAGTTCATTATTTACATAGCAGATAGAAATAGTTTCAGTATATTTGCTTAATACAGGGTGGAATTAAATTGTCATTTTATAAGTGAGCTTCTTGCTGGTGATCTGCATCTGATGAAGGATACCAGAGCTCTTGCCATGCTGGTTCTGTCTGCTCATAACCCTGTTACCAGGGCTTGCGAGGTGACAGCCAGGTATGCCATAGATGTGACAAATTCTCATTATCCACAGGAACCTCTTGTCTTTCATTTCTTCTTCATAACCAAAGAATCTAAAAGTCGCTTGGGTCTATGACTCACTTATGAAAATAAGATTATAAAGAGCACAGGTAAATTTTTCAAGGAATATCTCCCCTTTTTCATGGGTGATTCAGAGTTAAATAACCAAGAAAGAGAAGCAATGTTTTTATTGATGTCTAGAGTGGACCATAAGGCAACTATCAAGCTGGGTCCTCTGCCCTGAGCCTCCTTCTCCAGAGACTATCAGGCCTCCTGCTGAATGCCAGATCTGAGACCCTAATGCTGCTTGTCCCAGGCTCAGTTAACCTGCTAGTGCAGCACTAGATGCCACTGTTCCTTATTTCTGTCTCCCTCAAATCCCTCCTTCTTTAGTGAGGGGTAGGTTGAACTGGGGAGAGGAGAACAATTCCCAGAAGTCCAATTGCTCTGGATTCCAGTGAACTCCAGTTGCTGTGGATCCTGGTGAAGCATCTATTTTGCTTCAGGATTTGTACCTCTCCCTGCACTCTTCTTGCATCTCCAAAAGCAGAAAGAGCAGGTTTGCCCTCTCCTTTCTGCCCATGTACTCGGTTGCAGGGGTGAGTGCTCTAGCAGCAGGCAGTGGGGTAGTGCAGGCTGGAGGGTCTCCCCCCACCCTCCCCTTGCAGCTGTTTGACACTGCATTGTGTGACTGCATGTTCCTTTGGCTGAAGAGAAGGAGCATCATCCCAGCACTATCCTGAGCGAGAGGAGAGAGCAGGAGAAGAGAGACCTGCTTTCCTCTCCCCGCTCCACTACTGTTCAGGTAGTAACAGGTGTCAGGACCAAAACACAGGTGTCGCGTTGTCCAAAGGAGCATCTAGGGAGTAATTCTTAACTTCTGGCCAATTAATATTCAATCATCCTATATAAAATGAGGGACTCCAACAGGAAAAATTGCAAGTGGGCTTTCCTCCTTCACCTCGCCCCCAAGAATATGTGACAATCTGAAAGTGAGAGCTTTCATCCCCTGAAAAGTGCGAGTCACCATGGATTCACATCCCTCTGGGCAGAGCAGGAGGGTGTAATCCCAACTCCTCCACTCTAGTGAATACTTCACACAAGCTCATGGTTAAAGACCCGAGTGTGAGAGCTTCCCTTTTTCTGGAATCAGTTGCCTGACTTGCTTTGTGCTACAACAATCCTTGACAAATTTTGCAGGTTTATTTGAAAAACTCAATTCTGTGGCTGCCCCATTCTTAAGTCCCTATATTGTAGAAGGAGCCATACATATTTGAATAAAAAAAAGCTTTAAAGTGCACCATCATCATACCATACAGCAAACCTTTTTAGGGGTTATGTTGTAAAGCCCTTGGGACCAGGATGTTCCTCACCAGACTGAGCACTTTGAAAATTTCCACTTGCGTTGTAAGAACCTCGTGTACCTGCCTCTCGGCCAGCTCCCAATTCTGGAAGCAAAGGTCAACATACATGACCAGAATATTTACTGATGCAATGGCTTGGTTTTATAAGGTCTGTGCTGAGGACTGTTTTTAAATAAAACACTAGCCCATTAAAAACTGTATACTTACAGACTGGAAAACTTACAAATTTACCATCTCAAAGTATTTTTCTGCCTAAGTAGTAGAATGATAAGACACACTGTTTACTTTTATGGTCAATAAAGTAAAGCCTGTTCTCAGGTGCAGTGCTCTTAAGTGGCTGCCAATCGCTAACATGAGACTTTAGACTGATTTTATCCTTCTGACGTTCAATGGAACAAATATCCCGTAGTTTGCAGATAAGGATCACTCCAGGATCAGTTTCAGTTTGACACAGTTGTTTCAAAATTCACCTTGGGTATATTTTTTCCCTTCAACTTTATCTAAAAAACTAATCTGCCTGGCTAATGAATTAAAGGGGTCAAAGGAATCAATGGTCCTTATTTGCATTCATTCAAATTAATGCATACCTGTTTTACTGAATAAGGAGTTAGAAGTATTCATAAATACCTCATACAGAATGAAATTAATTCATAAAAATACTCTGGTTTTCTTGTTGTGAGCTAACATACACTGAACATAAGTATTTTGACGATTAAAAAGATTTATCATGTGAAAGTGATCTCTGGACAGGTAAAAGGGTGCTATTGAAAGGAAGGATGATAGAATAGCTGAGGTCCTGCTGTTAAACTTAGGAGGTCTGGGCTCGGTGTTCCCTGAACTGACTCCCTGAATGGGTCTGGGAGCTCTTCAGAGCTCTGGTGCTTCAGTTTCCCACTCATGAATTTTCTTTCTTAGAGTAGTTTGGTGAAAATGAATACCTCAAAAGCTAAGGATGTCAGATCTTTCAGCTGTGCAATATGGTAAGAATAGAAGACCAATACAAAAGAAAAAAAGGTCAATCTCTTTTTTTTTTTTTTTTTTTTTAATGGAATAAAGAAATGTAGTGGGAAAACTGGAAAGGCTGACAAGGATTTTTTTTTTGTTAAAGTCCGTCTTGTTTTTCCATGACGTGCTAAGCCAGGTCTGGCTCTTAATATGGTAGGCTACAAGAAACCTGATTTGAAAGCACATTGGTCTGTTTTCAAAACTGTGCAGTCCCTAATAATTATTGAGACTGCTGAAAAACTGCACTACATTCTTCTGGGAACTATTTTAGGTATTTAAGGTAATGGAGTTACTTGTCTGACTGCGGGCTGCAGAGTCAAAAGACTCCTGATTATTCCTGTAATATTTGCTCAGAAGGAAAATACCCTGAATGTAAGTCCTGCTCCTGCTGAAGCACATCTGCTTTCAATTGTAAGGGCACAGGATGTCAGCTCTCAGGACTTTATTAGTGTCAGTAAGATGGCTCAGGTGGGAAACAAAACTCTTCAGAGCAAGTCCCCTTTATGCAGAAGTAATGGACGTGTCAGTGCCACACAGTTCAGTGCCGTATGGAGAAACCTGAACTGCTTCTGCTGCTCCAGATGGGCAAGAAGCCAGGCTTGAAGCGGAGTGCTGCACTGGCATGGCCCTGCTGAGACAAAATGGTTTCATTTGCAGTAGCTATTAAATGTGAAACTCTTTCAGCAACCCATATTAATTCCTAAACAGTTATAAAAATGTACTCCTCAGATTATCTGTGGTAGTCTTTTATTCAAAATCACTTGATATAAACCACGTAGTCAGCAGCACTCAGTTGTCTTTTCTCTCAGATGAGCAACCTCAACCACAAGTCAGAGAAAGTGTTTGTCACCCTCTTCCATGCAGAAATCCATAGTTTGTACAGCAGGGAGCAGATGCCTTTTTTTTCAGCCCACAAAGGAGCCTATAGATGCATAAGCAGGGCCCTCTCATGCTCAGAGTTCAATCTTGTTAGGACAAAAGCAGGAGCAAAATTCAGATCTCAGATAGCTGCAAACACCAACAGAGGAAGCAGATCCCCATCAGAGCTTTGAATGAAAGGGCTGTTTCATGATCAGTTCAGGAAAGAAACAAACGCCGAGTAAGATGCAGTAATATTGTCGCACCAGCTCAGCATTAATCAGCGCCCAGTGTAACATCTAGAGTCAGAAGATTACAACACCGATGCCTGAAAGGCCACCTCCATTTCCCTGCAGACCTCAGTGTTTACCTGTATGGGAAAAGATGTTGAGCTAAGAGTAGCAAATAGGGAGAATCATAAGACACATTTTTCAGGGCTTTTCCACTTTACTGACTTAGGTGGATTTCCCCTGGAGTACCAGGTGTTGCATATCTCTTCTAGAAATGCTCCACTATTTCCAGCCTGTGTAAGCCAGGCAGGCTCCCTCACCAGGGCTGTAGATCAGAGGGCTGCAGGGCAGCTAAGATCCCTTGTGTCTCACCCTTGTTAGTATTAATAACGGTAGTTCAAAACTGAAGGCATTTAAATCTTTTCTCTCTACAGAGAAAGGACCAAAACAAATATTTAATCTGATTTAACAGCAAGGTGGGAAGAAATGTTTTACAGAGTAACAAGAGTTTCTTATTGGCTTTATCCATACATCATGCCTCTAAATTTCTTCCTTCTTAATTGTTGGAGATTTAATGACAAGACTCCTCAAGATCTTTTTATCTCTGCAACAAGTTGTGGTTTTAACATGAGTCATTTTGGGGGTACTGGAGAAGGAAGAGGGAACATTGGACTCTGGAGACACATTTCCATAGGGTAATGCTATTGAGCTGCTTGATTTGTGCACATCATTGTGCCTCGTGATGAAAGCCAGGGAGGTGTTTGGAAAGCTACCTTCTCACTGAAGTTATTTTATTTACGTTTGCCATTACCTGCATGTGCACACAAAGTACTCATTGGTGTTTATAACTGCTCTGTGCATATTTTTGGCAGATGTGCTGTTCCCCAGAAATATAGTTCTTTGTTCTCCTTAATGAGCAGGAGCTGTTAATACCATACTGTGTTTCTGATGTCTTTTTGCTGGTCAGTACTCACTGTCCTCTTTGCTCTAGCAGAAGCAGGAATAGAAACAGTGATAGCAGACCACTGCAACTCACACTTACCTGATGTTACAGACTGGCAAAATGAGGAGATGTCTGGGAGGAAGAGCCATTTTCTTTTAATCAATTATTAACTGGTAAGTCATCCTGGTCAATCTTTGCTCAGCAGTTGAGTGAAACTTCTGAGCAGGTTTTTGAACTGACCAGATTTAGCTGAAAGGAAGTGAAAGGAAAATAATATTCTGTGCAAGCTTACTGAAAAATTAAGAAGTTGGAAAACTGTGGAGAAAATGAGAATGCACCCACTTATATTTATAGAAGTGCTCTTGTCCCAGGGACTCTTTCATTTTCCCCTTAGAAACAATGTAAATGAAAAAAGCCTTCTTATGACAAGACATGGCAACACTGCAGTGAAGAATACTCTATCTAGTAGCAGGTTATATTAGCCAAATATAACTACCTAGTACCAGCTTGGCACAATGTTGTTACTAATGCAGCTATTTTTACTGTAAGTGATACAGCACCTGTAGCTAGTGTATGTAGTCAAAACACTGATGATGTCTTCATCACCACAATACCCCTTAAAATGGAGGAGTGCACATATGCAGTACAGAGGGAAATCCCTTGTTTAAAGTCTTTTTTGCCTGGAAAAAAATACAAAGCTACTCAGTTGCTGTTTCTTTCCTTGCAATAAATCCCCATCTGTTAATCTGATAAAAAGAAAGATGCCTCCAGTTTAGTAGTCAAACTAGCTAAGTATTCTGACAAAGATCACCAAAAGTTGTGTCATTAAAGGACGTAGGGCCAAAGTTTTGGGTTTGCAATGACATTGGATGCCAAGCAAGCATGATCCAGGTTAAGGTTCGTCATAATAAGCATCCCATTTGACCTGCTGGAAAAGTAATTCCCATAAATTCTCTGTCAAAGACCTGATATGCATTCTCTAGCTCTGATTCATGGGTAACACAACATACAACCTTGGACATTTTTTAACAGCGGGAGGACTTTTTATGACTCTGCAGTGATAGCTTTCTTAGAAGAATCCCTCTGGGACCTCAGGTTGCCAGTCCTTCAAGTGTGTGCTACAGAGTTTAAATGGGGACTTGATGTAAACAAATACTGAACATTTGTTAGAGGTAATTAAATGTTCTCAGAACACTAGATTCTCAAAAAAATATAACTGTGTATAATTTTTATGGTTGTCTTCAAAGGAGAATTTACTATACAATCAACAAGGTGTACAGTTAATGAACAGCAAATTAATCAAAACATTCTTCTGATAATGTGCTTGTCTAACTTACATAAGCATTACTTTCAGCAAAGAATTTGCTAATGAGTTTCCTGCCACACTAGGACTTATTCGACAGAGAAAAATAAGAGATGCACAGAGAGGACTGTGTGAGGGTGTGATGCTTCTAATTCATCAGAGCTATTCAAATGCAGTCTTTCTCTGAGCACCTTCAGTCTGAAGCTGTCTCTTCGGTACATAACAAATCTGCCTTATACTGTTTTATCTAATTCAGTGCTTTATTTTGGATCAAACGTATGTTTTGAAACAAATGTCCCTACTCACACTTACTGTGCTTTGGTTCCCATCATGGAACAGTTTTTGAAGATATGAACTGGATTCCTTTTGCATGAAACTAAAGTGGAAAAAGCTCTCTACTAGCATAGCTAATGCACTGCAGCCACAAACCAGTCTGTGAGACTGGACTAAAGCTGTTCTGAATAAAAAGGCAAAACAAAACCCTGGGATGGATGTTGTGTGGATGTTGTGTTCTTAGACTCACTTTATTGATGTGCTTCTACTGATCCACACTGTTAGATAACACAGATGTAGGCTGCATCATCAGGGCAGTATCTACTAAAGGGAATGACAATGTGTTGCTTCTGCTCTTGCTGAACCAAGCTAGCAAAGCTGCTGTTTGCTCTTGTGTGTCAGTTTACATGTTTTCTTCTAATCCAGTCATGTTCTAATCCTCTCCTGTGTTTAATCAACAGACTTGCTTAATGAAATGCAAAGGATAACATCTGGCAATCCCACTGAAGTAAAAAAGGTTGCAAAGGTGTCACTGCAGACTACTTGAAATGCCACGGGGTTCTTACACAGCAACCTTGTTTGACCTTGGCTACTTTATTTATGTTGGTGACATGCAAGTAAGAATAACATTTTTAGTCCTGATCCTATGCTGACTTCTCCAGACTGTAAAGTGGGTACCTTATTTTTGTAGGTAAAACAGTACAGGTGAATCCTAGAAGTTCTACTTTTAGAGAGGAGAAATGGGCTTGACACGAGGAAGAGGACCAAGCTAAGATACTGGAGATGGATTAATGCAATGAATGGACTAAGAGACTGCATTCACAATAATAACATAATAAGGCTATTCGGTTACTATAGTTCTGTAATTATTTTTTGTGTTAGTCCTTAATGTGTGAGTCAAGCCTTTCATCTACTGAAGTTGATGAAAATATTCCATCTGTCATCAGAAGGACACAGACAGGACCCATTAGAAATGAACAGTTCCTCTGACATGCATATACTATTGTGTGCATAAACTCTAATGCAATCACTACCGCCTTTGTGGAAATAATATATTTCTCTATACTGTATTTGTATACCTATACATGATTGAAACTGAAACCAATATAGATTTCAGTAGTAGTAGCACCATGATCATTTAGTAGAAAAATCCAAGGAGTGTGTATGTCTTAGCAAGGAAAATTCTTCAGACTTTCGATAGGATGGGCTCTGTCTAACACCACTCTGCAGTGCACTTATATGCCTTAGAAAACAGCCCAGGTTTTAAAACTGCAGATGGAGCTGAAACAAGTGTCTCTTTTCAAGTTAATTTCACTTCCAAGCCATCTCAGTAATGCTACTAATGAATTTCTGTCTCTTTGTATATGATATTTCTGACTGTCTATCACCAGGGTATCTAAATGTCATTATAAATTTAATGAACAGCTGCTGCCCATTAAAAGTAAGTGTAACTTCTATTGCTTAAATTAAACTAGTTTAAAGTAAAATGAGCATTTAGGTTAGGCAGGTGTGGCTGCTATTTATATCCAGAAGTCAAATTTCTCCTAGACCGAGGGCTAATTTCAAAACTGCACTTTTTCTGTCAGTTATTTTGCAAGAAAAATCTCCATAAATTGGTATCTAATCTTCAGAGATCATAAAAAAAGTTCTGGTCATCTCTAAAACATGGATATTCATGACAGAGGATTGAATGATCTTACATGAGAAACTTCTAGCATTTGCCTTTTGTATTGCCAGTTGGTGATACTACGCTGAGGTTAATTGAGCCATTCAATCGTGTTCTGCCACTCTGTCTTTCCTTAAAGGATTCAGTAAGATTGCTTGCTAAAATTCCTATTAATTCTGTCACAAATCTTAGTTTTACTGCTGCTGGTCTAAGAGCAATGGAAAAGGCTTGGGGCAGCTCAACAGCAGAAACAATTAATGTCTTCAATGCTTTTTTGAATATTCAATTATCAGAGTTCACAGGGGTAACCAGAAACAAACT
The DNA here is from genome assembly GCF_018691265.1 of Tyto alba. Classification (NCBI taxonomy): domain Eukaryota; kingdom Metazoa; phylum Chordata; class Aves; order Strigiformes; family Tytonidae; genus Tyto; species Tyto alba. Next base: position 27,870,246 of record NW_024881330.1, on the reverse strand, counting down.
TGGTCAGGAAAAATATACCAGGAGAACTGTAAACTTTCTGCCAGGTAATTAACAGCAGCAAAAAGAGCCAGGTTCAGTATATCTAGGACTTCTCTTCACAAGTGAGTGAGAAAGGTCCAGCCCCAAATTGCAGAATGGAGCCCTGCACAGGCAGATCATTCCCCCTGCTAAATCTCTCTAATTGTAGGAAATCCTTTTATTAAGTCATAGAAAATGGACATAACTGGAGGGAACCAGAGAAGCATATCACACATGCACAAATATTGATAACATCTGTGAGTCAAGAGAAAATGATGTTGTAAATAAACCGTTTAGCACCCTTCCTCTTCACCTCTGAGTATCTCACATCACTCCACTTTAGACATGCACCCCACCCTCTCCTCAGCTTAGCTCTGCAAAGAGCAGCTCTGTGAAGGTCTCTTTGCCTGTCTTGGGTCCTCAGGGAGATTTTCCGATCCAGCTGTGAGCTGCTGCTCCTTAGTGATTCAGCTGTGTGAAGATGCTGAGAAAGCAGGACTCGATAGTAGAGTCCACCGAGTGATGCCTTCCACCCCATCTCCTCTCACCTGAACGATTTCCTGCAGTATTTCCTAACAAGCAGCATTTCCCAGCCTGAGGAATGGCAGTCAAGCTCAGGCCTGGTCATTTAGAAATAAATGGAGTGTAGGGGAAGGTGAAGGCTGAGACCACAAAATCCATTTGGTCTTGTAGTAGCTTCCTGAACATTTTTGGAGGACATGTTAGCCTGTGCCCATCCCCATCCCCAAGGAGGTTCCTGATGCCTGGGTCTAGGGCTGCCTCATCTGTCCTTCTCCCTGGCCGGGGTGGTAGGATGGGTCCAGACTGCCTGGACCTGCCCTGACAACCCCATGGGGAGCCTCCAAACCCCCCAGAACTGAGCAGCCCCTGGCCCACTGGAAGCTGCATGAAAGGCCCCACTTTGACTGTGTGTCTGCAAACATTTCCAACTTGTTTTCAGTGCATAACTTTAATTATCAGAAACCTCAGAAGACTCTTGACACAACTGGCTGAGCAGAGCTGCAAACAAATTTCCTCTGAAATTTGAATGGAGAACCTAAATTTTCCATTGTGTACCTGTAATGGCTGGAGCCTACATGAGTTTTGAGTGCATACCTGGTGTAAGATGTTTGGCAGAAGTCAGATGGAAGAGCTCTTTTTAGTCCAGACTGGCTGGGGCTATCCCAGATGACAGCAGATCCAGCACAGCTGTCCTCTGCAGTTTCTCCAGTGAGCCCATCAAATTCACCGTCTTATTCAGACTCGGAAATGTAATCCTCCTCTTCAACAGTGACACCACCTCCCCTTGTTTTTTCCTGCTCTGAGTACTGGGCTGTTGCTGGCCTCATTAATACACTTCTTCCTTCCTGCAGATCCTCTTTACTTTTATTTTGAGGAGAAATAAATGCACTGGGTTTCTTTATCAGCCTGGCAAATTGTTGCTTTTGAGTAGCTTATATGTGTTGCTCCTGCATTTTCTGTCTACTGGGAAATTTTCTTTCTATCCTTATGAACTTTAAACTTGGCATTTACTGTACTGTAAGGGAGTGGTGGTGATTCTGAGAGATGGTGCCTGATGTCTGACTGCAGTATAACAGAGCAGGTGCAGATCTCAGTAGGGCAGTAAAGAGTTCATGTGGCACAGTGCCTGAAATGGAAAAAGGAAGGACTCATTGTCCAGGACATCTTTTCCAGCCCTCTGTTATTTTTGCATTATTCTTTGCTGGATTAGGAGGACCATCTCAAAGGATGAGATACAAAAGACAAGTAAGAAGGCTTCAGTACACCACAGGCTTTACATGAGCTGTTATGTCTCACAGATTTTTTCTTTAATTTCAAGTAATTCAGTAACAGCTGGGTTTTGTTCACCCTTTATATATAACTTCAAGTGAATGAGGGAAATGATTCAATGATCAGTGACAGCAGTCAAGTGCCAGCAGTGTATATCATCTAATTTAACCCCAGGCCTTATCAGGCAACAGAGGACTAGAAACAGAAGTTAATTTACCATATCCAAGCATCCTTCTGTGACATGAGAAGAACCTCAAATTTTTTACATATCCCGAAGCCATGAAAATACATGACTGTCCTAGAGCAAAAATTTTGAGGCATATTTCTGATGAATGAGATACTTTTTGATGCAAGACAGAGCCATACCAAGGAAAGCCCTTGGGGTGCTGTACTATGACCTGGAATGTGGGAGTTGGAGGTTTTGCCAAATGGTTTGGGGAAACTGAGAGAGTTAGTTCAGAATATCACTCTTAAAAAGGCTCTGAGAAATGCAGAAATCCTTTGTTCAAATTTTCTCTTTTGACAGCTAACATTGTGTCAATGGGTCTTTTCAGGGGGTTTCATGTGTATCACTTCTCTTCTCTGGATGAAGAACTATTTCTTCAGCTGGCTGAGTACCCAATATAAAGATCCTGAGCCATGTACAGCAAGAGAGATTTTTTAAATCATTATATATATATAAAATGCATAAGTGTACAATACGCTACAGTTCATTAGTCCCACTGCAAACAGTTTTCCTTCAATGGAAGTAGTCATGCAGATACATATCCTCTCCAGCCGCTGAACTAATTGTCAGAATGACCTTGGCAACATTAATGCAACATCAAAGTGGAAGATCTCCGTGCCAACTGCAAAACTACTGGAAAAGTATATTAAAAAAAAAAAAAAATGAAAATTATAAGCAGCTCTGTTCACTCCCTTTCCAACAGATGTATTCTCATGCTCCTAGCTACAACCTGGTTTATTAATGGACTGAAGAGGTGTAAAATGCTATACAGAGTCCTCTCTTCCACAAGGAACAGTCTGAAGAACTACTTAATGGAGACAAATAACATGATGGACAGAACAACTGTTTTTTTACCTTTCTTATAGAAACAGGACATTTTATTAATTACAAGTAATTGATTATGAGCAAAATGCTAGTCAAAGCATGACTTCAGCAAGGACAAGTCCTGCCTGACCAACCTAGTGACCTTCTATGATGGAGTGACTACAACGGTGAACAAGGGAAGAGCTATAGGTGTCATCTACCTGGACTTCTGTAAGGATTTTGACATGGTCCCCCACAACATCCTTCTCTCTAATTTTGAGAGATATGGATTTGATGAGTGGGCTGTTCAGTGGATGAATAATTGGTTGGATGGTTACATCCAGAGAGTAATGGTCAACGGCCCAATGTCCAGATGGAGATCGGTGACAAGTGGTATCCCTCAGGGGACCGTATTGGGACCAGTATAGTTTAACATCTCCATCAATGACCTAAACAGTGGGATCAAGTGCACCCTCAACAAGTTTGCAGACAACACCAAGCTGAGTGATGAGGTTGACATGCTTGAGGGATGGGATGCCTCCCAGAGGGACCTGGACAAGCTTGGTAAGTGGGCCCATGTGAATCTCGTAAGATTTATCAAGGCCAAGTACAAGGTCCTGCACATGGGTTCAGGCAACCCCTGGTATCAATACAGGCTGGGGGATGAAGGGATTGAGAGCAGCCTTGAGGAGAAGGACTTTAGAGTACTGGTGGATGAAAAGCTGGACATGAGCCAGCAATGTGCGCTCACAGCCCAGAAAGCCAACCATATTCTGTGCTGCATCAAAAGAAGCCTGGCCATCAGGTCAAGGGATTCTGCTCCTCTACTCTGCTCTCATGAGACCCCACCTGCAGTGCTGTGTCCAGCTCTGGGCCCTCAGTACAGGAAAGACATGGACTTGTTGGAGTGGGTCCAGAGGAGGAACACAAAAATGATCAGGGCAATGAAACACCTCTCCTGTGAGGACAGGCTGAGAAAGTTGGGGTTGTTTAGATTGGAGAAGAGAAGGCTCCAGGGAGCCTTACTGCAGCCTTTCTGTACCTAAAGGAGGCTTATAAGAAAGATGGGGATAGAGTATTTAGTAGGGTCAGTTGAGATAGGACAAGGAGTAATGGTTTTAAACTAAAAGAGAGTAGATTTAGATCAGATATAAAGGGAATATTTTTTACTGTGAGGGTAGTAGAACACTGGCACAGGTTGCCCAGAGAGGTGGTAAATGCCCTATCCCTGGAAACATTAAAGGTCAGGCTGGATGGGGCTCTGAGCAACTGGATCAAGCTGAAGATGTCTCTGCTAATTGCAGGGGGTTGGACTAGATGGCCTTTAAAGGTCTCCTCCAATCCAAACTATTCTATGATTCAAAGACTTCTGGGCAGCCTACTGAATCCTGTTTAGTGCAAATCTGGAGGCATTACAAATAAGTGTTAGACAGTTCAGAGTATTAAATAAATTTTACTGCCTCAGAATGTAGTTGGTTTTGTTTAGCCCCAGAAAGGTTTGAAAAATATGGTGATTTTCTTCACATTGCAGGAGCTGCACTGATGTGAAACGTTAATCAATTCTGCATGATTTTTAATTAATGGTCTCCAGTCTCTAGAAGTGTACAATGGGAGTGGTTTTCATTTGCACTCTAATACTATATTTGTCCTCCTTGAATAAAACATGGACAGTCTAAGTCATTGCTTAATAGGAGAATTGGGCTCCTGAATTTTAAAAACAAAATGACCACTATGTTTATCTCAGAGGATCTGCAAAGCCCTCTGTCAAGGAAGTGGCATTCAGAAATTCATGTCTCAATCTTCATGCATTGTGCATCCCATTTCAGAAAAGTTTAAAATTATAGGGAATTTAACAAGCGCAAGATTTCCCCTCCATCCCCTCAAAAAGGAGAGTTAGGACAGTAAAGATGACATCATCAAACAGAATGAAAGCTGTTAAAACAGCAGAAATCCTTAAAAAAACCCAATACAGTAAATTTATGCGTGCATGTAAATTGCTTCTTGCCAAGTACACAAGGCACTGGAAAATCCTCTCTAAGGGATATTATGCTTTAGCTTGGACATGTGTATTGCTGCAATTAGGTAGTTTGCTCTTTAACTTTGAAGCATGAAGTATCTGGACAGTAGTTTTAGAGCCAGCTGTATTCTCAATTCCCTGCTATACAGTCAGCAGGAATAATTTTACCATTCTGCTTTATGAGCCTTTGGAGCCATAAACACCTCTGCAGCTTTCCATGTGGAGCTCTGTAAGTGGATAAGCAGTGAGTCCATTAGCAATCTGGTTGCAGAGATGGAGCTGAAGCAAGTGTACTGCTCCGGAAAGCTATATGTTTGCCTTGCACTAGCTGGTGCAGCTCTCTAACAAGGACTGACAGCAATTTTTTGCTTCAACACTACCATGTGAGAAATTCAAGGGTGGCAAGAGAGAGGTGGAGATTAGACAAGCAGAATCAATCTACAATTTTTCTCCCCTTGAAACATGGATATGTATATATTAAACCTTTTGTCCCTCAGTAAGTGGTTCACAGCCAGTTCTTGATAGAAATACTTAAATCTGGCACAAGATGATGCTTGGATTTTGATTTCTGTGAGATATTAATTTCCATGTGGATGGAGACTGACATTACAAACTCCATGACCATAGCTGGCCCCAACTCTGACAGCCTCAGTTTGAGCCAAGTGCTGTAACCAAACCTCTTCTCTCAGAGGTGGTTCCTTCTGCAACAAGGCTGTTGGGAACTGGTGGGTCTGCTTATACAGGGAACTGACCCTGACATTAATCTTCAGAGGTTAAGTGCAAGATGTTGGTTGTCTCCATTGTTTGTTTTGTTTTGTTTTGTTTTGTTTTGTTTTGGTTTGGTTTGGTTTTTTTTTTGGTTTTTTTTTTTTTTTTAAATAAATGTTAAATTCGCTTGAAAATATGAAGAGTCTTGGAGGACCGAGTGTCTTACATCTTTAGCTCTACAGAATTTTCTGCTGCCTGACTGTGGGATGGTGAACTGTCATGAACTGTCATCTATGTGACAAGTTAATAGAAACAGATTCTTACAGGCAGGAGACCCTCACAAATGTGTGATAGGAGGGAGCAGTGCTTTTTTTTTTTTTTTTTTAACCAAAAGTCTGGCAAGTCAGTGAGTTTGTGATCTTAAATATGCATCTTTTCATATTAATTGTGTAAACTTGACATGGCCCATTTTTATGGGAACATTAGCAGGTAAACACACACCTTCACTGTGTAGAATGTGCAGCTGGCTTCCTTGCAAGTACCACTTTTCTCTCTTCATTCATATATTCATGAACAACTCATGGGACTATAGAGAAGAATTGGTCAGCAGCAGGCATGAAGGTACTAGACAATTATTCCTCCTGTTCTGATGGACAAATATGGTTGAACAATTTTCAAATCTAGCTGTTTAAATCCATACTGCTTCTCCACACTATCTCTTGGAGGAGAGAAATAGGAAAGCAGGAGGAATTTCACCACAAGAGGAAGAATTTCCAGTTCTACAGATGGAAGAGAGATGCACTCTGGTCACACATCTTTTCCACAGACCTTTAAGGAACAGTTCCTCCACTGACCAGCAGCTAACAGAGCTCCTTGTGTTGTCTGCACTATCAGCGTCAGGAAATGTCACTGGACAGTAAAAATTTATCTACTATGCTAGATTGTTAAAATTGTCCCCAACACAGATCAGGCTGGCTGACACTCTTCCATACAATTCCCAAGCAATTTGGGGATTAGTGTAAGGTAGGGACTATTGTCAATGCACAATTTGTCTTGGAGGCTAGGGAAGTTTAGCATCATGGCCACAGGCTGTTTGGTGATAGAGAAAATGTTTAACACTAGTGCAAATGTAGCTATCTAGAGGACGAGACGTCCCTCAGTCTCTATTAGATGATGGGTGGCAAATCTTTAAATAACATGTGCTCTGCTCATGGTGTAATAAACTGTGTTCCTATTGCTGAAGTGGTTTGGTTTTGGGAAGAGTGATTGAAGTGCTGAGTTTATCACTGAAAATAGTTTTGTAGAGAACTTTGTGGTTGTTATCTCAGCTGGCCAGAGAGTACATACAGGTGAAACAAGAGGTCTGTCATCCCAAATGTTAAGGGGAAGGTGGAAGAATTCCTTCAGGATGGGAAAAAGGCAAGGGCTGATATGAGAGGGTAAGCAGGTGGCCAGAAAGGGGATGAAGGTGCACAGGGACTCGGCTTTGCTGAAGCAGCAAGTAGGCCATCACTTGTTTCTTTTATGTTACCTCATTTTCCATCAGGTCTGCCTACTTATCCCATCAGTTGGGTCATCTGTGCAACCCACAGAGACTAAGTAGTGCATGGAAGGCTACCCTCCTCTTCAGGAGTTTTCCACATTGTTGTTCCACAGGCAGACTTTGATATTAGGCAGCACACTAAGTGCAGGGTGTTAAGGAACACAGCCAGACCCTTGCTTTGACCCTTCTTCCCCTCTCATGGGAAGATCGGTTTCCTGTGTTCATTTTCTCAACAAACCCTGCTAAAGAAGCAGCCATGAATTTCCTGGAAGAGGTGTAAGGTGGTGGACTGAGACAGAAGCAAAATTTCTGTAGCATGAAGTTTCTCCTGAAAATGTGTGTAAATATCAACTTCAAAATGATGCACACTCCAGTCCTAACTGACTGGGAACATTGCCTGGATGAGGCTTCAGAAAGCTATTACATACTTAAAGAAATTGAGTGGCATCTCATCTAAGCCTCTTGCACTGGAGTTTGCTCAGTATTGAAGTTCTTTCTGAAGGTTTAGAAAGTTAGCATGGTATTGCAAAGAGATCCTCCTCCTAAATGTTCAAATACAGACACTAACATAGCTAAACCAAGGTGTAGCATGGGCAGGTGATACCAAAGGAAGAACGTGATGGGTTGGAGGTGACTGGAAATTACACTTACACTGGGAGTTATGTTTAGAATCTTATGTATAGTCACAGAGTATAAATGATACATGACTTTCTAAATATTTCTTATTAAGAAATAAATCATAAGGTGATTGAGACCACTTTGGAATAATATAATAAGAGCTGATTCAACAACTGAGATGTGTATAGAAGCACAGAGCATGAATTTATGCATCTGACCAGTGTAACTAGATTCCTGCTCCTTTCCTACTCATTATTATCTTTTCAGTAAGGGTCTCATGCTAAAAAGGATGACTGGTTTAAATAGTATCAATGGGAAAAAATACAAGCTTAAACTCCCCTTTTTCAGCTCCAACTTTGTTCTCAAGCTGAAGCACATGCAATTAGGATGGGATGCAGGGTGAGGTAGCACTCTGGGGATCGCAATGTCTTATCAAGGGTTGTTTTGTGAGTGAAATACTATAACCTTCCACAATCTGCACACATTCACCCAGTGTAAAATAATTGTTACATCCTGAAAATAAATCAGCACAATGAGATAAGGAAGCTGAGTACCAAGTTATTTATGCCTCCTTCTTCATGTAAGATTTTGGGACTCCCAACAGCTGTTGGAAAAGATAACTCCCTGACTGCTTTTAATCTTTACAACTAAAGCTGACTTCCATCTCACCTTCTAACACAAAGTTACATGCTGCACTACTAAAAAAGTTTTTGTTTATGTACAGGAAACTGACGTGTTTGCAGTTTGTCTCCCCACCCTGATGTATCTTTTCAGGGGAAAAAACAGCTGCAGTATTTACAGAGCACTTACAGACACTGCAAGCGTAATGTAATATCCAAAGTTTAGGTTAACACCATCACCAGAATCATGGGATGTGGGAAGGGTAAGGGAGGGGTGTTACATATGCAAGGCCATACAATAAAAGAAGCTACTCTGTCCAGTGTTCAAAGCTATATTTTTTCTCTTCACAGTAAATTGGTAATTAGTTCCTGTTCCTTTTTTTTTTTTTTTTTTTTTTTTTTTTCAATTATGGAAAAGTCTTTGATTCTGGTCCTTGACTGCTATGTGCAACATCAGCTTCTTTTTTCCAAAGCAGGAATGCAAAGGAGGGAATTATTTTGAGCTCCTGTTCTTTACTAACATAAAGTATCTTCTTTAAGGAATCCTTCGGATGATAAATCTGTGGGTCTTACTTTCTAACCTGCTTATTTATCAAAAAGGATGAAGTAATTTGCCTTGAGTATGGTGAATGCTTTTGGGTGAGGGTTAAAGCAAAGGATTTCCTCTGTCTTTCAAAGTTAGGTCATTTTAAGACTTCCAGCATGAAATCCTGAGATTACAAGTAGAGTTTTCCAGGTCTGTATGGGATGATTTTCTATCTCACAAAACTACTGCACAGATGAACTGATAAAATTTAGGGGAAGCTGAAGCTTATAGAAGTCAGTATAGTCTTCTTATAGAAGACTGTTCTCTTGGACCTGGAGAGCAATGCCTGCTTGCTTTAAGTCCTAGCCTAGCAGGAGGACAGTTTGCAAATCAAATTGGCTCATGCCCTTGTTGACCCTGATATTATGATGATATGCACAGCACGAAACCTCTCTTATGAACAAGAACAGATATCATACAATATGGTGAATCCAATATTTTCCTGGAAGATAAGGAAAGAGGAGATAATATTCTTGTATTTCTCTTGTCATACAGGAAAAATGTCTTTTCAGTTTTAATCAATAAGTTACTGAAAACATAAAAAATCAAAACGAATTCTGTTGTTTCTTTTTAAAATTATATACTGTGTCCCTCCTGTATTTCTTCGTATATGTGACCACTTCTTTTACCCCTATCTCCAAGCCTTTATCCCTCCTCTGCACTTTTGTAAGGCTCCAAACAATCCTGCTGGTATAAAATGGACCTGGTTTTCGTGTAGTCTGAGACTTGTAATTAGGACTTTGAATGTTTTTCTTCTAGAGTAAGTGAATCAAATCTGACCCAGATTGACCACAGTCAGTTATTTCTATCTTCTAGAAGTTGCCTGGAGAGTAGTGTTAAATGTTCCCCATTTCTTTCCTGATGGAGAGTGTCTCAGCACAGAAATATCTGACGTTATAATTAGTTCTTTTGTTGGTAGTTTCAATAGAAAGACCCAAGACAGAAAGAACTTGAGACCAGACTACCTTATCAGCAGTGATCTACTTATCTGTGGCATCCACAGTTAGCCCAGGACTTTCCAGAAGATGAAAATTAGGGGCTTTGCTCAGATGTACTGAAGATTTAGGTGTCCATGTGGTCTTGAATTCAAGGGCAGAGCACCTGATATTCAACACTGCCAGACCTGGTTCCTTTATGCAATGAAGAGAAATAGGAGCTGGATTCAGGCTGCCCTCTACAGCTCTGTAAGTGTTTAGCATGAATTGGAGAGTTTGCCATGGCCATGCAGCAGCAGGGCTCCATGTGCAGTCATGGGGCTCCCTTGGCAGTCAGGACAGACAGTGATCAGGAAGGTCAAAATAAATCAATCGTGCTGTTCCTGGCAGTCCAGGATGACACCAAGTTGAAAGTCACACAGTCTGCATCACCCTGAAATGGGGTCTTGCCTCTTGCCAGTGACTGAGGGTGCAGGTACTTGCTCTGATCCAGGTCCTGCTTCACCTTTGCTGCTGCTGTGCTTGGTATCAGGGGTCTCTTGCCAGATGAAAAACTAGTGCCCCGCATCCCTCTTAGTAGAGAGGGTGTTTACTGAAGAGCACCCTTATCCTTCAGTGTAGGTTTAGCTTAATTTAATAACTTTGGCCATTTGGCCATCTTCACAACATATCTCAGCTGTGTGCTCTGAGTAAACCTGCCAGGCCAGGAAATCAAATCTAAGTGATACAACACCTAACATTGGGCAACCCTAAATCACTGCATGGAGAAAAATAAAAAGTATTACTTTTCCTAGGAAGTTATTGCTACAATTCACTGTTAATCCCATGTTCACAGAGTCCAAATCACTTCCTCAATGTCTTTTCAATCTCAATATTAGTGACATTAGCAGAAGTCAGTAATGAAAGTATTTCCCTGAAGGTGGCCTCAAATCCATCTCTCACTTCATACACAAACACTGTTATCACCCACATTTGTGTATGACTGCAGAGTATGACAGAGCAGGGAGGTGTGGGTGACATTCTTTGACTGGCGTCACTCACTGGAGAGCTTGAATTTATCTCTTTTCATGCTTCCCAATTTATCAAGATAAAGCTGACATCAGTTGTTGAAAATGGCTCAAAACTGCTGTTCTTTGACAAAAAGTGAGTCATTCACAGATAAGAGGAATATGACTATCTTCTCAAATTATTTCTCCAAACAATAAGCAAGCACAGTAGCAATACTGCTGTTTCTGTTCTGTGTTTCTGCCCTCTGTTCTTTGCTTTATTTGAACCTGCACAGCTCAGGGTTGATCAGGGAGTACATCGAACATTCACAACTCTTACAGAAGTCTGTTCGACTTGTGGAAATTCATTGTGTATTCAGCTTTGGTCCTGTTAAAGAACTTCAATACCATGTGCAGAAAATCTCTTTTCTTTTCAGAAGTCCCAGATAAATCTTTTCATTCACCTCTTGAGATGAGTCTTTAACAACTGAACTTCATGTTGTGGATGCTTGTCTTCATGCAGTAAGTTTGGGTTTGGTTTCTGTTTGTCACAGACATGCTGTAAGCAACCATACCTCAGTACTGTGGTGAAGTCTATTTCCCCAGGCCCAGTTAAAGCTTCAGTAAGAAAGAGCATGGGTCTGGTTACATCTCAGTTTTGCAAGGTTACACATATTTCTCAGCACACTTTGTGGAGGGCTCTTATTGCTGTCTTTTTAGTGGTGCTCACAGTGGTCCCTGCCTAAGTTTACAAGAAGATAAAACATGCAGTAGAAGGGGCAAACACAAGGCAGAGCAGATTTAAAAGGTCTCTAAGACCTAGGCTAGGCACTTTACAGCATACTCCAGCAGCTATGTTAAATAAGATTATATCTGCTCAGGTGAAAGCATTTTCCCACTCAATTCAGTAGGAGTTTTTGTAACTTCTCTAGATTATGCTTAGAAAGTTGATTTCAGTTTTATAAATAACAATTATTTCAGATTAAATATTCATGGCCTGTGAGGGGCCTCATACAACCATTTAAGGTGATTGCACCTGAAGGCAGCTGGGATCCTGTGGGAAGAAGCAGCCCCTTCTGTTGTAGTTCAGCTCTGGGAGGATTGCAGCATGCGGGAGTGTGCCATGCCAGAGCAGCTCAGGAAGGGCTGCAGCCTGTGGGAGGGACTCCAGTTGGAGAAATTTGGTGTCCCACACCAGAGCAGGTAGGGAAACACTGAGGCCTGTGGGAGTGACTCACATTAGCGAAAGTTTGTGGAAGACTGTCTCATGTGAGAGGGGAACCGTGATGGAGTAGGGGGAAGAAGTTCCAGAAGTTCCTTCCCCCCACCTCTGACGATAGAAGCAGCAGCACTGACTTCTCCCCCCCATTTCCTGCCCCTTGCACCTCTGATGGGAGGAGACAGAGATATCGGGATCAGAGCTGAGCCCAGGGAAGAAGGGAGGGGTGGGGGGAAGGTGTTCTCAAGATGTGGCAATGCTTCTCACTGTCCTACTCTGTTAAATGTTGTTGTTAGTGTCTGTAATAAATCTATGTTCCCTTTTTTCTTCCTCTAATGAGTCTGCCTTTTTCCTGTGACCATAATGGGCGACTTTCCTCTCCCTGTCCTATCTCGAATCCCAAGCCTTATATCTCTTATTTGGCTTAATTTCTCCTCAGCGCTGGGGGGAAGGGGAAGTAAGCAGCTGTGTGGTGCTCAGTTGCCCTATGAGCTCAAACCACAACAACCTACAAGAGTCTAACTTAATTAATGACACACAAAAAACTTTTTACTTCCATGACAAAACAGTCAAATAACTTAAATGAAATATTTGGGGGCTGGTTTATATCTTCAGACATATTGAAATAAATTTTAAAATTCCTTAATTTTGAGTGTACTGAACTTTAAGTTAGCTTCAGAATGATTTGCTGAGTCTGTGTGTTGAGAGGGTTAATTAACAAGCAGGCTTTAAATGCCTTTTTTAAGCTTAGCTATTTTTGTGTAGCTGCATTTATTTATTTTTTTAAGGCTTCAGGAATTTAAATCACTTTCAAAAACTGTATTTTTGAGTAAATAACTTGTTCACCTAAAAAATTCAGTTAGCTCTGTGCTAGCTGGTCTAATGCATTCACTACAGTGATTTTTTGAATCTCATCCAGTATTTTTTAATGAGTGATGGATCAAGCCCTAAGGTTTGAATGAAAACTCACCCCTTTTGTTTTTAAAGGTACTTATTTGGATGAGCTTTGGTGTTACTACCATCAAACTACACTGTGAAACAAAGCTATTACTGAACATGAAGATCAACTGAGCATCTCAATGGATTTTCAATGTTACGTCAGTATGAACGGAATTAAGCCCAAATTGCCTTTGCTGGGATTTGCCAATTCTAAATAAAACTTGTAGCAGGAAAATACTTATTGCATACTGCATCAATTGATAAGTCAATAAACTGAATTTTCAAGAGCCTTGATGTATAAAAAGATCAATGTCTCTTTGGGTTCTTACCAGCTTCTCTTGGCAAGACACTCTTAATACTTAAATGCCTTTAACCTTCACTATAGCCCTTACATTTTCTCTGATATGATGTATATGGGATGAAGATATTTAAAATAGATAAGGTAGGAGTTCAAGATTTGCTCTCCTGATTGCCTTGTATAAGGGGTAAGTTGGGAAGAAGGATCAAATTTGACTAAAAAAACAGATAAAATATCTTTGGGTAAACTTACTGGTTAGAAAACTGGCAGGACTTTATTCGGCTTACTCTTAAAAGAGGGATTCAAGTTCAAGAGAATGATGAACAATTAATCTTCACTCTCCAAGCTGACAGACTCTGACTCTCATGAAGTCTATGAAGAGAGGCAGGTGAGACATCCAGGTTAGACTAGTGTGTTGTGGTAACTAGATGTCTTAATGGATGGTGCAAGAGGTCCAGGTATGACAGCCATGGACAGCACGGAGCTTGGATTACCAACCATCAGTCTTAGATTACTTCTAATTTCTTACTCCACCTCTGTATTTTGTATTTACTGAACATCTCATATGCAGATACTTTAAGCACCACCCTCACCTTTGCTACCCATATGTAAAAGACATACAGACCGTATTATTGTAGACTCTTCTCCAAATACCGGTTAGGATAAATCTGCCAAAACCTAAGTCTGATCACCACCAGACTCTGGGTTCCTCTGACTTGCATTTGGACAAGAAAAGTGCAGACAATACCGAAATTTGAGTCACATTGCAGGTCTATGTAACCCAGTATCCTTCTCTGATGATAACCAATGCTGGGAAAAGTATACAGAAGGGGCAGACATGTCATATGTTCTCCGAGTTCTCTCGTTTTCTGAAATTTGAGACTCAAGTATTTCCTGAACCAAAGTGCTTAAATACTTCCAGTGGGTTCCTCTTTTATTATCTATAAACCTATACTGTGTGGAAATAGAGTCTAAAGTTTGCGGGCTGCATCTGTCTCTTCACTAGGCATCAGGATCAGCCTGCAGGTCATTCACATAGGCAATTCATTTAAAAGCATTTGCCCACACTACTCCCATGGAAACGAACGGCTATGGCCACAGTACCTGGAGCAGTGATCTGCCTCCCCCACACCTCCTGTACATGGGGCTGCCTTGAGGACAGCCTGCCTGAGAGCATGGCACACATTTAGGGATATGGGACCCGATGGGATGTTTGAGTTCATTGGCATGTTCTGGCTGCACATGAATCCAGCTTTGTAAACTTTCAGCTTTGGTTTTCCTTGTTTTCTCGGGGCAGTCATTAACACATAAATCTAGAAATATCACCAAAAACTAAATTCCTAAGTGACATGTGGTTCATCAGTGCTAGTGCTCCTGGAGTTAAAATGTTGACAGTTTGTATTACATTTTCTTGTTACCAAATAACATTTTATAAAGATAAACACAAGTTCCTTGAGTCTGTCTCCCCAGTGTCTGGTCCCTTGCTTCTGCATCATAAAATATTACAGTTTGGTCATTATGGTTGTCTCTTACTAGTCTATTTTTGTGCAGGTTATTTGGGGACATCCCAAAGTCTTTTCTTTCTATTACCCAATTTAGCCCCAACTTCACCAGTGAAAAGGATCAGGGAAGGATATTTTTACACTTAGCAGCTTGTGACATAACTTACAATTTTTATCAAGCCTAATTCAGAAGAAAATGCAAAACAAGCCAGTTACTAACTTCTTCCATCTCCGAAGGTCTCCCATTTCACAAGAAGAGAGGGGTCTAACATGTAAAACAGGATTAGGAGGCTTTGAAAGAATATCCAGAGTAGCAGTGATTCCCAGTAGACAGATTATCTCACTATAGGACAGTCAAAACTACAGTTTTGTAAGTAATTTACAGATCACTCTGCTTTGGGAGGCTCTGAAGTCCTTTATGACTGAGACTTTTAAGTATTCAACACTGAATACATTCAGCCAGTTTTGTAGGAACACACCGAGAGTTGTCAAACTGTAAGGGCCTGTCTCAGATATATGGAAACAAACTAGATTGTGAGAAACAATAATTAGATGTTGTCTCAGACAAACATTTAATGTGAAATAGCAAAACACTGGCTGTTAATATTTAATGCAGGGACATGTAGTTTTGGCTAATGTCAGCAAAACCATGAGAAGGCACTGAACTACTGAGGAGAAAATTTATTTAGCTAAATTTAGAACCTCCTCGAAATGACAGAAACTCCCATTAACTTCAATAGAACCAAGATTTCATGCAGAGCTCCTAAATTTAGTACAAAACTTGAAACATTCATAATTAGCAAAATGGGAGTTCTGAAATGGTGGGAATGGCTTTATTTATTTGCCCACTAACTGTTATTCCCCTGTAATTTGAACAATCATTCATTAGAGGAATGGTTCATTTGTTTCTCAAGTTATTTTCTTAAATCTTGACATTTCTGAGGGAAGATTTCACAAGTCATGTACTGCTGATGGGATTTTAGTGTGCTTCTTGAATCAATAAATTGTAAACTTCCTTCAAAAATCTGCTTGGATTTTCAAACAGCTGACGATAGCCCATTCCCTGCACCGAAGCAGAGAAAAAGACATACATCTTTTGTCAGTGTGAGAAAAATGTAGATCTACATTTTCATTCATTCATGTCTGGCTTCCACCCAAACACCATAAGGGATTTCTTGTTTCCTCCATCAATTGTAGACCGGAATGAGCTTGTATCTTCTTCTTCTTGAGAAGGCAGCTGTCGGGCAAATAGTTTCACAAAAAATAATGTTTGTGCCTACTCTGCAGTCAGCTTAATCTGTGTGTCCACAAACTGTGAATCGTGCAGAACAGGATCTCTATCAGCTGACTTCTTGCAGGCAGAACTGTTAGCTTCAATTAAGAAAACACAAACACTAAACCTGCTGACTGGCCTTTATGTGATTTCACCTTCTTTGGGGCTTTTTGTGGGGGAATGAATTCACCACGTAGGCCATGAATGGGTCAGTGAATCTTTGCACTTTTGAGGTCAAGCTGAGCCATACCAAAGGCTAACTAGGTAACTGTGATAACTTTGATAAGCTTTTCCTGCAGCTTCTTTCATTAACAAAATTTTGTTAGAAAATTTAGTGACTCTAATAGCAAGTGTCTAAAATGCCCTCCCACCTACTCTAAATCTTATGCAGTCATGTAAACCTCAAAAGACTGATCAAATGAAGGTTAAACTTGCTTACTTTGTAGACAGTGGTCTTTAATAGTAGGTAGGCAGACTTTACATATGGCTATCAGCATTGCACAAATAGTGATTTCTATGAACTGTGTTCATAATTGCTGCTCCTACTACTGTCTGGATGTGATCTGAGCCATTGTTGGCTGAACAAATATGAAACTCTCAGGACAACTTGCATCTCATATTCATATAAGTATCTAATCTTAATAATTGTCATCCATGAAAATATACAGAATAAAGAATGAACTCAATGTCTTGAACCAGAAGACTTCCCAGAGATATGTTTCTCTAGCAGCACCCAGTAATGTAAAGCTTGAAAAATACTTGTAAGAAACAGGCATGATTGGCTGGTGCTTCTCTTTGTATATCTTCCTGGCTATTACTCCTTACTTTATTCTCCCTCCCTATCATAATTACTTCATTTCCAGAAAAAAAGTTGGAGAACTCTGGAGTAGAAGGTTTCATCTGCACTACAGTATATTTATTCTCCAGCAATCTGTTGAATTTCTGAGTGCACTGGTATTTTGGCTTCCCCAACACCCTGTAACAGCGTTCTATCATTCGTCCATGTCCCACGTGAAAGAGAATTTCTTTGTATTTTCAACGTGTTGCCTGATAACACCACCATTTTCCGAAAGCCTGAAGCACTCGAAAACAATACATCTTATACAAATTCTCTATAACAAAGGCGGCATCTTTCCAGGATGCTAATGATTGCCTACTGGCATACAATTGGAACAAGGTGTGTTTTACCACATTCATCCTCTTTTTAATGTAATACCTGTCTTCCTCTATGATACATCTAATTTGGGGATATCTTGTGCTAGCAAAATAAAGAACTGTTTCATAAATGACTCATAGTTCCCGCCATCTCTGGTCACTATGACTGTCTACTTTGCCAGGGTGTTCAGAAGCTGCTGAAGGATTGTTTCCTTTGCCATGGTAAGCTGAGAAGAGGAGCCTCTAGCAAGGTCTGCCACATGCTGACTGGGAAAATGAGGCTTTCAGAAGTTCCCTTTGTCCTTTGCTTGTCACCCACCCACCTTGTTTTCTAGAGCACAGCAAGCATTTCTTTTTTTTTTTTTAAGTAAAGTGATAAAGTAGGTTTCTGTCATCCTATCCTTCTCCATATGCTCCTTTTAGCAGAAAAATAATCCAGCAGCAGCAAGAAAGCTCTGTTTGTGTGAGTGAGGTCCTTTCAGCAACCTGGTTGAAAGGATCTTTTCCCATCTTCTCCAAATCTATTTATCCAACTGCTTAAGAAAACTGCATAAGTTTGTTTGTTCTTTGCTTGTTTGTCTTTGTTCTTTGTTTATCTTCAGGGAAAGTCAAAAAACTTCAGTCCTTAGTAATTTTAAAGCTTGCTAATGAGTGGTTTCATTTTCTAATTATAATTTCTGTGCATTAAATACAAAAATGCATAGTTTTGTTGCTGTTCTTTTTTCTAAAGAAAAAAAGTTCCTTTAGTCACCTTAGGATAGCTGATCAAAAACAGATGCATATTGTCACTAGTAACTTTTAAGAGTCTTAGTTTTGCATTTGACAGCACATCCCATATGTGAATGCTGAATACTTCTGAAGGCAGGTGAGAAGTGCCATTACAATACATAAGTATTCAAGGCCAGAGTCATAGTAAGACAGCAAGCACCCCAAGCAGAATCCGAGTTTAATTTCCCAGCTAGGATAGGTGTGTGGCCCTGCACAGGCTGGGCTTTATGCAGGATGGTTCAGCAGTGCCTTCCATTTCAGGTGACTAGAAAGAGCCAGATTTGATAGTAGCACCTCTGCTCTATCTATCTTTAGAAGCTTCCGACACTCCTAGAATACTTGGAGAGGGACCAAGCTGGACATGGTTTTAGGTCCAGATTTTCCTCTTCTACAAAATTTTATTGGGTGCCAAATGATCTGTGTCTTGTCCTTGTGGTTTGTGGCTTCCTGATGTGACAGGTCCAAGAACTCAGCTGGCTTCTGAACCAACAGTGAGGCTGGGAAAGGGAAGAGCCTATGTTTATGATGCAGACTGTCATTTCCTGGCTGTGCAGCTCCTGTAGCCATGCTAAGGAGTTCAGGGACTGTATAAGCCTGATATGCAACTGGCTTCTTTGCTGAAAAAGTACAGGAAGCAGTTACTCGTGGATCACTTTTCATGTGTGGAAGACAGCACCACTTAACCTGTAAAAGAAAGGGGAACGGGTTTCTTAGTCAGGGTTTTTGCAAGCTTTATGTAACTTTTACTGCAAGTAGAGTTTCTCTGAGACACTGTGGTATTCACTGTGGTGTGGAGAGTGAGACGAATTGGATTGTGTTTTAAGAAGCCTCTACCCACCTGACCAAGACCCAAGGACATCTCTCATGGTTCAGTAATACCAGTAAGCCTCAAAATTGCCCACTTGGAAAGTAGTATGCATGTTGGCAAAATCCAAGTTGAAATGGCCACATTAACTGGGAATGGTCCCTAGCACATCCTGACACCTGAATCATTGACTCGTGTTATCTTTTTGTTCCACAGAGGTGCTGTTCCCGCAGACCAAACCTGTGTTGAGCAGTTGCAGAATGAACAGGCCACAGGCTTGTCCTTTTTCCCTATTTTTTTTAGAATCAGATTCTTCAAAAGTGAGTGATACAGTTCTGAAAGGAGTGGATAGAGTCACTGCTTAACTACTAGACCAGCAGAAAATTTGATTTAGCCCATACCAGGGATGACCACATCTAAATTCCAGAAGCTGGTCTGCTTTGACTCAAAGCTGGAAACACGTTTCAGACCTTGTACTTCTATCTCATGAAGAATCTGATACCTCTTCAAGTGCTGGTGCTCCTATTCTTGCAGATAGGGGGTAGAGGCATCACATGTCACAGCATCTTGTTGCCTCTCCACAGTTACCATATACTTTGTCACCACATCAGTGTCTTGCTGAAGAGCAGGTTATTTCATCAGGGGATGCACCTGCAATTTCCTACCCCTGTGAATGAAGAGATCTGGGAATGAGCCTGGTGGATTATGATACTCCTAAAATGAGTCACGTTTCCCCACATAAGGATTTACGTATGCCAAGGGATTACATTGCAGTGATGGATGCCTCAGATATGCTTATAAGTGTTAAAGATCCAATTGCACCAGCAGGGAGGGGTGCACACAGTCTCTAAAGCTAGCCCTGCTTGCTACATTGAAGGAAATATAGGCACAAAGCTGCCCACTGCAAACCTATGAACTTGGGTTACTTGGAGATCCCTCAGGCTCTTGGTACATTTTGGAGCAACTGGAAATCTTTCAGGGCAAAGCATGTGATGAGGATAAGCATTCAGAAACACAGATGTGTACCCTACCTTCATAAGACTCCAGCTGGAAAACTCAGTAGCTGCTATCTTTCTCCCTGTTCCTTATGCTCTTGTGAATCCAGCCTGTGATTTTGCTTGTTTCCTGGTGCCCTCAGAGGACTAGCTCCACAACTAGCCTCGGCTACAGACCTTTCTGACACAGGCATTCCTTCTCAGACCAGGGACCAGCTACTTCCTTGATTTACAGAACAATTCCTCCTTCCATTGCCAAATAGTGCCAAATAGTATGATGGGATATTTCATATGCTTTCACTTGGGAAAAAAGCACCCCTCCAGCTGTCTATTTTTTCTGGAAGATTTCTGACAAACTGTCTTCTGAAGTCCTCAATACTCTCTAGACCTGAAGAAAACACATAAATGCAATAGCCTTGCTCCTTTCCTTAGGAGTGGAAAATGTTCTGCTGTTGCCCATATATCACCCAGGAGCTCATTGCACTGTGAGGTATGCTTAGACTTTGCCAAGGATGGAGAGTAGATGAACAGATTAACTGATTTGTTTAGTCCTTGCTGAGACTTTTGGAGAATTATTCTTCTCTCAAATGCAATTTTTCATGCACAGTTTCTTTTTCTTGCTCATTATGACTGAAAGGTTGTAACAGAAATGTTTTGAAGGTATTTGGACAGCCATGCTCTTCGGGCAGAGCTGACAGTTTTATCAAGACTGAACAGTGGAGATAAATTTGTTTCCCCAGGCCTTAAGGGGAACTGTTTTTTTTTGATAAAACCTTAATTGGCTAATGATTGCTTGGACATATGAGGGTTTTTCTGAGGATCCAGAAATCCGTTTTCTGTCTTTGCATAGCTAGACAGTTTCTCTTAAATTCCACTTTTTCCACTCAACTTCTAACTTTCCATTTTTGAGGTTCTGCTGCTGACCTATAATTATACTTTGGCTGAAGTTAAACTTGAAGGTCACTGGGAAACAGTTCCTCATGTGCATTGCAAATGCATACCTATTAAGTAGTGTTAACAAGTAATCATTACATTAGCTCTTTTCTAGTTGTTCTGATGGCTGCATCTTACAGAATCACAGCATGTTTGAGGTTGGAAAGGACCTTTGGAGGTCATCTGGTCCACTCCTCCTGCACAAATAAGGTCAACTACATCCAGTCCAGGACTATGTATAGATGGCTTTTGAGAATCTCCAATGATGAAGACACTACTATCTCTCTGAGCAACCTGTGCCAGTGCTCAGTCACTGTCACAGCAAAGAAGTGTTTCCTGACATTCAGAGGGATCCTCCTGTGCTTCACTTTGTGTCCATCGCCTCTTGACTTCTTCGCTGTTCTGGCTGCAGTTCAAACTGTCAAGATCCTTATGTGAAGTCCCAGAGTGGTTTTGTCCCTCCTTTCTGAGACACATCGAGTAATCTTCCGCAGCTCATCCTAATCCACTCTCCTTGTGTTTGAAACTTCTCCAGAGTTAATTCTGAAGTTGAAGAGTTTGTGGATTCACAACTTCCATCATCACATTTAAGGATTAATGTGTTACTATCACCTTTCAACCAGGAGATTGTTCTTTTAACACATATTTACACGCAAAACAGAGCTCAAAACATATGTTAGAATATAAGATTTCTTCACTAATAGTCGCTTAATAACAGCTGTGACTATTCCTGTTTAAGAAAATCCTTAATGCTGCTTGCCTTTGCATTTGATGCTCCAAGCAATAGATGTGCTTTCATGCCTTGCTGAGTCCTACTGTGCCCTTTTGAAACCCCTGCAACTACTGTGCACTCCTCTGGGTTTGAAGACACTATCAGAAACAGCAAGATCAGAAGACACCTAATGTAGGGTCCATCCATAGGGACAGAATTTCCCATTCATTTTCAGTATTCAGACCTGAGCCACGGGTTGTGTACTTTTTTGTAAGGTACCTGTCTATGCAAATTTCAAATCAGTGCAAGTAATCATTTGGGGGATGTAACAGGTTTAATTTATTCCTGTGCATGTTTTATTTTGTTCCCATTTAAAACCTAACATTACTCTTTTGCATTAAAACTGTTATCAGATTTCTGGAGTTAATGAGCCAGAGACACTAGAACACAGCAAATTTTCTTCCAGCTGGAAGTTGGAAACTGGAGTTGGAAAAATATAGTCATTAACAGAAAAGACATCACTTGTTATTCCATGGGTGTAAAAGATTATTTATTTGTTTATTTGTTTGTTTGTTTATTTATTTATTTAGAAAATGTATTTATTTACTTATTTATTTATTTATTTCGAAAATTTATCCATTTATTTATTGGGAAAAGTAAGGAGAATGACAACAACACATAATTAGACCTGGAATGACAATTTGAAATGTCACAGCTCTGCCATGGACTGCCTGGTATTGCTTAACATCACCGGGGATTTGGGGGAAAACCTCTCCAGGCAGCTCCATGCAGAAGTTACTGCTGGAACGGGGTGTATGGCTTCATCTGCAGTAGCTTGGTGCTTAGCTCAGTGGTAAGCATATAGTTAACATGCATCCATGGACATGTAGGCAAGTGTAGATACATCCTAAATTAAGCTATTTACTCACAGTAAAGAATATTTCATATGTTAACAAATAAATAATATAACCCGATGACTAAACAGGCATTAGCAATGGAACAGACTAAAGAAACTAACCTTTTCAACTCAATATTATTCTCAAGGTAAAGCTACATTTGTCAGTTGCATTAGCTACTTGAGCTCAAGGTACCTGAAAATGCTGCAGAAATTTCTGGAAGGATGCAGAGTATGCCAACACTGCTGCCTGCAGTGTGGTGCTGAGACACTTGAAGTTTCCCTCATAAAAAAAAAAACAACACCTCACTGTAGTTAAAGGGCTGGGTTAAAAGCAAGTGTCTTGGCAGTGTGCCATTCCTTGTCACTTGGGGATGGGAGTGATGGGTGAACCTGCGCCCCAGGGGATGATCCATCACCACCACTGGCCTTCCTGCCATGCAGGTCCTGCAGGCAAGTATGGATATCTGCTGTGCAGGAGATCATCTCCACCATGGAAGTGACTCCAGTTGTCTGTACATGAAAGCAAGTCTGAATGAGGGAGTATCTCCCTCACTTGCTTAGGCATGGAGAAATAAGTAGTTAAACTACTGATGTGCCACTTGATTTGTATCTTTTTAGATTTCCAAAGATTTAGTCTCTACATGATAAAATGAAATCAAAATCTGCAAAGATTTTTTTGAAAAGAGTAAGGTTCACTATGGAAATGTTGCTATTAAACTCCCAAACACCAAGACTTTATCAAGCACCAAAAAATTAAATTTTATATGAAAATGACGTGAACTTCTCTGAGTCATTCCATCTACTTGTCAGCACCAGACTATAAAATCACTGACAAAAATAAAAAATTACTAGAAAAATTTCAATTGTAATTGAAGAGTCATTTTAATTGAGAAGATATTGACCAGATCTAATACACTCTTTACAGAGTAAGATCCTGAAATGAAGAAATACCAATTAATTTAGAAAGATGAGTTCTATTTTGTTCAACTAAGCACATCCCACAAAGCAGAAGGTTAAAAAGATTTAAAGCCTCACCTCCACCAAGCCCAACATCCAAAACATTTTTTAAACAGTTAAGCAAAACAGAGTTAATTTCTGCATGTCTCTCCTTAGAAAGTAATACTGCTGAGCTCATTATGCCTTCTCTCTCATCAAAGATATGAAGAAATCGGCTCTGTTTGGGTCTTTTTCTGCTGCAGGGGATCTTAGCTGGGCAATTGGAATTCAGTAGTGTTTTATTAACTTTTATACCTCACTCTTTAAAATTTAAAGGCATTTTAATAATTCTACTGTCCCCATAATACTGTGGAAAACAGACGACAGACATTGTAGTTATTTCTACAAAAACCCTCTATTCAAATGACTTTTAGTATCAGGGAGCTTAATTTCCTTGAACTCACTCATTAGTTCAAATAACCTCAAAAAAATAAGACTTTGTTCTCTGATTTACAGAAACAGCATATAAACTAGTATTTGCATTTGCAAGAATGCAAATAATTAACTTACCTATGGATTTTCTGTCAGGCATAAACTCTACCTTTTTGAAACCAGATTTCATCTAATTGTTTGAATGTGTGAACTAAAAGGTTCCTTAAAACATTTAAAAAGAAAATGCCCATATTAAACTTCAAAGAAGGTGTCCCAGACTAGACCCAAGAGAGTAGTTTTCATACAGTACTCATAACACTAACATTAATGGAAGACATACAATACAAGATTCTTTGTGTCCAGTATATGTATGCATAAGCTAAAATGTCTCACTTCTTTCTCTTTATAGAGAAACAAGTGTTTTGCAAGCCACTTAAAAAAAAAAACAAACCCAAAGAATTAAATTGTCATCAAATAGCTAGATATAATCTACTGTGTCAGTAATTAATGCCCACAGATGATTACAAGGATAAAATATTTTTGTTATAGTGGCTAGAATTTATTAAATCAAAAATAAGACGTCAACATGCAATAAAGGCATTTTAAGAGACTTTCAGAAAATGCTATTAAACCACACACGCATGCATTCTTGCTTCTGTGTATGCAAACAAACAGATCTACTCCCTGTTCTTTCTCATTATCTCCTTAAATTAATTCCAGAAAACCTGACTATCATGAATCTGTTGGTCATGATTGTCGAAGGTAGGAGCAGAGGTTGGTCATATTCTTCATCGATTTCATGATCCTACTTTAACAGCCAGACCAACCTTCAAGGAGAGTAATCAGGCCAAACATGACCAACTAAACCTTAGAGCAAATAATAAAATATAATTTATTTTAATGGCAGTAAGGCAATATTTATGTAATCAGCAGTCCAAGATACCAAGATGATAAATTTTGCATACCAAGTTCTAAAGAAAAAGGGCACCAGTGGAGCTCAGTGGGGTCTGTGATCCTCTTACAGAGGCAACTTCACCTATGATATTTATCTGGTCAACTTGGATGATGATTCCTGTTTTCTTCAGTAAGGTAACACATCCATTCTGTGGACTAGTCATCAATGTATACTTTTAGATAAGCTGTCCTTCCTGTAGACTATCCATCGAAGTATATTTTACAGCCTGAAGACTGATGTTCATTCTAGACGCAGTACTTTACTGTTGTGTTTCTAAATGTGGTTCAGGATAGCCTTATATTCTTGATCATTCATAAATTCTTACTTTAGGGTCCCCAGATTTCTCATCATCTCTTAAATTTAAATTATATATCAATAGCAAAACGTATATATCTAGATGTGTGTGTGTTTATAGATAATAATTTTGTATCTATGCATAACACCTTTCTAACTACATGCTCTTAATGTGTTAACATGTATCTCATTCTGACCATGTTAATGGTAGTTATCAAACTTCTTTACTTATATTTCCTTGATTCTCTTGAGGCTGCAACATATCACAGCCCTTCACCTAAACTTCCTGATGTATTTGGTGGATCAGAAAAAGGTTTGGACTAAAATGGTTGACTGCTGTTAAAGTCATGCCTTTTTTAACTTCAATGCCGGTATCATTGCCTAAGAGGAAGGATAAGGAAGAGTGTTTGGTAAGGAAAGCCATCATGCTCTAATCCATGAAAACAAGGGGTTGTTTTGCATTTATTTTGGAAACAAGAAAATTTTGATATAAGCAGAGTTAGGAAAAGGGAGACACTGGATTTGGACATTTGAGGGGTGCTTTGTAAGCAACCACCACTTCTTGGATGGAAATGCACTGCCTCATCATGTGGCTGTCTCGAGACGAAGTTGAATTTCTGTGATCTGATATGGCAGTTGTGCCACTTTGTTAACCGCCATTGTAAATTATATAAATTACCATTAGACCATTGTTTATTGACTGGTAATTTTTACAAACAAATAGACAACTCTGGCCTGCATCCATAGTTATTGGATGTCTTGTCTACTTAGTGGATTTTAACGTCAAAGAAGTATTTGAATGTCTGAAAAGACTGGGAGCATTTTCTGCCCATTTTTTTGTTGTTGCTGTTATGGTGTACTTGTGTGAATGGGTACAGAAAAGTGCCAGAGAACTAGTAATTCAGCTCCTTCATAAAATTTAGCTATGCCTAAGCATGGGTAATTGTTTCCACTTTGAAAAGAAATGGAAGATTGAGTCTCTGGCAATGGATTTCAGTTTCAAGCCCGAGGAATATGAAGAATTTCTGACAAAGAGACATATTGAGTACACGGATTCTTTCATTTATTATCCTCAGGCCTGTGGGGAAATAAAACATTTTAATTGTGTCTGAAAATTTGTTTGCAAACTGCTGACCCAGAATGATAGTCCTGGAAATAATCTATTATAGGCTTCTTGGTGAACGTCTGCGTGAGCTGACATGTGACACAACTTCCCAGTTGTCTTCTGATGCTGGAAGGAGAACGCAGTTAGTTGCTGATATCCTCTGAAAACAAAAATCTGAGACAAAGCTATTGTAATATTCAGTACTAAAATCTATGAGAAACATAATTTGATGATATGGCAAGAAGTAAACAGCACAGGGCATGCCTCTGAGTGAGGCTGCAGGAATTGGTTCTTCAGGGATCAGCATGCTTTGTTATCCAGAACAATTATGTCAAACTGTGGATTCATGCAAGAGAAATCCCCTGGAGCAAGGTGGTAAAGGCAGCTTTACAGCTGCTGTGTGCTGATGGAGCAGGGAAAAACATCCTGGCTCTGGATTCATAATTTTAGGTAGCTGAAATACTTGTCTGACTTTTTTGCAAGAGTGTAAACACAGACAGGAAATAAATAAGTGTGCTCTTATGCTCTGACAAGAACTGTATGAGGAGGAACTGGGGAAATGTAAAATCATTATATTTTTCCAGAAGATGAAATATATATTTGTTTTCTTCACATGAAAACATGGCAATATTCTGTAACAATAGGAAAGGCAGATACTTGTTCTTGGTTATTTAATGGACAGAAGTATAATGCTTTTTCATGTGCTCTAGAGCAAAGTCTCCATGCACACAGAGGAAGACAGAAAACTTTTATGAGTCAAAGAGTCATCTTGTTTATGTGACATGTCTAAAAAGCTCTCTGCCAACCATGGGTGAGAACGTGTGCAGATACTTTGACAACTGTAGTTCAAGGTAGAGCAAGGTCTTATGAGCTCATGGGGAATACAACAATGTCCTGCCAGTCCTGAGGGGTCCGTGATCTGCTCATATCACGGTCCCTTCTGTTGTTTCATGATGAAAGGATAGGGTCATGATAATCTTGCTTCCCCACAGCCTTTCCTAAAGCTAACTCCTGTGTGCTTAATGCAGGAGCAGAGTCTGTAGTCTGTAGAGGATCTGGCCAAAGGGGGCAAGTAGCTGCAGAAAAGCGTGGGAGGGGCTCCTTCTGCATGACCATCTTGTAGCACCTGTCCACGTGAAAGCTGTGCCTGGGTAGCCTCAGCAATAATAAACTGAGTGCTGAGAGTTACCAGAATGGACTTGGGTTTTTTTTTGGCTTGAGCTGAGATGCTATGTGAATGGCAAACTTAAATCTCAGTTTATCTTTTACTGCTTTCTCTCTCATCATCAGTGCTCACCATGTGTGGCATGTACCAGCTAACAGGGAGGATGGACTTGGCTCAGAAATCAACATCACTAAAACTCTGTGGCTAAAAAATTCATGATGGAGCTGGGTGGAGCAAGGCATTGTCCAGTGAGGCATTGCAGATGGAGCAGGTACGGTTGATCTCAGCATGGCATGAAAGGCAGCTTCTCTGAGCAGTGGGCTCCTCACATGTGCTCATTTCAGTGTATTTGCTTGCCTACAGAGGACTCTTAGCTCTGAAATTTAAAAAAAAATCCCACAAAACTTCAAGCCCCCACAGGACTCTAAGCTCCATCAGAAAGCTTATGATTGTTGCATATCTCCCTGCAATTTGCATCTTTCAAACTTTCCTCTCTTCTGAAGTCTCAGCAACAGTAAGGCTACTATGAATCGAACTCCTACATTTCCTGCTAAGTTGAAAGGCTGTGAAAGAAACCTTCAGTTTCAGTTTTAGGAGGAAATAACTGAACATAGAAAAAAAAGTATTTTATTAAGAAAATAGAATTAAAGTGCTCTGCCATTAATCTGCCTCTGCTGAGCATTAATCTGCCTCTGAATTGCTTGTATGTGTGTGCTGTATTATGGCATACGTAGTCCAGTGAAGGAGCTCAGCTCACAGAGCATTGTGGGATCATGTGTTGCTTTTAACTACAAATCTCATTAAATACTGCTGTGGCTTAAAGAGGATGCAGGTCAATATTCGGTAAAGTCAAAATTAAGTCCTTCAAAATTTCTGTATTAATAAATCATCCACAAATAGTACATTTTCTTTTGCCCTATTCAGTACAAAATCAAATATCAACAAGTATTTACACCATAAATTCTCACTTTTAAGAGCTCCAGTGAGTATTAGCACGCTAAACTATGTGTTTTCACTGGAAAATAAATTGATCTGCTGGCAGATTTTACTGTGACAAACTATACATCACAGCTTCAGGCAGCCTGATTACTTAGATCAAACTATAACTCTGTGACCAGAAGCATCTTCTTTGTCTATAGCACAACGGGAGGGAGCCCGCAGAAGTTGTGTGGGGGCACAGAGGGAAGGCCCGCCAGAGCAGCAAGTACCAGACCTGGCTATTGTTCTGTGCACCGGTTCTGGACAGAAATCTCAGCCCCAGTATCAGGGTTCAGCAGTCTGTTTAGCTGCAAAATGGATTCTCTAAACAGATTAAGAGAGTGGTATAACTTGGTTGTCTGCAGGAGCAGGTAAGTGGATCTGATAATGCAAAGGCTTTTGCAGGCCTGTATGCCTACATTTCTGTTTCATCCATGCATCACCGAGGGCTCCTATTCTGAGAAGCCTTCAGGCCACCTGTCTAGGGATCTAGCTCAAGGAGCACCCTCAAGGATCGTAGCTCCCCAAGTTTCCGTGTAATTATATTGATTCATACAATTTACTTTCTCTTAATTCTGTTGCTTTGCATGGGCTATCTCCCTCCTTTCTACAAAGTTATCCCATTCTGATTTTTGTCCTAAACCAGCATAAGCCTTTTTTTCTAAACAGATAATTTGCTCATTTTCCTCTGAGTTAGGATACAATTTCTTTACCTTCATCTACATCAGGTCCCAGGACAATTACTGGTAAAACACTCCACCGCATCTATCATAGCTGGTTCCCATGCAAGACACGTGGGTGTTACAGAATTAGACAAAAGAAAGTAAACCGGGGCAGTTTAGCTGATAATGCTGTTTCCTTGTAAGGTTATAGAGTGTAGCAATGTGCCCTAATGAGAGAAATCTCTCCTTTGTCAAGGGAAAGCTATTTTTAACTGATTCTTTTAATTGACTTCCAGTAACTCCTTACACAGAGCACCAAATGTTGAATCATCTCAAAATGCTCTTCTTCTCTGACTTCCTGCAAAAAAAAAAAAAAAAAAAATCTGTAAGAATATCATTTTTGTAAGCTAAAATCAAAACTAAAAATGTAGATTTTGGCTTTAGTTCTGACATGAGTCACTGTGGCATAGTATAAAATTAAAAGGAAGTGAGGAAGGAAGAGTCTGTCCTTTTTAATTTACTGTCCCTCTTGCTCTCTCTGTAAATCTCTGTGTGTGGATGTGATGTGGAAGAAACAAAGTTGACCAAAGGTCCTAAAAGGGTCCAAATGAAATATGAATTGTTTTCTAATTTCTGTCACCTCCACTGTTCTGAATTTGCTGTATGAGGGGATATTTGGTTTATCACTCCCTTTTAAGAAAGTTGTGAATGCGTGAGAATCTCTGTAAGCTGAAGTCTACCCGAGCCTTACGTGGACATGCAAAGGAACAGGTTGCAATGGGAGAAGATACATTCTCTCCATTTCCGAGGGGCTCTTGCAAAGGCCAAACTTTGACCAAAGAAACTCTAGTCAAAGAAACTCCTGCTCTGACCCTAATGCCCTACAGCAGACGTTCCCTAAGATGTTAGTGCCACCTGAGAGAAGACAGACTCTTTAATCACGTATGTCAGGTTACCAAAGAAAGATGACAGGTACTAATGCATGGGCTGCCTGCTTCTTGTATGTGGGTATATTCTTCTTGTATAACGAGAGATTCAGGCACTGAAGTGCTTCCAGGCACTTCCAAGAAGCAGAATGCCTCACAGTGCTCCCTCTGGGATAGATTGTTCTGCATTACCTTCTCTTCAAGCTGAACCTTGAAGTTATATTTTAGCCCTGTATGATGAAGAAAGAGTTTTTCTCTGCATAATTTTAAACTTATGTTGGACTGATTTGATGGTAGTGAGAGAGCTATTTTCTTCCCTATGCACAGAGGATTTACCTTGCAACCTACAACAGAGCAATTAGTATTACAAAGAGTTAGGTGCATAAATTCAATCCCCTAGATAACAAGTACATATTAGCTGCATGGTTATGAATTAGGTGTGTTATATATATAGAAAGCATGTCCCCTGGACAGTCACCAAATGTAAGAGCAATCTGTTCTCTATGAAATGCTCAGATTAAAAAAACAAAGTCAAAGTAGAATATCTCTGTCCATTTACAGTCCAGGAAGTCTTTACATCTGATTATTTTCAGATATATTTTAACAATAAATGTAGACCTCTTTAATTATGATGTGAGGTTACAATGTACGCTAGTAAGCAGAACTAATATCAGAGGACTGTACTGAGCAATGTTCTCTGCAGAGTAGGGCAAAAGTATGTAATCAACTTAAGAACTCAAGTTCATTGACTTTCAGTAGGGTTCAGTTTCCTAAGCCACTAACCAGGAGATAATTTTGGTGAGCCTGAATGGTGCTCTCACACAAGACCCCTCCTCAGAGGGTTCCTGTGTAGTGTTTTTGGTGAGGCTATCACGCTGGGACACAGTGTCACAACCTTTCTCATGTTGCAAGACGTAAAGCATGTTCCCATGACCTGAAGAAATCCCTTCCTACACACCTGGAAGTAATAAATTCCTTTCCTCTATCTTAAACTGTTCAGCACACCTTAGTGAGGGATATTTGGAAATGTTACCTGCATGTGGGCTGGCCCCCGTGCCTCTTTGCTGGGATGTAGTGCACAAGACATGTTTGCTCATCATCCAGCAGCAGATGGGCCAGAGTCCTGGTGTGCTGCGTGTCCTGCCATGGATTCTCAAACTGCCTGTGGTCAGCTCTGTGTTCTTAATAACATTAAGGGTTCCAAGTAATCCATTAAATACAGATATTTCACAGGTCTTTAAAATAAGTAGCTGGGATCTGCACCATGCTATCATAGCCGTTAGATGTCTTATGTGCCCTGGAGTGAGATGGACATGCATCATGGAGAAAAGTGCGTCTGCAGGGAGAAGCCCCTGGGGAGCACTGATGCCTGAGCTGCCCCCATACTCAGATCACTCTGAAAGAGAGTTGGGAATGAACTAATGTACAGTGAGTGTAAACAGTCAGGGACTGTGGCAGGCTCAGCTGTGGACTGCCACACTGCAGTATTGTAATGTACATGCTGTACCACCAAATAGTTTCTTTGCAACAAAATATTATGTGTTCTCATCAATATACTAGACAACAGGGGAAAGTACTAAAACAAGAAAAATTTTACCTTCCTCTCCACATGGGCATTGTCCTTTCTTAATTTTATTCTCTCAGACAAAGTAGCTGTAACATCCAATGTACCCCAACATCTAGGACAAGCTGATTAGTGCCTTCCCAGAAAGGACTGCATTCTTATCAATTTCTCATACAATAAGCCTTTCTGCTGGTAAACCATGGACTTCTTTTTTGTTCTTTGTGAATTTTTCACTACATTATCCTTAGAATTATCAGTCAGGTGGAGGTTTTGTTGTCTGGAATTTTATTTTTTTTTCTGTGGGATGTGCTCAAGAGTACCAACATTTTAATTGTAAAATAACAATCCTTATGATACTTAGCATATTGTTAAGTGTCAGTGTCACATTACTGACAATCATTAAGCCAAGATTAAATTTATGCTTTGCATAATTTTACTGTTTGCTGCCAAAGAGACAGAATTCATACTGCATGTGTATAAAGTGTGACATTCAGTAGCAGGAATAGCGCTCTCTCTCTTTTTTTCTTTTCATGTAGATGTGAAACTCAAATTATTTACACCTACAAAACATTACATTACAGGATTTGCAATGATAACAGAAAATTTTCAGGCAAAATTAAATCTGAGCAAAGCCTTTTCTCAGTATTCTAAATCATTTAGATTACAGAAAATATTATATTTTTTTCCTAGAAAAGATTTCTGTACAGATAGAGGGGAATGATGATTAGCTTTGCAATGATAATGAGACCAGTAGTTCAGTTCCTAAGGGTATGAAATGTTCATCTGCTTTTAGAGTACACTGATTGCAGAAGAGTCATAAAATCTCCTAAATCTGTATATCCCAGTTAAATCTGCATGTCTCTGTTTTGGTAAATGTAGAACAACCTTTTAAAAAACATTTATGATACCAGAACTCATAGGATTCTCCAGCCAATACCACACTATATCCCTCCAAATGATCTTTGCCTGAAGAAAAAGTGCAAACAGCGTTTTCCATCAGTTAAGTGTATTAACTGAAGACCGCTGGAAATCTGCTGCTATCTTTTCTGGATCTGATCTCTGTTACAGAAATCTCACAGAATGACAGAATGGCTGAAGTTGGATGGGACCTCTGGAGGTCATCTGGTCCAACCCCCTGCTCAAGCAGAGCCACCCAGAGCCAGTTGCGCAGGACTGTGTCCAGATGGCTTCTGAATAACTCCAAGGATGGAGATGCCACAACCTCTCTGGCAACCTGTACCAGTACTCAGTCACACCCACAGTAAAAAATTGTTTCCTTATTCTCAAGAGACAACCTCCCGTGTTTCAGCTTAGATGCTGTTATCGGGTGTTTCAGTTTCAAACCCAGACTGAGCACACTCTAATTTGAGAGCTTTATATTCTTGTTACATCAGGGCAATGACAGATTTCTTGACATCATTGTCACTCCTGCTGATGAGGAGGTTGGCTGTTTTATTGTTAGCACTATAATGGTAACTCTCAGGGCTGAAAAGGTTCTGTTGTTGCAGCATCTATCTTGTGCAGTCACACGGCCCATTACAAAGGTATCAGGATATCTCAACTTTTTACTATTCCAAACTTCAAAACATTTCTGTGAAATAGGGAATGGTTGTTATATTTATTTTATAGCTGAGGAAGCCAGAGATAAGAGAAGGTAAGTAACTTGTCAAAGGGTACCCATATGTGTAGCTGCAGTAGAGGAAGGCACTGATCCCACTTTCCAGAGTCTTCCCTGCAGTCCTTGCTCACAGGTGGCTATGGTTCTTCTCCTCACCCGACAGTGATGATGTCCTTCAGCAGAAAAAGACTTTCTATAGTACTGGCTGGACCAAAACATTCCCTGATGTATCTCATCTGCTGTCACTGATGATGTATGTCATCATGTTTCACTGAGGACATAGCTCAGATGAGCCTGGTTCGCAGGCAGAAGTACTTATCTTAACAGGATAATATTTCATTCTGAAATCTAAAGTGAAAACAAAATGTTGTTGATATTTATTTTCTGATTATCTGATTATCTGATCCAACATTCAAAGTTTTTCTTTTCTTATTTGCACGCATTTTATAGTTGTATATAAAAGTAAACAAAATATTTATCCAGAAATAAGTCCTTCCCATCAGATAGATTTCAGACTGGAGAAACTGAAATGAAATATTCTGTGCTTTTTCAGATAAAGAGAACCAGCACATTCAAATCCAGTGAGTACTAGTTATGAGTACAGTGGAAAATTATAACTAGGCTTTTATTATGTCAAACTTCCACTGCCTTTGCTAATTAAAAACTTACAACATCAGCTTTTCTCCCCAAAATGGCTACATGGTAGCAGAAATTGTGTAAAGGAATGTAACAGGCTCCCTCTGACTTAAGATCAGACAGCAGGCAATAAACATAGCAGGCAATATATGAGTTGGGCTATTTTTGACAAGAACATTCTTCCTATCAACCTCCATCTCTACACTGAGAGAGAAAATGATGGCATTAGCAGTCAGCTTCCTATTTCTAATTCCTAACAATAATGTTAGCCAAACTCTACTGCCTATTTTTCACCCCTAACCAGACAGTTCTCAGTGGAAATGAGTAAGATAAGAGGGTTTTGCTGTGTTTTCTTTTCTCAGTGCTCATAGACCAGATAATCTTTTTGCTGGGAATATGAGACAAGTCCATTGTTTCTCTAACTTCAGCTTTCATAGTCCAGAAGCTAGTGATTGATTTTCAGGTTTAATTTTTTTTTTTTTTTTTTTTTTTTGTCTAGATACCAGTTCTCTTCCTGGAAGGTGTCCTTCTGTCAGGATCAGTCTCACTTTTGTACCTTGGCACCCTGGTTCTCCTGGTAGATACACCCTATTGTAGTGGTGGGATTCTGAAGTGGCCAGTGCACTGGGGCTTCAGTTGAAGTTGTGATATTAAAAACTTCTTAAGTTCTGGCATAAAATCTGTAGAAAATCAGCAGTTTTGGCATATTAGAAAGTATGTCTGAGATAGATCTATAGGTTGCACCATTTTTATCAAGCTTTTAGAATCAGCCTGCTGACATTCTTAAGTGGGTGTTGGTAAAGCAATTATTTTCTGCCTTGAAAGCTAACTTTTCTTTAGATAAATATATACCTGAAAATAAACATGCATTATTTAAGACAAAGAATTAAATTTGTTTTATCCACTGAAACGTACAGTGCCAGTAATATACAAAAAAATACTGGCATATCTTTGTTACAGGTATAACACTCACAGATCTAGTCATACACAGATTATACAAAATGGCAGGCTGGAATGTAATTACAACTGAGGAAATAACTGCCCCACCTTCATTTGTGAACTTCATGAGAGAGCTTTTTACATTTCTTAAATAAAAGGCAGCATCTATTGCAGGACGCAGTTTTGGACTGTTTTCTTGCTTTTGAACCTCACGTAGGACAAACTAGTCCATGAGTTTTGTATTTCTGCTGGTTTATGACTTATCTGATTTCTCACCTCCACTCACTGGGATGAATTCTTGCTACTTTCTTGGTTGGCTGTTTGAAGTAGAGGTAGCATCTGATAGCCCCATGCTCTCGGCCTGTGCAGTGGTCAGGCAAGTGGGGGCACTACTGGCCCCCAGTAGGTTTCCAAGTTCATCTCAGCTCAAGAACTGAGCAGGAGATCTCTGGAAAACTGAGGTAGTGAAAGAAATGGGGTGAAATTCTCCATCCGAGGCAAGCTTTGCTGTGCATGCTAAAAGGTGGCCAGGAGAAGAACTCCCCTTCCTTCACCACTAAGCCTCTTCCTGGTGTGCAGGGGAGCCTGGCTTCTGCCAAGGATGCAACACAAGAGCACATATAAATATGGGACTGTGTGAAAGTATGTATAGATATATACTATACTCCATCATGAAACATGGGTGCTTCTTTTCATCCTACATCTTCAGTATGCCCATATCCATGCTTGCAGCTACTTCCCCAAATAGCTGTGCATCATCATGAACAGTGTTCTGTTTTTCTAGAAATCAGACGAGTGTGACTTCCTTCCAAACACTCTAAAACACTGCTTTGTATCGACTCAAGATAAACTATTTTCCT
Organism: Tyto alba; assembly: GCF_018691265.1. Classification (NCBI taxonomy): domain Eukaryota; kingdom Metazoa; phylum Chordata; class Aves; order Strigiformes; family Tytonidae; genus Tyto; species Tyto alba. The sequence continues at coordinate 27,834,827 of NW_024881330.1, read as the reverse complement.
CTGACATATCTCTGTTCACGTCTTCTCACTTTCCACATCAGGTTCAAATCTGACTTGTCATCCTTTCATGTCCACACTTTAATTTCTCATTTGCCTACAACCCTTCTCATATTTTCTTCCCATTTTTAAGACAGCAGAGACTACATCTTCCGTGTCTTTCCACAGTGCTTCTCTTTTATGCCTCCTACTGGAAGCTCTTATCCTCTACCAAATAGCCAGTATCTTTCTCATTAAGATCTGTCAGGCTTTTCATTAACAATCCAAGAAATGAAATAAATTTTGCTTTCCTCTGTGCTTTGATCATTATTTTTTTTCATGGAGTAGAAGTTGAGTATCTTCTAATGTTAAGTTTGTTTGTCTTATGCCATGCTTTCTAGTAGATGAAGCTAATAAAATGATTGAAGACAGAAGTAAATATTTACCTTCATTACTTCCTTGCTATCTACTCCTTCCCTTCTGAAAAGAAAGCTCTTATGGTTCTCTGTGCTTTTGGTAGCACTGATGCTATTCCTCATGATACCTCAAAGACTTTCCCCAGTTCCACATCCTTCAGTATCCTAGGCTGACATTTCTATACCTCAAATAGCTTCAGTTATACATTAAGTCTCACTTTCTCTTTCTCCTCTCACCCTTGATTATCTCTCCATCTCACACTTGTCAACATTATTTTAATGTCTCTTATGCTATAATTCTGTATGTAACCCACCGAGAAATATTTCTTCCTTGAATTCAAAAGCCTACTTCTTGCCTTCTCTGCTGTGGTATTTTTTTACTGTGAATAAGTACTGCAACCTTTTCCTCTGAATGTTTTGACTAAATTTGTTTCTCTTGAAAGACTGTAAGTTCATTTCAAGCACAGTTTTAAAAGATACAGTGATATAGATATGAAGGATAATATAGATTAGAAGCTGAGGAAGTAGAATATAATTTGTCCCACAGAAGAACAGTAAGCATTCAGAACGGGATATATGATGAGCACACAAGAGTTTGTTTTTCCTTTTCATTAAAAGGAAGGGAATTATCTGTTGGCATGAGCAGGCACTCCTGCATATGCAATGGGGAATAGCACTAACACTGAACTGTCTTCTGGGAGAAAAGATTAAAGACTTGCTGCTGGCATACCCCAGCTCCAAACAGCACTGTGCTTACTAAACAGACTCAAGGTAGGTTACATACATAAACAAGTCTATATACTAAGGGGGTCTATATACCAACACAAAGAAATATCAGGGGTATATGACTATTGGTACATAGGAACCTCAGAGACCTGATAGAAAGGATATAATCTTGGAAAATTTAAATAACAGTATATAAATTATATGAGAGAATAAGAATTTAAGAATGGACTGTTCCAGCAGGGGAGGTTTGCTATATATTAAGGAGAGTCTGGAAGAAAATGAGTGAATTTGATCAACGCACAACATTCTTTATCAGTGCATCCATTGCAATTGACATGGATCCCCAGCAGATGCAACTTCAGACCTACAGGAAAGGCACACTATGAAGCTGTCCTGTAATCACCCAGGGGAGACACCACCTGGGTTGTGTCTGTTAAGGGAGTTATTAGAGAACCCACAAAGGCAGAAAACATTAATAAATAAATTAATAAAGTTAATAAAAGATAGATCTCATTCCCCCCTATTTCCTTCTGCACCTTCATACCTAGGTATATGTAATTATGGGACATTATACTGAGGCTACATTTTTGGATGTCATAAGTGTTTTAAAGCTACTATCTCTTGGAGCAGCTGGTTAGAAAATTCACAAGCAGAAAACCATGATTTTATGTAGTCCTTGTAGGATCAGCTCATAGATCTCACTCTGAAGCATTATTAAACAACTATCTTGTAATGCTGACTGCAATATGCACATATCCAGCAGCCATGTAGAACTGAGAAAAGCCCCCCAAAAGACAGGATAAGAGCTCCTAGCCCCACATCCAGCATCTCTTAGCTTCAAAATCAGGAACTGCATAAAAACTATATAATTTCTTCAAAGGAAATTAAGAAGTTCTAGTAAGGGAATAAAATGATTGTAGATGACAGGGAGGTTGCATAAAAACATTAGATTAGAAGGTCACAGTAAATATATTCCTATCCAAAACATGTTTAAAAGGTCAAGAAAGACTATGCAGTCATGCATCAGAGCAACGACATTTCTGGGAGTAAGGAGCTACCCCTCAAAAATGTGGAAGCAATCTCCAAACTAGAAAACTGGAAAAATCATATACTCTGGCATGCTGAATGTAAAACTATTGCAAGACAGGACAGAATGAGTTTGAGGAAGAGCTAGTTTAAGACATGAATGTTTGTAACAGATCTTTTCCAGCCGTATCAGAAATGGCACATCTGTTAGAAAACTTGTAGGACCAAAAGGTGGTTGAGTTCTAAAAGGATTGTTCAAGGAAGATAAAGAAGCAGCAGAAAAGCCAAGTGCATTATATGCATCAACAGTCAGTATGGCAAAGCCTGGGTCTAGTCTTACCCCCTTAGCCTTTCGTTACAGGAGACAGAGTAGGGGAACCATCTCAGAACTGTCAGCAAAATACATTTTAGGATGATTTAAAAAAAATCAATAGTGTTGTCAGTGCAGATAGCATTTGCCCAGTGGGTCTTAGATAATTCAGATTTGAAATGGTCATGCTCTCAGCTGTGGTGTATAACCTATCACTTAAATTGGCTTCAGTACAAAGATAAAGGGAGATAGCAAATACAGTGCTAGATTTTAATAAGGGCTCCTGGGGAATCTGAGAAATTACAGACTAGGAAGTCATACTTTTGTATGGGGCAGATTAGTAGACACTATAATAAGTAACATAACTAGCAGTATACATGAATTAATATGATTTAATAGGGGAGAATTAACATAAGTTTTGCAGGAAGCAGTAATGGGTCTCAAACCTGTTTCAGCACATGGAAGTCTCATTAAACATTGTCTTATCACTATACTAGTTTATTTACTGGACTTTGATTTCAGAAAGTCTTTTGATAATATAACTTTCCAAAAGCTCTTAGAGAAAGTAGGTTGCTATGGGGTAAGAGGGAAGGCTCTTTGCAAGAGTAATAACTAGCTAAAAGTTAAGAAAGAGAACAGGAAGAAATGATCAGTCTGGAAAGGGCTGTGATGAGACTTGTATTGCTGGGTATTTTCATACATGAGCCAGTAAAGAGGTTACCTAAGGTGACCATAAAATGTAGGTATATGTAAGTTTTCTAACTTTACAAAATCATTTAGGGTAGTTAAAAATAAAACTGATCATAAAGAGATGCAGAATTATATTGAACTTAACAACTGTTGACAGCTGCAATGAAATGCACTTGAGAAAAATAACTCTGACATTAACTATTACTTAGTCAAGAGATGGATCTTAGATTTATTGTAGATTGTTTTATGAAAATATCATCTCAGTACTCACTATAATTCAAAATGAAAACAGAAGATTAACTGCTATCAGGCAAGGAGTAGAGAGCCAGCCTTTAAATGTCATTATAACAATACATAAACTCAATCACATTCCCACATTCTGGGTTTTGGTTGCCTCACCTCTAAGATATGGAAAAGACACAAACAAGAGCAAGGAGAATGATCAGAGGTATGACATGGTTTTCAAGCATGATGAACTTAAACTGGAGCACACCAAATGTAATTATTCTGCAACAAGTTCAAAACAAAGCAAGTCAAGCTTTGTCAAACTACTCATCAAATAAACTCATTGCCAAAAAATATTTTACATACCAAAGTATAGATAAGTTTGAAAGTAGATTAGATGGAAATAGAAAAAAATGTTCATTAAAGCTTCACAATATAAACATGTAAATGCCATATCTTGCTCAGGAAGTCTCGAATATGCAGCTTTCTGAGTGGAGAAGGTAGATAAAGAAATACCGCTTGTCTTATACCCCATAAATAACCAGTACTTAGGACCAAGGGAGATACTCCTTGTCTGAACCCAGTTCAGGTGTTCTTACGTTTTAAGCTGTGTAGAGAATCAAACTGTGGAAGGCGCATCTCAGAAAAGATTGCGACAAGGTTTTCTAAAATGAAAAATGATAACTCCTACTGAAAATCATGTAACATTTCTGGGAGCAGGAGCTACTCAGTAGGTCTAATGCTGCCTGGCTCTCAAGCGACTTCACATGCTGTTATTCCAGGAGTCTGGTGAAAAGTTATTTAGGGATGTTTTTACACATAAGTAGTAACACATACTTGTGCAAACTGTTCCATCTAGAAACATATCAGTATTTAGTTAATAGTGCATCACTATTTTTACTATATTCAGTCCATTGTATTTAAACAGCTGCTGCTATAATTCCTTCATGCAAACATTTATTGCTTGACATTCCTGCTTCTCATTAAATACCCAGACTGAGGAACATCTGCCACTAAACCTTCTCTTTTTTTTTTTTTTTAAATGATCCTGTAGAATACTTATCAAGTCATTTTTGTTAGCTTTCTAAAGCTCCTTCTGCTGAAGATCAGTGATTTGTTAAAGGAAAAAGAATTATGTTGGACCTTCTGAATACCCTCTTTACATATTCATAAACATTTCCAGCCCCAAATCAGTCTGGATCATAATCAGTTTACTTCTTTACTCATCCATGGACAATTATTTCAAATCTATAAATGTCAGCATTCTGTATGATGATTAAAACTCTTGATGGATCTGAAAGTCTCAGCCACAGACTGCAACATGGAAGTTATAGCACAGATTTATTTTTATTCTCCTCGCTACACTGGCCTCAGTTTTCATACTGTGGTTGAGTAGTTAACTTCATCCAGATCACAAGTTTTTCCCTTTCCCTTTGTTTTTTTATCTTCATTCACCGAGTTTATCTCTCCGGTGTTTGCTTTTTGTAGGAAGAGGGCCACATCATTAACTGCTGCTCTTGCTCAAGGAAAGCATCATACAGCGCACAGTGGTGCCCAGAGACTGGTGCACAAACACATGCTGTTCCCAGGTGATCTCCTCAGTGCTCATAACTGTTCCACAGAACCAGGGTAGATTATCACATTTTCAGTCAAAAGTTTCACCCTTGTGCTGTGCCCTGGGCAGTGCTGGGACATCTGAGACACTGGCAGGCGGGATAAGGATCTCTTTCTCCAGCAGCTCTTCGGAGAATGGAGTCCTGTCTGCCTTTTCTCACAAGCATTATTTACCAGGAGATTGCAGCTAAATGCATATCCATCTATAGCTATTTGGGACAGACAAATCAGTTTAAAAGGAAGATGCCGTGGGGTCTGGTCTTTTCTGAAGGAGCATTTTGGTGGCTAGCACCTTGCTACAATTGCTGCTGCACATCTTCCTTTGGGGACAGTCATAAGAAGAGTAAGGTGTTGTTGGTCATTAGGCTGATGACTTTCTAAAGTATGGAAAAGCAAGAAATCTCTCCCCTGGGATCCTGCAAATTCTCTGCTTAGAGTATATTTCCATATTAAGACTGAAGCAGGGAAAACTCCACTGTACAGGAGCCAGCACAGTTGATATCTTGGCTGTAGATTACAGGGTTATGCAATGAGTGAAGCAATCCTAGCTGGCAATGTTTTTATGACGTGAACCAAAATTTGGCTCTTGCCATGTGAAAGACCGCAGTGTAATACAGTGGTGTGACTTTTGGTTGCTTAGCTCTATATATCTTCGTTTAGCAAAAGTGTATAAATAGCTGTGAACAAATAGTCTTTCAAAATTGCCACAAGCAAATTACTGATTCTCTGCCTCTTGCCATGAGAGCATTAAAAAGTATTTTAGATATTTATCAGAAAATAAATTCCTCTTTCATGAGAGATAAATAGAATTTTCTAAGTGTTGTTCTGTATTCTTACATGTTTGTTGAATATATTTGACATGTGATTATTAATAGACATCCCATGAATGCCTATAAACATGTACAAAAGATATTTCAAACCTGAAATGTTTATGGTATGTATAGCAGTTCTGTTGAGCCTATAGGCAAATAATTCTCTAATGGAGGCAAAAAGTTCTGCATTGATCTATACCTCTCTCAACAGTGTAATGTCTCTTCACACAGAAAAGAGTTTCAGATAAAACCGTGGATATTGCTAACACCATCCCTTTATATTTTCCTTAGAGAAAATGTGAGAACTATCCTTCCAATCCCATAGGTCTTAAAAATTAATACTTGAAAATAGTCACTGACAAGCACACCCAAGGCTGGGGTCAGTCACCGTACTGCTTTTACTAGGCATCTGATGGACCCAAAGACTTGACAACAGACACAGGACAGTTTCTGTGGGGGGGAAATGGTTTGAACTGTGACCTTCCCACATGACCCCAAGCCCTGAGTATCCCCCCCCACCTGGAGCACTCAAAAGAGGTGTAAAAGAGGCAGCCCCCCAGATGCGCACACAGCTTGAACTGAGAATTATCAACAGTAAAGGTTTGCCACAAAACTGTTCAGAGTGATACTGATAAGTTTTCCATACTTGTGATTGTCTGTTAGAAGTTGATTTGCCAGAGCCCTTACAAGTCTTAAGAATTTCTGGGATTTTAAAGATAAACAAAGAACATTCAAACAATTTTTGAAAGAAAATGAACAAACTGGTTTAGTGCTGGTGATATCTCAAAAAAATGTTAGTTTTAAAAATAGGAACAGCATTTTTGTTGAACTGTAATTTCTTCAATCTGGGACAAAAAGTTTTGATTTTGCAGACCTAGATTCTGGATGAATGCATTGAACAGTTTACAAAAAAAGAATAATTATCATTATTTGTGACTATTTCCTGAGTGTCCCAGGGTGAAGCTGGTACTGGGAATTTCTGTGATTAATTAAAACATTTTTCAATGATGTGTCCTGTGCTGGTGTTTTCTGTGCAGCCTCTGTGTCTGTAAGTAAATTAGCAAGCTTTTTCTGTGACAGACAGGGATGTGAATGCAGGGAGGAGAAGGTGGTAGAGGTATGGAAGGAGTCTTTGAAGATTAAGCCACATACAGAGGACATAAGGCCATTTCTTCCATCATGGGTCCCATGGAAAGTTTAAGCAAATTAGCACCCCTCATAAAGGAGTAAAATGAAACTGTAAAGAGAAGAAGTGGGGCTGCCTCATTGACTGTGTTCCTGGCAGAAACTGCTGCCTCATGTCATCTACAAATTTCTTAATATTAGCAGAGGCCTGGAAATGAAAGTAGCATAACATCAGTCAAGTAGAAGCTCATACAGAAGCTTTTTTCTCTTCCACTGTCTCTGAGAAGAGCTTTCTTTAACTGTATTATGGTAAACCCAGCACCAGGTCTTTCCTTATGTTGCCTTGACAAGAGAAGGGAACTGGCACGAAGGCTGTGTTTATATTAGTGAATTAACCAGCAAAGGGAGTGCCCTGAGGCTGTTGATTACTGCCCTGGTCCTCAGCATGACTTTGACCTGGGCCAGGCAGCACTTTCTGAAACAATTCCTGGCTTTGATGTTAGCACAGGAGTAAGAGAACACGTGAAGTTGTTCCTGCACTTTTGTGTTCTCCAAAACATGACCCAAAATTACAGAAAATTTTTCTCTGCCTCTGGTTCACTGCCCACCGTTTTTTATTTTTACTCACTGTCAGCAATTCTATTAAATAGCTAATATCCCCATAAGCATTCTGCAGATGCCAGAAAGAAATGAGCTATTAAATATCAGACATTAGGGTATAATTCTGCCAGATGCTTTATTCTAGATTTGCTGCAAGTCTGATGGGTCGTAAGTCCCATCTTACCAGTGACTCTCAACAGCATCTTCCTCTGAACACTACTTTTTATCGCATTATCATTATTATTTCTTAAAGACTCCACTGAATTCTACTGTTGTCTCTACTTCCTTCTTCCTCTTAAAGGGAAGTATTCCAGCTTCCTCAGACACACTTAGACACTTTCAGCACCCGTGGGGAAGGAAGTGCAGCAGCCGGTGGCAGGCTCTGCAGGTGGGCTCTCAGCGGGAGGAACTGAGCAGCTGGTGGGCATCTCAGTAAGCTGAAGGACGCCTGAGTGCTCGCTTACTGACCTATTGCATTTGACCTCTGGGTGTACTTTGGATTGCCTTAGGAGGCCTGGGGATGCCCATGGAACAGGGAGAGGACTTACAAATACTTAGTCAATTTTTTGCCCTCAACCCATAGGCTCGTGACTAACAAGGTGTTATTAAACACAAGCTCTACAAATATTCAAATTAGTGAAATATACCTTGCCAGGATTTTATAGATTGTGTTCTCAAGCCACCAAAATATTAAGTAAATAGCTTACAAAATTATGTTGTCAAAGTCTCACCAAATTCACACAGACAGGAACTCTGGATTTGACCAGGACTAAACATATTTACATCCTGTCTTATTCAGCACGTAAATTTAAGTTTGGAAGTAAAATAGGAGAGGCTGACCAAAATCATATTCAGGTTAATTATCCTTCAGGGATGCTACAGTACTGGTTGAAATCGATGTGCTGAAGGCAAAATGAGCTGATTATTTATGTGTGTAAAGACCATCTCCAGTAACATTAGGCAGGGTGGCTACCAGTGCGAAAGCTGTGCGTCTTCACTATCTCTCTCAAGCGATACAGCCTAACATCAGTTTCTCTCATGAGCAGGTTAGTCCATAGCTGTTTACCACGAGAACTACAGCTCTGTCCTCATCACAGAAAAACAGTTCCTTGTCCCACAGACCATGATACTGCCACTGTTCTCATGTATTGCGGTGGAGGCATTTATTAACAAGTAAAAGTTTATTGACAAGTAAAAAGATAGTACCTGAAGAGTTACAGTAACATCTTACACTCATTACCAGACACCAGAATTTTAATTGCCCACACCTTTTTAGTGCTTTTAACTGGAAATCTTATAATTAATCCACTCTTTTTAATATATTTCGATGCATACTGAATAAAAAAAAAAATGCATACACTCTGGTACAGTGCTTGTTGTGCGATACTTATTCCTCAGCCTAGAAACCCAGGTGGTAGCCATAATCAATCTCCTCCCTTCCAGGGCACAGAATCAAAACGGAATTTAGTGTATGGTCCTGTGGGCAAACATCCCAAAGCCATATCATTCAATCCAGATGCAGTTTAAAACACTAAGATTAGGATTCACAAACAAACTCATAGGTTCTTACATCCCTGTAACTGAGAAGTTATGATCCTATGACTAAGATGTCATCACCTGTGCTGAGTAGAGGATGCCATCTCTGGGGTATGACAGGCAGGTACTCAAGTATCTTAGTGAAGTTTCTGAGAAAGTGGTATTTAGAGCTTGAAAACATTTCTTGGACTTAATACTTAAAATTCATCTTTGATATGCACAAATAACAGTTTCCTTTGAAGCAGTATCTGAAGTGTATCTAAGTGCCTGTGTGAGTCCTGTACAACATACATAAACCTATTCTTTAAAAATGTATTTAGTTTTAAAACTTGACCTGAATTTTCAGGCTCCAGAAGCAAGCTTCTCCTTTCATCCAAGATGTAGCACAAGAGTTTCTGGTTGCACAAAGTCATACCTGCTTAGAAACATACTAAAATCAAAGTAATCACATAAAGCAAGGTTAAACTAAGACAGCAACCTGTCTGGCAGGTGAAAGGCTGCTGCTTTATCTACTAAGCCTCATAATCTTTTGAATTGTAGTTTACTGCCAAAGAAGATTATGGAAGAACTGCAGCCCATATCCAAGTGTTACAAGTCTGTATTTGGTATCACACTGAACTCCTGTAATAAAGATTGAAAAAGATTATCAAATATGAAAGATTACCAAGTAGGTTGATAGACAAGGAATAGAGCTGTATTTTGGAAGATGTGAAAAAACAAGCTGTGCATTTATCAGTATCAACACAGACCCTTTTCTAGCTCTTTCCCATCACAGTTCAAAGCTCAGTGCTGTGTCTGAGGTCTCTGGACTGAATTAAAAGCAAAATGTGTTGCACAAATGATTTAAATGCAGATTTGGATTTTCAAAATTTGAGAACAGGACACTTTTAACAATCTATTTTTATTCATTCATTACAAATTAACTTGATTGGTATACACACATGGGGTCTCCATGGGCTTCTTCAGGAGCTCGTTGAGTGTACCCTGGTTGCCCTATTGCCTCCGTGCTCATCAGAGCAATCAAAATATGCTTGTGTGAGAAGAGCTGAAAAAGGGTGGACATCTAGCCCACAATTTACATGCAATCTATTAAACTTTTGATAATAACAAAGTGACAGTAAAAGTCAAGACCCAAAATGACCATTCTTGTAACTGAATTATTGGCATGAGCTCAGTATTTTGGAGTGGGCTCTGTCAGGCTGAGGTATAGAGAAAGGTGAATCACTGGCAGAGAGAGCTGAGTCAGCATTATCTGTAAAACAGCCCAGTTATACGCTGACAGTGGAGAAAAATCACAGGTTTTTTATTATTATTATTTTTAAAAACAAGAGCACAGTGGGTCCTCTTCCACTATTTCTAAACATTAAGAGGAATGTTTGACCATCTTCTACAAGACGCAAAGGAAATTTCTTTGCAGAAGCTGTAACTGTATGTGCCTACATGTATTCTCAGTTTGTTCTGTGGGCTAGAAAGGAAATCTAGGACTAGATTATGAAAGTATTATAGCAGATATTAATGGTAGTTGGGCAATATCTAGTGTTAGCCCTTAAAAAATAATATTTTCCTCATAAATGCACAAGTAAAAAATTATAACTGAAAAAAAATACAGAAATTAAAAAATAGAAAATTACTTAGTATTATTATTAAACTGGAAAACTTGATCTAATTATTCACGTGGGTTTGAAGAACTACCATTGTCTCATGAGGAATGCATCCAGTTAAAGCTAATCCAAACAATTTAAATATTCAGATATCACTTTACTATCAAGAGTTTCACAAGGAGTTTCTTATCTGCATTATAAAATGCTCTAAAATATTGATAAATTATTTAAAGCACACAAAAACTAACTGCAAGCTGTACTATGACAACTTATAAAGGGAAAGGTAGTCAATTTGAAAAAATGTGTTGCATCAACCATTGTTCCCTAAGATTATGGGAGAATCAAATAGATCACAGGTTCATAAAAATGTATCTTCCTATTTGACATCTCTGGAACATCTGTTTTAACAGCAGAGATCCCTGTCAAAATAATTATCTGCTGCATGCACAAAAAAATAGACACAATCTAAGTGCACATATATAGGAATTCCTGCTTTGTAACACTTTAGTTGAAGACTTATTTGTGCTTTTACTTGCAAGTATCAGACAAGGGAATATTTGCCACTTCAACCACGAATGACAGAAATTTAATTCTCTCATCTCGTGGTCCTATTCTCCACCCAATCTTGAGTGAAGTAGAAACCTTGGCTATGAAACCAAGGTAAAGGATGGGAGGCGAGCTGAAACCAGGCTGCCAGGCAGTGCCATCTAGGGGTAAACCATCAGGACAGTGTCTTCTGCATTACTCAAGCTAAAAAAACAAGACCAATAGTTGCTGTAGGATAAAATACTTGTATCCCCCTCAAGCTGATCTTGTTTTCCAGCTCTGTAAGATGACCTAAAAAGATGCAAAATATCACTTCAGTCCTTACAGCCTCATGTCTGTGACACATCTCCACGAAGTCCTATACGAATCTCTGTAGTACTTTGGTGGGATTATTATTAATGATGTTGTTGTATGTTCTAAATTCTTTGACTTTTTTCTTTTTAATTCCATCTCTGTAATAAAACTGTGCTTTGATTAATGCATCTAATTGATCACAAAAATCTGAAGGGATTTTGGTAAAAATTTGTATTACTAGCCATACAGGTAGAAAAACAATAAAATAAGAGATCTAGTAGAACATTCAAAAACTTATTGTTGGCAAAGATCCCAAACAGTAACCAGAGGTTCTCTGTCTGTTTATGAACCTGACTGCTTCAAAAATATGTTCAGTATTTGGGGTAGGATCCTGTTACATTACTAGGTGAAATGATGGGCTTTCTAGTAATTTGATCACGGCAGCAAACAGGAGCCCAACACCCACATGAAATTGATGGGGAGGTTGCAGCCCTTTTAGATGCTCTGTTGCCTCTCCTACAAAGGATGCTCTTCAGCAAAACCCAAATCTAAGCAGCTCTGCTCAGACATGATGTGGAGGAAGATGGTAAAGTATCAGTTCTTCACAATATGAAGCCCCTTTGGACAGCTGGGTGAGTGCTGTGATGTGTGCTGGGAAAAGAAAATTTATGGCAGTAATCAAGACTCGGTGCAGCTACCTAATCTGTTTCTTAATTTGCAACATAAACAACATGAAAGCTGCAAAGATGCTGACATGTTTAATGCAAAAAATAACTTTTCTTATGGTCTACTCCAGCACAACTATACAAGCCATAGCCAAAATAATGATACTTTTACTTGAGTGACACAATAGAGAGGTTAGAGAAAGAAAACGTTGTAATGTCCTCCTTGTAACAATTAATTGAGGTAAGAAGAGATTAAATGAATAGCCCAAGATTATATAGGAAATCCTATGTCAGAGCCAGGAAGCAAACTGAAATAAGAAAGCAAAACAAAATACAGTCTTGGAAGTTTGAAGAATTCAGACCAGAACCAGGGGCAATTTTTTTTCAGGGAAGGTAAATTAAGAACTGAACAGCAGTCTGAGGTGGGTCTTGGATTCACTATCACATTTGAATGCATCACACTCAGATGGGAAGTCTTTCGTAAATCTGCGACCCCACAGGAAGCTATTGGGCAGGTGCAAATATCACTTGGGGATTTACAGAGGCACGTAAGTGTCTACCCTCTGTTGCTCTGCACTTTGAGAAGGTCTCTGGCCTGTGTTGTGCAGGAGTACATGTCAGTTTATCATGATTGCTGTATCTGATCTTAGCTTTTAGGAATCATGAGCCCCTCCTCTGTCACAACATCTCCGGATGCTTCTTCTCAGAATATTAAACATGTTAAAAATCAGTCCATTACCAAGCAAATTAATGATTGATTAGGTAATTACCAATGAAAATCTTGGCCGGTTCTTTCAGCAGACAGAAGTGACCACAGCTACCTCATACTTTACTTCGTGGGAGTGATGCTATGCTATGCTGTCCTGGCACCACTCCAGCCCTCACATGAATGTAAGGGTTGCCTGTGATGCCATATCAGAATAACAGACTGATAGCTTTTGCAAATCCCTTCTCTGTACTGCTATGAACAACTACAGAAGATGCAGGGGAACTTTGAACAGAATAGCTGACCTTCTGAAAGAAAAAAAAAACAAAACAAAACAAAACAGTGAGCTGTATTAGGGCCAGCCCATGCAGGGCACTCACTTGCCAGGCATATTGTGGTGCCCAGAGTATGCTGCTCCTGCCATGGGTGCCACACACTGCCACAGCACAGCTTCCATTGCAGTTCACTAACGCCTTTTGCTCTAAATCCTTGCTGGCTAGAAGGATGTCCTGTCTTGTCACTAGTGTGTGGAAATCCGTGGCCTGTGGTACACAGAAACTCAATGAGATTATCACAGCTGCCCCTGCTTGTGTTATAGTCCATTATTGTAAGCCACTAGGTCCTCTGCCTTCCCCCAGCCTGAACTCCTACATCACTTACCAGAAGAGAAATCTTACCATGTGCAAGTAATAATTGTAACTCTAGCTTGTGTGTTTTGGTGACTTTTCAAATTATAAAACTGTACTGAGTGATTGATTATAGATGTTAACTGTAATTCTATTATGCTTTTCAGATCACAGCTGAGCAGCGTAATATTATCAAGTATACAATTATAGGTGGTGTGTTTTTTCCACCTAGCTTCTGACTTAGGTAATGAAAGGTGTAGGAAAAAATCAATGAAAAACACAGAGGCCTGTCTGAATTCAGAGGCAGCCAGTTTGTGAAAGCAGTCAACATTGGCTTCTGACAGAAGTCAACTTTGAAATTTTTTTTTTTTTTTTTTTTTTTCAGACTATGGGAACTTCCCCCAGAGCAATCAAAAGGAGCTGGAATTTGCATCCCTCCATCTGGGGCAAGGGTTCCCTGGTAGGTCCATGAAAGCTGGTGACCTGTGTGAAGATCATGTGCAAGGAAATGACACAAGAGCTGTGACCCAGCTCCATCCCTCCTGACAATTCTTTGAAAGCTCATGGTAAGTTGCAGCAGCCTGAATCTTTAACCTTGAATTAACACCATCCTCCCACCCAGATGATTGTCTTTACTTCTGAAATGCATGTGAGGAGCACCTCTCTCCTCTCCTAGGGGTAACACAAATTCAACAAGGAATGATAGCAAAAAAAAAACACAAATGAAGGAAAACTTCTGTTTAAGTTAATGTTGATGGTGGCAGCTCTCCTGGTTATATCCCAAGTCCCTTGATGGGCTTTCTGAAGAAACTTGTCTCCTGTAGGGGGAAAAAAAGACATTAAATGAAGAAGAGGAAAAATGTTTACCTAACAAAATGTTTACAGGTGTGCTGCTACAAGGCACCTGTCTCCAGGGATCTATGGATATGTGGTCACAGAAATGAGGCAGTGCCAAGACTGCTCCAGTTCCTCATTTGAAAAGAGAAAGTTTGTCAGGACTTTAACAATATCAGTGGTTGCAATGTACAGAGCAGTCTGTGACTGTAGTTGGTTGGTAGCTGCTTGTCTGGGGAGGAACGAGGAGGAAGGACAGTAGATGTTTCACCTGACTGTGTATCGGCATCAACAGGTGTTGATTAATAGGTGTTTGTGGGTTTACACAAACCTTAGATCAGCATATCTCAAGGACTTATTTCAAAGAGATCCTTGTAACTGAATTTAAATAAGGAGATGCTTTGCTAGCTTAGTTTTGAATTTTTAGCATTTTGACTTGTAACATACAGAAAAAAATAACGTTATTAACAGGTATGTGGGACGAGTGTGCATTTCAGGTTGGAGAATCTGTCGTACAATAATTTAAAAATGAAATCCATTAATTCTTAATGGGCTTGAGATATTTGTTTTTAATACAAACTTAAGAGCTCTGAAGATTTGACACAGTTTAGCAAGCATTAAATCTCAGCTTTGTCACCACAGTGTTAGTCTTATGAGTCTAGGTCTGTCTCTTTCAGGGAATGAAAAAGAGATGATCACAATTGGATAATGAAAGTATTAAAGGCCCTAGCATAAATGCAAAAATGGGATTAGAGCAAACATTAACAACTTCACCCAAGAAGTCCTAGCAATCGTGTGGGCATACTGGAAAGGAGATATTAATTTTTAAATCCTGCATTTCTACGTATGGCTAACCTACAGGACTCAGGAAGATCTCCTCCCTGCCCCATCTACCCAGCTATATCCTGGCACCATGTAGAACCAAACCTGGACGTGTACTGACCCCTCCATTTTACCCTCCTCAATCCCCATGGGTTGGAAATTCAGACAAAACTAAGTCAGGAGAGATATGTGCGGCCTCACAGGCAGGATAAGTGGGAGATGTGCAGCATGGGCAATACTGCCCTTCACATCTGCCACATAGCTGCCTGGCTGATGTGAGCAAGGCAATGTCCTCCTGCCAGGGCAGCCTCCTCTTGCATCTTTACATATTCCTCTAAGGTAGATCTTCATTTCTAGCCTGATAACTAGCCTGGTGACTGAGTGTTTAGAGTAATTTGAAGCTAAATAATGCCATTCCAGCATATCAGATCTAGAGGACAGTCTCTGTGCCTCAGTGATTGAGACAGCTTTGTCAGGGTTACAAGATCTGAAGAGCACAGGGCCATGTTTTCTGCTGCAGTCCCTGTTCCCAAAAAGACCTAAGTATTTCTGTTAGGTGCTTCTCTGACCCATCTGCAAACTGAATGTGCACAAACCTCTGGCAGAAACACTCTTTGTGTTACAAAGACATACTTGGGAATTGCACAAATGCGTGTGTCCTGCTTCTGCATGAAAGGAAGACCTGTCAACACATGGGAAACCAGAATTTGTTTTGAGAAAGGCGGATGACCCTGGCATTCAGAGTCTATCATTAAAGCAATTTTAAAAATCCACCAGACAGTAGGATGGTTCCATGACCACTACCTCTGCTCGCCAGCTTCAGTACTGCATACATGCTGGGAATGTCTCCATTGTAACACAGTCTAGAATGAAAGAATTTCCAGAGCTCCTTCAATAAATAGAGATACAGACATGCCTGATAATATACGTATTCATTGTTACTTCTTGCTCTGACACGGCATTTATTGAAAGAATTTGATCACAGTGGGATTGCACAGAGATTTTGCCTATTTCAAACCTTGCACTCCAGTGTTACAATACTATATATATAATGAATAGTTTAGAAAGGAGAGCAGAAAATTCTTTCATTTCTGTCTTATAACATGAAGATTGAGAAGACATTTCATTAAATCATAAGAAGGGCACATTTAAAATGTATAGAAAATATATAGAGATATTTAGCTAAGAGATATATGTAGATATTTATGTATATATGCATAAAAATTTATCAGAGATAATAATTTAATATGACATACTACACAACATATATGTACATGTACTTCTCTACAAATTAAACAAAAGCCTGCCACAAATTAAACAAGATGTGACCTAATGATTCAGATTTCCTCATACATACCTACATTGATGTTTCAGACATTGAAAATTGAAGTCCACAGTAGTGGCTGCTGTTGAATGCAGGAAGCTAGTTTGCTTGAATCTTGTGCCTGTCTCAGGATTACTCTACCTTGCATATTCTACTGATGTGCAAAGTACTTCATAAAACATAAAATTCAACAAAAAGGTCATGCCTTGGATACTGAAAAATTAGAAGTAAAAAAGAAATGCCCAAAATATTCTCAAGAAGTTATATATGAATATCTCTAGTAGTAATGTGACCTATTTTCTGACATGTTATTGACATGGTTCTTATCAACAGTGAGGCAGAGCAAGGGTTGCTTGTGCAGCTTATGTTGCTTTAGTGGTTTGGAATCAATGAAACACTGGCCTAGCAGAGTTCTTCTTTGAGCTATGTAGCCCTCCTATCTAGAGAGCAAGTGCCAAATATGATTTTATTTGGTCATCAAAATCATACTGTATTCATATATTGTACACAGGACATGGGCTAGAAATCCTCACTGCAAACATAAGTACTTTATGTTAGATGGTGTCTAGCAGCCATAGTAAGAGCAAATCTGTGCCCTATAGATCTTACTTTCAAATAATTAATTTAAAAGCAAGCATAGATCATTGCAGTGAGCTGTTCTTATAGTATGCTTAATACATGCTAAAGACCCATATCCCAGTGCACTCATCTCAGTATCAAACCCATAATTTCTAAATGAGCTATGGTATAACTTTTAGAAATATATTCAATTAAGCTTTCCAGTGATGAAGAACATACCAGCTGTTAGTTGTCATCATAGATAGAAAAATCACAGACTTTGTTTCTAGACTTCGTTCATTTATGTTTTACTTCTGATCACTGAACCTCACTGTGTCTTACTCTCCTGAACAGAAGACTTATTTACTATCAGAGGTCTATTCCCCATATAAATATCTGCAGACAGAAAGCAAATAACTTAATTTCTCTTGGTTAAACATCATACGTCTCTCTTTCTCTCACAGAAGTATGTGTGCCACATGGGAAAAAATTTTGTAACTTTTTTAAACATTTCAAATTTTCACCATAATCTCTACAATATAAGGTCACTACAAGTGGATATCACATCAGTATTGGTCCTGTCACTGGCACTGCACTAGTATGAAACCATCCCAATAGTCTTCTGAGAGATTGTCCAGCTGGTAAAGTCAAGTGTTTTTTAGCTAGAGCCTCACAAGGGGAGCTCATGTTCAAGTGGTGTCTGCCAGCACCATAATCAGGCAGAGCGAAAACTGGCCAGATAGGAATGGAAACAGGGTTAATGGGGAGTTGAAATTATTGCTCATAAAGTATCACCAAGATTAGATTATATCTTGTGAGTCCAAGTTTTCTGGTGTACCAACCAGCTACCACTTCTCAGATGAACACCTGCACCACCAAGCTACTAGGTCATTTGCTATGACAGACTGCTCTATTCACTCCCACTGTCTGTAGAAAAACGTTGGGTTTTTTCCCCTAAAAGATAGATGCTAAATTTAGTCAAATAAGGTGTGCTCTAAATAAGCCATGAGGCACTCTACAAGACCAGTCAGACTTCCTATTGCTCTATCCTATAATCTAACCTTGTGCATCCTAATTTCAGAGGGTTTTTTTTTGAATCCTAGATTGTGTGTGATAGGAAAAGAGGAGAAAACAGGGTTTGGATTGGAATTTTTTGTTGTCAGGGTACGAACAAGTGAAGTGTAAACACTTCATTCCCATCTCTGTTCTCTGAGCAGAGCTGTGAGGACGGTCTTTTGTGTCTTTCTGTGATCTGAAGACAAAAGTAGCAATACCTCAAGCTTTCTTCATTTTCCTTTCTTAATCATATTCATCTCTGCTCTGTAGACCTTAGAAACGTACAATGAATGCTAACACTGACTTTGTAACATACAAGTTAACATTTGTCTGACATCCTGTTAATCTGCAATTATAATCAACTAGAGTCTTTTGATCTAATAAGGGTTAAAGGGAGATTAGTACAAGATGAACAACCCTTTTAATTAATTAAAATGATAAGCAGAGAAAGAGTGAGCTGCTTCCAAAATCCTACAGCACAGTGGCCAGAGGAGTGTACACAGTATATTTTCTAAATGCCCCAGTGACTAAGCTGCTTTGACTAAGATCTCCCATGCACATTACTTCTCACTTTGGCAATACAAGAGGGAGCAGGTCTTGAATTTACAAATCAACAGGCACAATGATGTCTACAGCAGTTTTGTGTTCTCCTATAGGGAGAGCATCAGACAAAGCATATATAACAGATTAAAAGATCAGACAGCTGCTGTAGGTTTGCATGTCAGAAAATCAATTTTGGTTGTCCAGATATCAGAGAAAGAAAGGATGATTTATTTGCATGTATGTGTTTAAAATACACATGCACTCGGGCAATCATTTAAAATTATGTGCCAGGGAAAGTACATTCTCAGTAGCATCAGTGAGAATTACCCTTTTAGATTTACAATTATTTCTCTCAAAACTGTACAGTAAATTTTAGATATACAAATGAAAAAGAATTCCAGTCTGGTTTTAAAGCACTCATCTTTGCTTCCTGCTGAGAAGAAACATATAAAAACCCAGAACAAATGCAAACGTAGTGTGGTGCAGAGACTCCTGAGAAAATGGCTAGTGTGTATCTTTAACGTAAAGCTACAGGAGGGAAAATTTAATTAGGGAGCACCCTGGTGGTCAATTAATGCAAGGAAAAAGTTAAATCTGATGTGTGTGCAACTATGACAACAGCCATCAGAGTTATTGTTTACTCAGTAAAAAGAAACATGGTTTAGGACTGTTAATGTCATGTGTGTCTCATTGACTGTTGTCATATAGTGTGTACCTTCAGGAGCTGTCGGCAATGTGCTAGTAAGTGCACACTTACATACCACAGTGAAGAGGAAAGAACAAAACTCGACCGACAGATTGACAAATTTGGTGCTATTTTTTATTGTGGTGTGTGTGGTTGCTCCAGAAATACAGGATCCATTGCAGACTGAGTCACTGCGCTTTTCTACTTGCTCAGCTAGCTGCTTTCCTCCTGGTTCAGTTCACACTGGGTGGGATTTTTCCCTGTGGAATTTAGAAACAAGGTCAGTGGGGAGGACTCTTTGTAAGAAGTGCTGCACAAATACACACCCCAAAGAGAGTCTACAACTCAAAAATTACACAATGGGTAATTTTTACACAAAGGGTACACGCAGTGAAGTGTATGGGAATAATGAGAGTATCTGACAGAGTAACAGGCAAAAATCTTTGCTGTTGTCAAAGATTTTGTTTTCTTTCAAATAGTCAACTGAAAAAATTTAAAGGAGAGATGTGAGGGTGGAAAATTAAGTGGATCTGATGTATTTATGTGTGCTGCAAAAAGAAGACTTAATAAGACGACCCCCTGCCATTCTTGAAAGTCAACTGCTGATGTGTGACATGATCAGGAAATGGGAGCTGCAGAAGAATACATCTTCAAAGCACCAGGCTATGGTGGTGATGATGAGGAGCAGCTGTGAGCAGGCTGGGATTGCCTCTGTCAGTGTAGCTAAAGAAAAAGATACTGAATTAATCAGTCACAAACACCAAAAGGCTGGGGAAGAGTTACATACATGTAAGTGAGCCATGAAAGAGAATGAGAGCTCTAGAGAAAGAACCTCAGATACAGTCTGAACAGGAGAGTTAAATTAGCGCCAAGGCAACTTCTCATTGGTAGATGCGAGAAAGAAGTAGGGTGAGCTGTGGTGTCCATAGGAATCCCACAAGAAAATAATAAAAAAGATGTGGAAAGGAAGTGCAAAGAGCTCTCTCAGCTACGATGGCTTTGACAAGACATCTAGATATCTGAAAGGACATGTCAGAGACGTAAGTGGAGTTTTTAATTGATGTACATTAAAACACTGGATCTATAAACTATGTTAGTGTATCTTATTTGTATAAGATCATAAAAATATGAAGAGGAAAAAGAAGAAAGAGCAAAGCATGGAGCCCTGTGGGGATATTTGTCTCTAAAGACACGGTGAAGAAACCCCAACTGGACAGCAAATTTCTAAACGTGCCTGCAGGCATGTTCCCCTGGGAACTTTATTCCAGACTGTGTGTGTCTTTAAGCAGCAGTACTCACACTGTTCGAGCGCCATACCTGTACACAGCAGCATTTTTATGAATCTCTTGTCAGTTCTCATTCCATTCCATGCCCCTTTGACTTGCTTTCAGTATAATCATTTCTCCAATCAACTGGGCTGGTATTCTCATTATTCTCCGTCTCTGCTGATCTTCTTGGCCATCACTTCTCCATGCTATGCATAATCTGGATCATAATCAGTCTGTGTGGACTGCTATGTCATTGAATGATACGCTGTTTACCAAATCTGTGAATTAAAAACTTGGCATTCTATAAATGCATAATCTATAAATGCATATGGTAAATACCAGATTTTCCTCACAAATTCTTTCTTCTCAAAAGGAGTCAGGTTGTTGATAATGTTGATAATGATAAAGGAAACCATGTACTTCCTCCACTAATTAGATCAGTTGCCTTTTATCATTTGATTCATCCTTCAGACTATTTACCAATTATTTCATCCAACTGTTTTTTAATACATTTTCAGGTATTTATGGGATGCTATATTAAATGGGTAACTAAAATCTACCTACTTCATCTCTTATCTTTGCATAACCTACAAATTTTGTAACAGTCTTAGAGTACCAGCTGTTCAATATCCAATTATGCTGTCTGTTGTTTATAATTCCATCATACTTAAGCATTCAGATTTTTTTATCTTAATATTTATTCCACTGATGACATCTAGACTTCATTTTATCAATATCTGGTTTAACCAAGCCTTTAATACTTCATAATTTATCAAACTGTTGTCTTTAAATATCAGCATCCAGGTTGCCATCAATTTTATCTTCTTATTTACCAGTAAGCCTCTATGATGCTTAAAATGTCTCCATGTATTATTTGTAAAAGCCTTTCTGACTTCTCCAAACTTTTTTGATAGATTTACCTCATTATAGCTTTAATTTTTGGTTTTCTTATAAATCTTTTCTCATTGTATATGCAGTTACACAAGTGTCCTTTACCTAGGTTCATTGGCAAACTTCATACTCAAGTTTCTTAACACTGGACATTGGCTTAACTTTCTAATGATCTTCATTAGGTCCTGTAGTCTTATTTGTTGTAACTTAATGTCTGAGTTATCTTGATGTTTGAATATGATATGTCAAGAATCTCCTGGCACTTCTTAGACCATGTGCTGCTGAGACTAGGCAAGCACCATGAGTATACTTTGCTCAATTATTTACATTCAGTCCTAAGGTGGAAACATGATTATTAATTACATTTTGCAGGATTTCAGTTCTCATCCTGCTAATTGAACTGAGATGCTCATGGCTGACCTTTTTTTCAGTCTTTTACCCCTGATGTTTTTTTCTGTTAAAAGACCACATCTGACCACTTGTGTAATTCAGTTTGTCTTTTTACTGCAGCTGCTTGATTAGGGGTCATTTCTTCACAATAAACTACACAGGCAGAATTAATTTCTCAGAATTTCATTTAAATATTGTTATATTCTCATTGCCTGCTTCCATATAAATTCTTAATCTGCACGTACATGTCACAAAAGCCAATAGTTACAATTTGTTTGAAATATTCCCTTTTCTAATGAATGCCTAAATATTGAAGTGACCATTTGTTCTACCTTCCCCCAAATTAGAAACCCAGGGTTTCTTTCTTCTGAATTAACCATCACACTGTTTACCATAGGATTTAGCTGTAGGTGAAAAATTCATTAGGTTCCCTCATTTTTGCAGCACATTGCAAAGTTTGGCTGTTGCTTGTCTGTGACTGCAAGGCTCCAGGAATAGCTCAGGCTGTAGAACTTTCCTTCATGTCCTCACCGGGACTTCCACAAGCTATCAAGCATCATGCATATTCCTATGGGCTCCCTTTGAGATGCTGGGACAGAGAATGAACATTCACGTACACTGGCAGAAGAGGATAAGCAACAATTTAACATGACTGAAGTAAATATTAACACCTCTTAAAACATGTAATTTTATTTCATATAGCTTCCCTTGCAGTAGAAACTATTGATTAAGGCAATGGGATTTCAGAACAGGAGTTTCAGATAATGATGCAAAATGTTTGGTATCCTGTCTCTGTCATTTAATCCAGTGCCTATCTAGTGTAAAAAAGAAAAAAAAAAAAAAAAAAAAAAAAAACAAAACAGGAAGAGATCTCTGGACTCCATCATCTTGGCTGAAAGCCTCACTACTAGATAATATAGCCACACTTCATTTCTCTTGTTTTACTAGCTGTGTAGTGGCTCAACTCGAAGGGATGTTACAGAAGCTGTCTTTTCTTGAACTGACTGTGGTTAGTGTGCATGCTTTGGATTCAGATCCCTCCATCAGGGAAAACGTGAATTGAGTTTCTTTTGGCTAAGACAAGTGCTCTACCCATTTGGGCAAAAGATATATTGGACTTGCATTAGTAAAGTTTTTAAATTAACATATCGGCAAATTTTAACTATGCTTACATAAATTTTACTGGATTAAACCTTAATCATCTCTCTGAGTAACCTTTCACTTTCACTGGTGCTTAGGAAGAAGAAAATCTCATAGATCTTCAGACCAAGAGGCTTCTAAAAACATGTGGGATGCAGTTCAGGCACCAGGGACTGAGATGAGTCTGGGACGACTTCAGAGGTGAATAAAGACTTTCAGAAATTTTGTGAGTGAGGCTCTGCTGTGAATAAGAAAGCTTTATTGTTCCCTAGCCTGGCAGAGTTGCTTATATTCTTCCAAATTTAGGCAAAGTGCAGGTGTAGGTGTAGTGTAGGTCCTTGCACAAAGGAGCTAATATAACAAGCTCTTATCTCCTGACTCACTCTGTGGACCTGACACAATTAAGTAATTTATAGTGACATTCCCCTAAACTGAGGATGCTCATGACCTGGAAAGGTTGAGGGTTTTGCATTGTTAGTCAATATCTCACTCAGAATGCTCTTACATTCTTTAATTTCTAGCTAAGCTCCTTACGTAAATGTGACTAAGCAGTAAAGCAGGGCAAGGAACCCTTTAGTTGGTCTCTAGAACAATATTTATAAGAACAAGCATTGCTTTCATTTAAAAAATTCTGATGACAAGGGTAAACATTATAGTAACAATACTTTATAATATGTTATGACCACAAATCCAGATAATTTATTAAATAAAGAAAGCATAAACACTTAGAAATGAGCAGTAATTTCTAAGAGTAATTTATAATTGAAAAGGACATTAAATCTATTGAACTGGATTGTTATTTTTGTCAGTGCCTGGAAGTGAGAAATTTTTGCAGGGTTCACTGTTACATGCAATCCCTCTTATTCTGAGAAATTCTGGAAGAACTGTTCTGCAAAGGAATCGCCCAAGGATGAAATATTTTTCATTCCACAAGGTGATCTGCACAAGAGATGTTTTGAGCATTGCCTGGGATAAGGAAGGCTTGGTGGGCATCCATTCCTACGGCAGGGGAACATGGCCAGCTTTCCTGGCAAGGACATCAGAATTGCCCTAATCACCTCCTTATTCTCACTGTCAGGAAGATGCTGTCTCTCCCTTTGTATCAGCACAAAAGCTCAGGAATCCCTCGTAGCTTCAGGGATGTGGCAGCAGGGTGGCTAAGGGGCAATCACTTCAGCATCCATCCTGCTCATGTATCTCACACTTACAAAGACAAAAAATGGGTCTTAATTTTATGCTGGGGTCATATTTTGGGGGCAAAATATCTGTTACTTAATGGCCATTACTTACCCCACACCATATTCTTGATGAAAAGTGATGAATAGTTCCTACACTGGAAAGTGAGATTGCCATTCTTTTTAGTTATCAATGTTGTTTCTGAATGTGAGACTCCCTTCTGCTTTTATCAGTATTAAGTTCATTATCTCCTTTCAAATGCTGTGACACACTGACATTTTTTTGCCATATAATTCTTAACCAATACATCAGGACATCCCATTTTCTGAAGATGTGTCATAGATTATTTAGATGTTGCAAAGCAGACAGGCTGTTTTCTACAAAACAGGACTCTCAAGTTTTAATTTTGTAATGTATTTTTTCCCTTTTAAATCAAATTAGGTCTCAATTCCCTCTGACTCAAATATTTTATAGATGATTTTACAACGTGCTTTTTTTCATTGATACTATCCTACACAACTACCTTCCACCTCCCCAATACCTTTTTGTTATCTTTACTGAATAAAAAGAAGAAAAATGTCTCTCCTGTTCCACCATATCAGACTTGCTGACATTTTCACTAAAGGATTTTTTTCTCTATGTTATGCATGCGGTTGTATCATGAGCCATGTGCACATGCTGGCATCTGACATTTTTGGATAGTTTGCTGACTATATATAGTAATAAAAAATGGAAACATTTTACCTGGAGGATCCCTACAGTGTGTCTCCAAATATCCCAGTCAGCCCAGGGCTCCCAGCCCAGTGGGTGCCCTTGTGGGTTCAGGACTAACAGTGGGATATCAGTCCCTCCTTAGGAGAAGGAGAGAGGGAATGATATCAAGCAGGGATGTTAATAGCTTTAATGTTACTCTTACCAAGTTGGAAGAAGAATGGCAATTACTAGGTATTTACTAACAACCTGCACCTGCAGCTGGACACCAAACAGACCTGTCCATCTACACAAAATAATGATTTCTCCATCCAGGCATTTCTTGCTACAAGGTGAAGAAGAAATTGCCTAGATCACTCCTCTATTGTGTCAGGCAAGATCCTTGGCTCTTTCATGCTGTAGCTTTTGAGATGCTTATGGAGAATCTTTCGCAGATGTGAAATGCAACATGAGGACACATCAAAAGCCCGTCTGAAAGTCAAGTAATTGCATGATGAAAGTTGGCATCATGGTCCTGAGACAAATATGCTCAGATTTTTCATAATAACCAAAATGCCTGGCTTCCATTGTTGATACCTAGAAAGCTGGAGACACTGGTGATCATCCAGTCTACAAAAACATGTCTCTTCCCTTATTTTCTAAAATAAATCAAACAGTAATGTTTCCATTCAGTGCCATTTTTGCCATTCATTTGTCTTTAGATAAATATTTGCTTCCAACAGTTTATGCCCTCTTTCCCAGTTTGGGTTTATAGTGTAGCTGAGTTTGTTTCACATATGGTACTGCAGAGGGTTTTGATAGCCACAGATGGTGCATTTGTAAACATTTGAAATCTGCTTCGCTATCCAAACCTTTAATACTTGTCAGTGTCCCAAAAAGAGTTAGCAAATGTCTGATGTAGCTGTTCACTCATAATAAACACTAAAGGATAGTGAGTTGAATGAGCTGTTGGGAATTAAAAAATCAAAGAAATTTTATCCCCTGATTCTTTAGCTTCAGCAATAATATCAGGAGGAGAATCACCTCACAGCAGGTAAATTGAAGGAGAAGTTTCGGTTGGCCTTTCTGAGCTTCACATTAATTTCCTGTATTTGGTTTCAGTCATATCTTTGTAACTAAATGACATTATTTCTACTTTAGCATATTACGTTTTGACGTCATTAAAAGAATACAGGGGAAGAATCTGTGTATGTATTGCCTAAAAATACCAAAGTCCAACCAAGAGGAACAGAAAAAGCAGAAATATTAGGCAGACAAAACTGATTCATTTATTAGTGCAGTTATATGAAAATTTAAAATTATATGTTCCATTAGAAAAATCCAGATAATTTTTATTTTCTGTTTTACATGAGTACCATTACCTAGCAGGACTCACCCTGGCTGAATCCTTCACAGACAGAGACCTGTTGGTGGGCTGAGGTGGGGAGGAGGGAAGGGCAGAGACCCCGCAAGCCCCTGCTTTAATACAGTGTCAGCCCAGGTGGGTAGTTCATCTGATGGCTGCGGCCCAGATCCCATCTATATAGTGATACTGTCTGACCTTTGCTTCAAAGGCAATTCTGCATCTGCCTTTAAGTAAAGGCAAGGACAGGGAGAAACACTATCCTCTGTACTTGTGCAGACATTTTGAAATGCAAAATGTCATTAGCCCCACAAAACCATCAACAGTCCTGGATCCCAGCTCTAAAAATTGACGTGATGACACCATAATAAAGGGTAGATGGCAAGGGAAAGGAAAAAAAAGACATTATACCCATTTTGCAAATGATAAGTTGAAGTCCTGAGAGCACACAAGACTTGCCAAAAGTGACACAGAAAAATCTGTGCCAGAGTTATGCTGTACTTCATGTGAAGTGTGCCAAACCCAGACTGGATCCCCACGTGATTTATCCACAGTCTAAAGGCACTGAGGATCCAATAAGTTGTATGTTTGGAAGCTCCTAAAGAAGAAACATGTGGGAGAATGGAACAGGGTGGATGGTAAATGGAAAATCGCTCCCACAGACAGGGTTATCTGGAGAAGTTCAGAGTTGGGAAAGGGGATTAAGACAGAAAGGTTGAGCTTAAGAAAAGTAGAACAAAGGAGGCTCAGAAATCAAGAGCAGACCCTGGGGTGGGAAGGAAATGGAAACAGGATATAAGGATTTCATATCTCTGACATGGTTAGAGGAATGGGTAGGGAAATGCATTAAGTTGGTCAGCTGCAATTTTGCTGAAAGGAAAGGAGAAAAAAGAAGGTAAAAGAAAGACAAGTCTATTTCCCAAGGATGAACACAAAGGCCACAAAGGTGCCTTGACAGTGTGTGTGTACATTTTGCAGTGAAAGAGGGAGCCAGATTTCTCAAGGGCCTAGATGCAAGAGGAGAAGGGAAGGACTCCTAGAACCAAGGCCATGGCAGGATGGGCAGTAAGGAAAGGTCTGTAACTGAGTCAGTAATCATAACCCGTGCTGTCCTGTTTGGGGGACCCTCATCAATGGGTGCTGCAACAACCATGACATCCCTTATACTTGTGGACAACTGCTTCCTTTGAGCCTGCCGGGCTGGGAGCTGTGTGGGACAGCCATGGCTAGAGAGTGGGACAGGAGAGCAGCAAGCTTCGGGCGGGCAGGAATGGCAGAATAAGCAGGCAGCGGCTCATGGCTCTCACAGGCATGGTCTTCCTTCCTAACCATTGGTAACAACCAGTTTTAATCCTCAAACTTGGTAGCTTTTCTATAATCTATTTAAGAATATATTTGCCGAGGACTCACACATCCATGTGTAGACCTTGCTTCCTAGACTTTAAATGGCTGTACAAGGATCATTGTTATTGTACAATCAAGAATAGCATATTTTTACAAACCAGGGAATAAGAAGAGAAACCAAGTTTCTCTGTCACTGTATAAACTTTCAGATTTACACAGTACAGCTTGAAACTATAACTGTTCTAATGAGGAAAATGTGCAGTCAACTGAACATTAACTGGTTTGGACACTATTACTGTAAAAATAAACAATCAACTAACTTTGTCTCTGAATAGAAAACTTTGCAGTGGGAAGACTGACTGAATAACTGACAAGATTGCTGAGGAACAGATAGAAACCAGAGTTTACAGTTCACAGGATCTCAATGGACAATCAACATGGCAAATTAAGATGTGGCTAAAATTATAGATACAGTAATTAAAATTAGTCATGAATAATAGAACACAGTTCCTCTAGAATAGAATACAAAGTGCCACTAGACAGAAAGAGAATAATACTGTGCATATGTACAGAAATTTTAATTTTTAAGAGAAGTTCAAATTGGCAAGAGATGTGTTCAGTATCTCCACTGACACTTTTCACAAGCTTATAAAAAGGCAGCTGTAAATTATTGTTGGTGTGGGATTTAATTTAATCACATCTCATCCTTATGAAAAGCACTTTCTGAAGCACATTTAAAGTAGATTCTAAGGTGTTTCTAAATTACCATTCAGATGGAGTCTATTCATTTCAGCTGGCCACAGTTTGACTGTTCTTTCCTCTTTCGTCCATTGCTCTCTTTTAAATTGCAGAAACTGTGTTATGAACAGAATAGCCATATACCCTGCTGTTCCAGCACAGCACCTATTCACAGCCAATACTGCAGCTACTTTTTACATGACAGGAGAAAATTACAAAACCATAAAAACTAGAGGATTTTATTTGTTTGTTCTGTTTTCCTGCAAAACTCCCATTGGATGTCACTGCCAACAATGTGATGCAAAACATAAACCATTAGTTTGTTCAGAAGAACGATTCCCACATTTTTAAATGTGATTGTGCTGAATGAGTACATGACTGTAAAGTGGGCTAAGAAACCAGTATGTCATTAGATTTCTATTAAATGTATAGGTTCAAATTCAGCAGGCTCTATAAACATATCTGATTTCAAGTATGTGGACAGAATGACTGAAGCCCTTTTTTGACAGATCTGATCTTAAGCAGTTCCTCTGTAACATCAATGCTGGACATTTAGGCTTTCCAATGGTAAAATTTTTCTGCTAGAATCACATGCATAGGCTTTGAAATTTTTTCATTTCTCTTGCACAAATTACTGTGACACAATGAAGAATATCTGTGGCATCTCTAATGCTTTTTCACTGATGGGAATCTCAACAGAAAATTTTCTATTAGATGTGCATATATGCATATTTGTAATGAAGTGGGGCCTTAGGAGAACAAGAGCATACAAAACACCTGTATAAGTTATTAGTAATCAAAATAATACCAACAATATAGGAGTATTCAGTTTTTATACATTAGAAAAGAGGAAAAAATGGCCATTACTTTGCAAACGACCTTTTAACTGTCTCCAGTATGCCCCTTTCCAGTTGCCACTTTGCCATCCCTGTGTGCCTGGGACAGGCATTAAATCTTCTCTGAGAGTACCTAATGTAGTCACATGAGTGCACAAGAATGTTGTGACACATGCTAAGCCTGCTTGTCAACCCCAAAACACACAAAAAACCCCACTATTTAATAATAAAAAATGCTTCATTGTGAAAAGGAAGATTGAACACATAGGTATACCTACCTTATGCACATCCTTATCACTTCCTCTCCCAAACCAAATCCTCATCACTCCTCCTCCCAGACAAAACCAGAGGGCAGCTGGGATGTTGGGACTCTCAAGATTTTCTCTGTTACAAGCGTAAGTGACACTCAAAGATCTAATTGAGTTACAAAACCCATGTGGGGGTGGACTCCACTAAACTCCAAGGGAGAGTCAGTGCTGGAGGATACGATAGCAAATTTGAGTTTTGATATAAAAGTGTGATTATGCCTGTGATATGACTTTTTATCTTTCTTTTTCTTGTACTACATGTATTCTGGCAAATCTTTGGCTTCTCCACCAGTTTGTTAATGATCTGTTATATTATAAACAATCTCGTTTTGTTTTGTTGGGGTTTTTTATTTTTTATTTAGTTCTTTCTAATGATTCACAATTAATTATAACAGCTCTAAATTTTCATTTTAAAGTAGTTTAAATTATTGCCCAGGCTTTTCCCATAGGCAGAGTCATGTTAGTAATACAGTGCTGGTGAATCAGATTTAATAGGCATTTTGAAATAAGCATAGCTGCAATTATGCCCAGAGAATCTCTGCCAACTTTTTAATGGTTTATTTTTATTGTAAAACCATCTTTTAAATACCTTTGTTTCTCCTGGGATGGAAATTATTGTTTTAGAGTGTTTCATGCCAAATTTTTACTTAGTATGTTACCTAGTAATTTATTTCTCATTACATAAAAATCACAAGTCATGTTTTAATAAAGTATAGAACCCATACAAGAGAACGTCCTGATATTAAAGGTATTTGTGTTTGCTATAATACATCCAGTAGTTATTATTTTTATGTTACTCTTGATATTTTTAAAGTGCTATGCAAACATTAAGTGAATCGGAAAACCTAAGAACTCATTATTGCTCTATCCTTATTTTACAGATTGGGAAAAGAGCGCACAGAAGTGCCCTGCCCTGTGCAACAGGGAAGTAAAAATTAGAACTCCTGTTCCCATCTCTCTGCTGACTCCTGAAAGTTCTTTGTGAATAACAACCCATCTCATGAGAAAATTGTCTTTAAATTTACTTCTGTAATAAGATTTGGACTTTTTCTTCCTTCATGATGCACAGAAAAACGACAGTGTTTACGTTTTATTCATCATGTTGATAAATGTATTATGTCCAAATTTTGAAACATTCTTCCATTGCAGCTTGAAAACCAAGTGAATGCTAAGCAATGCCAGTCACCACGTGATCGTTATACCTGCATCTTTCGTGAGACCACATTATGTATATTAGACTGGCTCTGAAAGCTTCAATTACTACATTTGAAGCCCAGCCTCCAACATGAGCAACTGGCTGGAGTGTTTATTTCCTTATACAGATGCTGCTGAAAACAAAGCAATAGACACACTAGGAAATAAATTAGATATGTAATTTTTTTTTCTACTTGATTAACAAGGTACAAGGAGAATTAAGCATGAAAAAAACATGTAAAATATTCATGAATAAAATGGAAACATATTCACAACCACATCTTGATCATAGAATACTATCTTACAGTAAAAATACTACTTAGATATTCTGAATGAGGCATAAGGCAAATATCATTGAATTTGGTTGAATTTATTTTCATTTGGCTATCTTTGTCACAAATAAGCCATGATCCACTGACACTTGATTCTGAATCTCACTCATTTTGTTAAATTCTGCTTTAACAGTATGCTGAGTTGAGGCTCCAGTCATACCTTTGGTGGTTGTGCCTCTCTTATGTGGTATGAGGCATCTGACACCAGTGATTATTACTACTACTACTTACATTTAAAATATTTATATATTTAACTACATCTCACTTTTGCAGACTGTGCTAACTGTGGCTCCCCTACTTGCAGAAGTGGTAACATGGAAATAAGGTACAAAGAAGAGCAACAATGATGTTGCCCCCAAGAAATCTCTTCCACAGTTTGACCTGTGGTGCCAGTGATTATTAATGCCACTATCCACATCTTAAATATTTACATATTTATTTATATCACACTTAAGAAATGGTGGAGCCAGGTGCAGGGTTGAATTGTGAAGTTTTAATATCTCATTAACTTTGCAGTTAGTTTAACCTAGCTAAGATTTCCAGACCCTACATTCAGCAAGCAGCTATCTGGAGCATGTCAGAAGACACTGAAGAGACAAAGACAGAAAATGTCAATTAAAAAAATGAAAGAAGGTATGAATGATTTTCCATGAAAGCCTAAAAGTGTGACACTGGAAGTGATGATTTTTAGGAAAAATCCTCTGTAAAATAACTATTGAAAAAATTATGGAATAATATAGAATTATAGAATAATTATAGAACAATACACAATCTGCTAACAGTATTGAAGATTACTTTTTTTCCCTCAGTGGCGTGCATTCCTGTTCCATTGCTCCAGAAATGCAAAATATATTTGTTTAGTCAGGAGGACTCCTTCTAATTGTTCAATGGCACTTGTTGTGCTAGAGAGATTTGATATTTATGGTGTTGCTCTGAATGCAATACACTTCTGATTCATTTTAATGTTGTTTGGATAGCTGTGAAGAGAAATAAAATGGCACAATATTGTTTTCCTGTGCTGCTTTCAAAGTGACATAATTACTGCAAATATTGCCTGAGATACCCACTGGGACAATCAGGGGACTTAATTTTAGATGCAGTAATATGTATCTGAAGACTGAAAGCAAAATGGTGCACTGCAAAGTGATGGAGGAAGTGTTGGAATAAAGATCATTGCTAAGCGTTTATCTACCTACTCACTCCCAGACAGAAGTTACATATCTTGAGACAACTGCCAGTTTTTATGTCACTTATACATTACATTGCCATAATGTATTTCTATAACGCTTCTTTACAAATAACAACACAGATATTTGTGTGTTAATTGATTACTGTTTCAATCCTTTGCAGAAAATGCACTTGTTATCATGAACAATATGTGGTTATTCCTTCAGAGACATCATTTGTAGGTTGATTGCCTTCTTAATGTTATGAAGCAGTCTTTTGATTAAAGAGGGAAAATGAGAAATTTCATGCTGCTTCTTAATTTTACACCTCTCAACGTGAATGTGTGTCTTAACGCCACTCTTCATTCAGAATAATCACTAATTTCCCTAAGCACATGCTTCACCTTTAAGGTTCACCCCAGAGCCCACTTCTCCAGAGGCAAACTTGTTCTTCCTTTTATCTGTGCTGGCCCATGTACTATCAGGTCCTTGCTTCACAGCCTTCCTTCACTCTTATACAAATGCTCTGTTCTCATTTGCCTTACAAAAGCAAAAGCTCAGTGCCTGGACCAGCCTGTAAAAAGGTAGCTTACCTCCTACCATCCAGGGAGGAATGATTTGCCTACCTAGGTGGAGAGGAAAAATGTGAGAAAAGGCTGCCACTCTAGTGATTAAAACCCTTTGTTGACGTTGCAGGTAAAAATCCCTCTTGATTTCATGTTCTTTTCTTTTTTAATCAGGTGTGTTCAGTTCACAACATCACTTGGTCCAAGGCAGAGGTGTAATTCCCACCTGGAGGTGGAGGGAGGAGAGCTATGCTCACACTGTGTGAGTTATCTTGGGACCCATGCAGGACCCATGGCACAGCTTAGAGTGAACTCATGTGAGATTTACACTGCAATTAGTAGCAACCTTGTAAACATGGAAGCCTCTGACATTGTCAGAAGAAATGCACTCACAGGTGCAAAGGCTTGGTAGTGAAATACTGTAAAGCAGCTTTACATCTTGATGTAGGTTTGGGCATGCCCTGTCACTTAGACTTCCCCTAGCAACACTCAGTGCTTCCTGGGGGGAAACGGCCCAGAGCCCAGGAGGCAATTTTATGAATTTCACAGAAATAACTGAGTGAAACTAAATCATATTCTACATCTTACTTTCAGGAGTTGTTATCCAGAAGTAAAAAATCTTGAGAGGTCTTTTGATTACTTCTGATTTTCATGATCCTGGGCAGCTCTGAAACACAAAATAAAGATTTTGGATTCAGAGCATGGGATGGATGTATCAATTTTCCCCAGTATCCTGACACCAAGCAGACAAAAGCAGATGTCTAAGGAAGAAAAAAAAGTGTCAGAAATATAATGATGTTTCCCCAGAATACTTTTCTAGCTCCAAGGACTACCTGAGCCAGGGACAGGGTCTCTGTAATTAATAGCCCTGATTATTTTTTTCTTTTGATTTTTTTTTTTTCAGTTCTCTTTTGAACTCATATATATGCTTTGCACCTGAAAAAAGCTAGTATACCTATACCATGTGAAGAATCACTTCCTTTCATTTGCTCTGAGTCTGCCATCTGCTTACTTCTGTTACCCTGTAGTTCTTGCTCTGGCAGAGACCATGAGCAGCTATTCCTGATGTACTTCTTTGTGAATTTTTAAAAAATGTGCCACCTCTCTCTATTCCCTACTCCAATTTCTCTCTTTGCTAAGCTAGTGCTTACTTAGTTGCTCTTCCTATGGAAACTGTTCCATATTTTTAAAAATAGTTCCATGTTTTTGAACATCCCTGTCACCCTGATCTCAATCTTTCCCAGTTATACCCTGCATTTTGGGAGGTTGGAGGATGAGAACTGCACATAACAGTTCAAGATGTGGCTGGATTTATACAGCCAGGTAATGAGATTCTCAGCTTGTTTCAAAGGCTGCTCTCTTAAAACTGACTATCCAGTGTAGCCTTGCCAGCTCCTGTATGCATACTGTTTGGAGACCTGTAATTACGTAAGAGTCTCAGCTTGCATTTATGAGTTATATAAACAAGATCCTATCTTTTGTGACTAGAGAAAAATCTGCAGGAAATAAAACCCTATAACTTAGAAATCAGAACCTAAGAGAAAAACTAAGATGCATTATTGGGGTGGGAAGAGTGTCAAATTTCACTCCTTTAAACCTGATTTCATAATTTGAGGATATATGTAATATTTGCAGGTATCTTATCAGTATTGCAATGTTTTGTGCCACTTGGTATGCAGATTGGATGGTCTTTGCTGAATAAAGCTCATTTCTCAGTGCACATGATATACTGCCATGTGTAAATGGGAACCCCATCTCCTCAGCCTTGTTCCATACCTGACATGTCTTCATGTTTTAGCGTCTGTGTTCTCCCCACATAACATCTCCAACTGCAGCCAACCTGCTATTAAGAGATGTTCTTACACATGCAAACTTCCCAAACTGGGGAAACATTTGGGAAACGAACAGTTTGGGAGAGCAATGGCTGACCCAGGATGGCTCAGATGGGATCTAGGACTTGCAGTCTTTAGGTTTTGATGTCACAACAGTATTTGGAAACAAGAACAGGGGCGATAATACTGCCACATGACTCATTTTACTTCTGACAGTGGAATGTGAGCATCCAGAGTCCTTCGTGAAAGCAAAACCCCAGCCTTGCTGATTTTTAAAATAAATTTCTGCCACTTCCTGTATTCTGAGGATCATGTCTGTTTGTTCTATCTCATCAAAGTTAAGGTCAGATAACAATGCTAAATAATACCAGACAAAACAGCTTTTTCACATATTGTAAACCTATAGAGGGAAATAGAATGGATGTAGAGAAAACAGATAAGCAAAGGTTAGATGTAGCGATAGGGAGGGAGTTGGTATTAGAGCAGGGTCCTTGTCAATAAATGGCAACCAATTTAGTCTGAAGTACTTTTGTTCAGCTGCATAAGGACCTTGCATGATAGATGTGAAATGAGAATGCTAATGTAGCAGGTACTTACTCTACAGTGTTGTTCTTCTTTGTAGAACTGTAATTAGCTGCATGCCTTTTTCAAGCAGTGCTATTACTTTTTTTTATTTTTTTTGACCATTGAATCCTATCTAAACAGCCATAATGCTTTTATGACTGCTGATACTACTTACCAGAAGTTTAGAAAAAGCTAAATTAAAAGTAGATGTGCTGTTCTATAATTAATTGAATAAATAATCTAGCATGTGCAAATAAAATGTCAAGTCAACAGCTCCTTTGATTAGCCTTATCCAAATGCAGTTTCCATTAGCTCTTCTTGGAAATAAAGTAGAAGGAACTACAAAGAGAAATGTGTGTGCCTATGTGTGCATATATATCTTCTTTTTTACATCTATGAGGTTGAAAACTCTGAAAACAAATTCAGTGTTATCATTCCAATTGGAATAATCCTGCCATGTTCCTGGGAAGTTATAGACCTTTGGTATCTCCTATACTCATATACTTCCTTGTGTTATTTCATTTTGAAATAATCACTTTGAAAGCTAATGGGCATTTGTAAAAAAATAAAGTCATTGTAACCTATGATGGCAGAGAGTCAGAATTTCTAAAGCAGCACTTGTATTTATGCATTTAAGTTAATGAGGCTAAGTTAAGGAGGCTGAAATCCTGGAAAATTATAGGTCCCATTTCCACTAGTTTAGTTATGAAAGTTGCCTCAAAGCAAGATGGTTATTTTCTGTGCAAAATTTTTCAGCTCCACTTCACACTTCCATCTTCTACTGGCCTCACTGACTCTGGAAGTCTTTCTCCTTGAGATGTTTTAAAAGCTTTATTACTTTTTATATTAATTTACCAAATTGTTTCTGGAAATTTTTCTGGATGATCACATTGTGATTATATACATCACTTTTATACAGATTTCATTATCTTTTATAATTATTTGTGTTTTTTGAAGGGTGCTTATTAACACTCGGTGTCTTTATTTTGTCTTCTGTGTTGTTTTTCTACATGTTTTTCTGTTTGGTGTTTATGAAATCCTAATTTTAAGACGGTATATATGCTCTGAATCACCACTGTGGTTTTGTTAAACATTCTTCGTGGTTCCTTCTACTGTTTATCTTCTCTTCACTTTTCTTGGTAATTTTCTTCTAAGACGGTCTCATTTTTATTCATATCTCGTTTTTAACACATGCCCATGTCAGATTCTTTTGGTTTTGTCTTTTCTACAAAGATTGTCACTACGATACAGTGGGTCTGGTCTTCAGTTGCTGTATCTTGAATCAGATCCTGTGCACTGTACACTACTTTGCAAGTACACCAAACAGTGCTTCTCCTCTTATACACTTTCTGACTAGCTTCTTCATGGTTCCACCATTGATGATGTCTAAAAACATTGTTGTTTTGTTTTGTTTTGGTTTGTTTTTTTCTGGCTCATCTTAATATTTGTCTTCTGCTTCCACAATCTTTTTTATTTCCCTTACCATTTTGAACCGTGCTTGTTGTCACCATTTTGGTTGTGTGATCAGTAGTGTAGATACCATACTCTCCTTACTGAGGCAAAATGCTTTTGAGTAGAGATTCAGATTTCCACAGAATTCACCTTACTTGACTTGGATTTTTCTTCAACATCACACTCCGTCAATGCAGCCTGTCCTGGCAACCTTATATGGTTTTCATCACAGAATTATACTGTTAAGTATTCCCTTAATTATCTTCCTTTCAACACGATTTTGAGCTGCCTGTTCTAGCAATACCATTGTTTCAAGCCAAGTCTTTCACTGCAAATTTTTCTTTGAAACAATATTTGTGAAGTTTCTTTTTAAAATCAAAAATCAAAGCAGCACACACTGGGAAAAACAATATAAAATGTAATTGCTTGAAGACAGATTTCTTCTTCTCATGAGCTCTCTTCAGTGACCAATAAAAGTTTCTGTTGGTGATGTTAAAGTGGGTTTAATTATGAGCAGGTTTGCTGCCTGGAAGTTAGACAGCATATAGATAACTCCTAATGATAAGTGCATTGAAACACTGACAGAGGCTAGTTACTGAGGGTGAAAAATGTCCTTCACTGAAGGCTTTTCAGACAGATGATAACTTACACAAAGGATCTGGTTCTGCCTCAGTGTTTTGCCAATTGACGGGGTTAACAAAGGACACAGACACCAAGCTAAAGAAAGAGGCTTATATTACTTTAGTTTAAAGCAGCAGAAAGAATAAGCAAGGTAACGCACCTAGTCATTACTACATAAAGCCAGCTATAGTGATTAAGAAAGATCCATCACCAGTTGCCCTCCTACTTTACCATCCCCCCGCCCCGTGCACCAGCTGGGGAGCCCCGTCCCAGCGAAGGGTCGCAGAGCCTGTCCCAGCTATTGGGAAGCCCTACGCAGGGCGTCCGCTCGTAGGTGGGGTCTGCGTCCGTGCTGTGAGGGGGCCCGGCTTTTGTACAGGTTAACAAACAAATCTATACAGAATGCACGGGAGATAGCTGGTAGGTTGGCATGCCTCACTCAGGCGTGTCCGGATCTGGCCAGGATCCGGGCACAGCCGAGGAGTTTCCGTTTTTCTTTACATTTGGGATTTATAGTTGCTTCCTGTTGTTTACTTATAGTTTTGATGGATTGTTCCCAGGGTTGTATTTCATGCTGATAAGATGCTGGTTGCTTCATGCTGCTGATAAGATGCCGGTTGCTGGTCAGGGAATTCACTCAGAAGTCAACTTTGGTTTGAGGCCTATTGTTTCAGCCTTTTTTTTGTTTCACTCAGTAAGCTGAACCACATCATCTCTTCCAGCTTTACTCTCCTAACAAAAGTTAACTTAGTTAAGCTTCCTAATTAAGTTTCAAACTTGCATAGTCCAAGTAACTTTTATGCATGCCACCAACACAGTCTGACACTGACAATGTTTAGATTTCCTCTACTGTAAAATGAAGTCCTCATGCCACACTGAGTCAGCTGGCTAACCATTAAAAATAAAAAACATTTAAAAGAAACACTCTTTGTAGTAGAACTTTCGACTCTCACATTTCCAGTTATGGTAAAGTTACTTTCAAAATACTTAATGTAAATATTATTTCAAATGTTACAACTTTATATCCCATAATCTGTTGTATACTAATTAAGAAGAAGTATCAATACAGGCTGGGGGATAAAGGGATTGAGAACAGCCCTGTGGAGAATGACTTGGGGGTATTAGTGGATGAAAAGCTGGACATGAGCCAGCAATGTGCGCTCACAGCCCAGAAAGTCAGGTAAATCCTGGGCCACATCAAGAGAAGCCTGGCCAGCAGGTCGAGGGAGGTGATTCTGCTCCTCTACTCTGCTCCTGTGAGACCCCACCTGCAGTGCTGTGTCCAGCTCTGGGCCCTCAGTACAGGAAAGACACAGAACTGTTGAGCAAGTCTGGAGGAAGGACACAAAAATGATCAGAGGGATGGAACATCTCTCCTGTGAGGAAAAGCTGAGAGAGTTGAGCTTGTTTAGACTGGAGAGGAGAAGGCCTCAGGGAGGCCTTATTGAAGCCTTTCAGTACCTAAATGGGGCTTATAAGAAAGATAAGGACAGACTTTTTAGTAAGGTCTGTTGCAGTAGGATAAGGGGTAATGGTTTTAAACTAAAAGAGGGTGGATTTAGACTACATATAAGGAAGAAATTTTTTATGATGAGGGTGGTGAAACACTGGCACAAGTTATCCAGAGATGTGGTAGATGCTCCATCCTTGGATAGGGCTCTGAGCAACCAGATCTAGTTGAAGATGTCCCTACTCATTGCAGGGCAGTTGGACTAGATGACCTTTAAAGGTTCCTTCCAACCCAAACAATTCTATGATTCCATGATTCTATGATTCTATGATTCTATGATAAGAGATGTGAGAGATATATTTAAATTTAAAAAAAATAATTCCAGAAATTAATACATTTTAATAGAAGTTCATGAATTAAAGATGGATTATTAAGGTAAAAAAAAAAAAAAAAAAAACCAAACAAAAGGGAATCTTAAACAGTCCTAAACAGTCCTTTATTTGTGTTCAAGTGATGTCCTTACTGCAGTCTTGTGATGACACCTGAAACTAATGCATGAATTGTTATGAAGTTTATGCCCAGATTTAATATGTAACTGTATTTTCCAGTGAGGTTCATACTAACTAGGAAAAAGCAAGACTGAGCATAAACAACTCTAAGTGACCACACCTTCAGAGAATGTGCACTCAGGTAAACCTAGCACAGTCATGGGGAGCAACAGTCCAATACTCTGCTTTGCTTTGCCTTAGAGACAGGACAGTCCACAAAGAGGACACAGCAACCTGGCAGCAGGACAACAAAGCATGCAGGGTACTCTGCCTGTTTGCAGTGCCTCCATATCACATCCCTTCTGGCTTCAGCTCATCTTGTGCTGAGATGCAGTCGGTCTCCATGGGAACCAGCATCTTTCCCGCTGCCGGAGCCCTGAGAGCCGAGATCGCTGGCTCTGCTGTTGCGTAGGTGCCACTGCAAGGGATGGGAATGAGACATGTTCCATTCCAATATTCATTGTTTTTCCCAGCCCAATAGCTGAGGAAAGCAAGCTGTTAATATGGGAATACTAAAAATACCCGAATCTCTTAATTTTTAAGCTTGCACAAGGACAGCCAGGTACCTTCCTAGCTCTAGGAAGTGGAGGTCAGTGCTTGAGTTAACAATGGTCTTCCTTCCCCGCTTCAGTCTGTTATGAAAGATTACATGGCTGGACACCTATCTATTTCTTTCTGAGCAAACCACTTCCACATGTCATCCAGTTTAGTCATCCAGAAGATGTTAGCCACAGAAACTAAAGTTCTTGCCCAGAAAGAATGCTAGACATAAATACAGAGCAAGGAGGGAAGCAGCCTGGAGTTCTTCCCATTGATTTCAAATTACAGGAAAACATTTACTGTTAAAGTAACAATCGGAGGCAGTCAGCTAAAGAAATCATTGTCACAGTCTGCCTCCTTGAGCTGAATGTCTACTGTTTTGCATACAGCTACTGTTCACCTCATATCACTTGCAAGTCTACCTGTGAAAATACATCCCTTTATGGTCAGCATCCAGCACTCCTGGAGGCTACCCTTCAGTCAGGGTATATAATCCTAGAGCACGGTTCATACTGCTGGATGGCTCCCCTTTAGAAGAGTTTGAACACCATTGTGTGGTAACACTGGTTTAAAATCCTAAAACTTTGGACCAGGTAAAGGTTAAATCTTCCAGTAGAAAATGTTGTTTTTATAGCACAACAATCCTGAGATCACACCAGACAAAGCTTTTTTATCAACAAATAAATTCCTCATAAAAACCATACTTACCTTGTATTCATCCTCTTTCCAATAACACTGACTTCCAACAGCTATAATGATAATAAGTAGCCTTCTTTTTAGCACCTGATACCAAAATTTTAAAAATCCCCATTTTTTCTGCTCAGATTGGGATCCTCTTTTCACTTGCTATGAAGATATTTACTTAATTAATCTAAGCTTACTGTCAAGCTGTGTTTAATTAATACTGTAACCAACATTCCTGACTTCAACCACCTCAAAATAAAGCACAAAAGGTCACAAAATACAAGGTCTGTATTCTACTGGTGTGCTTTTTTTTTTTTTTTTTTTTCATAAAAGCCTTTGTGATATAATAGGCAAGAGAATTTTCTCTCCAGTATCTGTAAACATATACTGCAATAACATCTATACTATGCTGAAGTATTTGTGCTACTGGACGTTCTACATGGAGAGAAAGAAAAAAAAAAATGAAACAGCAATTAACCAAGTTGTCTATCTCTGGCATAAAACATTCACTTTTCTAGCAAAATAAATAAACTTTTCACATAGACAAAATCTGAAAAATATAATTCCTTTGATTTTTACATTCTGTCTTGGAAATAGATTCCTAGAAATGTGGTTCTTCATTAATAACATTAAAACAGCGTTACTCATTAGTTACGATGTCTTAAATATTTTAACACTGTGGTGAAGACAAGTTATTTCTACATAGCTATAAAATGAAGATCACAAAGGACTTAATTTACTGGTTACACTTTCCCTGAATTTTTAATCAGAACAACCGTTCAGAGTTACAAACATGGTTCAGTCCTGAGAGATGTTTAGTAGCCAAAACAGCATGTGGCTATCTGAAATAGTCTATTTGTTTTTCTGGACCATCCTGCTAAGTACCAAGTCCTGGTTCCAGACTAAGGTCCTTGGTGAGAGGGCTTGGAAACAAGCACTGACTGGCTCCAGGCACACAAGGATGTAGCCATAAAACCTGTGTCACTCCTCCTCAACAAATGGGGCAGGCCCACAGCCTGTTAGATAGGTATCAATTTGACAGTCCCAAAGGTCACCACAACTCAGAATCAGTGAATTCAGAGAATTGAAAGGCAAATGACCAAGGAGCAGGAGCACAGGTTGCAGAAGGACTGAGTTTGGAAAAGACTCCAGGAAATGTCAGCTGTGCATAGCCGAATGCCAGCTGATAATGCATCTCCATTTCAAGTTTGACAGTAAAGGTACTAATCCCTTTAATTACCAACCACACTGTGCATGAAAAACTTTACAATACAACTACATTATAGGAACTGAACTACATGTACTGCAAAAGTTAACTTTTCTGCCTTGGATAAAAAGGATCATGTAACATTAAAGGAGCTCCTGGCACTTGCTGAAGCTCTTTCCTAAGAGCACCAGCTTTTGCCTGAAGATCGAAGCCCTGATCCTGTAGAGAGCAAAATGAAACCTCCCAAAGGCTGATGGTTCTTCTGGGTAGTCCTTGCAGAATGGCAACACTGACTTGTTTTCCTCTGTTAAAGTAACCTGCTGTGACCTATATCCAACTCACATCTCACAGGACCACCCCAGATGCACCATTTTCTCCACTGAGAGTTACTGCCTCTGACTCAGTTGATGATACAGAAAGCTTTGTCCCCTTGCAAGAAAATCACCTTAATTACTTTCTGCTTCTAACACTGTCAGCATGAGGTACCTGAGAGCAAATATATCTGAGCTGTGCCTAGTTAGACATTCGTCTCCCAAGTGCAACACAAGCTCCACTGGGGCAAAGGAAATGCCAGGACTGCAAACAGAAAAGCATTAGCTTCAGTCTGCAAGGGCTCACTTCCCCTACTCCTTTCTACTTCAAACAGCTTAGTGAAGATAATTGCTACTTGCAGATACTCTCCCTTGTAAACCCATTTTCCTATGATGTGTAGCATCCTGTTTCTTTCAGTGTTTGAAAAGATGCTTTCAGTGATAAAAAAAGCAAAACTCTAGTATATAGCTTGCCTCAGACCCAAACTGCATAGAAGAAACCTACACTGTCAAAAAATAGGTATGTCAGTGAATGTCTCACAATCAGTCAAACACAAAAGAACAGGTAGGCTTTGCCTGGCAATGCTGACTATATGTATTTACTCTCATTAGTCCATGTGATTTTGCTTTTGTTTTCCCACTGTGAAAATTGCTGTATGAATCCACAGTGGCTCTTCCAGCTGAGAATAATATATATTACTTTAAGTTTCTTGGGAGGAGCAATCTTTTGTAATTTAGTCATGCTGTGTCATTCCAGGGCAAGCAATATGATTTGACACATTGTTTACAGCACAATGATGTAATAAAAATAAACCTGCCATGCTATAAAATTATCCTGGTCTTGAAAAACTGATGCCCATCAGTATATGATAGCTACCAGATATGAAACAAGGTAGGGGGAAAACTGAGTGAAAGATAGATGTTTGCACAAAACTCACATTTGAAAACTTTTCCCTCTTTTTACAAATGACATGAATACAAAGGGAACCTCTTGGACAGTCACAGGCAGAGATTCTTCTTCACTGCAGGAGATTTTGTCAAAGATCTTTCAAAGTTACTACCACCTTCAGCTAAGCTGTGTTTTCTCTGGCTGGCCTTTCACCTGAGCTCATAAAATAATCCAGAGGAAACCACAGCAAGAATGAGAAAGAAGGAAAATAGACAAAACACCCCTGTTTTGGTATAATATGGCACTGATGTTTTGGAAAGCAAATTTTTTTCTAGAACTGCTGTAGAAATCCTATAGACTGAACTGATGCTAGGGAAAGGGCCGTGTGACCCTTTTTTGTTGATTCCGTCTTCTGGATGAGACGTTATCATGAAACACTACTAAAACCTGGTTCCCTGGCAGTTTTTTTCCCTGAATATATTCACACTATTTTTTTTTGGCAAATTTCAAGGTTATCAAGTAGCATAATATCTAAAGGACTCTTCAGCTTCTGGTAAGTTCAATTTTATTTCTGATCCGGTTTTATTTCCTATTCCTTTGTAGTGTTGTTGCACATGTGTGGGGTGAGATCAAGCTCATGTTAAATTTCAGTGTCTGCATGTGCACTGGGTGCCTGAGCTCCTGTTACACCAAATGAAACTCTTGTCACCAGCTGATGGGAGGCCAGCAAGCAGTGCAGATGGTCGCCCATGAAGTGTCTCTGAAAGGAGGAGCTGCATCACCTCCGGGGCTCTGCTCCCCAGTTCTCCATGGGCTACAGTGAGTGATGAAGCACTAAGCATGAAGGCAAACACCCACCAGTGGCCACCTACATTTTGGTATCATAATGTGCTCAGTTAGCCTCATGCCTGTGTGCCCAATAGTGAGTGAACCAGTGAAGCAATT
Source organism: Tyto alba (assembly GCF_018691265.1). Classification (NCBI taxonomy): domain Eukaryota; kingdom Metazoa; phylum Chordata; class Aves; order Strigiformes; family Tytonidae; genus Tyto; species Tyto alba. The sequence goes on along the minus strand of NW_024881330.1, from coordinate 27,791,066 downwards.
CCCCGAAGTGCTGTTTTTTGTCTACTTCTGACCTCGCTGTAGTCAACTGAAAAACTGCGTGTCCAGCTAACTGACCAGCTAACTGTCCAGACTCTCCCATGGCCATGGGGACAGAGGTGACTGCAGGCAGGGAAGCAGTTTGACATTCTGATTTTGGTGCAGAGAAGCACCTCTTGGAGGTGCTCTTCTCTTTCTATCTCTTCTAGAGGATTCCCAGACAACTGGTTTTCATTGTGTACTGAAATTAAAGACTAGCATGATGAAACACCCCGTGCCAGACTCTGTAGAAATATACTGGCAATAGTTACAAGAACCTCACTGTAGATGGCGGCTGAAGCATTAATTCAGTTCAAGAAGATCTTTTAAGTCTCCAAAGCCAGCCTTGATGTGTTTGTGGGGTGTGGCAACCATATCACAGTACTCATTTCTTGCTGATGACTGTGTCATGGGCTGATGGTTATGGGCACCTCTCCGGTGAACCAGTCTCACACTGAGTGGCTGAGGCTGCAAGCAGCACCAAGGCTTGTGGCCTTCCCCATCTTTGGTTTCAATAGATAAAGCTCCAGGATGCTGAGGGCAACCTATGCACTCATAGGACATGGAAACACTTCAGTGAAAGACACTACATACATATGAAGGAACTTCACATGTGTGACAGGGATTATGTCTAAGATCTAATTAGTTGCTGACCCCAGTTCACTCTGAAGTCCTCTCAGTGGCCATGCTTATGTCAAAAGCATTGTTTGAATCTGCTCCCTGTTCCTCTCTGACCCGAACGGTGTCCAGGTACCATAGCCAGCAAACAGCGGATGGCAGCATTTGTCCTTCACATGATGTTTCTACTTGCAAGTCTAAATTAAAAGACTCATTTTACTATATTCACAAATGATAGAATGGTGTACAAGGCCTACTGAGACAAGGAGAATGTGGAAGATTTCTTCTGTCAGTTCTCTATATACAGACATGTACATCATGTAAATTGACAATAGTCCCTCATACAGAATACCCTGATCAGTATATGAAACATAACTTGATGTTTCTCAAATGCTGCAAACACATATAAATAAAAAGTGGAAGTGTACAGACAGATATGCCATCTAGATGTATAATATTACAGCTTTGAGATCTGTGGTTGTGTTAGCTGTATTTACTGCCTGTAAGCAGTCTTTCCCGTTAAGTACATTCGTTGCACCTTACTTGAGCCAACATTGCTCAATATTCATTAAGCCTACAAATTAAATGTGAAGAATTAAAATTGGACAATCTCACTATCCTGCCATCTGTTCCTCAACTTGAAAGTAGCAGAGAATCATGCTGGGTTTTTTTCTCAAATATTCATTGCAGACAAAAAAACACACTATAACACCTCAAGGCACACAAGCTTCGGGACGGTGTCCAGAATCAGACTGTTTTGTTGCAAAACCTTCAGAACCATTGTTAATTCAGCAGGAACACAAAGAAGTGTTTTCCGTTAAATGCACCCAAAACCCTGGTTGTGTCTACATTGCACTGCCAAAACTGACCAGTGGAGGGTGACAGTTTGCTCCTGCAGAAACCCCAGGTGTTTGTGGGGCAGGCATTGGGAGCAGGATTTTTTTTTTTTTTTGCGAATAAGGTGAGTGCTAGCAAATCTGAAAAGGTAGAAGGAAACTGCATGGAAGGAAATCAGATGGCATAGTTAGATCTCTTGCACAGTTGTTTTAAGTCGATGAAGCCAGAGTGGTTCTTTTTGAACATTTTGATAGAAGTTTTCCTTAAGTTTCATGTAAGAATTCAGTTTAAAATTGAAGGTACACAAATATCATCTCGGTTATCTTAGTAAAAAACACTTATATTATTTTTTAATAACTTTTAGAACTAACTTTGAACTTTTGAACGTCAGTACAAGCCATTGATGCTAATATTTGGCACCATGTCATATTCCCAGAGATTGAAGAAATGGCTAAGGGAAAGGCATACTGCCTTTCTGTAGTGATTACCCAAAGGGATAATTAAAATGCAGGTAAAGTTAAAATACAGATAAAAAAATTTTCCTATTTAGAAAAGGTAAACCAGGCCATCAGTGTCATATGACACTATCCCTTGAGACCCATCACCAGATGGGAAATTCAGCTCTGAACAGAGGGCCAATGAAAGTCTAATTTTAGTGAAAAAGTAATTTTTTTTTTTTCTCAGATACAGAGCGAATCAAGGCTGAAGGGGCATAAGGGCCATCTTTGCTTTCTCCTTTTTGAGGTGCCATAGCTGCAGATCCGATTATTACTGTAAAGGATCACCTTTGATAACTGCAGCAAAGGATCACCTTTGCTGAGGGGTGAATTTTGTTCTAACGTAGAGGCTTCAGTTCTTGTTTCAGTGATACAAAAAGTTACAAGACAACTGTCAGGAAAGGTTAGGAACCCCTGTTAAAACCAATAGACTATCCTAAGTACTTGGAATTCCCAGTAATTTTTGTTATTTTTTTGTGACTTTTGTTACAGCAGGATTCACTTTTGATCTCTGCAAAATCCTCTTCTGTGCTCTGTAAATCCTTAGTATCATGATGACCACATAAGATTAACTGCGGTGAAGCTGTGATGGAGCAATCTCAATTACTGGAAGCACCCGGGTAAGAAAGGTTAATAGGAACAGCTAAGGGAAGGCATGTATGGCACCCAGCAGTACTAAAATACTGTTTCAGAGGTATATGTCATAGAGAATCTCTGCCTGGGTTCCCTATTGATGTCTGCCTTTGCCTACACATTCCTACAAAGGCAGTAAATTATTGTGTGGCTAGTAATTACTGATTACATTTCACGTCCAGATTCATCCTCTCCCCATCTCCAAAGAAACCTATCAATAATGTGTTCCTATATTGTTTTCTAATGGTTAAGAGAGATTTTCTGCCATACTGCAGTTTTTCTTTAAAGCCACTCTCTGTAACAGTTCAAAGTAATTTTAAATCATGTCTGATGGGTACTTAAATGATAGTGCAAAGATTTAGAACAGACGTAGCATCCTGTTGGTGTTTTAAAGAAGTTCAAAAGAAGTCTGCTCCATTAAGTGATTTACAAGGAGAATAAAAGGTCAAGGAACTTGTTCTTATTGCATCCCTGTAGTCTGAGGGTCTATTACGTTCTGAAGTCTCAGGCAACTTACAACAAAACCAAACCAAACTGTACAGCAGCTAATTGCACCTCAAGGCATTTTTTTAAAGGTTACAGATGGAGCCGGACAGGAATTGGGAGATCTGATGAGATATCCACTCCTCCCCATGCACCATGGGGATCACAAGTGCTGGAGCTGAACTTTGCAAGTTGAACTGCAAACTGTTGAGCTTTTTATTAGTTACAGAACAATAGAAAGAAGAAATCTCCTGGGTGAAAAGGGGGGTCCAGATAAACTTATTCAATGGTACATTTCAAATTCTGGGCTAAGGCACATCACTACATTGCTGTATATTCTGAGAGTATCTAAAACAAGATAGGAAAGCTTATTCGACAGAGTACAAATTACTTGAAGTGTACACTGTGTTCTGACATGTTTTGTAACCTCATCTGAGGCATTCAGCCTAGATACCACTAGTCAATTCTTGGGGCAAGATCTTGAGTATTGCTGTAAACTGGATTGCTCCTGTGAAGGAAAGGATCATTTAAAATTACACTTTCAGTTTGTACTTTGTGGTGTGCAGGGGGATTTTCATATGTGTGTGTCTGTGTTTCTGTCTATGTGGGGAATTTTGAAGCCCTGGGTGTCTTACATTAAGATGACTCTATATACTTGTTCCAAGTGTTGTCATCTTGTGCAGCAGCAGATACGCTGAGATGCCAGAAGCAGTTACCCCAATTATCAGCTATTCCACCCACCCTTCTCTTAGACATTACCAGGTCCACAGCAGGGATGTTTAAGAGGGTTGTATACCGACCCCGAGACAACAGTGTTTTAATCTCCATTCTTTAGCATAGTTGGAATGTTATAGTATACTGGGCTGTAAATACAGTAACATGGATGTAACCACACAATGTGCTCAAATGTCCCTGCAAGGGAAACTGAGACCTGAAGAGGAGAGGCACCAGGAGTGTGACAGAGGAAAACACACATGAGCTGCTTTACCAGCCCAGCCAAGACTTTTTTATCTGACACCCTGAAACTTTTACTGTGCTAGGGTTTGATGACACCATTGCAAACATGAGGGATGACTCATAAGTTTCTGCTACCCTGAGGTAGCAGCCACCCCAGAGCTCTTAACTAGGTCCAAGGACTCTCTGAGCTCTTGACTGGGAAGGAGCAGAAAATAGTTACAGCATCCCATCTGTTTCCCCTACACCACTTGGGATTTAGGATCAATAAACATAAGTGTCCTATTCAATGTTTCTTGCTGGTACCTTTCAGCTGTGTTCAGGTTTGATGTTGCCAGGCTGGCCCTTTGAGTTCCCGCTACATCTCTTTCAAATCACTTGCCAGACAAGATGAATAGCTGCATGGACAACCTGCAGAGCCATGGAAAGCTAATCAATGCCTGCCTCACTCTCCAAATGCTTTATGTGTTTTCACAGGTAGTGTGAAAGTCAATATCCAAACAGGAGACCATTGCCACACGTTGTCATGCCCTTCTGAGAAATTGTTTTGATTTGCAGATGGCTTTTCCTTCCCCTGCTCTTTACGGCAAAGTAAGTCATGTACTGTCAAGCTCTGTCCAGATGACATGATGTATCATGTTTCTTGTAGACCCCTGTGGCTAAATCTAGAGAAAGAAGGCATTAAAAAATAACCATATCCAGGGGATGATGCTGATAAATTAAGAGACACCAGCATCAGTAGATTAGGTAAGATCCCTGGATTTTAGTGGCAGGCAATTAGAAGGAAATGACTGACGGTGAAATTCATCTTACTTAACTCTAGTCCCCCAAAAGCCATTTGTTCTAAACCAGCTATTTGGGATGCAGCCTTAGTTAATGGAGAAACACTCCTCTTCAAAATGTGATCCATGCCTTCATCAGAACATGTCTCAGATGGAAGAGATGAATTACCTGTTGAACATACTCATTTTTCCTTATGGGCAGCAGAAGGTGTCTCTGACCAGATGCTCAACTTCTAGAAAGTTCAGGCATCCTTTCAGGACCCCCAGAAACTCAGGGAAGAGCGTGTGCACATTGATTTAGTGTAATAATCTCTAAAGATGTAGGAGCTTAAGCTTCATTTCAAGGGATATTTTAGTCAGCAAACTGCATCATGGCCTTGCAAAGCAAGGGACTAAGGCTCCTATATGCCCGTTGACTCTGAAAGTTGGATCCAAGATCCTAAATTACTCGATCCTTTGGGAAATCACAGATACATGTGAAAGACTTTGAAATTAATGGCCCTTGTACTACACTGAAGCAGCTTCAAACAATATGTTGAATAAACTGATAATTTGAAAAGATAACTGAAGGGTGAGCTTTTGTTTTAACTTAAAGTCCAACAAGGAATATATGTTCTGACCAAAACACTTTTACAATTTTCAGATAAATCTCTCAGTAGGGAATATCAAGTTATTCTCTATAATTTCAATTTTTGATGGAATAAATTGCCTTTTAAAATGGTAGTGCTGTATGTTGTGAAGCACTTTTTCCCTCTTGTAACCTGTGGAAAATGATGGTGCTCTTAGCTCCTTTATTTCTCCACAACAGGAGCCTTTTACTTTAAAGCATTAATTTTTGAGCTATGCAAGTCTGTATACTAGTCTGTGAAGTCAGACCCAGCCTGAGGTTTGTGCAGCCCATTTCAGGAGCTTTCTGCCTCTGAAGTCAAGATGGCAGTGAAGTTTTAAGCAGAGGCTGTACCTAAGCTTACATCCTTTATGAATAATGCTAATGTATACTATAGTTACATAAATCAAACAAGAAAGGTTCAACAGCACTTGATCACTAGGAGCTGTCACCAGGTTTATGGATCTCAAGGTTTGCCAGAGTGTTTGTGGTTTGTGCTCTAGTTTAGAAGCATGGAACAGTAAGTGCTTTCAGTAGTTGCCTACTGAGAAAGCACATCTAGAGTGTTGCACAAGGGCTAAATGTTGCACATCTTTCTGTACTTACAGAATCACAATCCCAAAAATTATTTCAGAAACTGCAATCTGTCAGGAATTTCAAGTCCTGCAATCAGAGACTAAAAAGAATAGGAAAAAAATGTAGAAAAATACAAAAAAAAAAAAAAGATAAATAATGATCATGCTGGCATATCCAGATATGATGAGCCTGAATAAAGATATAATTAGAAATCATACATAATTTCAAATACAAATGGAAATGTGTCATGGTTTAAGCCCAGACGGTAACTAAGCCCCACTCAGCTGCTCATTCACTCCATGCCAGTGGGATGGCAGAGAGAATCAGAAGTGTAAAAGTGAGAAAACTCATGGGTTGAGATAAAGACAGTTTAATACGTAAAGCAGAAGCTGCTCACGCAAGCAAAACAGAAAAAGAAATTAATTCACTGCTTCCCACTGGCAGTCAGGTGCTCAGCCATCTCCAGAAGGACAAGGCTCCATCATGTGTAACGGTGACTTGGGAAGACAAATGCCATCACTCCAACGTCCCCCTTCCTGCTTCTTCACCCAGTTCTGCTGCTGAGCATGATGTCCTATGGTGTGGAGTATCCCTTTGGTCAGCTGGGGTCAGCTGTCCCAGCTGTGTCCCCTCCCAACTGCTTCTGCACCCCCGGCCTGCTCACTGCTGGGGTGGGGTGAGAGGCAGAAAAAGCCTTGACGCTGTGTAAGCACTGCTCAGCAGTAATGAAAACATCCCCGTGTCACCAACACTGTCTTCATCACAAATCCAGAACGTAGTTCCATAGAAGCTAATATGGAAAAAATTAACTCTATTCCAGTCAAAATCAACACAAAAAAAGGAAAGAGGTCAGGATAAATGTAGAAAACAGAATAAGAGCAATTGCACTGTCACATGCTTTACCCACAATACACTATATGGCCAACAGATTAAGGACGCAGCAAAATGGAAGTGCTCGATCATGTTGATGTATCTAATCAAGAATCTGTGGAAACACTATATCCTTGCATTATAAACCACACTAGTCACCAATTCATGCAGCTGCTAGATTCTGTGAGATGAAATAGGTCATAAGGGATTAGGAATAAGGGACAAAAAGTCTGTATGTGAAAGCATGGAGAATGTATACAGACTCTCCTAGGCTACATATATGAACAAACTTAGTAAATAAACTCTCATACAGATGTAGAGAAAAATAATTCTCCAAGTAGCAAAGATCAAAAATTTACAAGGAAAGATAATGACAAGTATGTGCAAAATGCACAAATACAAACCATGAAATTAAAAGTAAAGGAAGACTTTTGGATAAAAACTTTCAAATAACTAATGCTGAATACATTGAGTCATTTGCAATAACTATGGCTAGGAAAATCATTATGCCAAAGTTTTCAGATAAGAAAAGCCAAGAAAGTGAGGAAGCAAGTAGTGACTCACAGAAAGAACTTCAAAATAAAGTAATACTAATTAAAAATAAATGGTTAGTATGACCAGGTTGGCTCTAGGTACAAAGGCAAAGCAACAGCATCCACACAAAAGCAAACTGAATGACAAACATGCGGTGTAGGTTACAGTATCTTAGTGAACACATAAAGCTTCAGAGAAGCAGCATCAAATTAAATTATATGATAGCATGATCATTACAGTGCTAAAATGAGCTCAGTCAGTGCAAACAAGGAAAAGTATGCAGACTAGAGGATTAGACATCTCAGACAACTCAGGAAGCATGACTTTCACCTAAAACAAATACCTTCATGTGTTCATTCATACTAAATCTGGATGAATTGTTCACACTGTAGACAATGAAATTCAACCATCCAGGCCAGCAGGCTGTGAGGTACCATGTGGCATCCGGGCACTGCTGTTTTCACACGAACTCATTTGGAAATCCAGGCCAGGCCAGACACATCTGAGGAAAGAAAGCTATTTCTGAAGTTGTTATTTAGCTATATGTGAGAATACAGGCTGTACGGTAGAATAGTGAACTTCAGAAGAAGAAGTGATACATTCAGTGTCTTGCATCTCACTTTACCCCCACCATACTTGAGCATCAGCATCCCTTCTAAAAGGTATTTAGAAAGTTTAATCTTATTTTTCCTTCTCTTTGTAGCCTTTTAATTCGTACTGATAACATGTGGGAAAACACATTAACAAGTTAACACGTTTCTTTCCCCCCCCCCTCCTTTATTTGTTTCTCTTTGCAGCAGTGCTGAACACTGCCAGCCGAAATTATCTCAGAGGCAGCTGAAGTGACCACCACAGTGGGTCAGCTGAGCTGGACACAGCAATGGGTCAGTGCCAGTGTCACAAGTTGTTTGGTTTGGATGGCTGTATTTTTAAGGCAAACAAAATATGAAATGTAACTGTCTGGGATACTCCTTAAAAAAAAATATAAAAAAAACACTTCTCAAATATTGTATAATAGAAGAAGAAGAGGAAAAATTACTTATGTACCCAAAGAGTCAAGAAGAAGTCTCCAGATGGTACCTATCCTTGTACAAGATACATTATTTTCCTTAGCTATTGATCTGCCATTACTTTCTATCTTTAGTAACCTGAAGCACCTCCTTGTTTGTTTTTCTTTCTTTCTTTCTTTTTTTTTTTTAACTGTTCATGCTCCTACACTGTATTGTATAAGAGTCTTTAGATGTTGCCTGAATCCCGACTCTTGCAAAAGTTGTTAAGTCATATGCAATAACAAACAAACAAACAATTAAACAAATCCATGTTTTGGGTAGATTCACTCTGCACAGCACAGCAACATGAAAGATAAAATATTAGCTTTGGCCAGACTCAATCCTGGTGTAAATCTGGATGTTCAGCAACTGAGCTACTCTCAGGATCATTCAATCCACTGATGCCACAGCTTGCTGTGGCCTGGTTACAATGTTCCTCAACTTAGATGTCATTTCTGTGGGTTGTCCACTACTTGTACTTTCATAAACCATTGTAGAAGCCAAGTGAAATATTATTTTGAATTAATGAAAATTCTGATATAAGGGACTATCACGCTGCATGTTGAGACAAAGGCAGTTCCAGAGTACACCTACCTACTAACAGCTCCCTGAAGCTCCCCAAGCCGCAGCTAGAGGTAGGTGAGCTTTTTGTGTTTTCATTGTCTTCTTCCATCCAGGTTCACAACAAGCACCTTCACTTATTTTTTTTTTTCCCCCAATACAAGGCATCTCAGATGAAAATCTAGTCCGTATTATTGCTTTGTAGTTTTAAAGAGTTAATGCTTTTTCTCTCAGGGTAGGTGGCCTTGCAATGTACCTTCTCAAGATGGAGTAAATAGTGGTTACTTAAAATTATAGGAAGATGCTAAGAATATTTCCAGACTCTTTATTCCAAATTGTCCCATGGATAAATCTCTGCTCGTAAGTGAAAAGATTCACTTAGGAAAAGCATTTCATAGTCATCTGGGTAATGGTAACATGATATCTAGTTCACTTAAAAGGTCACATTTATGACCATAAAGAAAGAATAACATAAATGCCCATGTGCACAGTTATTTTAACAAAAAATGTCTCTATAGTGAAACCTGCTTAGAGAAGTCAAATACAGTGACAGGAATGAAAGTTTCAAATAAAAATTCTAGCTCAACTTAAAGTGAATTTTCCTTCAATCATGGCTAGATAAATTGCATGTTTATCACCTATCTAGTGATACCACTGTCTTGAGAGGTAGTAGTACAGAAGTGTCCTACCAAATGTATAATGTGCTGATTACAAACAAGAAAGTTCAGGGGAACATCATTTCCCCACAGACATGAGATCAGGAAATCAAAATTTCCCATTGTCCCCTAACAAAGAAAAAATTTGTCTGTTACGTTCACAGGAAAGTAATATGTTTTATTAGGACACTTTGCATATGCTATATTTCTATCTTCTTCTTAAAACAATTTTTTCACTTAGGAGATGGATTGAGCAGTTCTGGTTTGAGTCACACTCTTTTCTCTCTTTTTCATGGAACAATTTATTCACTGTTACCATGGAAATGATTTCATTGTTCCAATAGTAGGATTCCATCCCTGCAGTCTTGATTTTGTCAATATAGTGTCCAACATCTAACATCCCTCCTTTATTAATGTCACTGTTTGATGAGACTATTTACCTATATCAAGAAAAAAAAAATATTTAAGGCAGTTTCTTAAAGGGAATTTTTTTTCCCTTTTCCTGGACATTAAACTTGAATACTAAAGCTCTCATTCAGTTTCTTATTCTATATGGATGTGATATGGAAGCATAACACTATTCCCTTTACTTTTCTGTATGGACAGAATACCACTGTGTGACCTGCCCCCTATTCTGAACAGTCACAAATGGGCATAAGTGGATATAACCTACCAAAAGAAGTAGGCTTTGGCCCAGTCCCTTGCATCATTCAACATGGAAATCAACATGGCATGGAGAGGAACAAACTGCAACCAAGTATATTTGTAGCAGCAAGATATAAAGTCAATCTCCTCTATAAATGGCCTGGTTCATGTGCCATAACCTCATTTTGCAACCCAAATTATGACTGTACTGAGCTTTGGTTGCCCTGGTTTATTTAGTCTACAGTGTTGCCAATACTTCAAGGCCTATTAAACATGGAAATCTATAAAAGTTTGTGACATTTTCTTGGAATCACTGGATCAAGAACACTGATGGAAAAATGTAATTCACTAAAGCCTCAGAGAGCTTGATTACACTTGGAGTGATTGGTGTTAATTACAGATTAGACAGTATCTGAGTGGATCTCCATTTTCCATCATTTCTATTCTCTTATAAGGTTGGAAACATAACATTAATAGCTTTTAAAGCGTAACAGAACATACAAAACTTAACTTCATTATTTATTTCTTCCTCTTTTATGCAAGACTAAGCCTAAGAAGATATTTTTAACTAAACAACGTATTCTACAAAGCTCCTAGTAACCTCATCCAACCTTTCAGAATGCATCGGCTTACTTACAGAGGAAGTATTAGAATTATTATTTTAATTTTGAGGAGTCTACTATATTCCTGGGAAAGGTAACTTAACTTTCCAGAGGTAAAGAAGTGGTGGAAAGGCAGCAGTCAAGTGCAGAACCAAACAAGTCAATTTCTTCCATTTTTAAAAGTGCATCAAGGTTTCTGACTCTGAAGTTACTGTGAAGGTAGAAAGAAAAAGGAAGGGATATTTCTGAGATCAGCATACCACTTTCTACCTGGCCAGGCTTAAGATGTAAAATCTCAATGCAAATTTCTGGTGCCCCTCTTCCTTAAAGGAGAAGGAAGGACCTGCAAGGGTGAGAGCAGGGGTCTAGGGAGGATTATTTTCATGGGCTTTTAGAGAATCCACTGCCCTTACCTTTCTGAAGGTTGTTTGGGTGTCACCAGCTTCTGAACTGATATAAAAAGCTCTCTGCCCCTGGGGCACATGGGGGTCTCTTACCTGCTTTGCTCTTCTTCCTCTTTCACTCCCTTGTCCCCCTCTCTGGCTTTGCACCACTTCTGGTATTTGTGAGTCCCTTCATGGAGCTGATTCAATCCCGTGCTCCAACCATTGCTTTTCTGCAGGTCACCTTTGTGCTGTGCTAGTGAGGACAGTGGGCTTGGGGAAGGGTCTGGCATGCATGGGGGCTAACCCAGGGGGAGAGCAGGAACTCCCTCCTCCAGCAGTGAGATGTAGCTCACATGCAACTTCATCATCTGAGGCCATGAACTGAAGTGGCCACAAGCCAAACACCTCTGCTTCCCCAGGCTGCCTTCCCCACAACCACCTCCTGCCCACACACAGGAGGTGAAAGAAAGTGCTGGCAGATGACATACGCTTGCAAATGACATAATTTCACACCAGTTGAATACGTGTCCTGCAATCACACTGTACACTCATGTTTTCCAAGGTCTTATTTTAAAATACCTTCCACTTACTTGATCTCCCCTTCTTTAAAAGATCGCCAGGGTGACGTGTCAGCAATTTACTGTGCAAATTAGAAGGGAACCAGAGTAAAAAAATTCTTAATAGAGAATACTTCCAGTACCTGTGTGTATTTAACCCATGTCTGGCTATAGAATTGTGCACCATGGTGCTAGACCCATACCTCAGCTGATGCAGGCATAGGTTGATAACTCCCAAGTACAAGACACTGAGATTTCAGGGAGACGAGCTGAGAAATAACTCGCTACTAATTAATACTTTTCTCTAAAAAGAAGAGGATGAAACAAGTGCTGGTACAACTCTATTTTATACTGTGCATAACTGTAGTCTTGTCAGATATATGAATAACAGAATAGAATCATAGAATAATTCAGGTGCAGAGGAATCTCTGGAAAACATCTTGTCAAACCCCCTGCTCAAAGCAGGGCCAACTTCACAAGTACATTAAGTTGGTTAGGACCTTGCCCAATCAAATTTTGGAAGTGTTTTTCTATCTAAAAACTTCCTTTATAATTAAATTTTTTCAGGTTTTCACGCATACCCATCTGTTAGCTCTCATTTTGATACAGGATTCACGTCATTAATAACACAAAATAACAGTACATTTTTATTAATTTTTGAAACTCCTTGTTTTGAAAAACATAAGAAAAATCATTATTTTTTTTTACTAGATCTGAAGATATGAACAGCCCTTCAAGCAATCATGATTCAGTTCACTATTACCAGACTACGACCTGACCCATCTTGCAGTTCCAGCAAGTCCTCACTTTCTTAAGCATCTGATACTAGTGAACACCAGAGACAAAAATCAGGGTGAGATAAGCCTCCAGTCAAACCCTGTATAGCAGTTTGATGTTTCTGTACCACTCCAGAAAACAAGTATCTCATATTTATGATCTTCAGTTTGCTCAGTTGATTTTGAAACTGACAGTCCTCTAGAAGATGTTGCTGAAGGCTGATTCAGTTGGTTTTAGGTGCTTTAGGTTCAAAATCAGTCACATTCCTGACAGTCACTGGCACTGTAATCACCTCCATACCTTTGAGGATCAGCATGAATTGACTGGTTGCAGGTCTACTGCCTGCCTGCCTTTTATCTGGCTCCCTGTTGGCTCTACATCTCAGAATGAGTTTGAGCTACTTACCATGAGCTACGAGGATACAGTATAACTGGGACTCCATCCTTTCATAGATGTGTGCTGCAAGGGAAAGACCCACATTTGTGACCCTTACTATTTATTGTGGGGTAAGTAAAGATACCTCAGACTCCTCCCAGAGCCTTATCTAGTGAGTAGCTCCGTCTCTCCTAGAACAAACATGTAATGGACAGACACTGGTGTAGCACGAGGTTTCCCATTGGATTTTTTTCTTTTCCCAATCTCACAACATTTTCATACTTCCCTGATGCTCTTTTGGGAGAAAATAGACCTGTCGTTCCTGAGGTTGTATCCCTACCTCTCCACTGCTGATGTCAGACTTAGGGGAAAGTCATACTCTAATCCTCCTTTCAGCTGAAACAGGATTTTGCTGTGTATCATAAGGCAGATGAAGAGGCAGGCAGAACACTCTCAGACAAGCTGACCGAGAGCAAAACCAGCATACATATATACACATAAATAATCAGAACCGCGTAAGAGAGTAGTGATTTCCTCACAATTTGCTATGCTTCAGCCGTGACTCCTTTGCAAAACACCAGCTCCAGCCACCATACTTGTGGAGAATAACAAAATAATTTCTCTCCTTGCTGTTCACCAGCAGATTTTGAGTCTATTCGGGAGCTGGTGAAGAGTGATTTAAAGTTCAATCTGGGTTTTGTTTGTTTGTTTGCAAGGATTGCCTGTCTGACAGCAAAAGATGAGATTTCTCTTTAATAAGAGATAATAATAAATAAATAAACAAATTTCAAACAAAGCATAATAAAATTCAAACATTTTGATGAAAATGTTCTGCCCTGTTTTTGACTGTGCTTCAAACAGAAGTCTGCTGGGCCTCTCCTTCAACATAAGGCAGTAATATGGAACAAAGCAGTCTGATCAGCTGTAATGCCATTACTTCATTTTCAACCACATCTCAAAGATGACTCAGCACTCTTTTAAGTTTCTGGCCCATCTTCTTCAAACTTCTGGTGTGTTTTGTTCAAAACTCAACTGCTGGATGAAGTACATCCACCTTTAATTAAAAAATCCCCTTGTTGCCCATCTTTCTGAACACAGAGGTATTAAAGTTTCTTGTTAGAGCAGCCTCTACAGGGAGGGATATATTACCTCATTGATTGAAGACTTAAAATTAGCAAGGCAGAGCTCATGATTGTGAATGAATGTGTCCTTGTAATATTTTGGGGCTCTCTGTACATGGCATGTCATAATATTACATTAAATTTTCAGATGTCTTGTTGCTTTCTATGGCAAAAAATAGATAGTGAGAGAAGAGGGAAAACCATCAAAGATAAGAAATATCTGGACAAAAAGACTATCTGTTCCAGGATGCTGCACATTTCAACTATGTCATTCCCTTTTTATTCAGGCTCAGTGATAAGCAACTGGTGGGACACAATGTGGTGGTGTGCTGAATTCTGGCTTGGCTGCCTCTGCCAGTGGCAACGGTCAGGAGATGACAAATGGAGCTGATAGCTCTAATGGTAATAAAGGTGACCCTGACCCTTCTTGTACTTTCAGCTGGTTAAAACTTTTCAGACTTTTAACAGTTAAGGCAGAAGCTTTCCATGCTGTCTTTCTGTTTCTGGATGACCTTTTCCTTCTTCTAAGTTTCACCTAACATAGTCTGGCTATTTCTGAAGGAGAAGCTTCCTGTTTGGCTCCTAATGATCCACATAAACTAAAACTGGGAGGAGTGGCTGATACACCAGTTAAATATGTTGCCATTCATATGGACCTGGACAGGATTAAGAAAAGGGGTGACAGGAACCTTGTGAAGTTCAGTAAAGGGAAATGCAAAGTCCTGCATCTGGGAAAGAATAACGCCAGACACCAGAACAGGCTAAGGGCTGACTGGTTGGGAAGAAGCACTTGGGCATCCTGGTGGACAACAAGCTGACCATGAGCCAGCAACATGCCCCTGCAGGAAGATGGTCAAGAGTATCCTGGGCTGCATTAGAAGGTGCGTTACCAGCAGGTGGAGGGAGGTGATCCTTCTTCTCTGTTTAGTAATGGTGAGACTCATATAGAGTGCCAGGTTTGCTCCTGACCTCCCCAATACAAGAGAGACATGGACTTACTGAAGAGAGTCCGAAGAAAGGCCACTAAGATGATTAAGTGAGTATCTTGCATACAGGGAGAGACTAAGAAAGCTGGGACTGTTCAGCTGGGAAGAGAGAAGGCTCAGGGTGATCTTATCCACGTGTATACATATCTGAATGGAGAGAATGAAGAAGAGGGAACCAAAGGGAGGCAATGAAGCAGAGGGAGACAAACTCTTCTCACTAGTGCCCACTAACATGATGAGAAACCAATGGGCACAAAACTGAAACATGAAACTCCATCTGAACACATGAAAACACACACTTACTGTGAGAGATGTTGTGAGTCTCCATTCATGAATATAGTGAAAATCCAGCTGGATGTGGTTCTGAACAAACTGGTCCTCCTGATCTGCATGAGCAGGGGGGTTGAACCAGATGATCTTTAGAGGCCCCTTCCAACCCCACCAAGTCTGTTATACTGTGAATGAAGCAATCTTGCCCCTTCTTAACAGATAATTTATAGATTTGGAGCAGGAATTATAAATGTCTTTATAGGAGGAGTCTTCTACTGTCAATTGTCTTCCTGTTTTCATCAGAAACTTTCTAAATTCACAACATGTTGAAGTTACCAGGGATCAGTAGAGCCTGGTTATAATTTGATTAATAGGCAAATCCTTCAGACATCTCCTGTAAGGAGCACACGCCATCTCTGGGCTGCAAGGACTGAATACAATTTACCCCACATTTGCTGTTTGGGGCACTGTGGTACAAGGCTCAGACACAGTGAGCAAGGCTTCTTCGGGCTTGCAAGGCTCTAATTACTGGTGCCCCAGATGGGAAGAAGAAGAAGCAGACTAACTTGACTACATCAAAGTGGAATATCCCTCACAAGGAAAAGATTGCAAGAGCCAGAGAATGAAGTGGAAAAACAATCCAGTGCAGCGGAATGAAAGAGAGTAACAATACTGTAACCTAGGGGTACCTGGGGGCCATGGGACAGACTGCACCCCAATACAGATGTAGAGGGAGATCAAGGGTCAATGTCAAGCATTTTGTGAGCTTAATGTGATTAAGCAACCCTTTTGAAGTTAATGCACATATTCCTCCTCCCTGCCCCCTAGATATATATACATGTGAATTTTTCCCATCAGGCTCATCAGATGAACCCCCTCAAGATGCTTTGAAAACCTCAATCTTTATATATAAAGTGCTATAGGATCTTTTGAGATAAAATTCTCTAGAGTATCCCATTCATCTTCTCTTCCTTACTTTGTGGAAGTAGTTAGTCTTTACATAATATTCAGTCCTGATTACAGGGTGCAAGACTGTTTTTTCTGTCTAAAGAACTAGTTATGAAAGAAGGCTAGGTTTGGGTTTTCTGCTTTTATGCACAGCAAACATGCAATTTTGTTACCAGTAGCAACAACCAGCTCAGAAAATGATTAGGCTTTTAAATGACTGGGTTTTGTGAAAAAAAAGCATAAACAGGAAGGTGTGGGATGTTTCTGGGGTTATAGAGACTAGAAGGAATTCAGGGAAGAGACAGAGTGAGTGAGACTCCTACATCAGTTTCCATGTGGATTCTGCTAAGTCAGAGGAATTCCTCCAAATTTATGAAATTTGCAAAATTTTAATTGAGCATAAAACTTGGCCCTTGCTGTTTTTCAGGGCTAGAGTCGGATTTTATCAAACTAACTGACAACTCTTTTTCAATTTTGAAAGGTTAATTATATTGTTGAGCAATATTTTAATTTATTCTAATTTGTCTCATCTGGATTCGTTTGCCTAATAGTTTTGCATATCTTTACATTCATTACAGTCCATTAAGGTAAAACCTTTTACCAAATACTCATTTGTGGCCACTTTCACCACTTTCTGCTTGAACTTCATTCTTTTTCAAATGTCAGACTCTTTAAAAATCTTGTCATGAAAGGTCACCTTTCTGTGAAAATCATATTCAACATTTCAGCTCTGGCATGGAATAACAAGTTGTACAGAAATCTTATCCCTTTCAAGAGGAATCTCAGGGAGAACTTAAAGTATTTTTTTTTTTTCTCAAAATTATAGTTTTTTCCATCAGTTTTTAGCACTATGCCTCCATAAAAGCTAATGTGTCTACTGACCACAGTTTCTATCTGAGATTCTTTGACATGAACCATTAATGGTCTAGAAAAAATGCAAGGGCGTTTCTTGTGCTTTGGTGGGGCATCCTGCTCTTGCACTGTGCAGAGCAGACCCACCAGTCTGACTAGTGATCATTAATGACTCATGATAATGAAGAGTGTACATAATTGCAGAAGATGTCTGAGATGCTTATGTAGGGGACATATGCAACCATGTAAACTTGGACTGCTTTGCATTATCTTTCATAAATGCTGTGAGAATAAGTAAAATATTTTGTTATTTTTTATTTGTATTGTGGTAGTGCCTGCTTCCTTGGCTGTATTTGTACTCTGCAAATATACAGTAAAAAGATATTCTTTGCCTTAAGGGCATTCTAAGTTTAGGAAAAAAAAAAAAAAGTAACAGGTTACAGAAAACAGACACATGGACACTAAGAAATAACTGATTAAAGCAACTCAGCAAAAAATTATATGGAAGCAATATGTTTGTAATTTTTTTTTTTATAGGCACCATTGCAAATATGAGATTGTGCATTCACCTGGGGCTGAAATTGCCATTTAGGGGACCTACTAATTATAGCTGTCAAGTGATAAAGACACTTTTCTAAATCCACATAAAATTGGATTAGGAATGTTTATTGAGTTAGCTGATATTTCCCAAATAAGCATGTGAAAAATATATTAAACAAAATGACACCTACTATTGCACAGTGCCTTATGCTATTCTCAGCTCTGTACCCCTTCATGCACATTTTTAAAAGTCTCAGTAGTGGTACTTTTCTGCTTTTATTCTTGAATTGTCCTTGTGGCCCTGCACCTGGAAACATCAATAAACGCGTCAGGTCAAGTTCTTATGGGAAGCAACTACCACTTTACTCCTTTTTTCTCACTTGTTATCTCTTGTTTTGTAGACCTGAGCTCAAACTGGAGTAAATTAAAGGTATTGAATAACAAAGTATAGAGCACTAATTTAAATATTTAATTAATATTATTCAATAACTTATGTGCACAATAGTTTATCAAGTAGCCAATGTGAAAAAATTTGCACCCGATTAGTATACTCCAGTCAGTATTAATAGTGTCATAAATGGAAACAATAGGGAGTAAGAGTGGCTCACAATGAAAAGTATATAGTGCTAGGGAAAAACATGACAAAAGTCATCGTTATCTTTGTCACCACCCGCTGCACTGGACAGCCCAGCCACTGCCTCCCTAGAGGAGGACTGTCACCAGGATCTCTATGTCTACTCTTCCTGGCTGGGCACATGGTAGAAGTTTCCCTCTTTCCTTCTGTCGTGGTTTGAGCCTGCTCAGCAGCTAAATGCCCCGCAGCCGCTCACCCACCCTCCCCCCACTTGGGAACAGGGAGGGAATCAGAGGGGCAAAGGGAGACTCGCAGGTTGAGATAAAAACAGTTTAATAACAGTGACAGAACAACACGCTGACAGCAGTATCAGCAGGTAATGTACAATACAGCTGCTCACCACCCACCCACTGACCGACCGACACCCACCTGCTCCCGGCCAGTGATCCCCAACACAAAGGCCCCACAGCCACACCCCCGGAAGTGAGAGCCCCTCCCAGCCCAATCCTGCCTTTAGTGAGCACAATGTCATGTGACACGGCATATCGGCCAATCGGGGCCCAGCCCTCCAGCTGTGCTCCCCCCACCCCCGCACACAGGTGAGGGCACTGGGACCTGGGGAGCCCCTGGGGTCTCTGTGCTGCAGCACTCCTCCCACTGCCAAACCAACGGGAACGCTATGCCAGCCCCAAACAGGACACCTTCTCTCTTTCTCTTTCCTTCCTCTCCTCCTTTGTGTTTTTATTTTTCTCCAGAAGTAAACTGCACTGTTAGAGTAGACATATGTCACCAGCTACAGACACCACTAATAAGTGTGTCTGCAACGTGATCCTGTCTCACTATTCTTTGTGCAACATCACCATTGTCACAGCTTTACTGTCTACCTTTAGAAATTCTGGGCTTGATGTAAGTTTTTAGTATCCTCTGCACTTTGACGTAAAGGCTGATTATCTGATTGAAGTGCCTATAATGTACACTCTGTTATCATACCCTCTATATTTGAATTGACCAAATCAATTTCCATTTTTTTCTATCTGATTTGCAGTGATCTATTAAAACCCTTCCCCTTCGATATCTTGTTGAAAATAGCCTTACTCTCACTTTTGGAAGATGCTGCCAATATCTGCACAGCATCAAAGTATGACAGTTGCAATTTATTTATCAGTGCATTAGGTTTTAACCACAACATGCCCTCTCATCACCCAAGAAACAATTGCAGACTAGAGTCTTATATCTATATCATTTCTATGAATAATATGTATAACTGAATTTAGTCCATCACTTGATGTTATTCTGTCACATGAATGACAAAGCAAAGGAGCTCTAAAGCAAACAAAAAGAAGAAAAATGATAGTCATAAGGTAAACAGTTCCAAGAGACAAAGAGAACCACAGGTTGAACATACACTGGAAAGCTTTTTTTCATCAGGTACTAGGGAAAGTAATGTGGCTTGTCAAGACCTAATACAAAAAGAATATTAAAGAACTAATGGACTTTTCCTGGAGGGCAGATAAGAGAATTATCCTATAGGCCTGTTTGGGAGGAACAGACTGACTGAGATGTAGGCTGTAAAGGATGGCTTAGGCAGCTGGATCTGTCCCCACCTTGAGTTTAAGAAGTTTCCAGCATAAAACTCAGACACATGGGCCTTATGCTAACCTATTTCACACAGCTACATACCTTTGAGCAAAGGAGAATTGTTTGAAGAAACTGTCTTGAATCATTTCACATGGCTGAAAACCAAGAATCCATCTATTTTGTCTCAGTAGTCAAATCATGGAATTCGACTTTCAAACAGGTGAAGGAAGCAAAGACCATTGCTGGGAAGTTTTCCCAAGATATGTGAGATGCAGTTCACACTGTATCTGAAACAATACCTTACTCACAAAAAGTCTGAGAAACTGGGTAGGCATGTTTTTATTTTAGCAACTCAGGACATGTCATGGAATTACTACAGTTATTGAGCTAACCTTGTTGTCATGTTTTCTCATAACCTGCAGTCTGTTCATCCTTATCAAACCTATATGATGTAGGGCTATAGGTTTATTTGTATTTTTTTATTTGTATTTGTATTTGTCCTGTATTATAGGACAAATTAAGAATTGAGGCTCCTGGTGAAATCAGCAGGGAGAGCTGCATGCCACTAAGACATGCTGATAGGTAAGAAGCTGATGGAAAAGGTTTATTTGTCTCCTGAGGCTTGCATAGTCTCCAGAGCTTGCTCCAGCCTCAGAAGGAAAAACATTTTTCAGTACTTCCCTCCTTCAGGAAAAAAATCATAGAATATTACAATAAGTGAAGTTTAAACAGGTCATCGTTAGGGGTCATCTCAACCAACAAGTTTTGAAGAGTTTTGAGGATGGAAAATCCACTCTTAATCCCTAATAGATTTTGTAAGTGTATCACTCTCTGTTTGCTTCAGTTTCTGAGTTTCCAACAAGAGAGGTGGAGAGAATCACTCTCTTGAAGTCTTCATAACTCAATACTAGCCAGTGAGTGTTGTACATTGTCAAAAAAAATTTTTTCTGAAAGCACTGAAATTGAGGAAATAGTAATAATGGTGTTGGAGAAACAAAAACACATGCACATTCATAAGAACATGAGTCAAAATTTCCATTCGTCAAACTAGTCCTGGTGGTAATATAGGCAAAAGGTTTCAGTCTTCAAAAGTAAAAGACAGAGAACAAGCTGAACTATTGAAAGAGCCTTGGTGACTTCAAAGCTCAACACAAAACTTGTCTTCATAGTTTTTTGAAATGTAAAATTCCAAGCAAATAAGGAGTACTCAAAAAATTGAACTGTGAGACTGTGAGACATTGCACTGTATCTCTAATTAATCTCTCCTGATGTCTTAACTTCCTTATTTTTCTTATTGCTCTTGTTCTTTTTTTAAGATATTAATAATAATAACAATTTGTGAAATGATGACTTCTGACGCAAAAAATAATTATGAACTTTCAGAAGGATTTTAAAATTCTGGGATTCATCCTTTTGAATCCAAATTCAGAGAACATCATTATGGAATTGTGCTTTGTATGATCTTCATTTTCAGATGTTCTTGTTTGTGCTAGTATTTTAAGTAAGCCATTAAGTAAAAAGAAGTAAAACAATCTCAGACTTTCAAGGCAAGTAGCTTTTATTGGGAAAAAAGCATCTGTAAATATTATTTTGTTTTCTTCCATTAACCATATAGTTTATTTGTTTGAATTTTTCAGAACTATTCAATTATTTTAAGCCAGCTGCATTTTACAGTGCGCTGCTGATGACATGCTGAAATTATGTCAAGGTCATTGTTTATGATTGACGTTATCACTGTCTTTCTTTGGTTTATTACATTTTTTGTGAGCAGGAAATCCTGATGCTGTCAAGTCAAGTGCCTACTGAATTTCTCGAGGCTTATGCTGCCATCCTCCTTAGGCAGAAAATAAATTGTTCTTTCACTGTTGCATAATCTGATTGACATATCTACATTGAACGGGCTCCTTTTTACCAAGACAATGAATCCCATCTCTCTTGTCATATTTCATAAATTCCACACAGTTGCATTACAGTAATCTTTAAGCACTGTGAAATTATGAATATGGCAAAAGCAGCCATGGTTGGCCACTCATTATAAGGAAGGATGGACTCTAAATTAATTCCAATGATTGTGATATATTTCCATGCTGGGATAAAAACTGTCCCAATCTCTTTCTGGCTTTTTAATAGACTCACTCTGAAATAGATATTTCAGTGAAGCAAATTCATTTCTGTTAATTTAAAACTTTTTTTTTTTTTTTTTTGTAAGGCTGTGATATGTATTTCAAATTATGCTACCTAGGAAAAAGGATGCACAACCTCTTTTTAATTATTATTTCTGAACAAGAACAGTTCTTTTCCTCACAGTTAATGGCCCAAGAGGAGGAGTTCTGTGTTTCAAGCACTTTTCGGAGAATCAAGTGGTCAAGTTTCAATTTTAGTTCTCTTCTAGGTATTCTGGAGTGGAGAGAAGTCTGTCAGCCTGTGGTTTGAAATCTACTGCTCTGAGTTAGATGCCTCAGCTCCTGAAGCACTGTATAGAACAAGTTAGGTGTAAGGATTTGTATAAAATCTGTAGCTGGAATAAAGAGTTTCCAAAGCTGAATGAATGTTATGGTAGGGATTTTTCCATTATACGAGGCTGAGTGGTTGGGATTTAGAAACTGAGTGAAAGAAAATCTCAGTGATTACTGGACATCACTTCGTTTTCAATGTAAAAATAAATGGGAGCAAGGAAAAGCCCCATCAGAACTGTAATTCTCTGGAAAGGAGGATAACACGAGAATGTTAAAAGAGCATTTCATCCTGAATCACATACAAGCAGTTCCAGAACACAAAGAGAAGTCAAAAAGAAGATGAGATTTTTTTCTACCGATCTATGATTCCTTGTTAGCTCTGTTTTTTGAGGAAGAGGTGACATCTATAACTGATGCTGAATACACCTGAGCTCCACGTAAGGAAGAAACATATGAGCGGGACACATTTGCACAGAATTGAAAAGGAAAGAGAAAACACACAAAGCTTGTAACTAGGCAAAGACTGGAGAGTTTAATTAGCTGGTTTGGAGAACCATTTGAGGTATTTGTCTTCTTAAGAAGAGTCCAGACCAGTTCAATGTGAGACTAACAAGCCAGAGGGAATACGGAGGACCTCAAGGTAGTGATTAACCTGAACATAGAGGTTATAGAATGATTACAGAAAATTACCCTCCCAAAACAGTAAATAGATTTTCCATGACTTAGCTCTTGGAAAGCACTCGCTCAGCAAGGCACTAATGCATTGTTAATAAAATAGCAGAAACACGCTGCTAGGGGCAAGGAAGTAGGCATGCGTAAAGAACTTGGAGTTGGTTGGGAAGAGATCTGTGTTATGATCGACAAAACCCGTGTCTGCATTAGCAAATAGTGTGGCCTGACATAAATGGATCTGTTGAGGGAAACACTTAGTATAAACAACCCAGTGTCCACACTGCATGGGCTTCAGGGTGTCTCTAACTTGTCCCCTGGAGTGGACACCCATTAGCAGCTATAGTGAAATAGGTACATACCTAGAGTTGATCTTCCATTCTGGTTTTAGCCAGAAGGAATTCAGTTTCTGTATTCCATGAATGCTCTGTGATGTGAAGCAAAACATGGGAAGTAGAAGACAGGATTAATTTAAAATACCTAGTCTTGATCTGAACTAAAATGCTAGTGTAGACACATCTAGGGTTCATCTTCACACAGGTAGATAAGAGATTGTCAATATCTGGGCAGGATTCTGCTCCCAGATATGCACTGCATCCTTGCTTCTTGGAATCTGTTCACATGGCATGGGGGAAGTTCTCAGCAAGAAAAATGACAGCATCATTTTTCCTTGATGCCATTGGAGGATAAAATAAACCCTTTCAGGGCTGTAAAACTGCTTGAACTGGACAAGCTCAGAGCAAATATGCAGTTTGGGCACCAGTTTATTTGGAACCTAGATGGTCTGGTCTACATTGTTCTTCATGTGGGTTGTTAGTGTATGAATTGGTGGTTAGTGTATGAATTGGTGGTTAGTGTGCAAACTGACACATGGCTCTTCAAAGTCAGAGAAAAATAATTTTTTTCAATAGGCCACTGATTAGATGCGGCTGAGTCAGAAGGGTGTGAGTCATCACTCAAATAACAAGTGTAAATTTAGTGCCTAGGGGAAGGGAGGAGGCTTTTAAAAGCAAACACATTGTTTTGAACTGAAGAAATTGAAGCCAAGTCTCCGCCACAGGACTTTGCTGGCATACCTGTATTGTCTAGAGGTGTAAGAAAATCACCCACAGAGTTGACACAGGTCTATTGGCAAAATCCATGGTGAAGACACAGGGAGGCTTAGAGAAGAGTGTTTGTCACAAAGCTGTTGCTGTACAGGGAAAGGATGTAGCTATGCTGACAAAAAGAAAAATGTTTTGGGGTAAGATTTTGTCAGTGTGTGTTTGGGGTGCCCCTGTCTCAACAGGCCTCTCAGAAAGTGGGAGTCCCTATGTCCAGTTTCAAGATCCTGAATGGATTTAGGCATGAACAAGCTCTCAGCTACACAGTGTAAGTGTTTGAAAACAGGAAGATCTAGGTGCTAGGGAACATTGTAGCCTCAGAGTATTACTAAAGGGACTTGTTCAAACTAATATTTTGGAGCTCAGTGTCTCAGTTTTCCCAAAATATTGTTTTAGGGGCCCACATTCTTTAACATCATCTCAATGAAACAGGAGAAAAGTGGTCTGCATAAAATTGTCAAAAGGTGCCTTTGCAGCAAATTATTCCAGAGTAAAAATGAGTAGATCACACAAAATTGGCACAGCATTTCAAGTGAGATCTAGCAGGGCACTCACCAGAGTTTCTGAGCGTCAATGAACATTTTGATTAATGGGTAGGTTGATGGAACAGAAGCTCTTACAACGTGTGTAGACATCAATGCACAAAGCAGACTGTAAACACGACTGAGGACAGGATTAGAATTCAGGATAATTACTTGAGACTGAAAAAAAAGGGTTTGAAAACAATAACAACAAAAAAAATCAGTAAATATCAAAGCCCAACTCAGGGAAAGAAAAAGGCAACTGCACAAATATTAAAAAAAAAAAAAAAAAGTATGAAAAAAAAAGACAGATGAGTGAAACAGTACCTTGGAGGAAAGTCATTAAAGTCTGTTGTGGACCACAAACTGTATGACAGGACTACAATGCAATGTTGTTACAAACAAAGCAAATCGCCATCCCAAATGAACAGGACTGTCATCTGCAGAACTTATGAAGCAATTAATCTTTTCGTCTCCATATAGCTCCAGGCACTAAACTTTATGAGAGATGCAGTCACACAAAGAAGAATAACAGGAATGCTGAGAGACTTTAGAAAATGTGATCTATCCATCAATGCAGAGGTAATTCAGTTTATTTTTGGAATAAAAAAGAAGTATGGGAGAACATGATAAAAATTCCAATATTGAAAACAAAGTTGAAAGGGTGGCGATACATGACTTTTCATTTTCAGGAAGTGAAAGAAAATTATAATAATTAATTTTCTGTAGGACAAGATATAATTTAGATATTATGGAATGTGTTTCTAACCATCAAGATCCATAAGCATCACAAAGATACCTAAGCTGTGGCATTCTCATTACTTCAGGTTTTAAAAACCATCCCAGGAAACCTTTGCCAAGGAGAATGTCAGGGTTCTCAGCCCTCCTCAGAACAGGGACATGGACTAGCTGTCCTGTAAAAGTAACTTCCAACTTCGCTATAAAGAAAATGAACCTGACTCTTCTCAGAGGCAAGCAACAAAAGCACAAGGAACAACAGGCATGTGTTTCAACAAGGGTAATTCCAACTAGATACATGAAAAAAATTTTTTCTGTGTGGGCAGTTCATCTTTGTTACAGGTTGCCCAGAGAGGCTGTTGAACCTCCAAGTTTGCAAATATCCAAAGTTCTGCTGGACAAGACCCTTGCTGCTGCTTTGATCATGGGGTCAAATAATTGACCTCCAGAGGTCCCATCCAAACTCAATTATTCTATGTTCCTGTGATTCTATTGTTAAGGCTTATACATGGAAGGGAATGTCATATCACCCTGGATGTAAAATGTAGCTTTTAGTCCAGAGAAGGAAGACTGATAATTACTTGTATTGGTATTAGTGATACATTATTTGCAGTCTGTCTAGGAACTTTTCTATAAAATAAAAAAAGTTATTTTCCATAATTATCTTCAACCTACATGAACAAAAAACTCCTGTGTTAAAACACCTCTCAGCTCCCTGCCCATTTCCATACATTTCTCTTTAGATAACCAAATGTATTAATAGTTCTAATCAGAGAAGAACATACAAAAGAGCATTATCTAAAGCTGCCTTTGGAAAGTGACTTTACTGATTTGCCTTTGATCCCTGTCATCAAGTAATTAGCTTTAAAATTGCAATGTCAAAATGGCTGGAGGAAAAAAAAGCAGATAAATTATCTTTTACTCCATATTTTGGCAAGAAGTCTAGCCCCAGACTTGAACTGAACTTGACTACCTAATTATGTCGTAATTAGAAAGACAGGAGCCTCCTTTACTATAACTAAGTCCTCTAGTGTTTAAGATGAGCTTTTTCCTTCATAGTTATTATAAAATGTTCTGTGGACACAAAACATGCTGTTCTCAATGAAGGTTGAGAATTTTACTGTCTATCAGCTAGAATAAAAGTGTGCTCTTTGTTTGCTAAAGTTGCTTTGGACTTACGTGAGGATAGATGAAGATAGCATTTGGTACTGTGTCATTCCAAGAAAAACACTGGGTTAATTTCAGTTCTGACTACATGCACACCAGGTCACAGGAGATGGGTAGGTGGGTAGGCAGTCAAGTATGATAGCAACAAGCTTCAAAATCTACCAGAAGGCCCTCTGCAGACCTCTTACCAGTGAGTTGAGAATGGCATCAGTCACTTCGGAGGGTTGTCTGTTTACCCTTCACTGGATCTGTAGAGATCCAGTTAATCTTCTGTCACTGTTGCTTTACAGGAGAGAAAAGTTACAAAATGAGGCTTCTAAAGTACGCAGGAACAGAAAAAAAGCATGCAGAGAACCAGTGATGTAGGAAACACTTGAAAACAGACTTCCTACTGTTTTAAGAAAACTATAGAGCAAGGATGCCTGCATATGTAAAAATAGGTGTTTTTTATAACCAGTTTGGAAATACCTGTCGTGATCACAGCACAGAGGAACAGGGAAGAAGGATCATAGACATAGGAGGACTTACCTATGACAGTGTGTGGTACTGGAGTTTCAGAACAGAGGAAGGACAAGCTAAATTAATTTGGATTTCCAAGCAGTTCTCTGAGGACTGCTTGAAGAAGTTAAATAAGTCCTCTTCAGGTGGCCTGTTTCCCAAGAGGTCTGCAGTCAGTGGTAAGTGAAAAAACTCAGGGAACATCATCTTCATGTTTTGAGTGCAGAACTGAGATTAAAGCCTAAACCTACCCAGAACCTTCACAGTCTTTGGACAAAAGCTTGTACACAGATACAGGATTTGGGCCAATTTGAGGATGTGACTGACAGAAAAAAGTTTGAACTACTCCAAAATATGGGTCCAGCACCTGCCTATCCAAAATGCAGGGAGCCAAACTAACTTTGACCTACCTATAGGGTCTCATCCTCTCACATCTACCCTTACGCTCCCACTACTTGCATTGTTCTGACCTCAGCACTGGTGAGTCCTTTCCATGAGACATTTTGACTTAGTCTGACAGAAAACTAAACCAAAGTAAAACATCTGCTCCTGGGTGACACCTTTTTGGAGTGCAGTGGCTCCATAGGTAACTTCTCTCCAGAAACTCTAAGGGGAACCTAGAGTAACTAGCTCAGATTTAGTCATCCAACTTTTAGATGCTTACGTTAGTATATACTAAACACCTGTACGAGTACACATCCCCATCCTTAAGGTGATGTAACAGGTTCAGTATTATATAGATAATCAGTTTGCAAGATTGCCCCCAGAAGAATAGCGTATAGTAGTATTTTGATTTCTGTCTGCCTTTCAAGTGCTGAAATCATGAGATTGCTGTACTTATTATAGGAACCAAACATACAGTAGTGTGGACACACCGAGATGGATATGGAAGCAACATAGGATGCCTGCTAATGCAGGGGTTCCTGGTCCTGCTTGCTAGTGCCAACATAGTAACACAAGCAACAGCTTTCAAATCACACACTCCAACCTAAAACACATGAGTTGCAACCAGGTTAATGTCACTGAGGTAGATGCAGGGGTTTCAGTTCTCGTGGTTCTTCTCCAAAGGCAGTCAAGGCATTACACAGCACTTCACAGACATAAATAGAAAAATTGATAGGATACAATAAAACACCATCATAAATTATCCCAGCAACAGGAAACAAAGACTTGAAAAAGAAATCAAGAAATGGCATCCTAATGACACTTTCAAAACAGTCCTCAGGTGGTTTGGGGGAACATAGTTGAAAGTCAGAAGAGCCCTGAAGCTGAGACAACAAGACTTTTAGCCCTGAAGCTGAGGCAACAAGATGCTTAGGGTGTCCTAAAACTCAGGTGATGTCACCAGCCACATCACTTCTGAAGTTGCCACAAAACCAGCAGCCTAAGGAATTAAAGAGTTTGAGTCATTCCTGTGTTAGGGTTGCTTGAACAGTATTCATTTGACCTGCTAAAGCTGTCATGTTGTACTTAAATTTAGCTGAGTATTTGGGACAAAATCGTTAGATGAAGTGCATAATTCAGGTGTTGCAGTGCCCAAAGTGTATTCCTTTAGTATCAGAGCAGGGATCCAGACTACTTGGTTTAAGTACACAACCACTCTACATAGCTCATGGAGGGACATATCTTCCCTGAATTATAACCCAAAAAGCCTAGTTCTTGCTTAGAGTAATGTCTAAAATAGTCATTAAGAAACACCAAAGTCAGTCTGAACTTAACTTCAGGGGAGTGACTGAAGGTTGCAATTAGATCTCTAATTAGGAACACAAGTTAGATTATACAAAAAAAAAAAAAAAAAAAAAAAAAAAAAAAAAGAGCCTAGAAGCCACATCCGTTACTTCCAGGGATATAAGATAGCAACAGAGACCAATACCATTCCCAGAGCACTTATTTCAGCCTGACTATGCTTATCTTTGGAGTAGAACACAAGGCGATCTTCTGTGAAGCATAGGACTGTTATCACCAGCACAAAGGCAAACAAGAAAATTAGCATGGTCTCTTAAGTCACAGAGCAGCACTAAGTAATGTCATAGGACAGTACTGAGTAATAATGTCTTTAATGTCTTCCCCATTTCAGGTTGAACCTGGTTCTACCTACATCACTGTAAATACCATACTAGATAAAAGTGATATAACTTAGACCTGTGCAATGTGAAATAATTGCAATTAAAAACAAAGTCCTGCCTCCTTGAAACATAAAAATTACTTGGCTTCCAGGGCATTGGTTCCTGTTTCTAGGTTTCCTTTTGTCCTGGTACCATTCACTGGGAAAGGCGCAGCTTGTGTGGAGGTTAGATTTAATATTTGAGGAAGCAGAAAATACTCTGTTCAAATGCCAAAACAGATGAAGGACTTCCACTGAAACAAATATGGACTTGGGAAATCAGAAGCAGAAGACTTAATTTTTTCAGGACTGGGAGGACTGTGAGAATTCAAGGATGGGGCTTGGGTCTCTGCCCTTTGTCTTCACAAGTAATAAATTTAACTCCATGAATTGATGACATTTATAACAAGACTTCCTTACTACACATTAGGATACACTTGTAATGACACTATATATATTAATGCACCTTGTAAGTCAAAAACAAGCAGCCCATAAATACCAGCAGTTTTTACCACCCATAGGGTTAGAGGATTTTGTCAAGTCCACCCTAGAGTCTGTCTCCTTTAAATGCTCAAAACTGACTGCTAGAGCCTCAGCACAAATATGGATGGAAATAAACTATATTACACAGCGATTTCAGTTCATGATCGGTAGCCATGGTAACACCAAGCAATAAGGCTTAAAAAAGGAAATGGCCTTAAAGGGCAAAAATGTGCATCTTGAATCCAGGCAAGTGGGTTACTAAGGAGGTTTTGTTTCTTCAGAAGGAAAAATTCTTTTCTTTTTGCCCCACTTAATTTTTTAGGTTCTATTTTAATGCAATTAACATCTTAATTTGCCTTGCAGAAACTAACACATACATTTTTTATTTTCAATTGCATGCTCATTAAAGTCTTCATATTTAGCTGTCTACTGTTTGAAGCACCCATAAATTGGGGTCAATACTTCTGTGTGGCCAGTGATATCAATAAAAAATCCCTTTCATCCAAAGTTTTGCTTTTAGCTTGTGATCTGTTGTTATGTGTTTATTTTGGTGAGCAGTGCAGGCTTGGTCCTCATTGCTTAAAGTGAGAAAATCTACTTTAAGATAATGTGATTTCAGTGGCATGTTCAGTATATCTCAAGCTCAATGCTGAGCTCCTTTAACTGTTACACACCCTAGAAAGCTAGCCTCACTCCCACTGCCTGTAATTGTTTTGATGTGGGTTTAGTTCCTTAAATCCTTTCAAAACTTTCAGATCACCACTTTTATTAGTCCAAATTAATGGTGCATTTTTTGATCTGTGTGTGACACTGAAAGTCCAAGAAAATCAAATGGACAGACAGTTGCTTTTCAAAGAATTGCATAAATTAACTATAAACAAACATACGAATCTGTTAGGTCTGTCCATTTCTGTAATAAGAGACAGATATCATTAGCTTTCTTAGGCAATCATCATACAGAAGCCTAGATATTTGATTTTTATTTTGTTCCTCTATCCAAAAGCCAGCTAAGCTGCCACAGAAGAAAATTATACTGGTCCGATATGTTTTGCTCTGAAGAAATCCAAATCTGCTGCTGCTACCCATCCCCTAGTTATTTTTCCAAAGATTCTAATAATTTAATTTTCTGTTATATTTTTTTTTTCCAGGTATTGAAGTTAAACTGACTATATAGAACAGTTACCATGTGATTGATCTCCTGGATCCTTTTTTCCTCTCTTCACTAAAGGCAGGCCCTGGTAAATAATCCATTCTCCCCAAGGGCATAAATTTGTTAATGGTTCAAAGAAGCTTCCTTCCATCAAGTCTTCATGCACTTTAAGACAAAGTTTGTCAGACTCAGACGAGTTGAAAACATTTCATTTACTCTCTAATTTACTCTCTAATTTAATCTTTCCATATTCCAGTCTGAGAACTTACCCCTTTGTGGTTGGCCATAGCTGTATTAGGTCACAGTTGGTCTTTTTGGTGAAGACAGGCTCATAAACACATATACAAATTGCCTCCTTGATGTCCTTTGTTAGTCACTTTTTCTGTCCATTAGTTAGCAGAAAAGTATGGACTTTGGTCTTCCTCTTGTTTTTAATATATTGATTGAAGGTGCTGAGGATTTGTTATCATCACTGATATTTCCTCACAACTACATTTTGTTTATGATTTAGCTTTCTGGTGTTGTTCTTACTTGCTCAATTTGTCTTTTTATATCTACCCTTAGTGATCTGATCTACTTTCCACTTTCTCTATTCTTGGGTTTGGTGTCAATGAAGAGTTCACTGTTTAACTAACCTGATCTCTTACTAATTTATCCTTCTGCATTGAGACAGTTTGTGTTTCTGCCTTGAGACAGTTTGTGCTTCTGCCTTTAATAGTGCTTTCTTGAAGAACTGCTGGACCTATTTAATGCTTTTGAAAACACATTGACATTTCCAGAAATGCTATGCAATCCCAAATATGAACAATATATAATCTTCAGTAGAGTTTTATGTTTCCGTCATAAAGGTGACACTAAGCCTGTATAAAAGGCTCAATCTACACATTGTCATGTTAAGTGTCCCCATTAAACTCTTCCAAAAACATTCTTACCCAAAAAGGCCTGTAGGACACCTTCACCCGTCTCATCAATGGGTCTTTAATTGGAGAAATAATTCAATGTCCTCCCAGGAAAAGAAATAAAAGTAAAGAGTAAGAAACAGTTATTTTTTAAAGACAGGCTGAAACTCAAAAACTTTTACTTTTCCCTAGTTTTGGGTGGTGGTTGTATTGTTTTTTCTAAATTTAATCTAACTAATAATAATAATATACTGATCAGTTTATTAATTATTTTGTACAGAACTGTATGAAATTTGGTTGGCTTCTTTCGTATTTGACATTGCTTCCTTACTGTAAATATTATGTTTAATGTTTATTTGCTATTAGATGACAGGGCTCTTGTGTTGGTCATTATAATGCTGTCACACTGGAAAAACAGTAACACTTTTTAAATTAAGAATCTCTTGTTATATACAGTTACAGAAAACATATAAGAGAATAGACTTTAATGAAACCTGTTGGCTTTTTTATCTGATTTTTTGTATTCAGTACCTTAAACGGTCCCTTTAAACTCTCCACACTACTGCATCTTGCTCCATCAACAGTATTGATTAAAAGGAGATTATATTACAACCAGCCAGATAGTCTTTTATTTCAGTCTCTAAACCAATCAATAGCTATCAGTCTAGGTGATTTATGACTCCTTTCCCTCTAGAACGTGATCATTCACATACATTAATGAATTTATTTTTACATCACATTTCTAAATCACTGTTGTGTTCATAGGAAATTGAAGGAACAGGAGGCCAAATGAACAGGATATGGGAGAGTCATGAGCAGAACTAGGGTCTCCATCTTGTTCTTACTCAGACACCAAAACTCTCCTTAGACTGTAAAAATGTTCTCTCTTGTAGAGTGCATAAGAGCTATAGAGGATTACTCCAATGCAACTTTGGGTCTTCAAATTCATGTAATTTCCCCGTGGAATCTCTGAGGACTCAGAAGCATCCCCCGGAAGTTTCATTTGCTGTACAGAGGGCTGAGGATCTTAATTCTACTGCCCAGGTTTGATACCTGAAGTTAGACGGCCTAAATTCTTGATTTGAAATCAAGTTTGCAGCCCACAGAACATTCCTCATTTGGAACTCATTTTCCAGGATGCTGGATATTAAGAGTGCTTCACAGAAAAGCATTGTTGAAACCAGTTAGCCCTACCTAGTAAGTAATTTCAGTTATCCTAGAAAGCGTTGCAGGAAATGTCATAACAGCAAGACTATGAGAACACTACAAAAAAGTCGCATAGTAAACAGCCTTGAGTGGCAGGGCATGAATAAGAGCTGAGCGCTGTGAACACAGCAGACCTTTTCAGGCAATGGAAAGGAGTTGGAACTTAATAGAAGAAGTGAGAAAGTTAAGGTAAAAAGCTAACCAAATGTAAGAAGAATTTTTGAACAGTAGAATATTGTGATTTAACTGACAGATGAAAGAGAGAACTGCACTGAAATGAGAGAACAAGACCTATAGAAATTAGTGATAATCTGGGATGTATACTGGTAAAACTTATTGGAAACAAATGATGTCTTTGTTTTGTAATACTGGGGTTAGGAAACATCCAACTTTCCAGCTTGTAAGCAGATGTCAAACTTCTACCCTGTTTGTATTTTTAACTTGCTTACATATTGATTATCTTTGGACTATGAAACTTGCCTAAATGTTTTAGAGAAGGACTGCAAACTGTTCACCTGTGACATGAATTCCTGGTTCATACAACTGTCTGACAGTAGGGCTTCCTCATACATAATTGTACTATTTAATTCTGCAGAGCATCCTGAAACAGTTTACGTGAAAGGTGTTCTATGTAAATAATTACACAATACAGCTGATTTAAGAATCACTCCAGTAGTGGAGCAGTTCTTTTTTCCAAAGCATTCAACTCTCTGTAGACAGTATATCTTCAAGGCCTAGCTATGGCTATGTTTTGAAGGAAAGTTTTGGTGATCTTAGGGGATTTTTATTTGACAAGCAGCATGCAAATGCTGCTGTAGTTCAGCTGTGTCGAAGAAACTGTATAATATCTAGCTTGAAAATAAAGGCTGAGTAACTGTAACAGTTAGCAGCAGAAGTTAGATTCCCCAGTGCAAATCTATCAGCAAACCAAGACCAGGATTTATTACTCCCTTAATTCCAAAGCAGTCTGTGTTAGTGACACAAACCAAAACATAAATTCTAGAAACATAACCTTAAAATCATGGGTGTGTAAGTGAGAGGTAACTGTAACTTCTCTGGTTGTTTTTAATAGGTTTCACCTTCTTTGAAGTATATTTTTTGTCTTCCAATACATTCACATAAATCTTCAGACTTTCTTTCTCCCGCACTTCTCCCTTGATATGCAAAGCCCATAATTGATTAAACCTTACAGAAAGTCAGACCTCAGTTGTGCCAGCTGAAGGCACTGAGCAGCCTACAGGAAGAAAGAAGAAGATAGATTACAGTAGACCTAGAAGTCAGAAAGTCCAGGTACCACTTCTGTCCCTGGATTGCTGCAATGTTGCAAAGAATTAGAAATAATAATAAGCCATTTCCCAGGTGTGCTAGAGAGGATAAGTGGGTTTTTGAGATCAAAGCATCACAGAATAGATTAGGTTGGAAAGGACCTTAAAGATCACCTAGTTCCAACCCCCCTGCCATGGGCAGGGACATCTTCCAGTAGAGCAGGTTGCCCAAAGCCCCATCCAACCTGGCCTTGAACCCTTCCAGGGAGGGGGCAGCCACAGCTTCTCTGGGCAACCTGTTCCAGTGTCTCACCACCCTCATAGTAAAGAATGCCTTCCTTACATCCAGTCTAAACTTACCCTCTTTCAGTTTAAAACTGTTACCCCTCACCCTGTCACTACATGACATGGTGAAAAAGTCTCTCTATATCTTTCTTATAAGCCCCCTTTATGTACTGAAAGGCTCAATAAGGTCTCCACAGAGCCCTCCCTTCTCCAGGTTAAACAATTCCATCTCTCTTCTAAGTAAAGATACTTTAGCATATGAAAGCACAACATTTAGCATCAGGCCAGTAGTGCCAAACCCCAAACCAAAACCCAGGTCCACTCTTCACTTTCAAACAGCTTCCCCCTTCATTTTGAATTGTCAGCCCCAATCATTACTCCATACTGTAGTATGTGACAGGAGTAGCACTGGTCTGTGCTGGAAACAGGAAATGCAGAGACCTAACTTTTAACCCCAAAGCTGGAAGTGGCTTTTCAGGTGACATGGTGCACAACTGACCCATGCGCCCCAGTGCCCTCATCAGCAGAGGGGAGGGGAGTATGGAGGGAATGACATTCCTCTCTGTTGTAGAACCAGCAGGGTTCTATGCATGTGTGCCTCCCACACCTCTGCACCACATATCAATGAAGTGTTGTGTAACAACCACAGTTTTATATAAACTGGACGTTAGGCTGTTCAGACAGTTCAGAGACTAAACAATCAGAAAGAGGAGTGACAGGGAAGGGTGCTCATTTGGTTTCAAACAGAGGCAAACCTCATCTATTATGTGTGAAATATCAGGTTTTTCTAAGCCTATGATGCAGCTGTACACAGAGCTGCCTGCAGTTGTGACTTGGGCACATCAAGCTCAAAGGCACATCCCACAAGTTACAGCAGGTCACTGATTCTGCTTCACATCTTTTTGTGGAGTTCTGAGGATGAGGTAGAGTGACATATCAGGTTCTGCTCTTTTCTGGACCAGAAAAGTGAATTTCACACTTAAAGTGTGAGATCTGACAACCCCCTGCTAGTACCATACCACAGCTGCTGTCCTAGTCCCAGACAAAGCAACAGACTTTGCCCTCAAAGCCTCCTGGGCACTCAGATAATACTCAGGCACCTCTTCTTTTTGTGTCATTTTGGAACATAAAATATTTTGAACTCAACTTGTGAAATTAAAAGTACAGTTCCCGCCCTGCTAATGAAAGTTTTTTCATTTTGCTACCTGCACTGAGAAAATACTTTGTGTTCCAAAGCAGAATAAAAGTAATACATCTACACATAAAATGTACCCTGTGTGCAAAATAACAATCATAAACCAATATATTGGGTCAATGAAAATATTGTGTTTCCCCAGAAATTAGATGGTTTGTTCTGATTTTGCCTAACTTGAATCATATGAAATGAAAACTTGATAAGGAAAAGCAATTTGAAAATATAAAAGATCGACATTTTTAGACTGAATCAAAATCCCGTTTTCCTTTTAAACAAACTTTTGTTAAACACATTTCAGTGTTTGGGGTGGTGGACATAATTATAATGTTGCAATTTCAACAACATTTCTTTCTCTCCATTGGATGACTTAAGCCATTCTACAACATGTGGTTGTAGACAAGTCAATAAATCTTACTCCAGAGCAAGAAGCCACATTACTCCTTTGCTTGACTTGGGGATTTCTAACTTGTTTCCCCGCTGCACCTTGTAGATGTGACCAAAATCTCACAGCATGAGCTTTGTGCTCAGTCTTCTAACCAGCATTTGTCCCATATAGGGGACACAAGCACATGTTTACCTGACTAGCACATATTTGAACACCACACGTAAAAAAAGTTGGGTGCAAGGAAATATCGGAGATTTAGAGGAATGAAAAAGAAGAAAATGTGAAAAGTAGAAAAACAGAGAAAATTGGTTGGAATTTTGGTTTCTAACTTAAGGTGACAAGATGAATGTGGCATTGTAAATGTGAAAAATAATTGTTTGTACATATATATGTACACACAGAAAAGTAATTCATCATATATATACTGAAAATGACAGTAGCATTTTCAATGTTACAGTTTAACCATTTTCAGACAGCAAGCAAAGACAGTGGCTTTGTGACAACTTCTCTGATACTCTACACAGGATGATTGCACTGTGCCTATCAGCAGTGTTTTCTCTGAAGTGCAGAGTCATTTTGCCTTTAGGAATAAAGGAAAATCCTCTGATACTTGAAGGTTTGCACATCAGCCAGGTCTGGAGCAGGAAGTGCAGCTGCTTTCATTAAGGGCATGTGGTCTTTCAGAAGTAACTAAATAGGCTATGAAAGAAACCTGATCCAATGAGATATACAGCTCAAAGCTTTTGTTTGAGAGGTTTAGTATGGATGAGTATGGAGTAGACAGGAGCTATGAGCAAGCCACAGCATCCTCTAGAGAACAAATCTGCTTTTGGTGAAGCAGTCCTTCAGAGATGATTGAATAGGTGACTAGACCAACTGTGTATCTTCCTGTTTAAACCTCCAAAATTTACCTTGCAGCTGCTTCATGCCAGCTTATTAACAGTGCATCTGTACCTAAGCAGTCATCGTTATCTGTTGAAGCTTCTCTCTTAACTATTTCCATGACATCTTTCATATTAATCCACAATTGAAAGAAATGTAACTGTTAAAGAATTTATACAGGGAATAAACAATTTTCTTTGATTTACCTTTGACAAAAAATCTATCATGTCCTAAAGCTGAATACTCCACTTTTCTTCCCCTAATACAGGAATTTCCCCATCTTTTCACCAGTCACCGCACTGCTTTGGGCCTTGTTAAGCTGTGAGGTCTACAAAGCATCGATGCTGTCCTTGCATGTGCCCAGATAGTTTCTGTGATGCTCTAGGTTTGTCTGCACAAAACTCATACAGAAAATACACCGAAATCACATTATTAACTTTACAAATTAGTTATTAAAGGTTGAGGAAATACCAGGATTAAAATTTGCCCTATTGTGCCCATGCTTACGTTAGAAACTGCAATGATATGAACACATTCTCCCCTCCACACCCCTTCTCCTCCAGGAATAGATTGATTTTCAAAAAAGCCTCAAGAGATGGGAGAGTCCTCATATGATGCTTGAAAGAGTCCAGTTAGCCCATTTATCCTATCTCAATAAAGACAAAGTCCTATCCTATCCTGATGATAACAAGGCCTGCAGCACAGAGATCAAACAGAAAATTATCAACTGACTCAGTGTACCCAGTTTAATATATCTCAGTGCTGCTATTACAACAAGTAAGAAAAATAGCATTTCTATATAGTACAATAGGTGCCTGTGTTGCTATTTGTAGCTTCAGCTCAACAGTAATACTGGCTGAACGGTCTTCAAAGCAGCTACTGCTCTGCCAAATCTTACATCCTGGTTCCGAGGCAGAGAGAAGCTAGAACCATTTTTTTTTTTCACTTGCACTAAACCCAAATATTTTTCTATAGTCTAAATCACTAAAATAGCTGAAATATTTTGGATGAAATTTAAAAGAAAAGATAATCAACCTGAGCAGTCAATCAGCACAAGAAACTTCAACCCAGGGGAAATTTTGGCTAAATTGTAAACATCTGACTGCAATCTTACAAAAAGAAGTATCAAGCAATACTGACAATAGGTGGGGCTAGAAGCCTTCTCAGTAATGTGAAGGTGCTTACTTTTGGATGCAGTTATGGAACCATAAAAGAGATCAATACTGCAGCACAGGTATTAGCTCTTCCTTCAAAATCATTTGTCTTGCTGGAGAGAAAAACACCACCATTACCCTATCACAAAGTCTTTTATCCCGTGAGGAGCAACAGGCAGCTAGTCAGTTAGTCAGCCAGCCAGAAGTGTTTTGTTCAGCAAGAGTTCTCACTGTGAAACAAAATTATGAAACAAATGGCAATCTGCTGAAAAGCTCTGCTTTGTCTTGGGGCTCCCTGAGAAGCAGGTGAACAAAGCCACCCTTCCATTTAACCATAGCACCTTCCCTTTGGCCAGCAAGAAAAGCTGTCCCAGGCAAAAAAGAAATGATGCCTCACCAAATACAATAATGCCTTGGCACCTGCAAAACAGTATTTCTGACTGTGCAAAGTTCCTTCCAAAGGGATGTCAGATGAGGCAAGGGAGTCTCTCTTCTGAAATGGGACAGAAAACCAAACATTAAGTTTGTAACCTTGCAAACACATGACTGTTTTCTTTCCCCTCTTGAATTTTATTCTATCTCTTCTTATAAAGTAACTGTTCTTTGAGGATAATTCACGTTAGTCCTCCCACCCTTCTCCAACTGGATATTATTCTGCAGTAGGAATAAAGCAGAGCCATGAGCCTTCCAACAAAGCTGTATCAAAAAAGTGCTGAACAGAATTCAGGATTTATTGGTGCTTTCAGGGCCTGGGAACTCCCCAGGGAAGAGTTATCCAACACTCTGTTATTTAATTATATGACCCTATTCTTTTTCAGGTTTTTCTTCCTATAGTATTTCCTTCTTTCTCACTCTGCTTTGTGTGTGGGTGTGTTGGGGTTTTTTGTGTTTTGGTTGGGTTTTGTTTTGGTTTGTTTTTTTGGGAAAGCCTATAAAAGGCAACTCTTGCTTCTGAGAATTTTTTCCCTTAAGCACTGATACTGATATAAAAATGCAAACAAACAGATATTGCTAAAATGGTTGGTGTCACTTGCACACAGTATAGTGGAAGTGGTTTGTCTCATTTTACTCCTTACTAGTGTCTCACTAGTGCCAGTTATCTATAATGTGACCTGAATTGTGATAAAAAATGCCTTTAAAAATCAAATAATTGTTATTGAATATTGTATAACATAAAAACAGAATTAAGGGTACTGAAATGTAATGAAGAAAACACCCTGGTAAAGATTGTTTCTGCTTTGCTCTTAGCTCAAGCTCTAACGGGTTTTCCTTCAAAGCTGACTTCTGTTTACATGCAAGAATCACTAGCATAAATCTGAAGGCTTGCGGGGCCCCCAGAGGTTGACTTATTGGAGTGGAGAGGGGCTGAAAACTTTTAAGATTCCTAGTTTCACTCCTCAGAGCAGCAATAAGATGGATCACAAAAGCTTCTCAGGTTCCTTTGCAGTCCCTTTGTATACACATTTTTTTGCCCCAGAACATGCCCAGTGGAGTAGCTCTGTTGCAATAGTAGTTGTTGTGAAGAGAAATTCATATAAGAAAACATATCTACTTCTACACTTTTTTCTGCACTGCATAAAAAGAAATTAAATAATCAAAAGAGCATTTTAGTGAATAGGAGCCTGGAACATCTTTCACATAGAAATTATTTAATTTCATAAGGACTCCTCAAGCAGAAAAGGTCTGCCACAAGGATGAGCCACAGCATTTTCTGATTTTTAATATATTTCTTACTTCTTCATTTTGGATTATTCTATTTAAATATTATTATAAAAACTGAAGTTCTAAAGATAGGCAGTGTTATAACGTGTAATTTATGAAGTTAAGGAGCTAAAATTATATATTACTGTAGTTGCTTTAATTTCTCAACAATTCTTGTTGTAGTTGTTTATTTTACCCTCTAAATACATAAATAGAACTGTAATAAAATAACTCTGAGCTCACTTAGCTCTGAAGGATTAAAGTTTCAGTTAGCAGCAATTAGAGTAGTTCCTCAGAGTAAAAAAGTGGTACTGTATGTATACATGTCACTGTAAAGAACTGAAATAAGGCATGGAACAAAAAAGGTGAAATCTTTGCTTTAAGAAACAAGTTGTAACTCCAGTTAGGGTCAATGACTGCAGATACAGATATCATAAAAACAAAATTAATTACACTTTCAATATACCCTATTATTATGGAAATCAGAACCAGCATTCTTTTGAGGCACAATGGGAAAATAAGGTAAGATAATGCTGAAAAGGTGAAATTATACTTATAGGTTGCTAAAGATCACAGCACTCCTAGACTTTTTAGAGTTGTGGGATTTTAAGAAGCTAAGAAACAGAAATCAACTTTCTTGATGATTGTTTTGGATTTTGAGTTTAAATGTATTATAATAAATAATTCAGAATAGTCTTCAAGGTGTTATGTAATGACAGAAGTAGACTATATTCTGAGCATATCAGTTGAATATGTAATAATGTTATATGAAAACAATATATTGTCCAGCTGGTCTTGGTCATAATCTACATTTTGTACAGAATTACATATATTGCAAACAGTTAAAAAAATAAACAGCGGGTATGAGTTAATAATTTTCAAAGTGATTCTTTTTGTAAAATGATACTTCAAAATAATGTAAAAATACATTTCTGTCTGATACGAAATAGAATATATGAAAAGAAAAATTCTTGAACATTTTGGGCTCAGCAGTTCTTAAATCATTCAAGTTAGAAGGGATCTCAGGAAAACTGTAATCCAGCCGCTTGTTTAAATCAAGGTCAGCTGTGAGATCTGATGTGCTAAGGGAAGCTCAGGAAGTACAAAAATACATATAGCATATTCCTGGTTACTGTTATTTTGACTTAATCTTTTCCTAAAGTTTGTGGTCACAGATCTCTTTGGCATGTGATGTCCCATTGACTTGGGACTCACTCCACATAATCTGTAATGTGAAATCTGTAATGTAAAAACATTTAGCATCACGTTAGTTAACTGAAATCTATTCTCTTTAAAAACATTTTTCAACCTTTTATTAGATACTCCCAACCTTGATTCCACGTGAAAAGACTCACTGCCAAGAACTTCATTAGCTGTCATTAATGGAAAGTAAAAGTTACTGTTGTGAAATGTTGGATAATTTATGATACTTCCACACTTCACTTGAATTAATTATTTCTAGTTTCTCCCAGAGATGTAAGGAGAACACGACATGCATTCTTAAACTTAGTTATATTAGTGGTCTGAATTTACTTATTTTGCTTATGTCTTTCAACCCATCATTCTTTTTTCTCTTTCAGCCATCAAAGGAAAACAAGCAAACTATTTCCTTCCTTACAAACCATTATGGTGTTACATTTTTTGAAAAGACATTGCTTGCACAGGGAAACTGGAATAGATTCTGATACTTAACTCCATTTCTGTCAATCTGCAGGAGCTCCACTATCTGCTGGTTACAGATAATCATCTGCTGTTTTCCAAATCTCTGGTAGAGCATTAGATTCCTGTTGTTAAATTATCTCCTGTGGACCACAATGTTAAGGATATAATAACAAATTGGGAGGAAATATAAAACAGGTATTCTGATCAGCTGTAGTAATTCTCTTCCCAGTTCTCCCAAGAACATATTCAAGGCCACCATTTAATTGTTTTTCGAACAAGCAAGTGGACTTTAACTGCTGCAACTTTGCCTCAGACCTTCAGCAGGTCACTTCATGTTTCTACTGTTTTCCAGTATAATGATGAATTTTGCATTTTCTGATTCAATTTATTGGCCCTGTTCCGCACCCCTTTTACATAACCACAACCTTTATAAAGTGATTCACTTTTGCTCATCCAACAGAAGTTTGAAATGTCTTGCTTATCTTCCCTCATATTAGCTTAGTATGTGAGTTCTTTAGAGCTGTGTTTTTCCCTGTATTTGGAAAACACTTTGTCCACTGTAGCAAAATCAAAACTAGTACAAGGAAATACTTTTGCCCACGATAAGTGCATAACCCCTGAAACTTATACCTGAAAGAAGTTGCTCAAGACAGGAATTTAATTGAATTGGACGGAGCTTGAACATTTCTTTTCCTAACAGACAGAGTTTTAATAACTCATGCCAATGAACTTCTGGAAGAAATATTAACCTTCATAATGCAGATCTTAAATTAAATTCTTAACTCTTCTAGATCAGGAAAAAACAGAGTTTACCACCTTGCAAAGGTGGTACACATTCTTTTGAAGTATGTATGACTGAGCATTCTTCAAGGCACACCATCAGACAGGTTGCACCTCACAGCAATTACATTGCCTTGTATGGCAACTTGCCTGTTTTTTAATAACATTATCTGTCTTCAAGGGGAAAAAAACCCACTTCATATCACACTGATATTCTTTTCTGAAGAACTGCACAGTTTAGGACAGTGCGCATTGGTAGAAATAGTACAATTATCCCCAAAAGGTAATATTCTGGTTTTGTGTCAGAACTCCATTTCACAGAGCAGTTTAATCGGCAAAGCCACAGAGTATTTTGAAGAAAGAAGGTGGAATATAGCTAATTTAGTGTCATCTTTCACTCTCCATCTGGATATAAAAACACATTACTTTGGGACAGAATAAAATATTTTGAGCAGAAGTTCTTAGGTTTAAGGTTAAAAAAATAGGCCTACTTGAAACATAAAGACCTGTCTCAGGGACATGTCAGAAATCAGAATAAAGGACACTCCACTAGGAATAGATAATCTT
The DNA here is from genome assembly GCF_018691265.1 of Tyto alba. Lineage (NCBI taxonomy): Eukaryota > Metazoa > Chordata > Aves > Strigiformes > Tytonidae > Tyto > Tyto alba. The sequence goes on along the minus strand of NW_024881330.1, from coordinate 27,748,292 downwards.
TGTTCTATGACCACAGACATAGTTCCCTTTGATTAACTTTGCCAAGAAGCCTAGAGTCACCTAATCACAATAATAATAGCTCATAAGTTAATTAGCCAATATGACATATGCAAATTTTCAATGAGAAATTGTATGATCCAGGAAAACTTTCCAAGTAGCTGAGGAAGCTCATTGCATGAAAATTCAGCAGGTGTTTAATGGCAAAAAAATGAAAATAGTAAGTGTGTGAAATACAAATAATGCCTTGATTAAATAGACTTATTTTATGTTAATAAATAATTTTAAAATAGGAAACCAAACCAGTTGTAATTATAGTGACACAAATCAAATCTCTCGCCTCAATACATTAAAAAATTAATTTTCCCAATATTATCAGATTAGCTATACAAGCATCTGAGACCTTGCCTTGATTGAGAGATGAGTGCTTTTTGCAGGTCACCAGTCATAAAACACCCAAGAGAAGACTAGTTCATGACAAGCACCCAGTTAGTTCCCAGCATTCAGAACTGTTGCTTGACCTACTATATGTAGCCATCTGACATAAGAAGTGCATTATTTCCTTCAATTTTTTATCATAGTAAGACAGTGCAAACAGTTTAATAGATAAAAAGTTATAAAGCTCAAAACAACTAAGAAAATATCCTTTTCCAAGAAAAAGATGTGAGAAAAAAAAAAAACTTCAAACCCTTTTACTACTATCAGGACTATCTTCTATCTAACATATTAATGGAAGCAACAACAACAACAACAAAAAGAACACTAACAAAAAAACCCAACAAAACCAACAAAAAATATTTGCCTATGCTAGTAGACTAAGGGCTCACAGTGTTTCAATTTATCAGTGGATATTAATCAGTGGATTTAGACAAACCACAAGGAAAAACTTTCTAATTGTTATGGTGAAATGCTGGAATTATGGTTTGCAGAACCTGTGGAATCTCCTTCACCAATACTTTTAATAAAATGTTGCACAATTGTCTGCCTGCCACTGGTTCATAGATAAGCCAACTGTCCTTGGTGAAGAAAGATGGGGTAGATCATCTTTTGGGGCTTATTGTAGCTCTAAATTTGTAATGATCCAGAATCAATTAGGAGCTTTGTTTTTTCTCTGAATAATTCTGAAATTTACAGTAAGGAAGGTATAAATTCATCCCTATTCTGATCTTTACAGACCCTCTGTTAAGATAAAAAAGTAAAAATGCTGTAAAGGACTTATAACCTTATGTTGACTTTTAGCAAAAGAAATAAAATAAGATCAGTGATTTAAATTCTGTTTCAGATTTCCAAATAGATATAAAATTTAGTGTACACTATGAACAATTAGGTCATTATTTAAATCGTGGCCAGAAAACCCCCAAACTTCAACATGTTACTACAAAACTGAGCCAAGTGGACAGATGGAAATAATACTATTAAATATTTTATTGCCAGAGGTCATGTCATCAACAGCCAATAAAAGGAAAATCTTGAAGATGTAAGAGACAGAATCATTTCAGTTAGGAAACAATATGCTCTGCAGGTGGTGTAGGTTGACATATTGCTTCTTAATTAAATCAGATTATTAGTTTGTTTTCTTGATTTTATACTTTCAATCAGAAATTATTCTTGATAACTTTTGAATATCATCTGTTTAAAATTCCAGATTTATCCAAGATTAACCTAATAACATCCTAAGTGGAGAACAATCAAGAACTCTGAAAATGAAATGAAATGACAGTGACCTTTCTGGCTTTTTTTAGTATGAACATTTTTTTATTATTTATTGTTGTAGATGTTTTGTGTGCAAGAATATTGGAAGTTTGAGCCTCAACCATTTTTTTTTTTTCATGGCTACTGGACACAGATTTCACTCCTAATTGAAATAACTGGCTGAAGAAGGGAATCCAATAGTAAACAACTCATCTGTATTTTGTCAATCCACACACAATTTCAGCAGTTGTTTTCTAAACTTTTAAATGTTTTCTCAAATGCTGAAATGTATTAGTTGTCCTAATAAAACAAAGTATAAACCCGCACATTTTAAAAAATGTTAGAAAATACTTTCACAGATGCTAGTGATAGGGAATCCCATAGATGGGTATGCTATTTTTTCACCTGATTTTCTTCTCATTATAAACCTGTCAAATTTTAACTGTTCAGATTTAAAAGTTTCATATCAGGTCCTGCCTCAGGCAGGATTTTACTTGAAATGTTTCTGTTAAAAGGATTGAACCATTGCTGTAGCTAGAGGAAATACGTTACACTTATAAGGTTTTTAAAATTCATGACTGCTTAGTGAAAAGATCAAGTTGCTCTGTACATTGAAGCACTTAACTGACATTTGACAAGAATACTCTTGGTGTCAGGGATATGTCCTCTTTTAACCCCATAAAAATCCACCTAAATAAGAGATTTTGAAAAATCTCAGTATGGTCAGTAGAGATTTGTTACAGGTTGTCCGTTTCCAGAGACACCATCTGTTCTAAGTATGTTTCATCCCTTCTCAGCTTCTGCAAGCCAACCAGACATGCCATGCATCCTTACCACGGAGAGACTGTGTGTTGTGCCCTAGGGGGTGGGACGAGTGCTGGAGCAAAAGCATTTACCTGCAAGTGCTCTTCTTGTCTGCTGAGGACTGTTGGTTGGAACACAGTCCAATATTATATTGAGCCAACTATGAGTTGCACAGTCTTTTTCTCCCCACCAGAACAAGTTGAAAGTAAAAATCAGTCCCAAGATTCACAGTCCTTTAGATTAGTTTTATCTTTTGGTCTATATGGCTTGTGCCACTGGGGCAATGAATATGTCACACTTTTTTTGAAAGGACTGTTCTAGCAGCTTACTCAGTTCTGGCCATAGTTCCCCAGAGAAAGCTTATGGGTGCCTTCCATAGTCAAGACTGTCAAGGTAACGTGGCAAAACAGGTAGTGCAGCCACAGTCACTGAAAATACAGTGTGTGTATACTGCCACAGCTGCATCTAGGATTCTGCAAAAGAGATAAGACAATAAGGAAATAAACTAAAACATTAGGAATCAGCTGGTTTAAAGTTTACCTTTAGAATCTTATTCTGTTTCACTTTCTTCATGTATTGCGGCATTAAACCAGTGTTCCTATGCAATTCCCCATATAGTCCCTTCCTAAATGAGGGGTCTGGACTGAATGAGCATTCATTTGTGATAAACTTTATAAACCTCTACTAAATATAGGGTGAGAATGAAAAGGTTTGCAGCAAGGGAACTAAAAGAACTGTGATAGCTTTGTAGGCTAGACCAGAGATGGCCAAAGAATGGCCAATAAGCCAAATCCAGCCTGCCATCACAGTGTATTGATCATTTTGACCCATTTGCTCCATGCTGCCTTCTCTCCCAAAAGGCCCAGGAAGCACTTGAAGAGGGACATATGTAACCATATGGGAGGAAATGTTCACAGTCCTGTGATGAAAGTTTCGGTCATAGCATAGGCACATCTGGTGATATCATGGGTGTGTTGTTGGAGGTTACATTGTCCTTCCACCCTGAACATCCTGAATATCAGTGATTTATACTGTTGCTATCATAAAAAAAGTAGATTCTGTTTCTACCATTGCCAACAGAGCTCCCATCACAGCTTGTCTAATCACATAAATCAAACTTTCTGTAAAACATCACATGATATTTCAGAGATCTAATTCATAGGAGACTAAGTGGTTACTACTGAAGCTACAATTTTGACTTTTAAGAATCATACTAGCTCTACAGTACTGTGAATGAATTTGAATTATATACTTTCTCTCTGTTTCAGTCCATAAGCCACTGCAAAACAAATAACTTGGAGTTAAAGTGAGATTCTTGGGACCATAGTGCTGCTGAACTAAAACAGTGAGCTGGCCTAAAGATTCAGACACATTTGTTTAATATAGTATTAGGACAATACTGGGCTGCCTTTTGTAGCCTAGTGTTATTCTGCTTATGATTTTTAATTTTTTATTAATTTATGTCTAATATGTGATTTATTTATAGTATTCTATTCATCAACTTGCACAGAAGCCTATAAAGTTTGACTTTTAAAATAAAGCAAATTTGGTCTTAGATACCCTTTCTACTCTTTTAAGTGGAATAATCGTATTTTGGTGGGAGTGGAAGCAAACTGAATAACTGTACCTCAGTATCTTTTGGTACTGTATCTTTTGGTGAGAAGATGATCTGGCCAGATCATAAGTTTCCCTTTGTTTTTACTCCAGACATAAGCAGAATTCTGCTCCTGAAGATGAACCATAATAACAAATCCCAAATGTTTTCAGGACTAGTGTCTTGTATCTAAGAGTCAGTGAAGGCTAATATGTCTGGCCTGCCCTCTGGACCTATCATGCATTCTCCTTCTAGGGAAACAATGTGACAGAAGTTCTGGAAGAGCTGGTAGAATTTCTAGGCCCCTTATCCTGTCACAGGACCTCTCATGGGGAAAAGATAATTTGGTCTTATCACAAACTATTTTCAGGAATGTCCTTGGTTGAGTGAGTGGTGGAGTTTTTTGGTAGCAGGGGAGGGGGCTATCGGGGCGGCCCCCTGTGAGAAGCTTCTCGAAGCTCCCCCAGCTCCACGTCAGCTCCACTTCTGTTTGGGAAATTGAGCCAATCGGCTGCGCCTCTGCGATAACGTATTTAAGAAGGGACGTGGTGACGGGCAGTGGGACTTGTGAGGAGGAGTTGCTGCAGCTGCATGAACACCAAGGTCAGTGGAGGAAAGGAGGAAGAAAGGCGTGGGGAGGTGTGCCGGAGCAGAGACCCCCCTGTATCCTGTGGTGAGACGGCAGGGCAGCCCGCCCTGCCACCCATGGAGATCTACGGTGGAGCAGACATTGATTTATGGCCTGTTGCTCCTGCTCAGATGATCAAGGTTCTGTGCCCGAAGAAGGCCGGGGTCTCGTGGGAAAAGGCAGCCCCGCTGCTGTAATTCAGTGCTGGGAGGATTGCAGCATGCGGGGGAGTCCCACGCCGGAGCAGCTCGGGAAGGGCTGCAGCCGTGGGAGAGAATCCAGTCGGAGGAAGTTAGTGACCCATGACGGAGCAGTGTGGGGAACGCTGCGGCCCGTGGGAGGGACTCATGTTGGAGAAAGTTTGTGGAGGACTGTCTCCTGTGAGAGGGGACCACGATGGAGCAGGAGGAACAAGTTCCAGACACTCCCCCTCACCAAAGATGAAGGAAGTGGCAGCACTGACTGCACCCCACATTCCCTGCCCCTGCGCCACTGGGGGAGGAGGTAGAGATATCGGGAGCAGAGCTGAGCCCGGAAAGAAGGGAGGGGTGTTGGGAAGGTGTTCTCAAGATGTGGCACTGCTTCTCACTGTCCTACTCTGTTATGTGTTGTTAGTGTCTGTAATAAATGCATGTTCTTTTTTTCTTCCCCTAACGAGTCTGCCTTTTGCTCGTGACCATAAAGGGGAATTTTCTCCCCATCCCAGTCCTATCTCGGCCCCCAAGCCTGGCTCTATGTCCCATCTCATTGCTGGAGGGGAAGGGAGAGAGAGCTGCTGCATTGTGGTTGGCTGCCAACCAGGCCCAAACCACGACAAGGAACAATACTTCTTCATTTTTAAAGCACAGAGCAGTTGAACAGGAAAAAAAAAAAAAAAAAAAAAAACAAAACAAAAAAAAAAAAACAAACCCAAACAAAAATACCAAACAAACAACTATCTACAGTGAAACAAAAGCTTCCATTTCTTCAGTCTTAAAGTCGATCACAGAAGTCTTTTGTGGTCCCGTTGGATTTCAGCAGTACTACACAACTAAGTAAAATAAGTAATTATGTAATTTGTTGCAGTCAGGCCCGTGGCTGCAATTAATTGTGGCGTATATTAACTAGATCAAAGATTTTTCTAAATCTCAGCCTGTATAGAAAAGATTTACTTGTATAGCTGCTTAAGTTAATGTGCCTTTCTGGAAGAGGAGGTGCTTGCTACTTTATTTGGAAGAGTTACAACAGTTAAAGCCCTCATGAAGTTTTAGAGATAACCTCTACTCGTATTTACCTTCCAGTGCTTGAAGAGTCATACCAGTATGACATCTTTACATGGTTTACAATGCATCAAACTTAGCGGAACTGTGCAGCTTCCAATATCCTAGCCTTGCTGACACAGTACAGCCTCAGTTAAGACAAACCCTATCAGACTGGTCACAAAACCTTCTTCAGTGAGCTTACTTTTTCCTTGCTGACACCTTTCTCAACATTTTTTTTTCTCCTAATGTGGCAGCCCCATGAAAATGGGAGGCATACATATAAATCTTAGACATAGGCACTTTTTGCTTTAATACAACTATTTCCAACCTCGGTATTATTCTGATGCCTGGAATGCCCCATCTTAACACACTTAGAGATCTGTAAGCTATTTCTTCATTCTGAGAGGATTTCCAAATTTTCTTGTTTGGTTAAGAATCACAGATGCTTATCACACATATGAAACCCTAAAAACTACCCTTGATATCAATCTGAGATGAGATGACCTACTGTGCAGCTCTTCCACCATTCAAAAACCAAATCCTCACCTGAAGTTTTTCTCAATCTTTGCTGAAGTTCTTTTTTCCCTCTTTTTCTTTATTAATATCCCACTTGTACCGAACTGAGTCAGTTAATGATCTGCCTAGCTGACAAAAAGGTCGAGCATAGTAATATTCTCATGAGTTAACACTTTACATATTTTCTGTTAATTGTGCACTCCTTTAAAAATCGAGTGGGTTAAGATCTACAACAACATAGAAAAATTGGTATGCAGTACAGCAATAGTTTACAAATATTTTAATCCATTCATGAGACAGCTAAAACTATATAAAATGTAACATTAACATGATTGTTCCCTAAAGGTAATAAACTCAGGGAAGGATTTACAAAACTAGAAAGTTTTCTGAACATCTGGAAATGCACAAATAACACCACCAACCAGGGTATGCACATGTTCATGTTTTACACCTGCATACACATTATTGAAGTCCGGGTAAATTTATGTAGGTGTTTCTATTCACTGGAAAAATGAGTAATGGTAAAAGGTGATTTCACAAAAATCTCTCAAGGACCACATTGAAACTTCTGTCTCAAAATATTATCAAAGTACAGAAAGAGTGATTTTACTCATACATGGAAGCAATTAAATAAAGAGTATTATATATACAAATATGAAAATTTAAATGTAGAATATTCAGAGACAGGTTTATTTTTACAATAACTGAAAGCAAGAACCATGCTGCCAGATTCCAGCATTTGAATAAAACTGCATAATTCATTTTATATCTCATAGTCAGTATTCTTAAATAACTAATCTAAGTTAAAGATTGTTGCTCTGCAGGTTCCAGAATTAACCTAGTTACTTTATTAAAAAGAAATAAAACTTCTATTAAACCTCACAGAACTACCAGGTGTTAAAGGAGACAACTTTTAAAAATATGTAATAGCAGTACAACTAACTGAAGAAAAATCAATGAAAATATTTTCTGTGAAAAAAAAAATATATACCAAAACCTTTTCCCACAATGCTACACAGCTATTTAAAATTTTCTTAATGAAAAATAAAGGAAACATATGTTAATTTAAGAATTGCCCATCTGGGAAAAAAAAAAAAAAAAAAAAAAAGAAGAATTTTCTGAATTTTCTTTCTACAGCCAGTCAGAGGGGACACCACCCCTGGCCTGGCCCTGCCTCTGCTGGCGCAATGCCTCCTAGGGCTCCTTCTGTTCTGATTGGTTGACAGCACCCACTCTCATGCCAACTGGCTTCTAATTGGCTGATTGATAATGGCACATCCATGACCAGCCAATCAGTGTGGCAGCAGAGGCCCTGTGGGAGAGGCAGGTTGGTGCAGCGGCAGCCATGATGGCTGGCTGCCTGTGAAAAGGTAGCAGCAGCATGGGGGCTTCCTCGGGCTTTGCTGGGGGAGCAACTAGCAACACCTCAACTAGAACCTGAGAGAAAGTATTCTGAGCAGTAACAGCAGCTTTAAGCAGTCATTAACAGACTGACTTCCTCAAACCATGTGGGCTGCTTTGGGTCACTTCTTTTATCTCACATTAACGTGTAATCTTTTATCTCAAAATGTGTCCCCAGTTCAGAAAAAAAGAAACATTGAAGTGAAAATGCTTGCTGTCTCTTCATGCATTCCAATATGGAAGATATCTGAATAACTGTCAAGCAGGACAAATAAAAGTCAAAAGAGCTCTCAATACCAACTTCACCACTATCACACTTCCATAAATGCATACACATGCATCCGCATGATTTCCTTTTATAACTGTGACCGTCATATACTTTTCCAAACATATTTTCCACATATTCAACAGAATAAAAATGACTGTTGCAAGGAAACACCACAGGTGCAAGGGACAGCTTGTGTGTGTTAAGACAGAAGGTGGGAGATTAGCTAATGTGAAGGTTGAAAACAAAGGATTTGATAATAGAAAAAAAAAAAATACCTGGGAATGGAAAGATTTAGATCACAGCCAAAATGTTGGCTACTTCAGCTTTAATCATTAAAGAAAATCCCGTTCCTTCCACTGTCCTCTAGATCTAGCAGTATTATTGGCATTTTCTTAGGGTTTAGGATGAACGTAAAGTCTCCAATATATTGTGGTTTGCATGCAGAACTGTCTTTGCTTTGCATGAAAGGTTCTATCCTTCAGTAGGGATTAAATTTTTATTATCAAAATACACAAAAGATTATTTCAGTGTGATAGTGTCAGAATAATTTTGAATCACCGTGCTCCTTTGTTCTCATTCACAAATACCCCATCACTTTTCCTTAGCAATATTCTGGAAAAGCTTTAGACTAGAAAAATACATTAAATACATTGACACTGGGGAGCTGGAATTACAGTAACATGGAAACCATAGTTCTGTCTGTAAATGGAGAGTCTGTCTTGCATGGGCTCAATAAGGCAAAAGTAGGAACATCACAAATGTTCATGTGAGCTATGTATATTGCTTTCCCACCCACACAGCCACAGGTAGCCTTCAATGGAAATGCATGGAAACTGCCTAATAGAATATGAGGTAACTGAGAAATACCTTCAATTCACAGAAGAAATTCTGATGGCTGTACTGAATCCAGCCCAGTAACTGCTATGATCTGCTCAATAATTCATACCCCTAATAATCCTCCAATTTCTGAAGTCCAGAGCGATCTTTTATTTTATTTGATAAGTAGATTAAAAACCATCCACACAACAACAGGATGAGAATGAAATTATAATTCTTACTTAAGGTATACTGATATCACCACCCCTTTTTTCTTCCACAACCTTATAGATTGAAGGTGAAAGATTAAATTAATCTTGAAACAAACACTCTGAAGGACTTTGTTATGGAAGAAAATGTTCTTTCAGTTAAAAATAATATAAAGAACATGTATGTCTTTTATATGCATTTTAGCTAAACTTACATGATGTTATGTAGCTTAGCTGAACAATAGAATCAACATCCTCAAGGGTATTTAGGTATCTAGCTCCATACCTTTGAGCATTTGGGATTTAACCTTTTAAATCTTTACATTATTGACCTATAAATAGGATCACATTCAAAACATGTCAGGTTAAATTTCTATTCTTGGTACCCAGTTTATGATAAGAATTAAGGTAGTCCCCGAATTTTGTTCCCACACCTTAGCGGAAATGTCTTTCAAAATGATCTCTCTTGTCATAACTTTAGTGGTGAACTTTATCCATAAAAGAGTATAGTCACATTTTCTAAGCACCCCTCCAGGTATCCACATTTTCTTTGGAGATCTAGATTTGCTACTGTTTGTTTCTATAACTCTGCAGAATACCTTGGGTCAGTTCCTCTGAATTACTGAGTTCCTTACTGCAGAATACCTTGGGTCAGTTCCTCCTTCCTTACTGAGCCTGTGGTGTAGCTTCTTTTACAGGCTGTTTACTGCTGAGTTTCTTCCCCGTCATCATCTTAGCATACACTAGTTTCTGTTCACAGGATACTGGATGCTTGTAATCATTTAAATTCAGTACACTGATATTTTAAAGTGTTTCTGTAAATGCACCATCCAGAAATTCCTTCAATTCTACATAGCTAATGATCACTCGATCACACTTTATTTTCTCATGACTTCTCCAAAAAGAACAATGTAGGAAAAAGAATACTTTATGATGGTTTTGGCAGAGTTCCTCTATACTTTATACAGCTCCTTAGTTACCAATCTGGTTTTCAAGAACAGTGAAAGGATCGACTCTTATTGATACAGATCTGCTTTCTAGATCACTTCTTAAATAGTCACCCAGTTTATGTACAGCTATGTTTACAACCATTGTAACTAATTTAACTGTTTCCCTTGGGGAACATATGTATTGTCATACTGCTCTTCAGAAACTTTCCTGTGGTCTCATATCTCAAAAGTAGATGCTGAAATATTATTGAACATTCCTAAAGTAAATAGAACTGAATTCTTTCTTAGTTGTTCTCTGGGGCTACATTCATTCTGTGATGGCTTCCACTGCTACAATGGATAGCTGAGCTTTCTGAGGAAATTGGTGAGGAAAGGGTCCTTGGTTTGGTTTGGTTTTTGAAGGAGAGATAATTATGTTTGTCAATTCTCAAGTTTTAAAAAAGGCATGCAAGTTATGTGCACCTGCCATTTAAGAACCAGCAAGAAATAGAAAGTAAATGACTCAAGAGACAATGAGAAAAGGAACTATCTTCTACTGATTTGCTTCTCTCAATGTCCAATGCTAAGAAAATGTTGATGTTTGCTAGAAAGGGAGCAAAGAATAATGGAAATACACATCCTCCAAATATTCCTGCTATTGCCCAACAAGGCCTACTACACTTAGAGTCTTCTTAGAACAAGACTTGTGTCACAGCCAACATTTAAGCTTTTGTGGGTTATTCCTGTGATATAGGTCCCCATCTGAAGAGTATCTGAAGGAGGCATGCCATACCTTCCAAAAGGAGGCTACAGGGTGTTGTTCTCATGCATTTCACTGGCCAGACCAGAGCACTAGTTATAGCTCTATTTCCCTTCCGCTGCTCCTCCCTTCATGAAAGGCCATTGCTAAGCTAGGACAGAAGGTTGTGTTCTAAGATGAATTCACCAACATGAACTTGCAAAGGTTTCTTTGGCCAGCAAAGACAAGGAAAGTCACATTTCTAAACACATTACCGCATCACAGACAATCCTACGGATCTGAAGAAGTGTATTGGAAATAGACTGCAGGAGCTATAAGCTAGCAGTAAGAGACAATCAGCCTACTTCAGAAATGTTTTAAATGAAATATGTCAAATTAGGCACTGGCAACACAGGAAGATGGCACACTTGCAGCCATTTATGACTTTTTTTTTGCCTTTAATGGAAGCAAGCAGCTGCAGTGATCCTGCCAACTCTCTGCTTTCAGTTTAAAAGAGAATATATATGCTTGATTCTGTTGGGTTTCAGTTTAGAGCAAATGAGTCATTGCTACAGCCAAAGATAATAACTGAACTGAGAGGATGTTTCATACAAACTCTTTTTTGCAGAATTCACTGAGTCCCTGATATGAAAAAAACCCTAACTAGCACATCCCCCCCCCGCCTTGATGGAAGATGATTATAATTTTGAATAATAACCTATAACAGGTTATCTTTTCCACTGAGATTAAGTGAATCACCAAGTGATAACACTTGATATTGCTAAGCTTTAAAGGGTGACAAGAATTTATGTTCTGACCTTCTTTTCTCTTAAACTTCTTGCATCGCTATCCTTGAGGATACTTCTTGGACACTCACCAGCCTGATGATTTGACATGTGGACATGACTCCTTCAGACTTCACTTTTATGCTCAGGTATCTTGCACATCCACCCAAAACCCCACAAAGGCTAGGGAATTTTTGTCACTGGTATCCCCTCACTCTCCCTTTACTCCATACCAAAGGGCCTGCAACTTCTCCACTTCCTCTAGCCTTCAGTCTTCCCTGGAGCTTGAGGAAACTTATTCATTGTCTACAAGTTTAACCTAGCTACCTATTTTTCTAGTTGCAGCATCCAGGGTTCATGATTTTTTTTTTTTTTAAGCTAGTGTATCAGCATAGATCAAAGATTTCAGTCACAGAACAGTTCAGAAGGCAGTAAGAAATTTACCTGTGTGTCTCCCTTTGTTTCTTCTCTCCTTTACTGTGGGAAAGATCTTCATTATTTGACCTAACTTAGTCCTGGAGAAAGTTCTGATTAAAAGGAGACACAGGCAATGATTTGACCACATCCTTCACTGAATTACACAAATATAGAAAAACCTGTTTTCTCAAATGATAAGAAGGAGATTGCAAAACTAGACCAATAGAAAGCACCTGGTAGATTTTGGAAACCTGCATTCCACCTGCTCTGAACCAGCCATCTTATGTACCAAGGAGTGAATATGCATACTTGCTCATTCATTATTCCTCTCCAGGAGCACAAATAAAGATAAGTTTCTATCTGTTCTTAGGACAGCTGTCCTCCCCCCAAATCCAGAAGGACTAATGCTTCATCTCAGAAAAAGTAGGAACAAATTCCTGATTTTATTTTCCTAGAGTTTCTCTTTTGCAGGTTAGGCCAGGGAAGATATATAGACTGGATATCTCAGAATTGTATTCCTACCTCCTCCTAGCCTCACCTATCCTGGTGTATTCCATGTTCACCCCATGTTTCTCCCTACCTAGGCACATAGGACAACCAGCAGCCACAGAGAAGTTCTTGGGATTCATCATTGCAGAGCATGTTGTGGAAGGCACTGAAGACCAGCAGGAATCCTAGTTTGTATGGTCTCTCTTCTCTAAAGGGTGGCAATAAGCCATGTCTGAGCACAGCTTGAAAGAGGGGATCATACTACCTCTGACTATCCTGCCTTTTGGCTTTTCTCTCACATCCTGAGGATTTAAAAGCCTTGGGGGAAGAGAACAGAAAAATCTATTGCCCCAGATGAAGCTCTGTATACGTCAAGTTTATAAATTCAGTCAGAAACCAGAAGACTTCCCAGCAAGATCTCCAAATTTTCACAGGATTTTCACAGTGTGTGTTTCAACATAACATTACCATATCTTTTATCTGTGCAGCTCTTGAGATCACCTGCAGCAAAGATGGGTTCAACAGTCCAGAAAAAAAAACTTGCAGATATTAATGAATGTAGACTTCATCTAGAGACAGAAAACTTAGCAATTTAAGGGACAACATTCAGAAAATGGCCTTGCAGTACCATCATGGACCTTTTTGGCAAAAGATGGCCATTTCTTAGAGTTCGCTATTTCACAGACTTTGGCTTGTGAGTAGATCATACTGTCTCTGACTTAATCATTCCACATTTATGGTTTCTTTATTTAGAGATATAGAGTATTTTTTTTTTTTTGCCATTGTATATTAATATTTAGAGCTTGTCTGTCTGTTGGCCTGGAGGTCTCCCTCAGTATCATTTAATTTTTGTTATCATTGCAGTGGAGAGGAGAAGAGAGAAAGTCTATGTGGACCGTAATGCTTGTGACTTTTCAAAGACAGATGCTTTTGTATCTTGTGTAAGAGATATTAAACACGGCTTAGTCAGTGCTCTGCACAAACTGTACCAAACAGTTTGTTCATCCTTTCTGTTCCAACTTATTTCACTACCTGAGAAATAAGCGGCCATCAGGTATGTTCAGCCCAAGAATGAGGAAGCACCTCTGTTAACCTTACCCCTGCAGCAAGTAATCTCTCAGGAAGCAGATTTCCTCTGCTTCACCAAAATACTTCTGCCAATGATGAGGTCCTCTAAGACAAAGCCTGAAGGTATCACAGTCAGCATGGGTTTAGTAGATATAAATTCACTCATTTAGGCTTTATTTATTTATTTATTTATTTGCTTGTTTGTTTATTTTTGTATTTAATGGTAGCTTGTATTTTTATAAGCATCCATAACTTCTACCTTCAGGAACAGTTTTTGTCTCTGCCTTTTCAATATATGTGTTTTCCTACTACATCTACCCATGATTACCTCACTGCAAAACTTACAATTATGAGGCACATTACAGCCTTGCTTTGAGCTCTATCACTATAGGACTTCAGACACCAGACTGGTTCCTAAAATAATTCAAATGAGCCATGATCTTCCCTTCTCTTATCTTCAGGGCATGTGTGTAGAGGCAGCAAAAGGAAGCTCTAAAAACTTAGCAGTGAAAAGAACCCCTTTAGTCCCTTCTACATACCTAAAGGTTAATTACTGCAACTATGATATTAAGACATTCTCAAAACAATTTCTTTCTGACACACTCTCTGCTGACATATAATAAAAGCTTTTAAAAATATCTCCCTTCACCTTTCATACTCATTCACATAGAAAACCCAGCTTGTTGAATTTCTAAATGTTAATTCACAGCTCTTCATTCATCATATTTATAATCCTTTTTTTTTTTTACATTAGTAGCTGTTACGCAATTTTCAGTAGTTTAAATGCCAGCCTCACTCACCTATCTGCATACACATCTGCTGAGATTTCTTTAATGTGTTTATGAACATGTAGCAAAGAGAAAGGCTTGCTCAGACTATTCAAAGTGTATAGTCAGACTTCAGTAGCTATGAAGTTCTTAAAGTATAAGGGAAAGCAAGCTGGTTTTGCAAATGGAAACAAATTCATGCAGTTTTATATCAGTTATCTAAAAACATATACAGTTTACAATTAATTTCAAATTTCCCCTGTGTTCATTAGACACTCAGACATTTCAAGTCTATTCAGAAAATAATAAAAGCAGGAAAATTCAGAAATAGAATACATCTGTTTCTGAAAGCCAAGTTTCCTCAACATATTTTTAATCACTACTTTTATAAATGGAAGGACCTGTTAATTGGAATCTCATTTCAACCAACTTAGGGAGACATGTATATACACTAGCAGTTAGGTGATTTCATAGCAGTGGGATTCAATAGTTTAAAGATGTACAGTTTGTGAGCAATAAGTATTCATTCTTAGGAAAGGGCATGGTGACCTGAGAGTAAAACATTCACTGATATTCTAATTAGAAATCATTTGAATTAGACAATCATACAGAGGTCCATTCACAGCTGGATCCCTGTTACTGTAGCCACTAAGTAAGCAAACAAGATGAAAAATGCCTAAACAAGTCTTTGGGTAGGAATTAGATCGTATCATCCACTTACAGCATAGGAAGAAAAATTTAAAAATAAATAAAATCACAGACAGGGAGGAGAATAAAATAAAATAAACAACAATGTGGCTTCTATTTCCCTTCCTAAAACTTGCCAGATTTTAGGAATTGTGTGTGTAGTACCCTGCACATTTTTAGCACCTCTCTTCTTCCTCTCCAAATTCTTTTTATACTTTAAGTCAAGGCATAGGTATCAAACTATACTTTTAAGAACTCAGAAGTAGATATGTGGTCTGCAGACTTGTAGAGCTGGAATACTGAAAGGGTCAGGCTCTCAGTCTGCCACTATGTGCCCAAAGCCAGTCTGCTCATACCTAACTCTGAATGGCCTGAGGCAATCAGTAACCTAAGTTTCTACCAGGATATCCCCAAAGTGATCACATTTCTACTTTTGGCAGAATCTCCAGCTTTTGGAGCAGTGATTCAACAATACACATGCTCTGGCAGAACCTACCACTTTCACTGTACCAGCAGGGCCTAAAGAAGTTGCTGTTCTCCAAAGCATTGTCACCAGATTGCCATTTTTCCCAATAAAAGGGGGAGGACAAGGAAGCAGAAGCAGAGTGACAGAGTAAGACTATTCCTACAGATAGTTACTAAAGCAACACTCAAAGGCAGGACCTCTGCTTCCTAACTTTCTTCACAACAACTCTTCCATGTAACCAGGCCCTTCATATGGGTGATGGTTGCAGCATTGAAGACCATTTCTGAGCCCCCACATGCAGTTCTGCCAACCCAGGAAACATTTCTTTGAAAGTGAATACAATTTAAACATGCATTTCTGTGTTGAACTGTTTGCAATTTTTAAGTACCCTGCTCACCTGATGGACAGAGAAGTCCCCCTTTCTGTACCCTCCCACAAATGAATGCAAGACCTAACTCTTCTGCTTTCAGCTTGAACTGCTGCTTCTTAAGACAAAGTGCTCTTTGAAGACTTTAGGACAGATAATTTACAGGTGGTTCTTACAGGTCTGTCAATATCAGTATTCATTGGTTTTCCAAGATGGACACCACTTCACTAAAGCATTATAAAACATGCAAAGTCCACTCAAAACCAGTAACAACATAACATGGTCTGAAAATGGCTCTGCAGGAAAGTTTCTTGGGCTACAGACTCTACAGGGGCTCAAGGACACCCATACCCTTGTCTTCCTCTGATTCTCCCTTTCTTTTTGACATTTCTCCCACTGTCTTACCCCCACCGCTTTAGCTGAAATGACTCCATGCCTCCTGATCCAGTCACCTTTTCACAGCCACATCCTCCAGTCTTGTCCTTTGGCCCAACAGCAACTGTCCTCTCCCATGAGTACACTCCAAAGTCTTTCCTGCTACTCTCCCTAATTAAGAGGTTTCTAAATTGGGATGATGGGGTTGGGTGGAAGCCAGAATATTGTAAGATACATAGGGAAAAAAGTATGAAACTAGTCTATACATACATAAATTATATGCTGCAACTACAATATTTCATCAATACTATGTTCATTATATATCACTAAAAAAGAAAAAAAAAAAATTCCATTGAGTCATGACCAATAAAACAAATAGGAGATTTTCGACATTTCTGTTTACAAGTGTTGGTCTCATGACAGTGGGATATTAACCTCTTTCCTTTGTCTTGCTGCAATACCAATTACCCTTAGTCCCAACCAGTTATGGGCAGGTCTCTCATCCCAGATCCATGAGAAATTCTGCGCTAAACTAGGAAAATAACTTGACTGCAGTTCCTTAACAAAAGAAAAGCAGAAATATAAAAGATGTTAGCTCTTTTTATGAAAACTAAGACAGCTGTGGAATGTAGGCCAATTAAATAGACATGCCAATTTGTACTAATGTCTTCTCCAAGTGCTTTACCTGGTGCTTCTACCTTGCAAGCATACTGGGGATGGATGGTCTTAATGTGCAGAACAGCAGCTTCCCACAGTTACTTTACCTGACAGACAGTCTTGGCAGTGTTGTCATTTCAATTTTTCATACTTTCTTTCTCCTCATACAGCTTCAAGAACTTGTCAAATAATAATCCCAGCTATCAAACCACTTAGTTTATCTATTTTAAATCTGAGTATGTTGCACTGCCCTATAAGTTCCCCAATTTGCTTAGGCATTTAAGGACTATTCTCTCTTCCCACAAAATTAGTTCTGGAGCAAAGAGTAATAATTGATTTTATACATCTATTTGCCATATTAGAAGTTCTGGTTTGGTTTTTTTTTTTTTTTTGAAGGAAGGTTATTTTGGCATGTCAAACTGAAAACATTTTAATGGAATGTGGAATGAAAAATTGCCTGTAAAGAACATTCCTACCATACAGACAGCCTAGGAGAATTAAAGTTCAGCTTGTTGAAAATATAGTCTGACGGATATTTTCTGGCTGTAAATACTGACTTGATTTAATAAAAATACTGTGTGGGGACCTGTCAAAATTGTTGATGGAAAGCAGGCAGGGAGGCTGGTGTGACCTGTCTTGTCTTCCAGGCTCCATAGCTCTCAGGATGGACAGTTTTTGGTCACCAAGCTCACTGGGAAGGGAGAGGTTGAAAGTGCTGACCAGTTGCTTGGCTTTCTGGGCTCCTTCTCTGGCCAAGAGTCAGTTCCCTGATGACAGTATTTTTCAAAAATACTGTTTTATGTTAGTTGTCCTAAGGAAAAATTCTAAAAACTTTCCATTACACAGAATATTTCACATTTTCAAAGTGTTGTTCCAAATCAAAATGGTAAATAAATTGAAAATGGAAAAGGTTCCCTATGCATCTAGTCACACATGATTCATCAGACCAGTAATCTAATAAAATGGAGGTTTTACCACTGAAGTCTGGAAGACACATTATTTCCTGTACACTGTTTCTGCTACCTTGGGTGATTAAATCAAGCCATGATGCAGCTAGTAAGAATGTGGGCATTGGCTTTTAACAGAGCTGGGACTTTACCTCTTTATATAGATAAAACACTAGCTTCATAGAGTGGCTCTAGCCACACACAGACCACTAAAGATACCATCTGCATAAGGCTTGCTGTTGATTCCCATGCTCAGCTAGCAGCAATTCTTCTAATGACTTCAGTGAATGGTGAGAATTTCACAGGAAAGTGGAGAAAAATGGTTAAATGTCTGAAAAGATTTACATGGGAAAAGAGCGGAGCTCAAAAATGCATAGAGCTTAGCTAAGCAGTGACTCAGAGGGATCTGATTGCCATCCACAAATATTTCAGAGAGGTTAAACACATGGGTGGGGAGGAACTACTCAGGATAACAAGGGAAAGGAAGCAATATGATTGCAGACAATTTGGATTGAACTGCAGGCATATCTTCTCAATAGCAGGACTGGTTAGACTGTGGAACAATTTACAAGTGAGACAGTGGTGGTCTCAGCATTTTGGCCATTTACTGCCAGATGGGGAAAACACATGGTGATGAATAATCCTATTGTAGATGTAGACGGACTTCTCAGATTTTTCATGAACTGTTTCTACTGCTCTTTCAAGCTTCTGGGATCTCAGAATGAAAAAAATAGAAGCAGATGAAAAACATAGAGGCAGGTACAGTTTTACTGCTGTTTGCTACTTTAAGAAAGTAGTATCTCTAAGTAATTGGCGTTATTTTAATTTTTTATTCTATGCTACTGCTCTTTTTAAAATAATCCTATTATTTCACTCCCTCCAATCTAAAATTTCCTTAGTTTAATAGCACTATATTAAAATTAAACTAAAGAAAGCTTAAACCATCTGCATTTCTTCTTGCTTAAAACTAAATAGCAACCATTATGCCAAACAGATAATATTTAAATAGGCTTACAGAATGCTGTAGTTACGCCAGCACCAAAAAACATACATTCACATTTTCATCCTTTTCTGTCCTTGGGTAATGACAACATTAATGAAATATATTTATATAGCACTCTTCCTCTGAAGAGACCAGTTGCTGCACAAGCTAGTTGCAGTGATGACATGCAAAACATTTCACTCATAAGTGTTATGCAGTCAGCTAAAGGCTGATGAGAACATAGTGTTAGAGCTCTGGGTTTATATGGCTTGGAGGGAAGGATGCCTCCCCATGAAACAGCAGCATCATGTAGGCTGGGCATGAGCACATTTCTTACATCAGTAATGACTTTTGGGACCAAGGGTGGCACGATCAGCATCACCATCTCATCTTTGCAGGAATGAATAACAGATTTTGAAGTGCAAGATATGCTTTATTAGGTAGAGGAAAGGATAAGATAAAATTTGTACCACCTAAAGACAGAAAGGAAAATACTGCCCCAGCCTTAGGATTTTAAAATATCTGAAAATGAATTTGAAATACTGGATTTAAATTGCTTGAAGAGTGTTTTCTAGGGGGTGTGTTTTCTAGGGGGTGTGGAAATGCACAGCATAGTAAAGGATGTCATACTTAGTCAGAGGCATGATTTCTAACTCAGACAAGGTATGTGTCCTGACATGTTTACATTAACTAGAAGTCGGCCTGTGTAATGAAAGCAGAAAGAAAAATCACAGTTGCACCAGGGTTTCAACTTTGTGAAGCTGCATGTTCATATGTTCTTCTTTAACTACGCACACCTTTTCCAAGTCCCTCATGAACCCAAATCTGAGCTACAGCAGAACATAGTGAATGGTCATGAAGTAAGGCCTAGATATTAAGAAACTCTAAATTTAATTCCTACACTGACATCTCTCTCCAAGAGTCTGGTGTCTTTAGCCATCAAAGGCTTTCAAAAGCATCTGTCTTTAACCTTAGAAAATGTTTGGAAAACAAAACATGTTTACAACTTAACACTTATGCAAATGAGAGAAAATAAGGGTAGAAACTTGTCATATAATTCATGTTAATTGCAATTCATGCTGTTGGATAAGTGCCTAATATGAAACAACTGAACAAATATAGGTGAGACCAACAGAACGGATTTCCTGGAATAAATGATCTCCCAGGAAGAGAGTAAAGGATATATCCTCTGTCCCAGCCTTTTTGTCTTAACACTCCTGGAGTACAGAGCAACGCAAAAGAAGTCATGAAACAGAATGAGGACAGAGGTGCTGAAAAAAGCATTGAGCATCCCTACAGTGTGCAAAACCACATTGACTGAAGAATCAAGGGAGAGATAAAAGAGCAGAAATGGGATGGAGGTGAAGTACAGTTTAATTAAGCTTCAGCTGAGTGTCCAAATAGGTACCTGCTGTGAACAAAAAAAGCACCTGGGCAAATTGCTGGTGAGAAGAAAGTGCAAAGCTAGAAACCAAGGTAAATAAATGGTTACAATAATTAAATGGAGGATGAAGGGTGGGACAAATATTTCTGAAGTAAACTCAGAAAGGTTGCAAACATATTGGCCCAGATACCAGGCTTGCTTCAATATAAAGTGACCTTCATTTTTCATAGGATGGGCTTAAAAAGCAAAAGCTCTTTATATTCTGCTAGTCATACTGTTCTCCCCAGTGGAGCTCTTAAACATGAATTTCCAAGTGATGGATCCATCAGCTCCTGCACAAAGCTGGCTCTTAATGAAGGGAAACAATTTACAATCTCATGTTATTGGCAGAACTGATTTGGAACAGTTTCTATACCTTATTCCTTGCTTTGCCCACAGCTCACACTTTCCCTGTGATCTCTCTTCAGCAGCAGCCCCAGCACATCACTGCCCAAGTCAGGCAGCAGCTACCCTACTGCCTGAGGGTGAACCAGTCAGGTCAGGCTTGGGTTTCTAAAGGGTCATGCTACACCTATGCCTGAAGCATCATTTAGATGGAAGACATTTGATATTTTAAGATTTCAAAGGATCAGGCCAAGTGATGTTGTAGAAAAGTAGAGAGAAAAACTGAAGTTTGCCAAAGGCAAACACAAAATAACAGAAATAAAGCATCAACATTACATCAAACTTTATATTGGCTACAATCTTCAGTGTAACTTCACTTACTTCAGTGATTCTAGGGTGCATTTGGCCCACTGGATAGATAATGGTCATGTAGACCATATCTGGCTCTGGTACTTCTACCATGTACTTGGATAAGAAAGGAGTCTGTCTAGTTTTCTGCCTACTCCTTCTGAGGGAAAGGTGTTTTATAACAGGACCAACATGCAACAGGGTCTGCTCTGTATCTCTCACCAAAAAAAGCCAAAGATAATAGTAACCCTCTGAGATTTCATACTTTGCAATCAACCAAATGCGAAAAGGGCTGGAAGCCCTCAGCTGTGAAAAATAAAAGGAGAAACCTATCTGTCTGATGCCTTTGTTGCACATTTTAGGCCCCCTTTAATCCAATATAGCAATCCATAAAATATATCTCCATGCTATGGTCTCTTTTAATAGAAGTCTCTTGATGATTTTTTGTTCTCTATTTCTGCTCAGTTGGATTGTATCATATTCTTTCTCTTCAAATTTTCTCTCCTTCTTAGTAAGGCTTTCAAGCTCATTTCTTCTTTACTCTATCTAGACCCATCAATCCTTTGTCTTCTGCCTATCCAATGTCTCAAATTCCCTCTTTGTACCAAAAACAGAACTTGAGTCTTTTCAAGTCCTCAGGTCTACAAAAATCTGTCCAAATTCTCACCCTGTTCCTGCATGCCTTTTGCGTCATCAATTCACTTTGCAAAAAAAAGATTTAAGGGTGTATATACATTAGTTTTAATGGTAAATATTAGTGTATTTTTGTGGAACATCTAAAGCAATGCAAAATCTGAATGCCAAGAAACCTGAGAAAAATGATAGAATTATCTTTGAGAGCAGCCCTGTGGAAAAGGACTTGGGAATCTGGTGGATGAAAAACTGGACATGAGCTGGCAATGTGTGTTCGCAGCCCAGAAAGCAAATCATACCCTGGGCTGCATCAAAAGTTGGGTGGCCAGCAGGTCGAGGGAAGTGATTCTACCCCTCTACTCCACTCTCTTGAGATCCAACCTGGAGTACTGCATCCAACTCTGGGGCCCCAAGCACAAGAAAAACATGGAGCTGTTGAAGCAGGTCCAGAGGAGAGACACAAAAATGATCAGAGGTATGGAACACCTCTCCTATGAAGAAAAGCTGAGAGAGTTGAGGTTGTTAACCTGGAGAAGAAAAGGCTCCAGGGAAGCCTTTTTGTCATCTTTCAGTACTTAAAGGGGGCTTATAAGAAAGATGGGAACAAATTTTTTAGCAGAGCCTGTTGTGCTAGGACAAGGGGTAATGGTTTTAAACTAAAAGGGAGTAGGCTTAGATTGGAAATAAGGAAGATGATGAAGGTGGTGAAACACCGGCACAGGGTATTCAGAGAATTTGTGGATGCCCCATCATTGGAAGTGTTCAAGGCCAGGTTGGACGAGGCTTTGAGCAACCTGATCTAGTTGAAGGTGCTCCTGCCCATGGTAGGGGGGTTGGACTAGATCATATTTAAAAGGTCATTTCCAACCCAAACCATTCTGTGATTCTGTGATCCTTTATTTATTGAATTTCTGAGATCAGTAAATACCGTCCATATTCCTTCAATCCAACATAAAAGGTGACCTTTCTTCAAACTCCCAGATCAACACTCTTGAAGGCAAAGATGGAAAATCAGCTTCAATCACAGTTTCTTGGTTTCAGTGTCTTTCAAGAATTTGTCTTTCCCTATCAAGTAAAGATATCTACTGATGGCACAGTAAACACTATTAAATACCTTAGAGAAAGTGGTTTCTACTACTTAATTTCTTAAGCTGGGCAGCTGTCTTGTCTTTAAAAGTATAGCTTAGCCCCTTTTGGGGAGCCTCACAAAAGGATTTATCAAAGATGCATGTGAGAAAATGTAGATCATTAGTACATATAGCAGTATCAGTATATAATAAAAGCATTTCCACTGTTATTAAGCTGAGATGTCCCAATTTTTCACCTGTGACTTATACAGAACTGTTAGACATTTAAAGGATCCCCGGCTGTTATCAGTTTCAACTGCCTGGGTCAACTGTTATTTGATTTTCACTTAGTTTTACATCTGAATTCCTATACTAGTATAAATAGAGTCAGAAAGTGGCCACTAGGGTTTCTCCTTCAGTTAGCAAAACCAAAACTGAAGCCAGAAAGTGGAACTCAAGTTAAAACAAACAAACAAACAAAAATATTTCATGATTTCTTACTGATTCACATAAGAACAATCAATTTTCTGGAATGATAATTTAGGTAAAGGCCCCTTCTATTGCAACTGCAGCTCAGCCTTTTTTTTCCTATATTAATTAAATCACATGCAGAACATAATATTCCAGACAAATTTCCATTGCATTAAAGTTCAGAAATGTGATTCATTTTTTATAATAAATGCATCAGAAGAGCCATTCTGTATTCATCACAGATGGGTATGCCCCACTAAAATATTAAGTCAACCTTTGGGCAGGCCATGCTTCCTAAGTTTTAATGTGTATTGTGGCTACAGCTCAGGAGGTGCATTAGCAGTGTCTCTCCCCACAGACTGATGAAAAACGTATTTTTTTTTCTTATCTGGGGTATAATAGGCATTAGCAGTCAAACAGATTTTTTGAAGTTAATTAACTGAAAGCCCTACAGTAAAGGAGAATAATTTACAGTTGACCCAACATAGGAACAGCCTTCTTCATAAGCATTTGAGATAAAGCCCTGGTGTTCATGCAAATTACTATCTGAATAATAAAAATGTTTTATGCATATGTATGATTGAATAAATGAAAACTGGGAGTAGTAAACTTCAAAACAAAACCTCAAAACAACTTTACTCTAAAGCTGTTACAGCTTGTTTTGGATTCAGAAAGTTGAAGTTTTCCATTAAAAAGCAAGATCCCCTGCAGCTATTCTGAACACAGTGGCTGGGGGTTTTTGTTTGCTTTTCTTCTTTTGTTAGAGCTAGACCCAAAATCATAATCTCTTAATCTCAAAAGTAATCTTCAGAAAATATGTGGGTTTGTTAAAAATAGTGTTGACATGACAATGTGGGAAAGGATAATCTGTGCATAAATATTTGGGGTAACAGTCCTATATGGCAAAGGTTAGTGCAACTGGGCAAAGGCAGATGGAGGGGAGGATATAAGCAAGAACTTCACTCAGCACCTTCCTTTTTTTCCTCTCAAACTGAATGTGAACCAAAGTATCCTGAAAACACAGAGATACATAGATAGTTTCAGGCTTCTAAAAGAGCATAATCAGCAATGCCAGACCATGAAGGGCAGTTCTTAAGTGATTTCCAGTCATTTCAAGTGAAAACACCAGAAATGTGGAGTTTGCAGCAATCTGAGATCACAAGATGTTCCAACATCATTAAGTGTCTTAATTTTTCACACTTTTCCCCCCACATTGATGAATGTATCCCTTGTTACTGAAAAGAATCCTTCCTCGATAATTTAATCTTCTGAAGAGTGAGATTTCAGTCCTGCAACATTAGGCAGAGAAACACCTGGTTTTCACTGAAGAACCTGCCTCTGTTTTTTGGCCCAAGGTATGATCAAATAGTGTTCTTTCTTGACTTTGTGCTGTGATAACAGAGTATCTGTGTCATTTTTCTGCCAAATAGATGTCTGAATGGAGCAAAAACAAACATCACCATATAATGGTTTGCACCAAGTTCTTGGACTGTTTTAAGAACTAATTTCTGAAAGTAATAGGCCATTATCTGAAAACTCAGAAACACCAAAGACTTTACATATTAAATTCAGCATGGTTATTTCAAAATTATCAAACCCACTTTAGATTTTGTTAATTGTTTTCATGTTCACTGTAAGAAACCTACACTTTCACTGAGGGTGTAATTGTCATAAAAATGATTCTTTTTGACTGACATTTAGCTCAAAGACTTTTTGGATGCATATGACAATTTCAGTGGGATCAAAAGAAAAGCACTTCCCCTCACCTCTCCTAACTCCTCTTCACAGATGAGGATCTCAGGCTCTCTGGTTCCCTGGGAAGATTGAAGGTCTGCTGTAATATAGTAAGGATAATGCTTCCTGAAAGGACCTGCAAAAAGAAGGAAAAAAAAAAAAAAAGGAAAAAAACACAATAATAAAAAACCAAAACAAACATTCAGTGATTTGCATTGAATGCTCTGAAAGGCTTGTGGCAAGAACTCCATGTACTGAATTCCTGTTTTTTTTCCCAACCAGACTTTGGGAATTCAGTCCTGTATAATGTAGCCAACTTCAACACTAACTGGGAAGGAAAAAAAAAAAAAAAAGCGCTATTATTTGCACCTCAAAATGCATAATGAAAAACATTTTCCTCTGCAAAATATACTTTAAAGACTACATTTCAAACTAGTTTCTATGACTACCACAACACACTTAATACACTTAAAGGTATCAGCTTTAAAATGTCATCATCCTGCCATCGTGTGCCAGTTTGTGGTACTGCTCACAAAGTCTGTATTTAATATTGAAATTATGACTCAGTTTTAAATCTTGGACATTTCTATCACTAGAAAAATACATGTTGCAACATAAACATCAGGTTTCAAGCACTTGGAATTATTAATATGACATAGTGCTGAATGTGATTAATGCATTTATATAAATGTAATGCAATTACTGGTTTTGCTTCTTTTACTTCAGAGCCAATGCTCTATAATATAAAACGGTTGGAAAACCAACGGCTAAGTTGATGATATTGGTAATATTACACTTTACATGAAGAAAAATTAGTCATTTCAGTCTTGGGCTTTCCTCCTTTGTCCATTCTCATTCAATTCCAGACTGTGTAGAAAATCTTGCATCTCACTGCTATACTAAATCAGCTGTATTAATTAGGTATGCCACATCAGAGTACCCAGTCTTAGCAGACTGCATACAGCACAAGATGGGAAAAGGAGGGAAAGCTGCTTTTTGTTCTGTTTAGGCTACAGAAACCAAAATCTCTTTCAATGTCTGGGTGCATACCCAGGCAGCTTCCAGCTCTGTGTCCAAGCAATATGTGGACATGCACCAACCTCCCTCTCCTCTTTCACGGGGAGACACCCACGCACATACCCTTAAATCCCGTTAAGTACAGACACAATGGTTTGATTTTTTTTTTTTCCTTTTGTACTACTGAACAGACATAGTACCTCATCTGTTTGAAGTAACAACCCCTCAGCTTCTATTCCAGCCTCGAGGTTGAAACATTAATCAAAAACCTTTCCAGACACGTAAAAGAGGGGGTAGCAGTCTCTTTTCTCATCCACTTTTTCAGCACTGGACTATGTTGAGTTTGTATCACCCTCCTAACCCCACCTGCTGACAGATGCCAGTTTACTGTGTTAGGGCAAGAGTGGAAGAGAGAGACAATACATTGCCAGCTGGCCAACATGCAAGGGAATTCACACAGCACTGATCTGTACTTCTGAACCACTGAGTACATCACTTTAACCATGTAAATTTTTTAAAAAAATCAAAATGGCTAGAATAGCTCAGGATTCCCAGGAAGAAAGCATTTATGACTTCCATAAAACCTCAAACTCAGAAGGTATGATTGCAAATAAATCACTGAAACTCTCTAGCCAGCCGTTACAGATGAAGCAAAACATTCACTAAAAAGTTATTTAAAATCTCCACGAGGAACCTGAAATATCCCTGTTCCAGCGGAGGGAGGTTATAACTGTTAACTATCCATGTATAACCTTATCCAGTAAGATAACTCAGAAATGGGAAGCTATGCTGCCTCCCGGGCAAAGCAACTCAATATTGCCTGGGCTGATAAATTTTTTTACATCTATTGCCATCCTATCATTGCACACATTTAGGTCTTTCCAGTGGCAGACAGCCACTAACAAGCTCTGTCCAAAGTTCTGTTACCGAAAGCAGTTCCATTTCTTCATTTAATCTTCTACCCTATTTCCACTTATGATAAGAAATGAGATTAAAGGCTGCCACTAAGAACTGTCAGAGGCAACCAGAGCATCTAGCTCTCCCCTTCTCTTTGATAAATGGATGGATTCTGGTGTGTCTGCTCTGACACCAAAACCCTAATCCTGCAGGTAGTTACTCATACAGATAGTCCCGTTGATTGCAGTGGGAGTAACTTCCACAGGTTTGCAGAATGCCCTCCTTCTGCTGTGCACATGCTGTAGCCATTACTCAGCTGCTCGGGCAGCTGATGAGAAATTAATGTAATTAGATTTTCAGGGCAAAAGTCCAATGGGTTTACAAGGATACTAGCTGCACGTCTCCTCTGCAACGGCTAACAATTCACTCTTCAAAAGCATTTTACCTCAATTATTTTGTCTGCTTATGTTTTACTTCAAGCAAATCTAAATTTGTGAACTGACCAAAACCAAAGCTTGTGCTAAAGACTATTCTTCTGGGTCCAGGCAGAGTAGTTTAACTCTCTTGTTTAATTTGTGGCAGCAGAGATACCTAAATCTCCTAATCTTGGAATAGTACCAAACATATGTAATTAACTCAGCATTGCTTCCTGCCACAGGTTATTGCATTTGGACACTGCAAATTTCCCCCCTGCACCCAGATGCCCGTTTTGCAACAGAAGCTGTTATCTGTGATCATTTCCACAGGCTTGCAGCACAGAAGGGCTCTCTCCTGACTCCGGCCATTAGGTTTAACCAATATTCATATAAATAATTATAAGTTTTCCTGTATTCATAATGTGTCATAGCATAGAATAACTTGATACAATGACAAGGGCGTAATAGGATTTTTATGGGAGAGAAGAAAAAAGGCAACCTGGCATTTATATCTGATCTGCTCCAGAGGCCTGTGATACTCACAGGGCAAGCACAGAGTAGGTGAGTGACCACCTCCTCTCTACAGCAGTGTATTTGGGTCCATTTAAGTAAAGAATCTGTGCTAAATAAAAATGATGCAGTGGGTTGTTACACAACCAGCCAGCTTTGTTCACAGACATTAGCTACACCAATAAATCTGAGTCATGACTTGATTATAGAGCTGATAACAAGGTGGGTGGTAAAGAGCAAACTCTTACAGGTTTGAAAAATAGGACTGGTAGAGATCTCAAGAGGTCATCTAGTCTTGTCTCCTCCCCTGACCAAAGAAGGGACATTTACATGGATACAGTTTTCAGCTGACATCCACCCTACCAGTTGTTTGTTAAGCTTGTTCTCAAAAAACCTCACTAGTGACGGGCACTATGCATTATCCCAGAAAAACTATTCAATGCTTCCATGTTCTTACCTTCTTACTTACTTCTGCAACGTTATGTGTTGTTTATTTCTTCTAAGTGTTCTGCTTTGGTATACTACCATTTAATTCATAAAATGTGTAGTGTTGCCCCTTAATTGAAGACATTTCATGGATACATTTCTGTTCTCAGAAACTGTGGATCAAATTCATTGCATTTGGCAGAATGATTCTCACATTGCCTCTGAGCGGAGACCCCTTACACTGTGCAGTGCCTTGCTGTTGAACCACACACTGTGTGTTGTTTCCTTCTTTGATCTTTAGAACTAATATTGTCCAAAAGTCTCCATTAAGCATTCACATGTACATTTTCTGATGTTTTATACTCGTGTAAAAAAATATGATGCCGAAGAACATGCATCTGCAAATATCTGTTTGATTGTGCAAAGTGGGAGGTATGGAACTTCCTCCATATATCTGCAAATAAACCTTGCATGCTGCAAGTTGAGTGGGCCTTTACACTTTTTAACAGGTGCTGCACCATTCATGTACTGATGTGAAACCTTTTTACAAGCCACAGAACACCTTACTTCACCCCATACTTCCAGTCCTATACTTCACAAGGTGTGTGGCACTTAAACAATGTGCTTGTGCACACTGTGCAGAGAAGTCATAGGAAAAAGCTGGAACATTGGACCACACAGT
Organism: Tyto alba; assembly: GCF_018691265.1. Taxonomy (NCBI): domain Eukaryota; kingdom Metazoa; phylum Chordata; class Aves; order Strigiformes; family Tytonidae; genus Tyto; species Tyto alba. Next base: position 27,719,482 of record NW_024881330.1, on the reverse strand, counting down.
TTATCTGTTAGATCAGTCCCAGGCTTTGTATTGAGATAATTCAACAAACTTCCTTCAAGACACATCTGTTACAGAGGGGCTATCCCCTAAGCAAGCTGAACACACCTCACTTTTTATCAGATGGTCTTGGAGTAATGGCCCTAATTTATTCAGCAGAATTCCCTCATCCTGTCTGAAACTTCCCATCATACAACCAAAATGAGAAAACCCACGCATTCAGACACACTGTGCTAACCCTGTCCTCAAACAGATCCAGTCAAAAAAAGCCACTCACAAACATATTGAGCTGGAGCCAGTGTTCTGGACTGAAAGCAGCCTGTCTTCAGGCCAAGACATGGTAGAACATCCATCCTCAACCCTGGCCTTCTCTGAGAATATTTAGTACGGCTGACTATAGTGTATTACTGCTCAGGAGAAGGGGCAGGGGACTCAGGAAATGCTTTAAAATAGATTCAGTGTAGGAATGGAAGGAGTTGATGTCCTCCTCAAAGGGGTCCTGGAGAACTGTGGTGGGAAGTCATAGCTTCACCAACAGATCCAGGCCATTCTCATCCTGTATCTAAATGAAGGCATCAGAAGAAATAGAGAAGCATCATGGATGCAAACACCAACATTTGAAAAATCCTTGTCCTTCACCACATACAAAAATGCCTTTCATTGTGTTGGCTGGAAAAGATCAATTCACAGATGATTAGCAGCTAGTTAAATCTGAGGAAGAGTATAATCTGAGCTAGTAGAGGGAAGCAAGCATAGCTGGAAGTTTGCAGCTACTGAGTGAGAAAACCCTGTTGGCTGAAGGTAACTGACTTTCAGTGGAAGGGCCTTTTCTAAGAAAATACACACCTGAAAAGACAATGCAGTTTCCACCCCACCATCCAGGAGTGATGTTTTCTGTCAAATCTCCAGAGCAAGAACAGCTAATCCTGTGCATCAGTAGATGCTGACCCAGCCTTAATATCTGCCTTCAGCACTTATTGTCTGAACTGCAGCAGGGCACTATTACTGAGCAAGATCATTTCTAACAACGTCCCCAAAGATGCTCCAAAGCATTCAGAATGGTGTAGATTTGCATCTCCATGTCATTCAGTAGTTCAGGGCCTGGGATGGTAAATTATCCTTCATGGTTCCCAGTGTGCTAATGCAATCATACTGTAACTGGCTGTGGGTAATGGGGTGAACTGCATTCACATGGGAAATAGAAATTTCTTACAACAAACTTAAAAAAAAAAAAAAAAACAAACAAATTAATCTGGAAGCACAATCCAAGACTGAGAAAATAGTTTGAAGGGAAATTTTGTTGGATATTTTCAAATATTTGTCAGGAAACCAGCCTCAGCTCCATGGCTTCTCCCAGCCCACAGTCAGCTGCTTCAACCCCCATTGTCCAAACCCTCTCAGTGAGCCTAGCAGCAACATGAGCAGCTTTTGTTCTATCCACACCAACATATCATTACTGCAGGAACTGCAAAATACTGACAAATTTCAGCTGAATTAAAAACATCCAGCTGTTTGGATTTTCATCCTGGATAATAACACAAAAAGTCACCTGAAAATTCAGAATTTAAGCTGAAATGTGAAGCTACTATTTCACATGCAATAAGTGCTGTTCTGGAATACACATTAACATTTGTTGCTTTTACAAGGTGACATTATCTTTGTTACAGTTTATCCTTTACTCCAGAGATATGCCATTCTATGAGATAATATATATACAAACATTATTTAAATCAACTTCACAATTTCTGCCCATAGCTAAAATTCAACAGAGGGAAAAAAAGAAACAACACATAACTGCCTTAGTTCTATAGCAAATCATTAACACTTCCCATTAAATTGATCAAGGAACAAAAAATATTATTGTGACATTTGTGGACAAAATTACCAAACCTTTTAATACTGGCATCATTTTCTGTGTCTCTGCAACTCACTGAACAATTGTACCCCCACTATCTGAACTGCTGTCTAACTCTTATTTGATTTTCTGCTGACTCTCTGCTATTTTTACACTCTCTACATAAATAAGAAGTTTAAGGCCTTTGTTTCTGGTATCAGACTTAAATATCACTTTGTTGGCACTCTTGCATGAGGCTGATGCATGCTGACTGCTACTTTTTGTTGTTTCAGTCCTCATAGTAGTTCACACAGCTTCAGTTTGCTAAACCAGGTAACATCCACTTGGACAGCCTCGCCAATGAATCTCTTTCGTTGTTGAATGTTATTACTATCTGTTAACTAACTCCTCTATGGCAGTTTTTTACTCAGATTAGCTGCTAGGAAACTTTTGTACCTTTATAACAACAAAGGAGAAAACAAAGCTGCCTTAGCTTTATTGAAGTAAGAGTTGGAAAAGAAACATAAAATTATCAGATTAATCGCTTGATAAGTATGGGACTATGGTCTCTATTTCTGTCCCAGCTGCCAGCAACCTGAACACCAGGAAGCAATTTTATTTGGTTGCAGATTTGGCTTTTAGCTGCTGCTCCACAACCAGGCTATGACTTAGCAGGTTGAACCATGTTCCTAAGCAGCATGGGTTTGCAGCCAGAAGCCAATGCTGTAACTGCTCTAGTGGAAGGTCTCCCCGCCCATGGCAGGAGGGTTGGAACTAGATGATCTTTAAGGTCCCTTCCAACCCAAATCATTCTATGACTCCATGTCTCTGTCTCTGACATTGCAGAATGCCAAGCAGAACCAGGGGACAATATACTTCCTAGACAAACTGTGATGAGAGTTAAAGCTTTCCACAAATACTGAACATGACTTTTGGGGTTAGAAGAGATAATCCCATGGCACTTTACACTTTCTGCATTAAAATTTTTTTATTCCTCCTTTTGAGTACAACCCACATTTGAGATTTAGCAGGTTGGAAAGCAAAGAGGGAAGGCAATACTTGCAGTGTGTGAATTCTTAGGAATCAGTGATAGTTGTGCTAGTTGCCCACAAACTGTAGAGCCAGAAGTCTTCTTGGTGACTAAGTGATTACTCTCTGCAGCTATGGACTATGTGCACTTGAAGCTGTCTCTGCACTCAAGAAGAAAAAAGGATGCATGTTTGAAGGGATACTCAGATATAAGACTTTTTATTCATCTTCACTGAAAGAAAAGCAATTTAAAGGGAACATAGAGTTCATTTTGAAGCCCACAAGCCGTGGGCAAACAATAAATAACTGCTGAAGTCTTCAGTTTATGTAAGTCAGGCACTCTACATGGTAAAACCGGCCTATCATTGCACATACATTTACATACCTGCAAGAAGTTAGAGAAACCTACTCTTCTGATTTACTCATATAATTTTTTTTTTTTTTGCCTAAGAGATGAGGTAATGTGCTTACATACAAATAATTCAAAACCAAAACCACTGAATGAGCCCACTTCATCCCACACTTTAATACACTGTGCAGAACATGCACAGCAGCTCAGAGGGCAGCACCATGAAGGTACACCAAAGAGGAATGTTGTCTGCTGCAGCACCAGCATCTTCCTAACTTTTACTACCACAGCATGTCTGGTACTTAGAGTATAACACAGATTAAGTGCAAAAACTCTCATGAGCATTAAGAAAATATGGGGAAATTACTGACTTTGTGAAATTACCATTTCCCAGCCACTCTTCAAGATTTACTGCAAGTCTATCTTCTCTGATTGCTGGGATTATTTCTGTTATAGTATTTGACATGAGGAATAATTTATCAGAATTATAATATGCATGCATGAGCAAAGTTGTATAACTCAGCATTTTCTAAGCATTATCCTTTGTTGTGCTAATGGGTTTTTTAGCTTTCTTCTATTTTCGTTGTCAAGTCACTCAGCTAAGAGACAGTCACAGTAGTCATTTACACAGAATGACTAAGTTACATAGCAGTATGTACCGAGATGCAAAAGGATCCTATCTAGTGACAGCTGCAAGGGGAATTTCTGTAAGCTGAATGCAAACAGTGAATAGAAATATAGCCAGCAATTCAAGCAATAACATTACAGTGTCTCTGTGATTTACAGTGACCTATTCTACTTCTGATTATAGTTGCTAAGGGCAGCAGCTCCAGAGATACGATGGCACTGATGCTGACACCTGGTGTTTCCCAGCCTGAGGGTGCTCCTGGAGAGCTTCTCACACCAGTGCAGAACAGATCTGCAGGTGTCTGTGTGGGTTTTGGACACAACTCTTGCTTTGTCCTTTTTGGAGGAGAGCCAATTTCAACATGAATGCTTTCTTGATAAGTTATGCAAAGATTTGGTGAGCATCATAAGCAACAGCCTGTCTGTGCTTGTCTGAGAGGTGATGACCAGGATATGCTGTCCAGATGATGCTCAGTACCATCTGGCTTCCCTTTCTGGAGTTGTTTTGCACTAGATTTTAAAACTCTGCCTTCAGTGTTGAAAGGGGTTGAGTTTCGTTCTGACAGCAGAATAATTAGTGTGCAGTAGTTAGACTGCTGCAAAGTCCCAGGGGTGCCAAGGGCGCTACAGTCTTCTTGCCAGGTTGATAGATAATGGCAACACAAGTGAGAGGGAGCTACGCTACTGCCCAACTTCAGGTGAGTCAGATTTGTACCTAGTCTAGGAGGCCGGTCTTCTCCTACTGTTAATAAAGAGAGGCAAACCCTTCCAGAATGCAATTCAGAAGAGGAGCCAAGATTAAATGCATAGAAATGCATATGTCCCTGGTAGCGGCTCACTTTGTAGAGAAGTCTAAAATATTTTATCTTCACTAGCATCTTCATGTCAGAGGTAACAGCAAGTCATTCTGAGGGGGAACTGGCCTTTTATGAGAATGAGGCCCTTGTTGTAACAGCATCCCACACTTGCTTGATGCATTACATTGCCCTAATGTCTGTACGTTCACGCCAAAAACAGCCTAATCTGCCTTGCATCCAAATATACAAGTCTCTAGATGTAGTACTTCCACTCACGTCCTGCAGTAATCATAACTACATACATGGGATGAATATTCAAAACTGTAATCTTGGCATGCCCCAGACTAGATCAGGGCTGATAAATATAACTTTTGGTCACACTGTGTTCATGTGCAAAAGTTAGAACAGCTGCTGCTATTTCAGTTCTCACAGGCAGGGAGTTAAATTACCTACAAATAGACACAGTGAGTATAACCCAGAAGGCAGACAGCACTGGGAGGTGTGCTAGTGCGACCTGCCTCCCCACAAACATAAGGACTTGCAAGGGGGTACCTGGAAGACAAGGTATAAAGCTGCCGTCTGTAGTACTTACATTAGGGGAAACACCTCCCTCTCAACCCCTGTCCCTTCAGGCTGGAACTAAGGTTTCTAGAGCACCTTCATGCTTTTGGGGTTTTTTTTTAATGCATCTTTAAAGAAGTGGCAATGAAAATCTTATCCAATGAGTTTACCGACCATAGAAAGTACTCAAGGACAGAACACAGTGAAATAGATAAACCTTGCTGTAACCATTTTGAAACATGACTCATACGTGTGATTAAAGAGAGGGAAAACAAAACACATTCATCTTAACATTTAGAGTTTGATTATGTTCCCCCAATTTCCTTGACAAATCTCCTGGTCCTACCTCATCAACTGTAAACATGCACCTGTATAACAACAGCAGCTAAACTCTAGCAGCTGGGCAAATAAGTTAATTTTCTTCCTCAGAGTCAGCCAGTTCATTTTTAATGGTAAATGTGTGATAATTTTTTCCCCAAAAAATAATTTCTTTTGTTAGCAAGAATATGAAAATAAGCTCTTAGAAATACCTGCACAAACCTATTTTCTGAGTTCTGCCTTTTTCCATTTTCCTACTAGCTACTCTCCAAGCAGTCAGCAAAAATCATCACAGGATTTACACAGCCAGCAACTCTATAGGCAACGTAAAATGATTTGCAAAGTAGGAACAGGAGAAAAACCTGACAAAGGAAGTAGATATGAGTCTTTGGAAAAAAAATTAAATGGACAACAGTTGCTAGAAAATAACTTTTTTTTTTTTTAATAATATTGTTCTGTAAGAAAAAAAGACAAGAATTTTTGAAGAAATTAAAGAAAAATTATTTGCTCAAAAATAATTTAACTCTTGGAGAAATGATTAATCATTAAGAGAGAGTTGGAAAGTAAAGATGGAAGAAAACTAGGAGGTCATCTAACCTATTTCCCCGATACTCCAGTATTTCAAACTGTCTGAGCTTATTCAGCACAAGAACTGCCTTTGAGGTGTACTTTTAAGACTTCTCTGATATAGATGTTCATGCAACACACATGAATAGAATCAGAGATGTCCTAAACTAAGCTGAAGAACTAATTCCAGGTGAGATTTAACTTATTGTAGAATATGTTCCATCAGGTGGATCAGAATACATATAGCAATTCAGCAAAACAATATTTAGTCCAATTTTACATGCCAATTGTAATATTATTGTGCTAATTACTGTCAATTTGTATGATCCAACAGGGACTGCTAGGCAGCAACTTTCAGCTTCTCATTTTTGTTGCTCACTAAAAGAACTTGGTTGCAAAGGTAGGAAGACATGTTTGTCAATATACAGCTCCCATTTTCCTTATTTCTTTGAGCTGACATCAGGTAACTTGACCCGGAAAAAATGAATAGGAATCCAATTCATAGAAATGTCAACCAAGCATTGCTTCAGTGCATTTCTCTAACATCAGTGTTAAGCACCATGCACTGGAAATGTTCTTCTTTGACTCACTGGACTGTGAAACTAATTTGAAAGCAAACCTTGAAATTTTGCTTACAAAACCTTCACACTGATAAATTTAACTTACTGCATCTTTCTGGAAACAACAAATGTACATTAAAGTTCTTAAACAATGGCAAGTGACAAAAAAGGAAGTGACAAAATGACAAAATAATTCTTATGGACAGCTTCTTATCCATCCTAATTCTCTGCTCATTTTAGGCCTATTTTTCTGTTTTGTGGGGATTAATATTTAGAAAATAACTTTAAGCTTTAACTCTACAGAATATATAGGCAGCACAAACTGTTCTCAAATATGCAGCTATTCTGTCAGAGAAGATATCAATGATTGGTTTAAAGTGTAACATTGCCCATATTTATTCATGCATCAGAAAAGAGGATGCAGCTACATAAATACTTGCATAAATATAAAACATCAGAGACATGAAATTTAAAAGAAAAAATATGCAGAATCTTAATAAGAAGATATGCTTTTGTTTCAGCTGTTGGTTTCCATTCTTTTATCAAATAACGCATTCCAGAAATCTGTATTAAGTTCTGATCCTGGAAACACTTTAAATATATTTAAGGTCAGGTGCCTTGTACCACTGATTAGTTAATTTAGTTCTATGTATGGTGAAACTGCACAATAGGAAATCTATCTTGCCCAGTGCTCATCTTACTGCTCTCTCAGGCTTTGATACTGAGATGGGGCAAAACCAAGTGCAATGCAGATTTAAGTCAGCACATTCCTGCTGGAGTTTGAGAAAGAAAAGACTTTTGCTCTCCTGAGTAAAATCTAAAGTACTTTAGAAATACTCTTAACTCATACTCCTATTTTAGAACCCCCAAAGGCTTATTCCAGAAGATGAGAAAAGAAACTATCAGGTCCTTTGTCTCTCTGGGTGTCCTAAATTGACCAATATACTACAGACCATGAGGAAAATGTATAACACACTTGAAAAGTTCTCTTACAGAGTGGAACTGCTTTTAGAAGGTGCACAGTCTTTAAAGAAATTGGACTGGAATGATCAGATAAAAGAACATCTGTACTAACATCCTGATTCCAGAAGTGCCAGGAGTCAATGAGCTGTAACAGTGTTTTTCACTCTGCAAAATCCAAGAACTATTCTAAAAGATGCATGACCTTTAATTAAGAGAAGGCAGTTTATGTTTAAATTCACTACATGAAAGCCCAAAAATTTTCAGTCTAGATATCAAAAGACTGAAAATTACTGCTCTGAAAATGTCCAGACAAGAATGTATCAATTACACATTCAGAGTTTGACAGAAACGGTGGATTTCTGAATCACTACATGAAAAATGCTAATGTTTTGACTTAGACCTCACTCTAAAAGTCAAACCAGTGTCCATATATGAATAATTCTTCCTCTTAACTTGTTTGACTTACATAGATACAGATGTATTTGTCACTGAGCTGCCTAATCTCCTGTCTGCTTAAATCTATTATGGTTTTCTCTTGAGCCTTCTTGATTTAGACTTCCAAAGGGTTATTGTAAGAGGTAATAAAAGAAGCTGTCATATTCCCAATCCGTATTTGTCCTCTAGATGATGACCATTACATTGCATCATTGAGAAAACTGTGTAACACCAGATTGCTTTGGTCCATAAGCAGAACTAAAAACTAAATCAAACCAGCTTTGCAATTCCTTCTGTCCTTGCACTGTCATGAATTTATAGAATGCATTATGAACATTCAAACTTTTACCTATCCAACTATTAAGAAAGATCATACTGGTTTTGTCTGGGATGGAGTTAATTTTCTTCATAGTAGCTTGTATGGTGCTATGTTTTGGATTTGTGATACAGTGTTGATAGCACACCAGTATTTTAATTATTGCTGAGCAGTGCTTAAACAGCATCAAGGCCTTTTCTGCTTCTCACACTGACCCCTCCAGCGATCAGGATGGGGGTGGGCAAGAGGTTGGGAGAGGACACAGACAGGACAGCTGACCTCCACTGAGCAAAGGGATATCCCACACCATATATGATGTTGTGCTCAACAATAAAAGCTGTGGGAAAGAGGAGTAAAGGGGGGATGTTCAGAGTTACATCATTTGTCCTTCCAAGTAACCGTTAAGTCTGATGGAGCCCTGCTTTCCCGGAGATGGCTGAACACCTGCTGGCCAATGGAAAGGAGTGAATTAATTCCTTATTTTGCTTTGCTTATGTGCAGAGGTTTAACTTTACCTATTAAATAGTCTTTATCCCAGCTCGTGGGTTTTCACACTTTTACCCTTCTGATTCTCACCCCCATCCCATTGCAGGGGGAGTGAGTGAGCACCTGGATGGAGCTCGGCTGCCTACCAGAATTAAACCATGACAAATATTCATGTTGCAGTAACACTCGAGCTCTTTCTGCCTCATCATGGTTAAGAAAAGATACTCCATCCCTTATACTTACAGGTATTCCAGCTCCTGACTCACAGCACAGTTGAGTCAGGTGTAAGAAATCAGATACCTTTTAAGATCTGAGCCTTGGGCTCTTACTACTTTGTATACAAAACAAGAAAATTTACTGAGGACACCGGATATTTTCTTAATTGACATTTTGGTTTCAAAACTTTTAAAATTAATACCAGCAAAATGGAAACACTTCTTCTGTTCCCCTGGGGCAATCATTTAAAAAACCTATCCCTTCTCCCAAGCATTTGGCATACCCATACTGAAAAGTACTCACAGATATTTTGACTTTAAAGCCACCCAAATACAGAAACAGTAGTTTTTTCACTGCTTCTTGCCAGACAATCTTTGACATTTATCCTAAAAACACTGTAATAGTCTTGCTGAAATCATTCTGACTGGAGAATGTAAACAGTGAAGCTGTACTTGCTGGAGTTTCACGACAGCTGAACAGAAGAGATTCAGAGCAAGAAAAAGCAATTATAAAGTTGTATCCTGAAGTAAAAGACCAAAGTCAGATGCCTAAAGACTAAACTTGTGAAAAAGTTACATCACTGGCATGGAGCAAACATGAAACGTTCAAAGCAGGCCACTGGATTTCTTCAGTGTGTAAAAATATTCATCAATAATATTTTTCAGGGAATAAGTCTCATGAGCTTGAAATTAAGATCTGATATGTTGGTCTAACCCACAGTGAAAGTTATCTCATGCTTATAAAAGTAATAAATGTAAGTCATATGTAAACGTAAGATAATGAAGAGGCTTGGTATTGATTTAACCTACACCGGCTTGAATTAGAAGTGCTAAAAGTGACCTTTAAAAGGCAAAAAAAGAACATAACAAAACAAAACAAAACCAAAAGAAAACAAAAAAAAACAGCCAGAAATACTGTTGACTTCAATGGGAAGGCTCTCATCCAAGACAGTATGCAATCTACAGTTAAGATTAAAAAAAAAAAAAAAAAAAAAAAAAAAAAAATCCAGGCCAAACAACCTTGGTCTGTAAGCAAACAGAAATTGTGAATTTAGACTCAATAACACCTTGCTAGTGGACAGAAAAAGCACTGTAGTTTGAAAAAAAACATTGAAGTTAACAGTAACAAAAGTTATATGTCTACTGGTAAATTTTAAACAGCGCCAGGAAAAATGCCCAGGCACTAGAACTCAATTTTCTGTATGTTTAACTAATAGAAAGGCACCTAACATTATTTTGACCTGGACCAACTAACACCTTCACAAACAACTTATGGGCACGTGTCAGGAGTTAGCTCCCATCATGACTATTCCCTGCAGGCAGCTTGGATGCAGTCACCCTTTTTTGGAGGTTAAACTACCTTAACAGTTGGACATGGGCTATTCTGTGCCAGTTGGTCTTAGTGCTGGAGAACATTCCCAGACATGTTTAGTTTATGAATACCAACAGAGCCAAATATTCCAGGTTGCAGGCACCTGAAGCTAAAATTATTACAGGAATGTGACCTGCAGAGCTTTAGAAGGAGTTGTTAAACAACAGCAGCATACGAAGTGATAAGCTGTCCAAGTGATGGAGGAGTCCTGAGAGACTCTACAAAGTATTACTCCTGCAAGAAAAACTTCCTTGCAAACCATTCATTTAGTTACAATATTTATTTTGTCAGTCTATCAAAACTGCAACAGACTAAGACTGTATTGTTGGAAATAAAAGGGGAAAATAAGAAGTCTCCTAATGATCAGAAAATAAATTTGGTACTTATCACATGGAGGAAAAGCATTAGAATCCTCTTGAAAGTGCTTAGAAAAATACGTTTTATTGTTAAATAATTATGTTACCATTGCCACTCTCCTCATTACATCCGAGAGCTTTTGTCCCATGTTTGCTTAACTCTTGGGCAATTTCTATCCCCTGAGTGAATGGAAAGTCTGACTACACAAAACAGCTGGTTGCCAAGCCAGCAATATAACTTCATTAGCAAAGTTTCGGGACAGCTTGCTATGTTAGGGACACAGGCCTATTTTAGAGACTAGTGAAACATAAATAGCACAATGCATTTACTTAGAACATTGAAGAGTTCCTCCTTGTGATGATGGCAGAGCCTAGTATTTTCTTCTGGCTCACTGAAGATGCTACCATGGCATGTATAGAAACGTCAGAAAAGGGCTGGAGAAATATTACAGGACTAGACCTGCGGATAGGAACAAATACATCTTGTGCCTGTGAGCACACATCATAAGCTTTGATTGCAGGAAATCAGAGAAGCTGAGGCAACTGTTTATACTTTCCCTTCATACTCCTGTGTCTATTTAAGACAATAGCACAATGTGAGAAGCACTGGTGCTATCAATATACATGTATTCTGCTTTGTACATGGCTGATACTCTTATGTGCTTCTTGTCCCAGCCAAAACTCCAAATACCTTAGTTTGCAGAAAGTCAACAAAATGTGGAACTGGTAAGCTTCAAGTCATCTGAAACATACAGCAATTATTAAATCTGTTTGGGGGTTGTCACCCAGGAAGACTGCATAATATTGCAAGAGAAAACAAGCTAGAGAAAGCAGATGCCTTAACAGCTACTAATTAGAATCTAATTACTCTTTCAATTACCTTTACTCACCACTCTTGGTCCTCAAGCCAGCTACTGACAGACATCAGCTGTCCGTGTGGCATCCTCATCTAGCACAAACCGTATTGAGTGTGAAATCAAATGAAACACTGTTACGCCAGCATTAGCAGAGTGCCTTTCAAACTCTCTGCAGTAGGTAGGCATGCTGAATATTTCATAGCACACATTTATAGCTAGTGTCTCCTTTTTGAGGTGATACAAATACCATATTTCTGCAGGATTTTAGTGCTGCATGTCTCTAGACAAATAATGAAATTTTACATACAAACACATGTCCAGATCACAGTCATGCTGGACTAAACATGGCATCCCACATCCTTTTGTCTGAGTTCAGTCTTCTGCTTTTACAAGCAATTTTATCATATGATAACATCTAGCATCAATCACTTCCTTACTTGACACCAGAGAAGGTTCCTTGCACAATGAAGAAATGAAACATAGATACAATCCTTATTCCTCCAGGGAGAGTTTTCTTTATAGTCTAAGGAAGTGCACATCCCCAAATTCCCATCATCTAGAGGGCTACATATATCTGATTATTATATTTCATCATTTTCACAGTGCCTAGAGTCCTCCTGTAGCTACAGCATTCCTCCACAGAGGGTCTGTAGCTGCTTGCACTGTGAGAAAGTCCATACAGTCACAAGCACATCACATAAGCACATAAGAAAACAGAAACAATCTTTATTTACAGATGAGGAACAAAAGCTGAGAGACACTTCCCCCAAAACACAGGACACAACCTCAGATTTCCTGTTTTCAGTACAACATTATTACCGTGGGTCTGCCCTTCTTTCCCCATGTTAAACCCAGGACACCCCAGAAGGACAAGCTTCTCTGCTTGTAAATAAACACATCATAGTTTTGTGGGGACCTGAATTTTTGGAGCTCACCAAGCAATGAGACTGTTTGAGACATAAAGAGTCAGCAAGAGAAAGAGTATCTGAGTGTGGCTTTAATGTGAGTTACCATGGGGGTGGTGGTACCACTCGGCTGTGACTACAGTGATATGGCTGCAACCCACAACTGCTGCAGGAGGAAATTGTGCTTGTTTCTTGTCTAGCACGCTCTGCCAAACAGCACACATGTCATAAGCTCTTTCATAGGCAATTTGACCAGGCTTCACTTTCGATCTGTCTTTTTTCAATCAGTTTCTCAGAGCACGCTCTTTGTCTACAGAATAAGGAGTCCGTATTCCAGGACAACTGTGGGCATATGAGAAGGCTAAAGTCTGACACTGAGATACTCAGCCTGAGGGGAGAATGGACAGTAATACTTGCCGAGGGAAATCTGGTAACTCCCTAGAGAGCAGGAGAGTTTTCCTTCAACCACTCCACAGCTGAAGTATTCCCTATCCTGGCAGATGTTTCCTCCATTTTAGACTCATCTGCCTCAGTTTGACCAAGGTCTGCAGGCTCATGCACCACATACATAGCAATGGAAGCAGTCCTTCTAGTAATACTCCTTCACTCCCATAAAGCAAGTGCTACATTGGTTTTCAAAATACGGAAGAAGCAACAGTGAGTGATCTTGAGCATTCACTCTCTCAGCTACATTGCTGAATTACTAAAACAGTCCCCAGGCTAACCAGCACACTCCTAAAAAGCTTCCATGTCGGGCTGGGGGGTAGTGTGGCTGGGGAATTAATCCAGTTTGGGTATCTGCACCCTGCTTAAAAGGACAAGAGGGTTTAGCTGTATGGACACAGACTATCCACAGTGTTGTGTCTCAGTGCCAGCAAACAGTCCCAGATACAGTTTATTAGTACAGTCGCAGCTTAGCTCTCTTTTAATTATGGCCTGTCAACTTACTTGCCAAACTGTACAGCTCTTCTTTGGATAGCTCCAGTGAAAATAAATCAGAGGAAGAGATCAAAGAGAAGAAAACAAACTTTTGCTGTGATTCTCCTTGCTTCTTGCATCTGCCACAGACCACAAGGTTACTAAGGTCAATAGTGATTTGTTTCCCTGCACAAATCCATCTTTGGGAAGAGGTGGTCAGGGAGATTACAAACTGTGGACCAGAACTCCCCCTCCTGACCACACTAATCAATCTCTCCTGTTAATTAGCTGAACTTGGTTATCAACATGAGGAAGCTCCTAATAAAACCCAGAGGGGTTTTTTTAATTCTAAAGAGAGATGACTACTGATGTGCACACAAATAGGTCAAGCTAGCAGATAGAATATAAAGCAATTTCCTATGCCGGAGCATCCCTCTTGGAGAAAAATAATGGTCAGTCTCGCATCAGTTTGTTTTCTTATTGCAGGCAAATTTGGGGTGCATGTGGCAGCTGACCAGATTTTTGCCTTTTCTTCTGCTGCAAGTGAAAAGCCAGGCGAACAGCTTTACAAAGGCAAAACAAACTGCAAGAAGAAAAGCAGCTCCACTGAACAGACAGTACCAGGTCCTGCTGCCATGGGAGTTTAAAAGACTCCTAATCCTCAGAAATCCCTGCCCCTTTCAGAAAACAAAAATAAAAAAAAGTCTTTAACAAATACTGACCTTGTCAATACAAAGAATCCATTTTGAGAGTAGGAAATAGGGGGAGAGAGATGCTCAAAATAAGCACTGTGCAAAAAGCTGCATGTCTGCCTCCATGTAGCCTACCTACCTAAAAATTCTCCATATATTTTTAGCGAACAGAGGTTTTTTTAATTCATTCTGACCTAGACTGGTAATGTACTGTTCCACCAGAGGTGGATACAGGGAGTCACCTTCTGCAGCTCACTATAAATCAGCATACCTTTTTATTATTTCTTGTGCATTTTTTCTCCTCTGAATATTATTCTGATTATTAAAGGAATGGTATTTAGATAGTGAAATGATTAAAAATATTTCATGTAATGTAGCATTTAGCACAAGACTTTTCTCTGAGGGATAGTGCACTGTTTTTTATTAAGCCATTGTTCTGCAAAGATGCATGAACTTACCTTACTGTACAGACCCCTCTGCTGGGTTCAGACCTTAATTATGTTAAGTTGAAACTTTGACATTTTCCAGAAACACTGCTTGAACTTCATCCATATATTCAAAGGGGAGAAGGGATGAAGGGAGAGACAGCTGGTTCTTTTCTATTATTCTTTTTTATTAATTATTAATATTGACTAAATATTTGTTGAATTTGTCATCTCTAAAGATGAATGTAAAGAGAATGCTTTAAGCAATGTTCTTGCATGCTATTAGATTTGTGAGATCTAAAACCCTTGAACACATGAATACACTTGGAAAATGAGGGCTTTTTTCTGGTTACCCAGAACAAGGGGAGGTTGTCAGAAACAGTGGGGGAGTTCTCTCTTATCCCTGCAGTTTTGAATATTTAGCATACTGCATTTTTCATCCAAGCCCTTCCTTAAGCCTTTAAGTAGGAGCTAGAGGTTTAATGCATTTATATATGAACATACTGATAAAATAACCTTAAAATTATATAAGATTAAATTATACTGAAATTATAAAATAAACCCTGTTTTGCTTTTATCTGCTCCAGTTCCAGTCTCTTACAATGAGATAATCCAGCAAGCTCTAGAGTGAGTGCCATCTGTATTTTAATTTATTATTAAATCCTCAAACTGTTAACTATACATCAGAAGACACAAATCTAAATATAACAGAGTTCTTGGAATCCATATGAAGTTAATATTGTAAGAATATTCACACAAGATAATAAAGCTTTCTTATTGCTACTAGTTTCTTACTGCAAAATTTCAGCCTTTCCAAATAGCAGCTGAAGACTGATCGTGCATGCTGCAGACTACTGAAAGGAATTATATCCAAATGGGACAAAACTTTACCCCAAACCAATGTAGAAGACAGTCTGGCAACTAATGGCATTGCCTTCAATGACTGCTTCCCTTTGCCTGTTGTGAATCAGAAACATTCTTAGAAAGACGAATATGTTGAGGGGTAAAACTAAGATGCTATTGAATGCAATTGCAAGCCTGATCTGGCAGTATGTCTTCCTGATGTTCCTCCCTGCAAAGATACAAGTGCAGCATCTCAGAGCTGGTTTCACAGAAGCACTCCCAGGGGGCTGACTTTCAGGCTGATTTTGCAAGGACAGAAATTTGAGAGGAGATGTTCGACTTGTAAGCACACAGTCATGGCGTCCCACAAACCCCTTGTGCAAAATCATTTCACAGATTATAATTGCGCTGCTGCTGAGTTTCTTTGGTTAGATCAAGAAGAAATCTATTTTGAAGTCCAAAATACCTATGTGCTTGAGATCACAAGACTCAGAGCCTACTTAATCTGCAGTCTCATATACATATATATCTATATATAGATCTATAGAGATATATATCTATGAACAACTAATTTCCTAACCTCTTTGTTCCACGCCTCCTCTCTCTTCCTGTATATAGTACAAAGAGTACAAGCAAAATGTGTCAGCACTATCTTCTTCAGGATCATCTCAAACATATGCTGAGATCTCCAGAGCAAAGCAAAACCATATATAGCAAGAAGCACTTTTGGTTTGCATTACATTGCAGCTCCAGCTCACAAGCCCATGATTTAAGTTGAGCACTTTAAGATGTTAGTAGGGAGCAGGTCTTGTATGCTGTCTCACGTTTCAATACAGTCACAGCCTTCACTTGTGATTTATGTTAAATTCAGTGTACTCCTGAACTTGTTCTGCAGTCTGCATTGAAATAATGACGTCTAGGTAGATTAAGGTTTGGCAAGAGTTCAAGAAAAGGATATAAAATTTTAATTCTTCTGTCCCAAACTAGAGGTAAGCATGCCTGAGGCAACTCAGCAAGAGACAGTCTCTCTCCAAGAGGCATGACACCTTTCTCACAGTATATCGATTCATCATGAGTGAAGATTCCCAAGAGCTGCTGAGCTCAGAAATCAGTGGGAATGGGTATCAGGGAATTGCTGCTTTGCAGTAGGTACCAGAGCACTCCCATTCTGATCCTCTTGTGCCTCACTGAATGCTGGGCAAGACAGAGCGATACAGATGCTAGTAAGTCAGAAGGCAGACACAGATCACCCTCCCCCTCAGAAGCACTGGCAAACATCAGAAACGTTCAGTGGTACTGGATGCTGAAGCACTTTAGAGACCCTTGGTACATGGCTTCACACATCCTTTAAGCACCAAAGTACTTTAGGAAAACTGATCTCTGGGTCTCTAATACTTATTATGTATAACAGGACTTCCAGTGTTGTTTGAGACATTCAAACAAATTATTTCCTTGTGTTGGTAGTATTAGCATTGTGCTGCTACCATTAAATTCTCATGACCCTTAAATAATAAAGATAAAGCAGTTGCTGGGACTGCACAGGCCTCTAAATGCCTCACAGCGATTTCACAGTACTGAAAACATACATTTGTAAGTGTTTAGACATTTGCATTAATTGTCATTATTGTAGACACCTCTACGAAGAACAATCTGCTCTCAGTAGCTGATAGTCTGGTATTATTTTTACCTGATATTACTTTAAGCTGATACTTTAAAAAGAACAGTTTAGTAAATTTCAGTGGCATTTACAAGAAAATTTTGGAACAAAATAATATATGATGTAGATACTTCATTTAAGCAATTAAATACAATAATCGAAAAACTGAAGTTTTAGGGACACATCTAAGAAGTTACTTCATGAAATGGCAAAAATGCATGTTCAGCAGCAGGATAAAAATAAAATTAGTCTGAGATACCACTTGGGATTTCGTATTTTTCTTTGTTCTCTAGCTGTAATTTAGCCAGGGCAGCATTTGGAGATGCCTTTCTCCTTACCTGTGATCATCTTGCACAGATAACAGTTTTGCAATGTAAATATGCAAAGCACGTGCATTTCATTACAACCGCAGAGGGACAACAAATCCAAGGAACTGTGCATTTCTTTGACCTGCAGGGCTGTGTGTATGAACGTGACCTTTTGCACTTCTGATGTCCGCCCAGCCAAGCTTCCCCATCATGGCACCAAACCCCCAGCACCAGCCCTCATGCCAGCATCTTCTGTCTGTTCCAGCTGGGCTCCTGCAGGCCAGGGCAAGGCAGAAGCAGACCAGCAGAAGTGCCTCAGAGAGCTGTGGCTCCCAGCTCCCATTCAACTGCTGTCTGGCTATGTGATGGGCAGGCAAGAGAAAACAGAGCCAGACTCGTCCTGGAGATGCTCAGTGACAGGAGGGGAGGCAATGGACACAAATTGCAACACAACATACTAAGTATGAGGAAATATTCTTTCACTATGAGCCTGGTCTAAGACTAGACCAGATCACCAAGGCTTGTGGATCCTCCAACCTTCAAGATATTCAAGCCTCAAACAGACGTAGCCCTGGGGCAACCTGATCTAACTGGATGTAGACTGGTTGACATCCTTTCCAATCTTCATTACTGTATAATGCTATGACATGGAGACAAACTGCTTTTCAGAGGAACTTCCCCTGATCAGGATGATCTCACCCATTTGAGGCAGAAGTTCCCAACTTGGATAGGACTATGCTTAGGTATTAGGTGAAATAGTTATTTTTAGGAGAAAACTCAGCTCTTGCTTAGGCAAATGCAATCACGTTACACCTGTCCAGAGCTCCCACCAAAGGTACCTGAAACACCGCAAATATCATTAAGGATAATGACATCCATTATCAGAAAATGCAGGTACATCTCCCAACTCTCCTCTACTTAAATTCCAAGCTGGTAAGAGGTGTTGATACAGGGGAGAGATTATTTGCTCAGGCTCATGTCACGTTATTGGAGCTATATATTTGGCCAATTACAAGACATGGAGTTGGCTCACATACAGTCAGCACAGAGCTCAGGAAGAGGACACCAGGTCCTCCTGCACTACATGTAACTTTAAAAGGCTGAATCTCCAAGGACTTTTCCCCAAGAGAATATAATCCACATGGTACAAATTTATCCATTCTTCACTACATGGCTACCTTTCATTTTCTTCATTATATCCACTCTGATAAGCAGTAAAGTAGATTTGTACCAATATACCTGCCACTTATAAAAGCAAATTTCTGCCTTGCCTCGAGGTTAATATTCAGTAATCTTTACAAGTCTGCATTTTCTGCATTGTTAATACATTCTTCTGTGACTCCCTCTCCTTTTTCTATTCGGGTTTTAAGTGAAAAGGATTAAAAAAAAATTTAAATACATTTAATCCATTCTCTAAGGAATGACTCATCGAAAAGGGGAGAATAACCTCATCTAATTATAGCTGCCAGGATTTTTACCTCCTGGTAAGTATACTAATACTCTTGCACTAATTGCAAGCTTTCCCCTCCTCCTTGAAGTTTTCAATTACAGTTTCAAACTGCTTCTTTATGGAAACATTTTAAGAACTCATTTCTCCAAGTCTCTTTTCTCCAGTGCAAATGCCAAGGGCTCTGAGTAGCCCAGGGTTCTTTCTCCAGACCCTGGAGGATTTTCCCACCTCAAAGCTTGTTTGAAACAAACAGTAACACTGTCATAAACACCTTAATCTAAAGAAGCAGCATTTACAAGGAGAAAGAATGATTAGATTGACTGATGTAGCCAGAAAAAAGACCGATTCCTCAGCTGAAAAGAGCCAGCTGCAGAAAAAGACCTGTTCAATGCTGTACCAGCATGTATGCATATTGGAGTCTTCTGTTTGGCTGCAAATTAAGTGATAACCATACAACATCTGGTAAACCACTGTGGCTGACATGGAGGAGAAGAGGCATGTTGTAGTCAATGAAATACAGTTCAACTCCCTACACAAAAAAACAAGTAACTGTACTCTTGCCAAAACTAAGACAAGACACACATCACATTACAACCAGTGCAACCTTCACACAAAATGCAAGAGACAATACAAAATGCCTGTAAAGCATTGTGTCACGTGTGTGTTGTGACACTGGAACCACACATGCATCTGTGGGTATTGTTCCCACAGTTGTGAAACCCTAAAATTCAGTACAACGTTAAGATGACTGGAAATCAGTGATTCCATACAGTGCAAGCTGCAAGGACAAATCCTTTCATGGCTACCATAGTCCTGCACCCCACCGAGCTCGGCAGCAGGAGAACTTCATTCAGCGCAAGAGTCGCTGAGCATGGAAGCTGGCTGAACACACAACACCATCTTCTACCTTAGCTTACATCTGCAGAAGACACAGGAATACCAATCCTGAAGGTTTTCTGGGTGGTGGTGGGGTTGGTTTTGTTAGGTTTTAGTTTTTTTAGTTGCCTTTTTTTTTTTTTTTTTAAGACCATAAGGAAAATCACAGAGAAACCTCTGGTTTTAACTTGGCAACCCCTGCATCCTTGGCTGGTGGAAAAGCAAACAGTGAGCATGCAACTCGTCCTCACCCAGCCACCACCTGAGCGAGGTGAAGCACACAAGGCAAAGCAGAAGCTTTTCAGGCAGGCAAACCATCTGCCACATACTTCTGCTGCATAAGATATCAAAAGGGCAGAGACAAATATTCCTCTTCTGATGAGAAGTATCCGCTGCTTCTGGTTTGGACTTTGTTAGCCCAGGTTATAAAAGCAGGCCCTAGAGGCACACATTCAGCAGCCCTCCAGAAGCAGAGATGCTCTTACTTAAGAGCACTTACTCCAGCTGCTTCTGAGACACTATTCCCCATAGCTGTAAAAGACATCTGAAACAGTCATAATAAGCCAAGGTTCAAAAGAATCAGCAGCAACTTCATATCGTTGCCTTTCAGCGTTATTTGCTTCCAGTAGTACCACCCCCAAAAATCCAACAAAAAAACCCACCCCTCTACCATCTGGGTGCTTCATCACTTACTGAAGCAAATTGTTACTCCCTCACAAAAAAATCAGTCAGAGAATTCATTAGTCTATTCCATCACCACCTACCATTTCTCACATTAAATGGAGAGTATTTGTGATCTTAAGCAATCAAGTTTCTAAGGCAGAGAATGAAAATTTGCTATTAGAAAAGTCCATCACCACAGGCCTTTCCTTCCTTCCTTCCTCCCACCCACAACCTTTAAAGGAGACAGTTATAGCTCACTGAGAACAGAGGGGAACACCTCACACTCAGCAAATCAAGCTCATACATGTTGCCCTACAGTTCCTTCTTGGGCCAGGTGCAACTGCATGACCACCACTTGATACGTACATGTTTGCACCCCAGTGGATCTTGCCCTGTTACTGGGACAAACTAAGCCATTCTAATTAAAAGTTAAAAGGTCCAAAAGTCAAAGCATGCTAAAATTATCCAGGAGAGAAAACGCTGACCTTACCTCTGGGTGAAGCCACCCAGCTGTCCTCCCATGGAAAGAAGCAGAAGCTGCCAAAGGATTCAGCAGTGAAGAAAACAAGGCACTTGCACATATTCACATTTCTGGCAATGTTATGGTTAATTTAACCTCCTCAAACTGTGCCTGCTGTGCTCAGACTATTATTTCTTCCCCTTCAGCTTAAAAGACTTGTAGAGCTCTAGGTTCCCCCTCCTGCAGCCGAGGAGGGGTGGGAAGTAACTCAATGCAGTCACCAATGCCAAACTGTGCTGGTCTGTAGATTATACGGTAAAAGAAGACTTGCCATCCTGACCTAAAGATACAAGTTTTACATCCTCTTCACCTAAGCGGGCACCTTAACACACCTAAGCTTACATGTGCAACATCTTGGCAACATTCTCATGTCCCAGAAAGGATGACAACCAGTATTCAAGTCTCAGGATCAGGACAGAACAAATCCACAAATCCTTCTTCTGCTATCATGCTAGTAAGAATTTTTTCTAAAACAAAACAAAAGAAACAAAAAACTCTGTATAATAAAACTATTCTGCTAATTCCTTTCACAATGTATATAAAGTCCTAAATAGTTAAAAGGAAAGTTAGAGGACTTTGCACACTCCAAATTTTTATTTTTCCAAATGAACCAAGAATCCAGATCCAACCAATTACACATCAGTCACTTGGCTAGCAAGGAGGACTTAACTTACATTAATGAACACCAGACTTCATTAAAATGCAGTTTTAAGTTTAGCAATATGACAGAATAATCTATTGAAGCAAGAAAGGGACAGGACTGAAACTGCAGACTCAGTTATTTCTTGCTACTTGCCACTAACAAATTAATAAAAATTAAAAATCAATACAGCAGGATAGTGCAAGACAAATGCTAATTAATGTCCATGAATAGAGGATGTGTAAGACCCACCATCCCTGTGCTGCCAGGCACATCACTGTAATTCTGTGGGACTGGAGAGGACAGGGATGAGCTGTTCTACCCAGAAGAGGCAAAACTTGCATCAGCTTCCCCTCTGCACTCAATTTCCTATTCCCTTATGCCTAAATCATCTTATGTAGGCAGGACTGGTACCAGCTTTGAATTTATTATAGTGGGGAAGTCTGCCACAGAGCTACTCAAGCTATTTGCTTCTGTCATTAAGAATGACCATGGAGTTTATGGGAACACACTTATGATATTTCATCTTAAGCATCATATCCTAGATTATTTGCAGGGCCACTGATGACTCCAGTAATCTTGGTCAGTCAAAATTCAAATCATACCAGCCTTGGGTGGAAAGCTGAAAATGAATGCAGAGGATCTGATACGTGACACTAGCCACACACCATGTAAGAGCAGTTCTTCCATTCTTCAAACTTGACCTCGGCAACACTTGTTAAAGTTATTGTGCAAAAAGCAGTATGAAAATAGTATATAAAGCTCTTAGACATAAAAGAAGTTTCCCTCACAAGTGCTTAGTATAAAATTATATTTTGACAAATATATTATACAGTTGCACTTACCACAAGAAGGATGAAGGAAAACAGGTTCTAGGCAGCTGGGAAAGATTTCTTCTTCTATATGACCTGCAATTTAGGTACGTTTCATATAGAAAATACAGGAATTTCATCATCATGGCAACTCAGAAAATATTCATGAAGGTGACTTGACACATATTATTTACACTGGATTCATACCCCTTTTTGTTTTTAATTGCATTAGGTAGGGAGACCATCTTAAAAAAATTAAAAATTACATCACTTGTACTGCTTTTACATTCAATATCAAACTTTTCTGTTCAGTAGCACATTTCTTGTAAGCACATGTATGCTTATTCTTCTATAAAAAGGCAGCTACAAATACCTAACCTTTACAGTATTTAACAGAATTTGGCATGTATTTAATTTTTAAAAATAAAAATAAAAATCAAGTGTCTCTCTCTTGTCAGTAACTCCTCACCCATGGAATTCATCCTTAAATCCTAACTTGTTAGTCCTTTAACGTAGACAACTATCTTTGCATGCATAAGTAAAGATGACACTCCACTGTACCTTCTTTCCAACTACTTCATAGCAGCCTAAACATTTAATACATATTCCTTTAAAGAAATTTCAGTGAATTTATTGTATAAAATTATGATTGGCGTGGTACAGAAAAGTTCCTTTTAACACATATTTCCCATTAACTTGTACACAAATATTACAAGTATCAAGCAAAATGCAAAAGTCTTAAGAACTAATTCCATACTACAAAAGTGTTCACATAGTGAAGTTACTCTGGTTACAAAATGTCATGGAAATAAAAGCACTTCAAAATACATATTTGGGAAATGTTCTTGAATAGTCAACACAACCTTAAGTTAGTTAAAAAATGCAAAGAAAGAGATGCCCTCTTCAAAACACGATTGTTAATTTGGAAAGATGGAGCAAGGTTCAGATCAGTTCATTTATTGAAGGATTGTTCTTTCCAAGAAACAAAAAAAATAAAAAACCTTTAGTTAAGAAAGGGCTCAATTATACTCTGATGACAAATAACGCCATCAAAAAGTTATCTGGCTCTCTTGTTTTCACACAGGAGCTGTCAGAGGCAGAGATGTGTATATAAACACTTCCAGGTATATACAGATTGCCTTTTCAAAAACAAACCAACCAACCAAGAAAAAAAAAAAAAAAAACAACCACCGAAAAAAAAAATACCAACAACAAAACCAAACCCCAAAACAACAAAAAGGAGATAATCTGAACTTTGTTGTTTCATTTAACTAGTTCAGTTCCTTAGGTCACAAGACCCAAGAACAGTGGTCTGCAAAGGATACATACTTAAAGAACAAAATTGAACTTCCACTACCAAGGAATGTGTAGATGTCAAGTTATGTGAGTACTGTACATCCTCACAGTAAGACTGTTAGAGGCTATCAAATCTCTGCCTCCCAACAACCTTGAAGACCTGCTATTCTCAAAAAGACTAAAATGCTTGAATCCAACAAACAGCCTTACAAAAAGGAGGCATAGTCATACTATTAGAAAATAACAAAATTTTGAAGACTGAAAGCATCCTTAAGAACTTACACAAAATAACTACAAAATAAGCAATACATTACATTATTTTTGTATCAGATGACTTGCGTGTGTTTGAGCAATTGAACATTGGTGTGTATATCTACATGAAACTCACCTACAAGACATCAAGTTCAGGCATTATTGTTTTCCTTTTACACACACACACAAAGTTACTATCAGGCCATCCAGTCTATTCAAGTGCAGTGAAAAACAGTTCACAGCACGCGTAAAAGGAGAATTATCCAATACAGTGTTGTCTTGCAAAAATGGAGTCAGAATTCCTGAGTCTCAGAGACATTACTGTCCTCCTCCATTACTGGATTATTTATTTTGCTAAGGAGAACCTCTAGTTTTCATATCTTCACTCTGATGAAATTTATAATAGATTGCATCTTTTAAAAAATGTAAAACCCTTAGAAGAAAACATGCCAACCAAAGTGAATTTTTAAAGCTTTTTAAAGGGAAGGGGGATTCACTTACAAAATAAAGGCCACCTTCATGTAAGATTGGTACTGCCAGTATCCCATCATTTTGTTTAAAGGAGAGATTTAGCTCCCTGTTCTGGAAGCCTTGTTACACACAGTCACATGAGTTGAAAAACTCCATGCTTTTAACAATTAAAAATATTATAAGTAGGACTAATGTGGAACAGCCCTTTGTTACAATCACCAAGGTGGTAAAACCAATGCAACAATTAAGTCATGAAGTCTCCTCTGAATAGTTACTGCAATCTATTATAACTTCCATATTTTCCCTTTTACTTTGCATATTACACAGTGTAACTTAAAATGTTATTTAAGAGCACTTCAGTCCCACAATGTAGGATTTAAGCTTGTGTGAATACTTATGCATGGCTCTGCAACATTTTTAATGACTTACAAAAATACATTCAACCAAAACATTATATAGGGTTCTCTTTTTTTAAAATCAAAAATGAAGGAAAAGCCAAATGGTCCCATCATCAGCTAAATAATACACTCCAAGTTCTGGAAGCAATTCCAAAGCAAAAGCACATTCAGGAATAACATACATTGAATTGCATACTTTCTCATTCATCTTTATCAGTAATAAAATTCTACTGCATATAATTATTCAGCCTTATAAATAATGCTAAGCAGAAAAATATTTACCTCTGTGCTACTTTTCTTGGTTTATAGAAGCATTTCTTAGTTTATAGGAGCAAAGGAAAAAAACCTAAAGTGCAGACTACAGGCCATGACAGGCATAATAAATGACCAAAGGTGCAGCCAAATTTGCATTTACATCTCAAGTTACTTCACCATCTTTCTTTTCTTGCTAGAAGTCACCCCATGTGCAATTGAAGAGCTGGTCAGTTGGTTTGTGCCACAGTACAACCTGTAACCACTTATAATTTTTTTTTAAAACTAGTTGAATTGTCCATAGATACTTCTAGGCAATAGCTTAGGTTCACAAAACCTTACTTTATTAATACTTGAAATCACACAATATTGACACCTCCTCCAGAGAACGTTACTGTCCTTTTGTTGCAGTATGTGGTTGAACCACTGATGCTCGGTTGACTGTCTTTAATAAGCGATGTCTTCATTTCCATTTCACACGCTACAATAGCCGCGTTCAGTTCCACTTGAGCTCGGTGAACAACATAAAACATGAGTCCTATACTTATGACAATCTGCAAATAGAACAAAAGAAGGCTATATAAACTGTAAGCATGAATACAAAGCAATTGTTCTGAACAAAACAAAAAGTCATCCACGCAAAGACTCAGGGAGGCATCTGTTGACTCAATGCTTCTCAGGCAAGACATTAGAAGGGAGATGAACTTAACCAATGAGTGGCTCTAATCCTACATATGCTAACTATGTAACGAGCATATCAGAACACAGACATTACACGGAACTTAAATAGGTAAGAATTGAAAAGATATTTTCTGTCTTTTCATTGGCACCCGCGTGCTTGCTAGAAAGCAATCTCTTCATCTTCTCTCTTGGCAAAAATGCTTCCACAAAGAAATGACATTGTATATTTCTGTAAGTCTAAAGGGCTGGTTTCCATCTATCAAGTGATTAGTTTGAAACTGTACTGGGCATCTGCAGCTTGCAAAACAGCAAAGATAGAGTATGATGCAGAGTAAAGGAAATAAAGCTTTTTGTCCTTGCCTCTCTGGTGTGGAAGACAGCAGAGAGCACCACTGTCACTCTGCTTCTCGGATGTCAGGACTAAACAGGATAGAATCAGAGTTTCTGGGTGACTTATAGTAGTCTGTATGGGAACATCTTGGTTTCTGGAGGATGGCTTGGTGAGGGGACAGGATGTTGGTGGTGTGGGATTTTTTTGTTTGTTTTAAGGGGGAAATATTGTCCAAAACTAGGGGTTTAGTTCAGTTTTTTGCTCTAAATTTTACTTCTAAGAATTTTTAAACTTTGATCACAAAAATTATGAGGAAAACCTGGACATTTTTGCTTAGAAATCACTCATTCAATAACTTTTGCATGCACAGCACTTCCCAAAGTTGGCCTTCAGTTTCAATGAAACACCAGTTAAATTTTCAGCTGAAATCCTCCTTAAAAAAATAAAAATCAAGCTGTCTCATAGTTACAGTCCCTTTGGAAGAAGTAAATTCCTCTGTGTTTTTTTTAAGAATGTTTTATGAAACTAGCTGGAATCTGAAACTTCCTTTCAAAAAATTAAAAATATTATATTGTTTACAACAGAACAAAGTTTTGAGTCCAAAATCTGAACTTCATTATTAATTGGTAGGGCTATGTTTTCTTTAACATTACGGAATATCACTTAAAACATCTGTCAGCATGACAGAAGAGATGCTAGAATACCACCAAGTAAGATGACTGACAAGTATGGCCAGAGGATAATTGCAGCTGGAAGGCATCCCCAGCAGTCTCTAGCCCAACCTGCTACTCAGAGCATATCAGGTTGCTCAGGACTTTTGTCCAGTCAGGTCTTGAAAACTTCCAAGGATGGAGATTTCACCACATCTCTGGGCAGCCTGCTCCATTGCTTGACTATCCTTGTGGTGAAAAAGGTCCTCCTCACAAATTCAAGTTATCCGTTTCAAAAACTGGCCAATGAAAGAGTCACAAAGAGACTAAGGACACCAAGTTCTGAATATACAGGAAAAATCCTATTCTAAAAGCTTACCCAAATAGTTAAATTTGACTGATTCTAAAAATATTATTACCAGTAGCCTAGTTCCCTAGATAAATAATTTAAAAAATATATACACATAGACAACCATGAAATGTGAAGGATTTTTACATCTAATTACTAAATCAAAATCCCATCAAAGACCAACTAGGCAAAACACCAGGCAGATGCCTGAGAGAAAGTGGGAAAACTAAGTCATTCCTCCACTAGCAGGCTTTCCTTGACTTAGTCAGGTCACAAGGATTGCTCTCAAGGAGGTGAGCACTCCACATTCAGACATTCAGCCTCTCCAGATAGTGCTTACCTGAGTGACAGTTATGCTACAATGTATAATCCACAAAGGAGAGCTAATCTCGTTTGAAAAAACCCAAAACATTAATGGAACAAAAAAAGGAAAAGACCACTAAAACCTACTACCCTGGAAATAGCATTTCACAACTAAAATGAAAGCTGATCAAGTAACCCATTTATTTTCTCTTTGATCTATCAAGGTTATGCACCCCACATTTACAAAGTCATTTTTAATACTCATAAACCTGTTCTATGAAGTCTATAAATTATACATTCTTTTTACGAACACACAAGGTTGGGGCAGGGGTGTGTGGGTGTGTGAAGTTTTAAAGTGGTCCTAGACTTAGTTTTATATCTTAGCATTGTTAAAAGTCAGCTTTATGGCTGTAAAAACTGAGGAAGATACATGACTGCAGCACCAACTGAAAGTATGCAAACCATGGTAAATGCTGGTCAAGCACAGCCTGAAGCACCAATGCTGTCAGAGCAGGTTTTAATATATAATCTGGTTCTGAAATACTCACAATCTCTATGCTCGCAATGATCTCAGACTTAGGGCTTATCCCTAAGTTTTACTGACAAATTATTTAATTGGCTAAGCTCATATAAAGGTACTATATACTTCTCACAAATTTACTCACTTAAAAAATTAGGATGTTCTCATTTAGGCATTAGCAAAATGGTATTTCTACAGCACTTTCCATCCTAAATACCTATCCAAAATGGAAGAGTTCAATGCTAATAGTGAACACCGTGCAGGTGCTGGGTCTAAGCACCCTGAGCACACTACTTCACAGCTGGTGACACTTGGGCTTTTGTGCCGGGGTGACTTGACAAGTCTACAATTCAGCAGGAAATTACCAGAGAGAGCAAGAGAAGAAAACCTGACAAAACTGTGGCAGAAAGAGAAGAAGAGAAAACCGAGTAAATTCTGCTTTGTGTCATGTGAGGTATGAAAGAATTAAACTTTTTTAACAGAAGAAAGCAAAATCAAAAGAAAACATTACACTGGAAACCCATTTCTCTGGGTATCTAGCAGTCAACAAGCCTGTGAAGAAGAAACGTCAGCTCAGTTTTACACAATCTACTGAAAATACCAGTAACAGTGTTATAAATTAAGCACTTTTAAAAACCTATTACTTGTCAATACCACATGCCATACTTGCTTGGGTCTCAGTCTGTAAGTCAGCTGCCTCAGACTAGGGAGCTGTTATGCCAGCACAGTGCAGCTCTTAACCCCTGAGACATGCATTCCCCCAAACCTCCTGCAGCCCACCCCATTTACACTGGAGGCTGTGCAGTCTGAAAGAGAAATCGGCAGCACTGAACCTCTCTACATCTCATACATGTTCCTACAGGCATGCAGCTTCCAAAGCTAAGATTCAATGACTTGAAGAGGCAAAGCTACAGGAAGGAAACTTGCCTACTGTCTCCAGAAGCAAAGTCCTGTCTTGAATCCCACTGGTACAGCAGATGAGCAAGAAATTTGGGGGATAAAGAAATAAACTCAAACACGAGAAGATGAGTCTTTCCAAAAATAATTTCTTACCCAAGCAGTCAGAGAGACTGACATTACTGTTACCAAGGTCTATGAGAGCAATCATTTTATCTTACCTGTAAACTGAATATAAAATAGCCACTAACGCTTTGTTCTGCAATCACATCCTCCATGGTGCGCAAGGTAGTGCCCAAGTATGAGTTCAGGAGCTGAGTAGGAAGCAGCCCGACTGAAGACGCCATCAGGTAGTTGGGTAGTGACAAATCTGTAATCTAAGTAGAAGAAAGAGTAAGAAACCAAGCGCAGTTCCAACACAATCTAGGTGCACAAACCACCAGACTGTCGCTCCCATAAGCATTTGTGAAAAAAATTAAGTAATTTCTTACATTCCTTCACTGAAACTTTCCACTGTGCATTAATCTAAGAGAGTACAATAAACCAGTATGTGGCTAGATTTTATCTGGCCACTTAAAGTTACTAGGTTTTATTTCATTTCATCTTACATTACACAACATCTCTGTGCAAAAGTCATTAACTAAGGATGCAATTACACTGTTCATTGAAGATATTTATTTCTTCATGGTGAACGGAGCCCTACAATTTATGAGAATTTGCTCACAGGAAGAAATTACTTTATCAAATGTGAAGGTCTAAAGCAAAAATCTATTTGCTCTGCTTTTTACATGTATCGCAACTAATAAAAGATATAATTGTTCAAAATGTCACTGTATTAAATATAATCTAGGCAAACAGAATGGCAGATACAATTTGCCTCTGCAAGGGAAGTTATATACTCATTACGATACATATATCTATCAGTGATCTCCAGCAGTGATATCTACCTTTATCAGTGATATACATGGGTATCATTAAGATTCTCTACCAAAGATATTTTATATCACACTTTAACTGGTGAACAAAACAGTACACATGGCTATCGCTTTTGCTAGTTTCTTTGGAAAAAAAACCACTAAGAATACTTCAAGATATTTTCCTCTTTTTGCTGTGAAATTTCTGTTTTGAGTCAGTACATGGACAGTTTACATGGGAACAAAGTACATGGTAGTAGCTAAATTAGTATCAGCAGCCATTGGGAAATACTAAATGCAAAAGCCAAGATGCCAAAGGATATTTATGCAAGAAAAATGAAAACAGGAGGAAACTATCGGTTAAAAATTAGTATGAAAAGGGCGATTTTGAAACAAGCAGTCTAAGGAATTTTCCAGACAAATCAAATGATCACATAGTAATAAAACAAGTTCTAATTAAGAACAGCCCCTAACGCTGGGAGCTTACATGGAAATTATTGACCTTGACAGTTTTGTACAATGTCGAAGACAAGAGAATAGCAGCAAAGTTACTCATTTCATCATGCTATTCTTAAAATAAACTTTGGTTACTATGAAAGTCACAGTGCTGAATTCTCAGAGCTCTAAGCACCATCAGTGGAAAGTTTTTGGAAGGAAGGAAGGGCAATGGAGGAGGAGAATGCAACGAAGCATAAAGATTAAGGATAATTCACTGGAACAAGATCCAGTAAGCCAATTCCAAACTTCACACTGCAAATTACACTTCCCATAGACTGAAATATATACAAGCAACATAAATAATAAATTTCCCTCTCTATACAAGATTAATTTAGATTTCTAATGAAAAAGCACTATGCAATTATGTCAGAACTTCATATCTGACCAACTCCCTGACAAGACTTAATTTCTTCTTTTTTTTTTTTTTGTTTTAAACATTATAGTAATCTGGGCCATGTAATAAGAATGCACAACCAAAACTTCCCATATTGCCAAGGGAATGAAGGAATTGCTATTAAAAGTCTCCGAAATACTAACGCTGAGGCAAGATTTGCTAAGTAGGACACTGTCATTAAATCTAATGGAGCTGGGAAACGTCCCATAGATTGTTTTAACACTCCCAGGCACCTCTTTCATTTCTGTATATGTATTAAGGACACTTTAGTTGCAGAGGAACACATGTGCATGTCTGGACCTGTCCTGAAGCAACTGGACCTCCTGGGCCATGAGAATGTTTCCAAATGAATGGGAGGCTGCCAACGGACACGTTGGACTGAGACTTGTGCTTCCCACTAAAAATGAAAGCCAAGGAGAGGGGTAAAAAAAAAATAAAAATTGTAGGTGCCCTTTTAACTCCTGGTTTGCAGGGTTTAGACCTACAGTGGTATCCCTTCCCCCAGAAGGCACAGGAAGTAGAGAGTATCCCTACCTAAGAAAACAGAAATTTTCAATAAAACTTACAGCTTTTGTGTCTTTCCTTCTATGAAACTTTACCTGTTCTAGACCAGGGTCTGCATGGCCAAGCTGCCAAATAGGGGCTACCAGGCCTCATTTGCTACAGAAAGCTCAAGACAGCAAAAATTAACAATGAAATTCCAACACAAGCATGGATGCAATTGTTATAGGCCACACAGATGTATAAAAATAAAATTAAGAACTACCTAGCTACTCTGGTAACAAGAGTGTCAGCCAGAAATTCTCCCACTAAGCCTTGGAAAGGCTTTGTCCAGTAAAACTTTTGTGCATTATTTGCAGCTGACACCTTTGGCTCAGTCCTGTTAAAGAATAAATGCTTGTGTCAGGACTTTGTTGGGTGCTCACATGCTTTTGGGGATTGCAGCAGATTTCTCTCCCCTCAATTTACAAAATCCCGTGTTTCAGATCAGGTAGGCTTAGCACTCGGAGCAAAGGACAACTCTGATGCTCTTTACTTTTTTAAAAAAAAAAACAAAAAAACAAAAAAAAACCAAAACCAGAACAAAACCAAAAAAACCTAAAAAAAAAAAAATAACCCCACAAAAAGAGGGAGAGAATAAAAAAAAGTAGCTAGAAACTTTCCAACAAGCAGAGTAAGCTGCCTGCATGCTCCTGCAAAGCAGGTACCATTTCTTCTCAAACCAGAGATGCATACTTGGACAGATTATTCTTCCATACAATACACCTCCCAGAGGAGACAGAAGAAATATACATTCTGATCCAAGCTACACCTGGCACTACAAATAATCAGTTTGAAAAAATTTATCTCCAAGGACCCAGCAGTGGGAAGGAGGTGATAAGTGCATACCAGGCCCCCCTTACAGACATGTCTTCAGAACACTCAGAGTTGCCAAGGGAGAGGGCTGTGCCAGGGCAAACACTTCAGTAAGAGCTATCAGGCCACCCCAGCAGCTCAGGCCACCTGGGCATCACAGGAGTGACAATTAAGCAAAACCTGCTCAAAGAGAAATGCAAACATGCTTTCAGTTAAGCTTCTAGTCTTCCAGAAAGGCAAGTAAATGCATTACCCCAGTGCTCCTACTGTCAGTGCTTTCCCAAAGAGCAGCAGAATGACCTTAAGAAGCAAAATGTCCACGCCTGGCTTTTGAGAAACTAAGAAATTCATGTTAATTTTCTTCTTGTGCTGTTTCAGATAATATGATCCCATCACTAATCAAATGCTAGGAAGCTCTTCCTTCCTTCTGTACACTGTAATTCCACCTCCCCAAAACCCTCCGCAGATGGCACACACCACTGAACAAGTGCTTGTAGAAACCCATTAATCCCAGCCCTGCAGATTGACCCCTCTCACATCAAGGTTATGCCGTGTCCTGGACCTCATGTGTCCCTTCCTTCCTTCCCTCCCATTTAAGTATTCTCACTATCTTCCATTTAGTTATAAATACACACATAGAGAACATGCATAGACCAGACTGATGGAAATTAAAGATGTGAAGGTTTTCTTAAGTTCACTGTCTTTTCCTCTACTATTAAAAGTGATCCTTTTCAAATTCATTGCTGAAGTTGCTAGCATGAGGAATGGATAGACAGTTAGGTCATGTTTAAAATACAAGTGGATTTGGGGTAAGTAGAGCACTAAGTTTTCAAGTAAGTCGGATTTCAAAGAAATGACAGCTCGGTCTGCGTAGGTAGAATTTTGTATTCTATACATAGCTTAAACTTGACTCACAGTGAGAAACTGCCTTGCATTCCCAGAATTTCATGCAACATTTTTATTTTTCAGTAATCTAGTAGTTCATGTTAAATGTTCTCGGTTAAAAATTGAGCACACCGTGCTTTATTTGACTATGCTGCAAAGTAATAAATCCAGAGTGATAAATGTAACCCGAACTAATTTTAGCAGGCAACATCTAAGTTATCAGGCATCATCTCATTTTGTATCTGTTATTTTAACACTGAAACCTTCCACTCGGAAAGAAAATTATTTACCTTGCAGTACGTAAAGAATACAAAACCCTAATTTACAGCATCATTTTAATACTGCACTGGCCTGAATACTCTGCTGAATTGTGTTCCCAACAGAACTGTTATGCCAGGAAGGAAATAATTTTAACTCGGTAATTCTCTGGTCAGTCCTTCAGATCTAATACTGCTCTACAACATCTGCTGACTATTTCAAGTGATACCCAGAAGCTGTGAACAAGCACAACAGCTCTCCCCACTTCAGGAGGGTGACACTACGATAGAAGCTTCATCTGCTACGCCAGGACTTTGGGCTCTGTGGTGACTCTGCTCCCAGTGGCATGGGTCTAAGCATCCTCAGTCTTGCAGTAATATAGGTAAATAAATAAAACAGCTGAAGTTCTTCTCATTCATAACAAGGAAATGGTTAAAGGGTCTGCTTATAAAGAAATTATACATTGCTACAGCTTATATGGGCAGAGGTTGCAGCTCCTGAGACAAAAGCCCCAGCATGCAGTTTTATGCACAGCAATTTTAAATACATGATGTGGGTGTTAACCCCTAAAGATTGTGTGGATTAATTTTTTTCTTAAATACCAAACTTGGTATTCAGTGACCTACTCATTTCAACTCAATGATTCTGTCAAAATTAAGCAAGCACTTCAGAGGGATGCAGGATGAGGACTGCTGACGGGGAACAGAAAGCATGCAGTAACAATGTGGCAGACCAAAATACTTGTTTACAGGGTCTCTTAAGATAAAGAACATACAAGTTAAACATTTAAAATGTTTCACAGTCTGGTTTGCTTTGTTTTGATTTCACCTCAGCAGACACAACTGAGGCATAACACACCACCAAAAACAGAACCTTCAGACAAAGCACTCTGGAAAAGCTGAGGGTCTGAAACTGTCATCATCAGCATGATGGCACTAAAAAGCTGCACCCTCTATGTCACTCTTTGCTTTCTCCTTCAAGATGATAAAAGAGAACAGTAAGATCATAAGTTTCAAATAATTATTCTTAGAGAACATCCCAATCTTAAAGTAGAAAGAAAAGTAAGTCCAACCCTTTTCCAAACTCAAGTTTAACTGAACTCTCGTTACCGCTCTGGTGTACCAAGTCCCTTTTCAACTTGGAGCCTACACCTTAATGCTCTGCCCAAAATGCGTGACCTCTCTTGTGTGCATGGACTTAACAGTCCTTACGGATTTGCTAGATGTATGCTACAAACACCAACCAAACTGAGCAAGAATTTTAATCTGCCCACTTTTTTCTTTCCAATATGGTTATTTATATTAAGTAGATGAGGGAGATCTGGCAACGCTGCTTAGAAATACAACTTTTCCTCCCACTCAGATCACTCTAAAACTGTTGAGTGCTCCACAGATTTTTGCTACACAGCTCCTTGGCGCTTCCAACACCAGAACAGTGTCTTGAAAGCCAGACAGCAACTCTACCGCACAGCCGTGGAACAAGGCACCTTGCGAACACGCCTGCCGTCCCTGCGCAAACATGGAAGAGCCACTAGCAAGAGCAAGCGGGGAGGGTTGCTTTTACTGTTGTTAGAAGAGAAAGAAGCCAAGCTTTCTTCCCAAGGAAAGGAGGCAACCTCCACCAGCTATCCTCCCAGCCAGAGCTCCTTCTTTGGCTGCAGCCACTGGGCTGCGGCGCGCGGCCCGGGCCGGGACTCACCGCGAAGACGGCGTTCTGCAGCCCGAAGGGGATCGGCGTCAGCCGCGCCAGAGCCACCACCTTGAGGCCACTGCCACCCTCCACCACGCGGACGACGGCGCTGAGCGTGTCGCTGCCCTGGATCCTGGCCCGCGCCCAGCGGGCCAGCAGCCGCTTGCAGGCCACATGGGCTACAAAGGTGCCGACGAGGACGCCGAGCACCATCAGCCCCATGCCCAGCACGAAGCCGTAGAGGTAACCGGCCGCCACGTTGAGCAGGATGTAGCCCCAGCCGCAGGGGAAGGACACGACGATGAAGCCCACGGTGAAGAGCAGCACGCCGGCCAGGCTGTCCAGGCTCTCGGCCCAGAGCAGCAGGTCCCGCAGGTACTGGCGCACCAGGGCCAGCGAGGCGAAGCAGAGGGCGGCCAGGACGCACACGCTGAGGCAGCTCTTGCACCAGCAGGTGCCCAGGAGGCAGCAGGAGCAGCGCCAGCCCCGGGTCTCGGCCAGCCCGGGCCCGCCGCCGCCCGCCTCGGGCAGCTGGCAGAGCAGCAGCTCCGCCGGCGGCAGCCCGCCCTGCTCCGCGTAGGGCCCCAGCAGCAGCTCGCCGGGCCCCGCCACCTCCGCCGGGACGAAGCCGACGGGGTCCCCGCCGCCTCCTCCTGCCGCCGTCCCGGCGGCCCGGGACAGCCAGCGGCCCAGGTCCTGCCGGGCCCCCTGCGCCGCCGCCTGCTTCACGGCCCGGGAGAGGAGCTGCAGCGCCGCGGCCCCCGCGCCCCACATCCCCCCGGCCCTGGCGCCGCCGAGCCGCTCGGCCCCGTCGCTCCCCGCCTCCCCACGCAGCCTGCGGGCAGGGGCGGCCGCTCCCTCATCGCCCCGCCATGGCCCGGCTGCCGGCGGCGGAGCCCAGCCGAGGGCCGGGCGGGGGCGGGGAAGCGGCAGCGGGGAGGGCGGGGAGGAGGGAGCCGCGCTGCTTCTGCTTCTTCTTCTGCTGCTTCTTCTGCTTCTTCTTCTTCTTCGCCGCCGCCGCCGCCGCGCGGTCCCGGCGGGCGGAGGGGCCGCGGCGGCCTCCGCGCTGCCTCCCCCCCCCTTCGGCCGCGCCGCCGGGGATGCGGCGTTAGACGGCGGCGGCGCCGCCGCGCTCTCCGTCCCGGCAGTGGCAGCGGCGGCCCAGGCGGAGCGCGAGTCCCGGCGGGCGGCGGCGGCGGCAGCAGCAGCAGCAGCCGCAACGGCGGCGGAGCTCCATCTCCCAGCGCGCCGGGCTCCCGCTCCGCTCCGGGAAGCGCCTTCTCGGAGCGGCGGTGCCGATGTGGCAGCCCGGGCGCCGCTCGCAGCGGAGGGGGAGGAGGCGCGGCTCTGGCGGCGGCAGCGCCCTGCCCCGCTGCGGGGCTCGGCGGCGGCCCGCCCCCCCGCCCCGCCCCGCCCCGCCCCGCCCCGGGCCGGGACCGCCGCGCCGCCCGCGGGGCCCCTCGCCGCGGCCCTCACGCCTCGCCACGGCCCCGGGCCTCGCCCTCGCCGCCGGCGGCCCCGCGCGTTCCCCTGCCCCGTTCTCGGAAGGCCTCGCCCGCCGCACAGCCTTAGCCGGCGGGATTTGGAGCGGCCGGGCTGAAAAGCTGCTGGTTGTCGGTCAGAGAAACGCGTGGTTGGGGCGCCTCTGACTAGACGGTCACTCTCCTGCTGCCGCGGCTTGCCGGCCGCTCTCCCTCCCTTACGCGAAGGGTTTGTATCGCCAGCACCGCGGTTTTCTCCTCCTCGCAAGCGAGACAAACCTCTCCCAGCCAGCGGCCGGGGGTTTGAGCCGGGGGGCGACAGCCGAGGCTCGGCGGCCGCGGCACGGTGCTCGCCGCACGCCCGCACCGGCACAGCTTGGCTTACCCGCCTCAAGGCTCAGACGCACTTTTGGGTGGCTTGAGCTTGAGCTTGAGTTTTGAGCCATTGCTAGAAACTGCCTGAATACGCGGCGAGGGCTCAATTTAGAGGGGTGTTTTCTCGGGAGACTCGCTGAGGCTTGACGGCTTGGTAGGTCGGTGCTGCTCTGGCCTTACTAGTGATGGGAGCCGTAGAGCGCAGAAAGGGGTTTGTTTTCTTTACAATGCTTAAACGTACAGCGTGCTCCAGTGAAGTTATATTCCCCTGCTTGGAAATTTGCAAGTGTAAGTAAAATGAGAATGTGTGTGGGAGTTGTAATGTTAAAGGGTGATTGGCGCACACATGCACCCCCCTGCCCCGAATTTTGAAGAACGTATCTTGAAAAATGTTCACTTGCAGAATACGCCATTAGGAACAATATAACCAAGGCAGTCCAACAGATCAGCCTGAGAAAAGAACAGATGTCTTGCAGCACCACAGCAGAATAAAACAATCCTGGGAAACTGTACCACAGGGGAGTTGCAGATAAGGATCTCCAGCATAATCTGCTTTCTTGCTATTACCTGTATTGAAATGTGAGCATTTGATTTTGCCTGTGATCTTTACTTCCAATGTAAACACAGGCAGGGTGTACATCCAGAATAGCATTAATAATAATAAATAATAATAATAGTGGCAAGAAAGGCCTGCATTATCACTTGTAAAGGATGATCGGCATGCTTGTACATTCAGTAAGGCACTTCAACAAACTGGGGACATCTGGACGTTCAGTAGTAAAACAAGATAAAGTATTAATTTCTAGTTTTATACTAAGAGCACATATGTCTTTGATGTGGATTCAGCTTGTGTATATTTTTGTTCAGTACAGTTGCTTTCATATAATATGAAAAAGCCTGAGTGGAAATGTCTATCAGAGTTACATGCTTTACTCTGCCACTACATTTATGCATTTAAAGTGCATAACCTTGTGCTCAGAGCTGGAATGAATCTCCTGCTGCTGCTCCTAAAAGCTACAGGGTTCTGTGTTTATAATCACAGGAAATGTACTTGAAAAGGGACTGTGAAAGTGTATGAGGAATGTAATGGTCTCTCTAAGTGACATTACACTCCAACATATGAAAATGTTTAGCTAGTTAGTGGAGATGCTTCTTCTCTCCCTAGGAATATACAGGCTGAAACTCCTTGACCTCATTTATCACCAGATACACACACACCCCCCCCCCCCCCCCAAAATAGCTAATCCTGGCATTGTACAGACCCTTGGAGCAATAGCTCAGGAAGGAAAGGCAACACACACTAAGATTTTGAGTGACACAGAGCATGGTCATGAAGCAAGAGCTGAAGCATCTTTGGATAAACATCCAAGCGAGGCGACAGGAATTCAGCAGGACTTGGGCGGAGCTGGGATCCTCTCCCACACGCAGAGCGGATACAGCTACAGAGCTGAGAGGCAGCATCAGCTGGTTCCTGCGAGTCTTCCCAGCATACTCATACCATCTGAAGGGGAA
Organism: Tyto alba; assembly: GCF_018691265.1. NCBI lineage: Eukaryota > Metazoa > Chordata > Aves > Strigiformes > Tytonidae > Tyto > Tyto alba. The sequence goes on along the minus strand of NW_024881330.1, from coordinate 27,681,372 downwards.
GAAAACCCAACCTCACACACCCTTGAAAATCCGCCAGACTGACACATTGCTGGACAAAATAGTCTGCCTTTCAGACTTACTAGTCAGTAAATCATAAAATATTCCCATGCTATGGGTGATGCAGTTGCAGTAGTCTGATGATATAAACAAGGCAAGATCTGTAAGAAAGAGTAATTATCTTTTCATAGACCAATCACTAAACTTAGAAAAATAGGCTCTTGAGCACACAGCTCCCGGACAAACACTTTGTGCTCCAGAAGAAAGCACTTTTTTTTTTTTTTTTTTTTTTCCCAGATAGTTTAGTTGACTTAGTGAATAATTTCCAAAAAATGTTGTCTAACTTGTTCTTTAAAAAAGCACTACTGGCCTGATTAGCTTCAGAAATTATTTGAACTATTAGGAATAAATATTACAGTTTCAGTACCTATGGGTTTGAATGATTACATTATATCAACTAAAACTGCTTCCATACTTCTGCAGGCTGAGTTACTTAGATTCTCATTAAACTCATCTATCGTTTGAGCTGTCTTTATATTTAATTTTGGAATTTGTCAGCAAATCAGTGTAAAACTAGAGAGGCACAGGGTAACACCCAGAGAACTGTTCTGCTTCAAGAAAAGGTGTTTCTATGGAAAGATGTTCTCATGATGATGTAGACTGCAGTAGATATTGAAGAATTTTTGCCATGTGGGTGTTTTTTTCCAGGACCATGTTGTAGGTTCAGGAAATTTCCTTGATCTGGCATGAGCAACTGAGAAATGCTATTTTGCATTTTGAAACTCTGTTTCTCCTGTCTCATTTTTTATTTCAAGGAATATTAGCATGCAAACGCACCCAACTAAGCGTGTGAGTCATCTTACTGAGATGAAAGACATGACTCATTGAGGCCCATGCAACTGGTCCGCACCAAATAGGGGTCCTGAAGCTGGAAAGTAGGATACATTCAGCCACGAATCAGGAACCAAAATAATTCTGAGCTGCAAGGTCCTGAAAATTTGCCATAGTTATTTCTGAATTGCTCTCTGGGAGGGAGAAGCATGACTTTTTTGAGAAGGTTATATTGAACACTGTAACTCCAGTGTACTTCTAAATGCCTGTGCTGGTTTATTCCGTCAGCATTAATGTGAAAGTCCTTTGGTGGGAACTCCAACACTAAGTTATGTCAGGAGTTACCATTCTTTGGCCACAGCAGGCTGTCACCAGAAGTGTCTCCATCTTATCTGCAGTCTCCCTTGTCATATGTTCCTTTACATCCCTGTGAGGGAAGGTGCATACACTTAGCTCATACAGGCAGTACAGTTTTTGATATTTAACAAAGAATAAATTGCAAGGATTTGGGAGAAGATATTAGTAAGGAGCAAGCCATGACCAGAGAAGTTATTTTTGTAGACCAAACTGAGTCTGTAGGACATAGCCTGGGCATCACTGATTTGGGTCATTATATTTTAAATGCATGTGCATTACAGTTTTGTCAAAGCAAATGAGAAGTATGCTGAAGGAAAACAAGCTATCATGTAGCTTCATATGAAATTGGTCGAACTCCCAGTGAAATGTGATAGTTCTGAAGTTGCTGCAACAAGAACAGGAGGTGTAAGAGGAGAAATTGTACTCTTAGCAACTTAGGATCATCTGGTGTTCTAATTTTTTGGACAGATATCAATCAAGAAAAAACAAAGCTTACATTGATTTCACCTGGAGCTATCTAGATCATAAAAGATCTTTAAATAAAAGATACAGACATGAAAAGTTAAATGCCCGTAAAACTCAATAAATGTATCCATTAAAGAGTACTACTTTTTAAGTCTTAGGATAGGAATCCAGACTCTGTTATTTTGCAGATTGATTGATTAGGTGTCTACATATAGGACTAGAAACTTAATTACTTTATTTGTAGTACCAGCCTCTCAGGGTGAGTGTCATACAATCATGTTAAAAACACTGAATGATTTGATACACTGTCGTAAACTCATATAATTCAGAAAAGGATGTGTTTATTTCCATACATATTTGTACATAAAAAATATTGTTAATACAATTTTACAAGAAACATTTCAAGCACATTTTATTACAACTATACATAAGGCATGAAGAAGACTTAAATACAGTAAGCAATGTACTGAAATATTTACATTGAAGGGAAGATTCTGAGACATCACTCTGGTATTAGTTATTATATAAATACTGACACCTAAAACTAGTCCATTTCAGTAGAACTGAGGATTTATGATGACTTGCATGATATCCCTTAGAGGGTCCTAGCCCAGAAACAGCAAATGAGAAACCTTAAACATCCTGATACATAAGGCAAAAATACAGGAATATATTTGGTACATCTATAGCTGTTTTCAGCTATTGCAATAATGGAAAACTTAAGCTAATTCATCTTAAAGACTCATATGGGATTCTTCCTTGCAAAAGGATATCCTTAGGTTGACATAAGAAACTTCCGCCAATTTTTCGTTCCATGAAATGACTGCTTTGTTGCCAAATGACCTCATTAGTCAGGGGCTGTTTGTGTAATGCAGAGTAGCCTTAAGTTTGGAAGTCACAAAATTGCTCATGAGGACTATACTAGCACTGGCAGCCCCACGAAATGGTAAGCTATAGAAGAAAGACCAAGTTTATAACATTCATAGTGCCCTCCTGAATTGCACAGGGCAAACATTAGACGCCCCTCAAAATGTTAACACTGTAGTTACTTCTGCCAGGGACACAAACTAGAAATCTACATTTTCATACAAGAGAATACTTGAGGCAGTTCTTGAGAGCACTAATATTCACAAGGTGTGCTTTCAAAATGAATTTTGGGTATCATGAAATAAGGTACAGAGAGCAAATCATATCTGAGGAATAGAAAACTGTCTCAGTAATTTATTGAGGCTGTTTACACACAGATTCTTCTCCACTTAAAAATGACTAAAAGAAGTATATTTAAATAGATACCATGCTCATGGCACTTTTAATGGGAGGGGTTTAGGAATATGGAAATGTTAGAATACCCTTAGCGTCATGTTTTCATAAGTGCCCACACACCTGTGGCTTTCTAGCAATATACTTTGATATTCTTCAACAAGCTCTCAAATTACTTTTGATACATCTGCAATGCTTTTTATCCAAATCCCATATATGAAACCTATATTTATCTCATTTTTTAGATACACTTTTAAAGTATGCTAAACTAAGTTACAAAGCAAAGAAAAGTAGATTGCATGTTCACTATTTCAATGGCAAGGGTATAGTCCTAGCTGGTTATGGATTGGAGGTCAGTTTCTCTTAATATTTTTGGATCAGTGATTTTTGTAAAAGTATGTAACATTATAGGTTAACCCAAGATCCAAAGATACTGTTTTAGCAGCACAATAATATTTGACCGAGTTTTACTATTAAGCTTTATCAAGCAGCTTTAAGGTTAGCTTCAAGTCAGCACTGAAGCAGAACACTGTATTTGAGTTTGTGGGCTGGATAAACACATATTTAAGTTTGCTGGTATAAAGCAGGCCACTGATCTCAGTTACAGCAGTCTAAGATCATAAAGAAGCTCATGGATTTTTCATGTTGTCTTGATTTATAATTAGCTTTTACTTAGCAAAGTTTTAGCAGCTCTTTCCCATCTTTGTTCTTCCTTTATCTGAGAAACCACAATGTGGTAACTGCTGGCAGGCATTAAACATTGCAGGTTTTTATGCCTCTGTAGAAGGATGAGGATTGAAAAAATTCCAGCTTCTAAAATCAATGGCAGAACCCTTGTCTGAGTGTTACACTATATCAGGCGCTGCTGTTGCAACAAAGCACAACTATATCAGTCTACATGTTTACAATCCTTGTTGTAGTATGTCCACTATTTATTTTTTTTTCTTAGTTTCCAGCTAGACTAACTGATTAGTTACAAACATCCTTTGAGGGAACATTCACGTTTTACATTAAACACCAGTTAAAACATTATTTGAAGCCTAATTTGCCTCCCATTCTAATTGTTATGGCTCTAGACCCAGGCAAAAGAGCATCTTATCTAGAAGCCCCCAAAGTAAGAGCTCGGTAGGCAGCCTGGCTCTCTCTGCTGTGCAGTTTAAAGGAGAGGCAGATTATGACTGAGTTTGGAAAACAGTTCCCAGTCTCTTCTTCATGGTCTCACCTCTTATGCGCTAAGACTGCAAAATGGAAAATCTACTTCTTGCCTGTTTTTTTGAGGCTCTGGTGTCTGCACCATTACTCCAGCAACTGAGATCGGGGACACAGTGTAGTTGCAAGAGCAGAAATTCATTAGGTTTGCAATAAAGATTTTGCCAAAGGCTTGGAGTGTCCTCTCTTTCTTTTGATGCATTCAGTAGTCTTCAGAAGGCTTAGCAGGCACTCGGGAACTTGCAAGAGGTGCTTCACATCAAGCAGCTTAGGAGATAAACACAGAATACAAATAAATGAATGATCAGACAAGATAGAGAGGGCTGACAGGACTTAAAGAATGTTAGTGTTGATAGGAAACCACAAGAAGAAAAGTTGTGTGTTCTTTTCAGTCCTGTACCCCTCTCCTCCAGTCACAAGAGGTGCTGTAAACATAAAAATGCCTTTTAGTACTACTTAAGTGGAGTTATATAGGAGAAGGTACAGGAAACAGGAAAGAGGGACAGGGTCTGTGCATGAAAGAGACAACCTTGCACACAGTAATTAAGATTATTGTGTTTACTAAATACTGTGTACAGAGCAGATCTCTGTAGGGCACACAGCTTAGCCAAGTAGGAGCCCAGGTGCATGGCAATGTGGACTTTTGAAAACAAACATTCCCAAATTGCACCTCTTACTAGGTTCAAGGTTCAACAGAGCCAGAATAGCTGTATTAAAAATATTTAGATGTGTTGAAACTATTTATTGCCTTTGAGACTGACTTAAACTGCTCAGACATTGATACCCAAAAGCATGTGTTTAAACTGAAGTTATTTAGTAAACCCGGTTCAAATGATCTTGTTAAATAAAATCAAAAAAAGGTTTCCAAACCTGATCTTGCAAAGACATAGCAGCACATGGGTTTTAGTCATATAAGTAGATACTTTGGTTTGCCACCTTTTGAGTGTATCCTGAGCAAAATTTTGCTTTCTGCAGCCAATAAAACCAAAATGTTTATTGTAAACAGTTGCTTACAGCATTATTAAGCACACAGAAAAACTACAGATGTCACTGGTAGACATGTTCAGGCAAAGACATCCACAAAACGTCAAAGCATCCAGAGGATTTCATTGATACGCTCTACAGCTCAGCTCTTCTGTAGCTCAGATCTTTACCTGGATTTAGTTTGTTTGTGAAGGTGATTGGTTGGGGTTTTGAGCCATCTATACCATTTCTGCTCAGTCTTTCCTATAAGTTTAAATTTCAACATTTTTCAGTGGGCTACAACAATTTTTTCAGCTGTTTGGCTGTCCTGTGCTTTGCATCCTCAAAACACCATATAAGCATTTTGTGCTGGATTTATTGCTTCCATCTGTCCCTTGAAGCACTTAAAATTACCTTTATAAAATATGCATACATTAAATCAAACACATCGTACATTTGAATGAATCTGCTCTAAAGTGCTTTCCGGGTCGTCAGGCGAAACAGGCAATATGCAAACCCAGCTGTCCCCTCAGAAAAATAAACATATCGCAGCATATCAAAGATATCCCAGAAAGATGTTCTCAGCCTCAAAATACAGTCTTTCCCCATCATTACTCCCAAAATAACAGAAATTATTATGTTAACCATTGTAGAAAGTCCTAACTAGAGAATTTCTTCATTGAAAGAGCACATTAAAATCTTTCTCCAACATTGAACCAGCTATCTTTATAAAAACTCTATGTAGTGTTTGGTTGCTTGCTCTTGTGATCAGAAATAAGGTAGAAGGATTAAGTTAGGCACAAATGGAATTAGTACCAAATCTGGGATTTTAAATCAGTTCTTTGCTCCTATTATACAGATTTAGAATGCTGTGAGTTCTTTCTCTCTTAAAAAATCTAGAGGATCATATATTTTTTAAAAGTAAGTTGTGCAACAGGAAAAGTTCCCAAAATTTTCTTTATGCTTTTCACAGTTTCTTTAACATATTCTGAAATCACTACTCCAATGTAGTTTGTATTTCTTCATGAAATAACATCTTTTTTTAGTATACAGACACTTCATACTGCTCCATCTTTAGGAAAATGTTAGCTTTTGTCATTATGTATGGTTCCAGTGGTAACACTTAACATCATCCTTTATTTCCCATTTCCAGTCAAAAGTGGTGGGAGGTTCACCTCTGTTTTCCTTCCTCCTCTGTCTCCTTTCTGTCATTCTGCCTACAGCCGTGGGGTAGCAGGTACATATTATTTCTCCAAGCAGTTACACCAGTTACTTTAGGCATGCATATCTCTTCAAATTAACTTCTCCATGCCCCTTAGCAGCTGTCGCTTAATTTATCACTTTGCTGCCAGATGGGCAGGAGGCACCAGTCCTGAGCCAGGACCAGCCAAGTTGCCACTCCATCCTTACAGCAGTGCTGCCATTAAGTTCCTTACTGGAAACCAGATAACCTAATCAGCTATGTTTTTTCATTAAAATCTGTCTTCTTTATGTGTGTTATTAATGTTTGTCCATAAGACAGGATTAATTTTATACCAAAGGAAATACTGAAGAGCTACTATGTAGACATGTATGTATGATTTTTTAATGAGTTCTGAATGCAACTCCACACCACTCCAGCACAAAACGTGCCTTACTCTGAAGTATTCCTAATTTTCTTCTTTGTGCATCCAGGCCTTCCAAATTAGTCTCACATCTAGCAGGACATACAAGAACATTGAAAAGTTTTTCTATGAAATAGATATATTTTAAAGTGTAAAGTCTACCTCACCTCCTCTAAAGTGCACAAAAATTTCCATAAAATAATTATTTGACAAGGAAAAAAAAGACAAAAATCATTAAAATACATTTGGAGTTGACGTTGATATTTAATAACCTGAGCAAATAGTTACAGTGTGTGATGCCAACATTAATCTTCAGTACAAAAAGCAGACCAATTTACACTGCTAAACCCAATATATGTACTTTGATGATGTTCTCAAACACACTATATGGTATGTAGGAACTAATGTGCTATTTGCTAATTATGGCTGCAGTAAGACGATGGCATGCTCTATTATGAGCTTCTCCATTCCACAGTAGCTTATTGCAATCATAGGAAGGAGGCTGTGGTGCCTTTTTTCTTCATTTATGAAGTTACAGACTTTTTCTTTAGCATATACCTTGATCCAAGGTGCTAAAAGAGAACTGCTGGATTCCTGCAAAAACCATTACTTCCTCACAAAGCAGATGTTGTAAGCAGTTTCCTTCTAGATCACCTTCATCAATTTTATCATAGACATACACTCTAGTAATGACAGAGACATAAATTACCTCTAGTCTGAATTCATGGACAAAACTGTGCTTGCTGTCTCTCAGGACCTGTACTACCTTCAGGAGCACTGACATCAAATGTGCAGATATCCCAAACTGTAAAGGCCCATTTCAATATATATAATATCACTTATTTTTCTAATTCTAAGTAAAATTGTGTTACAAATGCAAACTACTTGACTGGCTTATGCATGGTTAATGATGAGGTTGATAAGTATATAATGGAAGTTGATAAGTATATAGGAGGATCACATTTTTCTTATTTGCATACATGGCATTAAAAAGGTTTTGGGTTTTTGTTTTGTTTTGTTTTGTTTTGTTTTGTTTTGTTTCTATGTTTGGTTGTTTTGCAGTAGCCATTATTGCTTTTCCTGGATTTTTTGACTTTCTTTCTTTCATGCAGGTAGAAATGAAGTCTCATGAAGAAGTTCCTTAAAGAAATCATAAAACTGGCAAGAAAACTGGATGTGAGGTGTTGAGACATCCAGTATCTTGGGTTTGTTAAAGACCTTCAGACTTTATGATTTCACCCTCTTGTTTCCTAGTTGCCCCTTCCTTTAAAATTTGTCATGCACCTTAAACTTTCAGCCCCTCAGATGCTTCAAGTTACTTCAATATCCATTACTCCTCCACTTACCAATTTGGCCAAAATTTGCTGGGCAGAAAGCAGACTACCTTTGGAGATTGTTTCAGAATTAAGACAACTGATCAGAAACTGGATGTGTAATGATAAAGTCAATCCCAGTAGCTTCCCCAGAGATACAGGAAGCTTTTTGCAAAGTTACCCTTTATAGACATACCAAATACAGAAACAACTCATTGTGCTGGCATTTGGAATTCAAGAAGCATTTATTTTTTTTTTTTATTCTTTTGATTTTTAATTCGCATTTTACTTAGCTAAATTTGAGCAGCCCTTTCCCATCTTTATTGTTATTCCTTTATCTCAGAAACTACAAATGGAGTCCACCAAAGGTAATCAAGTTGCTCAAGCATGATTTTCCCTTGGTAAATTCTTTGCAGCATTGGTAGATAAGCAAAGAGCAACTGATGTCATCTACCTGGGTTTGTGCAAAGCATTTGACACTGTCCTGCAGGACATCCTTGTTTCTAAATTGGAGAGACATGGATTGGATGGATGGACCACTCAGTGCGAAGGGAATTGGCTGGATAGTCGCATTCAAAGAGTTGTGGTCAGCGGCTCAGTGTCCAAGTGGAGAGTGGAGACAAGCGGCATTCCTCAGGGGTCAGTGTTGGGACTGGTGCTGTTTAACATCTTTGTTGGTGACATGGACAGTGGGATCGAGTGCACCCCCAGCAAGTTTATTGTTGACACCAAGCTGTGTGGTGCAGTCGGCATGCTGGAGGAAAGGGATGCCATCCAGAGTGATCTTGAGAGGCTTGAGAGGTGGGCCCATGAAAACCTCATGAAGTTCAACAAGGCCAAGTGCAAGGTCCTGCACATGGGTCAAGGCAATCCCATGTGAAAATACAGGCTGGGCAGTGAGTGGATTGAGAGCAGCCCTGCTGAGAAGTATTTGGGGTACTAGTGGATGGAAAACTGACTGTGAGCCAGCCATGTGTGCTCACAGCCCAGAAAACCAACAGTGTCCTGGGCTGCATCAAGAGAAGTGTGGCCAGCAGGTCAAGGGAGGTGACTCTCCCCCTCTACTCTACTCTCATGAGACCTCACCTGGAGTACTGTGTCCAGTTCTGGGGCACCCAGTATAAGAAGGACATGGACCTGCTCGAGCGGGTCCAGAGAAGGGCCACAAAAATAATCACAAGGATGGAACACCTATCCTATGAAGACAGGCTGAGAGAGTTGGGGTTGTTCAGCCTGGGGAAGAGAAGGCTCCAGGAGACCTTCCAGTGGCCTTCCAGTACTTAACGGGGCCTACAGGAAAAATGGAGAGGGACTCTTTATCAAGGAGTGTAGTGATAGGACAAGGGGTAATGGTTTTAAACTGAAAGAGGGCAGATTTAGATTAGGTATAAGGAAGAAATTCTTTCCTGTGGGGGTGGTGAGACACTGGCACAGGTTGCCCAGAGAAGCTGTGGCTGCCCCCTCCCTGGAAGGGTTCAAGGCCAGGTTGGATGGGGCTTTGAGGAACCTGATCTAGTGGAAGGCATCTCTGCCCATGCTGGGGGTGTTGGGACTAGATGATCTTTAAGGTCCCTTCCAACCCAAACCATTCCATGATTCTATGATTCTGTGAAATCCATGCTGACAGTTCCTAATCATCTCCTTCATGTTTTCAGAAGACTTTATTTGAACTGTGTATATTTTAGATAGCATGCAGAAAATAGTTAATCAAAGTGTATTTTTATTGCTGCTCCACATTTCTCACCACATATTTTATGGTACAGTACATATAACTATGAGCACTGAATGTCACCAATGGATAGAAAACGTAAGCAGGGCTGGATCCAACCCTGATCCAGATCTGGGGACTGTGCTGTGTGTGAGCCTTCACACCAGGTGTCTGAAGCCATGTGCCACGCTGGAAGAGGCTAAAGGACGGGCAGGGAGAAGGAAGAGGTTAAGAGATGTGTTACTTGTCTCCCCTCCATCCCTGTCACCCTGCCTCTTCCAGTGAACCCTACCTGCAGGGTATTTTCCTCTCATTAGGAACTACTTCTGTAAACAGATAACAAACTGGAGGAGGGAAATTAATAAAAACTCTAAACAACAAGTAGTTACATAGCTGAAGACTTGATCTGATTCCACAGAGCATTATAGTAGCTCTAGGAAAAGTTATCCTCCTTGACGTCAGAGGTTTTGCATGATCAGAAAAGCAGGGAAACACAGAAGTAGGCAGGCTTACCTAGGCTTCAGTGTAACAGAAGGCAGCTCAACAAGAGAGGCAATAAAGTAGATGTAATTCTGCTGCAACCAATTATGAAGTTTCTATTTATGAAGAATTATTTAGGATTTCCTCCAAGGAGTTAATTTTAGAGTACTGGAGATTATCTCTAAAGAACTCTTCTAACCTGCCGCACTTAAAAGCATTCCAGCTTCTCTGATGTGCTGCTCAAGAGAGCTCTTTCTATTTTATTGGTATCCACTAGAGAAAAATAAGCAACAGCCAAGTTGTGAAAAAGTTGGGGTTTATTACTTAACATTACAGCAATTTGCTCTTGCTAACCTCACTGGGAAATTGCAGGAATCTGAAGATGAGTGGATGAGCTGATTCACTGGGGAGTACTATTGATTGATGGTGGGAAAATAATGGGAAGTCGCAGGGAAGCACATAGCAGAGGGAAACTTCAGGAAAATGAGAGTTTTAAAAAGAAGTGTTCTATTTTTCCCTTCTTTTTTATTTTTTTTTTTTTTAAAAACTCACCCAACATCTTCATGATACACTGTGATCTGCACAATTTTGACTAGGTTATTTTCAGAGCACGGAAGGCCTTTATTTCTGTGTGGAAGTGTAAAGGCAGTGCTTGCCACCCCTGGAAACAGCTGTAGGATTCACAGTTTAACCAGAGCTCCTAAGAAAGTAGACTCACATATGTAGCCTGTATTTCCTTCTGATGACATAAAGCCAGCTGGTTTTAAGCTGTTTGTTAAGAAGAGTCTGGAGTAGGTCTCCTGTGGTTGGAGAAAGTGGATGTATGCCATGTATGACTGGACAATAAACTGTTCCTCTACATGCCAGGATTTAGATCAAAACAAAGCACATGTGAAACCCTCAAAAATATTTCCCCACCTGTTTCCTGCCCTTGCACAGACTGTAACAGTCTCTGTGGTTTGCAAGCAGAATGAAAGAGGGAAGCTGTGATTTCAAAGCAGCACAACATGAGAGCAACGTTCAGTGTGGCAAGAGGGCCTGCTGTGCCTGCTGTCCTGCAGAAGAGCAAAAAGGCTGCCCTGCCATTGTACGACACCTGCAGATTCAGTGCATCCGTGGCAAAAATCGTCACTTTGTGGTCTGGGGCAGCATCTCTGCTCTACCATGAGCAGAAAAGAATGAAAATCTGGTGAACCAAGGGGACAAACTACAGAATCAAGTGATTTATTTTTTCTCAGAGCTCAAGCAAGACAAAAATGTGGCAAGGGATGATAAAGATGCTTCATACCAAGATCTCAGAGAGGAGAGGATGAGCATGCATGAGCATTAGAAGAAAATTATGCTGGAGGGAAGCCAACCAGCCTGCCTCTAACAGACCTTTGCTTTTAGGGGAAATCAGCAAATGAGTGAACTTCTGGTTCTTCCTCTCTGCTGACGTCTACAGGCAGTACCACATTAAGCCCTACCCTTTAAGGTATAGATTACCACACAAACATGATTCTCCATTTGCAGGTTTTTTGGAATTAAATTTAAACATACACTGTAGTAGCACAACTAGTGTTACTACCGCAGCAGTTACACTTTATTTCCTATGTTTCTGCAAAAGGGCAATTAAACATTCAAAGAATTAACCTAATTTTAAGACAGAAGAGCCTTCTGTAAAGGAAGTAGTCTCATCAGCCTTCTGAAATGAATCAAATAGTCCCTTTTCAGTGCAGAACAGACCTAGATTACTACTACACCAAGGTGACTTAAACTTACAGCTGAGCCTTATGCCTTCTCACAGGACTGCCACACAGGAGCTCTCTTGGAGGGTTTTTCAGAAGCCTCATGTCTTGGATGCTGCAAGTGCCTTGGCAACACCACTGTCAACAAATACAGAATTGCCTGATGGTGTACACAAAATTCTCTCCTATGACAGCAGAATCTAACACTGAAATATATGCCGCAAGATACAGAGATAACTTTACTTTTAAAACTTGGCTGGAGGCTGCAAGTCTGCTTTAGCAGTCATGCAAGAGAGCCTGTACTGCTCATACAGCTCTAGAAAAGGGGAACAATTGTAAAGGGATTATTCCCAGTGCTTAATTCAGACATCACTTTTCAGCCTATGTAACCAAAAATAAAGAAAACAAGGACTGTATCATCATTAAGATATTAATTAAGTAATGAGACAAGTTAAAAATAAACCAGGAAATTATTCTTCTATTTTTACTTCCCAAGCTTTTATTAGCTAGCTGACATTGGCCAGCTCCGGAAAAAGCACTTTAACAATTGGACAAAATCAAAAGATAAATTTGAAGGCCATCTCCTTGGCAGCTCCCATGACAGACTCTCTTCAGCATGCAGTAAGACTCCTTTAAAAATGTTAGAAGTCAGTCAATCTAAAGATGCCATGTACTTTTTAGGAGAGGTTCAAAGTGAAACTAATCTGATTAGGGCCATCATGACCCCACAATAATTTATACTGTCTGTCCTCATCTAATGCTCAGAATATCAGTATGCCAATCAGATTTTCCCAGAGAGCATATTAGTAATCTTTGCCCTTTATGATAAAGCCTCAGGTGTAGCTGTATTGTATAGAATATGAGCATATGAGAAGGAAGAGAGGGAAAATACTAATAACTATACAGAAATAAGTGTAAATTGCACAGATTACAGTGCCCTGTGTGTGACCTGGCATTCAATCGGATGTGTACACTGCAGCAAGCGGAGACACACTCACACTTCTCTCCATGGATGGAGCACAATCACTCCCTGAATTGGACCAGGTTCCCACCTGGGAAAATCCCCAGGAATTAGCAGCTCTAATTGCATTATGCAGAGAGATTTTGGACATGGTGAGCAGAGACAACCATGAATGAGACCTTGATACAAACCCTTGGTCTCTTGTCCACCTCTAGACGCTTTTTAGAAAGTGTACTCATTCTAAGTAGCTATAATTTAGCAGAATTATAGCTTTGTATATTCTATATAGCATTATACAATCAGCTTTAGTGCTGAGGACTGAAGAAGAAGAAAACGGGAATACTCAGAGCTGGAGAACCTGGGAGAAAGAGCAGTGCAAATACAGCCTGTCCGATAAAAGACATGCTTTTGTTTCATTTAGATTCTGTTGCCATTTATGCTTAAAATAATCTGATTAGTTCAGGTTATTCAGCATCTGGAATATTCTCTCTAATGCTTGCCAAAAATAAATTATTAAGCCTTATTCTCTGTGACAAAGGACACTAGAAGTGGAAGCTATGGAGAAAAGTACTGTAGAGTAGGCTTTGAGAAATACTCGGAATACTCAGCAATGGGTTTGTACACCTGAAGCCTATAAGAGGCCAGGATTTCTGGCCCACCAATATGAGAGACTTCAGAAACTGCTCAGCTGGATATGACAGGCAGAACAGGTCTCACAGGAATGCCAAATGGTGAGGACTTCTGAATACTTATTGTATCCTTAGCAGGGGAGAAAATTAATATTTCCGTAATTTTGCCACTTATTAAGTATGCAAAGTAAAATAGAGTGTCTTGATGCTGTTTCCCTGATCACAGAAGATGTTTCCATGCATAGTTCTGTTCATATTTACTGCTATGCCAACAAATGTGCATGAAATACCTTTCCACTGCTGCTTTTTTCTCAGAACCTCTGCCAAACCATAAAATCTTTTTTTTTTTTCAATGTTTACAGAAAGTTGGAGAGTCTATAAACTGTAGCTCTTTTCATATACTCACAAAAGCAAAGGAAAGAGAGGAATAAAAATCTTTTGCCTTGCATTAATGGTAAAATTGTCTGTATAAGGAGGTATAAATTCTTCTATTATTTTAAGTTTCAACAGCTGCCAAACTCATCCTCTGCTAAACTTCAGTATTTCAGAAATGCAATGACTTAACTGCAAGGAATTTTGCTGATGAATCAGAGTCCTATCTCTCTCATTCTAAGCTGTCTTTTCCAAACCAGTGTATGCAGCCCATTTTGTATCTGGGTATAGAGATTCTCCCAGCCCAACCTCAGAACCCACCTTTTGCGTGTAATGATCCTTCCTCGTATTCTCTTCCTTATCTGATCAAGAACCACTTTCATCCTTCAAACTAAAGATGATGATGTTAATTAGTACTAATTAGATTAATATAGATGTTATAATTCACAAAGGACTTGCCAGTGGAACCTGGGAAAGGAAGAGGGAAGGAAGATGAGGAAAGAGAAGAGAGAGTTTATTTGTGGAAACCACTTCATAAGCAGCAAGGACACCTCTGGTTGCTATTTCTGAAGTATAGAGCCAAAGCAAAAACTTTCATTTAGACCCGTGAGCCTGGCTGAAACCTGTACAGCTGCCAAATAATTAGGCCATCTTGGGAAACGCTTTCACTAAACAGTACTCTCTATTATACCGTTGTTTTCTCATGTGAGTTAATCAGCAAAGTGAGGAGAAGGGAACGGTCACTCAGCAAAGGAGAGAGAAAATCTACAACAGAAGAGAGGATGCAGTTGCAACTAATACTAGTAAATGCTATATGATACATGATAATGAATAATCAGTTACCATCTTGATAATTAAAAGGTAATTGTCTAAACCTGTGGCTGTAATGTAACTGGAGATGTGCTAACCTAATTGAAATTTGTGCAGGTATCATCAGAGATTAATCATACCCTTCTTCTCTACAGTTTTGCTTGAATTTGCTTGGTTTTGGAAACAAAGCAAAGCTTTAACCTCATTTGTTAAAACTGTATAGGCAGCAGAACTAGCCAGTGTTTTATTCTGTCTCATGACCTGTTAGTAAAGTTCCCAGAATCAGCAGATTTCCAGGTGCAGACATTTTAACTGGTGACAATACAAGAGACAAAAGTGACTTGTGGCTTGTAAGAATAACAATGAAATAAATATCTCTGACATATGTTCCAGTGATGTATTCCAGCGGTAGATATTTACCATTTTATACTAGCACATTTCTGTGTCATGTCTTGAAGGTCCCTAGCATTAAAATTAAGACAACATAGTCTGGTTCAGTCATCACTTACAACAGTACAGATCTAGATTAACATCAGTATTACATTTACATCAGCAAGAGAATAGGAGGCCAAGAGCCCTTGGCCTTCTCTAGAAAGACCCAGAACAGAAATCATTAATATTACCTTTCCCATGAGATTTTACATTGGCAGAAGTGATGGAAAAATGTGACTACTAATTCACCAACCTTAGAATTAATTTCCAAACCTTATTATTGTCTCCACTGAGACTCTCAAATTACTTTTGCTATAACATAATTCCAATCATTTCAGCTGCTCAGCAATCAGAATTTGTAGGAAAATTCTGACTCTTTGAAAGTTATGCTCATTCTGAATGGGAACAAAATCAACTTTTTATAGTTTCTTAAAACTCAGGTTTCTTGAGGAGATGGTATTTCGGGAAGTTTGAAATGCATTACCTTAAGATAATTAACTAGAAAAAGCCTTGAGTTTCAAACATGACAATTTATTCTGGAAAGGATCAAAATTAATCACAATGACATTGTTAAAATACTTTTCAATTCTTTTAATCATAGAATTTCATGAAAAGCAATGCATTTTTTCAGATGGTTCAGTTTTTAATGAAGCTTCATTTCCCAAAGGGGAAATTTTCCTACAGCAAATTTCTTACCTTTTTAATTTTATCTGTTGTTTTATATACCCTGTTCTTCTGAAACTCAATTATATAGATGCTGCAGACACTTGTACCACCACCACTACCACTTTTTCTAAGTATGGGTCTCTTACTCCATCTGCCAGTACAGAAATGTATTACAATAGATGTTACAGCTCTATGTATATGGCATTTCATAGTTTGAAGATTGTGTAATAATTAAATATTTATACCAAACTATACCAGTGAATGCTATAAGTCTACAGTACACCCAAGCTTTAAATCTAGTTTTGTATGTTTGAAGTGAGGGCTAGCCAAGTAAGGCATTTCTGCTTTTTAAGAGGTGATCAGAGAGAAATGGGTAGATTAGGAAAAGAAGCTTAACTAAAAAAATTAGGAGGGAGGAATAAGGCTTGAAGTTGCAAAATACACAGACAATATCTCAAAATAACAAGAAAAAGCTTTCCAAAGAATGGTTGTACTTGGAGCACAGTGAAAAAATTAATTGGTTCTCTTTAGGGTAATAGGGAATTAGAGGATGGAGACTCATTGCAGATCTGTTGTGTGATTTCCCTGACTGCTCTTACAAATGAAGTGAATGGAGTTTTGCTTTAACTGAGTGTCCATTTTCCCAAAGACAGGGAAAAGAACTAAGAAACAATGTTCAGCTATTGGTACAGGCAGTATGCAGCAGGGCCAAAGTGAGTCAAAGGAAAAGATTTGTGGGTGGGAAACTGTCAAAGGTAACCGCTGACAAATATTTTCCAGTCTGGTTTTGGTAGACTCAAACCCAACATCTGTTCTGAAGGACAGGAAAATACAAGTGGAAAACAAATACCAACACAAGAATCAAGGTTTATTTGCCAGAGATTAGAGACATTTATTACCAAGCACAGATATGGAAATCTGACCTTTGGCAAGAAGATATGATTAGCCAGACTATGCGCACCGCAGACAACGTGGCTTTCCTGCTGAAGGAGGACATCAGAAGAAGCAGCAGCTGAAGTACACTGGGGTTATAAAGTGGAGACAGACACAGTCTGTGCACGTGTCACCTGTGTAACAAATAATGCATGTTGTCCTTGGGAGGAGGGGAGGGTGCACACCCTCTCTGCAGCTCTGGCATCTCACCAAGTTGGTGACACAGGTAAGACCAGGCCACAACCGGCAAGCCCAGGGTCTTAATCTTATGCAGATGCATCTTTGTCCTTACTTTAGATAGTCCAGAGTTAGCAGAGGAGTTATTCCCACGCTCCGATGGCCAGTAGTGATGTTCTTCTACTAAGGGCTGCTTTAGTGGCTTAAAAATGTCTTGGATACAATTTGCTCCCTTTTCAAGTGAGATCCACCTGATAAGTACTTATTTATGTTTACTGTTCAACTGCCTGAACGCTCCTCATTGTTGACAACATAAAGCAAGAAGGGATGATAAATCTTAGCTGTTAATTAAGGCTATGCTGGGAGTTAAGGACTCTGCCATAACCGGCCATTTTATTGCCACATGCAAGAACCAAGGAGCACAGTGCAGACCATTTTAGTGTAAGCTACAAACCATGAAACAATAGTTTATATAACTCATCTGCCAGCTATCCTAAGGTAAGCGTAGATGTTCTTGTGGGGAATGCCACCTCCCAGGCAGACTCCTGTTTTCCACGTGTCTGCTGAGCAGGGAGGCAGGATGGTCAGGACCAGGATGGTCAGGACCAGGATGATCCATAGAATGCTTTGCACAGTGTGAAGCAAGGTTTGTGGGAAGGAAGTTGGAATGGGGGTAACATGACTGCAGAGGCAGCTGAGGGGAAAGACTCTGCTGGACCAAGGCTCTGGGGCTATGAGGATCTTGTCTGTTACAGATAAGAGAGCCATCAGCTGGGATCCTGCAAATGTTTAAAAAAAAAAAAAACAAAAAACAAAAAACATAAAAGGGCAAAAATATAGCTGCCATACATCTCCATAAACTTTCTCATTCATACAAAGGCTTCAGACCTTTAAATCTACTCTCAGTCAAGAAACTGGAATTGTCTAAGAATATTCACATTGACAAATCAAATGCTGAGTAAAGACAGACGGGGAAAGGATTAAATCCGGTACTTTTGTAATTTTTTGTGCGTTGCATCCATCACAGACTTTCTTCTTATATTCACCAGAAGTAAAGCTCCCTCCTTGTAAGCTTTTCTGATAATTCAGTTGCTTTCTACCTTGAGAAACAGAATCAGGAGCCAACAGCTTTGAATTATTAAAGACGATCCAGTTAAACACACAGTGCTACTAAGGAGAGAGGAGCATCCAACAGACTGTGCCAGCTTCTGCAAACAGTGCACATGCTTGTCTTCATACAGACGAGGGGGAGAGTGCTCTCTGTGTAAGCACTTTCCTTGCTTTAATTTGTGGTTTGTAGGAATTGATGGCCCATTAGTAGGTATTTTGGGTCATCATCCTGTTAACTGCTTTCCTGGTTTAATCAAATACATGACAAATACTCCTAAACCTTGTTAACTCCCAAATCCTTATCCATGAGGAAAGATTAGTGTGGTCAATGCTCTTTGTGCAGATGGAGTTTGTACATATATGCATTTTATTTCCGCTGCTCTCATTTAACCTGTTCATACCCTTTCAACTGTAAAAATTTAAATGCAAAATGAATGGAAAGAAAAGAATATAAGATGGGAACCAGATGTGACTGGTAAACCTCTTTCCATGCACCACAGCTTGCTAAAGACTAAACAAAATTGCTGAATGTCATGCAAAGGGGAATAGGAGACTAACTTGACATGGCCTTAAATCTCTTGCTTTAGTGACTTGGTAGGTAAGATTCAGAATTTCTAAAGAATTTGGTTTCAGAAACTCACTGGGAATGACAAGGCTAATAAAATGAAGTTATGTTGTTCAAACCACGTTCATGCTGTTTCATCAGAGTACAATTACAATTTTTATTTACATATAATAAACTCAAAATGAGTTAAAATTAATACATGCACCATGCTTATACTTCAAAATATAGATCAGAGATTTATAAACTCTATTTTCTAGAAAAGTAACATAACTTTCCTGTTCCTTTTATCTTTTAAGGGACAGTGATCTGAGTATTTGCCAGTCATTTTAATGTTTTACAACTTTTGTCAAGTGCATTATTCACAAGCATGTTTGATGATTTATTTGTTTAGTTCTGAGCAAACACTTTAATGTGGGAAGTTGGGAATATTTTTCAGATGTTACTATTCTATTCAGCCAACTCTGGTTGAGAGCCAGAAGAAGGAACATTTACTGAAAATATGCTGTTCTAACATTTTAATTAGGAGACTGGAGAAAATTCCCTAAAGATTTTGACTAGACAGTATTAGGCTGCAATGTTAAATATAAACTCTAAATTAAAGGACTAGTGTTCCTCTCATGGCAGATTAGGGTTCAGATGGGAGACCAGAGCGTGCCTGCAGCCTGGGTCATTTTGTTCAAAAGGTGAAAACAGCTTCGGTTTTGTATGCTTTTTGCAGTAAAATTGCAACAGATGAGAAGAGAAAAATAACAGATCTCTGAGAGTTAAGAGCAGACTACTTAAAACAAAAATCTGAGCACCACATGCTATTCAGAGACTCGATAGCAGGGCCCATTGGAGGCAGAGCGTTTGCTTCTGTGGCCAGAGGACAGCCCGTGGCTGTGCCCAGGCAGCCCAGTTCTAGACCCTTTGCCCGGAATATTTCTGTCCTGACTTCTCCTGTGCAGTCTGTGGCAGATGTCAGCACAGCATTTCCTAAGTCTGTAGCCTGTGCTGTACCTGATCTGTAGATTAATGGAGTTCAGCAAGCCCAGCGGTTAATCTCCTGCTTTTCAAGAACATGATATGTGTATTTATTTATACTTGCATTGATACTCATGAATGTATAAGCAAATGTGAAGGAAACAAAGGAAAACCATTAAAGTAGAAATGAAAATGAAACTCGTGGGAACTCTGATTTCTAAATAGAAACACTGTACATCTGTTATAATTTTAGCTCACAGAGGTTAATAGAAAATGAGATCAAAGACAGCATGTGTTTACCAATCTTAGATCATGCCAGACTAAGCTTCTTTGATGTGCTAAGAGATCTGAATAGGAAATTAAGATCTCATCTATCTGAACTTCAGGAAAACAATTAATGTGCTGCCACTTGGGACCGTATCTGTTAGATGAATGATAAAGGAACTCATAAAAGAACTATAAAAGTGCATAAGGTTTGGAACAGGGCAGATGACAATCTGATTCTGTTGAAAGGAAAATGACTATGCTGGAAAGGGGTTAGTAGTAGAGATCCTCATGGATTTGTGGTGGGTTTAATCATCTTCTGTAACAGTACTTATACGGTTCCTCCTCCCTCAACCCCATAGGTTCCTGAGGGTTGGGGTTTTTTTATCAGATGCTCCAGTACTGCTCAGCAAATTAATGCAACATTGCCCTGAACCATGAGCTGTGTCACCCAGGTAGTGTGAGCCTGTGTCACGAGCCCCTTCCCTTCCTCACCTGGGCTGCAAGCATTTGCTCCAGGGAGGGCTTCAGTACCCAGCAAGTGCAGGGGTGGTGATGCCTCCTGCTTTCCTTGACCATGGACACTTTTAGAAAGCACCACAGGGCCACACAAACACCACAAAACCTTCTGGTCTCAAATCTGATTGATAGCACTCCAGGTCATCTTTCAACTGGTAAAGAAATAGGTTCCTGTGTTGAGTGGAAACAAATAATGAACACAGAAAGATAGCTTTTGTTCATAACCTTAAAATGTTATTTTTAATTGAAATTGCAGATGTGACCAAGCAGAAGATTGCAATATCATTCAGGAGGAACTAGAGGACCTTAGGGCATGGAGTCACAGCAGTGTGATGAGCTTCCATCAAATATGTTGTAAAACCATGCCCTTTGGACCTACAATTACATTTGTGTTACAGACTGGGAGTTCATGATTTGTGGAGATGATGGACCAGGGATTTATTTTCAAAGGAACAAAGGTACCTAGAAAGTATTGCCTGAGCTACTTCTAACAAAGAGGAGGAAACATATAATGACATTTTTCTTGTGAGCTTGTTCTGGAACAGGGAATAAAACCCTTGTCCCTTGCTTTGAGAAAGAGAAGCAAATGTGAACCAGTGCAGAGAAGTCAGGCATGACAAGGGAACTGACAGCTTCTCTTAATGAGAGAAACACTGAAGAGTTTATCTTAGTTAGTCTATCAAAATCAAGGCTGAAAGAAGAAGCAATTATTCTCTGTAAAGCTATCATGACCAAACCTCAGGAAAGGAAAAGGACTTTTTAGCTGACACAGCAAGACATGGGAACGAACTGGCCATGGATATGTTTAATCTGGAAAAAAAAGGAAAAGAAATTTAACTATCAGGGAGCAGGATTGTCTCCCAGTAGAGACAAATAAAAGCATATGCAATTTTAGGACAGCAGCTAGTCAGCGTACAGAAGGGCCACCTTGAACACTGCCATCCTGCAGGAGAAAAAAGAAACCATAAGAAGCCATAAGGCATTTCTGATTTGCAGATCAACATACAGAAGCCTGGGGGATACCAAATTGTATGGCAGTAAGTAAAACCACCTCTTCTTCTCTCAAAGGGAGAGATTGCTTTCTAAACACAGATTATTAACGCTGGGATTAAAAGGCCCCTCCTACATCAGAACAAACAGTTTCTTTGCTCTGGAGTTACAAGTGAAACTGGAATGAAATCCATCTAGCCCCTCTAGACCCACCTGCTGCTGCTCCTAAAAACAAGGAGCAAAAAGAATGGCAACAAGAAGAGCAACAGGCCCATAATAAGTAACTTCAGCCAACATTCAGAACCACAGCTGAACTTCAATAGCAGAGGGTTGGTTATAAATCCTCTGCTTTGGAGAAAACGCAAGACCTGATAGAAAAGCTTACATGCACTTTTTGCACTTTTTCTATGAATTATTAAGACTCTAGGTGGGACATGCATGCATTTTGAAGGTGAAAAGACCTGTGGGTGTTATCACAATGACAGCCCTTGCTCTCCCTGCCCACCAAGCCAAGGAGCCTACAGACTTGAAACTTTGGTTTGGGCATGTCCACATCTGTGGAGGACCCCCCCCTCTTCACAGAGTGCTTGGGCCGTTGCTTAGGGGGGTGCCTTTTCACTCCTGCCACCTCGGCTGTGGCTGATGACAAGTTATTACACTTCTGATTAATTTCCAAGCTACAAAACATTACAAGCTTTGTGCAGACCACAAGATGGCACAGCTGTAGTAGCTATATAGAACTGCATAAGGCAGCCTGGCATGAACAGATTTAAAATAAAAATTAACATAGTACTTAATATCAATTAGAGATGGGGGAGAGCAAAACCTATCCTATTCTGGTGAAAAAGCTCTTATTTCTAATTGGAAGGCAGTGCTCTCTGAGCCTATAAACAACACACAGTGCTGAAATCTTTCCTTTTCAATAATCAACTGCTTATATATTTACAAAAAAAAAAATCAAAACAAAAAAAAGCACAAAACATTTCAAAGCAGAAATTCCTTTTGAACAAGGAAACCAGTTTCATCTGAGATGTAATAGAATCCTGTGACTTTAGATTCTTTTCAGTCAAATGTTGCAATGATTATAGATAGCTTTTTAGTGATCTATTTTTTTAATCTGGAAAATGCTTTAATACCAACTCTGTCCTACATACAATTCCATTTGCAACCAGTTTCAATTTTTGAATAGCAAAAGAGTTTGAGGACAATCCCTAATTAGATGTCAGATACCAATGACCTTTTGAAAATAGTCTTTTTATAATACAATCCACAAGGCAACGAATGTACTCTATGAGACAATAATGTCAGCAATATGGCTTTATGGGATTCAGATTTACTGCTCCAAGTGACCCAGAAAATATTATGGAAATTCAACACAGTCATCTCTGAGAGCATATTGCAAGGGACTAGATAGTACAGGTTTGTTGTCTTCAGGAAATTTGCTTTTATTATCTCCTAACTACTGAGGAGATGATTTGAGGTAAAGAGAAGCAGACATATATTGTATATATATGCAGGGAGGCAGAATTTATTTATGTCTATGTTGTGAGGGTTTTTTTTTAAAAATTGTGTGATTTGTATCATTCACCACTGAGTTTTGCCGTTTGTCCTGCAGCTGTTCAGTATCTAGCATAACAGTGACAGTCCATGATTAAAATTTCTAGGAGTGTCTGCAATAAAAATATTAACTTTCTATCCATTTATGTACTGCCATATTTGTCAATCAATAACTGTCACAAATGCGAGGTATTTGGAGAGGTCCCTTTATGGCAGAATAATCAAAACCTAAATATAAACTTATCTAAATACTGATATATGTCCATCAAAAATATCTATATCTAGTCATCTAATCTATATCCAAGGGGGAGGAAGATAACTTTATTTGTCAGGTCTTCTTGTAGTAAATCAGAATTCCTCATTAGCAACCAAATTAAAGACTGGCCTTTCCAAATTTGCTACATTTCATGCAGGTAAACTATTCTCTGACTTGGACAGTGAGGAGATTCACAAAAGTGTGCATTTTTTAAAATCAGATCTGAAACTTTAATTAGCAAGGTTTTTATTTGGGTTGACAGTCTTCCTTATTTTAACTGGGAAATGCCTGTGACTGTACTTGCTATGCCTGGTATAATATTTATAAGGTATGAACTAATAAGTAAGAATTTAAGTCACTGACATTCACTAATAATTATGGATATGATTTTCAAAACAACCTGAGGGATTTGAATACATAATGTTCTTTCCCCTCTAATTCTTCCCATACTTCTGCCGTTATCGTTCACTGCAGTATTGTACCTACTTCAGGGCTCAGTCCTCCAAATACAGAATGCAGTTCCAGGAAGCCAATAATGATGGGGGGGGCTGAGCCTTCAGATTAAAATCCTTCACAGGGAAGGAATGCATGCTTAGAACTCTGTAGGAGAAGAAAAAGAAGGAAAAGGGAAAGGAAGGGGGAAAGGGAAAGGAAAATGAAAAAAAAAAAAAAAAAGGAAAAGGGAAAAAAGGAAAACGGAAAAAAGGAAAAGGAAAAAAAGGAAAATGTAAAAAAGGAAAAGGAGAGAAGAAATAGTGATTGATTCCTACAGCTCTCATGCTAACTGAAATGAAAGGTATCAACTTCTTATTTCATACTGTTAGATCCTCTACTCACACCAGCAGCACCCCTTCAGGGGGCTCTCCAAAACTCAATAGGCTGACACTGAAGAATACAATTATTCTTTTCTTGTATTAATATAACTCGGCACAAAAACAGACCAAAAAAGTGTAAATTGTCTGTTTATTTTTAAACTGAGGGTAATAAAGAGTCTTTAAAATTTCACAGACAGGATACATATCTCATGTAGAAAACTCAGTCTTGCAATTCCCATTAATTTTAATGTGAGTTGTACAATTGGTCCCTGAATGTTAAAAATGCTTCCCACAGTGAAACACAGACAACATCCCCGTTGTTTTATTGCATCCTTTGATGATTTAGTTTGTGTATTTTGGCCTTTGTAGAGAATACACGCCATAAAATTTTGTTTACAGTTCCCTGTTAGTATTGCAGAGAGTGACTGCATTTTGAGATCATATGGAGAATTTTGTTTTCCTGCCTCTATTTGTATAGTTATATGCACTGATGAGGTCCCCCCTTGAGCCTTCTCTTCTCCAGGCTGAACAGTCCCAGCTCTCTCAGCCTCTCCAGGCCAGATGGAGGCCAGTCACTAGCGGTGCACCACAGGGGCTGATACTGGGACCAATACTATGTAACATCTTCATTAAAGACAGGGATGATGGGACAGGGTGCACCCTCAAGTCTGCAGGTATTTGTGGATCCAGGAGCTCCTAGGCACACCAGTGCTACTAAATTGTTTGCCTAGGACCCTACAGAAAGTCTGCAATATGGGCAGGAATTTAACCTAGTTGTTTTGGGGTTGGGCTAGCATCGTGGCATTGAACCAGCTTTCACAGGCCTGGCTCTGGGATAACAACAGCATTAGTGGGGTGCGTTTGTCCAAATCACTTACTGCTATTGTCAATGTCATCTGTAAGAGGAACTTCTATGTAGAATTTCTTCAAAGCAACCACAATATTCAGAAGCACACCAAAACTTTGACAGTCATTACTAGAAATTATCTCAATTTCTAGAACAGAGTTGCATTTGGATAGAAATTTCTCCAGAGATGCACTCTGAATTAAAAGTTTTGGTTCTGTCATTTAGTAGAACTAATTTTTTATTCCAGGTAGACACCTATTATTTGTTAATTATTGACCTATTAATTGTATTAATTGTTGCTAAAATGAATAGCAGAGAAGTCACATGCTGATTCCTTCCTTCTTTTTTTTTTTTTTTTTTTGCATTTTGCTGCATTATTCTCCTTACCCTAGGATGGAACATGATAACAGTTGGGGAGCAGAGTGCTTGTCACTGAATGCTCTGTCAATATAAAGTTGCTAGAGATTTTTTTGAAATATGATGGTTCCATATCTGCTTTTTCTGCAAGAATTCAGTCCCTGAGAAAAATCCTCTGAAAGGAAAACAGAGTATCAGCTACAGTTATAACAGTATGGTCACAAACATCAGTCAGAAAGACCTTGAAGAGCCCTTGCCCTTCCTTCGGGTGAGAAGTACCAGGAGATGTGCCACCAGGTTGTGAGCATTGACTGCCTCGGGGGGTTGCCCGCACACTCTGAGCTGTCAGCGTGGCTGCAAGTGATGAAATCGCTGAACTAGAATAAGCCAGGTGGCCCCTTCTGACAGCAGAACTTCAACAACTGCAAGGGATTTTCAAAGTGAAGAGCAAAGAACCAGCATTGTCACATCAGGTACTACTTCATGGGAGATGAAGCATCGGCAGCCTATGAAGTGTAGAGAGAAAATTCTTCATTTATCAAAATCATTGGAATACAGTTTTTCTTAAAAAATATTCTAATTTTCTCCAATCTAGCTACAGAAATTGAATTTGACATACTCGTCTCAGTTCCATGATCTTGTTATAGGATTCATGTAATTAAATTCCTGCTGCATATGAAGGATGGTGTCCTGCACCTAGAAAAATACTTGGGCACCTAAACACAGCTTAGGCACTGAAGCTTTGCCAAAGTCCAAAACCATCATGTCATAGGTCTCAGGAACTCTCCCAGATTGCTCTGCTGTCTAGTACGTGTATATATGCTCTTACTTCTGGCCCAGTTGTGAGGCAAAAAGCCTGTGGCATTTTTCTCAGCAGCAGTCCTCACTTCTTAATTCAGCAACACTTCTTAATTCAAAACATGTTACTCACAGGTAGGCATTGGTGGGAGGGTACACAGCCTTGGAAGAAACAGTAATTATTTACACAGTCCAACAGGCCTCAAGCACTTGAATACATTAACCAGGCTCCTAAATTTACTCTGTAGTCAATGGCTTCTTCAGAGCCAATATAGACCAGGACCCTTCAGACTGGACTTCACCCTTTGATGGAGCCCCACACCCTTCTTCAGATGTACGCAAAAACTGTCCTCCCAGGTTTGACAAATAATTAGCAACTAAAGCTTTGCAATATAAATAATCTTATGATGCCCCTTCTGAGGGGGGAAGGAGCTGGGGTGTGTGGACTGCTCAGGACCATTGTTTATATCTGAGTCTGACGGGTACTGTGAAGTGGATCTCTTTGGGTTTGGATTAAATGGGAAATTATTTTTAGCTGCAGACTGACAATAGGAGTTTCCTTCTACCTTTTCTTCTGGGAATGTTACAAATACAAAGGATGAAAGTGCATCTTTTTTACTGGTGCTCTTGTATTGTTCTGCTTCTGGCTCTCTGTCATGTTTTGATCTTTTCCTTTGTTCATTTTCTTAAATACTATAAGTAAATATCTGACTTAGCCATCCAGCCACACAGCAGGCTTTTTCTCAGCATAAGCCATAGTCTCTGCTGGATGCCCCATTAGAGTCATTTTTATTACACTGCTTGCTTCCAAAACACCCTTGCAGGGCTGGTCATAAACAGAATGTGCATAGGAGAGTCTACATGCTATATTATCATCACACATTTTATGCTTTTCGCATGTGCCTAAAAAGTTGTCCTTAAATCTACCAAATTGTTTGGATCTTCATGAAAGAGTGTGTAAAAAAATTGTGTGCTACATCTTGCAAGGAACTACTGATACTCAGTGTACAGTGATGTACATGTAGTTTACTTAAGCACTTCTAATGCACTGCTGTGCATTACTGACCCAGGACTGTTCCATTATGTTTATCTCTATAATGATACTTTTCTATCCCAGGAGTATTATGTGTCCCCTACAGACAGAAAGGTAAAGAGAGACTGAGATCCATAGCTGCTGGTCTAAAGCCTGACTTAGATGCCAGGAGATCCCAGGCTTGGCATTTCCCACTGTCTGGGAAGAGTCTGTCAAAGGCACTGAATTATTAAGAAAAACTGGCCTTAGGAACCTACATGAACACTGGATTGAACGAGTAGGTCTTCAGTGATTTTCCCAAACATGTTTATGGAGAGCATGCAAATAAACAAAAAGAACAAAATAACATTGTAGTACAAGCTGTGTGGTTTCCTCCTGCAGGAGCTCTTACTGACATGGAAGCCAGCATCTCACTAAATTCTTCATGTGTAATTATGACTTTACATTACATTTATTTTCCTGGTGATTTAGGAAAGAGCTCCAATATACACAGTCTGCATCCAGGTTCATCTGCTGATGTAAATCTCGCATCCTGGTTGTCTACACGAGATTGCCATTGGAGTGCACTGTGGCTCCAGTCCAGCCTGTGTCTGGGTTTCCTTTCCACCAAAGAGTGAGTATGGGACCAGAGGGAAAGGAGGAGGGCAGGAAGGGATGCAGGATGAGAGCAGACTTGGGTCTTGCCCCAGGAGGGATCAAAATGAG
Source organism: Tyto alba (assembly GCF_018691265.1). Classification (NCBI taxonomy): domain Eukaryota; kingdom Metazoa; phylum Chordata; class Aves; order Strigiformes; family Tytonidae; genus Tyto; species Tyto alba. The sequence continues at coordinate 27,653,699 of NW_024881330.1, read as the reverse complement.
TGTAAAGTGAGCTTCTGGAGCTGGGGACTTTGAGGTGATTTTCATCCAATGAACTACACGTAGCCACACACTCCCTTCATAGGTAGTTGACTCAAAGTTTTTGCAAGCACACCATCACTCCTTTTGAGATTTAGTACATCTATCCTTGCTGTCACTGGTACAGATACCACATGAAAGGGGACTCACTTTTCCATCTTCACAATCGCGTTTGTGGAAACACAGAGCTGTAAAGAAACTGGCTCCTCACTTGGATCAGATTAGTCCATGTGCAAGACACAAGGTGATGGAAATGAAAGGTGGCCTCTAGCATCCTCTGTTACTGCTCACATAACAAGCCACGGCAATATACATACTAACTCTGAAATGTCTACATTTTTACAGTTTATGATCAAGAAAAGTCATGAGGGAGCTATTACATGGGGACAGCATTTGAGTACTCAAAACAGATGCTGGTTTGGGGTTGACCTACAGAGCACCAGACCAGGTGGTCAAACCATGACAAAACATGTTTTGAGAGCTGAAGGGAGACGTCATATTATGCTAACTCAACTCTTTAGGTAGGTACCAATCAACTCCTGCAATGAAAAAAGGACCATAAAGCAGATCCATTTCCTTAGCCAAAGGCAAATAGTACTTTTCACTACAGACCCATGGGGTACCTGAGGGTGCAAGCTGTTCTGCCAGAAAGGTTATATTTTGACATAAGCATTATATACAGTTTTTCACATCACTTAGAGGCAGCACACATAGCTAAACTTCATGGAGTGATTTAGAAACTTGATTAGATGGTTAGGCAGCTTGCATTTCCTCAGTGAAAAAGAAGCTGAGCTATCTATCTCATCATCAATGGCTCTTGTTGCACAGCCTGCTGCACAGCAAGGATAAGTTAGCTCTTGCTGCCAGTTTTCATTTGTTTGTTTTTCCCAGATAAAAGGGCAAAACCATTAAATAATGGCTGACCATTTCACATGAGTGAAGATGTTGGTGCAGTAGGCTGGTTTCTAAACAAATGTTTAGTGATTTGACACACAGCAAGAAAAAGATCAGGCACTTCTAGGTTTTATCCTCATCCGCACATGAAACAACTTTATTTCTTGTAGTAGTTTATGAGCAGCACGGGTCTGTGGCTGCAGAAGTGAGCATATCACTGGCTGCTGATCTCTGCTAACCTCACCTGGGTATTTCACAAAGCCATCAACCTCCCATTAAGGCAGCGGGTACCATACCTGTACCCCCACATCACGGAGAACCATGGGGCCGCGTTCCCCTCTCCTCCGCCTCACAGCCTCTTGCTCAGAGTGAGGGAAATCATGGAATGAATAAAGAAGCTGGTAAAACTCAGAGCTTTCACCCTGCTTGTGTAGTTAAAATTGAGATACTACTTCAGATAACTTTAAAGTGGTATAAAAGAGTATCACCAGTAAGTTACGCATATACTCACAGATTTATCATCTGAACCTGAAAACTAAAGTCTTTAAAATTGATTACTTAAACAGTCCTCACATTTCTATATCATGCAAAGGTGATTTGCAAATAAGTTCTTTAATAATGGAAATAATGCTTCCCAATACAGTAAAAAGCCTAGGAGTTATTTTTGCTTTTGGTATTTTAATTTTTGCCCTAAAAAGTATCAGGAATACACGATATTTTTCTTACTGTTTTTAAGGAAGATTTCTCTAGACAAACTTAAAATATTCACAGTGAATGTTAAGACTAACCAAAGGGGAAAGATACCAGTTCTTCAGCAAAAGTATTTTCATTTCAAGATAGTAATTAGTCAATAAAGTTGAATATGTAAACTGTTGGTGGTGGTTATAACACTTAACAAAACCAAGTCCCTCTATGGTATAAAGAAGCTTTTCCTTGTCTCCACTCACCCTCCTGGCTCTTGAGACAACCTTTGGATATTTTTTCTTCTTTTTTTCTCTTTGCAAAGAATACCTTGATACTTCCATCATAAAAATCAGATTAAATAAAACCCTTTCAGTATTATCAAAAAGCAAAACTAGCCTGAGATGATTTTTCCATCTCTTTTTCAAGTCATCTTTAGGAATTGAGATAAAAATTTCTCAACCCATGAAATGCCATCTGTTTCCTTTTGGACGGTTCTCTTCCCTCTCACAGGTTTTGTTTTGAAATGTGGAAAAGGAGGTAGAAGAAGGAGAAACACCCATGCATCGCAAGTCACACCACAGCTTTTCATACATTAAGGTGTTTTAAAGTAAAATATTCACTCTAACTTTTTTTATGAAGCATAATATCATCTATAATAAAATATAACAATATAACGTGCAGTATATAATGTATAATTGCAATGCCATCTGCTGGCGGTGTATGGTGGGAGAACACAGACAAAGCCCCCTTACGCGACGGCCAGGTATAACCAACCTCTCGGGATGTGTCGGAAATAACACGGGAGGCAGTTTCCCTCGGAGCCGCTCTCCCCCTCACCCCGCCATCCTCCTCCTCACTGCCCTCACCCCGCGGAGCCCGCTCCTGCCCCATCCCACACCTTGCTCCCCTCCAGAAACACCCGCACAACCAAGTCCCCACAGCCCCTGATTTTTGGCCAGGCCACTTTGAAGGTTGTAGTCAAGGGCCTTATTTCGAGCCCGCGTGCTTTTGCAGAGCGCAGCTTATCGCGGTGTCTGCATCAGCCACGGGAAGGCACGGTTACGCCCCGTCACCCCTCCACGCTGCTGAGACTTCCAAGCGTCTTCAGCCTGGGGTCTTGGGGCTCCGGAAAGGTCTCCCCCCAAGTGACCCGCGTTGAAGGGGAAGGAGGCCAAAACGATGACGAAAGCTTGAGCTGACAAAGACAGACTGCAAGTTGCTTTCCTGGAGAGAAAGCCAGCCGAGCTACGAGCACACTTTAAAGATGCGACGGGGCGGCTGCAGGGTGGAGCGGCACAACCTCTCCCCGCCGTCCCCGCGAGGGTGAGAAGCAGCAGCCGCGCCCCCCGGGCTCCCTGGGGGTGGGTTTGCAGCGGCCCGCGAGGCGGGGCGAGCGGCCCGGCCCCGGGCACCGCGCCCAGCGGGCCGCCCCCCGCTCCGGGCGGCGGCGGCGGCGGCGGCGGGCGGATGGCGGCGGAGCTGGGAGCGGGGCTGCGCATCTTCCGCGATGTGAGTACGCGGCACCCCTGACATGAACCCCCACTCCAGCACAGACAGCCATTGCAAGCGTTTGGGGGGTGTGTGTGGGGGGGTGCCTTTTCCTATTTTCCTTGTCTCTTTTCCTTTCCCGCTCCCCTTTTCTCTCTCTCCCCCCCCTCCCCCCCCCCCCCCCGCTTTTCCTCATTTTCTTTTTCCTTTTCTTTTTTTTTTTTTTTTTTTTTTTTTTTCCCCTGGGGCCATGATTTCTTCCCTGGAGTGGAAGGGGGTGAAGCCCGGCAAAACTGTGGGTCTTCGTCGTTCCCTTGCCCCTGCTTTTCTTCTTCCTTTTTCCCTTCCCCTTCCCTTCTCCTTCCTCTTCCTTTTTTTTTTTTTTTTTTTTTTTTTAATGTTTTTACCATTTACAATGTTAAAGAGGGGAAAGAGTCTGCTTCTGACGGCATGCATGTGTGAGGAGAGCAGGTTAGCAGTTCGGGGGTGGTTAGGAGGGGTGCTGGGTGAAAATGCTGACACTTTTCAAAATACGTTGCTTGGATTTTTATTATTTTATTTTTTTCCTCGGCTTTTCACTGAGGAGTTTCTCACCCTGCAAAAGTTTTTTTACCAAACTGTGCAGGCTCCTTTCCATCCCAAGGGACCTTGATGGAGCTGAGGTGCCCAGGGTTGATGTGCAGAGCAACCCTGAGCCCCTCAGCCCTTTGAGGGGGAGCCCGGTGAGGTGCTCCTGCTCGCCTGGCCATCCTGCCCCTCAGGGCTGCTGTGCTAAACCATCGCCAGGGGGTCAGCATCTCACAAGATGCAGCTGTAAAGTTTAATGTCTAAACTTACCCGACACAGAGCATTTATTTGGTCCAAGGCAAGTCCTGATAAAAGGCAAAGTCCCACGCAAAGATTTCCAAAGTATCCCCTGTCCTTGATGAGACCTACAAATATTCAGACCAACCCTACTCTGAGCCCTGACCTACTCCATACCAACTCTTACACTGGGTTTAGTCCACAATATCAGCTAGAAATTATGCTTTTTATTAAAGGACCCTTTACCTAGAGGTTTTCTGTAATGTGCCCACATGAAGTTCCCCAGCCTTTTCCCCACATTATTTCAAGCAGATCCCATCTGCTTATCTCCTGATTTCTGTAGCCTCCATGAGAAATCATTTAAATTAGACTCTTTGTTGACTGGTATTATTTCCATTCAAGTGTATAATGAAAATGCAGCTCTTTTGTCTTATAAATACCACTTGTAAGAGAAACAGGAGAATTACAGGCATACATCATAAAGGCAGAAGAGAAACCTAACTTGCCAGGAGAGAGTTAAAAAACATTAAATGGACCCAACTCCCCTGTGTAACTCTGTACACTGAGTTAGGAAACTGTCTGCACATGGTCAGAATATCTGATAAACTGAAAAGTTTTTATGTCAGCCAATGTAAAAAAATCAATTCAAATGAAAATTATTTAGTTTTCAGCAATTTCTTAAACCAGTGTCAGGTTCATATTTATAGAAGAGCAGATGCCTTTCACAAAACTGGTGAAGAGGAGGGAGGAGGGGGCTGCTGCCATACTTCTGCTCTTAGATCTGAAGGAAAACCTTAAATTCAAACCTAATCTCTGCCTGCTTCAAAGCAGGGACTGAACACCGGGGGTCCTTCCTCCTGTGAGAGTACACTCATGTCATAGATATTTGAGGGTGTGCAGCTCTGTGATTACCCCTCAGTGAAGTAACCCCCCACCTGTATAAACACTCAACTGCGTATTAGACCAGGCAGCAAGAGACTGGCTGTAAGGCTGCATGGAAAGGGAAAGCACTGAGGTGCTGGTCCCACGGGGGGATAGGCAGAGACCTGATGAGACTGAGACCCGATTGATGATGCAACCTTGCAACCTTCACACTGGTTTTGTGTCAAAGTCCCTATCCAGTGCCCAAAGGATATTAACATTTCCTTAGGGGTATTCTTTAAATTAATTAAAAATAATAATAATTAAAAAATGAATAAATACATACATTAAAATAATCAATTCAAAGTAATTTTTGAAGTAAAAAAGAAAAATTACTTACGCAGAAACTGCTGTCATCCTTGACCCATACTTACGGAGCCCTCCTAGTTGACTGAAACTCCACTGCTGCAGCAGACCCAGTCCTGCACATCCACAAGCCAAGCCTGAGCAGCCAGCGCTCTTGCTCACATAGAAGTCTCGCACGAGGTGTGGGCTGCGTCACCTGGTGTGGCTGTAACACCCGCGGGGCTCTGCACCGGCCCTTGCTACTCATGGCACAGGTCACCGGTCACCTGTGCATATTGCTCGGGCCGGTGCAGGGCGTACTGACGACCCCCGCCGAAGCACACCTTGCTCTTCCCCACCAGACGTGCTTGCGCACGTGCCCACGGCACTCAGCGCAGCCCAGGCACCCACGAGGCAAGGAGCGAGGTGCCAGCGCTAGCAGCCCCCTTTTGTACGCGTCTACCTGTTACTGGGTGTAACTGGGCAGAAGAAGCCTTTAGATCTCGGAGCACCTTGTGTCTCCACCCTCCCCAAATTTCACGACCTCTCCGCTTCCAGCTGAAAATCTGCAAAAGCTTTCAGCACACAGGCTTTGCCATCTGTTAGCATATAGTTACTAACTCCTGAGCAGCACCAAGTCCTACAGGCAGCATGGAGGTGCCTACCTTGGCAAGCAGGGTGACTTTTTCTTCAGGTGACACAAAAAGGAAACAAGGCTGCTTGCTAGTGAGACAGGAGAAAGAGCAACAACAGTTCCCCAGAAAATCCAGCCAAACCTGCCAGGAATCTAGGACTGTATTTCACCTGTTAAGAATTGTAGAAAGAGTTTTTATTTTGTTCTAATAAATAATAATTTTGTTCTAATGCTTTTAATGATCTTCCCTTTGATCTGCATTTAGCCTTTAGTTCTCACTAGGAGACAATTTGCAGTTTAAGAATCAAAATTTAAAACCCCTAAACAGTCTAATCCTCATACTGAAAACTGAGTTGCAAGATAAGATTTATTTGGGTATACAGTGAGGGAAGATGTCATCTTGCTAAGTTTATTTCATACTTATGTGCTGTAAACTTGGTCCGGTGCAAAGTTCAGTTTAGAGACCATTAGTGAAGTCCTGGATGTGGGTCACAATTCTGTTAGTTCCCCACCAACTCCACCCTACAGAATACAGTCATGAAAATGCTCCCACAGAGCTTGGCATCTGGATCCTTGGGTTTCTCATTTGGTTTCCCCTCTAGAGCAGAGCAGTTATGGCATGTGCTGCAGAAGCTGTTTAAATACCACTAGCAGTTTATCAAACCAGAAAATGCTTCCATTGCTGTTATCTCTCCATAATACATGTCACCATTTTGAAACTCCTTTACTGATATTCATAGCAGAAATAGGAACTATATCCAGAAGATTTGCTTTCTTCCCATGCCTAAACTTGTTATAGTGTTGCCCGGATGACTCCCCATTGCGGCTCAGGCTGAAGTAGCGATGGGGACTACGTCCAGAAACATAGCAGGGTGACAATGGATGGCAATCACACATATCTGAAATGTCACATGGTGACCCATGCCACAGCAAAACCACCTCACCTGGAGAGCAGGGAGCAAAGAAACTGCAGGAGACTCCCTCTGTTGCTTCCACTCCCTATCACTGATCCCTTCTCCAAAGCGTGGGTTAACGTGGTGGTACCTGCAGTGGGACTCCAGCAGGGACAGGCGGACAGGCCAGTGTGTCACCAGCCATACGACAGGGCCAGTGCACCTGCATACAGTCCCGGATGGGTTGGTGCTGTGTCCCCCCGCCGAGGGCAGGGCTGGGCCTGGAAGGCTCTGCCACCTCTCCTCCTGGGATGCAACCCCCAGGATCATCTCAGACTTTGCACAAGAAGTTACAGGCTCTCACCTATGTATTTAAATAGCTTCTCCAGCAGTGCCATTTACAGGGGGGAGAAAAGGCAGACTGGCACACTGTGCGGGTAAGCTGGGGTCACATACAGTTTTCATGGCAGAAGTATTGCAAGGAGGGACATGCAGCAGGTAGCCTCACTCTGCCCTTGCTTTCCCAGCTTATAAACTTCTATGCTTTCCCTCTCTCCTTTCTGCCATATCTGGTTTCTACTTGCTATCAGAGCAATCCTCAAATTTGCTCCCACACATCTGATCTCACTGCCTCCCACACCCAGTCTGATCCCTCATGCCACCCAGCTCCTCTCTTGACTTATCTCTTTGCTTCCTTCACCCACACAAACCCTGAGCCTTTTCAACCATCACAGATGCTCAGCACATCCTCCCAGCTATCAACCTTACTTGCTTCTTGAAATCACTTCTCTAAACCCTGAATCCCCTAGCATGGTAGCCATACAGTATCAGGTTTTGTGTCTGAGCATCATCCTTATAAGCCATGCACAAGCTAGAAAATAAAGCTCATTCTTATTATGGTCTTGGTTTTCAGTGCACACAGCACAGGAGACGTCAAAGAAAACAATACTCTGAGGGAAGGATGGGGACACACTAAGGGCTTTTCAATTTTATACAGTCTTGTGAAAATACGATGTAGAGCTCAAACTATAAATGCCCATTAAATACAGCATTGTGTGCTATTAACCCATACCAAAAAAAACCCAAAAAACAAAAAACAACCAACCAACCAAAAAAAACTTTCACCAAACAAACAAACAACAAAAAAACAAACAAAACAAACAAAAAAAAAAAAACAAAACTGATTCTGTTCTCTCTCTCTTTTTGTTTAGATATTAAGAAGAGCAGACAAGAATGGTAAGACCGGTTATGTATCTTCCACCCTCCCTCTGGAAAAAAAGCAAATACCATTGATTGAGCATTTTAAGTCATGCTTTAAACATCCTAACAGGAAAAACAGCCATCCCCCATGTCATTTCTTGTTTTCTACAAGTTTGATGCAATGTATTTTGTTGTGTACTGATCCTGCCACAGGTTCTTTAGTGACAGAACTTGTGTTTTCACAATTTGGAATGAGTGTTTGATTTGCACTTTGGGTGCATGTGGGTGTGACAAGAAGGTCTGAAATACTTGTTAGTATCTCCATCTTATTACTTTTTAAAAACACCGTAGGCTATATCCAGCAATCAGATTTGTTTCCTACATTTTGCAGTTATGTATTTGTTTGACATGTCAGTAGGCAGAATAAAGCCTTGAATGCAACTCACATATTTATAGTACAGAAGTCATGAGTTTTTTATTATGTTCTTAATCAAAAGTTTTGCCTTCATGCTACTAACTGTATTTCCTTCCACATATATTTTCCCCCTTATTTAAATTCAGTAAGTTGGAATATAGTACTGTAAGGCTTCACAAATGCTTCTATTTTGGTGGCAGCAGGGAAATGTCCTTGCTGTAAGGACCTCAAGTGTAACCACTGGAATTTTTTGCTGGTATACGTGGTCATGTTCTTGAACCTGACTTTACCTCTTTGTCCCATCTCAGAATTGCTGTACAATTTTGGACAAGTTACACTGCCATTTTTGTGCCACATACCCCATCAGAGAAATGAAACCCCTACTACTTCTCTGCATCACACAGAGTGTGAGATTCAGTATGTTTGAGGCTATGAAAAGCTTCTTTAGCTCTGCAGTTACCATAATAGTATTTATACTTAACTTAGATAACCAGAGTTAGATCTCACAGGATGAGAAGGAAATACAAGCTCGCAATTTTTCAGCACTGTTTTACAGAAGTACAGAGATAAGACTTCTTGCAGAAGCACGGGCCAGACTTCCACCTTTTCCTGGAAATGTTGAAGAGTGTCAAACATACAGCTCAGACAGGTTTAATCCTGACAAGTAATTCCCACTCAATCCTCAGAAAATAGGTATTTTGTAGGTTCGATAAAGTGCATTCTCAGGTATTTAAAGGCATAAGGGATACTTCTGGGAAAATCAGTGTGTCACTTTCAAGGAAGAGCTGTTGGACAGTAAGGGATCGCCATACAGTTTGACAGTATAACTGAGCCTGTCAAATAACTGTTTATTGTTGCTGAGAGGGCAATCCCACCCCAACAGCCCACCTCCTGCTGCATATTCCTGCCCCAGTTCATGTGCAACAACGGGCAGGCTTCTTCAGAGAGCTTGGGGACCACAAAACTCATCACTGTGAGAGTTTTTTGTTACTTTTTTTTTTTTTTGTCTCCCTCAGTCAGCTTGCCAGTGGCTTGGAAGGGCAGTGATGGTGCAGGCTGAATCCGAAGATGAGGGCTGGGATGGGGAAGAGAAGGACCTTCCCCTTCAGCCATGCTTTTCCAGCTTAGCTATGTGCCAGCCACAGCCAAACTCTCCGGGCATCCCCCGCAGACCTCCTCACGGTGTTTGAAATGATGTTTATGTGTCTACCCTGAGGAGTGATGAGAGTCAGAGCGCATGGTGCAGAGCAGCAGTCATCTCCCTGGAGTCAAAAAAAAAAAAAACCCTGCAGCTTCATGTCCCTGCCCTGGACTTTGAGCTCATGCTCTGTCCCAGCCCTGGTGGACCCACAGCACTACGATGGTCAGGAAGACTTCCAGTCCTCAGTGGGCTTACCCCACAGTTTATTATTGATACTTTGCTGTTAAAATAGAGGAAACGGCTCACATGATCTGTGGCAAACTTACTTGTTCCAGAACAGTATGAAGCCACATCGGCCCTAGAGACTTTGGTCACTGGAGTTCATACCTATATATGGGTCTTTTACAACATATTATTGGGAGGAAAGTGGCGAAGTTCATCCACTTAAGTTCTATTATTTTAAATCCATGAGCTTGAAATGGTTTCGATTCTTATGTGCTTGATTGTATTTGCTCAACCATCAGCTGTCCGTGGGACTTCTACTTTGCTAGTGTAGCACTGCACAGGCTTAGGCCACATTAATGAGATCTGGTTTAGGGCTGGGATGTTAAGAACCTTCTCAGAAACTGAAAGCTCATCTAACATGCTTACACTGTTGTCAACACAGATTATTAGCTTTTGTTAACGACTAAGATACTTACACTTTCAGTGTCACCTTTCTGTGCTGCAGGAAACAAAGTATTGGCTTACTGTAACAAATACTATGTTACTGTCCATGACAGGCTCCTGTTAACCCATACACTTTTAATAGGTCTCTGTCAGAGCTACCATACTCGTTGTCTGTGAGATTAAAATGCTCCAAAAAAATTTTATCATCAAAAACCTTACTAGGTACTTGCTTGGCAGGGAAAAAAAAAAAAAAAAAAAAAAAAAAATCCAAAAAAGTGGATCAAGCTGATAAATAGGAGAATTACAGGAGATAGCATTCTTACTATGAATTTAGGGACTGTGGGACTTCAGGTTTGGCTTCCACAACAAGGAAAGACAACTATTCTTGCAAAGACAATGTAAGATAAGAGACTGAAAGAGCCAAGAAATCCTGCTCAATTGCTGTTACTCAAAAATACTGCAATGATTTATGACAGTTGGGTTTAATTGAGAAACTCCTTTATCAAACAGTCATTCCTCTATTTGAAAGAAGCTGTACAAGCACTGATTCCTCTGGGGTAGTGCCTTCCTTTTTTGCCAGCCCAGGCACATATATCATTCTGTTAACCTCCTGTTTTTGGAAATATCAGCTATGCACAGCTTCCACAAGGGGATCAGCTTCATAAACTCTATCTATAATTCTTATTTCATGGCTGAGCAACTCCACTCTGTACAGAGCATATCCATACTCCTCCTGTAACTGAAAAGGTCATGTGACTTTCTTAAAGGAAGGACCAGGCATAGGGACAGAATACCACATTTATAAGAAATATATGGTTCATAATATTGACAAAACCAACATAAAACCCTGCGGGGAATAAAGCAATTTCATAAAGGTGAGATGTTGCACAATGACCTTTTTGGAAAGGAGAAGTTTCAGGTTTGCATGTCAAAATGAGGTTTTGGTCAGGTCTACTTTACAAAACTCCATACATTCAAAGGAAAGCTAATTTGAAAAAGTTCTGGCTAAAATTAAAGTTCTTTGTTTATTTAATTCCCTTTTATATTTAAAACAAAACCAAACATTAAATTCCTCTCAAAAAGTAAAATCTTGACCCTAGCCAGCAGGGAAAAGCAATATGGAAAACTGGAACTGCCACATTCAGTCTTTCCTAATCAAGATAATTTTTTACCTCCTTCATCTCACAAGCAACAGTAGTTGCCCCACACACATGTGACTCCAGCACCTATATGTGCTTATTCTCCTGCTTGTCTTCATGAGGTGTTTCTCTTCTGATATGCTAAGAGGGACATGGGGCATCCCATTAGCCTTGCAGTGATTTACAATCAAGTGAAACAGTATCAGTTGTTGGTAAAGATCACCCTGGGGCCTTTCCTGACCGTGCAGCTTTGAGATGTGATCTGTTAGTATAGCCTCATGCTATCTTGTAGCTGAGAATGCTAATTTAAGCTATCCCAGAGGACTGAGTGAATATGCCTGGCAGAGGCAGGGGAAGCACCTCAGGAAGGAGATCTCTTGAATCACTCTAATGTGAACCACCAGAGTTTGCCTGGAGGCACTCTGAAGGTCACCACCTGTGGTATTAAATTTTTTTCAATAAAAGTTTTAGAGTTACACCAAAGCAAAGCATGCCAAGTCCCTGATTTCATAATTTTTCCTTGGCCAATATCTCCTAATCTGGGTCCACAATGTCTTGGCATCTCAGAAGGCCTTCAGCTAGCTCAGAGTGCCCCCAGTAATGCTGTGCGGTGGCAGCTGCAGCAGTGCAGGGGATCTCTCCTCCACACACATGGACTGACCAGAGATGTTACAGCATGACAGGATGACCCAGGTCTTGCGTGCCCTTCCTTGAGAAAAACAGCAATGTGTAGGGATCCCTTGGAGAATGTCTATGCACCATGATAGCCAGAAGTGCCAGGTCTTGACGTCATAGTAGCTGCATTTGAGCTATAGATTTACTGGATGTCTTTGCAGAACGTGTATTCTGAATGGAAGACAGAGCACAGAAATTCTCTGAACTACATCACTGATTATTTGAGCTCTCAAATTATTCAATCAGTACTGGTAAAATGGATTTGTAAGGCAAAATCCTTGTAGCACAGGCTCCAGGGACTCTTGCTACGCTGCTGTTTGCTTCCTGACCACCTGGATCCATTGCAGACACCACTCTGCCTCCTGTTTCAGAGCCCAGGTTCTGAATAGATTCTCCATACCACTTCCCTGGTACTGCAGGGTTGGACTCTGCACTCCAGATTCCAAACATTATCATTTCTGTAAAGACTAAGGGCCTACTTTTAAACCTGAACCTGTTAATCTAGTCCACTTACAACCACTTGGTTACATGTGCTAAGATTTTCCAGCATAACAGTTGGAATAATGGCCACTTAGCCATATGAGCTCCATCTGATGTGGCTCCTACTATGGAAAGACTGCTTTGGTGCTCCTCTGTGGAGCCCACTGGCATGTTTCACTCCTAGGAAAGGCTCACAGTCCCAACAAGAAGCCCAAAATAGGTGGGAATGGAAGCTGTTTTGATGCCCTCCAGCATGTGCTGGCATCTCTGTAAGACATCCTGCTCCTCTACATCACCATAACTCCCTTCAGTGGCTTCAGACTCACCATTTGCCGTCTTTGGACATGTAGACTCCAGATATATATATATATATATATATATATATATATATATATATATATGTATATATGCCCTTGTTCGTTATTTGCTTGATATCTTTTCACTCACTGAAATCTTCTTTCAACTCAAAAAGAGAGTATGTGTGTGGCTTTCCTTTATCAGATATGCTGTTGTCTACTGAAGTCATAAGCTATCCAAAATGTGTCCTGGAGGTTACTAGTGTTTCTGGAGCAGACTGGCTGGGGGATATCACTTGAGCCTATTTTAAACATAAAAACATCTATCCAATAGAAAGGTGAATTTTACTGAAATAAATGTAAGAATGCAATTATAACCTGAAGGAAGGCTCCCTGAAATCACAGTGTAAATATATTTCTAAACTTGCAAGTGCTACCTGGCGAGATTAATTTTATTGTTTATATTTTTGTCTGCCAGTCAGGAGTGTCCAAGGAGGACAGGCAACTGTGACTGTTTTTGAAGAAACCCTGCTTTTGAAAGACATCAGAAAACATACACAAAGCAAGCAAGGCTTGCAAAACAGCTTCTTTCAGATAACATTGCCAAGGCAAACACTACTGAAGGTTGATTTGTCTGAGGGATGAATGGCTTCAAAGAAGTTTGTCTTCCATGAATCATCGATCCCCTGTCGCTTTGCCGGTGGCAAGGATTGAAGCATCTGTAATAGAGGTTTCTGCTCAGCTGCTCTGAAGCACTTAAATCAGACAATATTTATCTGGGTGCTCCAAGGGCATCAAGGTGTGCCCCAGTGAGGCAGTGCTGAGGATATGTAACACAGACTTTAAAACAAAAGCCATTTTGACACTTAAAAACCCCTCTAAACCTGGCTAGGCAAACATGTCTTCAATTAAACAGCACAAGGAGCACTTGTTAGGGGTTGGGTCTGAGCTTCATCTGAGCACTGAGGAAGCGCAGGGGTGGCCTGGGCCACTGGTGGCTGATTCCTGAGCTCCACTAGCAAAACATTTATACACATACAAAATCAGAGAAATGCCCTGGAGAATCAGAGCCTTTTTCAGTAAACATAATGCATGAAGTCTGTAAGAACGAAACAGTTCCAAACCTCCTTGGGTTTTGCCAGCAACAAGCTCAGTGATGTGTCAGTCAATGTCAGTAACATTCAGAATGTTACTGAGAATAAATAGCAATGAAGCAAAAGGCTATGCCTGCTCTTGGATGATAAAATTTAAAGAAAATAGCTCAAGTACCCAGTCTGGCTGTTGGCAGATCATTGATTTTCTGTACGGATATAAAGCAAATGATGCTGAAGAACAGAGATAAACAGACACATGTTTCAGGTTTTGTGTCATATCCAGACTGTTCTATGAGTAAACTCATAATATGTTTATCTCAGGAAAGTTGCCAAAAATCACTAGTTTCTTGAGTATGTATATAACTTGCATGCAAATCACCTTTCCCAGCAAAGGCTAAAGCTACAGACACAGTTTGATTAAACAATCGATTATATCTGTATGAGCCAAAGGAAGCTTAGCTGTGAAAAGAAGCTTGTTTCAACACACTCAATATTTGATATTCCTTCTCTGTAACCAGTGCCAAATGGCAGATGTATTTAGATTCTCAATTAGGTAGTCATTGCAACTTTGTCAAAGAAAATTTCCTACCTTCAACACAGTGCTGTGCCATCTTGGTTTTTAGCTCTTGTAAATCTTGACATTTTATTTTGATCGCAATGATGATTATCTCCAGCTAAAATCTGTCTTTTCATATTAAACACTTCAAAATATTTTTGTTGAAGCAGACATTTAATTTGTACAGTTTTGAAACTTCTTGAGGATTACATATTTGAAGCCATATATTCAAGTCAAAGAAATTATTAAATAGTAGGAAGTAAAAGAGTGAGGAAGATCCTCAGCTCTGCTCTTCAAATCTGCATGCTGTACTACAGCATGTAGTTACAGCGTTCAGATACTGCCTTTATAATAGATTCTTCACCATTATAAAATTAGGACACGATATATTGCAGATTAGTCTGATGCTTAAGACTTCTTAGTCTTTCTGTCTACGGTTGTTTAGTGCCCTATGAGTGATTCAATATGTTACTGGTGGAAGAGAAAGAGACATGAACTTAAATTCAGTGCTACCCAAAACAGAGTTATGAAGTGCTAGGCTTTGAAAATATTCTTTATGCTTCACGTGAAGGCTCAGTCAGTTTAGATAAATTACAACTTGACTACTGCTTAACCATTCAAACTTCTAAATAAAAATAAAAGTTGGATCTTCTTTCTTTGGCTTTTGTTTTCTAATTATCAGTCTTGCATTTAAAACTCACTACACTAGTCAGTGAGGAATCAATTGCCCTAACTGTTTTAATGAAGTTATGGATTTGCCTCATCCTGACCCATGCACTTCTGAAGACATACCTGTACAGCAAAGGAGAGGGACAGCTGTTCTTCAGGAGAGAAGCAAATGTCAGCTGTGGCTGAGGGATCCCTGATGAAATCTCATGGGCTTCTGTGGGGTCAGTTTTCTATTTGCAAACTTCTTTCTTTAATTTTTTCGACATCCTGCTGACAAGTATTGGTCTGGTTCTCACGTCACCTTCTCCTCAGCCTTGAATCAGATACTCAGGAAAAAAATAGTTGTACTGACCATCGTATGTTGTTTAAATAGTCATTGTGATATGATTAGAGGCCAAAGTTAACAAAGTCTAATGCTTCTTGCACCCAGAGTCTTACTTTCCAAAACAGACAATAGCCTAAATCTGCCACTTCTGTCACTGCAGCCACAGCCACCCTGTGAGTGGGAAAGGATGTCCATATTGAGGCACATTTTATCTATTTCTGATAATAATTTTTAAAAAATAATGGAAAATCTGCAGTATAGCAATTTCTCTGGGATTATCAGACATGCGTAAGTGAGGTGAGATACAAGTATGATCCCTTCTTCAATTAAATGTTGTAGTAGTTATTGGAATACCCTTTATGAAGCATTGATGGTTGTGCAGAGTTTGATCTGACAAAAGGAGGGTAGAGCCTCATTCTGAAGTGATAACATCCTGAAATGAATCTGCTTAACACATCTCATCTCAAGGATTTTGCCTCCTGTAGTCAAGGTCTTGCTATAATTAAAGCTAAGTTAAGAAACAGATGAAACAGACTCCACTAAATAATGTAGTAGAAATTGTAATAAGGACTTTCTCCTCTTGAATTAATGTACATTCCATTCCTGTTCTTGTAAATGTTATCATATGGTACTTCCCCTCTGTCTGAGTCCCATCAGTCCTGCAGACACTTCCTGACTACATGAACATGTTACTAATGGTGATCAGGACCCATGTGGTGATGAATTGCTTTGTCCCAAACAAATGAAAACAGCAGATACTTAGAAAATAAAGTCAAATTCTTCCTAGTTGAGCTTCACTGTATATGAAACGATCAATTAAAACTGCATCTGAAAATCCATCTGAGGATTTTCACTGACCTCTGATATATGTCCAAAACAGTTTTCCCGTTCCTATATTTTGGTGTTGACTTCAGATGAATTGCATGCTAGCAAATAGAAATTTATTATTTTCTGTGCTGACCAAGAAAATGAGCTGCAATTCATTCAAGTGGAAGAAGACACAGAGCTTCTTCTTATTCCATGAAAATCAAACTTTCTTTTTAATTTATTTTGTCAATTACACACCAGGCATAGAGATTTGTGAGAAATATGCATTTTATGAAGAGAATCAAAATGCTGCAAGCCAGTACAGTGTATTGGATTAGTGTCTTTAGGTAGAGAGAAGCGCCAGTTTGCTGCCATTGACTTGTGCACTTGACTCTCGGTCTCCCGTGTGGGAGGCAGGGAGCAGAGGAAAGAAAGAGAAAGAAAAGGAAAGGGAAATGGATAGCTCCAGACAGCTGATGAAATTTTCATTGAACTAATATGTTCCTTCAACAAATATTTGCTTTTGCATTTCCCTGGATTTTCTCTGCCCCACTCAGTCTCAGAAGGTCCCTGATTTTCCATACAGAGGCAAGGACACGTGCAGGGAGCAAGTAGGGGAAGTGTGGGGCAGGATGGAAAGGAGCCACAGTGAATAGGATCAGGGCAAAGACAAGACTATATTGATGTGCTTGTCAGTACAGACTTACCGAAATCAAACTATCTTTGCTTGAAAGATGAGGAAGAATAACAGAGTTACCAGGAAAACTGAGGATTCTGATACAACAGCCAATGCATTTAGCATCCATCATGTTCTTTATGTATCTTGATCAAATATGTAAGGTTTCCACATTTAATCTGAAGAGCTAGAAGTTTTCAATAGTTTCCTCTTTTACTGCATGAAGTAAACAAGCAAAACCATAAATGAAACTAAGGCACTTTCCATTTCTTCGTTGTTTCAGATGATGGAAAACTGTCCTTTGATGAATTCAAAGCTTACTTTGCTGATGGAGTTCTGAGTGGAGAAGAACTGCATGAACTTTTTCACACCATCGATACGCACAATACTGAGTAAGTACCCCCTTCTTACAATTACAGTGCTATTTTCTGTACCTGAAGACATCAGGCTGATTTTAGAAAACAAGTCTAAGAAGAAAGCTGCTTTAGGGAAGATAGGTTGTGTCATATGACTCTAAACTGTAAGAATGAAGTGTTCATAAACCATGTAGAAATAACTGCCTGTTCCAATAAATGTGATTTGGGTATTGAGAACACAGAGTGAAAACTGGATGCATTCTGTGTTCCCCACCCACGATAGTAAGGAAAAAGGACTGTGGCCTCCTTCAGGCTTAAATATGAGTTTTTCAATTCTTGATCCCACTTCACTGATTGAATGAATACAGGAGATGAATACTTGGACCAGATATTGAGCAGGGGAAAAGTTAAATGAAGCAATCATATATAGTAAAGAGCAGAAAAAGCCATCTTGTCTGGTGCTGGCATGGTAATTGTGTTGGTGCTGTCACTTAGACTGTTTGGATATCCCTGTTACCATTGGGCTCAACAAGACCACAGGGAAATATTTTGACAGGAGCTTCATGAAGTTCAACAAGGCAAAATGCAAATTCTGCACCTGGGGAGGAACAACCCCATGCATCAATGTATGCTGGGGGCCACCCAGCTGGAAAGTAGCTTGGCAGAAAAGGACCTGGGGTGGACACCAAGTTGAACATGAGCTAACAATGTACCCTTGCAGCAAAGAAAGCAAATGGTATTCTGGGGTGCGTTACACAAAGCATTGTTAGCAGGTTAAGGGAGGCAATCCTTCCCTTCTACTCAGCACTGGTGAGGCCACACCTGGAGTTCTGTGTCCAGCTCTGGGGTCCTCAGTACAGGAGAGGCATGACACACTGGAGACAGTACTAAATTACCTTTTCCAATCAGAAGAAAGAGTGCTTTCTATTATCTGGTTAACATTTGTTACAGAGCAGAACCTAGATATAGATAATAAGAAAACATGCTTAAAGCTTAGATTTAAAACAGCAACAGGAAGCTTTCTGAATATGTTTTTTCATTAAGTCTTTAATGGATAAAAGGCTTAGTGCCTGACTTTGCAGCTAAAAAGTATTCTATACCACTTGATCTTTCTCTTTAACAGAGGCAAATACATTTTAAAGCACCTTTGAAAGCTTTTGAGAACCCTGTCATCAGGTAGGCAGCAAGATGGAGCATGCCAAATATCAGATGGTTATAGCAGTGACAGCTTGGACAGTATGATATAAACTCCTTGTAAGTATAGCTTTCCAGCAAAAATCACGTGAAGCAGATATAATAAGGAAGCAAAAAGTTTACTTACTGACATTTGCTGAAAAGGGCAGATTATGTAAAATGTCTCAAATTAACCAGCTGGCTAATAAAAATAGCAAAATGTTCATTGAACCTTGGGAATATTTGTAATCTAAGCATTAGGAGAACCATCTACATATCAAGCAATCCCCCAACCACCTATTTTACGATGTTTTCACTTGCAAATTATCCAAGGGAATGAAATTAAAATCATGGTTTGTGCCTATAATTTCAGAGTAGTTTATGGCTGGTTTTTAGTAGGGAAAGGTGAGAAATTCTACTCACTTGTGTACCCAATAGAAGATTTGCACAGATTATTTTGTCTCTCTTACCCAGTTAAAATACAGATTTTATCAAACTCTGGGCAAGTCATTTATCCTCTCTTCTTCACTTTGCTATTTACAAAATGCAGACTGTAGTTCCTTATCCCAGAAACATTCTGTAAGCATTGAGATTATGCAGTGATTTACACTACACGTAAATGCCTAGGACAGACAGCTAGGGAGGAATGTCATGATCTGCTATATCATTTCTTGGAGTTTCTCAGTATTTCATACCCAGCTTGTCACAAGAGCAGACTTTTGGTTATTTCTACCTGCATTAAATCTTTTAGCTCTGCCAGCATTCAAAACCTCACTGCCTGTGTGCATGAGTCTTTGTACTTCAAAGCCCAAAGATAAAAAAGGAGAGGTGGCCTTGTGGTGATATCCATGGGCCACAAGCTCAGGAGATCTGAATTCTCTTCTCAGTTCTGCTGCAGCAATCTTTCAAAAAAATACTCAAAGCATAAAAAACTTACATTTGCTTTGCACTTTTAAGAGAACTAAATTAACCAGGTATTAAAACCCCCTGCTACACAGGTCCTAATGTCGGTCTTGTTGAAGAGAGATTTGGAAGATTCTTAACTTTTAAAAAGACCAAGCCAAGCTAATGTAACATACCTGTTACAAAGCTGATGTGCTATAGAATACTGCTAAAATGAGCAATTACCATTTTCAATCTGATAGCAGGGCAAATAATAGGTGATTTAACTTCCCAGTAGTTAGGATCGTGTCTGCCTAACTGACTGTGCTCTCTGCACCTTGCTACTTGGTGCAGACAGGTGTTATCTTTTTAAAAAGTAAAAAAAGAGTCAATTGGTACTGCAGTGACCATAATCACCAGGAAAAAAAGATGAGTAGAAATTAGTCACCACTGCATAAAATTTCCAAGAGATAGGTTGAATACAAGTTCATTATGCCAGGATGAATTTATATTTACAATTTGTCTAGACCCTAAATTACAGGTTATTCATTCAGAAAAAATGATTGCTTTTACATCAGTACATCATTTCAACATAAATTTTGCAATTTATGAATATACTTATGTGTAGACAGGCTATTTTATTTTGTTTAATTAAATCTACATTACCTTATTATAACATTTTAAATATTAAATAAATACCAGTAAAGACACACCATACAAACTGATTTCCTGACTTTAACTTCCATTACTTCTTCCTCTTGATACAGCTAGAAACATGTGTATAAGTTAATGCATACCAAATACAGCATAGATCAATAATGATAGATTTGTTATCTCTAGATAATAAAATTAGGTGAAGTATTGTGTCCATGCAAACAGGAAGTTATTTTTTCCCATATTTTAGTAATGCTACAATGTTTTACTTTTCTTGAAGATATTTTAATACATGAATGATATTTGTAAGAACTGGCAATCAAAAAGATATATTGTAAACAATTAAATCTGTGGTGGAGTCTTCCATCCACTGAACCATAAGCCAATGTAATAATTAGTTTATAGGCACCCTACTAGATACACAAAGTTACACAGAAATTCCCCCCATTGGCAGAGTAGCTCATACATGTTCACAAGGCCCTAATATACGTTGTGGGCTTTTTTTAAAGCCTCCTATGACCACAAAGAAACAAGAGGACACGGGACCAATGGGCCACAGTGGTAACCCAGTGAATGCCAGTCTCCTGTTTGTTAATGAAGGCAGGGAAATAATACCAAGAATTAATTCATACCTTAAAGTAATTTTAACATTCTTCAGTAAAACAAGCAACTTTGATTATTCAGAGATACTGTACTTCAGAAGCTACATAAAGGGACAGTAGAATGCTTTGATGAGGCCATACCACTAGCATTCCTGACATGTGATTGGCACAAGGTGACTGCTTTAGGGGGTAGCAGTTAACTATTCTTCCTTAAATGCAGTTTCCACTATTGTCATTACTTTAGATTGAAGCTGAAAACCAATTAGGCATTTGACTTCCACTGAAAGTCATTTCTATTTGTTCTTTCCAGGATCTCATGAAAGCTTTTGGTAATCCCTATTCAATCACATACCATTAAATAGTATAAAGAAGCTGTTTTGGAGGGTCCACACTCAGGGGCCCTCACTCTGTCAGTGTAAGAAATTGCGTTGATGCAGCAGTGATGAGGTCTGGGCTGTTACTGCCCAGTCTCCAGGTTCTCATTTCCTATCACGCACTTAGTGCTTGCATATACTGCAAAGCAGTGTCTTGTATTTAAAGACCCTTAAAAAAAAAAAAAAAAAAAAAAAAAGAAAGTATAGGAAGTATAGGCAAGAAATCAAGAGCAATTATTATTAAATCCTTAAGCTTCAACCTAGAGTTGTACAACGATCCTTCTCCCCTTATTCATAATGGTTTAAGTGTTTTGCAGGTAGCCCAGACATAAGCATACTTATAAGCATCTGGGCAACATCTTAAGCTCTGTTGAGAGTGCCAGGAGGCCAAGGTAAATCCCCACAGTGTGTTGAGTAGGAGCCAAGCCCTCACAGAACGAATTAAACTAACATGAGGACATGGCTGTGAACAGGGAAGGAACAAGAGGAAGAGCTTATCTTTGCCTCCTGATTTGACACATATTTGGCATGACATCTGTGTTATACATCTGTAATGTCACAGTTGGAACTTTATCAATGCTTGTCCTGAGACTTCAAAAAACCTCAATGTTCTCTGCTTGAAAGCTGAGTTAACCTTTTTGTAGGAGTTCTGATAAGCTGAAGGAAACCCAGCGATTTTTCTCACCCCTCTCTCCCCCTACAACCTCAGCTCCAAGCTACACCTTGCTCAGTGAGGCTCCTCAGGGCTGATGGGAGCAATGAGAAGGGTGTTGGAAGCAAATGCAGGTGCTGCAAAGGCACCAGAAGTCTTTCCCAGGAGTGTCAAGGAGGGTGGAAGCACACGGATCATGGAGGACATGGTCTGTAGGTCATAGCTGAAGTCCTACACGCTCTGCTGTCTTAGAGCACCCTAGCTGTTAACTCTTCTACTGAGTGAATGTGAAACACTCATTTTAGTTGTGTAGCAATTTGTATTATCATGGCACAAGTGTAAATCAGTACACACAGCTCAAGGCAAAGGCTGTCAGGGATTGATGCTCAAAGCCACCTGAAGATAAAGGTGAGATGGTGATGTTAACTACAAGAAACATGTTTTGTTTTCAGAAATTGCAGACTTTTACAGAGGCAGTATCTGAGAAATTTAAGGCTGAGAGAGAAGTGGAGTTGTCTTGCAACTTTAAGCATTGTGTTTCTTAACACATATTGCCCTAAGCACTATTTTTAGGAGCAGATTGGAGCACAAGAATATTTTACAGGTTGAATAGGAAGAACAATCATGGAATGTGACTGGCTTTGCTGACTTTCCACTTGAAAAAATTGAAGAATTTTTTGATGTTATTTCCATCGCTATTTAATTTCTTGGCCCTTCTGAATAACTAAATCATAATGTATACACCAAACCCAAATCTGAAGATCTTCTTCCTCCTGTATTCACATCTAATGAGAAATAAAAGTGATAATTTTATTATAAACTTGACATTTTAAGTACTTTAATAATGTGTGCATCATTCCTACTACCTAGTTTGTATCTTAACAGTTCTATGAGCTCTCATCTGGTTTCTAAATCCAGTGTGTGCACGCCTGTTTGATGCAAATACCTGGGGGTTTTAATATTGCTGAAGAAGCTATCTAAACTCCCAATTATCCCAACTCAGAAAACCCTAATTTGTGGCATTAGCATGATCTAAAAAATTAATAGACTGCATTACCTGAAGTTCACATCTGCCTTTACTAAATGCTAAAGAACTTGTGTGCAAGACAGTATTGAAGTACAGTTCAACGTCAGAGGAGATAATTCTGCAGAATTATAGCTGTTTTGTTTACATGCGTTATTGCCTGAATAACTGTACTGAAAGTAGAGAAAAGTATCAGCAGCACAGGTCTTTTTATAAATGCAGAGAATTATGCAGGAAAAGTTTGTAATTTGTGACTTACAGGGTGAATGAGTTTACAGTTAATTTCCTTGGTAAATCTGTCCCTGATTAATTTTAATGTCAACTCTGATGAGCCAGTGTTTCAGCAGAGGAAGAATCTGTGACAGGGTTAACGGTTCAGTGAACAGGTTTTAGCAACCATTGCAAATGTAAACCTCCCTTTTATCCTTCTCCCTTCCTTCCCCCCCACTCATAACTTTAATGGAAATTGTTTTTGCATAACAGCATTCTCGGGGAAAAGGTGTCAGAAGATAATGAGAAGATTTGGCAAAGTTACAAACTAAGAGCTATGCAGAGGATCCCAAGGGGATTCAGTCTGCAGCACTGCTGGAGAGATAGTGTGATAAATGCTTCACTGATTACTGTCTCATATGAGTCAGTGGGGAATCAGACTTGTTTTTCTCACTTCTCTCATTGGTAAAATGAAGTCCTCAGCCAGAACCTTAGTTACAAGGTAGGAAGGTTGCTAGAGCTACTGAAGCAGACCTGGGGCACAGGCAGCCTCCCAAAGGTAGGGAGGTCCCGTTAAGCCTTCATGTGGGGCACAAGTTAAAGGTAAACTATGCACAACCAGAGATGAGTTTGGTGAGGACCTGAGAGCCTCAGCCATCTGCAGGGCCAAGCTTGTGCTGGGCATTTGGGAGAGTCTGTCATGCTGCATGTACTGCACTTGTAGAGATTGGACTTGGCACTATGGAGAGACAACTACACTTGCATGTGTATGTGTCAGCAGGGTGTCTAAGGCTTCAGCACTGTTGCCCAGGCGTAAGGCATTTAAGATGCTCCCACCTGAGACATGAGCCCAAGGTGGACAGGATGACACAGGAGAAGCATTTGGGGCACGGGTGGTGGGAGAAATGCTGGAGCATCTGAATCAGCACTAGATTCCTATGCTATACCCAATTACTCAGGCTCCTGCTAGCTGGTCTACTGAAAAATCCCCAACTCCACTGAATACACTGGGGATCCTTTGCCTAGCAGGGGAGGTTGGACACCCAGTGCATATATGGCCATCTACATTGAGGACTCAGCCCCAAAGTGAATCCATCTCCCTCCATTAACAGAGCCCTAGCTCCTCCCCTGGGTCAAAAGAGAAATGCTGAGATCATCTGCCCTGATAGCAAACTCCAAAATGATGCCAATTTGATGACTGAGAGCAAGAGGTTGGTTAGCATTATCCTTGCAATCGAGGGAACCCATCTGACTGCATTAACCAATACTGTGCACTGAAACTAAAATGAAATGCATAGAACCACAGTGCTTCCTTCAAGACTCTGGTTGTAAAGACAATAAAGACAAATCCTCCATAGTTTAACAGCGGTCTAAGGATAGTAATTATCTGTGCCTTGGATGGTTTTCTTTTGTTTCAGTTGGAAGGCATATTTTAGTCTCATACTATTGCTGATTTATCACAGTTCAGTACAAGTACACAGAAAGAAATAATGAAGTTCCAACTACAGTGAGGGGAAAAAAAAAAAAAAAAATTATTAAAACCAGCAGGAAACACAGGCAGGCTCTCTAAATAGGTAAACTGCAGGTGAGTAAAAAGTGCTTTTTCTAAATTCAGTAATTACTGAACACAAAAAAATGGAGGAAGAAAATAATACTTTGGGATTTTGACCCGTTTTTTAAAACTAGATCTTTTAGATTAGATAAGAACTTTAGGCATATGGTGCAGCACTGACATCAGAAAAGTGTGTTTGCTATTATTTAAGAGATGTAATTATAGCTATTGGTTTTAACTCTCAGTCTTTTCAAGACAATAGCTACAGAAATCAGTTTGGAAATGAAGTACAGAGAAAAAGATAAGGTACTGGTCAGAATGAGCCGATTATACAGTTTAGTATTTCATGACTGAACAAAAGTTCACTGAGAATGATTTGCACAGTCCTGATGCTAACAGGTCCTCTGGTCAGACAGACGATTTGCAAATAGAGTTGCTTGGAAATTTTCCATATGAATGGTTATTTTTAATGGGAAATTCAGCTTTCTGCTGAAAAAATGAGAATCACACTGGGAATATCAAGCAGTAATGAGCAGCTTCAATTGCATTGACCTAAATGGAGCTGAGCTAGAATGTTTCATTTCACTTGAGTTCTTCAGAAGATAACATTGGCTTCCTAGCAGTGAGCTCGGTGCTTAATGGTAGGTGCAGTTTGAGGGCCCAGTCATTTCCATAATCTGGATTTCCCAGAGAACCACAGCAGTTTTTGTATCTCTATTAACATATGCATTTCAAAGGAGCTTAATAAACCAAAATAAACATTTTATTTTGTGTAACAATAAATAATTTAATCTCAGGGTTTGGTTTTTTTTTTTTTTTTTTAAATCATTCTGGTACAAAACCAGAAGTTGAAATGTTATCATCTTCTATAGGGTGAAAATTCTGAAATCTGTTCCTTGTGGCAAAAGGGCCACCATAATGCTGCCTCTCATCTCCTCGTTTAGGTTGGTATCATTCAGAATCTGCTAAAAAAAAAAAATCATAGCTCTGCAGCCCTTGTACAGTTCTCTACATATTTTAGCATGCACTGAAACTTTTAATAGTATTATTAAGACTCTTTATCAACACAGAGACTGTTATAGCTGGGATGGTTAAGGTGGCTAGCCAGCTATGTATTCATTGTGTCCATGTGAATCATTGCCTAATGCAAAGGACTAGGGGGGTTGTTTTTCAGACAAGTTATTAGTCAGGAAAAAAACCTTTATTTTCTCTCATAGTTCTGCCACATGCAGAGCAGTAAGTGGTGATTCTGAAGATATCACTTGGCCTGGAGCTAAGCATAAGTAAACCAAGCAATTATTTAATGCAGCAAAATATGGGACATTAAAACAGCTGCGACCCCACTGCCCGTGTCAGAGTCCAGAAAGACAAGCAGGCTGTTGCCTTTGAAAGGCCAGAGGGCACACAGTCCAGCTGGCACTGGGGTTGAAGAGACAGTGTCCTCAGGGCAGTGGGAAGTTTGGCTCCCCAGGGACCAGCCCTGGGAGCTCTGTCCCACTTTTGCCCCTTCTTCCTCCTCTCCCCTTTCTGTGGCAAGAGGCCAATGCCTGGGCTTGTCCCAACACCACATCCTACTGATGGCAAAAGGCAGTTTTGCCTCCACTGATAAGAAACCTTGAACAAGCCTGAAAAAAAAGGTCTTCACTGTTGCAAAGGAGCTGTGAAGCAGAATATCCTTAAAATGGAAGCGTACACATAAGATTTTTGAACAACACCCTCTGTAGTGTTGCAGCACTTATCTTGCTGACTTGAAGTGGGATGGTATGCAGTCTTTCTTGTTGCAAAGAGCTTGCAGCTTTTTGGCTGAGATTGTCCATGGATGACTATTCAGTTACCCTTGCACAGTCTAAGTAGCACTTAATTCCTTTCAGTCATAAATTATATGCTTCTACTTAACAATAGGACATACCAGCCTCAAACTTCCCTCCCTAAAACCAAATTTAGCAGAGGCATGTAAATGGGACCCAAAAAAGAGTTGGTTCCAGCCTCTGAAATAAATCTGAGAATGAAGAGAGATCTGAGGAAGAAAGTGTTATCCTTTTCCAGCTATGATAGTCATGGCAATGAATTTCCTAAATTAAGTTAGTTCATAAAGTCTTTCATATAGTATTGGATTCTTCAATAAAATAACTGCTTCAGATGCCAGAGTCCATACTTCATATATAATGCCTGTGCTGAAGAGATGTCATTGCCTCTTCTTGTGGCCCAGGGAAAATATACATATCTTCTGCTGGTACCTCTGCCTAGAAGTGCCTTTCTTATGTGTCAGGTCAGTGGATGGGGCTGTGGATTGGTAGATTCACACCAGTGAATTGGTGGAATAGCTCTGACCTTCCCTCCTCCTTGGCTGGCCCCAGTCCACAGCTGACAGTGCTGGGCAGGACAAGGGTGGGATCACAGCTGCTTTGCACTCCTACATTTTGGACCTCTTCCAGAGGTACCACAAATAGGCACTTTTGTCACAGTTCATTCAAATGAATTTGCTTATGTTTCTGTCACTGAGAAACGGGTATGATCAATTTTTCAATGATCAGGACTGCTCAGTGGAATATTTGTAATAATCCTTTAAAAAAAGCTCATGTTATTAGGTAGAGAACATTTTAGACACAAAGTCAGACATGTAAAAGGATTGTATTTCGTAGTCAGAAAGCAAACCAAGAGCAGAAGTTTAAAAAATTATCGTGCTGACATGCCGTGACTACATTTGGCTGCACCCTCTTCTTTGGGCGCTTGTCGTGAGTGGAGTGCTGGTGCCTGTATGTGAGTCATCCAGCAAATATTGCAAATAACATGTTCAGCACTGCCAGATTATAGGTCTAAGGAGAAGCATCCTTGGCATACATACCCACTGAAATGATGAGCATGTGCCCACTATAAACCTGAGTATTGAGTTGTAGAAACAGCCCTCTGGTGTGCACCTCAATCCTGTACTATTAAATATATTCCAAACTTCTTTGTTTCTGTAGCATCCTGCAGGGAGCTTAAAGTTGTTTGTATACAGAAAAGATATTTACAGGTTTGTTCATGACTGTGTTTGAAGCAGCATGTTATTATTTCTGAAAGAATTAAATAATCAGTGACCCAAATTATAGTTTCCCTACATAGAACAGCATCCCCTTCAAATAGGATGCAAAAAACAATGGAGCCTCAGAGGGTATTCATAACAAAGAAATACTATGAGTATACTAGACCGAAATCCATGCTCTTTATGTCATTTCTATGTTCTGTCACAGGCTTCCTGAAAGCTACTGCACAAATCACTTTGGACAATAATTTTCTTGTTATTCAGGTGCCCAATTCTAACTGAAAATGAATTCAGCATCTAAATAAATACTTTTCCATTTTCACTTGTAGCCATTTGCAGCTGTGTCTCTCCTGTCAGTATGACTAAAAGCAATGTTCTGCTGACACCAATGCTGAAAGCTTCTGCTACAACACTGCTGAGGATACTGCAGAACAACAAGGACCAGAATTGATTTTAATATGAATTTGAAGAGAGTGCGAATTTGACTGGCTAACAATATGAAAGACTCTTTTAAAAACAATTATCAAACTGTACATTAAAATAAATGCAGAAATGTCTTTTTCCAAGAGAAGGCATTAGAGCAGATGATGTGAAGGGGCAGAAAATGCAGGGACAATGAAGAAAGATTAGACATCATAACAGCAAACTCCTGTCATTTAACATCATCATATTCTGTCACTGCTTGTTGACTCAGGCAATTTTCCAGCTTTCAGGGTTTCGGTTTACATTCAAGAAGTAAATGTCTGGACTGTTCCAAAAATGACTGCTGAACTGTAGAAGTGGTTGGTCAGATGTTTGATCACTGATGCCATAGTGATCTGTGGTGAATGGCCTTAAAGAGTCACAGACACTTTTTTCCATCACATAATTTGTTGACCTAAGAGTTAAGTTTCTCAGCTTCAGCACCAACTCTCACAGACTATGAATTTCATTATACCTGCCACCAAGGTCATTGGAAAAATCAGATGCAAGACTCATTTGCAGCCATCCAACTTGGCCTGTTCAAATGCCGATAAGGTCACCTTCAGTTAATAAAAGTTGTAGGAAAATCCCATTTTCATCAGCAATTAAAAGCATTCAGAAGTTTTTATAGCCCTGAGTATGCAAGTCTGTGACAACCCAGGATCCTGCAATTTCTGTCTGTTTCTCTCCCTCATGAAATAAAACCCAGATGTATGGAAGTTAGCATTGGTGAAAGGCCCTTTAGGATAATACTGTGTCATCATTTTATTAAAAGGTCAATAAAAAAATCTTATTAAAAAGATAAGTGAAAAAATCCTAAGTGCAATCAGCCGTTCAATATTCACCCCTCAGCAAGATTTGAAAAGGACATTCATGTTTAAGTTTCTTTAATAACCAGTTTCTTCTCCTTGGAAGAAAGTCAATATGCTAACTTTCAGAACTGATCTGTAGGTCAGCTGTTTTGTCTTTTGACTATTAAAGCCTCAGAGAGAAAAAATGGCTTAAGAGTTGATCAAGATGAAATCTGTTTCAAATGAACAGTTTTGAATTGTATAGAATACTTGCATACATTTATGTATTTATATAAATTTATCACAGGAATATGGAAATACAGTTATATTTTTCATATCACTAATTTTGCTGAAGTTAGTACTGGTAAAATGGGGTTTTGGGCCAGGAAGCCTTAGAAATTATGTGTGCTGATGAGTTATGTCTGGTTTTATCTTCCTACTGTACTGTCTCTCCCATGGAGCACTATTGCACAGTGAGGATCGCGAATAGGAAAAAGTTATTGGGTTTTCTCTCATTTAGGATGGAAGGCTAAGCTCTCAGAGCCATGCTGTCCAGCACGACAGACAGGAGTACAGGCAGAAAGGTGGCGGTGGGGAAAAATCTGGTGTTTAGAATTATTTCTGCCAGCACTAGGACCAAATGAGTAAAGCCTGAGGAGCAGTGACTCTGCACTGCGATGCACAAGGGCTGGGCGAGGACCTCCAAAGAGGGTTGTCAGTGAGTAGGAAGGTGCCAGTGGGAACAGGATCGAGAAGGGAGGCTGCACCTGCAGCCAGCTTCAGAGAGGCTGCAGCACAGCTACAGCCTTTGGCTTAGGGCAAGCTCCCTAATGCCGCAGAGCACGGGCCAGGCACTCTCACCTCCCGCTGCAGCCCAGGCAGGGAGGCTTCCTATCCCAGTCAGGCTAATCTTTGAGATGTACTATTTACCAAATCAACAACAAACATTGCTAAGCTTGCTAACCTTCTATACTTTTATCTTTTCAGCAATCTTGACACAGAAGAGCTCTGCGGTAAGTTCCTTTTCAGGCAAGAACATAATCTATGCCTGTGGCAACCCTGTGCAAGTAAACATACCATGATTTTTTTTTTTTTTTCTGTTTAATCTTTGTAACCTAAACAGAAAATAATTTCCATTGGAAGAACCTCTGGAAAAATGCAAGTGGCTCAATCTTTTCAGACTCTATCATCTATTACACACAGAAATTACTCTGGACATATTTTTCCTAATCAATAGTTCACATTCTCTGAGCTTTAAGATCTTCTCTGATGTAAAGATAGGTAGATAACTTTAATCTTATTTCCCTTTCATGTGAGATATTTTTTTCTAGTTATTTTATCACTTCCAGAGATGTGAGTGCTTTGACAATTTTCCAAGAGATTATTATATTAGTACCCCACTGGACAAAAATTCATTACTTTCCTCCAACTTGAGTCAGTGAGAACAGCAGTTTGACAAGTTCTATTATCCTTCATCACAAACAACTCCTGCAAGGCCTAGAATTTGGCCCAGTTACCCCTTTCTATATCACACTCTGGGATGTGAGTCATCTCCCCAAAAGAGTTTGCTCTCCAGCTAACCTTATGGGACCTGATTTAGGAGTGCTGCTTGCAGCAGAAAACAATTCACAGAAAATGTCTGCAAGTCTTCCTGTAAAACATTAAAAAAATAGTTATATTTGTCAAAACAAGCCTATTTCTGAGGGGAAAAATGGTTGCCTGATAAATTTTCCAACAGCCAACAATCAAGGACCTATAAAAGTCAAAAATACTATCAAGTTGAATACCAACTCACTTACTCACCCACAGAATAACTCTATCCACAGCCAGGAACCCACTGAGAAGCACCTCAGCCTGTGGCTTATAAATGTGACAAGAGACTCAGCTGAAGTGAATTGGTGGTTAAGCACCTGGTCCAAATTATATAAAACTGGTCAAGGAAAACAGGTGGTTTTGTTCCACAAGGGATTTACTGCTGTTGAAGTTTCATTGGAGTTTGCTCAGCACCTGACCCCACTAGCTGCCTCAGGCTGGCCAGAGAGCTAAGGGGGGTGTCAGCCTGGCACTTGCTCTGTTTTCCATCTGGTTTGGTTAAATATGGGCTTCTTCAGCTGCCTTTTGAATCTTTCTTAGGTTGCCACAAGGGTGTTTCTCATCTGTGAATCTAGTACTGAGTTTACTCAGCACATGTTTAAGCTAGTGATTATATAGCTCTTTCTGTGGTGTCTCAGTTGTCATCAGAAATGAAGCTTCACTTCCAGGATACTAATTCACAGTACATTTTCATTCTAAAGCATTTTATTCAACCTCTCAGCAATACCAGGTTATATTGCAATGTTCCCGAAACCTCATGCTTTCATGACTCCTTTGAGAAGCTCATGCTGACCTCTTAAAAGCCTCAAAATATTACTATTCATTATTTCAAAAGCTCCTATCTAATCTTGTTCTTCCCGTTTGCCATTTAGATGTTTTTCATGCTCTTCCAGGTCATCTGATGTTTAAATGCCTTAACACAGTCTCTAGCTTTAACATCATCTTCCTTTCTTTCTCACGCTTTTTCTTTCCTGTGCCTCCCTTCACTGTATTTTATTGCATCAACCAAATGGGAACTTGGGTCATGATTTCCCAGGTTTGCCTCTTTCTCTCACTGTAATCCCTCTGATTGAGTTATGCCCCCTGATTTTATATCAGCTTCATGTTAAAATGCCCTTTGCTTTGAACAGATATGCAAGGACATCCTGCAATTTATATTATTTCCATGATTTTTGATGAAAATATTTTGCATGCATCGTGTTTGTTAAAAATATAACCACACTACCTGGGACTAGAAGCTTATCTGGCCAACTCATTGTCTGTTTTTTGTTCAGAGAGAAGCAACCAGTCTCAGCTGACCCCAACTCACAACAGCCCCCACTTGACCTTACTCATATAGGGGCTTTACCAGAATTATTCATTTTTGTATCAATATAATCAGATTTAGTAGATATACACATGAAAACATTACTTCCTGCTAGTAGCTGTAGACTATTAGACTGAAAATCCAGTTTAGAAAGAACATGTAGACATTTAGTAAATACTGGTTTCAGCTCTCAAACAGACATTTTAAATTTTTGTCAATTTGGCAACTCATTTATTGAAATAAAATGTTTTGAAACACTGATTTTGTTATTTTTAAGTACTCCAGGAATGATTTTGAGGGAAAATAATACAAAATTTAAAAAGAAAATCAACTTTTTCATTGTAACTCTTGTTCATTTCATATATTCAGATAATTAATAATACCATAACTGAATTCAGACTTGATAAAATTTATATTTAATGAAATATTGATTTTTCAGGTCATTAATAGGTGACATGGGTTTTCTTCTTCTTTTAGAATATTTTTCCCAGCACTTAGGAGAGTATGAAAACGTTTTATCTGTCTTGGAAGACTTAAACATAACCATATTGAAGGCAATGGACAAAACAAAGAAAGTAAGTAAAAATTGTGAAATCTTCTTTACCTTGTATGTTTTGTTTATTTGAACATGTATCCAGTATTTTTCTTATCTAGATAAAGTTACTAATTCATATTTAAGATCTTCCACATATACATGTTTGTAGCAAAGGTCTGTAGGAAAATGATTGTCAAAATGATTGAGTATCAAAGCTGTAAAGCTCTGTCTGCAAAGTACTACAGTTTGGATATAACCACAATTGTCTTTCCCAATGATCTGAAGAATGTTCTTCATATTGTTGTACTGAGAGCGGGTTTCATGTCCTGTGCCAAATGTGGGTAAGTATTGTCAGTATTTTTGGAAATTTGGAAATAGTCTGAATTAAAAAAAAAAAAAATCAAGTTTTTTAAGTAGAAAACATGTTAATATAAAGATGCTAAGGACTTAAACTATATTAATGACTAACATTAAATTAGGTAGGCAAGAGTCATCTGGAGACATACCGGGGAGCTGTATTTATGTTATTGTTAAATGTAGATTCCAGGATAGTTTAAGAAGATTGAAAAGGGCTATAATAGCTCTCCCTGTGTTCCCTGAAGCTGAACCCCAATACCCTCATGTATATAAAACTATCCTTTAGGCAGCAGCTGTGTGTCCTAAAACACAACTGACCAATGTAAAACACTTGAAAGTATTTCTGATAGTAACAACAGAAGACGTAGAAATTCGGGTTGAGTGAAACCTCCTGACCAAGAACAAGATTTCATTTCCATTTTAGGCATTTTAAACAAAAGCAGAATTCAGACTCTGAGGTGTTAGGGCTGTTGCCCACCAGCGCAGCAAGAGCACATTCACCCGGAGGAAGGAGATGTTTCTCAGGCGGAGAAGCTCAGTTTCTCCATCCGTCTGTCTGACGGGGGATGTAGCTGTGCTGCAGGACATGCTAGGTGGCCAATTCACTTGGCACCCAATTCATTATGGTCATACCCGCTCGTATGTTCAGATCTGCTTGTTCATACCACATCCCAGCTAGATGTCTGATCAAAAAATGCATCAAGACATTGGGTAATATGCTTCTTTTCCCTGGCTAAACAGTTAAATATTCTGTGCAAGGTGGAACAGCTTCAAAAGGGGAGGGAAAGCACAAACCAGGGAAGGAAGTGAACCAACATCCTCCAAACCTGGCCCTAGACCTCCACCACAAGATTACTCACTTGAAGGCGAGCTGTCAAGAACAGAAATATCAGCCAAAAGTATTCAGTGAGTTCCTGTGGGGTGAAAAAAAAATACAACCCAACAACTGTTTTTTTCAGTCAATCAATGGAGAGATCAATGGGGAGAAAGCTGTGCTTCTGTAGCAAAGCTGTTATCTTTTGGCATTCGGGTGTTTGCAAGAGTGTAGTACTCATACATTTTACATAAACTGCCAAAATGAAAACGCAAAAGTGTAGCTTATTTATTTGGAGCTTGAGCCAGTAAGCTGAATGTCTCTCCAGCCATGCTGTGCATCTCCCATTCCTAATGAAGTGAATGTGCACTGACTCACAGCCTCATTGAGCTGGACACTAAAAAGCAACAGATCAGTTTATTCTATCTATGCATAATGTTTTTTAAAAATGAGCCCTGTGTATAAACTACTGCTGAAGGGCAGGACGTCATCTGATGACTACTGAAAGTAAATAGAAGATGGCATTTAAGAATTACTTCAGAAGTTAATTACAAGGAGGAGTCCCAGTAGACCAATCCAAGTCGTAAGAAGTAATTATTAGCTTGATTAGAAAAATGGATAAGAAAATCTGTAATAATAATAAGGGTTAATTTGTCTGCTTGAAGAGCTCATTTAAAAAATAACCAAACCACAGTTTCTTTGAATTTTCCTTTCCTGGTTGAAGCTTCAAGATTAATGGGTTTTTTCTCTTTCAGGAATATTCCAAATGACTATTCATTAGAGATGGTAGAACTAGAGCAAGGCTGACACTGGAAAAAATATTTTTAATTCCAATTAGTAGAAACAAGAGTGTGAACATCATTGAGTGCATGCCACTTCAGGAAGGCAGCTCATTCAGTCTTAAATATTTTTGGGGAAAAATTAACAACTTGGTACTTCATTCATTTTATTTATCCAGTTTAGAGACAAATAAACAAACACAACTCAGTCCTTCCTATAGAAAATCCCTGCTTCCCTACCAATTCAGGTAGCCTGTACTCAATAGGTACTTTGCACATGTCATGGTTTAGGCCTGGTTGGCAGCCAACCACAATGCAGCAGCTCTCTCTCCCTTCCCCTCCGGCAATGAGAAGGGACAGAGAGCCAGGCTTGGGGTTCGAGATAGGACTGGGATGGGGAAAAGTTCCCCTTTATGATCACGAGCAAGAGGCAGACTCGTTAGGGGAAGAAAAAAAGAACATACATTTATTACAGACACTAACAACACATAACAGAGTAGGACAGTGAGAAGCATTGCCACATCTTGAGAACACCTTCCCCCCACCCCTCCCTTCTTCCCAGGCTCAGCTCTGCTCCCGATATCTCTACCTCCTCCCCCAGTGGCGCAGAGGCAGGGAATGGGGGGTGCAGTCAGTGCTGCCACTTCCCTCATCTTCGGTGAGGGGAGTGTCCGGAACTTGTTCCCCCCTGCTCCATCGTGGTCCCCCTCTCACAGGAGACAGTCCTCCACAAACTTTCTCCAACATGAATTCCTCCCATGGGCCGCAGCGTTCCCCACACTGCTCCGTCATGGGTCACTAACTTCCTCCGACTGGATTCTCTCCCACGGCTGCAGCCCTTCCCGAGCTGCTCCGGCTTGGGACTCCCCCGCATGCTGCAATCCTCCCAGCACTGAATTACAGCAGCGGGGCTACCTTTTTCCATGAGACCCCGGCCTTCTTCGGGCACAGAACCTTGATCAGTCGAGCAGGAGCAACAGGCCACACATCAATGTCTGCTCCACCGCAGATCTTCATGGGTGGCAGGGGGGGGCCGCCCTGCCGTCTCACCACAGGATACAGGGGGGTCTCTGCTCCGGCACACCTCCCCCCTCCTTTCTTCCTCCGTTCCTCCACTGACCTTGGTGTTCATGCAGCTGCAGCAACTCCTCCTCACAAGTCCCACTGCCCGTCACCACGTCCCTTCTTAAATACGTTATTGCAGAGGAGCAGCTGATTGGCTCAATTTCCCAAACAGAAGTGGAGCTGACTTAGAGCTGGGGGAGCTTCGAGAAGCTTCTCACAGGGGGCCACCCCGATAGCCCCCTCCCCTGCCACCAAAAAACCCCACCATTCACTCAACCCAGGACAGCACGAGAGGCAGCTGTGGAATTGGAGACCTAGAAAAATTGTTCAGCTTTAGTTTCCAAGGAAACCCTGGAGAAGGAAGATGTGTCAGTCTTCAATGAAAAGCTGAACAGTGAATCAGCATGTCTGAAAAATATAAAAACCTAATCTATAAACCCTCCTTATTCCAGATATAGACAGAACTAGAGATTAAAACCCCCTAAAACGTAGAGTTTAATAGACTTTTCTTTACTTTTTGGCATATGTTAATGTAAGTTTGATAACACCAAAGTGTGTGGCATTATTTGACTCCTAAGTGCAAGTCCAGTACACAAGTGTGCCCCAAGTAGATTTTGCACATATCTTGTTCTTTTAATTCATGATCAGTTTTGAAAATAACATGCATTAATGAATAAATACCTTGGATTTTACTTGCAAATGTTCCTAACCTGTTCAGCCTTTAGTCAGAAAGATCTCCTACCAAGAGCAACTGGAGTTTGATTTGGCTGCAGACTCCTGGATTTGAACCAAGGTCAACAATGGTGTCCTCGTCACTCCGAATTATTTCCATGTGTAAATATTTTTAACCCAACATATTAGCAGATAAACTGACTCCTGCAAGGTAATTGTAGCATAATTTCTGTGTACTTTATTGCCCTCTGTGGCTTGAAAGGGTTGTCAGCACAGCTTGCTTGAAGTGAGCTTTTCTCCAGTCTTCCAGTCTTGTGCTATCTGAAAGTGAAAATATCAAGTCACCTACTGGAGTAAATATTCCCGTGTGTTAGCAGGTTCAAGAAACTTTGAAACCAGACTTCCTTTCGCCATTCTGGGGACAGATCCCTCAAGCCTAACCAAGCTAAATAGTACCTGGGAAAAGGGGAAACTCTTGGTGGCGTAGGAGTGGTCCATGCTCCGTCGCTTGAAGAGAAGGGTGCTAAGCTAAAAATGCAGATAATTAGATATAGCAAAGGCTATCTTTCAGCAGGGAAAAGACTGAGTTGTATTTACAAACAACATACTCTTAATACAAAAGACATCTTACCAAAGGATGCTGGGGAAGCTACAGCCCTTCTGTTTTGATGCTGGTCTCTTGTGTTTTATCCTTACACAAGGAAGGAAAACATTTATCTGAGGATTTTTAGAGGGACCTGTGGCATTTGATGTTTGATAACTTCTCTCTGTAGGATGGAGAGTCTGCATGAGCTGCTTTTACAGCAGTGGTGAGGACAGATTAATCATTGGTGTCAGTTGTTTTTCTTGTACCTGCCAGGTTGATATTTTCCTGATCAAAGTACAAGCTGGGATAGTTCTGTTTATCATGTTTCTTCTTCATCTTATGTACAGGAAACATTAAAAATTAAAGACTCAACTAAAGTACAAATGCATTGGAAGGCTTGTTTCTCTAAACCTTTTTTTTCTGACATTTTTTATAACAAAACACAGAAGCATATTTAATTAAAATATTTAATGTTAACTTTTTTTATTACCCAAATAAGCATAACATTTTCAGCAAGATGCATTTTTTTTACATTCCGTAGCTTGCAGTCACATATAAATACAACAAAGAGAAACAGTGCAACCTGCAGCACAGAAAATAAAATCTGTCACTGAGTAATGATGTAGATAGATAAAAATAGACTAGTTTTTTTAAGGTGCTTGACATCTTGCTTCTATTGACTTGTGAATATTGAAAATCAGAAACTTACAGACTAAAGAACGTGTCTTCCTTAAGTTATCAAGCCATAAAATTGTTGTTATTCAGTAAGAACAAGTTTTGCTCTATCATTTTTATTTCTGGTATTGCCGTAGTTTATTGCAAATGCAACCTGCTAATGGTGGTGAAATAATTCTGTACTCGGTAAACTAGCAAAAGCTCATTTAGGCATCAAAAATGTCATTTTCATATGAAATTAAGTTGATGATATAGAATTATTCAGGGGTTTAAACAGGCATCTAGTGGTATTTTAGAAAACCTGTGGTATTCAGGGATGTCCAAGATACTTTCACAGGTCTGAGAAACAGCACACAGGACCTCTAGGAGACCCAGGGGCAGGATGAGTCCCCCTTCTGAGGCAGCAGCTGAACACCAGGTGAGTCTCTGTAGGGCACCAGACTCCAGTTTAGGTACCTGAACAGCTCTGTGGTCTCCAAAGTGTTTCTCCCAGAGGAAGAGCTGGTGGTGGCTTACCCTGATCTGTCAGTGCCTTTTACCGAAGTCATAACACCCATTTGAAGTTCACTTTTTTTTTTTTTTTTTTTTTTTTTTTCACCAGCTGAAGAGCACTCTCCTCTTCTCTTGCCTCCTGTCTTCTCTTTAGACAACATTACAGGGTCATTTCCCAGCCAGGATATGTGCCCGTGTGTCCCCACTAGCACCCACACAGTGAAGGCTGCTTCCTCGGCAGAGTGGCAATAACTGCCCATGCAGTTGGGTTTTTTTCCTTGCAAATGCAGAGTCTGTGCAGCAGTCACAAGGGCCACCATGTGAGCTGTCTCAAAGGTGAATTAGGACCACTATACCCTTGGTAAAAGTTATCCAACCTCCAGCAACAAAAAACTCCATATCTAAGCTGTTTCTTAGATTATATTGGTTATCTTTAGTAGACCATATATTTTAATTTCAAAAGTAAATAGTCCAATAGATTCTTTTTTTTTTTTTTTTTAAAAAAAAAAAAAAAAAGTAAACTGAAACTGGCTTTTATAGTTACCAGTTCTTATAAGATTAAACTTTGATCCAGTGAGTAAGAGTGGAGCTTGACCCTATATAACTTTATATCTGAAATGCAAATCCAATAATTATAATGCAACAGCAACCTCCTGGATGGACTGGGGCAGGACTTTTGTACGGGCCAATAGAAAACATTTATGAGCAGCAAAATAATATATTCAAATCTGAAGAAAAGGGAACATCAAAATAACCAAGAGGGACTGTCAGCGAAGTAGGAAATTGTTTAAACAATTATTGAAAATTCCCCCTTAATCTGTTGTTCTCTGTTGTATTTTCATCATCCTTATTTCATTGTTCTCATTCCATTTCTTTACATCTCTTTTCTTCCTCAAAAGTACAGCCAAATCTTTCTTCCACAGATGAAAGCCAGAAGGTACTTTGGCTAGACAAGTTAATGTACACTTTTTCAAAACTGAATCAAGAGAGCAATGACCTTCTGAGTGCACACTCCTCCTGTAAATACAGAGATACAGTTCTTCTTTTGGAGACAAAAGCACTGCAGACTGCCATGGAAACGGATGGCAGACAACTTAGAAAATGAGGGATGGGCCACTACAAATTTTCTCCTTTTCAGCCTCTGTAAAGTCTCATGTTCTTAGCTTTGAAGGAACTTGCTTCCCTCCTTTGCAACTATTTTATGAAGGACACCAAATGATCTGTCTGTGATAGCTGGGGACCAGACTCGGTGAACTAGCAAACACCACTTAAGCAGCAGTAACCATGACTGGTTTATACCCAGCGTTTAAATATGCAAAACACAGACTTATTATGTTTAGGATGGAAATGAAAGATAATTCTTATTCAGTAGAGCAATAAAATTCTGGAATAGCCTTCCAAGCATGTGGGGGCAAAAAATCCTAACTACTTTTTAAACATTGCTTGCAAAAACATAGAAAGGGGAGTGTGTGGTGTGTAACAGCAACATGCTGAATTCAGTGACTGTCTAATTCTTTGCTCCTATGAAATCATTCATTTTTCTGCTTTGCTCAAAAAAACCCCAAAGCTAAGTGAAGTCAATGCAGCCTTGTTATTACTGGAAAACTTCTTGAACAGTCTAAAAATAGGAACCAGTCAGAGAGAAGATTATAGGAGCTGAAAGAGTAACACAGGGGCATGGAATTTAGTTACTGATGGTGCATTTATAGTCGTTATGTAAATCACTGCACTCTGGAGGGTTGATACCCATTACAGACTAGAATACCTAGATTTTTTTAATTGCATGTTTGAGTAATAGTAACAGTAGTGATTATGTAAATTATATTGCAAAACAAAATAACTGCAAAAAAAAAGATAGACAAGCACATGTCAACAACAGTTCCACACATAACGTTCCGTTTGAGCAAAAATGAAGTTTTAAATTGTTCTGTTTCATTTTTTTTTCTCTCAAAATTTGTGTTAAATTGACTGGCCCCACTTTTTGCACATGATTAGATTTTATTAACAGTTTCCACAGAATCTAGTCTTGTTTGCTTTGAAATTGCACTTTTTATAAAAGCACCTTTAGCAGAATGAATGTAATGAATAGTTGCTGCCAAAGAATAGCTTAAGGCAGGTATTACTCAGTTTATCCTGATTATTAATTTTCATGCATTGGCTTTGAACCAAGTTAATTTGTTCCTTGCATTCATCACTAAAGTTTTTTTTCAGGTCAGCCTCAGTCTAAAATGACATAGCCATCTCCCATATTGATGTTTTAAAGTGGACAAAATAACCAGATTCCACTGGAAATGAGAATCCAGAGTAAAAAGGAGTTACTGATTTTATTATTCCTGATAAAGAAATATAAATCTATTTAGGATGAAGATTGCATAAAAAACCTGAAGGCACACAGGTGAAGTTCAAGGGATAAAGAGCAGCAGTGGTACATACTGCAGCATGCAATGATCAATACTGTAAGCCAATTGACAAAAATACTGCAATGTAATGTATTTCTTAACTGCACACAGTTAATTCTTCCTCTATATTTGATTGCTTCAGGCTGTCTTTTAATGGTGGTTAACTCTATTGCACTAGTTTATTTGGATATACACTGTATCTCCTTCCATTACAGTGAGTACGGGTTTTGATTCTCATAATTTTTAAAAGATGTAAGATGCTGATTAAAAGTTCATTGTTGAAGAGAGTTTCATGAAGAGTGAGTACTTTCTGAATTCCACATCAGAAAACATCCTGTCAGAATATTTATCATCCAGCTCATCAAGCAAATTTCAGACTCAGGATTTGTCTTTGCATTAATGGTGTGTTTTCACATCTTATCAGCTATCTTCAGGTACCTTCAGTGGCTAGGCACCACTTGCATGGATGTCATAAGTTAATACCATGGAGGGGAATTAGGGTTAAAAGATTTGCTGTAAATTCATGCTGTTCACAGAGGAGCTGAAGGGAGAGACAAAGCTGGAAAACCAATAAAAGATTTGGCTGCCTGCAGATGAGGCATTAGGTGCCCTGCACTGCCAGTGCCCAGCCTCAAAAATACAAAATTGAATGGAGAAAAAAAGCATCCTACCTTTCTGGGCAGATGTTGGATATGCTGCAGCAAAAAATGCATTAATTGTTGGGCCAAAAGAACATAAAAAAGATTCTCCTAGTGAAAAAATAGTTCCATTTTTCATTCTAAGAAAAAATGGGAAAAATTTCAAAATTTCATACATACCGTTCATTCAAAGAAATGACAGGTATAGTGCCACTCCCACTTTCATTTCTCACAGGCATTTCATTCAGCTCTAATGTTAGACAAAATATACCTCTCTAAAATATTAAGTGTTCAACATGAGATCTATGAACTGAGAGAGGATTCTAAAGCAATTGTTGAACAGAGTCCTAAAGACTGGACCTTCTTGACTGAACTCTGAAGAATTGTCTAAGGTTTTTCAGTTAAAAATAGAACAAAAAAGTGGAGTAAAGCAGGATCCTTCTGTGCATTTTGGTGTTGTTTAAATTTCAAAGCTTTATCAGCTTAAAATTTTGGTGGGAGTTTTTCAACAAGTCCTTTCTAAGTAATCAGAACTCATCAAAGGAATAAAAAGTAGTAACATCAAAATATCAGAGCAATAAATGACTTTGTTAGTAAGCTCCAGCTTAAGCTTTTAAGAACTGTTCCTATTTGCAGGCATAATTGTTTGTCATATTCTACTTTTTCTAGCTAAAATAGCTATACAACTGATTAAACACAGTCTGTGAATTCCTAAAAAGAACCATTCGAACATTTTTTCTTTCGACCATGGATGACTTGAACCAAATTCCTTGAGTTGTTTTTTTGCCATTCCTTAATTTC
Organism: Tyto alba; assembly: GCF_018691265.1. NCBI lineage: Eukaryota > Metazoa > Chordata > Aves > Strigiformes > Tytonidae > Tyto > Tyto alba. The sequence goes on along the minus strand of NW_024881330.1, from coordinate 27,612,449 downwards.
TGATGAGACAGACTTGCCAGTGGTTAGAACTGAAGTCTGGATCCTCTATGCATAAATCCATGTGCTCAACTGTTTGCCTGTAAACTCAGCTGAAGAGAGGAATGTTGGTGATAGTGCTAAATATATCACCAGTTTCACCCTACTACAAGGCAGAGAGGACCCTATGAATAAACAGCTATTTTTATCTAGGGACATTATTAAATGAGGTTTTAGAACTTCATTTAATAGGATTTTCTGTCTATAAAATTTATTTAAGATTGTGACTATCATTGCAAGTCAAGTCAAACACAGATAAATTTTAAAAGCTGCAAGTGATGAATTTTGAGCAGTTGTGCAAGAATATTCCAGAGATTCACCTCTTTCCTCTGAGCTCCTTATCAGAGTAATGAAAACTCTCGGGAACTTGTTTGATCTTTTTTGTGGCAGTCTTATATCTACTGGGTCAGAAAGAGACAATGCTCAAATTTTTGCTGGTAGCAGAAAAGATATGTTAAATAGTCAGAACTTAAAAAAAAAAAAAACCAAAACAAAACAAACAAACAAACAAACAAAAACCAAAAAAAAACCCAAACCACAATAAAACTAACCTTAATTAAGGTAATATCCATATATTTGAACATAGAAGTGTATAGAAATGTCTCCACAGCAGAAAAAGAAACATTTAACCTAGCCATTCTCCTGTCAATACCTATCAAAACCACCAACAGCTTTGATGTTTTCCTTGTATTCTTACAACCTTCTCCCAGGAGCAATGGTATTACACAGATCCCTGCTACCTGCTGATATAAAACACAGCCAAAGCACAGCTTCTTGTCTCTAATCTATGTGGTGCATTTAAGAGCAGTTAAATAGGAGCTACTTTTTATCCATGCATGAATTCTTTTGTGCTGTTCTGATGGATGCTATTACAAATGTGTCTCAATATTCTCCTATAATCACCCATGGCTGCTTATTTTCTTTCATTGCTCTTATGTCAGCACTGCAAGAGGTTAGTAGAGACTGTCACTGTCCCAGTTCTCTAGGCAGAATATAAACATGTAATTTATTCCAAATGTAAAACTTCAACAAACTTGTATACTTTGTGCTGCATTCTAAAATTGAAGTTGAATCTATTTAATAGTTGGCATGTTATGCCTTTGCTCGCTCTTACAATGAGGATGCTGTAAAAGTTGCATTTGTGTGACATCAACACAGTGAGCATGTCTGGATCTGGCTTCTGTTGAAGTGATGATTTTATTCTGACTCTGTTCTGACTCCATCCTACAGTCTGAAGAACTAGATCTTAATGATTTAAATGAAAAAGGTGTCCATTCTTTTTAGTACAGTTATTCTAACTAATTTTATATCTTCAATTTAAAGTTGTAACCCAAAGCACTCTCCCACTAATGTAGGGTCTAAACATACAGGACAGGAAATGTTCCAGGATCAAGGGAAATTTAAATAGATTATTCCTTACTGAGTTTTACTCAATGACAACTACTTTTCAGTTGCCTTGGAAATATTTTCTGTAAAGACAAGCATAAATAATTTTTATTAAATTACTTTGATACAACATAAAAAATAAGAAACAGAAAATTGCAAAGTAATAGAAAAGTAATAAGTAACTATTATAAGTAACGTTACAAATAAAATAAAGTACAAATAAATAAGCTATAAAATGTTATGTAACATAAACTGTTATATAACAAAAGAGCAATATAGGTAGGAGAAGCCAGGGGGGCTAGGTTTGGTCAGCTTGGAGAAGAGGCTCTGGAAAGATGTAATTCTACTATCTAAAGGAGGATTATAGAGAAGACAAAACAACACTGTCTTTCTCAGGGGTGCATAGCAAAAACACAGGAGGCAACAGCCACAGCTTGCAGAAAAGAAAATGCTGACTAGGCATATGGAAAATACTTTGCACAGTGGGGGTGGTGCAACACTGGACCAGGTTGCCCATGGAGATGGTGTAATCTCCATTTTTGGAGATATTTCGAACTCAGGTGAACATGGCACTGAGTGGCCTGAACTGTCTTTGAGGTTGGCCCTGCTCTAAACAGGCTTGGAGTAGATGGCAGCCAGACATCCCTTCCCACTAAGATCGTGGAGTTCCTGCCTAAGCTCTCACCCCTTCTGAGAGATTTCAGAGTTACTTTTTGTCCCAACCAAGTTGAGTTTGCTTGCCCCAAGTAAGCAAAGACAGGTATCTCCTTGTTTCCCCATGTCAAGGAGCTGCTTTTCTGTTAAGTGGATCAGCATGGTGTCAGGTCACCCAAGGGGAGACGATTGGGGCTGGCAGCAGGGCTCAAGAGGATCAAGAGAGTCACTGAACCTGTGATAGCCCTAAGATGTGGCCTCCCTTAGGAGACACCTAAGCCTTGCTTCCTCTGCCTTTATAAAAGGAGAACCTCTTCTGTACCTCTTAAGATAGCTGTAAGCCACTTTTAAAGACCACTGTGACCTTTTCCACAGGAAATCACTAATTATATGTATTTTCAGTTGCATTAATGGAAAGCCAAAACTTATCTGATCACAAAGGTCGCAGCTGTCTCTTGACGAGGAAGATGGGGAAAATTATGCTCATTCACTCACAATCAGTAAAATTAACAAGCAGAACGATATGTTCACACAGACTTATTTCATCTGGACTGCCCAGACTGCTATGCAGTATAATGTATATGCTAATGAACAGTACTTTACAACTAATGAAATTCAAGAAACAGGCTAATTTTCTAGTTTATGTACAGATGCCATCAGTGAGTCCTATTATCAACTGGTGGTGCATTATACTGACAATACAAATGCTGGGCATGCCAGTTAAGCTGATTCTACCATAATATACACGTAGTAAATTGATACACATTTTTCTTAATTCAGAATTAACATTTTCTGTCTTCTAGTGAAATCTTGCACTGCCTTTAATAAGATGAAAATGATGGCACTTTTCTGTAGGAAGTAGAGTGGTGAAAGGATAACAGTGCATGGCTGGTAATTCTTCATTGATGAGATCTGGAGTTGAGGCTTGAGTTGAATTGCAACAGAGGATGCTTTTCCCTCCATGACTTCAATTATAGTAATGCTGACAACTTTTATACGCTGAATGCCTTCTTCCATGATCTTCGAAAAAGTTTAGAAGACAGGTAGGATTAGTTATCTTTCAATGGGCAGCAGGAGTCAAAGTTGCCCAACATTGCTGTGAGCTCATAATTGCTGGCCTCAGAGCCATTATGTAAAGAAAAATGTCAATTAACCATTTGCCCAAGTGGGTGCATTCAGAGAATCAAGTAATTCCACATAGAAGAGTTGTAAACACCAATACTTGGGTAAAATGTACTTAAGGAAAGAGTCTTCAATAATTCTAGACACCCACAAATGACGTTAACATCCTGCCTGCCTAGCCCATCCTTACAAAAAAAGCTCTGTGTATCTGTTCAGGTAACTCTAAGCCATATTTAAAGACCACAAGGACCTTTTCCAGAGGGATGTCTTTCAATACAGAACTTATGGGACAACAGAACAGGAAGAAACACTCAATCCTGGTGAAATGCACAAACATGGAGTAGTTTTGATGAAAAAAAACTTTAATAACTTTCAGATGCAGGAAAGCATTTCTGAAGAAGTCAAAAAGCAGCCAGCCTCAGACAACAGCAAGTATTACACAGCTGATGTTTATACAATCCCCCCATCAGCAAGGGCCTACCTGAACAGTCTGAAAAATTAAACAGCGTTAATGTACTTTTTAAATTATAATTCAGCATGGTGGTATCAGATTTACTACAAGTATGAGTAGGAAGCTATATGGAGGCATCTGTAGCATTTACTTTTTGGATGCCCAGAATTTTAAACCACTTTGATTATCCTACCCTTGTGAGATGGCATTGGTATTCAAAAGCTTACAAGAAATGGTCATTTCTGTCATTTTTTGTTTCGTTATTTCCAAGAGCACTGGTGAAAACTGAAAAATTAAAACACACCCTGGATTTCTATTGCAAGGTTTTATTTAGCTGCCCATGCTACACAGATTTGCACACATTTTTCTAACATGCCACAGAGAATCAAAATTTTTCGAAATCAGATGATCTCTGTCAGGTGTACAAAGTTTTAAATCAGTTACAATGGAGACAATTTAGAAGAAAATAAAACCAGCTTTAGTAATCATAAACGTTGCCATAAATGTTATTTATAGGACTGGTGTGAGTCTCAGGTATTCACTCAAAAGGTAGACAGACAATCTGCCATAAGTAGCTCTTTTAAAAATGTATAAATAAGAAATTATTTGTTGGAGAGTGGCTCACACCTGATTAATCTGAAGACAGAGAAGTAAATATAGACCATAAAGCTCCTGGATACATAAATTACTTCTGATGATTCACAGGTGGTTTAACATCTGAGATTTCAGTAGCAGAATTCTTCCAACAGGAACTAACTTAATAACATATATTGTGAATAGATTGCTCTCATTGAGAGCAAAATTCTTTTAAAGCTCTTATCTTATAATCTTTTCTTTTACATTTAAATTTCATAACATCCCATATTTGTGTTCTGATTGCAAACACATACATGCAAAAATTCTAAGAGAAGTCTAAAAGTCAAAAAAGCTGCAATTCGCATTGGGAAGAGCAAGGAAGGGCTTAAAAATACCCATATGCCTTGCCAAAAATACTCAGATGGGTTCTCAGCTAGAGTAGGAGGCAACACCATTTAAATGACAAGTTTCCTTAAAGCTTGAAGATAACAGACCATCATCTGTCTTCAGATGTGGTGACTAGAGAAATCTTTCATTCAACACACCTCATATTTTATGAAACCATTTTAGATGGAATTGTACCCAAAGGCTTTCAAGTTCAGCAGACTGGGTTTTCTGCACACATAAGCAGACTGAGGACATAAGTAAAATGGATACCAGCATACTTCCATCAGGGTAGGAATGAACAAATTAATTCTGATTTTGAGATGGAAGTCCATTTTCCCTCTCTGTTCCTGATGGGACCTCTACAAAGCAGAGGCTCAAGGGATCTGCTCTATCCTCTCTATTACTTTTATTAATGAGAAAACAACAAAGAGGGTGTTTCTATTATTTTACAGGTGACTCCCTTCACACAGCATTACCTCCATGTCATATGCAAAACTGTGTTTTGCAGATCAGGGCTTGCCAGAAACATTAAAGTTGACCCCATCCATGGGAATATGATTCACTGGGCCACAGAGAGAGAAGGCATAAGAATTTATTTCTGAAATTATCTATGCAAAATAGGTATAAATATTTCTGAACACATAAAATATATTAGAAATGTCATTACAAAAAAAATCATTACAGACTGCTAAATATAGGTGCAAACATTTCTAATAACCAAGCTCCAACTCAAAGAACATTTGGGTCCCTTTCATGTGATTGTGAAATATATAGGTATGGTTTCAAAAATAATTAAATTAAAGGAACAAAAATCAGACAAAGATGGTAAAATTCAGAACGCAATCTCTCTGGCATAGGCAGTCCTTCAGCCAAGCTGCTAGTGGAGTTTTCCAGGGAGTATCACTAAGCACATGCCCTGCTCAAATACTATTCCCATAAGCACTGTCAGAGACAGTCTGGTGGGCTAGATAAACATATTTTCACAAGAGTGGATCTGAATAAAAACTTTAAATTCACTTCTGTAGTTGTCAATCATATATTGGCTTTTCCATACTTAAGAAGTAATGTGGTACTGCCATCAACTGGAGTTAAAGAATGTAAGGAAAAGGGGCTTTTTGAGTAGAAATTATGTTGTGCCAGTATGTACCTGGGCCTCTCTCAGTTTGGGTGAGATCAATGTCTATACCTGGAAATTCAGAAGTCTTTTTGTCCAGAAGCATAAAGGTTGCTTATATGGTTTGTATGTATAAGCACAAAAACATCTAAGCTGCTTCCTTTCTGAATTAAGTCTGAATCTTCCCTCACGTATTTCTAACCCAGTAGGCAAATCCTTACCCTTTTTTTTTTTTTTTTTTTTTCCCATGTAATTTTTAGGACTATCAGGAAGCTTCTAATTTGGAGCAGTTTGTGACTCGCTTTCTTTTGAAGGAAACACTGAACCAGCTTCAGTCCCTCCAGAGCAGCCTGGAGTGTGCCATGGAAACCACGGAGGAGCAGACTCGGCAGGAGAGGTGAGCAAACCCTCTGCCCAGCTGCAGTGAAGGGGGTGAGGAGTGGGGTCACTGTGAACCTCCAAGACCATTTTACATTTCACCCAGCAACCTGATGTAAGGAATAACAGGAGAAATGAGGATGCACTTTTTATTCAATATAGGAACTCACTAATAGGAGTTTTCCTGAAACTGAATACAAGCAGGTTCCAATCTGATCCTGTGGCGGGTTGCACGTAGGAAGGCCATTTTATTATATCCTAGGCTCTGCTCCTTTGACTTTTAAAATCCATTGACTATTTAATATCAAATGCAGAAACCAAACCACTGCAATGTGAAGAGCTCTGAAATTACTAAGGCAATTGACTGTCTCCTTGTTTGTTTCTTCCAAGTTTAGGGTTTTTTTCATTCCTGGTTGCACAATGATCCAGTATAAACTCTCAATCATCTGGGTAACTTATATCTATCCAAGGGGTTTAGCTGAATACCATGACTTCATAGATGAGGTTTGTAGGATCAAGGATCAAAAAATTTTTGAAAAGGTACTTGGCTTTATGGATTTGTTTTCCTCAGTAAGCTATTGTTAAAAAGGATAGGGAAAGCAAAATACAAGCCACTGTGTTTCATGGACAAAGAAGATCTCAACATTTCATATGTTGCATAATGCAGAAAATGCATTGCTGTTTCATTCTTTCTTTTGGAAATGTAATTTTCTTGTTGGTTTTGTTGTTGGTTTTGAGATCTCTGAAGTACATGAATAATACAATGGTGTTTTGTGACAGCAACTTGACCGCAGGAATCAGCAGGTTTTGAAAGGCTGAGGGTGTGCCAGGTATGCACACTATAGATACCCCTCCATTCATGCATACATCTTTCCAGGTTCCCCACACAGCTGATGTGAGAGAAAGAATTCTTGAATGGCTAGTTCAGAGCTGGAGCCTAACTTAGATGCTCTTACATCCTCTGCAGTAATCATTGACATCTTCTCTGACTTGCCTTTTAGGACAGTCTCTCTAGAAATACAGCCTAGAAAGACCATCTGAGTAACCCAAACTACTCACTTGAGTGAGTAGAATTGGGAGATAGGAACATCCCTTTTGCTGCCAGCTTTCTCATCTGCATTGGCTGTCTGTTAGGGCATTGGGGAGACTTCTTTCTCCAGTTTTATCAGTACAGTTGTTCAGAAATATCCTCGTGGATGGTGAATTTGGTTTATGGCAAAGAAAATGAGAGAGGTGTGACGCTGTTAAGCCAAATACTATTTTCCCCATTTTCTGAGGTAGCAATGGAAAAGCCAGGCAAACTCAGCAATTTAAGTACAGCTACTTTGCAGAAAATGAGTTAGTTCCTAGTGCAAATGCCCCAGTCCCTATGTAAAATTATGTCCAATTATGTTTAACTTAACTCAGGGCAAACTGTCTGAATCAAAATCCCGTTAAGACACTCTCAAACTAATTTAAGAGTGCCCAGAGTGGGGAACTGCCATAATCTGGCTTATTGTGAGGGGATTTTATGTTGCAAAAAATACCATCCTAAAATATCTCATTAACACAGTGTGTGAGCTTTTGGTGAGCCTTCATTCTGTGCTTCAGAAGACCAGAGAGCTTTCCAAAGCTGGGAATTATTTACTGATCTGTTTAAGTTACTGTCTAAAATTCTTTGCAACCACTCTTCCAACTAACTTTTCAAAACTAACCATAGTCCTGGTCCTTCATTGCTCTTCAGCTGGATGATGAAGAACCACGTAGAGACAGCTTTCAGTCCTCACACAAACTCTAAAGCTTCAGTGACTCTGTCATCACAGTACAGACATAATTAATTTCTGTATTTGTTGTGTTTCAATACTGGTCCCAGAAATGTATCTGTCCTCCATACAATATTAGATAGTTCTCATCAGTTTTCCTTCCTTAATAACTGATACATGTTGCTGTTTATCTTTCCAATCTTTAAGCTGAAGCGGTTAATGTTTAAAGTTCGTATCTCACTTTTAGCTGTTCTTATGACCCCAGATCCTCTGCAGAGATGTTACGAAACTCCCATGAATGAAGAAATGGTGTGGGTGGTTCTTTAGGTCAGGTCAGAACCACATCATGGACAGACACTGACCTTGAGCTTTCTCTCCCTAAAAGACAGGTTTATGCCATCTTAACCCACCTTTTTATTTATTTTTTTAAAAAACTTCTCTAATGACTAGCAACATAAACACAACTAATTAGTAATAGTGAAAATCTGGAAAACAATTCAGTGGTCTCAGTAGTAGGTATTTCTCCTTTTTGAATTCAAAAGGGAACATATAAGAACATATTTTGGGAACACAGAGAGGAGAGCTCTCCCACATGCTTTACCTTATGAAGTCTCTTGTGTTTCTGTGCAGACAAGATCCAAAAAATACAGAAGTATCCTCATTTCAGTGGCCAGGAAAACGCTCAGCTCGAAGGCTTCAGAGGAACAACAGCCTGTCACCGAATAGCCCTCATTTTAGCACAGGTATGGTGATATTTTAAAACATGTGCATACACACACATATACAGAAAAATAAACATGTAACTTCCGCTCAGAAATTTAATTTAGACATGGTAACTAACTCAGATACTTTACTGAGAGAAATCAATCTTCAGTTTAATACAGAAGATATTAGCTCAAACTGTGAGGAAAATAAATATGTACCCATAGTTCTGAACTGATAAAAAATAAATACATAATTACGGGCCAAACTGTGATATTGTTTTGGGGCTGTGGGTTGATTCACCATTTCTTAGGTAATATTTGTACTCTACAAATAAGAATTAGAAGGTGAAGGCTACGACTTATACAGAGCCAAGTTCTCTGTCATGACTTACATCCCACCTGAGGGACAAACAGGAAACAGGAGGGGAAAATATAAAACCTGAAAGAAAAAAATATTTAATTTAAGAAGATTAAAAAAAATCTGAAACAGTATTTATGCTTTGGAAAACATGAGAGGGTACTCTTCTTCTTTGCTTCTTTGCAAAGCAGTGACATTAAGCATGAGGTTGCAATGAAGCCATCTCCAGGTTCAGTGATGCCTCCCAGAATCAAAGCATGAAGGTGACTGATGCACTGAAGTACATGATGGGTCAAGCTCACTTCTTGACCAGTCATGCAGATCTCACTGTTTGCAGCCACGTGCTTACCGCTTCTTTTTTAACCCTCTTTTGAAGACCCTTCTCTCACTCACACTCATGACTCAATTTCTGCCACTCACCAAACGATGATGTTCATTCAGCACAATGATGCAGGATGAAGTTTGGTCCCTTGCTGTGAGTTGCTGGTGTTCATAACAAGGAAGGTCACATAGCCTTGTTGCTGCACTCCTAATTCACAGAGTTCAGAAGGAACCCAAACACATGCAAGCTGTAACAAAGCCATTTAGTGTAATTTTAAAGAGCTAACATCTTTCTTCGCAGTTCTTCTAATAGCTGTCTAAGAGCTGTGTCCTTTCCTAGACAAGATGTGTGTTTGTCTTGGCACTTAATCTTCCTCCTACTGCCTGTTGCCCACAGGTACAGTAACACTGTAGGTGTGTATATGCACTCAACACTCAAGCCAGCATTTCTTAAGCCTTTGTACTTGTTCAGGCAAAGCCACACTCTGCCACATCTACGTATCACACCTGTGGTACATCCCCAGCATTAGGATTTCTTTGTTTGGTCAAAACATAGTCCAAGTGCCACAGGAACTCTCAGCTGGAAAAATGAGCAGGTTAATGAATGTGCATATCGAGCATGCATTGAAAAATCTTCAGTTTCTGATAAATAACCTCCCTCTCTCCTTCAAGCCATCACTTACGTACACATTCACTGTGGGTGATGCCAGTAACTGCTTTCATAACGCACACACCTGTTTCCTTGAGTATTATCCTTTTCATCTGATAAACAATTTTCTTGAGACTTCAGCAAAGCAAAATTTTCCAGATTTTAGAGAGGCTTACTGATGCTTGTGCCTTTGTAGAACAACATTTTCTACCTTCATGTTTGCTATATGACACCAGGTCATTATGCAGTCATGAGTATGACTACAGTAGAGATGAGAGCTAGGAAGTCTTCTGAAAGGGGCATGTCCTATCCATATAGAAAGACAAGACACAGTGTCTAGTCTTTCTTCTGTTGCTGAGTTCCATGACTTGGCAGAAAAATAAACATAGGAAAGCTATTATGATGAAACATAATCAGTCTTGAGTTGGCCAAAATTCGCAGTCACCGCAGGCATAAATTACACCTCTCAAAATCAAAATCTCATTCTAGAAAGTCTTGTGTAAGAAGGATCAATCCCAATAATCATATTGCTGCAATTCATCAAGCACCTAGGTATGCTGTACAGCTGGAAAAGTAAAGAAGGCCCATTAGTTGCAAGGGACATCCAGTTAATGCTAGTTGCAGCACAATCTTTGAAAGGCAAAATAAATTGCACGGTGAGCAAAACTGTATTTATAAAATAAATGAATACACTATTTTTGAGCATTTAGTAACATTTCATAAATGTTCATTATTTATATTTTCCAAAGGTTGGACTGAGGAAGACAGCCAGTGGATGACCCAGATAAACAGACTCCAAAAGCTGATTGACAGGCTGGAAAAGAAGGTGTGTGTTTCTTTTCACCTGTTTGCTTTCTCACTTTCAGTTAAGCAATCTTTAAACCACAAATGCTTACAATGTCCCAGTCACAGTCTTTCCAATCAATAATAAGTGAAACTTCAACATCACCTAAGAGAGCTAATACGCATTAAATATGTCTACATTTTCCTTCCACTTTCTTCTTTCCTATTTCATGAGAGCATGACATGCTCCCCTTTCCTCTTGCCATCACCACAGATCCAACTTTTCATAAAGATCTGAAAGGTCACATTACTCTATGACGAGTGTGTTATTGCATTTAGTTATCCTTGTTTTGGGGAACATGGGCCAACCCTCTCTCTTTAGGATCTGATTTTTTTCTCTTCCTCTCCAAACTTTCCCACTAAAACTTGACAGAAAGTTTTGTTTCCCCCTTCCCCATCAGAGAATACTCATTTATAAAAATTAAAACCCTTTCCTAATGAGTACAGTTCAACCAAAAATCCCCAGAGCCCTGAGACCACCTGCAGTTCCCACACCAAAGCAAAGCCCTTCAGGAGTCTGACAAACAACCCATCTGGTCCAATGATACCAAGGCTTCCCTGGGCTTGTAAAAACCTGAGTAACATCTGTACAGAAAATATCTTTTTTAAAAGTTGGTTTATGTCTGTGTGTGATGACTTTTTTTTTTTTTTTTTTTTGGAGAAAAAAGAAGAGCAGAGGAAAAAATAAGGTTATTAATTCGTGTGGTGTTCTCTACATAAAGTGTCCCCATTGAAGGACAGACAGACAATTTCAGATGGGTGCTGAATTCAGTGGATTTTGGGACTCAGGGGATTTCTTCCTGCTGGTCCACCAGTGGCGAGGTTTTAGGCTGAAGTGCTGTCAGACCCCAGTGCAGGTGATGCTGCTCCTCCCTGCAGGCCAGTGCTCACCAGCTGTGAGGCTGTGCACATACTCCAAAAACATGGGTCCACGCACACCGGCACGGGTGCCTTCACCACCACCTGCAGACAGGAAGGCAGCACATGCAGAAACGTGAACGTGCAACAGCCTGATCCTGATCCTTCTTTCCAGCTGACCAGGACGGATGTTCCCCCGTGAAGGTCACCATGGGCTTTCAGTCTGTCTAGTACTTGTGGCTGGACCCACGCCCCTTGCCCAGGCACTGGCTCTGACCTTGGGTCCTGACAGACAACTGTCTCCTCCTACTCATCCAATAATCCCACTTGAGTTCAATAGCAAATTATACACACTGAAAATACTTCAGTAAGGGATTTAACAAGACAGAATGCTGACCTTTCTCTGACATTGTTGCCTCCCAAATGAACAAACCGCCCCTAATTACTTTTCCCCTTTGGTCCCAGTTTGGGACCGAAATTTGGTATTTCTGTTATTTCAGCCTTATTACTGATTAGCTGCATTACCGACACAGTCAGCCCCACCACTGCTGGCCTTGCAAGACTCTGCTCTCCAGAAGGAGCCCAGTACCCCCTTTGGTTATCCCTGAGGTCTAACATCTCTCCCATTGTTTCTCCCTAACCAGCTGTGAAATTCGGCCATTCCTTGTGGCACTGTCTGTAACCTCTGTCAGCTTCTCACCCCGCTCCTTGCTATGCTCAGCAGCTCCTCGTGGTCTGCTCAGTCCACTAAGCCCCTGGCCAGGGCACAACCATCCATCTGCACACAGCAGCTTCCTCCCAGGGGTCATTTCTGCATGACAAAAGCAATCACACAGCAGTTGCCACATTAATAACATTTTAGTAGCAACTTGATTTTTTTCATGATAGATATAAATTGGATTTTGAAATGCCAAAGTCCATCGTGAAATGTAACTCTCGCTTTCGGTCCAGCTATACTCCCAGCTCTGCCTTGCAAACAGCAGCTTGCTGCCCTGCCACAGTTGCCTCCCAACACAGACTGATGCCAAAAGGAGCTTAAGGAAATTTAACATTTAAAAGAATGCTACTGAAAAAAAGAAACCTAGCATACAGCAATAATGCAATGCCAATTTTACAGAACCATTTTGTAGCAAATGAATTTACAAGAAGGATGTTATAAAATTATTAAATCTGCTGCCAATAAATAACAGAGAACCTCAATCTGAAAAGAAGCTCAGTGCCAAAGAGAAAGAGTGGCAGAGCATAGACCTTCCGTAATTACCTCCTTCCCGGTATAAAATTTGACTAATAAAGCATAGCAATTAGATAAGACTAATTTTGCAAGTAGGCAGCCTATACCCATATTGCCTAACTTTGTATGTTTGTATCTTATGCCCAGGTCTAACTGTGAGAGGTGTTAAGCATCAGCCATCTTTCAGCAGCTACTAAAGCTCCTCCTTTTGACTTTGCCCTGAAACAGATTAGCCAGGATCGCACAATTACGCTAAAGGGCAATTTCGGATGTTACCACTTCTCAGCTGAGGTGAGGTAGGGCTGTAGAGGCATTTTAGAGCCCCAGCTCTGAGCTGCACCAGCTTTTATTTCCAGGCTGCATGGTAACTATCTGGCAGGACCTGTTCTCCACGTTGGGCTACTTCACTCATGCTCAACATTGAGTCAGCCAATGCCCGAGCCCTCTTTCTGCGGAGATGAGGACTACAGGCCAGTGCTCGCATGCTCTGAGGCCAGGCCGGCTGGCTGTGTAGATTTACCCCATCTGAGTAGACATGCCCTGCCTAATCACATAACGTTACCGAAAAACTGCTATACATTAGTTTTAACTTCTTGAGGGGGCCAGCAAGTTATCCATCAGTGGTTCTTCCTGGAGAACTACCTGGTGAGGGGTTGATTTAGTGCTGTTTAACTCTTCTGCTGTCTTCTGTCAAAGGTGAATTTAACCATAAATCAGTCTTATGAATCTTTTTCTTTTTTTTTTCTCAAGTTCTAAATTTATATATATACTGGAAAAAAATATAATTCTTTTCCTGCTACCTTAAGAGAAAGTTTGCAGTACAACTTTAGTCATTCCTTTCTTCTATTTTTCCATACATTTCCCCGGGGGGGGGGGGGGGGGGGGGAAATGCACTGAAAGTATAGATCCACAGGAATATGCATTTTCCCTCAGGGTTTTTATCTGAAGTGTCTGCACTGACAAATGAGCTACTAAAACGGTGTGGTTTTCCCTCCACACACACGTTTAAAGCCTTTCTAGGCACATTCTGTGGGAGAGGTACAGCTACACAGCAGTTACTGTGTGACTGCTACTTCCCTCCTGCCTTCCTCTGCCACCTGCTCCTGGTGCAGGTCCCTTGTTCATTTGAATTCTACCTGCACACCCCTTGTCGGCTTTTCAGCGAGTACAGTATCTGTGCTGGCAAAATGCCTGTTACCCGAGGTCAATCATTCCTCACCCAGCTAGAAGCAGAAGAAAATTTTTTATCTTTGTTTCACAAGAATTGCGTGCAATAAGAAGCAAAGCACCACTAACAATGAGGGCATTTTGCAGCAGCTGCTTACTGCAAATTGATCTGCTTATTTTCAGACATACGGATATTTTTCAGAAGATAGCACTAGGTTAGAAGGTACTGTGCGTGCCTGGCACGTGAATGAAAATGTTGTATGCATTACTACGTGGTATTTGCATGAATTACCGATTTATGAAGTGTGAATTCAGTCTGTGCACCAAGCAAGCATACTGCTGCCTTGCAGATGCATCCGTTTGCTGCTGCCCAGCCCATCCTCAGAAGCAAGTGCAGCAGTTCAGTAACCTGAACTGCATCATATGCATCTTTTTCAGTGCTAGAAAACTGTCCTTTGCAGCCATAGACCCCCCACAGAGAAGTTTCTTCTGTGTAAGGTTTTATGATTGCATAGTAATGGTTGATAGTGCATTTCAAATTACCATCCTTGCTCACCTCCCATAGTCCACCTGACAATTTGAGAAGGTATCTGGCTTTTCTCAATTAAGTCCAACATATATTTGTGAACAAGAAGATTTGTTACAAATGGAAGATCACCTGCTCAGCATTATAAATAAAACTTTACATAACAGAGTTTGTTGGATTTAACCCCTGAAGCGTGCAAGATTCTGCAAATAATGCTTATATTTGACTTACAGGAGTCTTAATAAAGAAGGGATTTCATTATAACTCCTAGAGATAAAACAGAATCTAGCTATTGGAACAGTTTGTTAAGAAGGTAAGAGCAGAACACAACTGTAGTATTGCCTCTTATTTTTCTATTTTCTTTTCAACTGCCTCAAAGGACCTAAAGCTTGATCCATTTGAAGAGGAAGTTTTGGAAGAAAATGCAAGATCTGTAAGTGCTTTTCAAGATAATGATTTTTATACTTGATTCTGAATGCCAGCTATTGAGACAACAATCTCACTTGACCTCTTTTGTTAAAGAATAATTAAAAAAAAAAAAAAAACACCATCCTCACTTTTTCCAGTGATAAGAGTCCATTTTAGTTAGCAGAACACATTGTGCAAGAGGCAACAAAACAAAACTTAGACTATGTGGGCAAAAATTTTATATCGATTTTTGAATTGCTTTTCAAGGATACAGTAAGCCAAAACCTCAACTCACATAAGGAGAAAAAGGTGTCATTAATAACATTTATCAAATTTGCGAGCAGTGTTTATGGGGTCGTAGCTTCTCTGCTCCCAATCACCTAATGCTGCATGTATGCTTTAAATCATAGATGTACAGCCTCCCTCAAAACTGCTATAGGAAACCTTATTGGGAAAGAAAGGAGAGCATCTAGTGCTAAGCAATAATCAATATTAGAACTTACAAAAACAAAATCATGATCTGAAATAAACTTACTGTTAAATAATTTTATGTCCTAAGATGAAGGTAAATTTTTCAAATACACTAAATTCAGGGCTTTAAGCCTAACAAAATGCAAATCAAATACACATGAAAAAATAACCAAAATAGATGATCCATCAAATTCCTTATTTCATCACAGGAGTTACATTAGATTTTTTCTTTTTTTAAGTGGATTATACAGTATTGCTAGACAGGCTGCTTATGACTGAGGGATAATCGATGAGATAACAGTATCAGTAATCAAGGCAGAAATGAGTCAAAAACCTGTAAAAAGATTAAGTTGTGTTAATAAGCATGTGTTGTTTCTTTAAATATTGCATTACTAAAGTTGACAAGCTTCAATAGGTGAATCAATATGTAAACTACTTCAAACAGCTAAATGACAATCATAACAATTCAGGATAAATAGGTCTTCTCTACTGACAAGTATTTCCATAGTTCTGCTTATAAAGATTGTTCATTTTTTGCAGAAGGTGGAGGAAAAATACCCCTCTCTATTCATCATTTAACATGAGCTACCTTAGGCATCTCATTCAGGTGTGAGTCAGAGCTCTAGGAGAGCACCTCAACAAAAGTAACACTGCATCCCACGCAGACTGTGCATGTACACTCTTATCTCAAACCTCACACCTGCTCGCATTGAGACTCATCCCAGGAAACAGGATGACTTCATTACTGAGCATTTCAAAGATCAACATTTGCTTCACACTCTTCCAAAAAAAGAGTCTCTCATCCAGGGTGGGGACGACTTGCTATCTCCAAGGTGGACGCTCATTTTGGGCATTTCCATTCTGCAGTGCAGCCCGCCGAGATGTAAAAGCCACACTCAAGCATTTCTACTTCTGCACTCCAGTGCACTAAAACAGGGACTGCAAACTTCAAAGGAACTTTTGTGGGTTTTCTGTGATGATTGTGGTTTTTATTGTTTTATGATAGACTTTTCTGAGTTTAAAGTACAAGGAATTCAGAGGATGATGTGGCAGTAATACTGTCGTGTTTTTGTATCAGCACATAATGATTGTTCAACGTCAAATGTCTGTGATAGAAGAAGAAATCAAGGAATTCCGGCTTGCTCTGAAGCAGTATGTGGAATCTGCTTCTACTCAGGGTGGCTGCTTGCAGTAAGTACAATGTTATTGTCCCTGGGCTGCAGGAAAGAATATAGTCTGATTTCTTGAATAACCTCTAAGTGAAGCTGGATCATTACTGAAGAGAGAACCTGTAACATTGTCTTTCCTGGCTGGTTATGCATGTGTGTGAGACAGAGCTTTTCAAAGACAACTAAAACCAGAAAGAGATGTCAAAGTGTACATGCAGACTTTAAGTAGTATCAGAAACTGAAAATATGGGCTATCCCAAAGATGCTAAACAATCTTTAAAGACTTCTCATCTTGGCAGGTCATAAAGTCATGGCTTGTGGAAGCTACAGGCTGATACACTTTATTGGAAAACTCATTTGCCATCCTTCATTTGTACTCACTTGGCAAGTGAGCAACTTATCAACTTGTTTGCCAGTTCTCTGTTTGGAAGCTTTAAAAATCTTCCCTTTAGGCTGTCATTTTAAAATTTTCACTCATAATAAAGAATGGGAAAAATTAAAAAGCAAAATTTTCAATGAAATAGTGTATTTCTGCTTTGTTCCCTTTAATTAAAACATTAGAACTGGGTTAAGAATAAATTTTAGCGACTCACCACTGTACTGTAGTTCTTAATTTACATACTTGAGAAAGCTACTACCACACACACTACAGACCATTATGAAATATATTCTTGTAATATGTACACATTACAGGATCTGCCTCTATATTTAAAGGCTGCCCATCCCATCCTTAATTTACGAGCCTTGTTGCTATGAGATTGTCACACTTAGGATTGTATGAGTATTTTTCTCACAGCTCAGAAAAAGTGAGTTAAAATAGAAGAAGAAAATAGTGACCTCTCTGCACTGGTTCACTTGTAAAGGGAGATTGATGAGAAAAATACGCTTCTCTTGTGGGCCAAGAGCTGGAAAAAAACGAGAAGCTTCCCAGCCCCCTTCCAAAACCGAACATCCAGCAAAACACAGTAGTGACTGCAAACTTGTTAGGGGAGAGAGCTTGCATGACTTCAGAACGCAACTTAAATGATGGCAAAAAGTTACTTTCCCGTTTACAGGCATTTGGAAAGTCTGTAATGCCACCTACTGGCTGGATTTTACTGTAGCCGTTTGACACATTTCTTCCAAATTCTTGGTATTTTTGCTATTTTACAATGTACTTTCACTTACGGCAGGAGAAAACCAATAAATCATATAACTTTATTGCTTCGTACAGTATGAAATATAATGAGACCAGTTTTCAAGCACATCAGTAGTAAAATCTGCAAACTCACGCTTGGGCACTCAGAGAAGGATGTACATGTACTTTTTGTGCTATACATCCAAACACCAATTTGAGTACCCAACTGTGTAAGTACCCTACGTGCTATAAAGCTTTTAGGCTCAGGATAGTAAGTGGGATGATTCTTTGTAGAGGATCAGCAGATATCCTGTGGGTCATTTTTCACCCATGATAAGCTGTTAGCTGAACAGCGTAAGAACAAGTAAAGAGTACCTGAAAGTATTACTTAAAAAGTGTTATCTGCAGCAGACATCAGCCTATCTGGCTTCATACTCCATTATATATTTGCTTTCAAAGCGCTAAGCTCTATTCCACTTTGATGCATCTCTCATACAAAAGGCTGACTTATCACAGTGTAATTCTTCAATGAAATAGCACAAGTTACTCTGTAAAACTAACTTGAGCTGTTCTCTATGTGCAATATGCCGTATTAGCTGATTTTCCCTGAACCAAAGTTTTTGATTAATTTTCTGTATTACTGATTAGCATTTCTTTAGATAAATGACAATATGAAAAATGAGTTTCATGAATAAGTCCATTGTAAGTGTAGTAATATAAAATATGAATAAAAAGCCATGAAAATACTCCAAGAGGGTTTTGTTTTTTTTTTTTTTAATAAAAATAAAAGCTCAGGTCATTTGCAGTATGTGATCACTTATTTGTTTAACTTATATTTGGATTGGTTTGGGGTTTGGTTTTTGTTTGTTTGTTTGTTTTTTTTTTTTAAATCACTGCATTTGGTCCTACTCATAAGCAGTTTGGAATAAGATTTGTATGTCCGATAACTTTGTCATATTTTATTACATTAGTTCTGTGCTACAATTCTTAGTGTTTCTATACAGAAGCTTCCAAGTGATTCCCGCTTCATTGTTTATGAGTTCTGGGAGAACAGCAATGCCTGGAATAGGTAAGTTTCAGGGGTTTGGTTTTGTTTTTGTAATACAGAAAGTTTTGAAGGTTAGCAAGCAATTGAATACTGCTAATCAATCTCTTGCTAAATATATTACAGTTAATACTTCAGAACAATACTTCAATTGCTAAAGACTAAAATATACTGAAACATATAAATAAAAATGTCAGAAAGACAAAGCTAATTTGAATAGAACATAAAAAGTCTGAAAGTAAATAGATAAAGGTATGGCATCAGATGGATGTTAGTTCAGCAGAGACAAAAGAATATGGAAACAGCAATATTGCCACAGTTTACTAATGAAAGAAACAAAAGGAGCCAGTGAGTGAGACAGGAGGTGTGCCATCCAGCAACACACTTCAGCATGCAAGCAGTCATGGGGAGCTCTCCCAAAGCTTCCCAATCCACATCACAAAAACCTATCTGACAGATTCCCAGAGTGCCTCTTTTGGGCCCAGAATAGAAATTACGGTGATTAAAAGTCCTACCAGCCAAATTCTAGTCTGTGGCAGGCAGATGGCTAAGAAACTGAATAAAGACAAAAAGATTTTCATTAACTACATTTGCTAGTAAAAAACAACCAACCAAACCCTATGATCCTAAATCTGTAGACAGAAACCATTCTGAAGGAAGATGGAGAAGTCTCCTGAAGCTTAGTTGCTTTCCTTTTGAACAAAACCCCAGTTCAAAGTTTACTTTTATGAAGACTCAAGAACACTAGTAATGCACATCAACAGTATACTGGGTCTCAGACAGGAGATGAGCACCAGAGTCAACAGCTAACCGTACAGAAGAAAACCTGTGTTTAATATACCATGCAAGCACTTCACAGCTTACCTGGTCTCCTCTCCCACTACCATCATTGCCTAAGTTTTGAAACACAAAATTTCTGTTACAGCATTAACTGTAAAATGTCTAATGCTCATAAAAGAAATTCAGCCCCTTTAAAAAACTTGATATATTCTTATTTTTTACAATTATTTAGACACCTTCAAATGAATTACAGCAAGACATTCCAAAGAAGCAATGTGGACTTCTTGGAAACTCCAGAGCTCATCACAACAATGCTAGTCCCTGGTAAATATAATTTTTTCACATTATTTTGTTTGTTCCATGTGAAAAGTTCTGCTATATTACGGTGTTCCATATGCAGGACCACTGCATAATATCCCCCTTAGTCATATCTTCTTTGGTAAAGTATGGAGGAGAAAGAGACTACAAGTGTTTTTATTTTAAGCACAGAAATGTAAAAGGCATCAGCAAGAATAAGACCCGCAATGCTTTATTTTATATAGTTCAAAGTTACACTAGCATATACTATTTAAGAAAATATCTAGAATAAACAACACTATTTGTGATTAGAAAAATAGAACCTGTTTAAGATTTTCAGGCAGAAAAGTTATTTCTGATGAAGACTTCAACTTCATCATACTTACATTGGTTTAAGGGAGCCTCAGTCACTAATATTTGATATTTAATAACCAAGTTATTATATATACTTACTGCTATGTAAAAAAAAAAAAAAAAAAACAAAAAACACACACAAAAAAAAGCTACTTTGATAAAGCAAGGTGTTAAAGATCCCAAATTATTATTTCTAATACAAACCAATGAACATGCAAAGTCTTTTTTTTTCCTAGAAATGGTAGTTCAGAGAGACAGTGCAGGATGAAACAAAGCAAGAGTCAGTCCCATATTTACCAGAGGGAGGACAGCAAATTTTTTAGCTTAGGGAACTCAAATCTTTTACAATGAAACCTTAATGTCCCCTATGTCTGAGTACAGACTAAACTTAAAATAATAAAACCCCACCTAGTAGGAAAAAGAAAAAAAGAAACTACATAGTCCTGTACCTGGGGTTTCTCCTTAAAAGAAAACAGCCAAGACTTTTTCAGACCTCATGAGCCTGCTCTGGACACACAATCATATGCCAGGGATTCTTGGAGTATTGCACTTAATTAGTCAAGAATCACTTCAAACCTTCTATCTTACTGGGAAATTTCTGAGTTTAAGACAAAACTTGGCTGTAGGAAACAAGGTGGCCTTTTCCCAAGGTTAATGTCCAAGAGCTAGACTGTGTATGACCCAGGAGCATTCCTGGGGGGGGGGTGGGGAGGTTTACTCACAGCTAAAGTATGATTAACATAAAATAAAATGTAAACATGATTTTTAAATGCCTAAGTATAAAAGTGTCTGCAGTTGGATTTTAAATGCTCCTTAAAGCACGGACTCTGCCTGCTAAGGAGGATGTCAGTCTGCAGCGCTGCATCCTGGCAGACAGTTGCCATAGAAACAGCATTTCTCAGTGTGCACTCCTTGATTGGGGGGGCAATGGGAAGGAATGCACTCACAGTTATTTTTACAATTTTATGGATTATCTATGAATTAGGAATCTGTGCAGAGATTTGAACTTTTGTTTCATGGAAAGTACCTCCCGTGTTTGACCTATACAAATCATATTTGTATTTAATAGGCAGAAAATGTTCCTGAAATAAAAAATGATGGCTGCAATCCTACCAGGATATTTTATGAAAGAATTTTAGACACCATAAAGTGATACCACTGTAAAATCAGGAAAAAAAAAAAAAAACAAAACAAAAAAACAAAACAACATTGTCTGCAACTAGCACACAGATAGGGTAAATTTGGTTTTAAAATAGAGCCTATCTCAGACACATCCACACTTTTTTACGCATTTGGGTATCTAAACCCTGAAACAATTCTAAATTGTAATCTGAATCTGACTCAATCAAGGACTACAACCTAAGAGTCTTTACTCTGCTGATTAATTAAAATTAATAAGGATACACTTCTGTGGCCAAGAATGATTCAGGAAGACAAGGGTTTTCAAGACTGTCAGATCTAGTATTATCCTAAAGCAAATTAATTTACTATCAGTTAATAGGAATCACAACCTATTATAATCACTTGCACACCTGTTAACTGACAAGCTGCTTCAGGCCAATCTACCAGGGCAGCACAAATCACTCAGTTCATCTTCAGTGAATGCCTTGTTTTTATAAAGGATCTGGACTTGAGGAATCTAGAGAACCTTCTGGTGAAGAAAACAACATCTAGGGGGGAAACCACTGAATACTTATGATGCTATAATCCATGAAATAAACTTAAATTGGTATTTTTTTGACCAAAAATCATTAATCCACCAATGTGTCAGAGACTACCAGGCTTTCATAGCCCCATTTCAGGTAAGATTCTTAAGTAGCTTCTCAACATTCTTCTTCAAGAATAACATTTTTCATAAAATGGCATAACTTGAAGGATCTATGGACACATTCACAGAAACAGCTTGTGTTAATAAATTTAATCCCCAAACTGTGTAGTGCAAAACCTACTGAGCCTAGGACACCCCTCTGCTAAGAGGATGTGGCATCTCAGATACAGTCATAATTCCTCTCCTTCCTTCCTCTCTCTCTCTCCATAAATCTTGTGGTTCCTCTCTCCATAAGGCTCAAATTCAAAAGGCCAAAGGGTAGGGACTATGGGACAGATGTACAAATGTGTCCTACTCCAGCCCTGTCTATAATCTGGTGATTTCAGACCTTTTATGGCAATGACATTTTACAAATCCATCAGCTCTCTCACTTTTGGAGCAAAACGCTTTTAATTCCTGGAGTTGTGTAAAAGAACACCATGTTTGAACAATGTCACCAGGAAAGAAAGTCATTAAACGCAGCACAACCACCCAGGGGCCGCAGTGCACAACTGAAACACTAACACACGCAGCAGAACACGAGCGAGGATTTATCTGGTTTGCCCTCTGGGATCCGGGTGCTTAATTCCATGCAACTGTACCTATGACGTTAATGCTTCTTTGGATGTTATCAAAAGGAGATATAATTTCTTGTGCTAAAGCTATCCCCCCACCAGTTATACTTGGCTCTCCTAGTATTTAAAATACTTTTCCCCTGACTGAGAGGTTTTGTCCTTGAAAGTATGCAGCTTTCAAATAAAGTAGTATTAGCTGCATATAGAAATGAATGTTTCTTTATATACATCATAGCTACTTTATTTATGACTTTTAAAAGCGGTAGAAAAAGAAATACTGTTTATGTTAACAAATAAATACATAAATTCTCCTCTCTTTCAGCATCGTGGTGGGTCCTCAATAACAACTAGAAGCTGTGGTTCCAAGTAATGCTAATGTTGCATTGTTTTTCATTACAATAACATTCATATAGCAGTGTACAGGTGTGCTGGGTTATGAATTTATGTTGTGATACTGTTTATTATGGATGCGATATTTTCCATTTTAAAATATGGAAAACTGCACATTACCTTCTCTTCTTGTGACTCGTTCAGTGAAATGATGCATTCTAAAAGCTGAAATAAGACAACTACTGTAAACTGTTTATTGTGTATATTCAGTTCAAACTGTCACAGAAAACTGTGTCTTGATTGGTATGACTAAATATTTGTGAAAAGTTTTAGTCACGTTAATAAACAACTGTTACTTAATGCTGCTGTTTTCTCCTTTTACAGAAGAAACCGGTATGAACACGAACATACATTTCCATTAACGTCTTATGCTTCAGAGAAGCTGCAAGTCATTAATTAGAACAAACATAGGGACAACTTTTTATGTTAATACAGTATTTCACTCATAGAGGATATTTTCTGCCCATGACCAGACACTGCAAAACCGTTTTTTCTTCACAGCCTTTAGCCCCTACTCTCACAACAGGAAACATATCTGCCTGTATATCAAGCCGCTATGGATCCTCAGATTTAGCATTTCACAACTAATTTGCTTTGAAGCCCATGTCCTGACCACTCAAAATATTTTCATTAGATCACTGGCAGCTCACTGAAAAGTCATTAGACAAACTGCTGTTAGAACACAAATAGCCATAAACCTGTGAGTAGAAATACTTTATTCCCTAAGAAGTCTTGCTGTTGTCGCCTGCATCTGAGCAGGAGGTGTGTCCTCCAGCCCAAGAATGAAAGGCAAGTGACTATTGTAACCTCACACCTCCATGACAGGTTGGCAAGTTCTACACACTGAATGACCACTCTCTCCACTCATCTAGCTGTCCAAGGTTACAAACTGTACCCAAAAAGTAATTTAAAAGTCATATTCAATAAAATAACTTACCTGTTTGTATTTCAACTCAGCCAACACATTACCATATCTAATTAAAAGTGGGCAATTTAGACTACTAACAAGCAATCTTTATCACAGTAAGGTTTCCTATCCCAGAAACCATGACCAGGATTGAGCCCAAGATTAAGAAAGGTGGCACATTTAGGTACCTGCATGTGAGCAAGGCATCTTAGCTCCTATTCTATCAACAGAGTTCTGAGGCAAATTGGTTGCCTAAACAAAGGCATCTAGTACATGTGAGATGCTCCAGGGTATCCTGACTAGTCTCCAGCTTTCAGCTGAGAAGGACAGGAGTTACCTACATGTTATGTATCATTTACGCCAGCCCCATGCAGCTACTTCAGATATCATACATGTCTCAGATGACGCCAAATGCCAACCTTTAGGTAGCTGAATCAAACCCTTTGCCAATAAAATCAATGGAGCCTAGGTTCTCTATGCAAACGAAATCTAAATTTAGGTGCCCATGTTAGAGACAAATTTCACCTTTAAATCTTACAGTAACTCGGAAAAAGTGAATGCTTTTAATAAGGAAGTCCAAAGCTTTCCCATATTGACATGATCCAACTACAGACCTGTTCATTCTTAAAAAAAGCATCCGAATAGTCATATTACAGTCACAAATGACATATCAGTGGAAGTTTAAAGGTTTCTTGTCTTTAGCAAAATTAAACTACTCATATTCCTGAAGATCTGGCTGGCTTTCTTCCTATGCCAAGATGTCAGTCTAGTATATGACGTTTTCTTTTGTCACTACTGATAAAAAGACCAAGGAAATACAGTGACATGTGACACTGCTGCAGGATAAATCCTTAAGTGAAAACTAACACACTACACTGAGGTTTATGACAATTTTCCTTTTCACTAAAAAAAGACATTAAAATGATTCTTAAAATAACCTGCTTTAGAACTTCATGTCAATTAGATGCTGGAGGGAGGGAAAAGTTCTAGTAGGTCATATGTCCTTCCAACAGTTATTCTCCTTTCCATATTTACTAGTAAACAAACACTTTGATGAATCATACAGAAGAATAAATCTGAGAAGTTTAACTTAAGAGTTTTGAAAGCTATACACAGAAATTGCCTTCAACACATACTGGGGAAAAAGATCCATAGCACTCACTCTAAAAAAACTCCCAGTGATTAAAAACCAACCAACCAACCAACCAACCAACCACATATTTCAGTTCTTTGTAACATTACTTGTAAACAACATACAAATAGAATATACTTAGAAAATGATTTTAATTGATTATCTGCTGCTAAGCATAAAAGAAACTGAATTTAAACAAGTTCATTTATATAGTTCAGGGAAAAAAAATCTTACTATCAAATGCACCTTGAAAGTTTTCTGCACTATTGCAACACATTCTCATTTATCCTCCATTATAATTTGTGAGAGAGGTTAAAAAATTGCCTTCAGTGCCCAAATGACGTTATTGCAGGTGTGAATACAGGTTTTTAAGGTAATTATATTCATACAAAATAACTATTATTGATGCTTGTCAGCTGAAGGATGTTTTCTGGAACTACTCAAACTCCTGCCTTCCACTTCACTATTAAATACTATACTAATTTAAGAAAAAAAAATTATAGAATTAACTTTGCATCAGTATACCCATTTACCCATATAAGACATGATTAAAATCTGTGTTGTTTCTCAATTTTTCTCATTACTTCCACTTTTCAACGTCAAAAAAAAAAACATTGGACAATTATTTATGAAGAACTATAAGGAATGCAATGCATAGACACTTCTCTTGTTCTGGTCAATGATGAGAGATTTCTCATTTTAGTGAAACTGTTAGTAAGAAGAGACTTTGGACCTTGAAAGAAGGTAGGTAATCACAAAATATTAAGGAATCTCTTCTGACAAGATGAAGGCTTCAAATTAAGACAGAAAAGAAGTGAAGTTCTTTGAGGGGGGGTGGGGAAGGTAGAGGAATACATACCCTAAGACATCTGAGATTTGACACAGCTAGCATTTGTTGTTCCACTATTACTGCTAAGGAAGGAAGGTAGGAGCAATCAAAAAGCCCCAGTCAAGTATTGGTTTACAACTGATGGTCAGACAAACTATACAGCTACATAAAACAAATGATTCGAGGACAAATTCTTTCACAGCAAAATGTAAAATTATTTATTTTCACTGTAATTGTATTACCATCTCAGGCATTAAAATTAAAGGTTTGAGTTTTAAAGCATTCAGGCAGTTACAGGAAGAAGCAGGCATTTCCATAGGTTTCACAGGGTCCTACTTTCATCTGTAAGCACCCAAGTACCTTCAAAAAATCTTCAAGATCTACATCATACGTAGCTCCTTCATTGATGGATTTCTCATCTTCCAAACAACCTGTCACTTCTTGCATATATCAATAAAAGGATTGCTCTTTTCCTGCAAGACAAACAAACCCTCAAATTACTTCAAGGTATAAGAGGTCATTTGAACAAAATTTTCAGGGGTCTGCTCATAACCCTTTTCTACTCCATGTACATTTAGTAATTTGGGGTTTTTTTTTGATTAATACAAACAGCTCTACTTCCATTAATCAGAGAGATTTAATCTGAAATCTTCCCAGAAGACTTTGTCAACACAGTAGCATCAGTTCAGTTCCAATGCTGAGCTAGGCATAGGTAGGCCTCATCACCACATCTCAAAAAAACCCCGGTGTCTTTTGGGACAAATGCAACTCACAGCCCACTAACTGTAACAAAAGCATCTCCCTTGTACAAGTCACTCTAGGAAGACTTCTCCATCTGAAAATACGGCTTTCACTCAGAGATGGGCATGTACTTCAGCAGTGACTTAAAAAATTGAGAACTAGCAATGTCTTAAGATGGGCAAGAAATGCCTGAATATTCAATTCGTTGGCAAACTGTTGGCAACCACCTGCTCCTAAATACAAGCTTACTGACACATTGTAGGACTGTCTGTTCATCATTAGAAATGATGAGGTCTCCCTCTGCCACTTTCAAGCATCATTCGTTTAGTTTACACATATATCTTAGTGATCCCTCTGTCTTCTGTGCAGAAAAACGAATGACATGGGATCAGTCAACACACTGGCATTTTCCCATGTAGCCAGGGAATCTGTTGCATGGAGGAAACTAAAGTGCAGAGGAAAGAGGATGGATAATGGGACAGTTGAACATCACTCAGTGTTCAGTGTAAGTAAATCAAGTGGTCTTGCACACTCCACTAAAAACAAGTCCAGAATAATGATGCCATCAGGATGCAAACATTCTATTATAATTTTCTACCAAGAGCGTCCTGTCTTTAGATGACTTGTTTTCAGGATGCCACATGCAAAACGGTGCAGAAATCCATCTCAGCACTTACCTTAGAGATCTCAGAAACAGCAACATTCAGGTAATTTCTCACTATTACGACAACTCTGCTACAGGATGTCCTTAAAATTAGTCTGTCACTCTCCCACCCTTCTAGAAAGCACAAAGGCTATGCAGAAGAATTTTGATTTTTTTTTTTTTTTTCTTTTTAACTAATAGGAACATTCAGTAAAATGTGATGAAAGAGACACAGCTTTCACAGCCTCCCCAAACCAATTGTTTTTTTACTGCAAGGGTGACCAAGCACTGCAACGCATTGTGCAATCTCTCCACAAAGAGGCTGGGAAGTCTCTGCCTGCAGACTTATTCAAAACCTGACTGGACATGATCCTGGGCAACCTGATCTAGCTGACTCTGCTTGAGCAGAGGGGTTGGACTAGGTGATCTCAAGAGGTTCCTTCCAAACTAAATGATTCCAGTAAAATTGATTAAAAGCTACTAAAAACATGCTTAGGAAAGAAAAGCAAACAAACAAGCAAAAAAAAAAAAAAACCAAAAAACCAAAAAACCAAAAAACCAAAAAACCAAACAGATTACATGGTCAAGAATTATTAAATGCTTGTTCTCCCATACTGGGCTCAGGCTACTCTCATTTGAGATAAACCCTCTCCTTGAAAGAAAAACTGCTTATTCAGTGTCACTGTTTTAAAGGGAGACAACGAGCCCTGCATTCTGAACAGAGGCCTCTCCTTTTTCCATATTGACTAATCAGTCATACATTACATGAAAGTCTCAGTAGTAACATTGTCCAAGAGATGCATCTAACTCAGAAGAGGAAATAATGCAGGTCTTTGTCCCATAAAATGTTTGTAGTTACTGGGGTTTTTTCCTTCTAATTTTGAAATGTGTTTTATCCCTCCTCATTCTTGAAATTCAGCATGTTATCTTTTCATACTAACATACAAGACCTGAAAGTAAGATCTATTAGTTGACAGGCCAAGTCAAGTCTAATGCATTCCTGGGTAAGATTCAACTTCTATTCTATTCACAGAAAAACTTAACATCCCCAAGTGCTTCAATCTTTTTATAGAAAGTGATTAGGTGGCTAGGGTTCATGTGCCCCACAAAAATTTTTATTTCAGTATATGGGAATGAGATTTTTAACAAGGTTCATATACTTTAACTGAGATCTTACAACGTTCTTGGAAACAATGGTAATTTTTTCCTCTTCCATGCCAGTAAGGAAACTGCTTAATGAAAAGCAAGCTGATATACCCATGCAGACACAAAATACATCTTAAGACAGTCTACATCCAAAGAACTTATGTTTAATTAATGTTAATATTCCTCAAAACAAACTCCAGAATTACTAAGAATTCAATGTCTATACTAAAATTCAACACTAGAACACAACAGTGGATAGTTTTATCCTATATTAACAGCAAGACATTTATTCTAGTCAATTCAGAAAAAAAATACAGACTATCACCAACCAAATTTCATACTTATGTGGGACTAACTTCTGAGGTATGACTGGCAGGCTAAAAATATCACATTTATTTACTAATGAGACCAGTATACCTACAGTACCCTTTTCAACACCATCTCCAAAATCATACAGCAAGTTCAACAGCTTTTGCTGTCTTTTAATGAGAACAGGATTTTTTTTTCCTTTAGCTTCCTACTCAACCATCCATACTTTGTGCTTAAGACACCAATAATAACAGCTAAGTGATACACTTTACGTTATTCTAACACAACATCCTGACTAATAAGGGTTTGTAATTTACCCATCCCCTTTTGCAGCTGAATAGAATGAGAAAGCTCACTGCTTTATTATCTGTATGAGAAACTAGCATACAACTAACACAAAGCAGAGGCAAGACTTTAAGAGCAGGCCTCACAAACTGTGAGATGCTGTTATTTCTAAAGACAAAACTATATATAACTGGATACACTTATGTCATCATCCTGCAGACACAGATCCTCCAACCCCAAAACAGTATCTTAAAACACATGCAACCCATCTTGGTTTGCACCAGTTTTTACTATACTTCCTCTCTACCCAAACTGTTTGCAATTTAGCCATGTCATGAGTGATTTTAGAATTCATTTGTCCACTGTTGCCATTTCTGTGGGTGTCCTCCTTTACCTATGAGCATAACCGTGTGAAAGTGTATATATTACCAAAACGTATATAATTATTTATAATTATATATTATTTCTATAATAATATATATAATTATATAGCTATATACAATTTATTTATATATTACCAAAATACCAAAATTTTCTTACTGGCTTTTCAAGTACAATTGGATGATCAGGAAGAAACTCTGGCTTCTTCTGAGACAGAGAAACACTTGAAAGTTTCAGGAGGAAATCTCTGCTGTATTTGATTCTTTCTGTGAATATACAGAATTACCAAGTTCAACACTGTTGTTTAAGGTATTAACGTTGGGAATTCAGAGAACTGATCTGATTTCTTACAAAAGGGTGGAAATGCTGCATGTGGAATATAAAAAACAGTATTAAAACCAGCAGTAATTTAAGTCTGACCTTGCATCAAGACAATCTGTAATAAATTACAGATAATTTCAATTTATCACATTGACTTAATAAATACGGGGTTTTATCATTAGCTATCCCAAGCTAATGAGGGTTTGTTGTTTTAATATGAAAAAACAAAACCAAGTGAATCCAACCTCACACTACAGGCAGACTCCCTGTATCTTGTGCTAATTAACAGAAATACCACAGACTAGTCTTGGAACCCTAGAAGAAAACCTGTTTATAAGTCACACCAAAGTGGCACATGTTTCTATAGGACAGCTAACAAGAACTGAGTGTCTCTTTTCTTGGAGCTATTAACGATGTCTTTCAACAACTAAAAGTAATTATGAGATCTGCTGCATATAAACTGGCAAACAGATTAATACCAATGAAATCGTTTTGAGGATTTTACACTGAATTAACAAGAGTCAAAGGCACTGCTTAGAACATGCATGTTATCATTCAAGTTTGTACCACTATCTTTACTCTAGCATAGCTTCAAATATAATAGGTCTACCCATGTCCATATTTAAAGTTCACATTTTTAAACAAGAGCAGGAACAAGAGGAAAGGAATTAGGCAAAGAAGGGACAAACTTTATCTCCTGATGACAAAGAAGTTTACTCCTTTAGGAATAATGGACCTCCTGTAAGATTGTTACACAGTTTGACTGTGTAACTGTGTGACTGACTTGACTGACTACAGTTTTTGCTTCTCAGGCTGGGCTGTTGACAAGAGAGGCCACAAAGTCAACTATGAATGTGATTTTTTTCCTGACTCTGACCACAAATGATTGTAATAGCTGCTCAACCTGTGTGAAGACTTGAGGACAACACTAAAAATAATAGTTTAAAGAACATGAGCATACTTACAGGGTTTTTTTGTTTACCCTTGTTTAAAAACATACAAAGATGACTATGGGCTTTGACACCATCCCCCGCAACATCCTTCTCTCTAAATTCAAGAGATGGATTTCACGGGTAGACTGTTCAGTGGATAAGGACCTAGTTGGATGGTTGCATCCAGAGGATAGTGGTCAACAGTTCAACGTCTGCATGGAGATCAGTGTTGAGTGGTGTCCCTCAGGGATCTGTACTGGGACCAGTACTGTTTAGTATCTTCACCAGCGACACAGGCAGTGGGATCAAGTGCACCCTCAGCAAGTTTGCAGATGACACCAAGCTGTGTGGTGCACTTGACAGGACAGGACGCCTCCCAGAGGGACCTGGACAAGATCAAGAAGTGGGCTCACGTGAACCTCATGAGGTTCAACAAGGCCAAGTACAAGGTCCTGCACATGGGTCAGGGCAATCCCTGGTATCAATACAGACTAGGGGGTGATGAAAAACTGGACGTGAGCCAGCAATGTATGCTTGCAGCCCAGAAAGCCAACTATATCCTGGGCTGCATCAAGAGAAGTGTGGCCAGCAGGTCAAGGGAGGTGACTCTACCGCTCTGCTCTACCCTTGTAAGAGACCTCAAGGGTCCCCCAGGATAAGGAGGACATGGACCATGGACCTGCTTGAGTAGGCCCAGAGAAGGGCCACAAAAATGATCAGAAGGATGGAACACCTCTCGTTATGAAGAGAGGCTGAGAGAGTTGGGGTTGTTCAGCCTGGAGGAGAGAAGGCTCCAGGAGGACCTTATCACTGCCTTTCAATACTTAAAGGGAGCTTGTAAAAGTTAGAGACAGACTTTTTAGCAAGGCCTGTTGTGATAGGACAAAGGGTAACGGTTTTAAACTAAAAGAAGGTAGATTCAGGACTAGATAAGGAAGACATTTTTTACTGTGAGGGTGGTGGAACACTGGCACAGGCTGCTCAGAGAGGTGGTAGATGCCCCATCACTGAAAACATTCAAAGTCAGGCTGGACGGGCCTCTGAGCAACCTGATCTAGCTGAAGATGTCCCAGATCATTGCGGAGAGATTGGACTAGATGACTTTTAAAGGTCCCTTCCAACCCAAACTATTTTATGATTCTAAGAGAAAGCAAGGAAGTGAATGAGCTAGTGGTAGAATTAGAAAGCTGCCACCACCAAACAGTTAGAACTTGACAAGCCGGACACCAAGCTAGATCCAAAGAACAGAACATTATTCTGTTTACCAAGATGGAAGAAGAAACAAACCTAAGCCTCAAAGGGGATACATGCAAGACTTACTTTCAAGTCAGCAACACGCAACAGTGTAGAATTACTGTGCAAGAACTAAGGGAAAATAGGAAATGCTCAAAAAACTTAATAGAATTCTTTCAATTCTTAAGTACTAAACAATAGAACAACCCAAGAGTCCAGAGATTACTTAAGGATTGGAGTTTACAGATGGGAGATTTGAGAAGCCCAATTACAGGGAGCCAATAACAGAAAAAAAATTGTCTCAATGAACTGTTGTCCTAACCTAGATCACTGTCACAATTCTTGTGACACGTTTAAGAATGAAGAATTAGGCAGGAAGCAGTGCAAAGTAGGGCTGTGAGAATACACCTAGAACCTGAGATTATCCTTTAATGAAAAAAAGTTTGACTTGTTTAAACTACCAAAGCATGACAAAAACACTATTATGGTTTATGAGTACTGAGTGACAGGCAGTACAGAAAGAAAAGCATAATAAGCATACTTTAAGAAGAGTGTTGACACAAGAACAAAGTGTCCAGGACTAATCATAAAAGAAATCACGTTATTTCTAACCATCAGAAAATTAATATTTCAGAAACAGTATAGTAAGAGTAGAAAAAGGAAAGCAAAATCCTAAATTGTTAAATTGTTTGCATGCAATAGTCTGTATGCCATGGCTGACCCCTGCAACAGGCTAAAGGATAGAACTCAAATCTGTACTTCTACACACAGAAGCAATTTATATAAACAGGATTTTCTGTGAAGAAAAAATTTTATGCTAAGTGTTTGTTTTTCCTTGATTTTCCTTGTTGTTTTTTGTTTATTGTTTTGTTTGTGGTTTTTTTTTTTAAAAAAAAAAAAAAAAGACAGGTACACCCTTATATGCCAGCAAGTCTACCAGTGGAAGCTTCCCACCTCAGTTATGGCAAAGTTCTACACTTTCTCTAGAGTGTTATTGAAAAGCAGAAATGTTTCATATTGCTCTCAAATTGTGGTACAGAAGGAAGCCAAATTCCCAAAGCACTGGCTAATCAGAAAAGATAACATGCAGCCCACATCTCTTCAAAGTTCAACTTTCTGTCTATCCAGAAAATACAATTCTGACAGAGCCCCATGCAATATTTTACCTTTTTTTGCTTCTGATTCATGCTGTTTTGGTTGACAAGACAGCATAGTTTGAGTTAAGATCTTCACTTCAGTCATTTCAGGTAACTAAAATTGAGAGGAAAGAGTTAAACATTTTTTTATATATTTCACAAAACTATGGTATGAAGCTTGTTTCCTTTAAGTATATTAAACCAAGAATGTATATTTCTGAGTTTCTTAGTTAAAAATAACAGTTGTAGCACAGCTTCAGTAATAAATTTTTATTTCATCAGTCACCAAGATTTTGGACAATTAATACTTTCTTTCATGCATGAAGAAAACTGGATTCTGTTCATTTTTTCTACTCTTTGCAATTGAATCACCATCTGCTTTACAATATAAGAACAGTCCAGAAAGCAACAAGTCTTGCACAAATTAAACTGTATTCGGGACTGCAGCTATTTATAACAGTTTATGCATCTCTAACTTGAAAGATGAAGGTCCTGCAAAATAACTGCAGCAAACTGTAAATAGGAATAATTGTAATGTAAAACTGCTGAGAAGCTTAATTTGAACCTGTAGAATATTTGTTACTATTTACTACATACAATGAAGGAATAGTTCAACAACCTACAAAGCAGCATAGGTAAGCACATTTGAGACAGCAATCTTTTAGATAAAATTTTACAGTGCTATTGCTAGTTTTTAAAAAGAACACAATTATTTCTCCATTTCTCTTATCTCACCCAGAACATAGCCAGAAGCTGCTACACAGAGGAATAATAAAAGGAAGAACTTGCCTTAAAACCAAAAGAGAGACCTGGATTCTCTCACTTAGCAAAAGGCTTCAAAAGCATCAAGACCCAACATCTACAGTATAATGTCACATTTCTTCCAGCTGCCAAAACCTTTAAGTGAGTGTTTGGGAAAGTACGAAAGCAGTTTATCCTGAAACAGTTTGTCTTGGCTCTCAAAAGGCTCCACAGGTTTGGCT
Organism: Tyto alba; assembly: GCF_018691265.1. Lineage (NCBI taxonomy): Eukaryota > Metazoa > Chordata > Aves > Strigiformes > Tytonidae > Tyto > Tyto alba. Next base: position 27,578,555 of record NW_024881330.1, on the reverse strand, counting down.
GAGGAATTTTAATCTCACTGAGACAGACTCTGGGGGAAGACCGGAACATTTTGGAAAGCATTTGTCAAAAGCAGAAGACATCCTATTTTCTGGACAGATATGCACTTAAGACTTCATACTGTAACTGCGTCATCAGCTTTTATGGTGTGCTAAGACTACAAACAGTGAAATGGTGAAATATTTCTAGTATATTATCCCCTCTGCTTGCACTTCCATTTTTCATGGTTGAAATTTGCTTATCTTTTCCTGATTTGTCTAATGCTGGGGGGGAATCAGAAAAATCTAGGTATTTCAGAGATTTAAGTTAACAGCCATACTGCTAATTCTGTTTTGTGATGTTCCACTAGTGTTCACAAGTCTTAGCTAGTCCAAGGCCCTTTCCAAGTCCAAACGAGGATTTAACACATTCTCAAATCCACAAAACATGCATGATAAAGCAGAATTTACAGCAATGTGCCAGACAATGTCACCACAGTATTTTTACATTTCTTCCTGCACCATCTCCTATCACATCATCCTGCCAACTGCTTTATAATATCAAGAATTCTATTATGCTTAGTTTTCAGTACAAAACTTAACATTTGAGTATCTCTACTCACAACATCATTCTTATACATGTTCCTATCTGAAATCCATCTACAAAGAATGGAATCCATCTATAAAGAATATCCCCAGAGCAGGGCATGTATTTCTGAAGCTCAACATATTTTTAAATGGTAGCTAAAAAGTAGTAAATTAAAACTGATACTGACTGATGGAGACTTTTCAAACCTCTCACTCTACCTCAAACAGATCTGAGGTAGTGAACTCAACACTCTCCAGGTCTTCTGAAAATTCTTTGTGTGCCATGAATGAATAAAAATTATTCTTTGTTTTAAATTATCCAGTTTGGGCACAGTGAGTATTTGGGCACTTTCACTGTGAACATCGGTTTGGTGGAAATTCCCTAGAATCAAGACTAACATCTTTGATACAAGCACTACCACTGTGCTCATTATTAACAGTAGCTCTACTCCACTTCCTCCAAAGCTTAAGACTAGAAGTTTCAGACTGCAAGTTACTCAGACAGTAGTTTTAATTCTATAACTCACTGGTTTTTATACTCAGAGTTGAATCTAACACTGAGCAGTACTCCTGATGTGCCATAATGATGATTCTTTCTTCCTGGAAGAAGTCTAAGGAGCTTTCAGTGTGCCTACTAAATATCCCAGAGTAAAAGTTTGGAGAATTTGGTTGCCAGATTCTTTTTCAGTTCTTTCACTGCTTTAGGAACCTGGTTTGTCAGAGTTGGCTTTTTTTTTTTGTTTGTTTGTTTCAAAAGCCTCTCTTATTTCTAAAAATCTTTTTGTATTTGCCACTAACTTATAAATCTGCTTTACTTTTTAAAATCTTCACCATTCACCACACTTTCCAAAACATAACCTGCATTTCCTAACCTATATCAATTTGAGTATTTATTCTCTCTTTAATAGATTGCTGCTATGTATGACTGGTATAAAAAGTTGTAACAAGGTGATTTTTCCTTTAGCAATGCTATTATGTCAATGGTTGTTCTTATTTTTCACTTTACAGTGTGTTTAGTCTTGTGCTCATTTCTCTTCTGTAAAAGGAAATATATTGGAGGACGAAGGAAAAGGGATGAGGATAATTAAAATTTTATGACTGTAGATACACAACACTATTACTGTCTTGCCAAAAAGGCAATAAAATTTAAAGTACCCAAAACACAATTACAATTTTGAAGAACAAGTTCTTGAAGTGAAATATTTATATGTATTATTCTAGGAATGGGGACATTATTTCACTGTATCAGGAGCCAAAAAGTAAATAGGTAACAACATACAGCTTTCTCAGATCATAACTGACACTTTTTGAAACACAGAAAATGTTCAGAAAGATTAAAGAGCACTAATACACAACACTGTATGATCAGATTCAGATTCCAAAGTATTCAGAACTAGACACTGAACATCCTGCTTAGAAAAACATTCTGTGAAGCTGCTGTGCCAGCCTCCAGGACAATGCTGTCCATCCAGCAGGGGTTCATCAGGTACTAATGAGCTGGTATTTGGAGGTACCCATGAAACAGCTGACAGTCAAAAGTATAAAAAGCCTTTTCAACATCCTATGTAAAAAGAAGTTTTTTTTAAAAAATAGTACAGCTATACTAATATCAAAGAAATGCAGTATGCAGCTACATGTAGCCAAATATTGTTGAAACTGAGTTCTACAACATTGCTGGTCACAGGCCTATTCTAAAAGGGAATAGTTTGTTCTCCTAAATACATATTGCTCAAGAGACAAGCATAACCGTTAATTTCCCTATGTGTGATCAAGGATAGGTTGCCAACACCTTGATATTTTATCTTTTTATGTCAAAGGCAGTTACCACAAGCTTCAAACATTAAAGGAATGACTACAGGATTATTAGACCTCTTCTAAAATAAAAAATGAAGGGACACTTGGTCTAACAAAAATATACAACTTTCAATACACTCTGAACAACATTCAAATCAGTATCAACAGAATATCAAATTCAGACTATGAAACATCAAGCATTCCAGTTGAAACACTACAAACTGCATTTTGCAGTGAACAGCTAGAACCAATTTCAAATTTGAAGGACACATTGACCATGTCTAAACCCAAGTATTCCTGGCAATAAAGCACTACAGTGCTTCTGGTTATTCGAATGTTAAGGCCCATTTATTGACTGGTCCAGCAGAGTCAATGAAACAGAACTACAGAATGCACTGGAACTCTTTAATTATCTAGTTTCGTGAAGTTTACTGCCTCTAATGAATTTGTGCATGTGCTAATAAAACTACAAAATAAAAATTATTTCTGATGTTATTCTTTACACATCGTATGACTGAACATGCGTACTTTAAATTTAAAATAGCTGTCTTCAATTCAATGAAGACTAAACGAACACCACAGACTTTTGTAATACTCTTAAATAAGTAACACATAAGATTTAGTTTTCAGCTACTAGTGCATGCAAGTATCAGGGAAAGGCATTTCTGAAACTCATACTTCTTTTTAACACTTCTAAGACTGTTGGTTTATAACAAATGGATTCAAGGGCATTCCTAGCTGGAAATACAGTTTACTTTTCATTTGGTAACTTAAGGGATCAGCTGACCTCCAATTCAAAAGAGGTTCAACACTAGAACATACTCCATCAACTTTGTCATTTACTATTTACTCAATACTCACCCAGTCAACCTTACTCTGCAAACATACTTCAGTGTCGCTGTTTAATTCAGTCTGAAAGTTTAACGCAATGGCTGATGCCGGCAAAGAGAAAAAATTAAGAAAAAAATATTTTAAATAGACTCCTTATTTTTATTTTGTGATATTTTCCACAAGAACATTACTGAAATCCAACTGCAAAGAGATTATATGAGCATTTATTCACAATTTAAAAGCTCTAAATCACTACTGCACCATTTTTCCATTTCTTCCAAGAATTTTAAACAAAGTAAAAATTTATGATGTCACTTAGCTTCTGTCCACATCATCACTGTTATTACCATTTCTCTAGCTACCAAAAATTTCTAACAATAGCTGTAATACTGCAATATCCTAGGAGGCATACAGAGATTCAAAAACAAAAAAGAAAATGTACACACCTCACATAAATACTGAATGATTTTTTTCTTAGGCTTTTTTGTTTTAAACTCGTATGAAGGCTAGATAAGAACACTACAGTGCACTATATTATACTCACAATAAAACCTAAACAATAATCTGTTTGTTAAATTATGTGTATTTTATGCTTTCAATAGCAGGAGTCAACTGACCTAAGAAATCCAAATTTAATAGAGGAGCCCAAATCAGCTTTCTGAAAACAGAAGTTCAGATGCCAAGCTAGAACACCACCACCAAAAAGAATTCTGCATAAGCCTAATATAAATTCCTATTTTATCACATAGATGATGCAGTAAGATCAACACACAGCAAGATATTTATACATCGCTGTAGTTTGAACAAAGTCATTAAAAAAAAAAATCCAAGTCACCTTACATATCCTTTTTATTTCCTTAAAATCAACTGAAGCTTTGCCAAAGTAAACCGCATCTTAGCCATGCTACTTACCTTGTTTAGAAGACAGATGATGCACAGGTCGTGCTGGCTGAAGGGATTTACCAATAAACTTTTTAGTTTCCTTTAACATTTTGAAGCATCACACTTTAAAAAAGCAGTAGAAATCAATACAGAGCATTCAGTTTCACATACAGATGTTAAGTGAGTAGAGCAGCCTATCTACCCCTTGTTAGCTGTATTATACTATATTTGAGCATCTGGGCAGGAAAAAGAAAAAAGGCCTAACTGAATCAGACATCTCTCTCATCTTTCCTTCCAATTGAGCTACCCTAGTTTCTTCTCAAAAAGATTTTTCCTCTACAAGTCTGTACACTTGGAGAAAGGAGATGGGGACAGGTGATGAAAATTAAGATATTTTCTAACAATTTAATTCAATAGGATTTTAGTCAGTGTACCCTTTACAGTCTGCTGGCTGCACAGGAATTCCTCCTCTCTCTCTATATATATATATATAGATATATATCTTAATAAACTTGCGTAACTGGTCTTTATTATCTACTTTATTTAAATTAATATAGTTTTGCATGTTCCCACTCAGTTTAGCTGCTACAGAAGCACCAAAAACTGCTAAGGTGGTGCTGGGCTGATAAATCTCCCACTCTAAGTAAACAATAATTAGCAGAATCTTATTTTGTAATATCTGTATATTATTTCTTCTTTCCACACTCAGCTCCTTTGTCAGCTGGGAGATTTCATGATTTGAAGGAACTTCAGCTTCTTTTAGAGAAAAAGCATAGCAGAAATGACAACACAACAGTACTGAAATTGTCTTAAGAGACTTTACAAAACAAGGGGATAATTGTTGTAACAAAAAGCATTCAGAGAAAACTACCATGACTTCAAGCATTAAAACTATAGAGATTATTATCCAATTCCAGTATGGAACAGGAAAAGAAAAATTAGGCTATTTAAAATATGATCCAGTATCACTCCCCACTTTACCTGGTCTTTGCATTATAGAAAAAAAGAAATCACCTGACCATTTACTATGTTACAATCTTTTGAACTCAAATGCTGAACTTACACTATATCCAAGTAACAATTTTCCAACATAGCCAGTTTGAACCCATTCAGGTCTAGAAACTGACTGTTAAATGGCTACTGTCTGAATTAGAACAGTTGAGCTAAATCTAGGAAAAAAAGCTCTGGTTTGATCCCCCTGGTCTTCCTAGCTTTTCAACTTAAAAGACTTGAAAGCTGTAGCCAAAAGCAACAATGAAAATTCCTGCAGGTGAACTGAGACTACTGACACAGAAGATATGTCTCCTTTTATCCAGATTAGGAATGCTTGTTTAAACCTTATGTATACTAGATACTAAATTTCTTCATAAAGCAGTGCAGTAATAATATTTGCATCAGAAGATTTTAAAAAGAAAAAAAGTTTTCCTCCATACCCTGATTGCAAATGATATGCACACTTTTTAACAACAGGAAAATCTGTTTGAGAGGACAGCTAGTTTCTAGTATGTAGCACACCTGCATTTTCTGAAGTGTTTTCCTGATCATGAAAATAAGATGACTTCTGGTGACAGCAAAACAACACATTTTGCCCCTCTGCCCTTCTCCACCCCCATATTTCCATGAGAAGGATGTCAGTGAAACCACATACTCTCAAAGCAAGCACAACAGAAAATATGAGAGGGTACAGTTTGGGCAGGGGTGAAATCAAGTACAGTATTCTAACAGCTCTATTTCCTCCTTTAAGCAGAAGGAAGAGGCTAAGAAAGAGCTCAGTAAGTTATGTAGCCCAACCTTCTAATAGTGTGTTCTGACTACTGTCAAGAGTGGATAAAGATTGGTTTCAATAGCTGAGAAATATACTGCTTCCATGAGACTGCTGCTGCAGGGACACCTCCTGCACCCCGAGACTTCCCCCTGAAAAGGCCATGCTGCTTCTCAGTAGTTACTCTAACTGGTGACCTGTCCAACAGAAAGGAAGCCTTCTGCAGTAGCTAACAAGCCCAGCAGGATTTCTGTATCAGTTTTTCTGAGCATCTTAACAAGTTGGACATTCACAGCTGACATGTTATGAGGGCCCATCAGAAATATTACTTGGAAGACTCTTTCCTCAACGCATGGAAGAGAATTAACACGATTTTTGCCCAAAGAGGCACAGCACCGTTTCCCTCACAAGCCCTCGAGCACCTACCACAACCCGCAAGAACACAAAACCGCTCCCCACCAGCCAGCCAGAAACCGCTCCGCAGCCCGCGGCGGCTCCCGCCGCTCGCCAGCCCCTCCCTCCCGCCCCGCTCTGGGCCGAGGGACCGCAAGGCCTGCCCCAGCCCACCTCCAACCGCCTCCCGGGCGACTCCCGCGGCCGGCGGCACCGCCTCCAGCCCCCGCCCCCCGAGCGGGCTCCCCGGCGCCGCTCTCCCTCAGCGATGGGCGGGCTCGGGCCTTCTCGCCTCAGGCGCGTGCCCGCCGCCGCCGGCCGTTTAACGGTCCCCTAGGCGGGGGGTGGCGGCCCGCCGCGACCCTCCGCGGGGCTGCCGCGGCTTCCTCCCGCGATTTAGGGAGGGGGGTGCGGGCTTGGAGGGTGCCGTGCGGGGCGCGGCGAGGCGGTTTTTGCCGACCCTGCTAAGGTGCGGGGAGGGCAAGAGGAGGTGCTGCCACCAGCTCCCTCTTATGTCAGGACTGAGGGGGGACTGGAAGTGAAGGTGGCGTCGCTTGTAAAGTAAAACTGCCTTCGAGGTTTTGCCATTTCAGGTTGTTGAGTGCTTTGTGTTTATGTTTTGGTGGGGTTTTTTGTGGAGGCTATTTTTTTAGTTTGTTTGTTTGCTTTGTTTTTAAATAATAAGGTATGTTACTTTATAGCAGCTAGTGCACCACCAGCACAAAACCAGCATGAAACACTGCTTGCTTCAAGTCAGGGGCAGAGCCTCTTTCTCCGCTGTGGGGGGAGAAGGCTGGGGCCTGTATGAGGAAGAGGCAGTACAGCCAGTGCTCACACTCAGGCCTGTACGCTGAGGCACCCCCGAGGGTGATTTCTGATATCAATCACTACCGTGCCCATAAAAAGTCCAATTTAGGAGACAGCTTGTGTCTGGGTGATTTACTGGCTGAACAGAAAGTGCTTCTTCCCATTCTCCCTACCTTTGTTGGTAGTTAATGAGATTTCCAGTTTCTTTCAAAAATTAAGTCTATCGCTAGAACTACTACTCTGTCCTACAAAGTGTTGTCATGTTTCATCAGGTCATTACAGTGGAAATTAGGAGAAAATAATTGGCTTTTGAACACAGCTGTGAGGCCTCCACAACTAGACTCATCCAGAAAGAAAAGGAAAATCCACCGGCCTGGGAAAGCTCTCAGGTGTGGTTTGTGAATGAGAAAACGGCGCTTGCCAACCTGCCTGATTGCGCCAACCAGTTACATGGGTATGAGGGACCAGAGAACGGCCGTCAGCTTTTTATTTATATACGTGATGGCATCCTGCATGTTTTGGAAATTAAAATACATTTTTTCTTCCAACATATAATCAACAATAATGGATACGCCCTGCTAATTATCCCAAAGGGGCAGACTAAAATTCCTTGATGTTAATTTGCTATATTCCAGGTAACTTTTTTGGTTTTTGTTCTTTTTATAATATTTTATACCACCTACTAACTCTGAATCCAGAGGTTCAAAATAGGTACATAACATCAAGTATGTAAATTATATAGACAAGTACTTAATTAATAGGTATTTAATTATTAATATCCATGTTAAGATTTACAACCCTGGTTTGTTATATACAAAGACTTTTGTGTTCCACTAAGCATCTTGGTTCATTGCTGCAATCTTTGAGTTTTATTTTTTCTTAAGCTAGGTATGGAGAGTCGAATACGGTCTTTGAAATAGAGGCTAATATATAGATGTCATGCTCCTATCGTCTTCTCTCATAACACATCATTTTCCAGTTAGTTTCCTGAACTGTTTGCGCATGGTGCACCATCACACGCTTTTTGTAGACACTGATGCAGTACATCTGCATATTCATTAACCCACTTGCTGCCTCGTAAAGACTGATATGAAGTAATTTCTCCCAAGGGAGTTATATACTCAGCCATACCATGTTTCTTCTGACCCATCATCAATTCTCACAAGATTATCATGTAAAACAGTTACTCCCCTATTCATGTAAACCGTTTCCCTTAGCTAAATCAGAACTAATTATCAATTATTAATATGTAAGTGCACATAAATATTACATGTCTGCTGCTACCCAGAAGAGTTACTGACAGGAAAGTCAATGGGGTAACCAAGATAAAGGTGTGGTTTTCCTTGGGCTATTGCTCTTTTTGAAAGAGGTGTGTCAGGTGCTGCAAACCAGATTTGTATAGGATCAACACAACCCTTTTTGTGGTTGACATACCAAAATGGTATCATGTACCGTGATGTAGAATTCCCTATCCTTCCAGTATTTTTGCAGATTTAAGTATGCTAAGGATGAACAGTAAAAAAACCTCACTTGGGCATTTCATAGGGGCTGCAGATTGGGCTGCTGCTTTTAATATAAAAGGGAAGGAGAAAGGGCAGGAGCAAAAACAGAGCAAGAGAAAGGAAATTGAATATGCCAGGTATTCTGAAAGCTTGTTGCTCCGGGGCTTGCTGGGAAGATGGGAATATTAGGACTGGTAATGGCTGTTTTTTGAGGTGCTGATGGTCCCAGCAGGAATAGTTATCACCTCACACGCTGCCACCCATGAGTTGGCAATACGAGCAGTAGCAGTGCGGCCAGCTTTCTGGCATTCTGTCATAGGCAGAGGGAGCACTGGAGCACAGCCATTTCTCAGATCCCCACAACCTGCCCATCTTTAAGCAACTTTGCCTGTGCCTAGAGAGGATCCTGCTTCTGACTGTGGGAAATGAAAACACAAGCTAACATCTTTTCTGCTTTATCAATTTACCAGCCTTGTGCTGGTAATTACCCTACTGAAAATTTCCACCTCAGTTGGTACGATGTTCTTACATTACATGTTGATAACCTAGTGTTCTCTCAGATATCTGGTATATACAGTAATAAATTTAAAGAGCCAATGACAGGTATAGCCAATAGAGATTTGTTATATATAGCAAAATATAAATATTAAAGGGTTTATTGCTGTGTGAAGAAAATGCATACATGTAGAAAAAATCCACCCCAAAACTGGCTGCCTTGTTCTACCTGGAAAACTAATCAGAGATATTATTTCCTTTTGGGTTTTTTTTAACAAATTGCTTGGGCTCCTAAAGGCTGTAGATTGCAGAAAGGCACACAGTCACCCTTACTCCCTTTACTAGATATGGTTCAGGAAGGCATCAAACATTTATGAAAGACAATATCAATATTGCACATGTAAAAATGAACAATTGCACATCTAAATGAGCGTGTAATTGTAATGGCACATGATTTTAGTTTTGTAATGGATGGCACTTAATAGCAAAGTAATGGCTTTGAGCTGAGCTGAAAGGACTCTTGGGTCAGCCTTGGGGGCAGACTTACAGTTGCAAGTTTAAAAAGCCATTTTCGGTGTAATTTGTCATTTGGTTGTGCAGCCAAATGTAATCAGCTTATTTGCACACGTGATTTATTTAGCAGTACTTTTTTAGGAGACTTTTTTTTTTCCTAAAGCCACTTTCAAAGTGATTTCATCACAAAGCAAAGAAAGCATTATTTCCAATCTTACATGCTTTATTAGTCGGTCAGAACAAACACTGACAAGAATGTACATGTAAATATATATGTGTGTACATAGGATATTTTAATTGTACATTTGTGAAGCGGCTGCTTCAGCTAAACTAGTGACTTGTCCTGTGGTGGCAGCACAAGGAAAGAATGCAAAAGCTTTTTCACCCCCTGCCTGTTGATTCTGTTCTTTCAATAGATTTGAGAATTCAGTGTATTAAACATGAGTATTAATCTTGTTCTTTTTGACTAGAGAAACTGTTGAATTAAAAGTGGGAAGCTCTTGCTGTATTTAGTACTTACCACATATAACTAAAAAGAGGTTTGAATGTTTATGATCAGCACATAGTGTGTATATTAATATATGCAAATATATTTTCACATATAAAACTTCTTTCACTTCTGTCAACCGCCATGCTTCTCTTGGATTAGGGTTTTGTATTTTTCTTTTAAAATATTTTTCTGTGATCATTAATTTTAACATTCTCAATATTTTTCTTCAAAATTTCTGATTTCTGTGATGTGGAGAAAAATCTTGACAACATGGATCAAAGGCACCATACAAGTACCAAAAAATCCCCAAATGACAAATGAAACTAATTTTATAAATAAATATACAAAAGATATATCAAAATTAAACATTCATTATTTGGGGGGGGGGACTGTCTTGCTCATTTCTTGTCACTAAGAGATGGCAGTACTGAATTGCAGAGGTTAATTACTGCACCTGAACTGAACGGTGCATTCAGGGTGTATGAACTGAATAGCTGCAGGTACTGAATATCAAAATTTCAACTGACCTTACTTTGTAGGTTCTGAAAAACCACCTGCACGTCCTGCTTTTTGAGGGGGATCCCAGAAGCTCCCGGCAGGAGGATGAACAGGCGGAATGGCCCATGGAACCTGTGGGCTCTGTTATGTCATGGGTTTTACCTGGGTAGCAGGTACCTGGTGCCAGGACCAGCACGGCCACTGCACGCTTCTCAGAGTTGCCCTTTTGGGTTTGATACACAACACTGTGCCTCTGTTGAAGGAACTGTCATGTGGAGGGCACACCTCAGATGCAGAGCTTTATTTTGCTATGATTGCATTGGATAGTGGAAGAAGCTGCCATGGGACAGCTGATCCCTAGAGAAGGAAGACTGCTAGACTGCAGCTAACAGCTTGATGAATCTAACTTTGTATATGAAGGAGGCTATCAGAAAGTATCAAGATATCTGGTGTTTGCTTATGTTTTTGTACTAACAAAGGCATGAGACAAAGAAGTTAGGAAAGATTTGTGGTCCTACATGAATCGATCAATAAAAATTCATCCACATCTGTCATTATCCAGAATAACAAAGCTTTATAATCTATGTAAACATACACTTAGTAATAGACAGATTTAAAAAAAAACCTCCACATATATTTCTCTTGTGTGTTTATATATATGCACAGGGAGACTCACACATTTAATAGTTGATGATAATACCGTGGGAGAGCTTGATTTACTTTGGAAGACTGCAATTCTGAAATTGTAGCTTAATGAATTTAGTGCAAATTTTGCACTTTTTTCTGGGTTTGAGCCAGAATTTCACCTGTTATTTGCATAGATTCTTTTACTCTATGTGCTTTCATCTGGTATATATATCACAGATGAATTACAAGACCTAAAAATCTTTATATATGCTTGATATAGTCTCTGAATCTGAAAAGAAACTTCAAGAGAAATCAGCTCATACTCCAACAGAACGCAGAATTTTGCTTTCCAGTATTTCAGTCACTGGAATTGGGTTTAGTTCTTAACCTGATTGAGATTGTTGTCATAGGTTTTAATACCAGGAGTATATATAGTATCTTATGACTAAGGCATTGCTACCTTTAGATTCAGACTAAATCAGCATGATTCAGCAAATGCCACCAAAGCCTGTACTGATAAATAAAGACAGAGTAAAATGGGGTTAGAAGAGTCAGGACCAAGAGCATAAGAGTTAAAAAAAAGACCAAAGTTTGGAATGTGACCCAAGGAAACACATATTATCTATGCAAGAGAGTAGTGGTTATAAAAAGCACACACATTAAAACTATGCATTCATGTTTCTCTGGACTGAGATAATAGTTGTGGGAAAAATGGTTATCAAAATTGTTGATAATTTTAGCTTATGCACCAAATAAGAAGTATGATTTCAGAATAATAAAACTGTTATGTGTTCAGATGTGTATATACACATATATACATATGAGGGTAAGAATGACTTAAGTGAAAATTAATTGTTTGTAGATTAATCCATTTTCATGCACCCTGGGAAATCAGGTTTGCTTTGTTACCTTGAAATATATTACTGTAAAATTACTAAATGCAAATTACCACATATCAGAATGGAATAATTCTGACCTTGTTCAGGTTTTTCTAGATGCAAGGTGTGGCTGATTTATAAGGAACCAGAATAAAGTTTCTTACTTATATTGCCAATTAAATTTTAATTTACTTACAAGAGAAAGAGATTAATATTTCTATAGCTGTTAGTATCTGTCGTCAGTTCACTGTTCTTCTCAGTGGTAGTGTATATCTAATAGCCTGTGTGAGAAACAAGCTCACGTATATCAGAAATATGTTTTATTCAGGGACAAAGTCAGTGGAGCAAAGAACACGGCGCTGGGCGCAATGGCGCGCGCCCCGCCCCAGCAGGGGCTTCTTTTTATAGAGCAACCAGGAGATTTCCCTGGTTAAGCGAATGTGGCGGGGTTTCTCCTCTTTACACCTGCGCAGCTCCTTTTTCTTTGTTTCTCCGAGGCTGTTTCTCTCTCACTACTTTTCCACTGCCCTCCGGGGGGGGTGGGGGCAGCAGCCAAGTCCAGGTTCCTCTTCATCAGGAGTTCTCCGCTTCCTTTTCAGCTAGCTTCCATTCTTCCCCGGCCCCTCCCAGCCAGGTTCCCCTTTACATGACACCTAACCACAGACCACCCCCCCATCCTCTTGCTTGCCCAACTCCCCACAATGCCCAACCATATGCCTCATTTGTGATCAAAAAAGGCTTGCTTAACTTTTATCATTTCAACAATACTAATTTAATGACACCTTTAGCCTACCTCAATAAAAGTATTTCTTTAATTACTTTTAGCAAAAGCAAAATCCTTCTGTTATTTATAACACTTGTAACAAACTATCAAGACAGCAGTCAGTGTAACTTTAGCATGTATTGATCTGTCTGAATTATGTAATGCGTTGTCCCCATGCTTGTGTATCAGAGGTTTTAAAAGCTTTGTACAGCAGATGTGCTTTCCAGCTCTTTCTGCATTTGCACCTGTATGTATACTGCAGGACAGATAACGCTTCGTGTAGTGTCCAGCAGACATTGTAATTATGGAAAAGGACAGGGAGAAATACTGCAGCTTCCTTGCAGTTCCCGCTCCCCGTTCCCTCTGGAAGCAAGACAAGGAAGAGGCAGGGGAAGAGCCTTAATCTCGTCCTAAAACACAGCCTGGAGCACACACCTACCTACAGCACAGAGACTCTGGCTGCTGTGTGTGTTGTTGAAGACAGTGAAGATGTGAGAACATCATTTTCTGCTTCACTGTGTGGAACTGCGATCTCTTGCTTTGCAAACTAGCGTGAGAGAACCAAGACAGTGCATTGGCGTGATCTGAGAGATGGCAGTTAAGAGGAATATAAAAGGAAGTCTGGCACTGGAAGCTAAGTCTATCCACTGAGATAGACTAGATTTCCTCTGCCAGAAATAGCAGTTTGATAGAGTTAGTGAAATAACTCCTGCCTGGGCAGGGACTCCTTGCAATAAAAACTAATTGCCAGAATCAGGGAGGCTCTGGCAAGTGAAGACTTGCACTGGGGTGCACCAAGGGAAAATTAATGTATTGTGGGGCTTGGCTTAGCATTGCCTACTGAGATTACCCTGCTAATAGAAGCCAGAAACTGTACAGTTTATGCTCCAATACACTCATCATTTATTTACTGTCAGTTATCTAAGCTTGCCACTTCATTGTAGCAATGGACACATCAAATTTCAGCTGTTTATGTGACTCGGGACAGCAGGTTGTTCTGGCCAAGAAGGTGGGTTTTCTCACCCAGATGCTCTGGATTTTATCCTGTAATTTACTGTGTGCTCCTTGAACACTGCCAAAGAGAGGGAAAAAGCAAAGGTCACCAAACAGAAAATTAGAAAAAGGAACAAGAGCAGGCCATAAACAACAAAATTGTTGCTGTTGTTAACCAAACATAGAATTATTTAATTAAAAAAAAACAAACAAACAAAACACAGAAAAGCAAAAATAGTGGCTAGAAACCCTATTCTGGAACTAGAGCCATACAAGCACCACAGGAATCAAAATTAATTTGATTTTTTGAATAAGCGAAAGTCTCTTTTTCAATATATGAATTGGAAGAAGAAATTCACTGTCTGCAAAATCAACAGTTGAAGTCTTTGACCTTATTGAGAATAAACACAGAATGTGGCCCCCTAACTGGCAAAAATGAAAGGAATTTAGACTCCTCTTACTAAAAGAAAGGAAACAAAAAAAAATTAGATAAAGTTCTCATTTCTATGTAGGAAATACTATTCGTTAATCAGTCTCTGAGCATATGCTTAGAGAGGCATTTGGCCCCACGAGGTAGTTACAGGTATTCCTTTGTTTTCATTTATATATCTTATTTTCCAGGGCTTTAGAAGTATTACAGTAATACTATGCCTTAGTCTAGAGCAAATTTATGGAGGTACATCATATCTCTCTATTTTATATTTTTCTACCACAGTTTATATTATTAGTTTTTAAATGTTTTCAGATAACTTTTTTTACAAAGAGTTTTAATCCAGAGTTAATGTTTATTTAGCCTCGTTATATAAGATGTAGCAAAAACCCAATATTTTTCCTCAGAGGTTGTAAATATAAAAAAGATTTTTAGGCAAGTATTTCAGTTTGCATGCTGTCTTTTCACTGCTACTGCCAATTAAAACCAAGGTTTATGAGAAACCTGAACTTTTGTGGAATAGTCCTTTTAATAACATATTCATTAATATGTTATTATAGCAACAAATATAACCTGATTTGAGATTTATTTTTTTTAAATCCCAAATTTTTATTTAAGCATTTAGGAGGTTGGTGTTTTGAAGGGAGTCTTCTCAGCCATTCTTTGCGGAAGCCTATTACTACTCTTTGGAAATCAGTTTCAGTGAGAAACAAAACAGCCTGTGAGCGGCTGTGACCCTCTCTCCACCCCCCCACACCCAGGGGCAGATACGCATATTTTGAAAGTTAAACACGGATGTCGGTATCCGATCCTGAACGTTGAGCATGTGCTGCCCTGGGTCAGGAATTTGTTGTTCAGTCTGATCTCACTCCTGCAAAGCGGCATCCAAGGACTCCGGGGGTATCAGTCTTTTACCAGAAATACCATTTTTTGCAGGATCAGTAAATCCTAACTTCTGATGTCTTGAGTCCAAGAAAACTTAACAATACGGCCATTGTTGAAACTATATTATAGAAAGGTGTGCTAAACAGAAAATGTTACTCTAGCCAGAGTATCAAAGAGAGAGAAATTCTTACATTCATTAAAGCATATATTCCTCATCAATTAGAAAATATTATAGACTTAGAAGAATGACAGAGATTCCATAAATATTAATGAAATAGGAAACTTAGAGTTCAGTCAGCTCACATAAATATCTCATTAAATCAGCTCACACCAAGGCTTTCCTTCAAGCCAAGATTAGGTTCTGCTGTTATTTGAAAATTCCATTCAAGCTTTCTAGCTCAGCCAGCCTGTGTGCTTACAAGTGTGAAACTAAAAGCAGATAATCCTAGTAAGGAAGTAAACTAAATTTCACAAATACAAACACTTAAATTGTAAATTTGATCATTTTCTTCTTCCTCTGTCAACTCTCAGAAATCAAATCAGTATTAGCAACAGTCCAATACACTTCATGCAGTATTAAAAATACGTGAGCTGTTTTGGCCATAACAAGATTATAAACTGTGCTATGGTAACTGTCAGTGCTGGAAGTTCTTGCTCCTGTCTGGGTGCTGATGGCCGGCTGCTGTTACAGCCAGGCTGCTCGTCTGGTGTAGAGAAGGGCAGTGTCACACCCAACGCAGTGCCACCCTGCCTGTGCGTGACACAAACGTTGCTTTTCCCACATGCGGTGAAGCATGACATTTTTTTCCACGCTCTTGACCTGCTCTGTCTTCTTAATGCTAAAAGCATAGGAAAATTCAGTAGTTTGTTTGACAAAGCCTGAATTAGAGGAGGCAACAATATTCATTCTGTAATTCATCAGGTAGGAAACTATGGGAAGCTTTCGTTACTGTCTCCCAAAATGAAATACATCCCAAGCTTTCAGTTTAGATTTCAAAAAAAAAAAAAAAAAAAGCATTTTATTTTTTCCCAAGCTAATCATTTTTTTACTAATTGTTACTTTTACTTTTGTAATCTATAAAAAGCATTCTTGTTAAGCTTCCAGCCGTAGATGTAATACCAGAACTATATAGTGTCTTATGACTACACCGTTTCTGCTTTTGCAAAGCAAATTACAGTATGTTTCTTCATCTGAGGTTTTATTATCAATAATAGCTGCTATGTTATGTTTTCCAAAATTGGAAAGAAAAACCCATTTGTGAGGTTGTGTCTTCTTTTCAGTGTTGACAATCACAGAAAGGGCTAATTTGCTGCAGGCCTACCAGTCAATGAAGTCTATTGCATATCACCTCTGATACTGGTGACAGTGCATTTTAAACAAAACTGGAAGTATTCTGAAGAGAAGTGCATATTCTAACGATTTTTCAGGAAACCTAGAGTATCTGTTCTGTTCAGCAATTTGTAAATGAGACCACTTTAGTATTTTTCTAATCAGAATAAAATCCGTGAATTTGGGGACAGTACTTGTGTTAGCACTGCGTAAGACACAGTGATGCTTACAGCGACGAGTGTTTCATCAACCTTGTCAGGGCTGGTAAAGAGGCCTGACTGCAAACCAGTTTAGAAATAGATCAATGCATAACAACGAGAAGGTTGTTTGGTTTTTTTTTTTGAGAGAGACAAATCTCTGAGGAAAATCTAAGCTATTCCATAGCAGGCTCTGATTTATTTGTTTTGTTTTGTGCTGTGCATGCATTTTTAACAATTTTGCTTAGCTCCATTAGCTTCCTAGTGTCCAGTTTAGACAATCTAAATATAACATTAAATACAACAGCTTGGTAAGTGACATTTACTCATTCATAATTTAAAAAATGCAGAAATTATGATTGCCCTTGTAGTTCTTGTTCCTTAGCTGTTTTGGCCATTGGGAGTGAATTTAACTGAAGTTTATATTGGCTTCCCCTTTTCCTGGGTCATGCAGGATGTCCCTGGGTGCTGTCAAGCTCAGGGCATTTCTGTCAGCAGCAACGAGGTCCCTCGGTCACATAGGACAGTGCTGATGGAGGGAAGTTGTGGGGATCACAAATGTGCTCTTAATCTCAGAGGTGAATGTCTTGCTTCTACAGCTCTTCCAGCTCCCGTTACCTGATCCAGGATAGACTGATGCAGATGATGACAGTGTCAGTGAGTAAGCCCAGAAGACCACCTTGTAGCTCAGGTTCTCTCCACCCTCATCCTTTTGCTGTGAAGTCAGGTGGATAATGATCAGGAGTACTAAAAGCATCTTCTCAGGGATGCTGCAATTCTTTGTGGACTAGATATTAGGCCAAAAGGCATACCATGCAAAAAAGAAAGAGAGAAAAAAAAAAAAAATGTTGGTTTAAGTGGAATTTAGTGTTCTTAAGAACATTTCTTCCTCATTTTCCATAGTGTGATTTCCTCTATTCCTGTTCCTTGGTCTGACTCTCGCAGGCTCTGTTTTCTACCTCTTTTTTTGTATCACTATTCCTCTCTAGGCTTCTTCATCCTGACACTCCTTGTTACTTTTCTTTCTTCCATCATGCTGCCCAATTGCCAACAAAATAGTCCACAGTACAGGAAGAGGCAGTCCTCTTCTTCTTTCAGATATAATAGAAGGAGTAGTTATGGGAAAGCCAGGTGTATTTCTTGCACCTCCAGAACGAAGGTACCAATTTGACCAGTTCAGAGGAAACGGATATCCAGTATAAAACAGATCTGAGATGTTTAGCTGACTACTGCTAACAATGTTAACTGAGAACACAAAGGTGACATTTTTCTAACTCAGCCATATTTCAGCTCATTTCTGCAGGAGAGTTGAAAACTTGCCTGACAATGTCAACTGATCCTGCCAAACTGCTCTAAAGCATGGGGCAGGGATAGCTGGAATTTTCTGGCTATGTGGTTTTATGTAAGCATAAACAGATAGTCAGTTTTCCCCCTGCTCTTATTCCTGGAAAAGCTACATTTTATTTAAACTGAAACTGCACAGAAAATACACCTGAGACAGTCAACTGGGATGGAAAATTTGTATCTAAAATGTTAATGCTTGACATTATAAGCATCAAAGCAGAAATAAGACAATTAAAGCTCAGAGAATGGAAATGTTAGGCAAGTTAAATATTTTTTAAAGCACACTTTCTAGTTCATTGACCTTTCCATCAAAATAACAATAGCGTGCATTTATGTTAAAATGAATGTAAAGTACTGTTTTCTTACTCCTAAATAAGAAATGTACACAAACTATAAATAGCACTGTAGGCTCTTTCAGCCCTCTTCCTTTTCAATGAAATACAGCCAGAGAACTTGTGAAAACCTGCCTGCTCTCTGCCGGCTGGGCTGGTGGGTGTTTGGGGCTTGCAGAGCTTCTTAGGAGGTGTATTTTACCTTTCAAATTGATGTTCGATAGACATCCTGTATTAAAGATTCATTTTTTTCACGTTGCTTTATGTTTTATCTCTCTGAAATGGTTAGCAATTATGTTCAGTATGTTGTAAAGGCATCCCTTAAATAGGCAAGAATTCAAAGTATTTCAAAAGTTTGAGAAACTGGCAGGTATTACACACAGTAGTATCAGTTACAGATATAAAATTAAAAATATCTGAAGAAAAATATGATAATCACTTTACAAAAATAAAGAGGATCCAGAATACTCCAGTAATACTACATAGGCAAAAATTTGGAGGGAAATAATATAAAAATCAAATTCTCTGGTTATTTTCTATCCAGGCATCTGTATTAATTTTTTAAACAAAAGTACGAGAAAAGATATGTATTATACAAGGGTAAAAGACTTCATTAAATAATAGTTAAAGTTGAAAGATGTTGCTTTGGAAATATAAGAAATTCAGTTTGATCTTTCTGTGAAGGTAATAATACTGTATGCCAATTGGCCTGGACCCATAAGCCTACTAGTAACTTCTTTCTCACACAGCTGAACTCAAATCAGTCTGGAATTCCATCAGCCACATCATTTTCCCTAGGAAATATTGCACAAAAAATAAGCAGCATGCCCTCAGAGGTGTTTTTCTAACCTCAGTCTCTTTGTCCCTCCCACATTTTTTTTTTTATAACAGTAAGCAACACACTTAAATTTAAGTAGGCTGGAACCATAATCATGTCATTACAAATTGATAGAAAGCTATGCAAAAGAGCTAGTTTTAAATTTACTTTGAAGTAAGTTCTTTCTCCACTACAAAATACACTGTTATTGGATAAAAGCCTAATATGCAACAGTCCTTATGACCCCACGTGTCTCATCCAGTTTTATCTTTTACCCATTATTTATAATAAGTGTTCTTAAACCCATTTGATAATCATTTTACTAAGTCATTGCAATGACATACAGCTTGTCACCTGGATCAGCAATCTCCAATCCATTCTGTCGTATCCCTTAGTTTTGTTCACCAGGTGTAGCTCAATACACTTCTTGCTAATAACCTCTTAAAAGGGAACCATAAAACCTACTGTACAGGTCCAGATCCAAAATCTGTTTAGCCCAATGTTCTTTTTTTCCAAAAGCAGCCGACAGTGAATGCCAATAGATGAATAAAAAAAGCAGAGACAGTGATACAAGGATACCGCCCCGGTAGACTTCTCCAGATTCCAGTGAAGTGTAACATGAGGGGTTGCTAGCTCATCAGGCTAACAAGTAGCTTTATTGTTCTGAAGTAAAAGCCCTTTTGTGGTTAAAAGCTGTAGGAAACTGAGCCTAGGTATTCTTGTCTTGTTGGCTCAAATAACCATAACAAAATCTTGCAAATAACTTAAATCGGATTAAGTTCCTCTCTCCCCTCTCCTTCGTGACCTCCACCCTTTTGTTCCTCCACCTTCACGCAATCTGCTGCACGACTGTACCAATAAAATCACTGAAAGAAGTCTGAATTAAGGAGGCACTTTTTAAGTTATTTTCAAGCAGGCTTTATTCCCCTCCACTTACAGGTGTGCAGTGCAGTCACTCGCACTGCTCCAGGAATACAGCTCCGCTGCTGAGCTGTGCGACAGAGATGGACACAAGTGGAAGGCTAAGGAATGGGGACAACTGAATCCGATACGGCTACTGAGGGGAACATGGTTTGTATCCCTGCTATAAAGAAAATAATTTTTGGTATGAAGGGGGATTTAAAATAATGAGAGTCCAGCTTTCAAACATTACACATTGTGCTAAATGTTGATTACAATTTTCTATTGCAAGTAGTTAAGTGATACTCATTACTCCACCATGTCTTTCTCCACATTTTTTTTTTAAGGGAAAGCTCAGTCCCTGGCATCCGAATCACACGTAGGAAAAAAAGTAAGTAGGAAAATAGAATAGGTTAACTTAATCCAGTCATTCAGCTTGCTCTCCGTTTCTATCAGTTAGGAGTGAAATAGATGAAGTAAACAGCACACTAACTTTACAAAAATACTAAATATTTCCAGAAAGCTGGCATGTATTTGCCACATCCTCCCAGCTTGATAATCACTATCATTGAATAATTTTAGTGATGTGTTTTTCAAGCTTGCTTGGAAGAACATTTCACAGATATTTTTAGAGGGCATATTGCATTCAGTGCAGAATACTTGCCCTGTCAAAAAAGGCAGTTGGATTGATCGAACATGACAAATCATCTTTGCTGCTACTCACCTGTTTATTATTCAAGTCCTTCTACTTAGCTACAGGGATTTTCTAGCACTTGATATTATGCAGCTGTCCTGGGGCTTTCTCTCTGTTTGTAAAGACACATACTGTTTGAAAGACTAGGGAAAAAGCAAATATTGCTCATAATCAGTTTCTCAGCAATAACCACTAACAGCTCCATGGTTGCTTCAGCATCTTCTCTAAGCACTTCATGGTGAATGAGGCTGATTTGAAACCTCCAGTTTCTTTCAACATGCTGCTTATGACAAAGATCTTCTGGTATTTCAGAAACACTACCCTCTAGACTTCTATTTTTAAATGAGGATTTATCAACACGTATGACAGGTACAAACAAAACCCGTAGGTTTGTAATGAAAATACAGTTTAAGGTCTTAAGTGTTTCTTAGTCAACAATACTCAGTTTGTATAAAAACTCTTTGGTGGGGAGGAGAGTAGGGGAGGGGGAAGTTAAAACCTGAAAGCACAGAAGCCCTTCACTGTGAATTCAGACAGCTCCTTTCCCCATCTAACACAGAAGTAATACTTGGAGGAAGGGACTATTAAAAGTCAATGAAATAAATGAGTGATTCTAAAAGCTGAAAGTTTTTCTAGTGATTCATATGCACAGGACAGAATTATTATTTTTTTAAACTTAAAGTTTAGACATTTAATGGATTGAGATTTAGTTCAGCACAGAACGTCATGACTGTCTGCAAACAAGCCTGTTCCACAAATAGCCGGATCTGTTTGAGTCCCCTGTAGAGGCCCTTCAGATTCTACCATTAATTTTATTACACAGTTAAAATATCATGATTCTTATGTACCCAGAAGTGGTTGAAATGTAATGACACAATACATTTCATATTTTATAGAAGTAACTACATTGTTTCACTTTGCAAAAGGAAGGAGTAACAAATACTGTGCTATTATCCTGATCCAGACAAAAATAAATTACTTTGTCCATGTATCTGCCCTTCTGCTCAAAAAGGTTGAAAAGGAAAAGGAGAAACACAATATAAGAAATAAAGTACAGCTTAACACAGAGGGGAAAGTACAAATTCCACTGATTCATTAATATAACCTTATACCCAGGCTCCCATCCTCACTTAATTACAAAAGAAGTGGATGATGTTCTGTATAGCCCCAGCATACGTTATTTCAGGATATGGAGGACAGACTATTTTGAAATACAAATGGAAAAAGTATTTGAAGGTTTAAGATGCAAATAAACACAGCGAATCCCTTCAGCGAAGGGATGTAAATAACATTAGGAAAGAAGAGAATATATTACCATATTCCCTCAATAAGACATTGGCTAAAGAAGGCCTAACCCCAACACTGGTCTCATCCCTTATTTACTTCCTCATTCTTCCCAAAACATCAAGAAAACAGCAATTTGTTCTCACTCTCTGATATTCCTGAGGCTGCCATTTGGCAAAAATGCAGACTCCACCTCTGCTGCATAGTATCTTTGTTCTTTCTGTAGAATACTAGGAAGTTCTTCCACTTGTGTATTTTTATTTATATATAAATAACAAAATATATTAAGTTTGAATAATAATCTTTATTTCTTTATTAGTTTATTTGTAAAAGGTACATTGTAATCCTGAGCTACTGCTTTATACATTTAGCATCATACAAAGACAGATCATTTACAGTTTGATCATTTACATTTATTGTGCTCCAAAATCCTTATCTGAATATCATTTTGTCCTAGCAGGAACATAGATAATTTAAATTACATGTATCCCTGAAACATCCACATTAATTTACCCATCTGACCCCATTATCTAAATTACTACAGTCATCTAAATCACTCAGGACATTCCTTCCAAATTTAGCAAAAACTTGTTTAAAACTGTAACAACGGGCAGTGCAAGAACTGGTCCCTCAATCCTTCGTGAATACATCATTAGAAAAAGCTTTCTGTTTCCGTATTCTGTTAGCAAGTCAGTGCTAAATTGCCTAGATGTACTTTGACGGAATGGTCCAAGTAACAGTTTATTCATTCTCTTATTACAGCAGTTAATGTGAATTTACAGTGTCTCCCTTTGCAGTGACCAGTGCATAACTCTCCCACACAGGGAAAATTTGACACGATCAAAGGAAAGTAAGAGGCGACCCATCACCACCTTATTGCCACCTATGTGACACTGAAGTATTACAAAACAAGTCATATGAAATGCTTCCCTTAGACCCTGTAAAGGAACTTGTACGAATAACCAGAGTTAAGTTCCATAATCCGAGCATGGCTTTTAGGATTTGCCAGTTAAAAAAAAACCCAAAACCAAACACCTAAGTCCCAGGATCCTTGAGAAGAAAGCATTTATCCTAACTGAAATCCAATCCTGGATAAATGGAAATTTAATTGGACTACCAAAATAGCATCTCTCTACCTGAAAAAAATCTCAAAGCATACAGTGTTTACAAATGTCTCTCTAGCAACAGTGTCAGTCTTTTAAAGTACACTCCTAACTTCCATTTCCTGAATAAGGTCACTATGATCTTAGGCAAAAGATACAGTAAGCAGTTCAAGCAAAATGCTTATTGCTTAGATTTTAAAGCAAGCCACTTTAATATAATTTTAGTTAAAATGTTAAGTACAAATGTGAAGCTACTGTAGAAACACTTATAAACACTCTTGCTTTTGAATTCTTACTGATCATTTAGAAAAATGGCAGACGGATTTTAACATAACAAAGGAAATGTAAAACTTAATACTGTCTGTTGAAATAAAATTCAACACCTATAAAGACAGAGTTATGAACATGTAAACGCAGCTTTAGTATTCAGAGCTAGGGAATCTAGCAGCAAAACAAACTATTTGCATATTATGTAGTGCAATGAACATTTGTTCTTAGAGACCCCCAGTCTTAAAACTACTTTGAACAGAATGGAATCCTTACAGGAAAGGTTTCAAAAGTGTCCAAGATGTAATATCCAGAATTACTAGATGTTCATCTGCTATAATCTAACAATTTCTTTACGCGAAACTGTGCTCTGGATAACTGACTTTAATGGCTCCCCAGTAGCAGGCTCGAATGAGGCAGATTAAACCTAAGAGATAAGCAATAGCCCAAGAAACGTATGTTGCGTGAAATCGCCTGGCAAAATCCTGTGTACCAACCTAAAAAGAGAAAACAGAAGTGTCAAACATACAGCACTATCTGCTCTTCAGGGACGAGCAAGTTATATTAAGGAGAAGCATTTCAGCACCTTTTTTACTCTAAGAATAAATCAGATATTTTATCAGCTTAATTTTACACAATCATAGGATAACTGAGCTTGGAAGGGACATCAGAAGGTCTCTAGTGCCAACTTCCCAATCAAAGCAGGGTTAACTTTAAGGTCAGACCAAGTTGCTCAGGGTTTTAACCCAGCCAGGTCCCAAAAAGCTCCAAGGACGGAGGCTACAGAAGGCTCCGGGCACACCTCACGGTGAAACGTTTTCATCATTTTCAAACTCTGTAAGATTGTTACAAATATATACATAAAAAGAAATCTGTCTCTTGCTGCTTTTATTTCTGGCTGCCACTGTTTTTATTAGAGAAACTGGAAAATCCTTCATAACTCATTTAAGCTCACACATAAAAAATTATTCAGGTTATGATGCAAGTTAGAGGTACAGTGAGAATCACACATATGAATTCAATGGCAGTTATTTCCCCATACATACTTTTATGACTGCTGGGTAGGAAGCTGGATCTAGTAACCAGTACTAGATACTTCAGAGACAAGCAAGCCAGATAATTTTCTTAGTAAGAGAGTAACAACAATACGAGCCTTTTAATTTGTAAATAGCTCATTATCTGGCTTTACTCTTTATAGCTGGTACAAATTATAAAAGTATATACATGTTTCTAACTTTTGGAATCCCATTCCCCTCCACTGCAGTGGAACTTACATTCCTGGCTATACACCAATATGTATTTCAGGAAACCTGGAAGTTTTGAGAGCTCTAGCAAGAGCAAGATGTTCCAGTACTTCTATAGTGAAGTAAAACCTATTTCACAAAACTGAAATTTTTGAAAAGATTAAGAGTCAAATTTAACATCAGGAAGAGGAGACTCTCAAACTGCCAGAAGATATTTTTTTAGGAACATTTCATTTTTCTGGCTAACTCAGATGATTAAATCCATGGTTTTAATAGAGGTGACAAAAAACACACAACTTTGGAAGTTTTACTCAAACACTAGGGAAAGAAGAGCTGGTCAACCAAAGGACATGCACACCCCTGCACACAGTTGCATGTATATCATAGGACATCACTCACAGTTAATCCAACTCCAATGAAGATGCATATCATTCCGATTGTAATATACGCGCAGCAGCGTCTCCGTGGCAGTGCACTTCCAACAGAAGAACTGTTAGGAAATAAATGGCATTTTAAATTAAAAAAAAAAAAAAAACAAAAAAACCAAACAACCACCCAAACTGCATACATCGCAACTATTTAGTCTAAACAGGGGGAGGGGAAGAGAATGGCAATATACATACACCACCTTAAGTTTATAAAGCTGTAGGCCAAGTCTACAATTATATCAAGCAGTCCACAGGTTTGTTTTAAAGGGGAACTATTGGTGAAGGTTATCTAGTATCCAAAAAATCTAAGTGCTTTAACAGAGTGGTGCCACACCTACAGCTCGAGTGTGTCTACCTCCTTTATCCACAGTGCACCCAGATAAGTATCTTGAATAGCCTCTGAATTGCAAAACCCAAGTTTGCTTTGCAGCTTTTATACAGGGTGCAAGACACACTTTAGACTTTTAATACATCAATACATTAATACATTCAATTGCATCTAAGTAACTAGGAATCACATCTACCACCCCTAAATGTCTAACAACCTCCACTATCTATTTCCTGGAACAGTTCACTCAATACTGTTGAGTGGCTGAACTCTACCCCATTTCTTGAAGATGAAAAACCCAAACCATTTTAGTGAAACATGAAAAATTTTTCATGTTCAATGTTTCCAAACACTGAAATTCTTTAGACATGTTTAAGTCAGTTTTAGTAACTTCAAAAACATGACAAGTTTTTTTACTTTCCTATTTTCTTTTAAATTTCTACCAAAAGTTACATGAGCTGCACAAATTGCTGCTGATAACCAAGGTAAATAAATACCCTGGAAGTTATATCACTCATCACCTAGACTATGAACTCCAAGACAGACAGCTCTGTCTCTACCTGCTGCATTAAACTAACTATTACAGCGCTCCAGTCAAACAGAATATAAAATGCAAATAAAACATTACATTCTTTAATACAGATTAGAAAAATTATTCCAGAAGCTCAGCGTTGTTTAGCAAATACATCTTAAGTCAGACATTTGCAATCACATGCAGCTATATTAATTGGAAAAACAGGAACATGATTTAATTCCTTTGAAACTCAGTGAACACAGAGGTCCATTGAAAGCACAAGGGGCAGAGGTGCTTTTATAAAACGTGTACCATCTATCCTGGAGGTAGTTCTGAGGCACCCTGAAGCATGCTGTTATTAGTTAAGTACTTCATCCCATTCTGGAAGATCAACACACCTTTGCAGATACTGGGATGTTTATACTCTGTGTTCAAAGATGAAAGTAATTTTCATCTCGTGATGCTTCAACATATTCAAGGTAAGTGTATAACAGAAGAAAGCACTGCTGAACTACTCAAGTAGTACATCTGTCATATGACTGACCAAATTTCTGCCTCCAGTTAATTAACCCCATAGTAAGGCCTCATATGCTTAGCATGTGACTAGAATTTTTTAAGCATTCATCTTAGAAAGCCTTCAAATAGATTGGTTTAAGCAGCTTTACTCCAATATTATTTCTTTACGAAGAATTTCTAAAATGCTCCAAGAAAAAAAAAAAAAAAAAACAAAAAAACAAAAAACCACACTACAGTCCTCAAGCTAACACGCTGAGCTTCATCTTACAAGGCAAGGGTTCAATACAGTGACCACTCACAAGACATCTGTTACATATTTCCAGAAGAATAGGAAAAGTCCCCAAACTGTTCAGCTCATTAATTTCCCATGGAAAATTACTTCTTACTGGAAGCCTCACCATACACATTTGGGATGGGATTGGAGGACATGTTGGGTGTTATTAGGGTGGGAGAATTCCCAGCTGAAGAAATAATGGTATTGTACCACCCTCTCTCACACACCCCCCAAGAGCTACCTTAAATACTTCTACAGCCATTCCAGAAGAGGGATATGTTGTCTGATTCCAAGTTACATGAGGGAAAAAACAAAAAACAAAAAACAAAACCCAAAAGTTTTATTAAAGGGGACAGGGAGGAGACTTCTCCAAAAGCTGAACTGATGAGCACTTTGCTTGCCAAACTGACCTCAGGTTCCCTCCTTTGCAGGATTTCCTGGCTGTGTACTCAGAAAGTTAATTCTATTACAGAGCTGGATACCTTCAGATAAGCTGATAGAAATGTCATGTTCAATACACCTAACACACACACGGTATTTACCGCACTGTGTATTTCACACAGTGACAAAGTTCATTTTGGGAAAGAGGCCTTCACTTTTAGAGCTGTCTGACTTAAGGTCTTGGTTTTGTAATCAGAACATTGCAGGCACCCTGTGTATTTTCTATCCATATCTCTCTCAAGCTCTGTCCCCTCCTATCCAGCAAGAAAGGCTGAAGGAGAAACCACCACCTCAAATACCGCAAAAAGGAAATGTAAAGAATGTTTTAAATTAACTGCCTTTTTTTTCTCCATAGAAAGCAAAGATGAAATAAATATATTAAGTTTCTACAGTCACATAACAGACCTGGGAATATTTAGCAATCCCAATAAATAATTTATTTTTTATCTCCTGACAGGGATATTAGCCACTGGGCCACTCTAAATACTGAGGTTTCCCTCTACCCACCCCAAATTACATATAAAAAAACCTCAAACTAACTTTGAATAAAGAAAGCTGAAACCCTACCCCAAAACCTGCCAACTGTGGCAACTCTGACAGACACATTTAGAAATGTTAAAACTCGGGTTGAAAGAACATTTTTAAATCTCAGAAGCAGCTGCTTCCTTTGTGGGACTAAATGAGGGTGAACTCACTAGAAAGCCGTCCGGCGGCAGCAGTTCTTTCTTTCTGAGCTGCTGCTGAGGAAGCAAAGGCACCTGCCAGACCTTCATCTAATGCCACTGCCCATGAAAGACACCAAAGCCAATTTAGCATCAGGTAGTAATTAGTAGAGGGGAAAACTGCCTCAAGGGACAGAGGCTGTTAAAAGAGTAGCACAGAAAAGAATGCAAGGTCTCTTGTGCTCCAAATAATAGGAATTATTGCCAGGATTTCAGGCATGCTTTTAGAAGGGTTTTGAAGAGGAAGATCAAAATGCCTGTATTCTGAAGGTGAACAGCACTGCTGAAACTAGCCTCCACAGTAGTGACAGGGTTCCAACATCTCTCCTTTTCCTAAATGACCTGCAGACTTTATGGGATAAGTGTTATAAATTCATTAGGGTTCGTAATTTTGTCAGGCCTTAGAAAGAAAAATAAGTAGGTTCTAAAGGAAAAAAAGGTAGAGACATTTGGCATTCTGAAATAAAAACTTGTACCATTCAATTCTTTTTCTAATAACTAAATTAACGATCCTGAAGTTTCTAGATGATTTAATATACATCTCGGGAAAGCAGACAAAACACAGTTCCTGCTTCTCCATCATTAAATGAGAAAAATACCAGAGGCCTGATAAACATCGACCTTTTGTATTTTGAAACACAGAAGAACACCAAAACAGTAAAACAAAACGGTTTCTCCAGGTGTCATCCTCTACACTTAAAACCATATTGCAACAATTTCCTCATTAGCTACATTTTTTGTCCCAACGCAGCAGGTAACTTGCAACTAAGGGCCTACGTCAGGCACTACGCACCTGTAGGCCTTCTGCAACCACTTTACCTATACTGGCATGACCAGGTTTGTAGTCCATTTACCAGATAACTGATCTGCTTCACAACTAATTTCCTGTATTTCCCGAGTTATTTTGCAAAAAAATTATCATGTGTGCAGCAAAGGAGGGGACACACAGGACAACACCAACAAAAAGAAGTCTGTCACAAAATAATAGTTTGTAACCACAATGGTAGCAGATAGATGGGATTAAAAACAAACAAGAAATGCAAGATCCTGTTTCCCCCAACATCTAGATGACAAAGTTTCCTCTGTTTATGTACTCTGAGGCACCATCATTGTTTTGTTATTGACCTTTTCACGTAAGAACACCTAACTTCCCCTGCAGTTTCACAAGGCATTCTTAGTATTAAGATCTACTCTCCATCAAGCAAACAGGTGGTCACAAACAAGCTATTTGCAGAGATTCACTGCACTTTTAAAAACGTCTGAAACAAAACCATGAAAATTATTTGAGAATCTAAAAATCTCAGCAAATGTCTTTTTGGAAAACCTACTATTGCAGTGATTCAAGGTGCCTTTTGCCTCAGTCTACACTATCCTTTTTTCAGTGACAATCATCAACTGAGTCAACAGAAGGCATGACTAGTTTTGCATCTGACTCGTCAGCTACTAATGAAAGAACTTTGCATTAATAAGCTGAAATAAAGAACCCTGCATTCCCTTCTGACTACTTGACAACAGGTAAGACAACCTCTGACAAAGGGCTGATAGAAAGCAGCAGGTCACTGCAGTTATTTATTCCACCACCATGACTCAAAGCTCTGCCTCACCTATGTTGTGCCCTAAATCCATGCATTAGAAATGTTCATGCTGCTGGAAGCGCAGAACTTGTGACCATCGTATCTCAAATGTGAGAAGACACCAAGCAACACATTCAAAGCTAAATTACAATATTCCATAGTTTGCATCCTCAGCCCAAAGACAGAAATGCCTATTTGTTAAGATTTGTTTTGTATTCTGCAATTCCATTGCCATGCAAGCTGCAATTTTCACAAATTGCACTGCAGAGACGCTCCAGTTTGCTACCTACAGATATCACACTTTGCACTTTATAGACAAAAATAGTAAAAAAATCCTTAGACTACAGCTGGATTTTAAAATACAAGCAACATAAATCAACAATAGACAGACCAAAAGATCACATGATATAACTTCTTGACTGTTTCTTGGAGTGGTTTTGTTTTTTTGGTTATTGTTGGGGTTGGTTTTTTTTTGTTGTTATTGTGATCTATTCTTGTTGTTTTGGTGGGGTGTGTGGGGGTGTGTGTATGTGTGTGGTTTTTTCAGCAAATAACTCTATACCTAAGGAGGGTCAAGAAAAAAAGCTGAAGTCATCTATCAACAGCAACATGATAAAATATAAAACATAATTGCAATTAGTTTAAAAAGAAGCAAACCAAACCACAAAACACCAACCCTCCCCCCCACCCCAGGATTGGAAAGACTGAATGCAATTATAGTCTGTAAAAACACCCCTGCAAAGCAACCTCTCATCAAGACCATGAGTTTATTTGACCTAAGCAAACTAGAACATATCCACTGCTCCACATCAAATCAGTTACACTCCTGAGGTTAAACGTACCACCAGACTAACTTCTCTATCAAACACTCCAGTAGATGATTTCAATTGCTGTTCAAGGCCAGGCCACGCCAACACCTACAGTACATTTATCCTGAGCTTTCTGCTTCCTAAGGGACCTGTTAGTTTTCCTATAAAACGCAACACAGCTGTGGTTCTCCATTCCCAGTGGAAAACACATTTGCTCCTTTAACTGCAAGTCACACTTGCCTATCAAAGGAAAACAAATATTTAAATAAATCAGCAGGACGAGAAAGTCTCTGAAGTAATATTTTTAAGTCTTATTTCACACCCTGTGGTTGAGATTCCATGCAAATTTAAAGTATGTTAGTAATGTAGCTTTTAACAATTCAAACTTAGGTATTCCTGACCTCAGACAAGAAAGGCCAAATAAATGCTTAAAAAAAAAAAAACAAAAACAAACCACCAAACAAAAAAACCCATGAAAAACCTCACAGCTCTTTTATTCTAATTTTTCTCCTTATTGAAGCAATAGCAAATGTGTAGGCAAGTTATTCCACAGTAATTCATAAACATTAAACAAGCTAATGCATTAAGATGCTTACCACAAGCTAGTTGTTGAGTTCATGAGATCAGTAAAACCTCTTTCAAATTAAGACTAGATTATTTCCTTCTTTTACAATAAGACAATTCAAATTCTACATGTAAACATGACATCTGATTAACTGCATGAAGTGGTAAAATTTCAAGGACGTAAGTTGTTAATTTTAGCAACCCATTCCTGTGTATTGTTAGCAGCTCATTTTTGCCCCTAGCAATTCAATCAAGGCTTTTTAATAAATGCAGGCTGGATTTGTCAAATATACTGATTTGTGCATAAAGAGTAGAGAATTCATGTACACATAACATGCTCTTTAGCCTTGAAATTCAGATGAGCACAGCAAATTAATCAGCACTGCAGACACATTTTACTCCAAAGACTGTTACAGAAGAAACACTGACAACTTATTTAACAGTTAATTTACGTAACCTTGTTTTCAGAGAACTTACATTTTTTTGCAGTGTGGGCATTTTGCTAGTGTGTTAAACCTCAGTTCCATCCACTGTAAAAAGAAAAAGTAAAGAGGTTTAAAAACTGGCCTGAGAACAAGTTTGTTGTACTTCATGCTAAATGTTACTGTGAAAACATTTTGCTTCTCAGGCTTTTATTTGTTTCTTGCTTTCTTCCATAAATGGGATGCCCTTTTATCAGTGGCAACACAGGATCGGGATTTCCATGTGAACATTTCCCATGACTTGCCTTCGTGTTACAAGTTTCGCTTGACGTAATGTGGTTTCATCCACGTGCGCAGTATGAGCAACGTGATAATATTAATATAGCTTTTTCTCTTACTTCCACGACTACGAGTATACCCTGAATCAAAATAAATGTGGGGGTTTTGGCACAATTACATAGATGCATCTTCCCATCTTTCCCCAACCCTTGCATCATTTCTGAAAAGTAAGTGTACACAGAAATATTAGCTAAAAAATATTTCAGAAAGTAGGTGTCTATGAGTTTTATATCAATAAAACAGAGAACACTAAAATGTCATGTGAGTAGCCAATAAAGAGGTGATATATAAAACCATACATGGTATGATCATAACCTCCCATGAACAGAGTAAAGCCTATCTGGGAAACAGCCTTAGTGAAAGTAATGTCTAGAACTGCCTTAACCAGAGGATACACAGTCATATACTCATTTAAAACCAGCAGTTTTTGTTAAATTTAATTCTGTGACAATGGAAGTATTAGACATTTTAAACATGTTTGCCTTGGACAAAGGGATAAGATCATTGTTCTTTGCCCTGTAAGTGGTTATATAGTAATTGCAGCTCTTTTCTGCTGCCTTTCTTAGCTGGAGGTAGTTAGCAGTTTCCTGGTTAAATATAATTCTATTCTCCCCTCTTAATTTACGCAAAAGTCACACTGCAAGTTACTAGCAGGGAAAGAAGCCACAGCACGACCTCCATTCAGATCCTCCTTATCTCTGTGAGAAATCAGAAGTCAGTCTACTGAAGCAAGTAATATTGTAACTGCTACAAACACAAATCAAAAATCAGAGCCCATCCTTGTATGGAAAACAGGACCCAGCTACAGCACAGCACCATTTAAACACTGAGAATGAATTTATGATTTTATGTGCATAGAAGGAGGATGTGGCTTGTAATGCCTTGCCAAGATGGGTGTTTGTGCTGTGAGCAAGGTTCTGATCGGTAGTATTTAGAGTGCATTTTCCCGCCTCTTGACGGTCTCCCTCAGTTTTATTTACTTCTAATGGGTTAATTCTCTACTAAGAAGAAATTAATCATTTTTTTTCCTGGTTCTGAAGTATCTAATTACAATTCCAGTCACAAAGTTGTTCTTTAAAATTTATTTGTTTACAAAGACTTGGCCAAACTCACTTAGCACAGTTGTATTTTATCCCTTAATAAAGTGGAAGGTTCTGTAATACTCCCTACTTGAGCAATGCATTTTAGGAATATTAATTCTGTTTCTATATTCCTGACAGAAGAGCAATTTAGATATCTGCCTGCATCCCTATCAAAAACTACTCAGTTTTGCTTAATTCTACACAGGAAAAGTGGGATAGGGTACCATTGTCAGTACCTGGGATGGAGACAGACATCTTCAGAGCTGTTCTTTGAACTTTTTAAACTGCAATTCCAGAAACAGAAGCAAATTAAATCCAGGATTTATGTTTTATATATTTGTAATTCAACTTCACTTCTGTACACTAGTTTTACTCCAGGGTAAGCAACTCCATTTCCAAAGTTATTCTTTAGTGATCTTTCTAGGGTTTTATTTATTTTAAGATTTTTGATTATTCGCCATAATTACTGATGGATGTACACTCAAATGCACTTGGGCTCTAGATATTGATGGAAAAAACAGAGGCATTGATAATCTGTTTTCATTGAAAGTTACCTGGAAGTAACAGCAGCACTAACTCTTAGGATGCCTTCTGCACACATCGTAAATATTTGCATAAAAAAGGCAAAAATGTGACAAGATATTCAAACTACAAGAATGCAGATCACATTAGCACTGTAGGGAGAGGTTATTTTCATGCACATTCTAATTCTTGGAGTTTTGGTGGGTTTAACAAGTAGTTTAAATCATGCTTAAAGCTGGTATTTTTAGTCATATTCCAGAGTGCTTTAAATACCTCATCTTGTTTCATGTTGTTAAGAAAACTTGATGTTACAGTTACATGAAATTTAGCTCCCTGACAATACAAATTGTATTTTTCCCATTGAAACAATACAATAAACAATAACCCAAATCTCTGGTTACATGTACGAAACACAGATGAGGATTTCAGAGAGCTCCAATGTTTTGTTATGTCCAACATCCAGCTGTGGACAAAACCAGACATCCATCAAAGGATTTACTAGAAGAGTATGTCAAACTTCCTTCTAAGCCTAAAGTAGTTAATGTGTTCAATACAAGACAGAGGAAAAAAAGAAGACTTACATACCTATGTACACACACTTCCCTACATACAGCTGCTTCTGCCAAAAAAAGCTTCCCCTCTACTCCCCTCAGGTCCTTTGGGAAAGCAAAATATTTTTGCCAATTAAAACATTTCTTATTTTTCTGAAGAATTTAAAGGGGTTTCTATTCAATTATTCTAGAAGAAATACTTTTCATGTTTGATTAGATTTTAAAAACTAAATCAAACCGACAGAGCAGAAGTGACAAACCAAAGTGCTTTGCCTACAGCCTGCGGCTACATAGCTTGCTGCTGGCTCTCGTCCTTGAGGGTGTCTGACAGCAGGACAGTAGCAGGAGGATGGAGGGAGACACAGGGACCTCTCCCCTGCCTGCCACCACTTCCAAAGGCAACTTGGCCTCCAATAGCCACAGATCATCACAGGCAGAGGCCCCTGGGAGAGGGGTTGCAAGGAATGAGTGCAGGGGAACTGCTGGCAGAAACAGTAACTCGGCCACAGCCCAAGTCCAGAAGCCCTCAAAAAAGCCCAAACCAGATCAGACTGCAATTCAGCGGAAGAGTTAAACTCTCATCCTGCCCTCCTTTTCTATGCTACCACTTTTTCCACTTGTTTGAACTCCGAATCTGCCAGAGACAGTGGAAACCTTAACACAGAAAAGACCCCTATCAGGTTATCCAAGGAAAAAAATAGTCTGATGAACAAAATGTGAATAGCTTGTGATAGTTCAGCTACAGTATCACTTCAGTACTAAGTCCTACTCCCAGCTGAGACAAAGAAACTTGAAGGCGCTCCATAGCATGGAGCATGCTTTTAATAATTTATAAAAAAGACCCCCCCGTGTGTGGAGGCAGGGAAAGCACAGCCCATTCTTATGCTTTCATATGTAAAAAAAAAAAAAGTTCTTGGAAAGGTGGTGCACAAGTTGATACTCTTAAAAGAACACAAAACAAGCAACTGACAGTTTGACTTTTCCACCCCAGGGATTCTAGCTTTGCTTGTCTATTTTACTTACTTTTTAACTGCCAAGTAAAGTAAAAGAGATACCTTACTGAGTTGCTGAGAGATGCATCTAGCATTACATATTTGCTTTACAATGTGGAGATATCAAAGGGCAGAAATACCCTCACAGAAGCTGAGTTTCCAGCTGAGTTTCCAGGCTGGCTAATCCACTTCTATTTTTTGCTTCTCTGCTCATTCAAACCCAAGCAATTTTATGATTTTTCTTAGCCAAAAAAATTTGCAGAATCTCAAACTTAGTAATGGAAAAGGGTAGAAGAAAAAGAGTGGTGGGGAAGCTGTATGAAGTGAGAAAAATGGGTTTGTTTCGTGATAACTTAGCATAAAATAATACAATCTTCAAATATCTAATGATTTTGAGGGTTTCTTTTCACTGTACCATGAAGTGGTAAATTGGTCTTACTGGCAAATAGGACTATGAAGTTCAAAATGATGCAGTTCCCTAAAGCAAACAGCAGATCTGAAGTCACATGCACAAATTTCAAATTAGAAAACTGACACCTTTTAAGTCATAATCTAGTCATTATGGGCAATACGAGCCTTTATGAGTTTGGCTTTTTTTTTTTTTTAATCTTAAATTCACCTAAAGAAGTTCATAGTGTAAACTATAAAATTAACTTGGGCTGTGCTTATAAAAAGTAAATAGGGGATAAATAAAACTCCTGTGCTTATGAAAGACCTCAAAGATAGGCCAATAATTTTGCAATAAGTGTTTTACTTCATAACACTGGCTCTCCCTAATAAAAAGAAAAAAGATTAAAACACAGAGAGGAGACGGTCTACTGTGTTAAGAGACCATGTTAAAACTTAATACCATAACTCCTCCACAGCACTGCTTTTGCCTGTGCAGTTTTGAAGCTAAAAAACATCTCTGCATTACAAAATTAAATTATGACTCTGTATCAAACTACAGTGTTCATGTAGGTACTTAACAGTTTGTAGCATGCTACTGTATTTAAAAAAAAAAGGCTAAAAGAGAAGGCAACCTTTAATAAAAGATTTGTGGTTTAGAACATGTACTTGAGATGGCCTTTTTCTTCCATAGATCCAGTATTTTTCTGTTAGTAACATTATTCTATATTGCATGCAATATTCTTAATAGTTAAGGTCACATATAGACTTGCATTTAAAAACTAAGTAAACAGAAAACCCACTCCAGCTATCTCCAGTTACAGACTACTGTTCCTCAGCAAAGGTTATAATAAGAATATAGGTTTTTTTTAAATATAGGCAAAATTAGTAGACAGAATATCTCTCAAGCATCTCTCTAATGGTTTTTCAGATACTACCTTACTTGTAAATTCATAACCAAATCCCTAGTTCCCCTTTAAAAAAAAGTCATAAGAGCCATCTCCTGTTCCCTGCATTCATCATCTACTACAGTCGTTAAGCCATTATTGTGCACCTCACTGATCTAATAAATGCGAAGTAAAGATTTGAAGGAACAAGTCTATTCCATTACAGAGTCCATCACAAGCAAACCCTTTTCTCACTGCTGGTACAAGACAACGTGGAGGGTAATCCCCTAAGCTTCCTTTTTCCTTTCACAAAATGTACTTGAGTATTCTCTGGCCTTTACGTGTCTTACAATCCTTTGTTTCAGGAACATGCCACTCTGGTGGCTATGCAGGTCCTTCAGCTGTACCACTTACCTCAGCCATTTCCCATAACTCACAAACCTTACAAACATTCAAGCACTGCTAGATGATGAAGCTAAATGCTAACTTACTTGTGTATTGCAGGGACTCTTCCTAAATCAAAATTAAAGTATGGCAGCCCCTTATCCATGTAAAAGGCTGCAAACAGTTCAACAGCAAAAGAATATTCTTGCATCCTTCCACTTCAAAAACAGGCTCAACTATCAACCTCATATATAAACAAAAATCTCCAGTTCTTTAACAGCTTACAGATAGGCTAATGGCAAGTGCCACAACGAACAGCTTTCAGGGGTCCACACAGCAACGGTAGAACTGCTCTCTTAGCCACTCCAGAACATAACTATCATCAACAAGCCCAAACAGAACCTGGAAGCACAACTTCCCTTTCCAGTGCTGTCCACTCACACGTTATTAAGCAACAAGACTGACTTTATAGGCTTTATTTGTGCATCCATAGAGACTGTTAAAAGTTTTCTTGAAATGCACGTAAAGATAACCAAACACAGGCCATACATCCACAGCAATATGAGCACAGAAGAAGCTTTAGTTCCTCAACGATGCCATAAAGTGAGGCAATATGCTCTTAAAAGTGCTCACAACAAATAGCTTGTGGGATAGCACGGTACGGTGAGAAGGAGAATCTGGTGCTTTACTTACAAGGAACGTATTTCCACAGTGCCCACATACCACTCTAGTTCCGTCTGGTTGAACTGGCAAGGCAGGCTGAGCTGGCTGCTCTTCTGGGATCAGCATTACTGGACCAAGAGTAATGATGCGCCTACTGTGTAAGAACATTACATGTACATGTAATTAAGCTAGCAAAAGAGAAGGACGATGCGTTTACACAATTAGCTCTGTCACTACCAAATATTTTACACTTTTAAACTATA
This sequence comes from Tyto alba, assembly GCF_018691265.1. Lineage (NCBI taxonomy): Eukaryota > Metazoa > Chordata > Aves > Strigiformes > Tytonidae > Tyto > Tyto alba. Next base: position 27,541,274 of record NW_024881330.1, on the reverse strand, counting down.
ATCTGCTTTTTAAACAGATGATGCACCCAGTTTTGGTCTCTCTCCAAAGTGTTCTCCTTTTCAGTTTTGAAAATATTCTCTTCCACTGTAAGATTAGCTATGCAAGCCAGAACTCTGCAGAGATCAAAGACTTGCCATCACATGGCAGAAACACTTCAGGAAAATGAAATCTTAATACCCAGATTGAGCAAGCCTGTGAATTGGAATGTACATACCCATGTCAAACATGTAGAAAGAGTAAGGACTCTTCCATAACCTAGTTCTCCTTCCTAAGTCAGATACTCCTCCTTCCCTCACCACTGACAACCTTGTCAATATAAGCAGTACATCCACATCTGTACAGTAAAAATTTCATTCACCTTGAGTGAACTAAAAAGAAAACCACCCCAGGTTGAGTAAATGCAATCAATTTACTTTAAAAAACAGTTTTAAGTATTTGCTTTTATGTTCAATACGTTTCCAGTTTAATTATATGATTTGTCAATCCAAAATGACAGTACCAAAATTAACCAACTCAACACAGAATGAGGATCAGGCTTCCTAGCATGAAAAAAGTGAAGGGCAAAATTAAAGCATTAACTTGCACTGCATCTCTCTCCATATACAACCAAAACTGTATTCTGGAAGGCCTCCCTTCAACCTGGAGCCTTCCCATTTAGGGCATACTCCTAACTCTCTCCTTCAAAGTATCCCAATTTTACACATCTTCTAGTAAGACAAATACATAGGCTATCTTAGGGAAACTGCTGAGATATATGCTTTGGAGATTATTTTAATAAAATGAAGGAGTTTCTGATTCAACTTGGTTACCAACTGTATGATGTATTACGCCTGAGGTACTCCATGAACATTTTTTCACTCAGAATATTTGGAATGTTTTGAAGTTTTCCCCAACATTGCATTAGTTTACAAAAAAAAAAAAAAAAAAAAAAATTACACCCAGGTCTCAAACTACTTTTCACAACCACAATAGACAATAGACTGGTGACTGGTAGTGGTAGAGCTCCCTTTCATGTATCCAGAGACCTAGCCTTGATCTCAATATCTCCTGTTAGAGCTGCACCACTTTCAATCAAAGTACTCCTGCCTCAGTGGGATCTTTAACACCCTAAGGCCAACACTAAGAACACTCACTATGGCAATTGTGCTTGATTCTTTTATAACAAACATATAAATTGAAGTCAAGAGCTGAGAGAAGATTGAAAACTCACCATAACAAAAAAAGGAGGACAGGACTAAATCCTATTTAATGATCCCTCTTCCATGTCATTCTCTAGTCCCTGCTCTGAACTAGGCAAAGTGAACAACCTGTGTGCTTGCAATAATTAAGATTGCAAGAAATTATGAAAGTCCCAGAAACAAGAAGTGATTTTCTTCTCTCTTATTCTTTATACCATTTGTTCCTTATGACATAGCTAAAATGGGAACCACACATTTTAGACTGCTGTTAAATACAAAAAAGAAGAGTTTTTTCCCTGCTTTAATCTTAAAAAAAAAAAAAGTTCAAAACTGACACTAGCACAACCTGTGCCTGCAGTAATTCAGTAATGCTCTGTAAGTATCCACATACAGACATCCAGGCTTGAACCTCTTTTAAATATCAAACACAAAGAGCATCACTGCTTTAAAGAAAACTATCTCAAGGCACTTAATTTTTTATTCTTACCAGTTTGGTCTTGGACAGCCTATTTTCCGAGATGTATCCTTGCAGATAAGGAGACAGTTACATTGACATCTAACATACTTCTTCCCTGAAGGAGGGTTTTTGATTGGCTAAACAAACAAACAAAAAACCACCAGAGAACACAGATCAGAAGTCACAGCAATTCTCTTTTTCCTTGTAACAGTATGACAAAGCAGAACAACTTCAGTGACAAATTCTTGCTAACAGAGAAATTCAAGTTTCCTCTGTAAGAGGAACTGTGAGTCAAGACAAAATTAGAAGCTTTCTCTCTTTTCCCAGAGAAAGAAGTGCAAATTTCCTCACTAGAACAAACATGACATTCTGCAGACTAATGGTAAAACCATTCATATTTTAGTAATGATGAATTCAAAACTTCAGTTTAGTTATTTTTTAAAATGTGAGCTTAAGTAGTAGTATATTTTTTGAAAAACAGTCAAAACAACAAACAAAAGCTCCTTGCCTGGTACAATGGCTTTATTCAACTGTGAAAGGATCACAGGCTGGTTCTCAGCCGCTAAGAGAATATGTAGCCATCACTGAACTGTAATCTTATTTTAAACTGTACTGAAATTACCTTTTTCCAACCTGGGAGTCAGGTTTCTGAGTCCCTTTCATATAGCAAATCAAAAGCTGCAAGATACTTTGTTTGGCTTGAAACATTATATATTGGCAAGGAAAGTGAGTATTAGTGGCAGGTTCTCTACTCTCTAAGTGAAAAAAAAAAAATGCTTTCCTACAGTTTTAAGGCTTCCTATTTTCTGGATATAATGTAAAGTTATTTTCATAAAATAAATCCAATCCAGTGTTTTTCATGCAAATGCCCCCAGTAGCTGTGAGGTACTACCGTATCAGATCCTGAAATGAAAACTAGCAGGAAGGAAAAAAAAAATAGAAGCAGGAGGCCAAACACTGAAGACTTGAATTAAGAAAACAGGAGGAGGAGCAAAAGGTCTGTGATCACTGGAAAAGAACCTACAATTTACGCATTTCAAAATTGTGTTGTGGTTTGTGAGCAAGCTAACAAACTGACTGAATAGTATTGTAGGAGGAAAGCATGCATCCAGGGAGAAGTGTGGGTTAGTTACTTTGCTTCTTCTGCTCTTAAAATAATTCTTCATTTCTCTTCATGCCATCAAAAACAGTTTCACCCTTTTTAAGGAAGAGTAATTATTTAAACAACATCTTTCCTTTCTATCCTCCCCAGAAGGAAACATCCCTGTGCAACCGGCTCAACATCACAAAGATTTATTCTACCTGCTTGTGACCATCCCCATAACAACAATCCTTGAAGGTTCATGCTAGCCACGCTAGCGGCCAGCTGCGCGGACAGGTCCTTTGCAGGGATGGCAGGAAGGGACTCACCCTTTGCAGGCGGGGACACAAATTCTACCAAGGACATCCTTCAACCTCCCCCCATTTCCCGCCACAAAAAGAAAACGCTAAAAATTCTTTTTACCGTAGCTTCATTGCAAACTGTGCACTTAACAACATGTTGGTGTAGCTTGCCATCCAAATTGATGAGCGACTGGCACACGCGGCAGTTTATTACAGGAACACCGCTGGCATCTGGACTTGCAATGGCAGTATAGGGAGGAGGAAGTTCTGCTGCAAGAGACCAGGAAATCTCAGTTGAAAAACCAAATGGGATCCTAGAACACCATCAGCAAAGATAGCATCTAACAGTCACAGTACACCCCAACCCCCTCCCCCCCCAAAAAAATAAAATCAAAAGTTAATGATTAGTAGTATAAACATAAAATAAACTTAAGTTTGCTTTACCCTTCCCCACTTCTGTGTACCCAAACATCAATTGTAGCTGTACATGAAGCATAACAGCAACACAAATGCACCATAAATCATCCCAGAAAAGTGGATCAAAGGTTCAGCTATGTAACTATTTTCTAAACAACTTTTTACAGTCTTTAGAAAAGGAGGGAAAAAACCTAAATCTACCACAGATTAGTATCGACCATAGACTGGCTTCTGAAGAAAAAAAAACAAACAAACAAACAGAAGACAAAATAAGACACAGGTAGGCAGTAGAGCCACAACCAGCATTTACAAACATCTGAAGAGACCGAAATATAGACAAGTGTTTATCATATAGTAACAAATACTACCAGTAAAAATACAGAAGAGTCCTGTTAAGGAAACAGGTCTTGGATGGGAAGTGGCACGAAGTGCTTCTTTTTTGAGTGCAAATGTATGCTATCTTGAAGAAAAAAAAAAGATGAACTGAACCCTCAGAGCTTCTGCTTTTAGGGGTTCCAGATACTTCTGTTATCCAAAAGCCAAAGCACAGATGGACAAAGAGGTCTTTAGGCTAACACAAGGGAGAATACAGTGGCCCCAGGCCTCATGGAAGAACAGATTTCAACCTCACTAGCCCTGAGCCCACTCCAAACCAGTGAGGAAACACTCAAGATACTTCTCAGTTTAAGAACCCATGGAATGAAAACAATTCAACATAGCAACCTCTCACGAGCTTACTGCCACAATTATTTGTCCTGTAGTAGCACCAGCTTTTACTTCACCAAGAAGTTCAGGGCTCTTCAGGTAAGCAAATAAAGAACGGGTATATTTAGTAGTTCGTGGTTAACTTTTTTTATACTAATAATTTGGAATTATTAGCCTTGGACTTTTTACAAACAGCACTGAACAGAGCAGTATCCACTGAGGGGTGGCAAGGGAAATCAAGGGCTGCTATCAAAGCTGACAAGCCCAAATATTAAATTTAAGCCTAGAAGAAAGCACTCCTCACTCCTTCAGTCTGTTTTAAAGTGAATGTCATAAGATGCAGGGATATAAGAAACCCTGACCGCCCTTCAGATCCAAAAAATCATCACACACCTTTGAAGCACCATTGCTGTTCAGTGCGCTCTCTGCTACTTGGCCTATAAACGATCCAGACCTATACTTGATTTTAACTCACAAAGGCAGCGGAAGGAGTGGACACCTTGAGGCTCTCTGAATCGCATCCAAGAAACAAAATTAACTTATAAGCAGCAATGCAATTCTGAAGTCATCATACAAACTGATGCTCTATTACTTGAGCAAATGAACTTCACAGCTTCAGCTGCAGAAACCAACATCTAACTTAGAGTGTTGTTCTGATTTTTCTCCTGTTTCTGAGGAATTACATTCTGAGAAAATACAGCACCCAGACAAAAATGTTTAAGAATAACAATATTCTGCAGTACTGTGATACCCTATTTTCAGTACAAGACTGCCACACACAAGAGAAGACATATTACAATATATTAACAAACAAAACCACACACAAGACAAACCCCCAGTCCCCACACACTGGCAACTGGAAGCAATCTCAAGCCTACTAAATCACTGCAGAAACCAGTTTTGAGATTTGGATGATGGGAACAGCAGTGTCTTAGCTGTGAGTGGCAAAGTCGAGGCTGCTGCAAGCGGGGTTTGGCTGTAATCAGGCTGCTTACCTGCTCCTGCAGCAAGCAGCTGATGCACTTTCTGGCTAGGAGAACAGGTAGCCATAAAACAAAAGGCACGTCCAGCACACCAAATACCCAACTCTCTGTCAAGACACTCCTACAGTTCAATCCCAGCTTTGAGGTTGCTTTTCTGAAAAGCAACAATCACATAACAGAATGTCTTTGCTTTGTCCTCTCCCTTTAAAATGTGACTTCTCAACTCTCAGTTGGGCACAGGGCAGTTGTACCATGGAAAAGCAAACACTACCCTGAAGGGTACTAGGAAGTAGAGAGACACACCACACTCCCCCAGCCTTTCAGCTTTCCATGATCCTGGAATACCTTAAGAATTCACAACTATATAACCTTCTAGACATTTACAATATTCTGTATCTTACTTGTGACAACTCTTAGGATTCTGAAAGTTGGTTAAATGAGGTGTGTGAGCACCTACAGACACTTCTCCAGCCTCACACTGGAGCTGCTCAGCTTCCAGGTAGGCAGCCTCGTCGCTCCCGTCCTGCTGGCTCAGCAAATTTCAGATAGCAAGCGAATAATGGCTGCTTCTCAGAGTGGTGCTGCAGCAAGTAACATTTGCCATAGAGCAGAAAGCCAGAGGTATCTTGGCACTGCAACCTTCATACTTAAAGAAAAAGTACATTTGGAAGAGCTCCAAAAAACAAACCAGCTAAAGTCACCAAAATTAATTTTAAAGAAAAGTATGCTGGGAAATATACTGTGAAAGGGAAAATAAAGGCCTTGTCTTGGGAGTTCAGTGCTCATCACCCCTTAATAAAAAAGTTTCAAAGCACATTAACATACTTTCGTATGACTTTTTTTTGTTGACAGCTTGAATTTCAGGCTATTAACAACTAAAACCAAATCATAAAGGTCCATATTGGATCTGACTGGATGGTAGGCAAGATTCATGTGCACACCAGAGATTTCAGGACATGTTTAATGAGACACCGAGTTTCCTGATGCTGACATACCAGTTTACAACTATATTAAAAAACAGTTTACAACCATATTAAAAAATAATCCAACAATCGTGAGTTCAGCAAGATTAGCCGAGTGCCTTGCCATGCAGTACATCTGAGTCTAACCTATAACTCCCTCCTAACCTCTACAGCACAGAGATGCAGTGGAAGGTATCACATAGTCAACCTTAGAAATTCCTTGAGGTGCTTGCACCCTTTCCTCCCTTGGTATTCAAAGGGCAAGAAAACACAGGGAACCACTTGCAGCTTACCTGGGTCAAACAGAAATGAGTTTGTTTTGTTTACTGAATAAAAAAAAAAAAAAAAAAGATTCTTTATCCTGACCTGGGAGCAGGTAGGTTAGGTAAAAAGAGTGATCTCTGTTAGAGACAGGTAGTTAAAAACTGAGCCTCAAAAAAGCCCCTTAGATAAATTAAAAAAAAAAAAAAAGGAAAAAAACACTGAATAACCATCCTACTACAGGGAACAGAGCTGATGGTCCCACCCTTTGTCTATGTGAAAAGTTTATTAAACACTGTGCCCTGCATCCACATAAAAAATATGGGTTTTGCTTGCTTCCATTGTTAAGAAAAAACAGTGAGCCATTAACAGGATTCAATCACCCAAAAGCTTACACTGAAAAGGGTCAGCTGGGTCTCAGCTGCAGCCCAACAAGGGAAGAGGAGGCTACTTTCAAACCACAGCCTAACTTAAAGCTCAGGATGACATATGGGCCCAGTAGATAATTACAGGTATAAATCTATTGAGGTACATTCAGGTAGTAGTTTGGAGGGCAAAGGGTGGCTTCCTTCTTCCTCTGCAGATCCACACCAGTCAGCTGATGTTAAAGCAAGGAAGCTCTGAAGAAAGGGAGCTGGAAGCAAACCTCATCTTGAGAGCTTCTTCCCTCTACGTCTAGACTTGCACTAGGGAGGGAGATAAAGCCTGCCTGTTAGCAAAAAAAGGCAGTTTAGCTTGCATGGATCTTCTCACCAAGGATAACTGACAGAGCAGTGAAACTAGACCTACCAGGTCTATGGCACAGCTCTGCAAAATTTTGTTCTGCATCTCTCCTTTTCTAAGTTTTGTAGATCAGTTTGAAGTGGCACCTAGCATGTTTGGACTGATCAAACACAAGGTCTGCAACTTGAGCAAGAGATGTTTGACATTTAAGAAAGCTCTAGGGTTCCCCTCACTTTCGGGAACGAGCCACTTATCTCAGGTGCCACACCCCACCACTGGTGCCACGCTACTTAACAGGAGTTACAGATATGGATTAGAGGCATAGCAAGTCATGGATACCAACTGAAATGAGCACTTGGGGTCCAGCTTGTTTCCAGCTCATGAGTTCTACCCTGGGATCAAACAAGAGTCACCACCGATCTAATGCCTTTTCATTACTTCTTAAATCTATAAAGACCTTTTTAAAAAGATTGAAATGTACACAGAAGTAATGGTTATAGGGTAAGAATTACTAAAAATAACAACACTGAATAACAGAATTTAAGCTAAGGTGAATTTCTGGATTTGTTTGGTATTTTTAAAACTACAAAATTTACGGGATTATGTCAGTCCTACACAATTTGATTGGGGGGAAAAAAAAACGTAAAAACAAACAAACCAAAAACCAAAACAAACCTCTGCTGTTTTTCAGGCTGCAATTCAAGTGAAAGTAAACAGTCAATACCAGCTACAACACTAGCTGAAATACATTTTCACATCAAGGCAAAGAGGGCTAGCTTTCCATGAATGTAAATATTATTCAAAACAGACAGATGCTCACTCATAGCATTCTAGTTACATACATGTGTCATAAATCTATACAATTACATAAAAAGCCTTAAGAAAAGGCCAACACACTGGAGCCAGTGAGATCAGGGCTGTAATCTTACATTTTAAAGGCTACTGCTAGCAAAGGTACACTAATCTTATTTAGTCTTGATTCCAGCTTTCACCCCTGTTTTGATTTCTGCTGAGCTGTGCAAAAAATAAATCTATCAATGTATTTTGTAAACATACTGTTTTATATTTTCAGTATTTTTTTTTATCTACTTACTAAATATTCAAAATTGATCAACAAGATTATTTTCCTAAGTCTGTGCAAGAAACTCGATACCATATTGTTAAGCCGTGATTCCAGATTTGTAACCACAGTATCTGACTTGCTTATTAAAAAAAAAAAAATATATATATATATATATATATATATAAAGCCAAAACCAGCTATGGCCTTGAAATGTGTTTGCAAGGACAGCCTAGTGGTTTTGGACTTCAACTACCACACTGCACAGAGCCCCTTCGTTATTTAACTTTGCCAGCCCAGAGCCGATGAGCCGGCATCTCCGGGCTAACCGCTGCGATGGTCACCGGGGACGGAGGCGCAGCGGAGCTCTGCGCTCCCGCCTCCGCCAGCTGCCACCCTGCACGGGCTTCGGTTGTTCGCTGCCAAGGATCTTTTACTTAATTTAATTAATGGGGGAACCGAAGTCCAACAATTACCTTGCAAGCTGCGACATGAGAAGGAGTTATAATAAGCAGACCGGTTCGGGCTTGTTCTGCCACTGCAAACAATTCCCTTTTTTTTTTTTTATTTTATTATTTTTTTTTCTTTTTGACGAGTTCACGCCGGAGTGCGGAGCACAGCGCGGAGCACGGCCTACCCGGCCCTGCGCGACGTTACCTGTTGTTGCCCCCGCTCGCCCTCCGCTGCCGGGGCAAGGCGAGGGGCTCCCCGCCGCCGCCGGCTCCCGGCCCGGCCCCGCCGCGGCCGGTAACTTCGCCCGCCGACAAAGGCGGAGCGAGCCCCCGCTCCGCCGCAACCGGGCGGAGGTTCCGCGTCCCCACCGCACCCCCCCCCCCCCCGCCAACCCCACCCCGAGCCCCTCGGGGCCCGCCCGCTCCGCCCCGCCGCCAGCCCCGCGGTGTCCGGGCCGGCAGCCGCAACCCCCCGCCCCTTCCCTACCGCTGCGGGGGCGCCGGGCGAGCGGCGGCGGCCGCCCTTACCTCGGGGGCTGCTGTCCGGCAAATAGGGCGGCGCGGTCGGGGTGACATTGCCGGAGCCGGGCGCGGAGAGCAGCGGGGAGCGCTCGTCCACCCCCTCGGCGGCCATGGCTGCGGCGCGAAGGGCCCTTCCCGCGGCCGGGCTACTCGGGGAGGGAGGAGAGGCGACGGGGCCGGCAGCGCCGGGGAAGGGGAAGGAGCGCAGAGGAAGGGGCTGGGAATGAATGGGACCGGGGCGGGGAGGAGGGACGGCGGGGCGGGGGCTAGGCGAGCCGGGACTGCCTCCCTCCGTCCCCCCGCCGCGGGCTTAATGAGCGGGGCAGGCCGGGGAGGGCCGAGCTGCCTGCGGCGGAGCAGGCGGGGGAGCGGCGCTGCGCCGGGCTGGGCCGCCGGGGTCGGGGTCGGGGTCGGGGCCGGGGCCGGGGCCGGGGCCGGGGCCGGGGCCTCCCCGCGGCCTGCCCGCCGCCGCCGGCTCCCTCCTCCCCCGGCGAGCCTCGAGGGGGGAAGACCCTCAGCCCGTCGGTGGTGGCCGTAGCACGGAGCGGTAAATCGAGGGCGGATTCTGCAGGGAGGTGTCTGGAGAACGTAGCAACCTCTTTTTTTAAAAAAAAAAAAAAAAGTGCTTTTGATTTTTTTTTTTTTTCTTCCTGAAACGCTGTGGTTATAAATATCAATACCAGGGAAGTGCTACAATTGATTTAGCCTGTCGTCTTTCCCAGGAGCCCGAGGATGCAGACCGGCACTGAGGGACTCGACTGAGGTGGTGCCCACTGAGGTGTGAAAGTGGTGGTAACCCTTAAGGCCACTCTGAACGTGAGGGAGAGAAATCTGCACGTTGTCAAATCTGCTGCTCAACCGAAATGTCTCTCCCCTGGTCTCATGGAGCTCTCTGAGGACGTAAAGACTTAAATTCCTTCTGCTAGACAGCCAATTCGGGCACCACTGGAAGTCTCGGGCAGAGAGGGAAAATAGCCTTCCCTGATGAATTTTTTAGCTCATATTGAGATGAGACGGATATTTGTCACCTGTGTGTTGCGTCCTTCCATTGTCTGTAAATCAGAGATCGCCAGGCTGTGGTGGTACCAGAAGATGAGCAGTTACTTTGTGCCCAAGCAGGCGTGACTGCCAAGTGCCACCCGGCACCCCTGCGGTGCAGTCACCCAGTGCCAAGCCTCTTCTTGAAATGTGCTGTGTGGAAGATGTGCAGCTGCTTTCATAAGAACTAGGCAAAGATGAGATTGTTGTCTGAGGGTTCACAAGGTGGTTGTATTCCTTCTTTAATAATACATTTTTAAAAAGTACTTCTTGTATCACGTTGAAAATTTTCTGCAGGAGCTGAAATTTCACCAAAAAGTACTTAATCTAGGGAATCAAACTATTCTACAAACTGATACATTTGAGAGTCTACACAAAATAATCAAAACACTGAATTAAATGGAGGCTGATATATTTCTGTAAGATTTCAATGATCCATTTTTAATTATATTATGGAATTAATAAACTGGTATTATTGTAATGGCAAAACACAATGTTTTCATAGATTATTTTGAGGTTTCAAAAAAAGTTTTCATTTTGAAGCAAATTTTGAAATATTCTTCATTCTTTCTAACTTGGGACAAAATTGCATTTTTGAACGTTGTTATTTCCTGCACAAATAAACTTTGAATTTGAGTGAGCTCTGATGTTACCAGGTAAGGAGTACTATGCTCCAAGGCAGCTGGTTGTGTTATGCCAACTGTCTTCACCATGTAAGAAATGCAGTCATGCCATGTCAAACTGCTCTTCCATTGGAAAATGCAGTAACTAATTTGCAAGATGCTTTTTTGGTATAAATTAGATTGAGGTTTCAGTTTTCAGTCACCTGAGCTGTCTCAAGCTCAAATCAATACTTAAAAGCTTTTTTGTGAGGATTTTTAGGGCTCAAGGTGTTTTGTGCTCCCAAATGTTTCTTCGTGATGAGGTACTGTGAGGCTGACCTTGGCAGGTCAAAAGTAGATAATTAATATTACTAGTCAGGACATACCTTCAGTGCATCTTCAGCCCATGATCTTCCTATCACATGCCCCATTTTCAACAAGTACAGAACCGTGGGCTTTCTTTTGGAGGCCTAATGCAGGAACTGTCATCATCAGCCAGGTTTCTTTACCATTTTTCTCATTTGGGAAAAGACACAAAGCTGCCAGCTAGGCAGCACTGAGTTCCACCAACGCCTGGTTCATCCCACCACAATTACAGCAAATTGTGTGGGACCTCCTTCTCCACTGAGCTGCTGTTCTGTGCCTCAGAAGAAGACTAAAAACCTTATGATCACCCCCAGGGGCCCACAGGGAAAGCTGTCACAACTCAGTCTGACAGCTCAAGCCCGCACATACAGCTGAGAATTATTAAGCATCCCAGCATGCTGATCTATTCTTGGAAATATGATTGTCATCTAAATAAGTACTCCTTTGGGATAAAAAACCCCATGCATTCTTCCAGCCCCTGTGACTTGACTTCTCAGAGTCCCTTAAACCCTAGTCACCTGAGCTGCTAAACATTCTAAATAGCAGAAATTAGGTAACAGTTCAGTCAACTGTCTCTGTTTTTCAGTATTTTGAGTCCCTGCATTTAAGGTAGCCAAAGGTCTACAGGACTTTCCAACTCAATCATTGCAGCCGGACATGGATCTGCTAGCAGTGCCTGCAGTATCCAATGTGAAGTTGGATGGACCCAGCTAGTAACAACAGACGGTACTGAAAAGTATACTGGGAAACAAGGCGATGCACTCGGCTGCTAACCTTCTTTGGATGTTACTCGGGCTGTAAAGGGAAGAATTCAAACATCATGCCAGGCTGAAGAAAACTTAGGTAGTGAGACCTTGCTGCTTTCTTCCTGCTCTTCTTCCTCTGGACACAAAGGCCTTATGATACATGTTGAATTACACTGCTGTGCAGTTTTCCTTTTATGAAAATCCTGCCTGGTCCGGTGGGTAGGATGCTCTGCCCTGAGCAGCCCTGCTTGTGGCTGAACTGCCTGGAGGACACATCACTACTTGTGTTCAGTGCCACAGCACAAGCCACGGTGCGTGGCACATCACGGTGTTTTTCTGCACTTGGCCTCGGTGCCCCTCGGCTCCTTTGACCGGTGAGTCACAGCGCACCCTGCGTACGCCTCCCGCCGGGACTGTGGTTCCTGCTTATGCTGCCAAGGCATCTCGTGGGTTCCCAGCAACAAAGGCTGAATGATACAGACGATGGGTCCAATCATGTGCCTCTAGAAAATGCCTCCAAAAGTGCAGGTAAACTGAAAACATGCTACTACGCAGCTTTGAAAATGGCACAGGCAACTGAACCAACCTCTGAGAACATCCTTACAGAAGGTTTCTCAATGTGTCTTCATCTGTGTCACAGATTGAATCACACATGTACTGCTCCGTCCTGCCTCAAAGTTGGGTTGTTTCATATAAACTTCTGTACCAAATAAATGAGGCCTGAACAAGACGGCACATCAGTTACTAACAAGGCTTACATTAAGTAGAGACACAAAACGAACAGGGTATAACATAATTTCTTCTACTATTTTTATTAGTTTCCCATGCTTAGTGTAATCTTTTGAGAATCTTGGTAATGCTCAAGTTTATTATTTTTATTTTTATAATAATGCTTAGAGACTGCAAGCCTAAATCAGTTGTGACAGAGAAATAGCCTGTTTAAAATATAAAAAAAAGAAACAAATAAAAATTCAGACATAATACAGGCTATGCAAATTCATCTAACATCTCACTCATAGCATCAGAAATGGAATACAGTTTTTCTCAAGTCCAGTCAAAGGGCTGTTTGCTAAAGTTTCTTCCTAATGGCCAAAGGAAGAGGAAGGAAAAGCCTGGGATCATTTGTCTCGCACATGGCCCAGCTCCACACCCCAGCATGGCCTAAGCACAGTTTTCAGATGCTATGCAAAGAGTGTAACAGTACCAGGAGACAGAAATTAAAGTCATATTATATGTCTCAACCTTTGGATGGTAAAATCTTCCTTGAGAATAGCTGAAAACAATGAAAGGCCCATCTACTGCCGGTTTTGATACTGAGTAAGGCGGTAAAAGAGAACAACACAAATCTGCCTCAACAAGGTTGCAGAATTTTCGCCAGTTCAAATAATTTTTGAAGGATCTGGATATGGGCTATGGCTAACTGGTAAAATATCAGAATTTCTGGAGATGTCAGATATTGAATATGGCCATGCTGCGAAGAAGAAGATGACTTGTGACTATCGCTTTCTGAGACTGTTTTCTGTGCCATTGTATTAATGTCTCTTTTTCCTGTGTTACTGAAATACATTAATTTATCTTCTGCTACTTCGTGAGTATGTTGAATAAAAATAGAAGGAAAAGTGCTTATTTTTACATTTTTCCAGGTCCACTACATTAGAAAGAGGCACAGTAAGAAAACACAAAACCTGGCTTATTTTTTAAAACTGTAATACAGAGAGGTATATAGGAGCAACATATGCAGTGTACACAAAATCCTCTCATGATTTTCATTTGAGAAGTATCCTGTGCTGGCAAGATCAAGTCTCTGGCAAGATAAAATTTTATACTGTACAGTCTGAGAAATGTAATTACATTACTGTGTATCGTATGAAATGCAAGATATAATAATTAGCATCAGTTATAAAAATAACTATAGGTTTGCATATGTGGTTTCAGGTAAGGTAATGCAACGTAATCTGATAGAATAACTCTGATACAATATCCAGGATAGTATCTGACAGCATATTTTGACAGAAGGGCAAGTCTTTTGAAAACACTTCTCACTTCTGGCCTTTGCATGGTGCCACAACCTAGCGCAGACTTCTGAGTCAGGATAGGATTGTAATTTGGCATCGATAGGCACAACTGTGTGATAACCTCTGGAACTGTTAGTATATTGGGAAGTTTAATTTTTTTTTCCTTTTCCTGTATGTGTTTGTAATTTATTCACATGCAGGAATATACAAGCACCATGAGAATGGGAACGTCATACATTTCTGTATTTATCTGTACTTGGGAAAGGGCTGATTCCTGTCCATACAGCAGAAATTAGATAGTAGGTCTACAGAGCACAGGAATTAAATATGAACCTCTTATGTCCAGGAGAATTTTATCTCTAGTCCCATCAACACTGCCCATACTGTTACAGTTGTGTGGTAAGTCACCCTCCCACTGGCAAAACACAGACAAAGAACATTATGTTATTCAATGATGACTTAGGAGGTTGACAGCAGCAAATTTTGCAGAAAGCAGCTGTTCTCCCAAGCCGCTCCTTCCCACCTGCAGGGCTGTGAAGGCAGCAGAGCAGCACACCAGAGCAGCGGGAAGGGTCTCACTTGCTGCACTGGCAGCATCTGCTTGTCACCACCCTCTGTTCCCAAAAGCGATGGGTAACGTTTGGCCAGTGACTAGACAAATCTGGTTTTGGTAACTTTTTATCCTGTATATTCTATTCCTGTCACTTCAGAGCACTCATGCAAATGTATGTATGGAAGCTGCAGTTACAAAGCTGCAATTTACTGGATTACATTAATTTTACTACAGTAGAGTGTGACAGACAGAAATTATCATGGTAAAGATGGCTTCATTTACACAAAGGGAGACATCTTCTGTTATTCCTAACTGGAATTGCAATTCTTGTAAAGCTTATTCTTGTTATCATCTTTTCCTGATTGCACATCTGTCATTTCTTTTACAGTCTTGGTGCTATTTCTAGTTAACCTTATTTTTAGAATAATAGAGAAATCTGCAGTCTCAATTCAGAAGCAGTTCACATTGGAAAATGTAATCTTGATTGGCAGGAAAATTGTTTATGGGTTTTAAATTCCTTTCCATCCCAGCTCCATATCAGTGTATTACCATAACTGTTAAGTACTTTCTTGGTCATCTTGAAGACATCAGCTGCATTCGAAAATCTTAATTTAATATATTCATCTCCTCCTAATCACGTTACATATACCCAAGATTCCTTCCTCTATTATTTGTCAGAGGTTGCTACTCAATAAATACCTATATCTAGATCCTTTCCTTCTGTAAAATCATTCCATTTGTTTACTAATGTCAGTCAAATGATATCATACTAGTAGCTTCTGAATAACATTTTAATTCCTTTTTTCTACTGCCTTTTCTATTGAATGAATTAATATTACAGAGATAATTAGATACTTCTAAATTTGTAGACACTTCTAAATGTTGGCATCATACACTATTTTCATTAGATCTCTGATTTTTAGCTATGAGGGTGGAAGTTTGGGGGGAACAAGAGGGAAAAAGTTTTACACTTTTATTTGAGCATTTTTGTCAGTTTGGATTCGAGTTACTGTTTATCCAGAAACACCTCTGAGTCTTTGGTGATGAAACCAAGCAGTATCAGGCTTAGTCAATATCTAGATAAGATACATCCAAGAAAAATAGGTAAAGATCTAAAGTTACTTCTGGTGCTTCAGTCGATGGCACCCTTTGCTCTGAGGAAGAATAGAGCTGCTGTGCCCTCCTGGTACCAGGTGGAGACTAAGTATAAAGACAGAAGCTTAAAATTGAAGTCAAGGTTACAAAAGCATTTGATCATGAGCTATCTCATGACACATATCACAAGAAAAGCAGCATCTTGGTCAAACTCTGGTGTAGATAATTAATCTGACTTGCATTCCCTTTGCCATTTCAGTCTCATTAATCAGCCTTCTTCGCTTTCAACCAGAATTCGTTTCACGCAGCATGTTCATTAAAGAGTTGCTCCACTTCAGCAATGGATGAAGAGATTAAAATGAAGTTCATTATTTGTCCAGGAGAATAAAAATGAGTAACAAGGCCGGTTACTCTAGCTAATTTTATGTGAGTGTCAATCTCACTGCAGATAAGTAGCAGCCTTGCTGATGATCTAATGCCTCGTAGATTCACAACATCACAAATGGTACTGCAAAGACTGTTCCACATACATATGGATCTCGTGGATTGAAGAAGTGGCATGGTGCTGCTTTTTAAAGTTAACTGCGTTTGTTAACATAGTGCTCAAATGTGATCAAGACTAGTCATATTGAACTGGCGATCTCTAAATCACCAGTACCTTGGATGTAAACATTTGAAATCAGTCTGGGGGAGTGAAAATGCTGGTGATGGCCTGTCTCCAAGATAAGGTTTACTACTGAGAGCTGCCAAAAGAGATGTTGCTGCAGAAGGAATGTGCAGATGTTGGAAAACCGACTGAATTAAATTCTTAAAGAGCATCGGGTGTCTCAAGCTTGGGTCCTCTATGGCTTGCGGTTCTGCAAGACTTCTGTGAGTTAGGAAACCTCCTCATAACTGGATGGGAAAGAAAAGAGGTTGTGGGGGGATGAGTTTACTGTAGATACCCAGAAATTAAACTGTTTTCATGTTTGCATCTAAATATTGGCCACACCTGCAGAACCTCTTTACTTGATTCTTTTCATAAAGAAATAATTTAGTTTTACAGATATGGAGTCCTATTGTGTGTCCCTCAGCATGTGATGCAAGGGTGGCAACAGCTAGTCTAATCACAGCCACCAATAAAGAGGAAATTGTAATTAACTGCAAAACATAGTAGCAATGAGAAACCAGACAAATTAGAAGCCTGGAGGGACTCCAGCTACTGGAAAGCTGAATTTCCTGCTATCAGAATAAAAATAACAGAATTTTTTTTTTTGTCTGTATCTTGATCTTATCAGTACAGATTGAAAATGGAAACATACATTATTCTCCCATTAATGAAAAAGATGTGAGAAGCACATCAATAGTATCATAATCTTCATCAGAGGAACAATTTACAACTTTTTGATACAAAACCCAATATTCTCCTGGGAAAGGTCAAAACAGAGCTGGGAGTTACTTATCAATTGACCAATCTTAAGATTGTCAGGAAAAGATGCAGGATGTATAACAAGGAGAAAGAATGCAAAATGGTGCAATTAAGGTAACAACTGAATAGAAAAATCCCTTTACTGATACTACAAACAAGTTTCAAGATCCATACAATTGAAAAAGGGGCAATGAAATGAGTGTACTTAATGCCATTGCAGCATTTCTAGAAGTAGTCCTCCTAATGAAGAGCTAATAAATATGGAGACTTTGCACGTTGTTACTCGGCACATAATGCATGAAACATGATTCATATGGTCTTTTTTATCTGAGGGAAAAAAAAAAAGAGAGAGACTTAGTTGCTCCAGTGTATCTCTGCAAAGGCTATTATGATGTGCATCAGCTCTGGGAGACAATGACACAATTTTCTTGTGATCTTGCTATCAGGTTACTCACTTAAGTTAAAATATTTTGCTCTCTCCCTGTAGAGCGGGAAGACCTTGCATTGTGGTCCTATTTAATGTGCATATGGCAGTATGGATAGCTTCCACTTCCCTTATTTCCTGCAGGCAGCTATTAGAATTCCAGCTCTGCCTTCCACAACCCTTCCCAGATGGCCTGCTATACCATTTGAGGTCTCTAGTATGCTATCTGCTATAGCTCACAAAAACCCCCAACAACCTTCTGTAATAAATTTACAATATCTTTGTAGTCTGATATGTCCTTAGCATCTAACAGTGATCAGACATGGCATCACCTCTGGGCACATTGCTAGAACAGATGACAGAGAAGAATGAATACAAATCTCCAACATATTTTTGAGAGCATGCTATTGGAAGTTGAGGAGTTTGGAATTCAAAGGCACTGATTTAGGATTTCCAAGGAAATGGAAAATTCAGTTCTGCCCTGAAAGCAGCTTTCCTCCTCAAAAAAACAAAACAAAACAAAACAAAATGGAAGGACTAATGTAATTTGGTTTTGTAAGTATCACTTTCTTCTAAGTATGGAAAAGGATTTTTGTGAAATGTTTAATAAGATGAATAGAAATACAAAGCAGCTTTGTTTATTTTTTGCTTTGGTTTTGGAGAAACTGCTGGATTTTCTTTTTTTCTCCTGCATGATATACTGCGAAGGTATAGAGAGCTCTGGAAGGTGCTTATTAATAGGTTCTATAAATCTAGAGATAAAAATTCATGAAGCTGTTTGAGAGAAGGATTGAAAGGCTGATGTTAACTACCGACACTGGACTGAAACATTTGAAGTAGTGCTTTTGTACTTACAACCCCATAGTTATTAAGTACAGATTTATGAGTCCTTTGACCTATTCTCTTCATTTACCAAGTGCTGTGTCTTCCCTATGTTCTGCACCTTTTCAGATAATTCAATTGTGCTCATTGTCTAATCATTTGTTGCTTTACTCCATCTTGTTCCTCTCCAAGATTCAGTCATAAATCATTCCATGTAGAGGGTGTTCACTCCAACATGCTGCAAGAGCAAACAAAAGTCTGTTGCCAAACATATCAACTCTTTGTTTGTAAATGTTGAAGTTAGTGTGATAGTTTTCTTTGGAGTGTGCACAACAATGTCTTTGTGTGTCACTCAGAATATTTGTGCGGCCCACTCACTTTGGGATTGCACTGCAGAGTTTTGGAGTTTGTCCATCTGTTTTCTTAATCTCTTTTAACCATTTCCTTGCCCCAGTACTCATGTTTTTCCATTCTAGGTCCTTACCCTGTTTTACTTCTTGCATTTGTCCTCCACGTGCATGATTTCTTGATTCTCTCTGGCTTCTCACTCAGCTTATCCCAATTTTCTCTTGCAGCCTTGCTTCTTGCCAGAGCTATCTCCCAACTCCACCTATCTGTGACAGGGATCAGTGATTCTCTGTCTCCTTCTCTGACTAGTCCTGGTCTCATTGGTCATCCCCTATTGTAAAATTCATAGAATCACAGCATGGTTCGGGTTGGAAGGGACCTTTAAAGGCCATCTAGTCCACACCCTATGCAGTGAGCCAGGGTATCTTCTACTAGATACAGCTGCTCAGAGCCCCCTCCAACCTGCCCTTGAATGTTTCCAGGGATGGGGCATCTACTACCTCTCTGGGCAACCTGTGCCAGCTTTTCACCACCCTCATCATAAAAAACTTCTTCCTTATATCTAATCTAAATCTATTCAGTTTAAAAACACTACCCCTTGTCCTATTGCTACAGACCCTATTAAAAAGCCTGTCTCACAAATTCCTCTCCCTTTGACAAACTCGCCTTCTCCGGTTCCCTCTTCCATTCACTGTACTAGCTCCAGACCTTCCTTCCTCTTGGCACAGCCACGACCTCTCTCTCTCCAGCCATTACCTCTCTAGGCCAATGTTCCTTTCACACCTCTCAGTCAGAGTTTTCCCTTTCCCTTCTGTGTCTGGGTCTCCAAAATACTTTTCTGAATCTCCTGCTTGTCTTTTCCTTGTCTTTAGAGCACTTAAGTTAGGGATTCCTTTCTTCCCTCCTTGGGTACCCAGCAGATGAGAGCATGAGAGCTGGGCTCCAGTACTCAGCCCTGTGGAGGGTAACAGCAGCCCAGCATCAGGATTAAAGGATGAGTCTAGTTTAGTGCTTCATCCCTGGCCAGACCATTCTCCACCAGCCTGGGGGACCAGTCGTACCCAGATGGACCAGCACCAGGGCTGCTGATGCAATCTTGCATGCTGAGAAACAACTTGGGAAAAAAACAAATCTACAAATAAAATTTTTCTGGTAATCGTACTATCTTCCATGTCCATACTAAAGGTGTTTCTGATATCACAGCTAATAAAGGACCTGTTTTGGTGGCTTCCTCATTTTTGTGCTCAAATATTAAATTAGTAGGACAAAAACTTACTCCTAGCTACAAGTTCTTTGCATGGCATTGTAAATGAAGTTCCTACTTACAGATCTAAATGTGTGGGTGTCTGCACACTAGGTGGGATTTTAAACTATTCACAGACCATTTAGGATTGTCACCCAGCAGGTTTACTCGAGTTCCTCTCTGACTCCCCCCATTGCTGTTGAGTGTGCTTGCATGTGTAGGTTCTCTGCTCAAGTACATCATCGGTTTGTCTGACATGGACAAATACATTCGGTTGAGTTGGGACAATGATGGAGAGAATGGTCTGTATGCTGGACAGCCATGGTCTGGACTGAGGTGTAATTATATTTTATTGATAAAAGAAATTATATTGCACAAATCACAGTACAAATGTTTAGTCATTTATTTGTCTTGAAGTCTATGTACAACTAAAATGCAATTTTAGCTGGAATGCTTACTATTGAATGCTTCATTGACAGTATCAGGGTTTATAGTAACTGACCAGTTATACTTTTTAGCAGTTTAAGCAGTACTAGGGTCCTTATTTTCTTCTCTTTCATTATCATGAGATCTGGGAAGATTACTCCGCAAAAAAAATGTCTGATTAACTTGCAACACTCTTTCATTGTTTTATAGCAAAAAGACAAACTATAGTTGGCAACTCCACAGTCTAGGAAGTAAATAAAGAGCACAGTGAAAATGACAGCAGCTTCAAGGAGTTTATCAGAGCGTGGATTATTTATTGACCAAGATTCTTGCCAAGAGTACATGAGCAAAATGTGATGACATTCAGTGCTAACCCTGTGAAATCTGACTGACAGTCTCTGCTGAATGCATTAAGTGACTGTACTTAAGTAGTAGAAATCCCAAATGTCCAATTTAAAAAAAAAAAAAAAATTCTACTGAAAAGCAGTGTGAAGAGCTGGAGCTGGGTTTTTCTTTTCTGCTTATTGTTTCTGAGCATTTAGGATGCATTCAGGTCACCTCTTGCCAAACATAGGCCACATCACTCAGTCACGTAGCCAAGAAAACTGTTTAAAAGTCCAGACTCCTGGGTTTTCATGAAATCTCACCATTCCAGCTGCTGAGATTTAAGAAAGCAAAAGACTTCAGAGCTCACAACACGTTTTCAGAGATTGGTAAAATTGTGCTAGCACTAACAAACACATTTCCCAATAGCAATCTTCATAGAAATCAAGGACGTCTCCAGGTAACAGTCACAGTCTCTCTGCATCCCATTGTTTGTAAGATAACTGTGAATAATGAGTGACCTTGAATCTGTCTGCATTAACAGAGACCAGAGATTCTTTTTACACCTTCTGGTGCTACAAACAGAAAAGGTAAATACACTGGTCTTTCTGAGCTCCAAAATATCAAATCCAGAAAGAAACTCCACTATTTTGTTTAACTGATGGATATGACTCAATATAGATTTTATTAAGTGATTGGATTTGCATTAGGTCCTGACGCTTGTCAGATCTGTGTTGAAAAAACATTAGAAAAGCGTTTCACAGATGAGGGATCTTAGCTGCAGGTGTCCTCATGTGAAAATCTGTTAGCAATGTTTCCAGCAAACATAAATGAACAGCAGGAAAAGCTCAGCTAGTTCATTTACCGATATAAGTGAAGTTTCAGACAACAAATTTTAGGAGCCTAACAGAACATGCCATATTGATCTTCATGGTCTGTGGAGGCTTCCTTGCAAAGTTATGTATACTCTTTAATTCATGCAGACTAATTGCAAATCTTACTACCAGCCAATTTTATGGCATGAAGGAAAGTTTAGCTACTTTTGTTTCAATATTTGGGATCAAGTGATTCAGATTGACTGGTTATATAATATATAAATCAGAAAATTCTCAACAAAACCTTAGTGAAACAACAGAGCCAATGGCTACAACCAGTCTATAATTCACTTTAATGCTCAGCAAGAAACACCTTGGAGATAATGGAGGGGAATGAGATACACGCTGACCTACAAGTAGTAAGACAGCTTCTTTGCCTGACCAATGTTTCATACCATTTAGCTGAGCAAGATTTGGATATTCTTTACTAATGTCATGAACGCTGTCTGCTACACAGCATTAGCTTATTTGTTTTTCAACTGAAAAAAACAAAATCAAGATTTTTAGAGTGACAGAAATACCAGGGTTCCCACCCTGACTTACATATAAAATACCAATGAACAGATAACCTTCCTGATTTTCATCATGCTTACTAAAGCACTGTGAAACCACTGCGAGAAAGATACTAGCAAGGATGTCAAAGTATAATACTTAAAGTAGCTATTGATGTTTTCTTCTCCAGAAAAGAAACATGAAACCAAGAGAACACCACAGCTGGTTAATTCAACATCCAAGTCAGCTGTTATCAAAGGTAACCCTCAGTCATTGACTTCAGTGACTAACTCAATCATATTCAGTCACATTTCAAAAATGCCCCTTAGTTCTGAAAATTTCATTTTTGACAGTGTATAAGACCCAGACTGTGCTTAATCTTACAGCTATAATTGATTTCAATTGGAAGTTCCATTTCCTACAAAACAGATTAATGAAGTCATAAACTTTAATACCAGAAAGGGCTGTTATGGTAATCCAGTTGGACTACTTAGAATTCTGAGTGAACATCAATAAACATTTCCTGCCTGTAACTTACAGCTGAGCTAACGCATATCCACAGGAAGGCTTTCAGTCAGTCTTGAAGACTTGTGTGACAGTGAACCTATCGCACCCTAGATAAAGTGCTTCACAGTTAGTTACCTCAGATTTCAGTTCTTTTTTTTTTTTTTTTTCACTTCAGCTTCTAACCATTATATTTCATATGACTTTATCTGTTAAACCATCCTTTCTACCCAGGAATCATGATTAGCCAAGCTGAGCTTATATGCAGTAAGGCTTGATATAAGCACTTTGCTGTCAGAGAAGAAACCCACACAGAATTTGAGAGGGAAATGTAACGCATGTACACAATCCTGATGTACATGGTCCTGATGAGCTGGTGGGTCAAGAGGTCCCTGAGGAGCTGGGGATCCTGGGGCAAGCAGGCAGGGAGAGGCAAGGTCCTCGGCGCAGGCAGAGATTTCCGGTGGCAGGCTTGCAGCTCTGGCAGTCCCACACAGGCGTCGCAACTGCAGGTCCCCGGGATGATGGTTTCCCCAAATTCAGAAATTTTTCCTGCTATAAGAGGATTTCTGAACAGCCAGCAGCCTTTGCTCTCCACCCCCTAAGCCATACGCATACCTTGTGATAGAGGAGAGCATTGCTTTCTCAGTTCTCAGCAAATGCCTCCCCCTGTCACTTGGTTGTTTTTCTCTAGCTCAGATGCCGCTTTCCTTTGGTGTGCTTAAAGAAGCCATCTTCACAGCTTGCGCTGTTGTGTTTTTTTTCAACCAGTAATTGGCCATCAGTTGTTTATAATGTTGGGTCCTCTGTTTTCAACGATATTTTCAAGGCCTTTGCTCTTATCCCACGTTAAATTCCAGTTCGTAATAGCTGTCTGGCACAAAGCTCCAGTTCACAAGGCTGGTTCTCACCACAGGTTGGTAACAAGCCCTGCCGGCCAGGACTGGAGCCTTGTGAAGCTGGCACTGAGCCTGTGGCCTGCTGCTAGCAAGGTTAGGGCTCTTCTGAACAGCTTTCGTTTGTTCTGGGTTTCACAGCAGCCGAGGAAACTCATCTGTAGCTGGCTGTGCAGTGTGACCTCCCCAGCTTTCATCATAACACTGTTCTCTAAACTGTACTCCCTCATACTTAGTGTGCCCTAAAATCTGCACTCCTGCGTAACTTTTGAGTTCAACTGTATTAAGATATGTATTGTTCAAATGGGGGTAGTGTATGCTAAAATCAGTTTAATCAAGCTACCTTCATCATCACTTAGCACTTCTCATTTGGTCACCTGAGGTATTTATTTGGTCACTGGTATTCTCGGATTACAGCTACAGATATGGCAGAAGTCTGGACTAAAACCAGTAGTCACTGCAGGAACATCACTGGATGCATCCCCTTTGACTGGGGATAGTTGCACTGGAGGAAAGGAGCCTCTCTGCTACCTTTTTTTTTCTGGAAGATTTAAGCCTGTAGTCCCTCAAAACACTGGAGAGCTCAGCCTGCCTAAAGGATGGATTACAGTGTCTCGTTATGGTAAAAAGATAATGTTTTTTTTCTTTGTTTTACAAAGTTCTAAAAGAATTAAAGTGCAGAAGGTATAAACCCGTACTTACTATTTTTAAATATACATCATTTTTAAGAACATGCATTAGATGTCAGCATATTCATATATACATATATATGTGGACAAATATATGTCATTGACAAACTGATACAGAACACATATATACATTAGTCAAGTCAAATCTAACCTGGATTTGTCCTTATTCTGGATTTGCTGGTGGTATACAGAAATAGTTACAGGGCCACCCTAGTAATTTCTGGTGCTAACTTATTTTCCTAGCTAAGAGCCAATGGTCACCCTCTCTTTCTGGATGAGACTTTTTTTTTTTTTTTTCCTAGCTCATCTGTGATCTGTTTTATTCTAACAGGCTGGAAAAAGCAGGTGGATGTAAGGGGAAGATGTATTTCCAGGTATTCCTACACAAATCTGAAAATTATTTACATTTCAACAGAACTGTAAAGGAGATCTAAAAACTGAGTGGTTCTACACAGCAAGAGTTCGATCCATCATCTTGTAATTCTGCTTTAAATCCATTTCCTTTCTTTGCATTTAACAGCATACTTCATAAAATCATTTAAGTTGGAAAAGACTTTTAAGATCATCGAGTCCAACCATTAACGTAATGCTGCCAAGTCAGCACTAAACCATGACCCTAAGCACCACATCTATGCGTATGTTCAGGGAGGTATTCTTATAGAGGTTCTGTTGATAAAAATGTAGATAGCAGTGCCGTAACAGTTAAAACACATACTGTTTCCGTGATCAAAGTTTTGGCTCAGTAATTTTAAACCCAATTAAAATATTACAGTTTATAGATTCTATTTTGTCCAGATGAACTGAATGTTCCACAAAATAATGTTGGTGACTGCACTGAACAGAAAAGCATCTCACTCCACACCAACACTCAAGAAGAATTCGCAGTTCCCACTTTGGTGATTTGACCCCAACCTCGAATTTTGGATTTTAGTGTAATAAAAATGTAACACTTTATGAGACATTTCACAATTGTGAGGAGTCACAAATCAGGAACATCACAACTTGGAAAATCGGTGGTCCTTCTGGGCATTTTTAAAATAACTTCAGGTAAAATACGTTCACACATAGGGCACTGTGTATTTTGCACAGAAGTGGAAAAGTTATTTTTTTTTTCCTCAACGAGATGAATCACGTAAAAACCCTAACCAATTCCTTCCTTACCTCTAGCCTTCCTCTTTAATAGGATTTACCTCTAGTTGTGCTAAGCGTACCATTTTTTCCTAGTGAAGGCACGTCCACAAGAAATCCTTCAGTGGTCAGGAGATGAAGTAGCTCCGCAGTTATTTTTGTCAGGGAATAGAAATGGCGGGCGGGGGTGGGTGGGTGGGTGTGTGTGGGGGGGTCGCTTTCCCTGTAAAAACCACCCTTCCTTCCCCCGCTGTCCTCACGCCCTCAGAACCCGAAAACACAAGAAACGCTCCCCTTCCCTGCTACGACCCGAGCCGAGCAACGTGCGGGCTGAGGAGCGGGGGCGGCGGGGCGCTGAAGGCGGCCCCAGCAGAGCGGGAAGGCGGCAGCAACGCGGAGCCCACCGGTGTCGGGGGCGGCCCCCGGAGCGGCCCCGTGGGGCGGGGAAGCCGCAGACAAGCCCAGGCGGGCCGGGCCGGGCCGGGCCGCTCGCCCCCCTCACGGCCGCCGCGGCTGGGCGGGGCGGCGCTGCCGGAAGCGCGGCGAGCTCCCGCCTTTGCGCCGGGGTTCGGGGGTCAGGCGCGGCGCCGCCGCCGCCACCGCCGGGGTCCGGCGGGCGCCCATGGAGGGCTCCGGGGACGAAGAGCCGGGGGCCGTCGGGCCGCTGCAGCAGCTGGTGAAGAAGCAGCGCAAGGAGAAGCGGGAGCTGCAGGGTGAGGGGTGGTGCCGCCGAGGCTGGGGAGCGGGGGAGGGGAGAGCGGCTCCCTCAGGCGCCCGCCTGGGCGGGCCCGGGCCGGCGGCCCGCTCGCTGCCCGCCCCTCAGGGACGCTCCGCGGAGGGAGCTCGGAAGCGGGTGGGCGCGTTCGGCACCGCGGGGCTTCGGCAGCGCGGGGGAGCAGCCCTGGCGGTGCCCTCGGCGGGGGAAGGGGACGGCGGCGATGGAAGCGCCGCGTCCTGTCAGAGGCGTCAGGGCCGGGCTTTGCTGCTCGGCGGGGTTCTGGGCGTGCAGGCGGCCCGCCGCACTGTCGTCTTGGGAGCCTGACAGCGCCTGAGAGCCGTAACAGAACGGTAGACAGTTAACATTGTGCTAACGTTTTGCTGCTTTGCTTTTAAGTTAAAGGAGGTGTGTTTCTGTAAGGCGTTTTACTTGAAAAGCTTGCATAAGGGTCCTTGCTGCCCAGGCAGCTACGTTCAAAGCGCAGTTGATTTGAAATGAACTTTTACGTTATGTCCAGCCACAGTAAAGTATCTATAGTAGCAGATCTCTGTGGTCTTACGGTGCTGCCCATGAACTGATCATGAGCCACATTTTACCCATCCTATTACAGTAAGTTAGCTGGATTCAGTTGAGTATTATAGTTGATGATAACCTTTTTGTTAAGCCTTTCTCATTGCTGTTATATTGATACAGTCTTTTCCTTGTTTGTCTCTTTTGGTATGTAATGAAATAGGCCCATCTGCAGCCTTTTATCAGTTAAAGGGTTAAAGAAGAGGAGAGACACTGTTGGGCTGCATATTGTCATTAAATCTATAGAAACTTACTGTTTTGAGATGCCTTTTCCTCCCTCAAACTTAGTTGAAATTGAAAAGAGGGGTAGGAATCAAGCATTGAGGTGAGGTGGCTGGAGCACATGGCACATTGACTGGGAGAGGCTGAAGAACAGAGGGGTTTTCCACCTAGAGAAGGTGATAAGGAGGTATCTAATTGTAGTCTTTTACTACCTAAAGGTGGGAGGGGTATACAGAAGAGAGAGCCCTACTCTTCCTAGTTAGGAGAGGCCGGTGACCTATAGGCACACATTTTTGTACTTGAAAAATACATTCCTGATAGGTGCAGTGATTAACTGACAGATAGCAAAACAGTTTGTTTGTAAGAATTAACTTTGTGGGTCTCAGCCCCTGAAAATCCAGCATCTCCTCTAGTTGATCCTTGTCTCTGTCACCCCCATATACTCTCCTTGTGTATTTCCGTGTGCCTCTTGAAGTGCCAGATTTCTTTCTTTTGTTTATGTTACGTTAATTTTTATGAACAAAATTGCTTTTCTGTTAAACTCAGCTGATTCATCAGTGAGGCCAAATGCTTAACATAAATCTTTCAGTGAGCATTCTTACTGCCTCCATTTTAAGGGTTTCATTATCATCGCCATTATCTTCAGCTCAATTGTGTCAGGGGTGAAGGACAGGAAAATGTACAGGTGATGAATAGTGAGCAAGGTGCTAAATAATTAGTGCTGTAACTCTAAAGCAGTGAATACAGAAGTGAGGAGAGCTAGCAGGGAGTGTGTGTGTGTAAGAGCACAGGCTGTGGAAGCTGTGCTTAATCGGCCTGGAGAGGGAGAGGAGGCTACTGGAGATCTGTTTGTAATTTCCACTGCATAATGGATGGAGCCAGACTCTTCAAAGTAAAGTGTAGAGAATGGACTAGAGGCAATGGCTGAAAGTGGTAACAAGGAAAAAACCTCATGAGAGGGAAAAGGGAAGATATTTTCATAACAAGAATAGTTAAACATTGGAAAAAGAATGCCCAGAAATGTTGCAGAATGTCCATCTCTGGAGACGTTGCACAGTCATCTGAATAAATTCCAGATCAATCTGAATTACTGTAACCTGATGTAGCTTTGAATTCAGCCCCTTTTTGAGCAGGAGGTTGGAATAGATGACCTCTGGACATCCTTTCTAACCAAACTATCTTATGATTTGAGAAATGGAGCCTAAAAGTACCTATGGAATTTAAGCAAGTTGAGGATTTTTTTTTCCTTCTTAAATACCCATTTTACTTTTAGAAACTTTATTTTAAGGACAGATGGACTCTGCTTTTACTTACAATCTGCTGCTTCTGTGATTAAAAACTTACACATCTTTCCTGTGACAGGATTTGAGATCTCAATGCCCAGGTAATCTTTTTGTAGGCAACAGGCTGAGGTCTGCTGTGTTGATGAAGTTCGTTAAGTAGTTATAATAGTAACCTGGTGCAAGCTTATATCTTTGTCAGATATGATGTTTGCATCTTTTAAGACAAATATAATTGCTTTAAAATGTGTTGATCATAAAGTCTCATAGCTAAACTGTTAAATATCAACATATCAGGAAGTTTTGTATTTTTTTTTCTACATGACTTCCAGTTTTCTGCAATGACTGTGGAATATCTATATTTAGAGGTAATGTTTTGTTACACTACTTCTCTAACAGCAAAAATTCAAGGCATGAAAAATGCTGTTCCCAAGAATGATAAAAAGCGACGAAAACAGCTGGCTGATGAAGTTGCCAAACTAGAGGCAGAACTTGACCAGAAGCACAAGGAGGAATTAAAGCAGCTGAAGGAAGCTTCACCAGAGCAGAATAAGGTAGGTGCCTTAATTTAGCTGAAGTTATACAGATACAATTTGTGTCAGGGCTTCTTAAACTTTTAAAAATTATAATGAAGTAAGACTTTAAAGTATTTCTTCTTTTCCTCACGTTATTAGTAACTTCATCTTGGGAAAGATTCAGCTGTTATGGTGGGTGGGCGTTGCTAGAAGGGGCATTTAGCACTGAGGTTTTGTTGTTGAGTTGTTGAGTATTATTTGTTTTTCCTTTTAAGGCTATGTTTAGTAGATCATTTTAAACTTTTTTGAAGTTCCTGTTATTTTGCCACTGTCTTATGTAGACTACTAAGGTATTGTTGGCCTTCAGTGGGCATTTGAATGATGCAGTGTGTTTTGTCTTGCAGTTCTGTCAACAATGTAACTGAGGGTTTTGTAAGAAGACACTTTCTGTAATGGTGAGATTGTCTTAAATGCTGCTGTTCTGCCATGCTGGCAGCACAGCTACATATTTAAATGCTTCCAGTTTGCTGTTTGATGGCAAACCACTTAATTTTTAGTAGAGGCTTAGAATTATTGAAGTTTAGCTGCAGGAAATATAATCACCTGAGTAAACTAGATACTATTAAATACTTGTGTGACATACAAAAATTCACCTATGTTTTAGCACTTAATAAATAGAGTGTTCAAAACTCCTCTCATAGTGAATTTGCAACCCATAGACTTAATTCTGTATATTCAGTACTAAAAAGAATTATATTTTTATCATGTGCCTGAATTTAAGGACCATTGGTGCAAGTAGGCCTGCTCATATACTTTCTCCTACCTAAATGGAAATAGAGCTTACAGCTAAATTGGTGCAATACAGTTACCTGTGAATGCTGCTAATGCTTCATGTTCATACATGTCCTTAAGTGTTTCCATAAGTGTGTGTCTTTTGGCTGTTTCAATCTTGAAAAGAAAGAAACAAAAACCTGTCTGTTTGGACTAGATGTTCTCTGATCAGTGACCTAACAAAGAGTTAAGCAGAATGTAATTGTATTTGAAAATCAAAAGGAAAACATTTCTGAATTACTTTTAGGGAAACAGACTTGATTTAGAAGCACCTGCTGAGAATCCTTGTGAAAAAAAGTTTTCAATTGTGAGTTATGACCCTGTAACAATCTGTAGTAGTTTTTAATCAGATGCTTAAGTAGATGATTAATACATAAGCATTAAACATATGCTTCTGTTTACCTGTATCTTAGATTAGTTTAAAGAGTTTGTTTTATCTTGCTAAGTGAGCTGTGAAAACATTACAGTGGAGGACCTTTCAAGCTGATATCCTTGCCCTGGACATACATTTGCCTGAGAGGATTTTGTTTTGAGATGTTTTGTTTTGAGACCCTTCTCAACCTTTTTATTCAGATTGGAACATATCAATGCTTCCACGGGTGAACATCTAGTTCATACCGTTAGGGGGTTAGCTTTTTCATTTTTCTTGGAAATTATCAGCTTCCTGTCTTTTCCAACTGCTGTATTGTGCTTTAGTGTGGAATGTGGAGCCTTCTGCTTAATTGTCACGGAACTTCATAATGGCTGTTTGGGTGCTTCAGTCGGTTGGTATTGTGATAAATAACAGAAGGATTTTGCTTTTGCTAAAAGTAATTAAAGAAATACTTTTATTGAGGTAGGCTAAAGGTGTCATTAAATTAGTATTGTTGAAATGATAAAAGTTAAGCAAGCCTTTTTTGATCACAAATGAGGCATATGGTTGGGCATTGTGGGGAGTTGGGCAAGCAAGAGGATGGGGGGGTGGTCTGTGGTTAGGTGTCATGTAAAGGGGAACCTGGCTGGGAGGGGCCGGGGAAGAATGGAAGCTAGCTGAAAAGGAAGCGGAGAACTCCTGATGAAGAGGAACCTGGACTTGGCTGCTGCCCCCCAACCCCCCCGGAGGGCAGTGGAAAAGTAGTGAGAGAGAAACAGCCTCGGAGAAACAAAGAAAAAGGAGCTGCGCAGGTGTAAAGAGGAGAAACCCCGCCACATTCGCTTAACCAGGGAAATCTCCTGGTTGCTCTATAAAAAGAAGCCCCTGCTGGGGCGGGGCGCGCGCCATTGCGCCCAGCGCCGTGTTCTTTGCTCCACTGACTTTGTCCCTGAATAAAACATATTTCTGATATACGTGAGCTTGTTTCTCACAGTATGATGAGGAAAACTTTTCCTTTCAGCCAGTAAGCAGTGTTCGCACTTGCGTGTGGAAGCTTGTAAGAGAACACATAGATTAAATTTGCAAAGTACAGTTCATAACTGTCTCCAGAAAAAATAACAAAATGCACGATAGTGGTTTGGGATGTGACATACTTTACTTTTGATTTGACAGGTTCTGTGCTATGCACAGATCTTTGTGGTTAAACTTCATAAATATACCCTGGAATTACCTAGGAACAGAACTTAAAACTGTTTCAGGAGATGCCCATCTCAGTTATCGTTTATACTAATAAGAACATTTAACTTTTTTTTTTCTTTTTTAGACAGATTGTGTAGCTGATGGGGTTGCAAATTTAGAGCTTGAAGGAGTAGAGCAACAGATTCAGCATCCTCGAATATCAAAAGCACAGAAGAGGCGGGTATGACTTAATATTTAAAAGTTTTACAAATATTTAATTGACATTATAGTCACTTAAACTTAACTGTAATAACCAAAATTAAACAATTTGCAGTGGTCATTACCGGGCTAATTCAGTATTGAAGCTGTACCTCCTGCGTGCCTCGTATATCTGTAAAGCTTCCACCCTAGAGATATGTAAGCATTTTATGAATAGTTGTACTCTTTTACCCTCAGCCATGAGCTGGGAATCAGACTATGTCAGGAGATGAGAGCCAGAAAAAAAAAATAGATGCAATGGAAATGATTTTAAAAGAATTTCACTTGAAACATTAATACAGAAATGAATTGAACTAAAATAATGTAAAATACTGCATGGAAAATAGACAAGTAGCAGAACTTTACACATAAACCAAAAGAACATGAATATTGACATCCTTGTAGATTTTTGAGTTGTTGAGAAACAGTACCTGGTGTCCAGGACATTAGGATTGTATGTTGTTAAGCTTCAGATGGAAAATTGCAATGGATTAACATTCTCATTGTACCTGCATGAATTTGGTTCAGGGCCAGAGAAGCACTGCTTTGTTGCAGAGTCCATCCTCTGTTACAGGATCGCTACTGCAGAGCTGCCTTGTAACAAATGTGATGAAACGATGTTCTTAATTCTTCACACTGTGTCTAGGACACTGAAAACTCTAGTGTAGTGTTCCTATGTCGTGGTCACCTAAGCCAGTCTGGTCGTGATTTGTGGTGAATTTAAAGTGTGAAAGTGAAAAGATCGTTCTCTGTACTGCTTCCTTTTATGTTTGCTCGTTTATTTTGACTCTTACTCCCTTGTTAACTTGTAACTTACAAAGGATTCTATAAAAGTCACTTTTATGTTACATATTATTACATCCCCTCTAGTAGTCTCTGTATGCATTCTTATCCATCCTTTAGGTCAGGAGCAGTCTTTTATGATGTAGAGCACCTAGCCTGAGGGAGTTTGTTTCATGACATAAGTGCCATTATGCAATCATATGCGTAAGTGGTAGATCTCACACTTATTATGAAAGAGCAATATTTTGTTATTTAATTAGAATTCCCATACACGAGTTGTTTGCCAATGTGATGAAATAGGTGATTCTGAAGAAATTACTATTATTAATAGCTTTTGCATGGTTGTTGTAAAGTGTTCTTTTGCATGTTGATATCATGAAGATTTCTTCTGTCACATAATTTCATGTATGGTGTTGGAGGCAGTTAGGATATATTGGTCACCATTTATTAACGTTTAGGCTTAGGGGGTCTCTAAGGTTTGGTAGAAGTACAGATTCGGGAGAATATTTCACAGATGTGAATGTACTGAGAAAACATTTGAAGAATTAGAAGCAAGCACTAAGTCGAGAAACGTACAGGCATCTTCTAAATTTTAACATTTGATGTCATTTTTATGTGTTTTTAATTGAAGGAAAAAAAAGCTGCCTTGGAGAAAGAAAGAGAAGAAAGGATAGCTGAAGCTGAGATAGAAAATTTAACAGGTGCTAGACATCTTGAAAGTCAGAAACTTGCTTCCCTCTTGGCAGCAAGGCAATTGGAGATTAAACAGATCCCTTCAGATGGCCACTGCATGTACAGAGCCATTGAAGATCAGCTCAAGGATTGCCAGAATTCCTGGACTGTTGCAACTCTGAGGAACCAAACAGCAAAGTATATGCAAAGTCACTTTGACGACTTCCTGCCTTTTCTTACAAACCCTGGTACTGGAGACATGTATAGCAAAGGTAAGACTTGTGGCATAAGAGATTTTAAAAACTGTTGTAACTATTTCTGATAATTCTCGATCTTCGTTACAGCTGAATTGGGACTAGCCCATTATGGTGCTTGTTCTTGAACTTTGTTACTTTGTTCTTTCAGCTGTTTTCTACAGAACACAGCATTATGATCCCCTGTGAAACCTGGTACACCTGAATCCTTGTAATTTACCTTTTTTTATTTTTTGTTAAGTATTCTAGCAAACATTATTCCCCATTAAAAAAAAAAAATCAGAACTTGCTGATTACTAGGTGGTAATAATGTTCTGGGATGTGATTTAAGTTGTATTATAAACAGCTTGTCTACCAGGTTAGGGATGACCTTTTGTCACCTTTTATATTGGTGTTTTCAATTTACATAAAGAAACTGTTAAAAATGAGTGTGAAATTCAAGCAAATATATTTTATAGTAGTTTGCATAGATTCTTTTTCTTATTCTGCTATTTATTTTCACTGTTTATTCTAGGTCTTTTGGAGCCCTTCCTTATAAACAGACTAAACTAAGAAATATAAAGTCATTTAGTGTGGAGCAATTGTGTAGGCTGAGTAAATATCGTTAAATGGAATTTATGTACTTATTTGAGCAGTACATGGTTTATTCATTTCTTACTGTGTGTCTGGAACACCACGGAAATTACTTTATACCTTTTCTTAACTTACTGCTACATTCATTTAATAGTTATTGCTGTGGATTTCATTTGGTGACAAGGGACTGTTGTGAAGTAGGAGGCATCTTTCCCATGCTGACAGAGATCATTGTCACAGGATAAATGTGCCCCAAGAGAAGACTGAATGAAGTTCTGCAAAGCAGCAGGGAGTTGTGGCTTTCCTTATGTCTCTTAAGACTGCTATAAGGGAAATGTATGAAAAACAATTCTGAGCAGGCTTCAGAAAATCTGTTTTTTCTTTATCAGAAGCTATTCATAAGGTTCAGGAGCCTGAAAGGTTGTAATTTATATATTGGAAGGATATGATCTGCAAAAGGTTTATTTAACTGTTATCTAAGGAACTCTTAGGAATAAATACTTCAGAGGTTAAAACCAAGGCAGGTAATTTGGAAATAAATTAAAAACAAACAACAGTTGAACTACATAAAGTTACAAGATTTTAAAAATATAACTGACACCTAGCTAATGTAAGAACTAAGCATACTACTTGCTATCACGTTCTTTTCTAGAGTTTTGAAATGACATCCTCTGAAACTTAACAGGAAGAAAACTATGTAATTTCATACTTGTTGTTAACAGTTCTCTGAATAGAAAGTTTAAAATATAAACCTGTACTTCTTTTTATTGCCATACTTGGTTTTATTGCTGTCTGTGGTCTTAATTTTCTTTCTAAAACGGTTATGGGTTTGGTTTTTTGGCCTCTGGTGTTTTTCTTTTCCTTTCCTTCTCTTCAGTGAGCATACATATTTTCCTGTATATTGTGTTTGGACTTTTCAGATTCTAGTTCTTCAGTGTGCAATCAGGAATTTTCTTATTGCTTATTCTCAGAGAATTTTCTTTGCTTATTCTCAGAGAAGTACTAAAAGTTGTCTTTTCTTTCCCCACAGAGGAATTTGAAAAATACTGTGATGATATAGCAAATACAGCTGCATGGGGTGGTCAGCTGGAAGTAAGTGTTGTATTGATAATTTTTATTTCTGAAATGGGTGAATAAACCTTCAAAAAAGGGCTTCTTTAGAAAGAATACCTGAAGTCATAAGATAACATAGTCATAAATAGTTTATCAAGAACTTTCTCCTGTGCATATAAATTTTTTTTCCAAACAGGAGCTTTTTTGATTGTGCGCCACTGTTCTAACGTATTTGACAACATGCAAGTTAGTGAATTTAGTAGTTTTAAATATCACTAGAAAGACTGACAGCATGCGTGGGGGAAGACTTTTGAAGGAGAAAGCATTTTATTATTCAGATTTAAATGGTACCAAAGCTGACTGGAGCAGAGTATTGTTAGATTTTTGTATCGTAAACCAGAATCTGAGCTTGGTAAAATATGTATTTATTTTAGTTGATGTCTTACTGTTTAATGGAAGAGTACTTATCAAATTACTGAAGCTAGCCCAGTGTTACCTGTGTTGTGTCATCCAGTGTTACCAGTGTTGTGTCATACAAACAATGCTTAATTTAAGGCTACCTGTCTTCAATTAAAGTGTAAAAAATTAAAATAATTTTGCTTATTTTAATAGAGTTTATTTTCTAATGATATTTGAAATGTTATGTCTGAACTCATGTCTGCTAAAACTAAATGCCATGTCTGCTTTCTCTTCCATATATTGGATTTAATCCAATTATTGAATTATTTTTATGTCTTAAAGCTAAGGGCTTTGTCGCACATTTTGCAAACACCTATTGAAGTAGTGCAGATGGATTCCCCTCCCATTATTGTTGGTGAAGAATATTCAGGCAAACCAATAATACTTGTGTAAGTATGTCATTCATCCCTTCTTAAAATTAATGCATTTATTTCTATAGCAGAGGGCTCAGCTTTGGTTCTCACCTGCTCTTTTATTTTCTGTTATGTGTCTGATACTGAAATACTGCTTGAATAATGATCTTGTGGGTCAGAAATTATGTTTGATTGACACAGTTTAAAGATATTGTAATCAGAATTCTTAAAATGCTGACAATCAGTCTGAAGTGTGATTCAGTCACTGCTTTATAGAAAGCTACAAGGTCATTTTACCTGTTAGATAATTACAGAATAATAGTGGAATTGATATAAGACGCAGCAGGAAACTATTTTTTTATCTTCAAGTTTATGTCAATCTGTGCCTGGAAGTCACCAGAATTAAAAACTGTTTTTAATACTCCTATTTAATGACCC
Organism: Tyto alba; assembly: GCF_018691265.1. Classification (NCBI taxonomy): domain Eukaryota; kingdom Metazoa; phylum Chordata; class Aves; order Strigiformes; family Tytonidae; genus Tyto; species Tyto alba. Next base: position 27,505,666 of record NW_024881330.1, on the reverse strand, counting down.
TGTAATCTGTGCTAAAACTTGAATTTATTTAAGATGTCTTCCAGTGCTGTTAATGTTTGGCATGACATATACTTCTAGTTAAACTGAACACTAATTCTGTAACTTTGTTATTTTTTTAGGTATATGAGACATGCCTATGGATTAGGAGAACATTACAATTCTGTAAAACTTCTAACAGATGCTGCTACAGAAAATGGCAGCTAGCATACAAAAGTCATAAATCCACATGGATAACATTTGCATCTTGATGTGCTAGTCTCCAGACAATTCCTAGACAGACTGGAAAGTAAAACTAAATAGAATGGACTAAAAATGAAGGAAAAAAAAAAAAAAACAAAACAAAACCCAAACAAAAACAAACAAAAAAAAAAGGCAAAACAAATTTACAAGATTTGAAGATAAACCAGAAATAGCTCTTGATTTAAAATGAAACCAAAACTACACAACAGTATTTTTAACTTGTTGGTATGAATCATGTTTAGAAGATCTTCTCTAAAATGGTGGCTGTGTAGATCAGAATTTTTTTCTTAAATAGAGCTTCATCCCATGCTGCAGTGAAAATACTGAGTAGTAAATGTTTTTGTTAATCTGCATCTTTGCTGAAAAATTAAGGTTACCCAAAGGTTCCTGTTACATTATTTCTGGCAGGTTTTGATCATCATGTAAGAGTTAAGGCATTTAAAAGAATTGATTTTGATTGATGGAATATCCTTCACAGTGTTTATTTAGTTTTATCAGGATCTAGCTTTAAGGCTGTAGTAGGGATTCCCTTCTTTATTTGGGCAGAGAAAAGCTGGAGGCAAATCCAGAAGTAGAATATCCCGTTTGACTGAAAGACTTGCACAGTCTTTTTATTTTAAGGACTTTTATCTAAGATTTTTACCAAGGTTTGAGGAGTTCATTTTTTTTTTTTTTTGCTGTTGACAGTAGTAACTGAACACTTGATGCTGTTACCAGTACTGAATCTGTAAGAGCAGCATCGTTTATGACTATTCATCATACTACTGATGCAACTTAACCGTGCTGTTCATCCTTCGTAGTCTCTCATCTGTGCATTTCGATGATACAGAAATCTTACAAACAAAAAGCTCCTCCATGTCCTCACTTCAAGTAGTGAAACTCATCTGAAATAGTAATTTATGGATCTGCTGATCTAAGCACTTCGTGATCTGAAGTGTGATGTTTTATAATGCTTAAAACAGCTGGTTGCATACAGATGTGAAAATAACCACCTGGGTTTTGTCAATAACTTCAAAGGTGATCTGCAAAAGAATTATTTTCATTGCTCCATATGATGCACGTTGACTCAAAAGGTGGGTTTTTTCAAAATGGCTTGACTTTTTACATTAGAAATGTGGATTTTTGTCTTCAAGTCACCGTAAATGTGACTCCAAAATTAGCAGCATACTGAAACCAAAGTTGTAATGCAATTGTTTTTTAACAGTAGAAGTGATTATTTTATTTTCTTTAAAGCCTTAGTCAATAACATGATAATTTTATTTTAGTGCTGGTGAGTTGGCTTGGAGAAAAGCGGTTTATGTCAAGTTTAAACACCTTTGACTTTTGATTTGAGGATTATGACCTAACAGTGCATATCTTGTAATCCTTCTGTAAAGCTAGCCAGCGGATTGATGTTCCTGGGACTTAATAAATGAGAGGGAAAAATCTGTTTTTACTTAAGAAGAAGAAAATAAGTGTTCACTTTATGGATCAGATTATGTCTGATTTAAAGCACTTTGAGAGAGAGAGAGAGGGTTAAAAAAAAAATCAGACCATTATAGCAGGGGGTTTTGGACAAGCAGAACTTGAATTGTGACTTCCTTAGAATGGTGCCTGCCAGGAAAACAAAGTATTAACCAGATCAGGAGTTTTTACATCCTTATTTATCTGATACTGTATAGCAAATATAGCTGTATTTGTAACAGCTGGTTTACTGTAGAATTTGGTTTACTGCCTTGATTGTATAAAACAACAATGTTTTTAATTTCAAACCAAAAATCAGATACAATAGTATGGAAAAGTGTCTCTATCCATAATACCACTCTGAACTTCACTGAAAATAATAATCAGAAATAGTCTGTGTTGCTTAGAATTGGTGTGATATGAAATGCACATACTGCTTTTTATAGATACCCTGTGAAAAAAGTTCTTTGGTTTATTGAGTTTTCATTCTTGTTTGATTAACTATCAGAGAAAAGATGCCAGAATTGTGGAATGCCTATACCAACAGTTTGTCCTGTTGAAGATGTTTACAATTTGTATAAAGCGAGATAATGTTCTAATATTGTGAGTGAAAGATCCTTGCTCATGCTGTATGGGACTTGCCAAAAAGTAATAAATTGGTTTATTTGTGGCAGATTTTGTGGTGGTCACTTTTAATTTTGTTCACTTCTTAATTCCTCGTATTAATAAGTTTACGCATTTTTATGACTTTAGGATCCTACTATCGTATGAATTCCCCAATGACTGACCATTCATATTCAAGCAGACAAAGCTTTACTCCTTATGAAATTAAAGTTGTTTCTATATGAATTTTATCCTCAGCATTTTGGTGGTTAAATTGAACTCTTCTGCAAAGCTGTATTTGAAAATACGCTTAAACTTCTCCATGCATAGGAATAATCGAGTGAAACTGAGACTTTTTTTTCAGAATGTAGCTTTTAACTGCTTTGTTGGATGGCATTTTCTTTGCAAAATAACACTACTTTATTTTGAGTCGATAAGTATTAAGTAGATTTTTCCGCTTTTACCTGCAATGCATTGACATCAGTTTTCAGCCACTTTTTTAAATGCTGTTAGTCGGCTTTTTTTGCAAGACTAATTGAGGTTGGCCGGGCTGGGCCTTGCCTCGCTGCCACAAGAAGCGTTTAGCGTTTGTCCCCTTCACATAATTGGTACCTGCCCTCTGCTCCCCGCCCCCCATGTCCCCAGTAGTGCTGGAAGGCAGCTGAGTGGCAGCGGGAGGGATTGCAGGCCTGTCCTAAATTATTGAAACTTTCCACTACTGTAAGGATTTCTTTATTTAAAAGATGTAATATAAAATGCAGTGAAGCAGTGATGTTCCTTGTGTGTGTGTGTGTACAGTTCTCATAACATGTTGTGTTCAGGTGTGTTAAAATACTACACCAAAGCTAAAACATAGTGAAGAAGGGAATTTGTTTCACAACCACTTGTCTCCAGGCAAAATTGTCACCAGGGGCACTTTCTGCCTCCTGCCCCTCCTCTGTCCTTCCTGTGTCTTTTTTTAATAGGCAGTTCAGCAGAAGCTGTGACAGGCCCCAGGTTAAAAACAAGGCTGAAATTTTGGGTCTTGTCATGGTTTGAGCTCGGAGGACAGCTGAGCACCACACAGCTGCACATTCTTCCCTTCCACCCTAGCACTGAGAAGGAGAAAATAAGCCAGGCTTGGTATTTAAGATAGGACAGGGAGGGATAAATCACCCATTATAGTCATGGGCAAAAGTCAGACTTGCTAAGGGAAGGAAAAAAAGAACACAGATTTATTACAGACACTAGAAACAACACTTGACGGACAGAGTAGGTGTCTTGGTTTGGGCTGAAATAGAGTTAATATTCCTTTTCAGGGACTAGATGAGTGCTGTGTTTTGGATTTAGCTTTGGGTTTGGTATGGGAAAAATGCTGATAGCACACTGGTGTTTTCAGCTGCTACCGAGACTTCAAGGACTCTCCGACTCCCCATGTCCTACCCGTGCGCAAGGGCACAGGGAGCAGGGAGGGAGCACGGACAGAGCACCTGACCCTAACTGGCCAGTGAAATATTCCATATCATGGAACGTCATGCTCACTGTATAGAGGAGGGGTGGTTGGGAAGGGGCTCTCTCTCTCTCTCGCTTCTGGGATTGTGATTGTGGGATCTTGGTATCTTGGGGTCGCCGGCCGGGAACGGGCTGGGTATTGGTTAGCGGGTGGTGAGCAATTATGTTGTACATTGCCTGTTTATATATGTCTTTTTGTTTTTCCCCTATCATCGTTATTGTTCTCGTTTTATTGCCATTATTAAACTGTTCTTACCTCAGCCTGCGAGTCTCCGTTCACCCCTCTAATCCCCTCCCCCATTCCCAGGTGGGGAGGGGGAAGGGAGGGTGATTAGCTGCGGGGGTTGGTTGCCGATCAGGCCCAAACCACAACAGTAGGACAGTGAGAAGCATTGCCACATCTTGAGAACACCTTCCCCCCACCCCTCCCTTCTTCCCGGGCTCAGCTCTGCTCCCGATATCTCTACCTCCTCCCCCAGTGGCGCAGGGGCAGGGAATGGGGGGTGCAGTCACTGCTGCTGGTTCTTCCATCTTTGTGGGGGGAGCTTCTGGAACTTGTTCCCCCTGCTCCATTGTGGTCCCCCTCTCACAGGAGACAGTCCTCCACAAACTCTCTGACGTGAGTCCCTCCCACGGCTGCAGCCCTTCCCAAGCTGCTTCAGGGTGGGACACCCCCGCATGCTTCAATCTTCCCAGCACTGAACTGCAACAGCGGGGGCTGCTTCTTCTCACAGGGTCCCAGCTGCCTTTGGGCATCGTGACTGTAAATGGTGCATGTGAGACCCTTCTCAGGCCATAAATCAGTGTCTGCTCCACAGTAGAACTTCATGGGTGGCAGGGGGGGGCCGCCCTGCCGTCTCACCACAGGATACAGGGGGGTCTCTGCTCCGGCACACCTCCCCCCTCCTTTCTTCCTCTGTTCCTCCACTGACCTTGGTGTTCATGCAGCTGCTGTAAATCCTTCTCACAAGCCTGACTCCTCCTCACCAGGTCCCTTCTTAAATATGTTATCGCAGAGGTACAGCTGATGGGATTGGCCTTGGTGCAGAGGTGGCTTTGAGAATCTTCTCACAGGGGTCACCCCTATAGCCCCCTCCCTGCTACCAGAAAACAAAAGCCACCACTCACCAGGACAGGTGTATGCAGAGCGCATGGTCTCAGCTCAGACTCGTGTCTCAAGGAAAAATAGGTGCTGGCAGAGTTGTGACTGGGCAGATCTGATACTGTGCGATGGTGTGTGCCCCCTTCTGCTGTGCTATGCTCAAGTGTAATGCTGTTATGAATTACAAAAGTGAGAATTATCGTAGCTACATGTGCTGTAGAGGCAGTTGGAGTAGGGGCATTGCCTCTTGCATTTGGTATCGGGGCTATGGGTTTTGCCCAGCTCTCCAACCTTCCTCCTCCACCAGCACTGGTCACTTGGCAGCTTATTAATCACTGGTGTGACAGTTGAGTGAGCAGAGCTAGGCAGTGTCTCTTTCCTAAACGATATGGGTGGTTGCAGTGCAGACAAGCTGTGGTGTATAGAACATATTTGGTGTATAGAACATACATATGGAGGTCCTGATCAGACATACTGCTGGATAAGTAGCATCTTCAGGGGTGCAACTGCCTTTATGCCAAAAGACTGAATGCTGAGTGCCCTGGAGATACCCCAAAGGCTGTGGTGAGAGTGGATGTCTGAATATGCCATCTGCATTGTCTGGGTAGTCTACAAGGCAATGCTTTGGTCTGTGACAAGTATCCTGTGTTGATGACTTAATCTGTGTAAGTAACTGAGGAAACTTAAAAATGGGATCTGAAACATGGAAGACATTTTCTGGCCTTTTCTTGGCTTCAGTAAGAGCACTAACCCACGAATTCCTTTGTTTTGAGAGACTAATAAAAGCAGCAGATGGGTTCTGATTAATCACTAGAGGCATATGGTATATGTACTTATGAATACAACTAAAATCCCTAGTGAATTCCTCCATATGTTATAAACAGGTATACCATAAAAAGAATTGTTCGTACACACAAAAATCTTAATGAAAATTACGAATAAACTGATGTAATCTCTACATTCTAGATTAAATAAATACATCAAGGTGTTGATTGAAAAGCTTTATCCACTTCACAAACTAGAAAACTTGGAGTGCATAATCTTAAACAGTAACAGAAAAAAATATTCCTAGGGAGCTACGTTTTCTGAAAAAGCTTCCTGAACTTCATCAGTCCTGAAAATGTTTTCTCATAATATCTGAAGAGATTAGATACATGAAGAGCCTGAACATGCTGTGTTTTTCCAGAAACAAACTTAAAGACTTTCCAGATGTAAGTAATGCTGGTTTATGATTTTTAAAAGCTTTTTTTTTTTACTTTTTTCCTTTTGGAGAATGTCTTATGAAAACTTTTGAGCAATATATCTTTTTTTTGAAATTATTACATAAGACATGAAAATGCACTTAATTGCATTCTGGATGATATTTGAATGCTCTTTTGAGGAAGCTAAGAATGTGGAGATTTTAAAATAATGTTTCTTCCTTATATACATGTGTATCCTATAAAACTCAAAATATGAATGAAACCGCAGCAGTGTAAATAGGCAGTAGTTTGTTGTTACATCCCAGTAAGGCTCAACTGAGTTGTGAAAGAGCAAAGGATGAAAGATGGTGTATTTCCTAAAGAACAATTTTTCTCTTAGCTGTGTGCAGAATGTTGGAACACAAAAAGCCAAAAGCAGAATAGGGAAGGTTGTTCCTATAACTGGGGATACCTGAATGAAATGCACAAAATTATCCAGGCTAAGAAGAGTGAGGCGAGAGAGAATATGAATGAGAGCTAGAATAGCTGCAGGACTAGCCAAGCAGAGAGATGACTAATTAAGCTAGTAGCCTGTTTTCCAGAAACAAAACATGAGCTGCACAGGTAGGTTGTGTGTTATCCACAGCATCTCTTCCTATGCTAAAAAGTATTTCTAAAGGGGGAGGGAAATGAAGGTAAGGGTTTTTGTAGCTTTTACTGCTTTTTCTAGCTCATAACTTAATATATGAAAAATATCAATATACATCTTTGTACAGGTCTTCCTTTTGTGTGTCTTTACACCTCATTTGCTTCTGAAGATTTGCAGTGTGTAACCAGCAGCCTCAAACATTCAGGACTTGATGAGCTCCCTGAAAGACAGCTGTTTTGTAGCTTCACTGGAAGACTTCATTGCACCTTCTTCACTGGTTGGTGGAACTGTGGATTGCTTCTATGAATTTTTAAACATTTAATGTGTTTTAATCTCTGATAACATATATTTATCAGTATTTGGCATACTGGGTTTTATGTCACTGATTTAGTTGCAGCATTTGCTGTCTGCTTGATCTGCTGCTTGAGTATGTTATCCATCTGCTTCAGAACATTTTTTTACAATTTTTGCAGACAACTGCAGACTGAGAGTCAACATGGAGATCTTTGAGAAAATCTACATGGGACAAGAAGCTGCGGAATGTAATGAATGAATGCTTTAAATCTAACTTGAAAAACTGCTCATCAGTAAAAACAATAATGAAAAGACTCTTAAGGAAAATTACCCTGCTGATATTGCAAACCTTTACATTTTACTTTTTATGTTTTAGTTGTGAAAATCAAGTAAAAGACTTGTTTGCTTGTTTTTAATAGAGAAGATGGTTTTAGATGTACTCTAATTTTGTTATCTATAAATGTTTCAGTGCAAGTCACAGAGCAGTTTTAATAGTAGACTGTCTCAGAAGTGAGACATGTCTTGCTTCCAGTTTTTCAAATCAAAGTTGACAAATTATTTATTAAAGAATTGTACAAATTAATTATATATTGTTAGTAAATATTAACTGAAGTGCCTTAAAAATTATAGAAGCAACTTAATTTCTAATTTTCCATATAGTACATCTCACAAACATTTGCTTTTGAAATATAGAAGCTTAGGAATAGATAACCCATAACTATACAGAGTAATTAAAGTTGTATTTTAAATTATGAAACTATGATTCTGCATGTCACTCATCTGCCCATGGACATATAGAAATATATTGACATATTTAAAAAAAAATATTCCACATATTTGGTACTTTTTTTTTTTTTTTTTTCAGTTTATTTTCTAAAGTAAAACAACAGTTAAACAAATTTCTGGAGTCAGTGCTGAACAAATTACTGACACACAAAGCACACGACATTCTGTTAATTCAATTAATGGCTTCAAGGATAGTTTAACCAAGTATTTGAAGGTCTGTACACCAAGATTAGAGATAGGATTAGATATCCTTTGTTTTTTATCTCAAGTATAATAACCTGTTTTTAAAATAGCATAAATCAAAGCCCAAGGTGGTGGAAAGTGGAGTTGGAATGTGGGTCTTGAAGCTGGGCAAAAAGTTCTTGACAAGGTTATCAGTGGCGTCAGTAACAGACGTTATAAAACTGAGCAAGTACTTTCCAAATGTCAAAATTTGATCACTCTTTTTCAAAATGCAGTGCAAAACAGATGAGTAAACATGAAGCACAACATTCATAGAATATTTTAGTTTTGAAGGGATCTCTGATGGTCCTCCAGACCAACATCCAGCTCAGAGCAGCACTAGCTTCAGATAGATGAGGTTATTCTGTCTTTTACTTTATGAGCACCGTCCTTCTGTATGTGGAAAAAGGGGAGGAAAGGCTTCTGAGAACTTTGTAGACATAGACAAAAGAGAAACGCTTGTTCTGTGTGTTTGCTTCAGGCTGCAGGTCCCTTATTCCTCTGGCCATGCTGGTCAAAAGGACCACACTTCTCAGAAATTCTTTAGCTCAGGATTTCCTCAGTTTGAGCTGAGTTTTACAGCTTCTTCAGGTTCAGCGTCCAAGGTCATAGTGAGGGAGATGTTTGTTTGGGGTTTTCTGCTCACTTTGTCTTTGATAGAGCCAGCTGGCAGACTAGAACAGCTTTAAAGGTATTTCGGGTTATTCAGTCTATTTATGAAGCTGGTGTGTTGTATGCAATAGGATTAACTCACCCGATGCATATTCCTTTATACAAGCCTTCCATTCTGTGCATTTCTCATATGAGCTATCATACTTCGGGCTCTTTAGATAAATTATCTTATTGGAAAATAGCTGAAGCATTGCAGTGATGGACTGTAGTCTCTTTCTGCTGGGACTGAGGTCTGTTGAAGTTGTTACTGAAGAACTTCACCCATTTGACCTCAGCGCTTGCCTGAGACTCCCAGAGCTCTTATCTGGATACCATGGCAGTTGTGAACATACCCCATGCAAAGAGGTCTTCCTTGGGCAGACGGTGAGCAACGCACTCTTTGTTTTTCACTTAAATTTCAGCTTGTTAATTTTAATTTGTATTTCCAATGATCTTTTTATGATTGCATCTCTGTCCAATTTAACAGCCACTTCACACCTCATTAAAGCATTTTCTACTTCTTGCACCTCATTAAATGAAGGCTATATAAGACTGGACCGGACAGCAGTAATAGACTTTGTCACACGGCATTAGCCATCTCACTCAGCAGATGCCTTGTCCTTTTGTAATGCATCCTGAGTCTAGCTATGTCTCAGAGCACTAGTCTCAGCAAGTATGGAGTGTTTCTGGCAGACTATCTGTGGCATCAAATACTTTGTTAGTTGGACATAAACCATACCAACTATTACACAGAAATTACTCATTTCATAAGCTTTCCAGCTCTTTTGAAAGAACTTTTCCATCTAACGGTATTGATTTCTCTGCACATGCAGGTCTTACTGCCTCTGCTGCGACTGCCAGCAAAAGTCCCAGCCTTATGATGTTTTTTTTCAAAATCTGGACTTCATCCATGAGTATCTGAACTCAGGCCAGGGAGATAATATCAAATAGTTTGTAGTAACAACTCTCAATTATTACTCAGAGTACATAATGAAAAGAGAGACTTGGAAATGGAAGGTCCTAAATTCCATTGCCATCTCCCTCAGCCATCCAGTCCTCAAGACACACTTTCATATACATTTACTTTCTGTGGCACTGATAATCCTAGCTATTCCCTATATCCTCTTAAAGTTACAGAATTTTGGGAGTAAACTATTTGTGTGTTGCATAATGAACTTCCAACCCCATATTAAATGATGTAATGCAGTTAAAAAACTGCTCTTGAAAGAAACTGAAGAGGATATGCCTCATTCCAAATGTGTGTGACTTAAAGGATCCTATTATGGAAAAATAAATGCAGCTTCATAGCCATAATTACTTTAGCTGACACATTCAGCTGAGCAGCAATAAAATATACATCATCTTAATATTTATTGTTAATCTTGCCAATGATTTATAACATGCAAGCTAAAATTACCTCACCAGGTTAGATAGAATGAAGTCAGTGAAAAGCAGCTAAACTTGATAATTTAAACTAGACAAAGTGGCAAGTAGCTTTTTTTAATGCTTAATATATGTTACTGTAATTTATTTAAGTACTAAAAAACAACATGAAATTATTTCCTCTTAGCTATGAGTGGTCCTGCTGTGGATGTGTTCAAACAAAGTAGATACTTTATAACAGTAAATGCACAGTAATTTATTTAATTTGGAGAGCTGCGTTGGACTATGTTAATATTTTAGGTTAAGAAATACCTTCAGCCTTGAAATTCTTTGATAACTTGTGGAAGCAAAGGAACAAAGAAGAGCAATTCTCTGTTTCATGTTGGTTTTATCTGTTTGTTTGTTTGGGGTTTTTTTTTGGTTGGTTGGTTGGTTGTTTTTTTTTTTTTGTTTTTTTTTTTTGTTTGTTTGTTTTTTGTTTGTTTGTTTTGTTTTAATTTTTTAAATACGTTTCTGTCTGTACTGCTTGGGAGAGGACATTTTTGTGTAGGTGTTTTTCTTGCTCTTTTCTCCTCTGAGAGAAATCAGTGTGGTGGTGACAGAAACTGGAAATCTTTGTAACAACAGAAAAATCAAATTGTGTATTCATCTACCTTTTCCATTTGAATACTATTATTTAGATCAAATGTAGGGCAGTTATACTTATCAGGATGTTTTCAAACTCATCAGCATAAAATGTGATAATTATATTTAATCAGCTGACAATATCTTTCTTTTCAATCTGACCTTCAGGACAATTTTTGTAGCATCATCATGCAAGATGGGCTTGTCAGTTCACTAAAGTTTTTTTAAGCATTCCATAATGGAAATCAGATCAACAGATTCATTAAAAAAATAAAAGAAGTAATTCAAACCTCAAATTTGGAGGAAAAGAAATTCCATATGTTTTTAAAGTTTTTTTGTGATTGTTTGACAATCTGTAATAACTTGGAGTAGTATCTTAGTCCAAGGTTTCAAACAGCTACACAGTCACTTAAGTGCGCTAGCACTTTCTTTGTGCCAGTCAATATAGTAAATGACAAATCTCTTCAAAACAAAGGCCTTGATAACCTACTTACAGTTACTCTTTGGTTTTGGTTATCACTGGGTTGTAAATGATGTGCTCTTATGCAAGCCCAATTTTTATGAGGTGCTGTGAATTAATGGTTGCTCTTCCTATGCTATCAGTTGAACACAGGTGCATCTTTATGCTCGTTATACAGGCCACCGATTTGCTATGGTAGATAAGGTCATAGAGGTTAAATGGTATGTCTGTAATATGATGAATTGTACAACAGGAAAGAGAATTGGGTGACATGTGAATGTGGGATGAGAAACTGAGATGGAATTGTAAATCTCTAGGAAGCATTTGGATGTGCAGTACTGAGAAACAGGAAATCCTGAGCATGTATTGTTCAGTATGAGCATACATTTCTATGGAAGTAAATGAATTTTAAAGCCGCCAAAGTATTTGGATTTTAAAGCTCTGTTGTTTTTCTAGTTCTGGATGATCCTAGATAAGAGGACTTAGAGTACTTTTAATTGAAGGATTTAATATTTTGTTGTTTTTTTTATAGAGCTGCCTCATCAAAGGCCTTATTCTATTTTGTAATTTATAGGTTTATAAAGCATTTTTAAGACATCAAATATGAATGCATTTTAGGTCTCAGTGTAGGCGATGGAAATGAAGGTTGAAGATAGTCAACACCTTGGAAAAACAAATCTCTGTGGAGCCATTTGAAAGTGGAACTACTCCCAGCCAGCAACAACAGCTGGATTTCACGACAGCTTAAACAACTTCCCATCTGGATGTTGCTTTTACTTTCATTTCTGTAGACGCAGTTAACATTATAAAAAAAGAATGAGAAACCTGAGGATTTGTTTATGGCATCTGTATAGTGCTTACCTTGTTATTACTGGCAAATCATCTTTAACAGAGCCTGGAGAATTGCAGAATCATCTCGGTTGGAAGGGATCTCCTGAGATCATCTAGTGTAACCCCCTGCTCAGGCAACTGAAATCTCTTGGTATGTTAGCTATGGATAAAAATGGAGTTAGGTTTTTAAAGATGTTAAACTGAATGTTGAATAGAGAGTTATATTAACATTATCTTGATTTTTGAAGTGAGGAGTTACTGGATGCATCACACATCTGGACCTTGACGGGGAAAGCAGGGCAGTTGGCTCCTGCAGGCCACTGCCGGGAGTCAGGGTGGTATTCCTCTGTTGTCACGCTGTTCGTCTGTCCTGTCCTGTTTCTTTAGCCTTAGGCTGTTCAGGATCAAAAGCTCCTCTAGTTATATGGGTAATCAGTCCCAGGCGGTGAAGCCAAGTGGCACAGGCTGTCTGGTGTCTGCGTTGCTCTCCACAGCAGCTTGTCCGATGCTGTGTGTCACGGCAGCTGGCTTCGGCTCTCTGCTGGACCCTGAGTGGTGTACCCATGGCTCTAAGAAACAGCCATTATTCTTTGTGTGCTACTCTCCTTTTAAAGTTTCCGAAATAAATTGAGGGCTGTTTGTCCAGCTCTCCAGGGCGATGTTTTCACAGAATGGAAGTGACGGTATGTATGCATGTTTCAGAGTGCAGCATGAGGATTTTCAGGGGTTTGTGGGATGGAAAAACTTCTCTGATATAGCATTGAAGGACTGGGTATGCAGAAAAAGACAGAACTGGTGTAACCTTATCCATACTACCTTTGGCTGTGTCTTTTGAAGTGAAATCTCCTCCAACTTTTCTCAGTTACCTGAAGTAGCCAAAAGGTCCAGGGAATGAGCAAAAAATGAAGCAGTGTGGACACTGAAGGGTCCAATGCGTAAGTTCATTTCCTGGCCCTCAGTTATTGATCAGTGTGGGTGTTGTCCGTGCAGTCCAATCCCAGTTAGTACTGTACTGCAATACAAATAATGAATTAATTCATTCTTTCTAAATTAATCTCTCACTTTTGTGGTCTCAGAAAATGTCTGTTTTCTGCAGCTACATTACTGTCCACTCCTTGCTCAGTGATGCACATGACACAGCAGATAACAGTGGTCCCTGTCCTAAGGATCTTTACATATAAGTAGTAGTCTTGAAGACAAAATTTGAGTTTAAATTGTGCCCTTGGAAGCCTTTGTGCCTTCTAGACCATTTGAAAAAAACTAACACTTCACAAGATGTTTGACAGAATAAGAATTCAGCAGTATTTGTAGTACAGATTTGTGGAAAGTGATTTTGAAATATTGGTGTTGCAGCTTTTCTTCAGAAAGTACATACAGTGTCTCTTGTTTTCAGAAGAAAATGAAAATAAGATGAAATGTAAACCTGCTACCTGTAGGGATGGTGCTGTGCTCCTACCCAGCTTGGTCATGGACTGGTTGCTGTTGCTGTGCCATAGAGCAAGCAAAGAATGCACTCAGTAGATCAATCAAACTGCTCTCTTTGGTATTGTTTACAATAATTGTTAATTAGTTTCCTAGGATAGTACCTCATTTGTGGTCAAAATAAAATGTACACCAGATGGAGAGAAAATGAATTCCAAAGTAGTAATCTATTCAGATATGTAATAATTCCTTGTAACTCTGTAATGGTGGTGGTTTTGTCTGTTTAAACTCCAGCAACAGAGAGATCAAGCAGATGACATTGCTTAAACATTATTTGGGGTTTTATTGGGTAAATCATAAACAACTGATATATGATTGCTTTTTGAGTGGCTTCATCCATATGTTGTAATATGATATTGTGATTAACATTTTTTCATTTAGAGACTCTGAGTTCAAATTTTAAAGTTGCAGAAAATATTTGGTTGTGCATAAAGTGTTACTTTTAATATGTTTCAGCATTTTCATTATAAGTCTTATTTCTAAGTTTTGAAACTGACTTTTACAATATGGTGTATAGATATCTTAATATATAAACAGATACATTCTTAAAAAAAAGAAAAAACATCAGGTATTAAATGTTTGGAGGTTTTTGTTTTTTTCTGGAACAATTTTAAATTTAAAGAGGCTCTTATACCTCATGGATAACATTGAGAAATCATGAAGTAGCTTATTTTTTGATATTTTGTATTTATACTCTGCTTTTTATGGATGATTTTGTGTTTATTGTTACTTATTTTTATGCTAAAAAACTCCTTACTCATGTCTTTTCTCTCTTCCCTGAAAAGACGGTTGTTATTTCTCACCCTTTTGAAATTATCATGATGTTACAAAGACAAAGCTGACTCAGGAAACATATTCCTAAATGTAAGTATAGAATTAAGTCAGTAATTTCAGTGGGATTTTCAATGTGCTTGAATTTAAGAATATGCTTAGTAAACTTCTTTAAGTGGTCCAAAGTTACTTATTTTGAAATAATTCTACTAAATCTAATATTCCTATAGTAGATACTCGTAGGGCTGAAGAATGAATAAACAGAAGTTCCATAAACAGGTGCAGATTTTTTTTCTATAGGTTTTCTGTTTAGAATAAAGGATTGCTGGAATGCAAACATTTCTGGAAACTTTTGACTCCGTGATGGAGCCAGTGTAGAATTTTGTCATGGTCTTTTCACTTTGAACAATGAGAATGGCTGAAAGACAATGAACTTCTTTTATACTGGGGTGCGAACTGTGAGGGGTATCTCAGTAATGCTCCATATATTCTAACACCTTTCTGAATCTGAACATTTCAGCGAGTGGTTTAAAAGCACTTAATTATTTTCTGGTTTTGAGGTAGAATAAAAACGTAAACATGGCATACTAAATTCTTATCCTTATCACATTAAGAGGATGTTAAGAAGGCTATAGGATGTGCCCAAATGTATGAAAATGACAAAATGAGAGTTGGTTGGTGGATGTTAGTTGTGATATCCCTTCAAGGTCTTTAGAAAGCAATGTTTTATGTACAATGAGATTGTATTTCCAAGTACAAGATGATCAGTCAGACTATTTTCATAGCTGCCCAGTCTAAGATATAACATCACGAATGATATAAAAGCCAATTATTTAAAAAAATTAAAGAGAACTTAAACAGATTATATTTTTTACATTCAACTAATTTATGTAATGTATATAGTGCTTTTCCTTTGGGTAGGACATAAATCCAAATCCATTTACGATGAAGAGAAAAATATATTACTGAAGTTTACACAAGTGCTGTCACAGAACAAATGTCTGTGTGGGCACTTGCACAAACTTTGTGTATATGTAGAAAGACATCCAGACATACAGGTTTATCATTTAGGAACTTCAGGAAAATATGTATACATAAAGAATTTTGTAGAACTTCAGAGGTTCTTTGTAATTTATATAAAAAAAGTAAATCCTGTCCAATGTGAGGTTTATTGTTAAATGTAAATATTCTTGTTCACACTGAAATGTTTGTCCCATTTTCCTTCTCAACAGCAGCTTACAGCATCAAGTTTCACAATGTTTCCTGTTTGATGTTATATTGACATTGGTTAAAGTTGTTGACTCTTTAAATAACACACTTTACAAATAAATGTACAAATAAATAAGGCAACATCAGAGTGGTAGATACTAATTATACATGTAGATAAAATAAGTCTTTGATAGCAGATGGGGCCCTTACCAGACACTGGGCTTTAAGATGCCTTGAGGCAGCAGAAGGTAAAAGAAGAGCTGGAAAATGGAGTCAAGGTGAGGTATAGTGGGTTCTGGCACTAACAGCTGCCCAATCCTTTGGTCTGCCAGCATTAGGTCCCTTTTATAACTTTTTAGTTCTTTATAGTCTGTGTAAAGGGAGGTCATCAGGCTTCTCATGAACTTCTCTGTAACATTTCCTCCTTGCCATTATGGATGGCCAGAGAGCATCTGAAATGCAAGAGAGGAGCAGGCACAGAGCTCTTCTGCCCATGGGGACTGAAATGGTAGTTGAATATGACAAATTGGTGTTGGGTCATGTAGGCAAAATTAGTCTTGTTTCTCATTCAAAATGTATAAGTAATTACACAAGATTTCTTTGAAGTTTGAAAGGCACCCTGAATTAATCTGTGTTTCTCCCTCTCATTCTGGTAACTAGGTTTTATGTAGAAGTTGTCCCAAGATGTGTTTTAAAGCAAGATTTTGTTTTTAATTACTTTGTCTTGGAGAAAGATTCCTCTCTCTCCAGTGAAATCCTATTACAATTTCAGCTTTGGCAAAATTAACTCAAAGTAATTACAGTTTGGAACAACAAATTTGTGCTATATATGCCTTATTTTACACACTGTTCTGCCTGATGTCTAACTTACAAATATGGCAAATTTCTGAATGAAAGATTCTTTTGAGGGAAGTAATTCTAAACTGGGAAAGTACAAAACATCTGTCATAGAAAAAAATCAGTAAACAATTGCATTGTCACGCTTGAGCACATGGGACAGGTTTTAACAGGGTGGAAGGGAAATGCCTGTATGGAATATGAGAGTCAGAACATAGAAATCTTGCATAAGAGGAGGAAAATGAACTGTGAAGCAGTGGAAGACAAAATCAACACAAGAGCTAAAAAGTCTAAATTTCAAAAACAACAATAGGAAAGGAACTATGAAGGGAAAAGGCAAAAGAAAATGGTTCATGTCATTTGCAAAAAGAAGAAACTAAACAAAAACAACTGCTAAGTACCTGAATCAGCAAACTATCCAGCCATATGCTCAAGTGCGTTTTTAACAAATCAGGTCACAGTCAATTAAGCAATCAGTGGAGTCAGGAGAAATCTTTCCGTAACTGCTATTAGTTTAATCTTTTAGACTTTTTTTTTTTTTTTTTTTTTTAATTCAGTAAAATGTAGGTTTTGTGTTCCCATTGTTTACAGGATTACAGAAAGTGAGGCTGAGAAAATGATTAAAAAAAGATTCTAAAGTTTATATGTAAAATTTTTAATGCATATACAATGAAAAGCACAGTCTTCCTGATTACTTTCCAAAATCTATTTGAAAAATTTGCGTATAATCAATCAATGATTTCATGTTTTGGCAATACATCTTAAAAATACAGGTTTTAATGTATTTAAGAGAGAGCACTGGCACAGAATAATCTCAGTTTTCTGTGCTCCCTCACTGTGACAAGGGAAGGTAGTAATTTCATAAGATTTGGACCTTAGGGCAGATCTTGATTATTTTGGAAAACAACTGAAGTTCTGCATCAGTTGTTCAGTAGCAGTGGTATATTTCTCTTGCCCTGATGAGCATGTTTCAAACTTTTCAAACATCTTAAGAGAGTGTTTTAATTGAAGGGTGCACAGTTCCGTCAAGACCAGGAATTAACCATTTCTTTTTAGCGGACCACGGCTGAAGGTCTTACCCTTTCTCCCACTCCCTCAAGCAGGACAGAACGGTGTACACTGCAGCCATGCCGAACGCATTGTCTCATCTTTATCCTCTGTCCTCCACTCTCCAGTTGGTGCCATTTTCATATTCCTAGGAAAAATGAAATATACTGTGCTCTGCGATGCAGATAATTTCCCCAGAACCCCAGGAAATAGATCATGTTTCAAATCCATAAGGCCTTTATTGAGACTACTTAATTTAGTACTATCTAATGTTAAATCGTCTAATCTGAATAACAGCTGATACTTAAAGAAATCAGCAAAATGACAGCCTTTTCTTCATCAACGAGGTCATTAGCAATCACATCAGAAAAGAACAGCAATATATCTTAATTAGCATGTGAAGCAGAGGTATAAAGACAGAATAGCTCAAGATCTAGAAGAGCTTTTTCTGTGGTAGTTACAGACCAGTAACAATCGGGACAAAACTGTCCAAATGATAGCGTCCAGGCCATGCAAGTCTGATCATACATGGGATTACTTTCCTACATAATCAGTTGCATAAATGTGCAAGTAGCTGCGTTTGGTCGAGTTGTCGTCTCAATTATTCTGTATTTTTAATGCAAATTAAAATGAGCTGTGGTTTGGGAATGGGGAATATGGATGTGTGCAGTGGGAACTTTGAATAAAATATATGGACTCGTCTGGAAGGTGTCTTTGAATGAGCAATCTCTTTTTTTATGTATATTTTCATGGCTTCTTAAGGGCCTGGCACGTGACTCACTGTGTTCTAAGTTACTCTGCACAGATTGGCTTGTTTTTGTTCCTGACATTTTAGCAGAAAGTGCTGGAGAAGTAACAACTGTTGAAATTTAGGATTTTTTTTTTTTTTTTAATAAGCTGTGGATGCATGTATGAGGTAGTTTAAAATACTTTCTTTCAAACTTAAGTATTTTGTGTGTGTCTAGTTTACTAAGTGCCAAGCAAGGATGAGACTTTTTATTAAAATAAGCAAGATATTCACTACAAATGTTTGTTGTGTGATTTTTCTGAGGTCACTATCCTTTTTAGTGGTATAGCTGTTTAGGAAATGTTCTTACGCCTCTAAATATCTTTCAGGCTTATTTCTGCAACCAGTAAAAGTTGATGTTACAATTCAGATGATTATTAGCACAGACGTTTTTGTCTTCTCTCTAACTTCTTAGCCATGAGGCTAGCATTGCGTACGATATACTGGATTTTCATGTGTACTTGCTGATGATTATCAAGTCAGTTTATCAAACACCAATTTTGGGGAAGGAAAGCATTTAAGTATTTTTGGGCTTGTGTTTGAAAAGAAAGCAGTTCTTTATTTAGTACACACTGTGCATTCTTCATGTGAAACGTTCTGTAAAGTATGCGGACTACAACATAGTAGTCTCATAAAGTATCTTTTCAGACATTTTAAATTAAAATGAGGAAACACAGGACTGTGGGAATTTGTTAATGCTTTTAGATTGGGTTTTTCAAGAACTGTTTTAGCTGTCCCACAGGCTTCACAGAACTCACTTGGCTGTGGCCCTGGAATTCCATTGGTTTGCTGTTTCCGGGTGCAGCAAGCTACTAGCAATTTATATACAAATTTTAATTATTAGAGTTCACAGGCTTTCCATTTTGAATGGCTGTATTTTCTGTCATATGTTGTAAAATCTATTACCACTGTGATTTATATTATGGATTAATGTGCTGTCTTATAAATACACTGTTAACCTAGTTTCCTCAGTGAGGTGATTAAGTATCCATTTGAGCTGGCTGAAATTAAGCCAATGAGTAAAGTATATGGAAACTCTAAAATTGAAGGTTTTTCTAACTAACACTTGCACTGAATGACGTGTCCCTGTAAAATACTTTGCAGCAGCATAGTGCATCATAAGAGTGGGTAGAAACAAGGCATTTCGAAGCTTTCACACAGAGGAAAAAGAGTGTGATAAGATTATCATGGGATGCAAAAGAAGGGATTTTTATCTGCTGAAGGGCCTGGAGATGAGGTATTACTCATTATTCAGAGAGTGGTATCTTCTCTTTGTAAGGGTGCCAGAACAAAATCTTACTGTTGAAGGAAGGCTACGTAAATTGGGATAATCTTTGATTTCATATCCATTCCTGTGCCATAAGATGACTTAACACTCAAGAAGCAGAATGTGAAAACTTTCTACATTGCCCACAGTGTTTAATGTAGCGTATGTTTTTGGAAAGAAATGGTAACACAGAAGATGCTACAGGAAAGTGATTCTTTCTACACCACTTTCAAAGCAAAAAGACAATGTTACCACATTTCAACATTCTTTTTTTTCTTACTTGAAAATTGTTTAATTGATCTATTTTATGACTATTAAATCTATTATTTTGCATGACCCTGATGGTAGCTAAAGTTTTCCTGGTTTCAATGTACTAACAGGCAGTAGAGTTACTTTGGTACAGGAGTGTCTTTCTTTTTAGTTACACATTGCTACTGCTCCACTAAAGTGAAGTTTTTTGCACTTTAATATACTTTTTGTGTCTGAAGGCTTGGAATCAACTTATGTTGTCCACTGATATAGAAGACAATTACCATTTTGATTAGCTTCATGTGTGGTATACATGGCCCTACCTGGAGTCTTTGGCAGAGGGCACCAGGGGACACCCGGGGTCTTAAACTTCCGCCACATGGGCCGGGTGCGTTGGACTTCATCTGGGTCTGTGGGTAGCCGCGCATCGTCTGGATCATAATAAACCATCTCCCGCACAGCCAGTTCCCTCAGGTATTGGATACCTCTCTCCATGGCAGTCCACTTACTTAGATGACATGTAAGATCTTCCTTGAAGGGATATCTGTCCCTCACGCCTGACAGTAGTCGTCTCCAAAGGCTGAGCGTTTGTGTCTTTCTTCCAATAATTTTGTCAATGCCTGCGTCCCTGGACAGGGATCCCAGTTGCCTGGCTTCTCTACCTTCTAATTCCACACTGTTGGCCCCGTTATCCCAGCATCGGAGCAGCCAGGTAAGGAGGTGTTCACCTGGATGGTGGCTGAAATCCTTTCTCATTTCTCGTAGTTGACTCAGGGATAGGGATCAGGTGATTACCACTGGCTCTGCCTCCTCCTCCTGTTCTTGTGAGGGCCCTGGTTCATCATCATCTTTTAGAATGCGAGGGGATTTTTTAGTGTATTTCTTCTTCTGTATGGGAGCAACTGATACTGTTGTGGATTGATGCTCCAGTTCACCCGCAGTACTTATCGTAGGGGTCAGAGTGGCTGCAGCGTCTGTCGCCTGAGTTGGAGTGGCTGCAGTGCCTGGTGGGGGTGTCAGAGTGGTTGCAGTGCCGGTTGTTTTGCTCGCAGATGCAGAGACGTCTTCCTTTTGAGGGTACTGCATAGTGGCAAGCAGGGTTCGGTAGGCATGGGCCAGGCCCCAGCATGTTGCCATGATCTGCGTCTCTCTTGAGCTGTCAGGATGACAGCACACCTTTTCTAAATATTTTACCAATTTCTCAGGATCCTGCACTTGTTCAGGGGTGAAATTCCAAAACATTGGAGGTCCCCACTGTCCTAGGTACTTGCCCATGCTACCCCACACTCCCAGCCACTCATAACTGCAACCCTGGGGTAGACCTCTGGGTGGTATTCAGAAACAGTTGCTTAACCCGAAACAGAACCTGAACTACATTCAGGAACACTACAGCTTCCAGAAACAAGACAACAACATTAATATGAGCATTCCATGGATATTTAGAGTTCTCAGCATTCTCAAGTATACTTGCAAGTAGCTTGGAGAAGGGGAAGATGGAAAAAGGTATCTCCCCCTTGGGTGGGCTTTCTGAGGAGAAAAGGTGGAGGGTATAGTTACTAACCCACTCCAGTAGGTGCCCCATAACTCCCAGGACCGAAGATTTTATCATGCCATAAATTAAAGTTACATAATACAGCAAGGCAAAAATCTTAATCCAATTCCCACAGGTAATAAGCAACAACATGGGGACTACATATGGTAGGTAAGGTGATGTATAACACAACTGCAGCAACAAAATCCATGATTTTAGGAGCCAAGCAAATGACATTATAACAGGATGGGCAGTCAGCATTATAACAAACTTGATAGTACCCACAGATCCAATCTGTTATAATCTCAACCCTTCGTGCCCCATGTTGGGCGTCAAAAAGGACTGTTGTGGTTTGAGCCTACTCAGCAGCTAAATGCCACACAGCCGCTCACCCACCCTCCCCCCACTTGGGAATGGGGAGGGAATCAGAGGGGCAAAGGGAGACTCACCAGTTGAGATAAAAACAGTTTAATAACAGTGACAGAACAATACGCTGACAGCAGTATCAACGGGTAATGTACAATACAGCTGCTCACCACCTGCCGACCAACCGACACCCACCTGCTCCCAGCTGGTGATCCCCAACACAAAGGCCCCACAGCCACACTCCCAAAAGTGGCAGCCTCTCCCAGCCCTCTCCTGCCTTTATATGGTGAGCATAATGTCACATGACATGGAATATCAGCCAATCAGGGCCCAGCCCTCCAGCTGTGCTCCCCCTGCCCCCGCACACAGGTGAGGGCACTGGGACCTGGGGAGCCCCTGGGGTCTCAGGGTGCTGCAGCTCCTCCCGCTGCCAGACCAACGGGAACGCTATGCCAGCCCCAGCCAGGACAGTTGCATTATCAGATTTATTTTTTTTTTGCGTGTTCTGCACTTGCATTTCTCATTCATTCGATGAGCTAAGAGCAGACTGTACCTGAGCATTAGGAGCTCCCATCGTTCAGTACCTTGTTAATCTCTATCAGCTGGCCTCCTGTCTTAAATATCTGACCAGTAAATACATTCGAATAGTAGTGAGTAAACCTTTTATTGATGCTATATATCTTTTATTTTTAACATACTGTGTTATTAAACTATGAGATTAATATTGTTGAGTTCAAAACCCATCATGAGTCAGTATCAGATCTACACAGTGCTCTTGGAAGCTGCAAAAACCGAAAAAAAAAAATACCAAGCAAAGCCACTCGATGTCAGTGTTGCTTCACACAGTTTTGAGCAGCACAGCGTCATTAATGGTGCTGAAAAGCCCATTTACAGAGATGTTAAAGTCGAGCCCAAGCCACTTGAGTCAGGTCTGACTTCTGTGTTGCCTGGATGTTCACCTTTATCTCTTGATAGTTCTGATTACTCTGTGACAAAGGGGGTATTAGTGTCACCATAGTTGGTCCTAAACACCCTGTGTGAAGAAGGGATGGAGATTTTAGCTTAATCTGTTTTGTGCAGGGCAAGAATCATATCTTTTTCAATTTAGGTCCACATTTAAGTATTTGATGATTGAAATCAGGATTGCTTTTAAAGTTAGGTATTACTGAAAATAAATGCATTGCATCCAACTGTGGAAGATATATTGGCAAGCTTTGGAGTTTGTGAATTATGTCTGGTTTTGATGCACCAGAATTTCAGAAGGGGAAGTTTCTTAAATTTCAGTAGTAAATAATTTGCATACTTAAACGTATGCTTCTTCCGTGACTTATTTTAATATGTTATGTAACACATGTGATTGATAACCTATTTTTTTACAAATTCTCAAAATTCAGGAATGCTATTTTGAAGATGTGGATTTTTGTCACTGTTTTTGTGTTTTTCCAATTGTCAGCACTCTCTTATCATTCCAGTAGCTTATATAATATTCTCATGTGCTGTGTTCTGTGATATACAAACCGCACACTTAGGTCTCTTTGAACTAGTATGTATTACCCCTTATTTTAAATCTGACTTCCATTCCCATCCATCTGTGCTTTGCCAAACATGTAATTTTTCATAGTATTTCTCTTGGAATTTTAGCCATCTTTCCTAAAGGCACAAGCCTTGCGTTACCAAGATTTTTGCCTGTCTTTTCTTTTTTAGTCTTTCATCTAGTATCCTCCTGATCCTTTAGCCATTGTTATTGAGAGCAGTATCAAAACTGAGTTCACATAAATTGTTGGTCAGGATGGGAGACAAGAAGGAATGGAAATTAGTTTCCCCACTGAAGAAAAAGTGAGGAAAGATCAATCATTATATATCCAGTATATATTCCAAGCTCAATCATACAAATATTCTGACAGTGACCAGCTGGCCAGAAACGTGCATGTAGTTTTGGATTAATGATAGCATGTACTTTTCCTTGCCCAGAGTAGATGAGAGAACATGAGGAAGTGACTTGGATGTGCTGGATGTTCTTGGGGAGCAAATTATGTATGTCAGCAGGAATATAGGTTTGGTTAGTTCAAATCGGTTTAATATTGGATGCTTGCAGATATTTAGTAAGCTATCTGTCTCCCCGAGAAAACTTACAAAGAGCAAGTCATGTTATTTCCATCATAGCATCTATGCCTGCCTAAGGTACAAATAACTTAACCTCTGTGAGCATATGTAAGCATAAGTATAGTTCTTGAACATTCCTGTTGGTTTATGTGAAGACTAAAATCAGTTCTCATGCCAGAGTCCAGTGATTTCCTATAAAAGCTGCTTCTCTATGAAGCGGGGATTAGGGCTTCTATTTCAGAGTTTGACAGAAATTTTTCTTTTTGAGGTCTAGGTTGGAGTAAGGTGTTAGATTTTTTTTCTTTTTTTATATATACTTTGGGGCCAGAGCTAGAGAAACAAACCTCCTACCTACACGTATCCATCATGTGTATAAATATCCAATGTATGTAAAGTTTAGAGGAGCTGATGAAAATATAGACTTCCCCCATAGAGGCTACACCAATTTTATGAAACCTATTATAAATTAGGATTGAAAAGCCCACCAGATCTGATCTATGATTCAATAATTCTGTCCTTTTACATGCTCTCTGTATTCTGAATTTTTACTTATGGGAGTTCTCTTTATAACATATTACATATGTACACTATTAGAATCATACTTTTGTGTATTTGTCAGAAAAAAATTACTATATAATCACTTGAAAATAGGCTTTACTTATATAAGATCATTAAAAGTTCTAATTGTAAAATATCTAACCTTACAACAATGTGCGTGTGAACACACTGACTTAAATGTATAAAAACAAATGTTCCTCATGCCTATCTTTGGTGTCCCAGAAAACTAAGTTTTATATGCGAGTTTCAGGAAAGGAGAGGGTCTTACAGTCCTGATAGCTCAGGTACAAGTTTTCATAGTCTGGAAGTTTATAGATTATAGGTTTATAGGTTAATGAAAGCGGCTTGATGGGAAAATGTTTAACTATTGTGTGCATGTGATATGGTATGTGTTTCAGTTAGGATACTGCTGTGTTTTAGGAAAGTGTTTTTTGATCTTTCTTTAAGTTTTGAATGTTGGACTGCTGTGTAGTGAGGTATAGGCTTGCTGTTATGCATACTTGTACATGTGTTTTCCCTTAGACATTTTGATTTCTTTGAGCAGTTATAAATGATATGTTGCTTTGTGTCATTGCTAACTAAGACTACTTTATTAATTTCAAAGTTAGAACAAGGAACAATGTTTTGCAAGACTAGTGATGTTATCAACTCCAGATTTAATGACAATGCAATTTTTTACTCATCAAAGTAATTTTTGGAGTAAAACAAAATTTCCACACAAATTCCATATCAGCATAGATATCGCAAAGACTTTGCATGTGCAGTTCTGTCTGCATCTAACAGGATTTATTTTCAAGTATTTGTTGTAAGATGTTTGCACTCCTGCATGCACGCACCTATGGAGATAAACCATCCCTTGTTATTGGTGAGGGATAAAAGTCTGTTGATGTATCTAATCCTAGGAGGTCAGATACTAATCTGGGATTGGTGAATACTGTCCAGATTTACTGACTCTGAAATTATCAGATGGAAAAGTCTCAATTACAAACATTTTCAAGCAGCTTCAGAATTTTGGTGCATGAATTTTGAAAAATGGAGAGTACGTTTTGTGTGTTCAGTGATGGTTCTTTGGTTTCATAAAGGGTTTTTTTTTTGACTGTTTCAGAATATTCAGAGCTTCTAGAGAACCATGTGGGTTGTTTGTTTTGTTTTTTGAATAATGTGACTAGTCTTTTATACAAGTACCCATATTTGGGTACATCTTTGTACACACATATCTATGTGTAGAAATGTATTTTGATTATTTATTTAAGTAGCCCCTGACAGCTGAATAACTCTTGATGTATCTAGAAGGATTCCTGTCCACTTCTGATCATTGAAAGCAGGGAAAGGTCTGTGCTGTGAAACACTTGGCAGCCATAAAAGTCTTGATTATGAAGTCCTTGAACTGCACTTTCAAGCTAAAAGCAAGGACACACATGCAAAATACAAAACCCACATTAAAAAAAATAAAAGGAATCGATGTTTAGAGGTTTATTTCAGCAAATAGAAGTAAGAAAAACCTGTCTTGTGTTTCTTCTGTTTTTAAAAAAGTGTAGATGGTTAGAAGATGGGCAGAGCAAAGAGTAATTATGCCTGAAATAGTTAAAAGTGAGGGTCTGTCTTAAGCAATCTTTTCCTGTTATTTCTTTTTTTCTTTTTTCCTATTGTACTTCTAAGGGACACAGCAGTGGATACCACCTGAATTTCACTCAGTAGAATGAAAGGTGGTGCATGCACTTTTCTCCCTATTGCATTTGGAAACAAAGTCTCATTTTTTTAAAGTTCTTTTGGATGGACAATGTTTTGGTTTTGTTCGTCTTAATCTAACAATAAAATGTAAATTAATGTATATAAATAAGATGGAAATATTAAAAAAATATTTATGTTTATTGCCTACTGCAGAATAGTGATTGAGAAGACAATTCACCCATATGATAGATCTTACATTTTAAGTTTATTTACCATCCAGAGATACAGAAATCTTAGATGAAAGCCGCTGTGTCCTTGCTTCATATCAGACAAGGCATTTAAATGTCTTATCATTTAAAGCTCTTCCATGCTCTTATCACTTTGTGTGTGAGCACTTTGTATTGTACACAAGGTGCATGACGTAATTAGAAGATCAGAAGTTACTTGGTGAAATGTCTTCATCGAGAGAGCGTTTGCTGGGTGGACTAGCAAGAGCAGAAAGGAATAGCTTTGAAGAAGAGTGGTTGTCACAAGCGTTTTTGGCACTTCCTACGTGGAGCTGATAGCTTGCAGTCCATCACTGCATGTTGAGCTTGTTAAAATTAAGTCTGAGGCTTTAGCCCGCACAGAGGATCTGTGTATGTTTTCAGCAGGACTTATTGCTACTTGATGTTCTACGTTTTCTACATACATAAGCTTTTTACTATAATTTAGAAGACAAAACATTGATGGAGTATAGCAAGTTTGCTAGCAGCAGTGTTACTGAGGACTTCATGCCTTTCGACTGTGGCTAGAAAAGCTCCCCCCATGAGAGCCAAGGCTGCTCTCCTGGGCTTGGCAGGGAGATGCCTGCTCCGTTGGGCACTTCCCTCTCGTATTAGCATAGCCCAGCCTATATCGCACACACACCCACTAATACCTCATTTTGCCACTGGACTGAAGCCAAAAGCGCAAGCATTACAGGGAATATAAAGCGGGAGGTTACTGCAAAGAATCACAAACTAACATGAGAACTAGACCAAATTTTTGCAAAGAGCAGAAAATGTGATCTTTGCTATAAACTCTTCTTGCATTTCATGTAGCTGTTTGTATGACTGAAGTGTTTAATAAGTGTTTTTATTGAGTATAGTTAGAGAGCAGCTGCAGAAATCTTAAGTGCTTCTGTTATTTTTTCTTTTCTCTGTAGTTTTGGAACTGCAAAATCTCAGAAGAAAACTGGAGGCTGACACAGATCAGGGTGATTCCTCAACTGTGCACTCTTCTGAAAGAGGAACTGCTTTTTGGGGGGTGGGAAGGATGATGGGAACAAAAAGGAAAAGAAGTGCAGTCTGGAGGAAGATCCAGACTCTTCGCTTTGAAGATATCAAAGTCTGGTGTATGAGAAGGCTGCCCATCTTGAATTGGGTGCCCGTCTACAATTGGAAGGAAAACTTGATTCCTGATACGGTTTCTGGGATGATGCTAGCCATCCAACAGGTGACTCAAGGTACAGTTAACTCATTTCAGATTCGTACTTTGAAATCTGGTCATGCTGTATTGCTCTGGTCTGTTTATTATTTTTTTTTCCCCTTTCTTGTTTAATATTACCATAAATCTCTGGTTAAAACAAGGACATGCTTATATAGCTAATGTTGATTTAATTTAAATAAAAATATAAGGAAAAAATGTATGGTCTTAACTCTTATGTATCTATAGCAGATGTACAAATTTGGATAGAAATGCCTTGTGTTATTGTGCTAATTTATATGAGCTGGAACTTTATCTCATGCCTTTGACAATTTTTCAAAGACTTCATATAAAGATAAGAAAGCATTTACTCTATTCACACAGCGTATGGTTATATACAATGTTTTATCAGTTAAATGACCACCTTTTTCCCCATTTCATATGGAAAACAAAATATATCTATGTGATAATTGCACTGTAAGAGATGTTGTTCTGGAAGAAACATTGGCATTATACAGTTACCTGTGGAAGCCCAGAGTACAGCAGGAAAAATTAACAACTTTCTGTGCATAAAGGGTGCTCCTGCCAGAGACGTTACCCATGGAGAGGATCTGCCTGTAGCCACGGCTTGCATACTTCAGCTTCTGTGCTGTTTTAATGCTGTATTACATTACCTACCACGTTTCTTTTCAAGCAGCAATACAAAGCACGGGTGGAGCTAGACTCCATTTGGCAGCTTAAAAAAAAAAAAAAAAAAAAAAAAAAGAAACTGGAAAAAGTCCCCAAAACAAAAGCCTGCACAATGACCTGCAGAAACCTAAAGTCCTGGTAATCTGGGTTTATAAAGTGATTGCTACTGGGAAATTAATGCTTCTGTCAGTTTTTGATTTGTCTTTGGTAATGTCACTTTCTTTTGGCAATATTTTATATCTGTCTCAGGAAAATCACAGCTTATCTGCCTCAGATGGACTTTAACCCCTTCCCTTATGTAAACTACATATTTCTTAACAATTTCCCATATTAGCTATACTTAACTATCATTCATGTTGTTAAATTATAAGCACTCCTTTAATTGAATTATGCTGTAGCTGGAAACAAATGATTTGTGTAAGTATTTGTGCTTTTAAAGTAATCAGGAACATCTGCATCGGCATGATTTAACTTTAAGAAACTTAATACCATAACACTGCAAAGTATCTAATTTCACTGGTATGTGCATATACAAACAATTGTAATTAAAATGCTTCTAATAACAGTATTTTGAAATTCTTCAAAAATACTAAGTTAAACAACAGTTCTGCACTGATTATAGTTTCAGCCATGATTTTCTTGTTTGAGTCTTGTACCAAGAAGTAATTTAATGTAGTAATTTAATAAGATTCAGTGAAGACTGGAAATATTTGTTTTGCTTTTCTAGATTACTTTTATGTACTCTAGAAATAATTTTATCCTTATTTTGTGCTGGTTAAAAACAAATACATTGAATGTCTTCCCTCCTGCTGACCTGTTTTTCTTTTATCTCTCCTCCCTGCTTCTTAAGATTTCAGAATCTTTTAGGGGACGGAGAAAGAGAAGAGCTAGATACCAAAGCATTTTATCATGCTTGTGGTGCTTTAGGTTGAGCACAACGTATTTCTTTACACCCTTCTTGCATTAGCTCTTTTTCTAATGTTATAAGCCTTCCAGTTACCAGGACTATTCTTTAATGTTTTCATGGAGAGGGTTATGCAAGAAAACAAAAAGTCTCATTTGTTATATACCACAAAGGGAAAAGACCCCAAATTTTGAGAGGTCTTATTACGTCTGTTTCCTTTAATTCACAAAACAAACCAAAAAGTTTTATAATTAAATGAAGGACAGAAATTCTAACAATGGTAGGAAAAAATTAGTAACCAGTGATAATTGACATGCAGAGCACAGTGTCATCTGGTGTTGCAGCAACATGTTTAAGTTAATTCAAGTATATGGAAATAAACTTGAATTATGCAAGTATACGGAAAAATCTGCAGTTGTATTCGTATGCAACACTTTTCTGAGTGGTGAAATCTGCATACTCTGGAGTAGAGAGCAGTCCAGTAGCTTGAGAATAATTTGGAAAGACCTTCCAACTGAGCTGTGTTTTTCACAATTTCCTACTGTGGGATTTCTTAATCATCTGGCATTGGCCATGTTCAGACTCTTCAGGTTGGCAGCTGCTCTGATCTGATGTAATACGTCTGTCTTCCAACTTCTAATCTAAATTTTAGATGATACAGACGACTTCCCTTTGTAAAGGAAGAAAGCAAAGAGGAAAGTCACTGTCCTTAGTGTGTTGTAGTGAATGTGACAAAAATAATGCTCATAACTGTTCCTCACAGAATTTTCAGAAATTCTTTCTGGAGAGTTCCTATGCAATAGCAGGTTTTTGTGTCTGCCTTATAAGTGAGAAAAACAAAAGAGCAAAATAATATAAGTATCAGCAGTCAATGTATGCAGATAATGTTTACTTCCAAAAAGTCATTTATAAAGGCATAGGATAATTCAGAATAACTGACCTTATGATATCTTTCATTTTGGATAAAGTCTTAAAGAGTTTTAAAGTGTTACTACCATTCATCTTCTGATTTTCAGGGTCTAAATTATTAGTTTCTAAATGTGACTTAAGCCTTCAAACTCCTGTAAGATACCTTCAAGACAGCTACTTGAAAATTGAAACACTTGAGCTCACATGTCAGTTTAGGTTTAAATGTCTTCCATCATGACACACATAAGTTAGAAATTATGGCCTGCAGTGACACAGTCTAGGACAAGAAGGCATGCTACCTGAGTATTTAATTGTTTTTACTTCCATGCACAGTGTGGAAGAAATGGATCTTTAGAAGGTAAGGTGTTACCTTGCCTAACATTGAACTAAGATAAAACCACATGCCTCTGCCTAAGGTGTTGTCCTAACTCTTTCACAATGTTGTCTAATAAAGAATATAATAATTATCAAAGAATCCATAAGAAATTATATAATAATTTCTGCAGAGAGTGAATCTTTTGACACTACTTGTCAAATGCTTTTGAAGCTTGTTTAAAACATGCCCAAGTCATATTTGACCATTTGGAGGGAATCCTTCGATCAATAGCATTCAGTTCAATGGATGCTGATAATAGAAACTCATACCTTACTAGGCATTAGATAATCTTTATAGCAAAAAAAAAACCCCACCAAACCCAAACAAAAAAAACCAAACCAAACCAGACCCAAAAATCAGCCCCCACCCAAAACCAAACCAAAACCAAAGCAACAACAACAACAACAAAAAAAACAAACCCAAGCAAATAAACAAACAAAACTAGAAAACCCCCCAAAAAAGCAAGGAAAAAAACCCAACCCAAACAAACAAACAAAAAAACCCCTCGCAGCCATTGATGGAAATATTCAGTTGGAGCTTGCACTGTCTCAGACTGCAAAGTCATTCATCCACAAATCAAAAACAATAAAAGAAATTATGCTTCATTATTTCCAGCTGTCATTTAATAATAAAGAGATCAACACCTTATTTTTCAGACATAGAATCCTTATTTTTATTCTGATATCTAAGGTTGAAAAATAACCTCTGAATCTAAATTTAATTTTGTTATACAGTTTTGAAGTTTGCTGTATACTTTCACAGACAGTCAAAAAAATTGTGCTTTCATGTTTTGGTAATCACTACCTAATTCATTTGTGTTTCTCAAAAATCTGTTATTGAAAGACTAGAGCAGGACATCTCTAAATTAACAAATAAATCTTTAATTTGCTTCCTGAACTAGCACTTGATTGTTTTCTTCTCTTTCCCTTTAAAACTTATTAGAACCCCATAAATGATCATCATACGAACATTTTTCTTTCCATTTCATTCTGTGTTCCTCACCTGTACACACAAATTCAATTGCTAGATCCATGTAGATGACTCATAAGTGCCTAATCTTTTTTTTCTCTCCAAGTTTAGATTGTGTTAATAAGACAAAGGTTCTGCACTGTAGGTATCTAATTCTCAGCAAGCTGCTCTTGAGTTCCTTGCTAGTCAATGGAGATCTAGTTGATAAGAGTTAGCGAAATTTATGGTGTTCAATCTGCTTGTGGGATGTGGTGAATGACTGCCTTTACATAACATTTTTTTTTTCTTTTTCTTTCATTAACTTACTAAAACTGTCTTTATCTTGACCCACAAGTTTTCTCACTTTTGCTTTTCTGATTCTCTGCCCCGTCTTTTGAGTGGGAGTGAGTGAATGTCTGGGTGGATGCTTAGCTGCTGGCCAGGATCAGCCCACCACAGGCATGGTTTATCTGACTAAATCTAGTCACGCACTTTGTTAAGGTTGATTGATTATATTGGTAAGATTTCTACTGTGTGTAAGACAGGACTGGGTCAGGTGTAGATACTGATGATGTAGACTTTCAAATTTAGGTGAGTTGTGTCTCACCTATTGTATCTGTGGCCTTGTGGGTAATAATCAGTTCTTGTTCAACATGGTTAAAGGGAGGTCTTACTGTTTTCTAGCCTGTAACTCATCCTTTGATCTGTCACAATAATAATATAAAAATTGTTTTTGTGGCTTTTTCATGTGACCTGGACACCATCTACTTGTATGAGAAACATGCTTTGTTTAAGTTTGCGTGATAATATTAAGATGCACTATGATGCAGTATTTCCATATAGCTAAATCTCATAAAGCTGTCATTTTTTTTTTTTTTTCTGTAGCCTTCTGAACATGTGCTATAGCCCCTCATATCTCTTCAGAATGCAGCCGCTTAGATCGTTTTCACAGTCTGTGGTAACTTTTTATTACACCAAGCAAATTATTATTCTTTACTTTCAAGGCCATTCATAGGTGATCTTTCCTGGCATCATTTATTCATTACAAAGCTGTTGATCCATCTCTCACTAATCCATTTTGCTATCCTTCTTCATCCAATTCTGTCTTTTCAAACAAATAGCTTTGTGCTTTCTCTCAGGACTTAAATTATGCAATGTATGTTGCTTGGTACATCACATCTCAGTATTTGCTTTTGGATTGCTATTTAGAATATGTTTCTTTGTGTTTTTTTTTTGTTTATTTGTTTGTTTTGGTATGTTGTTTTTCTGGGGGGGGGGGGGGAAGAACTATGCATACTGTCCACAAAGACTAGCATCTAGAAATTATGTAGGTAATGCTGCAACCCATCAGTAAGATTCTCTGACTGTCACAGACTGTAAAAAAAGTAAATATGAGGTTTTTTGAGAAAGTCTGTACAAATATACTCTGCCATGCAGCTGAGTTCATCACCAGATAAATTATCCCCAAAGTTAATCTGCTTGAATATATATATCAGTGTATGTAATTTATTTATGTATGTCAGTTCTCTCTATAGTTAGGCAACAGGAATGTATCTGAAGTATTTTGATTAGGACATCATATAGTGTGAAAATTAAGTGCTCTGCTTAACACCTGAAGTTGCCTTAGTCTTTCTGGATGTAAAATTCCTAATGTAGGTACCTAACTTCAGACAATGTCAACCCTTCCCCCTAAGCTTCTTCCAAGACCTTGCTTGAGTTTTTGATAATTGTAATCCTCTTCTGCAAACCATTAATGAAAGAGACTCCTGCTTAGACAAATAGATGACTTAATTTCTGTTTTGTCGTTCTCTGGGTGATGGGAATACTTACACCCTGCACTTTTCATTATAGCATCTTGGAGCTCTTTACACTGTCCAGTAACAGAAAAATACATGGAGAAGGAAATTAGAAACACAAAAGTGCTTTTTCTTGAAACACAGAAATGACTCATCCAATACTGTATCGAGAGTTTATGGTGTAAAGGATACAGATTCAACTGTTTGCTACTAATATGAATGTCCAACTTCAAAACTGAGTTAGAATTTACCAAAAAAACCCAAACCCACAAATAATTTTCAGCCTTAGAGGGAAAAAAAAGAGGACAAAACAAAGACATAGTACTTTCTGCTTAAGTATTTGGTCTAAGCTGAAGCCTCAATACAAAATTAGTACTTTGTCTCAGTTTTTCTGAAGGGTGATGATTTTGCCCATGTGGGAAATGATCAAGCACATGGATATGTAACCGAGATTAAACACAGAAAAAGAAACACAGTCAGATCAAGGGGTGAGATGGGTAATTGTTGTCTCAGAATTCTGAAAGAATAAGTAAGTGACATTGCAGATCCAGTAACAAGTACCTTTGATTCTGTCTAATTTGGAATGATAGTGTATGACTGAACATAGTGAGTATAGTGTTATATCCAAGTTACAAGTCTGCATTGCAGATGAGGGACTGGACCAGACATAAGCAGTAGAGATATATTTCCCTTTATTTATAATAAAATAATATTTCTATGTATAGGCATAAAGTGTAACAGTGACTGATTCTGCTACCCAATTCTGAAGCAAGGCTGTAGGAGAGCTAATGGCTTTTGCTTCAGATTTATATATGCACTCTAAAGACAACTCTGCTGATGTTTTCAGTTAAGATTAGTTTTAATGATCTGCTGGAAAATAATGAACCTATTAGAAAAAAATTAATTGTTAGGTGGGTTAGGAGCTGCAAAGAAGCTGATGACTACAGGTAGTGCTGGCTGTTGATCCATTATCTGAAATGTAGTCTGTAATTTTGGCCGCCTCTGTTTATGGAAGATGATTTCAAACTTCAAAAGGAAAAGAAAAGACTAGGAGAACGATCAGAAAAACAAAGATTATATTTGGGAGAAGTCTTAAATGGCTTGGACAGGTTAATTAAAATATGAGAAGGTTTCTCCTTGTCAGGAAAGACATTTAAAGTAAAAGATAGTTGCAGCACATGAGCAAATGAGTATAAAGTATCATGAATATGTTTAGACATAAAATTGGAAGTATCTCTAAAAATGTTCCATTAAAAATATCGGGATAAGAAGACATATCTCCTTCTCACATAATTCTGGTCATAAATGTACTAAGTTACATGTTTGCCTGGCATAAGAGGGAACAGAACACAGGGCACAAGGGAGTTCCTTCATAAGTTTATACTTCCTTCCGTATCTGCTGCTGCCTAAAAAAACTGGGAAGTTTTGAACTGAGGTGTATCTCTTAATAAGTTGAGACAAATTGTGTGGGTTTTTTTCAAACTTAAATACTGTCACTGTATTTCTGGATTCAGTCTTTATCTTGCTAAGTTCCTAGTATTTGGCTGGATTCATAAGCATTAAGCTATTTGTTTTGAAATATACATCTGTCCGTGTGCTGTGCTGCTTATACTCAATAGTTGCCCATATGGATGCATAAGGGTATAAGATTTGGGCTTTGAAATGTATCAAATTTGGGACTATGGCAGTGTTTGTAATATTTTTCATAGTCAGCTAGCACGTGGATGTACTTCGTATAGAATTTATATGTAGTGTTATACATTTGCTGCCTTTCCTATGACCTATCATGAATAAAAAATGCTTCGGATTAAGCAGGTTTTGGTGGGCTGTTTTTTGGGGAGGTTGAGAGCCCTTGAGACATATTTCCTCTATAAGTGAAATATGTAGATGGCATCTGATGAAATCAGTATTGTTATTCCTGCCAACTTATTTTTTTCATTTTGAAAGCCCAAGAATAAATCCCTGAGGATTGGTGTGTTTTGTATGTTTTAATTAAGGTTAATTTAATCTCAAGATGGATTTATTGCTGAACAACTAATTCCTTAACACTGGCTGGAGACATTGCCATTAAAAAACTGAACTATACTGCCTTCATGCATTCCAGAACTGGTGCCCAGTGTTTTGGAAGGCACGATGCCAAAAACTTATATATATATATATATATATATATATATATTTCTTTTTTCTTAGGTTTTCATGGAGGAACCCCAGCTGTGTCTTCTCAAGGGTCATGGTTGCTGGGTTTTTTTTTTCAGGCTCTGACCATAAATGTAGACATAAATATACTCTGTGCAGACTAACTGGAGCTAATAATTTTATTAAGGGGTAGAGCTGTCTTGTAAATATACATTTGGCATACAAATAGCATGTATAGATGAAATTGAATAAGCATATTTAGAAACAGGGCCAGAAAAA
Organism: Tyto alba; assembly: GCF_018691265.1. NCBI lineage: Eukaryota > Metazoa > Chordata > Aves > Strigiformes > Tytonidae > Tyto > Tyto alba. Next base: position 27,470,344 of record NW_024881330.1, on the reverse strand, counting down.
TCTCCTAGAAACTTCATTGGAGAATCCATGTAGTTCATAAATGATTTGTGGAAGAGTGTCCAGATGAACTCTGTTATAGTTCTCCCATGCAAAGAATAATGATGTAAGCTGATCATGAAATGTGACATGTTAGTAAGTAAATTTAGGGATATCTTTCATATTGATACAACTTTACAGCAGAAGAGAAAGGCACTGATGCTGTGCATGCAATATTTAATTTCTAATGTCTATTAAAATTCTTCCAAGTTACACATGTACTAATACAGACCTGTCTGACAGACTACAGAAATGTGAATTTAGCTTCTGAATGACCCCTGAATCCTTTGGAGCCTAATATCCAGGTACACTTGTCTTAGTTTGACCAGATAAACTGCACAGATGTCTGATGCCTGTGCCTGGGTGGGGCTGAGCACCATGGACAGAGACTGACAAACCCCGGAAACTGATTCCCTGAAGGAAGAAGAAGAAATTACTTCACCTAGAATATTCCAGGTTGGAAAGATCAGGAAAACTCCTATTGCTGAGATCTTTGGTCACCAATTTGTCAAAGTGGATGCCCTTTTCATAGATTTCAAAGTCCAGTTCATCTTGATTAAGACCTGTCATCAGTCATGGTTGGTCTTTGTTTCTTCACAGTGTTGGTGCTTCTCAAAAGGCTACCTCATAGTTACCTGCTTGCCAGAAGCTTCTTAGGGATTTCTTTTTCTGTTTATTCTTGCTGAGATGCAGTGGAATTTACATATAATCTACTTTCAAAATGCCTCTTTAATTTTATTTTGGAGATGGTCAGATTCTTTAGATATTACAGCTGACCAGTAGTTTATAGAATTTTCTGTTTATAGAATATAGAATAGTTTATAGAATTTTCTGTATGATAGTTTATGAAATCTCTGTGATATTCAGATATAGTGTAAAATTAATTCTAAAGGGGTCTAAATATTTAATCTCTGGTTGTTTGTCAAGAGTCATAGCTTTTTCCTGGGATCTCCATTAAAAGACAATAAAATAATAGATATTTTTCCCTGGTTTTGGGTGTGTTTAAGCTTTTTTACATACAGGAGATCAAGGTACCTCAAATAGAGAATTCATAAATGGGTCACAGAGTCCATTTGTTTCTTCTACTGTAATACTTGCATATCCTTTCTCTTGAACATCAAGATACAAGTGTCAGTATCTGGAGATCTGCAAAGTGGCAGAATAGAAAAGTGCATTCTCAAATACACCTTTGATGTAGTTGTCAGATGGTACGCTGGGAGACCTGCACTTCAGATACTGTGAAATACTGTGAATTCAGGTACTATGACTAATACAGCTGAGATGCTTAATTCTCACTGGACTGAAGGAGGCAGATGCATGGGAATTAACTACACTGAAGTATCCTTCAAAAAAGAGAGAATGGTTGCTAACTCAACATTGTGTGGTCTCTGAAAGATTTATGGTACATTTTTGCAGATCTGTCCTCTCATCTTGTTTTTACATTCTTCATTTTCCTCAGGCTTTGAATGACAGAACTAAGGAATGATTTTAAGCTCTTGGTACTTTGTTTTTGAATAAATCAGAGAGAAGGTACAATGCAAATGTGTAGCCCCAGCAAATGGTGCCATTAGGAAACAGAGATCTTGCAAGCATGAGGTGTATGTGTGCTCCACTGAGACAACTGACACTGAGATTTCCAGTTTTTGGAGGTAAATGACATTATTTCAGAAGGATTTTATGTTAATAGTTTTTAACAAGCCAGTGTCAAAGAATCTTCCAGAATTGTAGGTTTGTATAGGAAAATTATTAGGAAATAAAATATTAAAAATGTTTTCTGTGTTGTTTTTTTTTTTTTTTCTTCAGTAAAAGTTAGCTATCCTGGAGTTACAGATTAAAGCCTGCAATATGAATCATTGGGTGTCTGGTTTGTTGGTTCTCCAAGAAGGACTGATAGGAGACTCATTAAATATGTGTTAATTCTACATTTTAGAGCATCTACAGGAAATACCTTTCTTATTACATAATTCAGCTTTGTGAACAAAGGAGGAAATTGGTTTTTTCTGAAACATCCAAGAGTGACCACAACTTCAGATAGCCTTTTGAGTGGGACAAGACATGCTAATGTCTTGTTAATTAGCATAAACTATCAATTTAAACTGAGAACTTTCTCCTATGGTAAGACATGGCCTTGTCTCTATTTGTATCAGGCTTGTTATTTTGTAGTTTACCAACATTAGTGCAACTCTTGCTTTTCTGTGTGGCATACACTTATGTGTGGAGGGTTGTGGAGGTGCTAGTCAGAGACCATGGGTTTTAATGTTTTCTTATGATAAGGAGGTAGTTAAAGCAAAGAACCACAATATTAACGTACTGTATCTGAACTTGCTGTTCATTCTTTGTTTGCATTTCTTTCCATGGCATTTATATTCTTATGTGAAAACCTTAATGTCACTGCCATGGAGGCTTCTCCATATTACCAGTGAAGATTATGTGGGATCCTTATTTTATGATCTATTTCTTTTGAGTATTATTACTGTTTGGAATTAAAAAAATAAAATGTTTCATGTCTTTTGACTGGTTCTTAAGCATATGGAATGCATTGTAGTGAAGTTTAATACAAAAATTAATGACATATGCTGAAATATACAACTGATTATAACTTTAAAAGTATTTAAACCTTTAGAACATTATATGCCTAATCAGAAAACCTGAAGTCTTTACTAATTGTGTTTTACAATGCCTCTCTGCTCTTGCACACTGTTGACATGCTTCGGTATTTGGAGCAAAAAGCTAACAGAGCCAGGACTAAAGTCAAAGGCCGGTAATTTTAGCTTTGTCCTGTCTGCCATGACCTCACTATGAAAAAAACGAGACAAAACTTCTAGAAATTTAATACAAAAAGACTGTGAAAGGTCTATGTGTAAAAGGTTAAAAGCAAGGGCAGGATTTGTTTAGATTATCTGCCTGTAAACAAGAGATATTTCTCAGCAGCAAGTCTGTGAGTAAAGCAAAATTCCTGTTAGATGCTGGGGGTTTGCTGGTCAGGGTAACCTCTTTTCCAAGGTTTTACAGGACCTGTGCCAGATGTCTGCTGGCCGGTTCTTCTGACTGTGAGGGTTCATTCAGGTTGTGTCTCTCAGCCCTGCTCAAATTGCTGAACTGAGATGTTGACACAGTTTCTGTGTGCATGAGCTAGGGCTGGATTGAGCTTCTTGTGCTTTATCTACAAAATGTACATCTTATGCTGGATCAAACACAGTCTGACCATAATTGTCAAATGTTTCAGATTCAGAAGGTTTTAGGAAACATAAAAACAAAGTAAACATACGTAGGGAAGAGAGAATTGGCTTTTACAGCCAGATGGTGACAGAATATTTTGTTGTAGCTGAACCCTTGTTTTCCTTGTAACTGTTGAGAGGAAAGAACAATGTATACTGTTCTTAATCCTGGATTAATTGGAAATATTGGATAGTAAAAGAACTGGTAGTCCCACTTCTGGAAATATTTTAGCTTAGCCTGCGATGTATTATTTTACCCTTTAGTTTTGTTTTGTACGTCTTCTAAGCTAACCTCCTCTTGAACTGAGTGATAAAGTTACTTAGGGTGAAAACCTATTAAAAAGTGAAATGTGTAGATTTTATAAGGAAAACTTTAGAGTTCACACACATATACATATACAGTAGCTTAGACTGGTCACTCAGATTGAAGGTGGACTTCAGAAAGGCACCTTGTGTGTTACACAAGCCAATCCTGTCTTCCCTACTGCACAAGTTATTCACCAAGATTTATGGCACAACTCTGCCAGACAATTTCTCATTCTCTTAGTCTCTAGGAGTAAAAACTGTGAAATGGCAGTAGAGGCTGCTGGTCTGAAGCACAGTCTGGTGAGTCTCTCTGCTGACTTGAAAGAATCAATGCAGACTTGCTTGCCATCCCAGGTATCTAAAGTTGAAGAGCAACCAAAGCTGCTGGTTTGCAGGAATGTCTCTGTTAAAAGATGATTTCTTGGCATATTCTGAGACTTTCTAAGAAAAATATGGATGCTGTCCTTTATAGCTAAGCAATGAAGGTAACTAGTAAGTCTGTAAAGTTAAATACTGACCAATTCAGCTCATTGTCCATCCCAAAACACAAGTCAAATATTTTCCATTTCTGGACTGACAGCTTTAAATAATGAAAAAAATGTTAATATCTGAAGGATTAAAAACCCCAGGCAGCTAAAGACAATGAACTCTGGAATACTTTTTTGTTCAACAAATTAGAAGAAAGCAGACTGAAGGGGCTCCATCCAAACCAAAATTATAGGTTTTGAACTGTGTAAGAAATAACCATCTGACCGCCTGGAGCCCTGGCAATCTTAAACCCATGTTTGCGAGGCTGGGGGTGAAATAGTGATGCCTCCCCCTGTGAGGAAGGTCTATTAAAAAAAAGTTTGGAGCCACTGATGTAGATGGAACCTGGAAATGTTGTAGCTGGTGACATAGATTGTATCTGTGGCCCGTATGTTTCTGCTGGTGACCGAGACTCAGAAGAAAGTGTGAGAACTTTGATGAGATACAATAGGTGAAAAATCTTCCAGTTCTTCCTGATCCTTATGGTACAGTTGGCTTATGCTCTAGCTTTTTGTAAACGAAGGTGGGTTTTTTCCTGTTCTTAATAAAGTTGTACACATTTCCTCATTAAAAACAAAACAAAACAAAACAAAACAAAAACACAAAAAACCCCACAAAACAAAACAAAACAAACAAACCAAAAAAACCAACCCAAAGCTGAGTGCAGAACAGTTTTATCTTCATATAGTTAATTAATTCCATTTAACTTTCTATAGGGTTGGCCTTTGCGGTTCTGTCTTCAGTCCATCCAGTTTTTGGTTTATATGGCTCTTTCTTCCCTGTCATTATATATGCCATATTTGGAATGGGACGTCATGTTGCAACAGGTAGGTGTCTATTTGCTAAAATTTTTCAGAAACAAGGGATTGGAAACTGAAATTTTGTTTTTATTGCTGATATAAGATGAATGGAAGGAAAATTATTTAAGACTGAACAGAAATAAGATGTTTTTGTGCTGCTTTTTACAAATATTTTTTGCCAGTTTAAGTACTTTAAAGAGCCTCATTAAGAATATATTGGAGTTACCGCTGCTATTATAATTTAATATTGCATTGACACTTCCTTTGTAAATGTAGTTTATTAAGGGCTTTTGTATTTTAACTCTACTTTAGAAATCTGCTTCAGGCTAAGATTTTAACAAAGGACTCAGCCAACAAGATATATGCAAACAGGAACGAAAAAGGCTTGGCTGCTTCTTAAACTGTAGAAAACACACATTGCTTCTCACCTGTCTAAAACACAAACCGCGTATTTCTCAGAGAAGAAGCTGTCTGCACCTTTTACCTGCTATTGTATTAAAGCTAGAGATTTTCCCAATGAGTTCAATACAACTTCTGTCCACTTTCAGAGTAATTAGGTAGGCAGCAAAAGTGCTCCCTGGCTACTGTGCTTGTAGTTATGAGTTACTTGATTACTCTCAGCAGGCCCAACAGCAGCTGCAAGAGTTGAATGACTTTGATCTCCTCATAGGTTGGTGAATGCTCTCTTTCTGACTCCAAATAACACAAGTTATAGATGGTTGCCAACTGTATCCTGGGCTGCATCAAGAGAAGTGTGGCCGGCAGGCCGAGTGAGGTCATGCTCTCCCTCTACTCTGCTCTCATGAGACCCCATCTGGAGTGCTGCATTCAGCTCTGGGACCCCCAACATAAGAAGGACATGGACCTGCTCGGGTGGGTCCAGAGGAGGCCATGAAGATGCTCAGGGGGCTGGAGCACCTCCCCTATGAGGACAGGCTGAGAGTTGAGATTGTTCAGCCTGGAGAAGAGAAGGCTCCAGGAAGACCTTAGAGCAGCCTCCCAGTGCCTAAAGGGGGCTACAGGAAAGATGGGGAGGGACTCTATCAGGGAGTGTAGTGATAGGATGAGGGGTAGTGTTTTTAAACTGAAAGATGGCAGATCTAGATTAGATATCAGGAAGAAATTTCTTCCTGTGAGGTGGTGAGACACTGAAACAGTTTTCCCAGAGAAGTTGTGGCTCCCCACTTCCCCCGGGAGGGTTCAAGGCCAGGTTGGATGGGACTTCTGAGCAACCTGGTTAAGTAGAAGATGTCACTGCCCATGGCAGGTGGTTTGGAGCTAGATGATCTGTAAGATCCCTTCCAACCCTAATCATTCTATGTTTCTATGATTTTATGATGGGAGTTGAAAATAATAATGAGATTGAACCACAAATTATTTGGTGTGTAGAAGTGGGCACTTGGTGACCTCTGAAGTTTGCAGGAATGATGAGAAAGGCCCAGCAGTAAAGCACAGTAGGACTGGATAAAGGGAAGCAGCATCTGTGGTCATCAGAAGATTTCAGCCAGGGGGAGGTATATTTTCCTCGTGGAGAATAAAAACTCCTGAAAGGAGGAAAGATGGCTTTGGATAATCACACACAAAATGATCTCTGCAGAATCTGATTGCTCGAGTGTATGCACTGACAAATGTTTTAGTACGAAGTTAGCAAAATTAACCACATATTTTGAGCACCTTTTTTGCTTATAAATATTCTGTTAAATTATTAAAAATTGCTGAACAGCTATAACTTGTCTTACATCACAAGGAAAACTGAAGGTTAGTTTTCCCTGAAGGCAGAAAAATTATTTGAGCCTTTTGATGCCTGAGAAGGATCTGTGGATGCTGTTGCTGTTAGTGGCTTGATGCTGTAATGAATGATGGCATGTACTCAGCTCATGTAAGAAAGAGAAGCATAAAAAAAAAAAAGTGAAAATTTTAAATTTGGAAAATAATTTTGACACTTAAGTAGAGATAGATAAGTATACCGTTTTAAACTTTTAAAAATTAAATATATTAAAACATGAACCTATGTTGAATATTAATGATTTAGCAGTATATTGTCAGCAGCTTGTTGGTGTATTAAGAAGACAAGAACCCATCATATGATCATATGTAGGAAAGTGAATCAACAAGTCTCTGTCTGACATAAATTCTAGTAATGAAAACAGATCATAAAATGGGTAAGTATGAGAAACTAGTCTGATGTTTTATCCTTGGTAGGGAACACTGTTCAGAGAACAATTTGCTGAGAGTTGCACTGCTCCATGGCTGCAGATTCCTGCACAGTCCCTGGTGTGGAAACTTGTTCCTTTCACAGGTGTCTATTCCAGAATTCAATCTTAAGAAAAAGAAGGAAATAAAGCAGTTCTTTTGCAGTCATGAAAAGTTTTTAAATAAATGTGTTTGGCATATGCTGTTGATCCTTTCAGGAGAAATGTCTCATGTACCCATCCCACCAGCCTCGGTTAAGGCATTATGGTGTGCAGGCTGAACTGGAGCTATACTGCCTGCCTCAGGTTCCCAAATGCTCTGTAATTCCACGCATACGTTGGTGACAATCTCTTCTCCTACCAACATTTTCTGTAAGATCAGCAGGGCTCTCCATATATACACAGGCTATAGAATTGCCCTTTGTTAGTGAAGTCAGTTATGTTTAATATGAAATGGAAAATTAATCAATGGCCCAGTTCTGTCAACTTTTACTCATTTGAAATGTCTCTTCGGTGACACAGCTGATCTACTTTTAAAAGATTACTCATCTGAGCAATTAACCTCTACACCTTTTACTTGTCTGTTTTTAGTATAATTGATATTGAAGCATCCTCTGAGACAGCCTTATCTGTCATTATACCACATATAGATCTTTGATTTCAGATAGAATTTTATGTAAACTGTTTTCAAATTCAATTTTATGTAAGCTGTTTAAATAAATAAATAAGTAAAAATTTTAAAAACAAGTTTAAAAGCAAAAATGAGCAATCTGAAAAGCAAAATAAGTACAACTCTCCTGAGTGTTGCTTGAAAAAAATGTGTTATATGGCCATGTAAAATGTGTATCACGATTCAAATAAGAAAATGTAATCCAAGAAAACCCTTCCTGGCTCAGTGGGAAAACTAAGGGGACTGTCATAGGGAAGAGTTTGACACCTGAAAAATGTAAATCTTGATTAAATAAGGTGAGCAGGAAAGCCATGGAATGTGGTAGGTTAAACATATGCAGGAAGTTTAGAAGGCTAAAAAAAGGAATTTGAAGAGTGCCATGGAGAGGATGACAAAACTGATAGTTAAAGTTTTTTAAATACATTAAAATCTGGAAGCTGGGAAAGAAACTGGTGGGACACCTTTCTGACAAAGGTGTAACAGGGATATTCTGTGACAAGGCCACAGGACTGTCAAGTTACCAGAGTAATTTCATCTGTAAGTAGGGCTGTGCAGGGAATCCTGGGAACTACAGACCTTCTTGCACCTCTATTATTGTAGACTATAGTAAAAAAGAATATCACTAAAAGATATATATAATAAGAGTCTGTTGGATAGGAGTTAATGTGATTACTGTAAAGGAAAATCCTACCTCAGTAACATCCTAGAATACTGTATGAGTGTCAGTAAGCACATGGAAAAAGGAAATACTTTGAATATAAGATATCAGAGTGGTCAAACAGCTACTGATAACGTTCCGCACCAATGGTTACTAAAAAACCTAAGTTGCCCTTGTGATAGAAGAAAAGTTCTTTTATTAATTATTAGCAGGTTAATGGATAAGAAACAAAAGATAGGGCTTATTGATAATTTTTCAGGGTGGAGGTGTCCCTGGTAGGTTCCCAAGGAATTCATGCTGGGAGGTTTACTCTATGAAGGCCAAGGGGAAAGTAAAACTGAATTTACCAGGTTCTGCAACAGTAGAAAATAAGAAGAGCTCAAGGAAACTGATGAGAGATCACTTTAAAAGACTCCTAAAGTACAGATTAAAGAAAATACTACAGCGGATGGTAAACTTCTGGAACCTGTTCCCAGAAGACATTGTGGAGGCAGAAAGTATGAACAGGTTCAAACAGAGATTTGACAAATTCATGAATGCTAGTCTATAAACAAAATTTAAAAGGGATAGATAAGGATGTACTTCCCTAAAACAACAGTTATGGATGTTCGGGGATTATGAGGGAAATGGCCAGCAGAAAGTGGCCAGGTTTGTATGCTTTTCCTGGGTAACACCTCCGATTGCCACAGCTGGAGGCAGAGTACGGGGCATGATGGACTATTGGTCTGATACAGTAGGGCATTTCTTATGCTCTTAGAGCTCTGTATGTCTTGTTCGTGCTTTTTAATATTAAATCATTATCCTTATTTATCCGTGTGTAATTAAACTTGCTTTGCCTCTCTCAGCAAATAAATGTTTCCCTCATAATCTACCTCCATTTATTAGCATGCAGACTGTTTTCAAATGTATATATCTGCTAACTATAACGGACTAGGTACTATGTGTACAGCATGAATTAATTGTCCTAGAAATTGAATGGTAAGCATTTGGGATCCTCAGACAAAAAGCTGTTTCATCACACCCAGGGTGAGTTAAATAATTTCTGATAACTTGAAATCACTGTGAATTGTTATGTTTAAACCTCTTTTGTTAATGTGTCTAAATGAATGTGCTCACAAAAAAAAAAGATATTTAATGCATATATGCAAATTGTATTTTACATGAAGAAAGGCGTGTTACATAAAAGGATTACCTTAAAAGGTGTTCTTAGCATGACAGGAATGCACAAGATGGTGCTTTCATTCATAATGGCCAAGTTTTGAAAAAGAGACCATGAGTACAGACAGATATTGAATTATTAGTGACTAATGTCTGGCTTTTTTTATAGGAACTTTTGCTTTAACTTCTTTAATATCTGCCAATGCAGTTGAGCGTCTTGTTCCTTCAGTCAGCACTAATTTCACTACAAACAATAATTCAGGAATTTTGGGCCTATCAGAGTTTGAAATGCAAAGGATTGGAGTTGCAGCAGCTGTTTCATTTCTAGGAGGAATCATTCAGGTCAGTGGCAAATACATATTCTGTATGTTACTAATGCATTGCATTTGTAACAGCTATGACTCTTGTAATAGTTTTTTTTGACTTCTCTGAGAAAAACTGACAATGGGCCCTGGTCCGATGTTCATGAATTAATGTGTTTTAAGAATTTATTTCTCCTTTGTTGAGATGTAGTATTTGTCTGTATACATGCTCCTAGGGTGTTGCAATATGAAGTAAAGCCACATTCAGTCATCTTTAATATAATATTCAGTTGCTGCTGGTGCTCCCTTTCCTTCTCCTTCAGAAACAAAACATGAATCAGCTCCTGGTAAACACTGATACATTCCTGAGGTTTTCTATTGCTCTTGGCTTGAAGAGAAATATTATACAATATTCAATAATGAGAAACAGCAGGGAAAACATCTTTAAATTCTCTATAGATTTCACATACCTATCATTAAAGCAAGACAAGTTAATAAAACAGATGTCTTCAAATGGTCCTCTAAATCTTATTCAAATGACCTTTTAATGTCTTTTAATTTTTTCTCTTTTCCTATTCTGAGAACAAGCACTGAGTTCCTTTATCTATTGCCAGTTGCTTAGGTCTTCAAAGAAGCCTTCCCTCTTTCCTTGTAAATATTAAAATGGAAGAAATGTTCCAACACTTGACTTTGCAACACCTCCTGGGTACCTGGCCACCTGAAAGAATCTTGGACCCCTGCACTTGATGCTTTGGATCCTCTACCATTCCAAGGATGAGCTAAGGAGCCCAGAACAGGATCTCCAATGCCCTGCAGGCTTGGCAGGAACTGGGGCATATGCTTATGTTAGTCAGTAGGATATATTAAGAAGCATAGTAATTTCTGTTTCATTTTATTCATTCTTCTATTGGTTACAGAATTATGACTTGGGGTAGCAGCACGAGGGAAACTCTATGAACATACAGAGTAGAGCTGATGCTGATTGTGCCTGGCTGCTGCGTGAGTTGTCCCACTGCACCCTCATGTGCAACATGACACTGCATTGTGTGCAGGGCACTTATAACAGGAGAGTCTTCTGAGCATACACAGAGCTCTTCACATGGGAGTGCTGTGCTCACAGCCTGGCAATCTCTTACATCGCCTCCAGAAAGGCTTGAGTGTTAAAGACCAAAATGTCTCAAGGAGGAAGTTGGTGCCTGCATTTGACCTAATTTCATAATCTGATGCAGAAATTTCTTGCTTAGATGCTGCAGAATCCCATTAGGTGTGTAAATTCTCTGGACCTCTTACTCTTTCATTCCGAAAAGTTCTGCTTTTTCATATACCTTCAGTTGCACCAGCTGACTTATCTCAGCCTATGTCTTGTTTAAGCCTGATTGGAATGGGAACAACTAGAAAATCCTCTGCCTGCATCTTCAAAGCAGGCCTGATATGAAACTGTGCCATGCGCATGGTCTACTCTCCCAGGTCAGTAATGTCAAATGAATTAGAGCCATACTAATACAGCTGGTGCTTGTAGAGCTGCCACTAGTCCTTTATGTGAGTTTAATGGTCAGAGACCAGATTAAAATACTTATTTCCTAGAGGAGTGCCTTGAAGATATTGATTTGTGATATTCAAGTGAAAGTCTGGATCAAGGCTGTGATTAAACTTTGTCATTGTCCCAGATGCTGTTAAGTGTAGGAATCCATGTTTCTCATCATGATTCCAGTCTCCTGGCTAATAGCACTGCAATTCCCAGATAAGGTGACAAGGAACATCTTTCCAGTAATAGAGAGCTCAATCAGTGACCTGCTTCTACTTATCAGGCTAAACTAAAAGTTATTGAATAACCTGGAATAGATGAGGTACTCTGGGACAAGAACAACAATATGATGTTTTTTGAGGCAGCAGTTTTCTGTTGAAGACATCTGGAAATACAAAGTAGAATTGTCAGTGTAGTTGGGATGGTACTCTGAGAAAGGAGCCCATAACACTGTTTATACTAAAAAATAATAAAAATGCAGTGTTCTAACTAGCCACTAATTACACAAAAATGACTGATGCTTTCACTATTCCATACCTTGGGCAGCTTCCACAGAAAGAGTAGGTAAAGACCTGAATCTCCTTGACCAGAAAAGCAATTTGATACTATTTTTCCAGTAGCCTGGCTAAGTACTCTAATTAGCAAATAATGTTAAAGAACAAAAAGGAAAAAACATATAAAATAAAGAGTCACAGAAGGAAGGCAAACTGCTTTTGTCTGCTCTGTGTTTTGTGAAGACTGTGAGTGTGCATTTGTGTGCGAGGCAAGCTCTGAGCAGGCTCTGTGAATCTCAGTGCCGTCAAGACATTAAATAAGTTGGGTTTAGTTTCTGATCACCAAGAGCTTATGAGATTTGAAATTTGGGGCTTAGCTGCCTAAATTTTTAAAATAATTAATTTCAGATTCCTGAGTGTTCATAAAAAGAAGATATTTAGTTATCTTAAAATGCATCCTGATGAAGATAGCATGGTATTTTAAAAAAAAAAAAGTAATCATAAAACAAAAACTGTGATTACCAAAAGCGTCTAATATAATGCATTCACAGAGACTATTTCATTTTTAAAAGCAGAATGGAAAGTATAATGCAAATTTTTGTTTTTACGTTTATGTAACTACTACTCTATAAAAATAAACAGAGCATAGAAAGCTAATCAGGTTAATGGAATTATTCCCTGATATTAAACACCTCAGAAGCATGGATGGAGAGAGGAAATGATGGAACATAATAGATGCCTATGGAATGATTTTGTAATTACAATTGGGTGATGCCTTTCCAGCATCAAAAAAATCTCAAAAAAAAAGTTTTTAGGTAAGATTTTTTTTTTCCTACTTACATTATATGTGCAAGAATGTTTTCATAAATATATGTGTCTATAAAAAAAAACAACATACTAAACTGAAATTCAGCGTTACATTTGCTGAATAAATAGAGGAAAGCTGCTTAAAGCTCAAATTGAGAAAAAAATAATTTTTGCCCTAGAAAAAAAGGTTGTATTTTCTTAAGAACCACAGTACTACTGACTTCAGTTGTGTTACTCTTCTGTAAATGAGAAATGGCTGGTTATTGCATTCCAGTCTTTTACATTTTTACTGGCAACTTTTTCAGCTGCTGTATTTTAAAAACTTACATATAATTAGTTGCTGATGTACACTATTAGAAAAAAAATTTCTGGTTATCTGGAGAACAAGTTTACATGGTCTATTTTTAGTTTGCTTAATAATGAAGGAGCACATTTTTCTATGAATTGTGTTTTAGTAAAGCTAATATTCTTGTCCTGAGCTTTGTTTCCTGTGGGGAAAACTACGCTGCACTGCTCTATGTTATACATAATTATTCATGAGGTACAAACATGATTACACAGTGACAATCATGAAGAGAGTTCATTTTTCTTTCACAGTGGAAAAAGTTAACTTCTTGCAGGCTCATATTCTGTATCTTGAAAAGGGCAACTAGGCTGGATGGGATTCCTGGTTCCCAGAATTACGGTACAGCATGCTACCTCTTGGTCCAGGAAGACCACAAAGAAGTCTTTTTCAGGTCCTGGAGTGAGGAAAACTCACTCCACATACCATCAGAAGCTACTAAACACTCTTAAGCCACCCACAGTGAATTTAAGAGCTGTAATTCGAAAGACCAAAAGGCCCCAATTATAATGTCTATTGAAACAGGCCAAAAAGAGTTTTAAATTGGTGTCTCAGTCAAGCTGAAGTGTCTGTGTCTGACAGCTGGTGTCCAGACAGCCTATAGATGTCCTCACTTTTGCAACCTCCAATTTTGAGATAACCAATAAAACATACTAAATGAGAGGTTCACAGTCTGTACTGTTTCATTCCAAGACAGATTCCCTGTGGCTGACCTCATCTTCCTAGCTCATGCAGCAAATGATCAGAAAGAGTACCACCACTTTTTGTTTGGTTTAGTGGTGAAGAAAATCTTCACCTTCCAGCATGTGGAGTTTTGCGGGATTTCAAATTCATTCTCAAAAACTGAATTCATGCAGCAGATAAACATTATATCAACCTTTCAATTACTGTGGATAGAAAGTTTGAGATTAGTGATTTACAAAAATGCCTGTTACATGATAAAAATTTTTACTAGCCATAAATTTAGAATGACTACACAGTGAGTGGCATTTTAACAATAATAAACTGAGTGTGTTGTCATGGGAAGAAAGTATGGAAAGTGGACAAGAACCAAAAGGGCTTAAATTAATGAATATCAGAGCTTTGCTTTTTGCTTTTACTCATCTCTCTTCTCCTAGCTAAATCCCCATTCTCTTTTTCTACTTGTCAGGGTAAAATTATGGAGCAGTAAAGACAGCTGCAGGAAAAAGTTCCTCTTGTATTATCTTTCTTCCATTCTCAACTTTGGTTATAATTCTTTTTTTCTATTTTTTTTTTTTTTTTTTTTTTTTTTAGAAATCCCATCTTCCAACACTTCTTTCTAATCTCTTGGTTTTGTAATTTGTTTCCATAATCTTCTCTCCTTTACTTTGCATTAAGACAAGGCTGCTTTCCCTTACTTTCTCCTGTGGGTTTTTTTCCCTTCTATGACAGGTACCGATTTCATTCACATGAATGTAATCAAGACTGTATGCCTAGTGAAAGCAAAATTCATCTCAGGAAAGCTATTTAATGAACCTTTTAACGTAGTGTAATGTACTGAAAAAGCTACACAAGGAAACTGTAGCCATGCACCTTACAAGTAACTTTTATTATTGCAATTGTTCTCTCTCTTAAATATTCCTTCATCCCTTAAGAGCTAAATTTTGAAAAATGAAGAATTCTGGAGGCAATCCTAAAATATGTGAAAATTTTGTTCCTTTTACAATTTAAGAAAATCCCAGCATTAGTACGAATAATGAAAAGAGAAAACTCTTTGCCTTTGGCATTTTTTGGTAATTTATATTTTTGCTGTTCTGACACTTCACTGTCAGATTTCCCTGTAATTTTTCTGAATCAAGAAGGAAGAAAAATCATATAATATATCATAAAATAAAATGGGAAGCCCACATCATGACCACAACAAGTAGATTATTAGAAATTTCTTTAAGAATATTGAATTTTCTCCATTTTGGTTGTTACTTAGTGGGTGAAAGATATTATGACATAACACAATGTGATGCAATTGTGTGCTGTCAGTTCAGCTTAGTTTCAACTGGCGTTTATGCAAAAAGCAGTGGCAGCCAAGCTTAGAGCTGTATGTCTGTTCCTGAGCATGGAGGGTTAACTGAAGAACTGATCTGGGCCTGTATAAGTGCTAACATTATTAAGTACATCTGTCAAGAAAACTCACATTCAACTAGATTTGGGAGGCTTGTTTCAAAACAACATTTTGCTGCCTCTTCATCTAAACAGTTTCTGTGTATTGCTCATGTTGCAAGGACAGCAGGAGTTTCCCATACTAGCATATCCTGAAAATTACACCCTCCTCTTGGGATATTTTCTTTTCTCCTTGCTTCATTGTTAGATCTTCTCCATGGAAGATATATAGATGTACATTATATCTATTTAACTATAATGTACATAAAGAGTAGGATGTATATGCTGATAAAGCATTGCCATTGTTTCTCAAAGTCCTGAGCTACCTTCTGCAGTAAGAGACAGGGGACCCACGTAGGCTGCTGCTTGTTTAACTGAGTGACTACAGAAATTGTCTACCTGAAACTATACTCACGGATTGGATGTATTTTATATAACTCATGGTTATAAACAAACAATAAAAAGTATGCTTGAAATGTGACCTTTTAGTTACTATCTGTGAAATAGGGTGACATCCCCCTAAAATGTTGGAGATTTAAACTAAAAAAAAAAAAAAAAAAGTAAATGTGAGAGTAGTGTTGAAATTTCTAAGTTCTGTAATTGTGACACCATTTCCCTGTAATTCACCATAATAACTTTCTCTGCAATGATAATATTAACTTACCTTTCTCTGTGATACGTATTTCACAGAACTGTCTCCATTGTTTTGAATCCACAGCTAAATAAACATCTGTCTCATTCTCTGGGAACATAGCTGTTACACAGTTAGAAATTTCACATCCATACAATACAAACTGATTTTAGAAAACAAAAATTCACTAGGGAAGGGAGAATTTGTTTCTTATTGAACTTTGCTACTGTGAACAATATTTTAAATACATGAATAGGCACATTGTTAGAACAAACAGCTAAACAAACTAATGAAGTTAGTAATTATCATTTTTAGGCCTGACTAACTAAATTACTACTCACTGAGGGTATAACAGTAATTATCATTATTGGGGTCCAATCTTGAATGGCAATCAATGATTGTTCGTAGTACAGAGCCATTCACATACTACTAGTGGGAAATAGAAAAAAAAAATCTCAGATTTAATCTCTCAGATGGAAGAGGAAATTGCTTACTAGAGGTTTCTGTGGTAAATTAAAATCCACTCACTTTAGTATTTTTATTTCTTTTGTCCTATTATAGCTCACTGCATACAGGTGAGATATCTGGTGAAAAAAATAAATGGTGTTCAGGCACAAAGAATGATAACATTTGGAAAATATTCTTTTAGCTTCAGAACAAAACAAAATAAAGCAAAGGAGGCTGTGATATATTCCAAAAGGATATTTAGTATGGTAAACACAGAGTAATCCTCTTAGAAAATAAACAGCTCTGTGCCAAGAGAATGTAACTTTTCAGGCAGAAGGATAACAAATGCAAAAGATTATAGAAGTACGAAACTGATTTTTTATCTAATAAATCTGCAGAACTCATTGTAAGGGGAGATAATTTAAATGTAACTTAATATCTAGATATGGATCAGAAAAAAAATAAGCGTTACGGTAACCACAGTAGCATTTGTAGGTATGTAGAACTTTGTTCAAGGAATTAAGACCTGTCAGGTCTCATTTTTCAGAGAAAAACTGTGATTGCAGCCTGTGATAAAGGGAGAAAACACCATAGTACACAACAATACTTTGGGTATTTGTCCTATATTCCTACAAAGTATCTACAATAGTTGTAGAGTCAGATGTAGTCCAGATTCCTGGATTAGAGGGGAATATTATTCTTTCATTATATGCCTTTACTCTGAAATAACTTCTGTAGAAATTGCAACAAAGCTCAAAAAATCTTCAGGGTTAAATATAGTTGAACCAAAGTCTACTCTTTTTTCTAGCAGAGAAATCCACTTTGTATATGAGATTGTTCTTATGAAATCGGTTGTTGAATTTTTCTTAATGTTTTAAATATTCTGGTTGTATACAGGTATTCTACTCTAAGTCAGTTCAAGTATTTTGTCAAATGCACAGGAAGTAGATTTTAAAGGTTTTAAAAATAGTTTACTTTTACTATATTTTTATAAAATTTGTTCATACAGAACACATAGCTATATAAACATCCCTGTTTCTCTGTAAACAAGGTAAGTATTTTTATACCCTCCACCATCTGAAGCAACTTCTGTTTGTTCCTTACCTGAATACCTGCAAAACCAGAAACCCCAACGTATGAAGCTGATGTAACTAGGGGTAGTGGACTGGCAATACTTGACCTATTTGATATTCTTATAGTGTAGCACAAGAGCACCAAATATCACAGTATATTGAACCATATGCACAGGGTCAGGGGGATGCCAGGGGTCTGAGGGTCCACGGGAGGAGCAAAACAGTTGTGTGACTGCGTGGGAAGGGAAATCTGATGGTGCATCAGCCTGGGGCAGGGAAGGGCTCTGTGGGATGATGGAGCTCTCACTATGAGACTCATCTCTCTGTAGTGTTAGCACCTAATAAATTTGGTAGCTGTTGAAATTACTAACATTGGAAATCCTGATATGGACATGTTGGCAATAAGTAAGCTGGACCAGGATGTGGCCCTTTGCATACTCAGGCTGAATAACAGTGGAGTAGGAATGAGCCTTAACACCACCCTCACCTTTTGAGTTTCTTTACTTCATGTTGTTGTGTTGAGTTAATGTTTTTATAGTGTTTAATGTGCTCACATATTTGATCAAGAAAGAATACTAAGCACTGAATGAGCACAGTTTCTATGAGTCCGCTTTTGTTCCTAAACTAACATTAGAGTCTGGTAAACTGTTGATGTGAGTAAGATAGTGAAGGTAAACCCACAGAGCTTCAGTGGGTTCCCTTTTCAGCTATAATTGTTCTTCAAAGGACTTTTGGTTTTAGTCTTTATCTGACTCGTTGTCCTATCACCAGGAAGCTGCATTTATCATAATTGCTGATACACATGCTTTTGCCTCTTAGGTAGCGATGTTTATGCTGCAGTTGGGCAGTGCCACTTTCTTGTTAACAGAACCAGTGATAAGCGCAATGACAACAGGAGCAGCTACTCACGTTGTGACTTCACAAGTGAAATATCTGCTGGGAATGAAAATGCCGTATATATCGGGACCACTGGGCTTTTTTCATGTGAGTTCAGTAAAAGAGCTGGGTTATTCCATTAGCTAATATTTTCTTAAATAAATATGCTATTTGGCTATATATAAGTGTAAGAAATTTGTTATGAATGCATGTGAATGAACAGAAGTTGTAATACCAAAACCTTCACCTTGCTAGGTCTGTTTGAAAGAACAGATTAGGAAAACTTGATGAGGAATTAGAAAGAATGGGTCTTATTTGAAAGGATACGGTGATAAATTTAAAATATGTGTACTTCAACACCAATAATTCTATTTATTATCCCGAGCAATTATGCACTTGTACAAGGATGATCTTTCTGGATCATCATGTAGGAAGGATATATCCAGTTATCATTCTAAACGTATTTTCTTCATGTTTTGAAGAGTGAAACTTCACCATCATTGTGGTAGAAGGAAAATTACCCATGATTTGTGCATCTACTATGCAAAAATTACCCTAGATATGTTACTTATTGCTTTATGACATTATATTATTTATCCATAAGCACAGCAAGTGTATGTCTTTAAGGTAATTTTTATAAAATGCATACAGCCTTTCATACAGTATCATGGTTACTTCCTTCGGAAAGTAGATATTGTTGGCTGAAACCTTAAAGGGAAAAGTTGTATAATCTTATTGCATAAAAGATATGAGAACATATAGTTTACAGTAACTTCTTCCAGCGAACCCTAAGTTTAGGTGCTGTGAGCATAATCTCTTGGCAGGAGCATTAGTAGTATTACAATAACATATGTCAAAATCATATTTTGCTCATAATGAAACTTTATTTACTTCCCAAGGTGATATTTACATTGCACTGTTAGCAGTAAATGAATTGATTACCAGACAAAGTGAGGCTTCATCTAATTACTCACTAAATCAGGACAACTTATTTAAAAGCACTGACTATATTTTCTTGCACTGCTTTGCTCTTTTTTTTTTTTTTCCTATTATTTTGAGGAATTTGTTAATGTGAACTCTGTCATAAGAAGATGCTGCTTTTTAAAACACTATTTCATAATATTTTATAAATTTGATAATATTTTGTATGGATAATCAACTGTTAAGTTTTTTACAGGACTAATTTATTAATGAAAATTAAGGGCACATAATAAATGCACATAATTTATTGGTAGGGACATAAATAAAAGTGTTATAGCCATTTTATAAGTTGTCAGTTGGCCTGTGAGACTATTACAAATGATTCGTCATATATATTAAAAGAATTTTTAAGTCTTTTTTATAAATACTTCTTAATATAAAATGTGACTAGCTTCTTTTTCATGGAATTTCCATGGAGACTATACTTACATATAGGAATATTGTCATCTTGTAGAGATGACTGGTGTTAAGTACCTCAGCCAAGACATAATCAAAATATACATTATGAGCAATAATAAAGAACAGCAGTGATATGAAGAAATATTTCCACGTTGGTGTGCTGATGATATCATAAATGAGGTCATTGAAATGCTTTGAAAGAAATCTATTCCCTTATCCCTTGTATTTTTTTAATGTATCTGAAACAAGTTATTTGCCCTTCATTTCACTTTTGAAATCAAACCGCTTTGAAAATTTTCCAAATAAAAATTTTCCTGATTTTTTAAGGTTCTGAATTGCTCTGTAGAATTGTGTGAAAACAAATGAACAAACAAAACCCCTCTATAAAACTTAAAAGAATAATTAAAAACTCTCCATATTTAGAAGGAATAATTTTACCATACAAGTACTTAAAAAGTTTCTTGTATCTGTTCAGACTTATGGGTTGCTTTAAGAAGGTCCAGTATCTCTGTCAGAAGCGCCAGATTTAGATTCTAACTTTTTTTTTCTTTTTTGCTGTGGTGGTAGTTCTATATGAAAAATATACTAATTAGATATCTGTTGCTGTGCACATGTAACTAGAGAGTAAAAGACAAATTTGGCATGTCTTTCTTGACATGTTCTTTACTCTAAATTCTTGAAACCCAAAGACTGGTATTTTCACTTACTTTTTTCTTTCTCCACTCCAAAACACCTCCCACTCACAAAGCCAATTGCTTCGCCTTAGGCAGCCTTTGGGTTGGCAAAGCAAAATAAGAATGTTTAATAAAGTGTGATAGGAGAGTTGAAAGTAAAGCAAGCCAGTGAAATGGATTCTTTATAGCAAGTGAGATCATGATTAAATATGTAAAAATGAACTTTGCATATGGAGAACAAATCTACTACACTGGTGTTGAGCCTATGGGATTCTTTGTGTTTACATAGAGTTTATGTAATTTATTAAATTTCATTTTCCCTGTACATGGTTTGTAACACTGCAATTGATCTGCACGCTGCCACATTAATTGGTATTTTGTGAATGAGAAAGGCAAGGTGAAGGTGAAGAAGAAAAACGGTGAGGGAAGACTACATGTGAGATCTAATTTTTACAAGGGACAAGAAAAGCGTCATCAAGTTTTTCTTAGTATCTGAAAATAGAAAAACATATCTATATTTGCCCTTTATTCATGTGTAGATATATTTATCTTTCCACAAGTTTCTGAGAAAATGCAGCACTGCAAAATGAACTGCAATGTAACAAAACTAATTTGCAAAAGGTTTTTTTGTGGTTCTGTTACAAGCTTATTGCAAAATCCTTGTGGTAAGCTTCAATTAGATGAAAAAAACTTTCATGTTCCCTCTATCAGTCCTTGTTTTTCCTTTTTTTTTTCTCCCAGTTTGTTCCCTATACAGTTCTCAATAGGTGCCTCTACTTTTTTCCCCCAGTGTGATGTATTTGTCCAACAAGCATCAGAATGAAACATTTTTGAAGATGCAATGATGTCATCTACACTTAAACTGTATCAGTGCTTTAACTAGTATGTTCCTTTAATTCTTTTGTTTGCTTCAGCCTCAACACTCATTTTAGAACTAAATTTTTGGAGTTTCATGTATACATTAAAAAAAATATCTCAGAGCATTTTATTAATACATCAGAATGCACATATTTTCTAGAATATAAATGATTACATTGTATATTTTTACCCTATGAAAGTATGAGAAAATATAGTGGAAATCAAAGACATTGATTTCCCATAGGAATGGGGAAATTCAGTGTCTGTATATGTATGTGTGCAAAGTTATAATATTGCTTTTTTCACTTATGTGCAAATTTGCACTTACTGACAAAAGGTTCGATTCCTCATAATATTGCTGGATCTTTCCCATTAAAAATCTTTGCACAAAACTAGCAGTAAAAAATAAAAACTAAGAGACAAACAGCTCAATATATTATTGCTGTATTTTTAATTTTTGTTAATTGTATAATGACACAAAAAATTGCTTCGTACAGTGCAATATCAAACAAAATTCTACTACATAGTTTCTAAATTCTTTCAGTAAGTGCATCAGCAAAATATGTAAAATACTGAATTTGTAATGATGTTTGTGATGAAAAAATTTGTAAACATTTCTTTTGAAACAGATGCCAGTGCTGTTACAAGCTTGAGATTTAGGTGTTTACATTTAGTAATGAGTATGAGTACAGTAACTGACTGGACAGTATAACATGTGAACTGTATAGTGTGTGGTTAACATACACTATAGCCATCTCTCTATACTATACAGTTCACATGTATACTGTCCGGTCAGTTACTGTACTCATACTCATACAAGTCTACTGTATAGTATGTGATTGTGTCTTGAGTGTATGTTAAAAGCCACACGCTCTTTCTTTCTGAAAGCCCAAGTGGTTTGTGAAGAGGCCTCCTGGATATGCTGGTCATATCATGAAACGGGTGTGTTCAGGTTTTCAGAGAATGGTCACCTGGGAACAGAGTAGTCAGTGGAAACTCTTCAGTCTGATGTAGTAATTGATTTAATATTTATGTATTACTGTCAGAATTGTTTCAGTGTGCTACAGACACTTTGAGGATAGGACTGTTGGTGCCGCTAAACTCATATGAGCTATGAAGAATTGGCAGTTTCATTCCTTCTCGTTTATTGGCTGATGTAGGCTACGTAGTGAAGGGCACAATTTGAAGAGAAAGACCAAAGAATACACTAGGCAGTTCATATAAAGCTTTTGTGGCAAATTCTGAAAAAGTTGTGACAAAGGTCTATAAGATTTGACTATATACTTTAAAAATTAAATGGAAGATTATTATTTAGTCAATTTGTAAAGAAAGAAATTCTAAAAGCTTATGTATATTCCTTTGTCATCTTTCATTAAAATTATATTTATTTACGAAATCTTATTTCTCACTTTGTCTAAGAAAATTAAATTAAATGCCATAAACACAGATGGCTAATGCTGACACTTCAATAGACACCGTTCATTTCAAAACAAGCCAACATCTCTTTGACTTCGACAATTAAGAATCAGTCATTTTTTTCCCTTTTCTTACCACTTCACCTTAGATCTAGCTCAGCCTTTGGTGAGCTTATGGGCACAATTCACAATATAGTTTTCCAGATTGCCTGCTTTTGTCCTAATTAATCACAGCTTCTGCTTGGGCACTGAGCCAAGTCCTGTCCTCTCTTGAAATTGCATTCTTGGAAAAGTATAGGTACAGAGACTAGTCCCAAGACACTCAAGACACAATCCACATATTGTCTGATTACAGTGGGGCAATACGTGGTTAAAAACCATGGTTTAATTACCATTCTTCGGATTTATGACATATATAGATCATATTATTTAACATGTTGATTTTAAAATGTTTTCCTGGGTTCTGAGAAATGTTTGATTTGGGTTATGCTATACATCCTTAATCAAAAGTCCAAGGGCTAAATTTCAAAGGACTGGACTAAATTTTCCTCTTTATGTCTCTTTTTCTGTAACCATTTTTAGTTATTTTTTTGTTTGTTTGTTTTAATTTATGGTTTTTTTTCCTTATTGATTACAAAAATAGAAAGTGCGAGAGAGGAAAAATCAGGAAGTTAATTTAATCATTCTTCAAATTGAGCATCATCTCTTCAAGGAGTGACAGAATCAGATCAGTATTAAAAAAAAATATCATCATATTGACCACCTTTCTGCTAGAACAGGGTTCTTTCTTAAGATAATTTCTCTAGTACTTTTTCCTGTCCAATATAAATATCTGTACTTAAACTCCAAACTGTCAAATCTTGTTAGCAGTATACACGTATTTGAGAATAGGTTTTCTGGGACAGAAAATTATTAATCTTTATTTTGATAAAAATACAAGTGTCACTTTTCATTTATTTTAAGGGTAATCATAGTCATTGCCAGAGAAAATACCTTATATATATATATATAATTATATATATATTATTATTTAAAGCCTCAGCTGCTTGATTTTATTATCCTTAATGTTGTGGTTTAAAAAGAAGTTACTTGTGATGCAGTCTAAATCTACATCCTAGATTTTAACTTCTGTTCTTTCTATGGTTTACATTTTAGGCTACACAATAGTTTCCAGAATATAAATGCAGGATTCAAGGGACTAAGCTTACCTTTTTTTTTCCCCTCCGCTGTAGCTTTACTAAACATTTGTATTATATCCATTTTTGTGCTTCTCTGTTCCTCCAGGCAATAGACTGTTGTTTTTATTTCTGAGTCCTGAAAATAACTCGTAATAGGGATTTGATTATTTCTTTGTTTGTCAGGACAGAAGTTCCCTCTAACTAACTTCTTTCAACTCTTCTAACTGTTCTAGTAAACCTGTAATTTTTTTTTATTACTTTCAGTTACTTTGTTATCATACTGATTTATGCCTCATTTTCTGGATCCTCAAATTCAGAGTGGAACTGGAATTACAATTCACTGTGTCATCTATGCTGGTGTGAAGGCAACTGCATTCTTCTGAGTCTGTTACAACATTGTGTTCATCATCAGAGACCCTTATTAGTCATCATCATTGGTCATTCTATTCCTAATCCATATTTCTATTCTATCTTCCCTGTATTCAGTACCATATTTCATTTCTTCATCATAGACCCAACTATATTTTTCTAACTATGTTCTCACAGCATGTTGCACCACACCTTAACCTTTGAAAATCTGAAGGCTTCCCATTTGCAGCTCCATAGCTCTACTCCAGTCTCCTCTTTCTCTTTTAACACTGTAGTCTGCCTCTTGTGCAGTGATGTAGCCTTTCCTCAACATCCCACAGCCAGCTGCAGCAGGACTCTGAACCTCATGGTCCACCCCCCCCCCGCACCCTTGAACCTGCAATTCCTGCACCTTGATGTGGAGACTTTCTCCTGGAAAGCATTTGCCACTGATGTGTGAATCACCCTTTCTTCCCCTACCCTCTTTTTACCTCTTGCTTTGCAGCTTTTAATTTATAAGTTTATGCTAACGAAAGAAACTGGGCTTAGTTGATAACATTAGTTGTTTGAATAGACAATAGCATGCGTACACAAGCTTGACAGCTAATTAGTATGGGCTGCATCCGGACCTGATCAAAGCGTGCTCCATGGAGCACTCTTTCTGTAATGGGCAAAAGCAGCCAAGAGGGAGACTGAGTGTGTCCTGCTGAAGCTATACAGTTACTCTGGAAAAATATTTGGATGGGCACCCTCATGCACTGGAGAGGAATACCTGAAGAGGATGATCATCTAGGAAGATTGCTGTTGCTTCTCTTCCCATCCAGCTATTACTGCATTTTTCTTTTCCTTTTTGTTATTCTCTTTCCTTCTCTTTCTCCCTCTTTTCTGTTTTTTTAAAGTTTTTCCTCAGAAGTAATTTTTCCTATTAGAGTTGATGGATATTATAAGCTACGGACACTGAAGATAAATCTGCATGGAAGCGTCTCTCAACATTTTTGTGCAACGTTCATTTATCTCACTGAATTTAATGAGACTGAATAAGAAAAGAATACATATCACATTTACTGGAATTTTCTTGCTTTTACCAACAGAATTTTGTAAATTCATATGTACAAATATTCTCTGCATTTTTTGAGTTTTCATAAGTCCCTAGTAATAGTAAATTGTCAAATGACTCAGATCCTGTAGTACTGATTCAGATCTCACAGGTTATTTATCATATTTGAAGTTGCGTAGAATATGCCATAGCATGTATTTATATATTTATGTATACGTAAAATGGTGTATTTTTTGACCTGTGATTGTTATTTGCTAATCACTGTAGATTTATGCCTACATATTTGAGAATATCAGATCAGTTCAGGTGGAGGCTTTACTTCTCTCCTTGCTGAGCATTGTGGTGCTTGTACTTGTTAAAGAACTGAATGAGAAATTTCAGAGAAACATTAAAGTTGTTCTACCCATCGATCTATTTTTGGTAAGTACAAAATCAAATATCTGACTTTTTGCTTACAAAGCTTTCAGTGGTTCAGTTAATCTGCTGAATTTTACTGTGTTGTCTACAGTTACCCACAGCCACACCTGCCACTTATTAAACGGATAGCTAATTTTCATGGCTGTATGTTAAATGTAAGAACAGGAAGGAGTTTGGCTAAATAATTAAGAAAGAAGTGACATACGTTCCCAATTTGTATAATATTTTTCATGTGTTTACTACTTTTTACATAATCGAAGAACATGAAGCCTAGAATGTTAAAGTGTAAGAAGTCTGAAATAGAAAATGAAAAGTAACTGGCACGTTGTAACTCCAGGCAAGTCTTGTGGGGGCAGCTGTGGCTTAGATGTTGCTTGTTATTTATTTGCAACAAAGTTAAATAGCTATGCTGTTGCTTTCTGTAATTTTACTTACAGTTTTCCTTTCACGTGTCATAGGCTAAATTGAAATAAGATTTTGTATTGTAAATTCCTGTTTTAAGGATTAAGATGTCGTCAAATAATAAGAACCAGGACGGAAGATATCTGTTTTTCTCTAGACCTCTAAAAAAAAAATGAATGGCAGGTGCTTTTCAGAGTGGATCATCACAATCACTCTTCTTTTGCTGGAAAAAGTTACTTACAAAAGAATGATTTTTCTTGGGAAAAATGCTGGGAAAGGAGGTTGTGTGTTTCTAGTCCCTGCTCTAAGATCTGTTCCTGTGTTACCTTTTAAACAATACTAGATAAAATGTACCAGCCAGCTGAGGATCATGGACTGGACCCTGTTCCTGTTCTATTGGGATTTGTGTGTTCATCTCATAAAAAGAATGGGAAGTGAGTTTGAAACTCCTCAGGGCCAAACTTTCCTCTCCCTCAGCAAGATTTATACCTGCTAGAACACAAAAATAGGAAGCAGCCACATATTCTGCTGTGTTTTGTGCCAAAGTCAACAGAGAACATAAGCTGAATCAGACCATCAGGAGCACCTAAACTATGATTTATGTTAAGCTGTTCCTGTCAATGGCAGTGGTCTGCATAGAGGCAGTTTGGACACTGGCAAGGTTCCTGAGGTTTTACAGAGACTTGTATAGATCCTTTTCATTAACATAGAATGTATAAACTCCACCATAGTCCTTCTTCAGCCATCTTTTCTAAATTCATTATTGTGTCCAGATTTTAGTTTCTTTTGACTCTCTTCCACATTTGCAAAAATTTTCGTAATGATACTTCCCTGTCTTACTAGATTGATTTAAGGATAAATGTATGAACACTGTCATGTGCTTAGGTATGGAAATAATAGGGACTATGTGAGAAGCTAAAAGCAATAGAAACATAACATCTTTTTTCTGTGTTGAATCAATAGATAATCACTGCATCTGTTGCTTGCTACTATGCTGATATGGAATACGTCTACAGGCTAGAAGTTGTGGGACATATTCCTAAAGGGTAATGTGTTTTTTATTAGGTTGTGGCTTTTAAATATGTTTACTTCTGAGAACAGTCTCTGAAGAGGTCAAAGTAGTTTTCTGAAATAAGAAATGGCAAAAATCTATTATGTACACTTCCAACCTCCTCAAATACTGTCTCACAATTCAACTGCATGTTAACAAGGTATATCTGTGTAGATATCATCGTAAAAATGCAGACTTTCTTGTACATTTTCATAGTTTTTTTATTACTTTATGGAATAAATTATGGGTACTAAATACCTGATGATGGCTGATGGTATGACAGTAGGGCAGAGCACTCTCTACGAGATTATTGCAACCTGCTCTTTGTGTGCTGTCTTGGGTTATTAGCAGAAAGGACTTGCAAGGCTTGTAGATTACTAAACTTTGTTCTTCTCCACTCACTTATACAGTAATTTTAGAAAATGTGGTTTCTGATGAAATGTAAAGGATTTAGATATGCTTAATCTATAAAAGAGCATTCTGACTACAGATAGTGATATATTTTTCTCCATGACTTTGAAGAGAAGGAAAAAAAAAATATTCAGTATAGTTAGCTGGAAAGAGAAGTGAGATTAGATGTCAGAGAGAATGTTCAAACTTGGAGGGTTGGTAAGGAATAGTACAGCTGCTGTGTAATCTTCCCTTTGGAAATTGCATGGTTTCCCTAAATTTCACAGAGTACAAGTCCAAGAGAGCATGAGTGCATGTGTGGCAGCTTGCACTGACATAAATAAAATAAGGAAAGTTGCTGAGAAATAAAATTGTTTTTATGTATTTAGGACATTCTATTGCATGTTATGTATTTGAGATTAAAACACTGCTAAGTGTGCCCTTTCGATATGTGTTATGAACAGTTAAATTATATTCATGCAGCTTTAATTAGGAGCTTATATTCTGTCTAACCTCATATGAGAATATTCTGTAGTATTGAAAAACAGAAGCAGAGCCTGGATCATCCCTATGTATTTTTAGGTATTTACCTGAAATAAAATAAGTGGAGAGCATTAGAAACAATTTGGCTCTTAGGAGGTATGGTTTGTGTTCTGGAGTGACAAGTCTTTTTGTGGAGTACAAAGACAATGTAGGGTGGTTCAGTTCTTAACTGAGGCATTTCTTTGCAGTCCCCATTAGAAGGTCTCCATTAGATGGAATAAATGTCCATACTGTCCATATCCTACATGCATACTAAATTGTTTATAAGGCTTAAATTAAACATTACGGGAAAGTCAACTATAGAAAAGAAAAAATATACAGCAGAGTCTCTTTTATTGACTATTACAAAATTAGGGAATGTTTGCTGATTTTATCTCTCAATGAGGGAGCTAATTTATAAGGATCCCTTCATAATTTCTCAAATTGAATTTCACAAATGGAATACTACATCTGAAACTGTTTCATCACCTACAAATTCTCCTCTGCAGTTCCCCACCAACTGAGATCCTGTTAATCTAAAATATTGAAAAATGTCACCTTAGAAGTATTACAAAAATTAGCTGTGCATGCAAAGATTTTTTCTCTCATATTTTCATGAATTGCGGGTATATTGAGGCTATGTACCAGGCTTTGCAAAAAGGACTGAAGGACTGTCTTTTTCTTTTATAGGTTACCATCACCGAAAACACCACCCATGAATGTCCTGACTGAAGTAGTCACTGAAGCTTTTGGAGTAGCACTGGTTGGTTATGTAGCATCACTGGCTCTTGCCCAAGGCTCTGCTAAAAAGTTTAAATACAGTGTGGATGACAACCAGGTAAAGTTCTTTCTTCTTACTGTCAGTAAGCTTTGAAATTGCTTCACCATTTTGGAAATGTGTTATAGATGAATGCCCAGTAGGAAAGGGCATGTTGCATATGGCATCCTGAGGCCTCCTGGTGATTACAGTAAAACCCAAATCTAGTCCAAATCAGCCCTGCAGAACACCCTGGTTGGTTTTGCCGCTTCTTCTGGTAAAGCACTTCCTTCAAGATAATCTCGTAATGCTGCATTTGGTGTAGTGTTTGGGTGTTAATAAGTTTTTCAATGCTCTAAGACAAGACAGCTTCTTCTCTGGCAGCTGAGCTCTTAAAGACAAGCTGAGATGTTAAATCAGCCATTGATTAAAGAAGCAAAGCAGTTCCAAAAACAAACCAGGTACTTGTAGCCCCAGGACATATCTGATTTTATAAAATGAAGCTTATGCAAAGAAGTCTCATCTGAAATAAAGGTTTATTTGTATAAAAGAAGCAGGATAGGTTCACAGAGTGCTGCCAAATCTTCATCCATAGGAGCTTTCTGTGCAGAGTTCCACTTTACAGTGTGCATGCTTAAATGAAAGTGGGAAGTTACTTTCTGCATTACCCCACTGTTTGTCATGGTAGATGGGTAATTCCAAGCCAGCTGGAGATCCATGGAGACCATAATTCAAGCACTGTGGTAAAAAAAAGCTCAATTTTAGATAACTGACTAGTACTGAGTGGTGAAAATGCTGTCTCTACCTTTTTCTTAAGTGGTTTGGGATAAATGATGCAAGGTTGCATAAAGCAGCTGAAGGTCTATTTGGACACCTATCTAGACAGGTCTTACTACGTCAGTTCATGTCCCTTACAGCTCTTATGTCATTGGAAAATACAGTGGGAATATTCTTGTTTACTTGGATCTCTCAAATATTTTTCAGAATTAATACATTGGGCCATGAATTTCTGTTGATGCTTCAGAGCCATGTTTTCTAGGGAGCAAAGGGAAAATGCTTTGAGCTTAATACAGGTCAGACTTCAGGGCAATATACTGCATTGTCTCAAGGGAACTAAACGGAGCACAGCAATCTATATGTCTCTGCACCTTTGGAAATCTGGTAGCTTACACAGCTTAATTGCTGACGTGTTGGAAATGATGTGTATGTCTGCATCAAATAATGGAGCAGAAGTGCAAAACCTCCATGAGAGCAGAGACTACAATGGCAGCAGGGTGGTGTAGCTGTATGGCACTCAGGGGCCAGGCATAGTGCTCTGCATGGTGGCATGTGGGTGTGCAAGGCTGGCTGGGGAGCTTTAAGGTGGTGCTGTCCCATGCTTTGAAGACAAACTTATGTTCAGGTGTTGCCCTGGCTGGATACAACACCATTTGTGTCCTAGGCACTTTTAGCAGTACTGAGGTCTTTTCTTACACATTGCCCTCAGCAGACAAATGAACTTCTTACAGTCTGGGGAAGAAGACTGATGGTAGGTAGCCAAGTTGGGCGTCTGTCTTAGAAGACACTGTTCAGCTTAGACTGAAGATACAAGGTGGCTTCTCCACTTTTTCTTCTATAAATCTTCAATCAGATGTGTCTGCATTTTGTCTGTTAGTAAACACCAAATACATCTGTAATGAAAGACAGCATGCAGATAGTATTGCTACCATGCTTCACTTTCACTAAAGCACGCTCCAAAAGAAAAAAAAATCAGTGGCTGTCTTTTTCCAGTAGGGTCATAAGCCAGAAACAACCTGGATGCTGTCCAGATCCCACTATTTGAGACTCTGGTCTGTTAAAAAGCAAATGTGGATCAAGATCTAAATATTTTGGTTGAACTTCATCTTCAGAACTTAACAATACCATTTATTCTGTGAACAAAATATGCCTCCTGCTTTTGATGAATCTAGTTCAGCAGCTCTATTATTCAAATTAGTTCTACGTTGTGAAAAGATATATTCTGGTGGGACATCTTTTATCAAATTTGTATGTGATTTTTTTCCCTCAAAAAATATGGTCATCCTTTGTCATTGATAATATTTATATTGGGGGCTCCTTTCTTGGCAAGAAGAAATGAAATGACAGAACAATAGGAGAAAAACATATTCTATTTAACAACTTTACAGGAATTTTTGGCTCATGGCCTCAGCAACGTGATTCCTTCATTTTTCTTTTGCATACCAAGTGCTGCAGCGATGGGACGGACAGCACTTTTATACAGTACGGGCGCCAAGACACAGGTAATGGGTTAGAGTGAAATATGTAGAAGAATTAAGGTTATGATACTGCTCACTGGAACTTGTACTGATTTATCCATTGTAATCCCTGTTCTGCCTTTTTCTCTGTCCCAGGAAATTACTCTGCCCTGCTATTTTTAACAATCTGCATGGAATTGCATCTGATCAGCAACTGTCTTACTAGAAAAGCTAATGGTTCCACTTCTTCATTTTTATCTATTTAATTCAATATAAACTCTGAAGTCTGTCGCAGTAGTGAAGTTAGGAATTTTGTTTTCAGACTGCAGGAACATATACACAAGGTGTTTCTGTTTTATGTGAATTTGTCAGCACTGTAACAAAAGTGCCATCTAATGGTGTTTAATAGATTTAATGGTACAAGCTAAGCTGAAGTTTTAGAAAAAAGTCAGATTTAATTTAGTGCTTCTATTTGATTTTCAAAATACATTGAAAGTAATCGTAAGAGCTTCTTGTTAAAAAAAAAACAAAAACAAAAAAACAAGTAATCTCCCAAATTCTGACATGTGATATGGTGTACTTGTTCTGTCCTTCAGTATACACTGAGCCCACAGAGATGTCTCAGATTTTTGAGGAATTTTTGGCCTATTTCCTACTGTTGGAAACTGAACCCACAAGTTCTTATTGCAGTAGCTCAGAAAAGAAGGAACCGCAATTGCCGAAAATGATAATTGTGACCCTGTGAGGCTGTTACCTGTCCGGATAGTGCTCATGAACAAGAGGGGTAGCACACCACTCATCTGTGAGCTTTGCGTGTGATGGCACCACGTGGTTCACTGCAGCTGGGAGACCCCAGGGCAGCCCCCTAAGCACTGCCTCTCCCTCCTTCCTCTGAAACTCAGGGGTCCACCAGTGGCATCCTGCCATATAAATGTTATGTCCTTTGGAGTTTGTTGCTACTGTCTTTTTATAACTGTTGCTCTTGCCTGTGTAAAGAACATTAATTGCAAGGAACAACCAATAAGGCTAAGCACAGTCTATAGGTACTGTTTCTTCTTGACAGTGTCCTACAATTATTTCTTATGGAGATACCACAGTACTAAGAAATGATACAGGGCTTTATTTCAAAACTCTACATGTTAATTACTTGGTAATTAGCCTACACAGTACTCGGAACTTGATTAATCATAATGAATATTTTTTTCGATAATAATCTTTAAGAGCATATATCTGCAAACAGTTTAGCTACAGCTATCAGCTATTTCATATCTTCTAGTTGGATTCAATGTCATGCCATGTGCCCTCATCATCACAGACATCCTCTTCTATTCCCTGTTCACAACTGCACAATTTGCAGTTGTACCGCATCATGGCTTTTCCAAGGAAGCTTTAAGGTAACCTGAAGACCCATACCTGAAGGCCTATACCCTGAAGACATAGAGGGTATTCGAGAAATTTGGCTCTGATACATGTAGGCAAAGGCCTCAATAGAAGGTTATTCAATATATAAAATGGGGAAATAAACCACCATAGTTGGATTTCAAGGTAGGAAGTGCATGGTAAAAATAACAAGTGTCTGCTGAGGTTTATCCATTGGTTTCACAGTATAGCAGAGCCTGCATCCAAAAGTTGCAGTGTGGCCATGCGTAAACAAAATTCTCTCTCCTACCTTCTTTTTTTGGAAAGCAACACATCCACTTAATCCTCTACTTTTGGGGCTGTCTAGGCAGAACAAAGAGATGAAAAGAACACGCTAATAAATGTTGGTCAGATCATAGGCATAAAGAAGAGTGAGGGGTTGCTTTGACTACACAGAGAGAAGTCAGTGTACTTTGACGTACATCATGAAAGAAATGCAGTCTTTCAGGGACTCAGAGCAGCCCTTTTTTTCTCCAGTGGCTATACCTAGGATTCAGTGATGTCATTTATTCCTCAGTGATATCTTTTCCTGGGATCACACAGAAGTGTGGGACTGTATCATGAGCTAGAAATGTTCTTCACATAGAATCAACACTTTTTTTTTGTTTCTTTTTGAGAAGGCTAAAAGAGGGAAAAGTTCCTTGTGACTTTACCACAGATTTTGTGTCCCTTTTTCTGTAAACACTCTGTCTATCCTTCTTGATGGTATTTTTAAGTATTCCATGGCTTTAATTTTCTAGTGTTTTAACAACTTGTCTGGTTTTGTTTTTAACAACTTGTCTCTTAAAATGAAACCTAATTATTTTAGTAAAGAAACATATTATCGATATAAAAATAAAGTGAGCATCTGTCTACTTATTGTCAAAAACCTTCTGTGAATCTGGACTGTATCTTAATGAGACCAGAAGTACTCTACTTTATGAGCAGTCAGAGTGAAGTAGGAGTCTGCAATTTCACTGTAGTTTTCCATCAGATTAATACCATATAATACTGTGAAGAAAGATATAATTCTTAGACCATATATTTGTCTGGACTTATGTCACCTGCATTAATTATGATTTTTAAATATATATTAAAAATAGTTACTACATTTTCTGAAGTGAAGTCCACTCTAGTTAACAGGAAATCATTGTGGTTTCTGTATTGACGCAATAGTTTCCTTTTAGTGTTAATCCCAGTAAAAGAAGTTAGAAATCTTGTGCAAAAATAATGACATGGTTCTCTATATATTATTTTTGCTCATTGCTATGACAGACGTGTTATTTAGTGCAACATAGAGTGCATGGCTATAAATATACAGAATATACAGAATGACAGTGGGTGCTGCAAAACCTGTGGGATGAAATATTGCACACACATGCTCCATTTAATAACCAAATGTGTAAGTGATGTTGTGATCTGTGTCTGTGCACGGTCAGCAGGGTCAAGTACAGGTGTTGAGATCTCTTACTATGTTTTCACTGTAGTTGTCTGAAGGTAATCACCAGAGATTAAAACTGAAATCATATGCACCTGCAACCCATAGGTATGATAATAGCTAACATCTTCAACATCTCATTCTTGACTTTGTCTACAATATTTGATAATTAGTCCTTTTCACACATTTTATTGTTTGGTTGTTTGTTTGTTTTTTTTTTTTGGTTAGATTAAATGATCTGTTTTTCTTGTCTATTGTTTTAGGTGGCTTGCCTTATCTCTTGTGTATTAATTCTTGTGGTGATCTATGCAATTGGACCAATGCTGTACTGGCTGCCTATGGTACAGTACTTCTCTTTTAAAGATTATGTCAAACATTTTTTAATTACTTGTTATCTTTAAGGGAAGGATAGTACTACCTCTAAAACAGTTCTATTTAATTTCAATGAGAGAAAGAATAGAAAGGTCACATCAAGTCTCAGAATCATAAAATACAAAGGTGACAACATAATACACATAGATTTGATACATACATAATTGCATATATAGGCTATCACATAAGTATATAAGAAAGCATTTCTCTTCTACTTACTTTTGGCATGTGGTTTATAAAGAATATATATCCAGATTACTGTGTATTTGTAAATTGACAAACTGTGGTAGAAATTAACGAAGATCCACAATTATTCTCTGGTTACACATATGATGTATGACTTTGCTTTTCAGATAAATTTGACACAAATGATTGTAGGTAGTGATCTAAACTTAATTACAGAAAGTTTATGAAGTATTCTTATATCTCCATCATGGAATACATCTTCTGCACTAAGACTCTGTAAAGCAACAAATGTGCTTTCACATAAGCTATATCTAGCTTTTGGTAATATAAATTAATAGTTTTAACTAGAGGCATGTCAAAGATGCAAAATAAAGCTCCAAAATTATCCATAATTTTGCCACGTTTGTACGTGAAATGTTATCACAACTGTGTTTTAAATTTACTTTGTGTTATTGTTTATATCATGTCACATGAAGGTTCTCACTTTTCAAACACAGATCCTTTTATAGTTAATTTTAACCATGCAAAGTAAGGACACTTGAAGAGAGGTACACGATATGTCCTTTTTCTTACTATACTGCTTTCCTCCCTTCATTTTTTATATGGATTATGTGTAAATTTTGACTGGATTTCTGTATGCTTTTTTTCCCCGTATTTAAAAAAAAAAAAAACAAAAAACAAAAAACTTTCTGTATGTTGCTTTATTGATATTGTATTTATTTTCTACTATGTTTTTACAGCCCTCTCTGACTATGCATTTTAAGTCCATCTCTTTGTACTCCATCTTATTTGGCTCCAGATGGCTTTTCCATCCATCTCCTCCCCCTTTCCAATTTGGAGAACAATAAATTATTTTGTTTGCCTCAAACTTAATGTTTGTTTTTACTCTAGAGGCCTTCTCTAGGTGGTGAAGAAGGGGAATTAAAATTCTTCGCTTTGTAGAAGTTGAGTGCTGATTTGCTTCTGAGTCCCACAGACTATGGCTGAATGTAGTTGGTCTGTGACGCATGGACAGTCTTGGGAAGTCCTGAAGTTTCTGCCATTTTTCTCACAATTAGGTGGCTTATAGATTGCCTTCAGGAAAAAAAAATGCATTTGATACTGTTACATTGTGTCACAGACACCTGTGCTTATCCCAATTTTTAAACACTAACTTATTTTTTTTGACAATTTTTATAATATTGACTGATAAATTGAAGAAAGAACACTTGTTTTCAGTACCAGTTCTGCAAATGGCTTTTGTTTTTTATTTCTTTGCAGTGTGTGCTAGCAAGCATTATTGTTGTGGGCTTGAAGGGGATGCTAATGCAGTTCCGTGACTTAAAAAAATATTGGAATATGGATAAAATAGACTGGGTAAGTGAAACTTAATCTAGGAGGTTTTCCTGAGACCTGCTAAATAAACTTTAATAGTTCTGTGGCCCCAGAAGAGATAAATACAAGCCATTATTATTAGGAGTTTTTGTTGGCATTTTCTGTCTCAGAACAACAGCATCTGTAATGTCAATTGTATTAAAATAATGGAATTTTAACAAATGATAAAGAATCAATTTCATGCTAAAGATGTGTATACAGACAGGTCAGGTTAATCTGAGCAGCTGTGTATCTAATTTTGTATGCCTTCTCTAACTGGTTAACATGCTTTTGCTATTGTAGCGTTATTGAAGAGATTCTGGTATCTTTGTCCTCTGGGGATGTGGAATGACTGTACAGGACAAACAGAACTGGAAACACTACACATCCTAGGGTGCCTTAACTCTTTCAGATTTTGCAAACAGAGTATCTATTCTTTGATCATAATAAAAGATTCTGCAGTATGTGAGGAAGAATACATCAGAAAAAGCAGATAGATGGAAAGAGATAGCATGAAAATCTAGTTTAATGCAGTCTGAATAGTCTACCATATATTTGCACAGAATTCCTAGCAAAGATTAAAGATGAGTCCGTGTTTAGGAAGACTTCTAGATTTCTCTTCTGAGGGAGTTTTTGAATGTATTAGACTATTAGTGAAACCAAAACCTCTACAAATATTCAGAATGGTATTTTGGCCATATCCTCCTCTGTGGTGGGAGATATAGGTTCCTGGAGGTAATATTGGACTTTGTTGAACTCACCAGTGACAGTATTCTACAGCAGTAATGGTAAGTATAGACTGAATAAAACTTTTTTTTTTTTTTTTTTTTTTTTTTTTTTTTTAAGAGAGTAATGGATTTCAATATGGAAAGCAGAGCTGAGTAAGCATCATCGAGTTTGTCTGTGTGAGATTTTTCACATTTTGTCACAAAAGACTAGTTTGTTGGGGGGTTTTTGAGTCATCCAGAAGAAAAGCTCTATCTTTCATGAAGTCTTATGTTCCTCAAGCAGCAAAGTTCTGAAAATATTTTCTACCACTTGTACTGTATTTCATCTTCAGTTTAAGTCATACTGCCAGTGACACAATTTGTGGATGATGTGGATCAAGAATTATTTCGGGGGCAGTGGACTTAGAAAATTGGTAGTTATGGGAGAGAGAAATAGCTTCTCTATCAGTGTATTGAGATAAGTAGTTAAGTTTTCCAGCAGGATATTCTGGAATCTCACTAGACTTGATGTATCTTCACAGATAGACTAGTCTGATTGATTTTTGCTTTTGTGGTTTTGGCAGAAAAGGATGGGTGAGTAGTTAATTATTACATCTCTGACATCTGTTATTATTTCTAAGAAACGTTATAGAGAGGGGGAGTTATCTGGGTTTGTCTTTTTTGCTGAATATACTTGAACAATGATTTATTTTTAAGTAGTTGTACCATCAGTCCTTAGTCTGACAGGGTAAATCATCTTGCTTTGAAACACTGATCTTACATTGCTGCCTGGTCTGAGGAGCCCCACCAAGCCCAATGATTTGAATAACTACACTGGTGTTGATTTTGGCCCCAAAAGAGTCACACCGGCAACTGACAGCACATTAGAAGTGAATCAGTTCCTTTACCTAGGTTATCCAAAGTGTTTTGAAGATAGACACTCAAACAAAACATTTGGAAATAATTAGCAGCTGTCTTTTCTGGAACTGATTCTTTGAAGGGTGTGTGTCCTGTAGCATAGAAGTCAGGTTTGTTATGCTTATAGGTCTGGCAAATGACAGTGCATGGAAACGGAATATTATGGGCTTTGTTACCTTGTTCCTTCACAGTTCTTTAAGCATCTCATTGAACACAAACAGGATGAGTAATAATTATTTGTTGATTAGTTCTTTATAAAATATAATCTTTTAAAATATAAGAGGTACAGCTTTAAAGGTACAGCTCAGGAGGTGGACTAGATGATCCTCATGGTTCCCTTCCATCTCAGGATATTCTGTGATTCTATAAAATCTCTCCTTTCATCAATGAATTACTTTTTCTTCTAGATTTAATGTTTAGGAGCAGCTGAGTTCAAGAGGCAGCTAGGCTGACAAACTTAAGTAGCTAATATTAAATATTATTAACTAAATATTATTGTATATATTTGTTTTAGTTTTCTTTCAACTTGTTTTTTATCAGCTCTCAGAAATGTCCTGGTTTTACATCCTTCCTCTCAAATCATATTCAATTTATTTCCAGCTAGGACCCCACTGCCCTTACTCCAAAGAGCCCTTTCCTGTCATTCTCAGCATTCATATGAACTTCAAAGGTCTCTTGCTTCAGTTAAGGTCTTTTGTAAGTCCCTACGCCTTCTTGGATGACTTCAACAATTTCATATTAATAATTGATCTATTCCACTATATATGTAATATACATATTTGTATGCATAACAGTATTTGTCCTCCCTCTGCTGTCTTCATCTTTCAGCTGTTTCCAAGGTGTCAATTCCTGTGTCATCTGTTTTGTACATTAACCTCAGGATGATTTGTCTTGAGTTTTTGCCTCCTGTTTGGGAACTACCAGGAAGTTGATCTGGAATTTGTCTATAAGTGTATTTCAGTTTCCAGGTCCTCAGATCAAAAGCTGATTTCCATATCCTTCCTGCAAACCTAATTTCTTATGCAGGCCTACTTCCTGACTAACTTCCCTTTTCTATTCTCCAGCTTGACAGTGCACTTTCCTAGTATCAGTAAAAAGGTCAGTGAAGTTCTTGTTAACTCTTGTTTTTAAGGCTGAGCATGCCAGATAAGCTGCAGCCATTTAATCTAGGCAGACTACTGCCTGGTAATGGAGTGATGAAGAAAAATTTTCTTTTTGCTATTAATAGTTGGACATGAAGATGACCGAAGAAGAGGAAAAAGTATTTCAGAAGGTGATGCTCTAAGTGAAAAATGACAATAGAATAAAGATTATTTTAATTAGTTAATTATATAACAGGGACATGGGGTATTCAACAGAGAAACACTATGATATTTAAAGAGAAAAAAATGTTAAAAAATTGTACAAATGACTTGGTGAGGAAATGACTACAGCTGAGACAAAGCTAAGTTGTATACCTGACTTGTAAAGCAGAAAGAATGACAACAATTTATGGTTAAATTTACATATTCCTAGCATGGTGTTGTGATGTGAGAGGCAGTTATGGATATATGAATTGTAAGTGTATACACATATATTAATATGTAAATATGCAAGGAATTATACTAATTCAGCAATTAAAGTAGATCCAACAAGGAGGGTCTCATTTTTGACAGTTATCCTCCAAGACCTTGCCAGTGTGAGTTTCTGAGACATGGATCGATCACACTGTCCATCTATTTTGTCAAAATAGTTTAGAAGAGGGGGCTCAGGGAGGGTCTTCCATGGAATTTTGGAGCACACTGGTGCAATTTCATGTATTTTTAGAACTTTTTAACATATTATGCTGATGAGGGAGGTGGTCTTTTAGATTTGTTTAGGTATTCATCATATAGGGGCCCTGATTCATGAGGGGGCTCTGAGAGCTCTGAGTGCTTTGCTATATAAGCAGTTTTCCACAGAGTAGGAAGCCATCTCTTCTATGATAATACTTTTACATGAATGCTTCTAGCTTATGACATCGTAGGAAGATTGTCTATCTTTCCTGTATTAGTGAATATGTTACCCTGAGCTATATTACTTTTGCTGTAGTTAGACTCAGTGGAGTGGGGAGGAATTTACAAATGCTTAATCCATTGAAAGAATGATTGTCATATAAATTATTTTTTAAAGAATAATATTTATATCAGTCCAGCTGTCTCCAGGGTAGTTTGCAAACAAATACCCTCTAAACCATTGTTTATGGGATGCTTGTGAAAAATTATATTAAAGAACCACCACACCACTTTACTATTAAGCAGTTACTGCTCTATGGCTGTGGTGGTCTTCACTTCAGCACTTGAATTGTAAGTTTTGATGAAGGGTGCCCTGAAGTTATATGCATGCATCAGTTATTTGCCTGCAGAAGGACGTGGGAGCACAGTAATGCTGCTCGATCTACTTGCAGCCAGAGCCTCCTCCAGGACTCCAGCATCTTCCCTGCCAAGGCAATCTGTGAATGAACAGGACTTCAATAGGATTCTTCTTCTGGCTACTTGCTGGTGACTGCAGCATGGGCCTCTATTTGAACAAGTCACCACATCCTCACTTTATAGACAGTACAGAGCTGGTCAGTCGAGTCATGTTAGAGGGTATGATTCATCTCTTCCTCAACTAGGCACCAGCATAATCAGTTAGGAGTTAGATGAACTCTATCCTGAATTTCCCTCACTTCGATAACCAAATATCCACTGATTATGGTGGGAATCTAGCCAACTCACCCAGCTGTACACATCTGTGCTATAGATAGTTAATGCCAAGTGAAAGGACTCCTACCCATTCGGACAATAGCTGAACATCTCCTCAGTTTGCTATGGAAATGGAAATTTATAATCTAGTTTCAAAGTGGTACAGAAACATTTAGCATCACAGTACCTTAGTATTGCATTGTTTAGCCATTGGCAGAGAGTATTCTCCCACTTCTGTTTATATGTTTTTTCCTACCAAGTTCCCCTTTCAGACTCCCCTCAGTGGTGGATTTGTAGACTCTATGAAATTAAAAAGGTCTAGATGGAAACACACTGTCCACAGAGTTTTGGAGGCAGCTGCTATATATATACACTCAAGGTACCTTTCAAAGCCTCTGATACTTTCTAATATACACAGGATTCAACATAAATTCATATATTCTGCTTATTTCTTTTCTCCCTCTTTAGGATTTTTTTTTTATTATTATTAATACAGTACAAATATACTGTGAAGGTGGATTTTGTTTCGACTTTTGAGAATAACACGTGCCTATCACACATTATTGCTAAGATTTGAAGATTAGATTCTATTTGTTCAGGAGTATATAACAGCCATCCTGAAGTAAGCTGGCAAAGAAAACTTTGATATTTTTATGACTTCTCTGTTGAACCTTGCCACAACCCATGAATTAAAAAAATTTCTATCAGATCAACATAACTTCTTTCTACAAGTTTGATGCTACCCTACCTAAAAAAGTACTGACTCCAGGCCAATACAAAGCACTGAAAGGGTGATTGACAAATGAGAATATGACTGTTTTGGCTCATCCTCCACAACAATGGGATTCTCTGGTTACAGTTAAGATGTAAGATACTAGGCTTCTAAAGTGGCACTAAACTAACTTTCTCAGTACTCGGCAGTACTTAAACATTTTTGGCTTTGATTCTTCCTATATAGACTTCCTATTTTTTTTTCATGCTTTCTGTTTTCTTCTGAGACAGAAAAGTTCTGCAGGTCTTGCAGCAGTGATTTAGTTAGATGTGATGAGGCTCAGATCTGCAGCCGAGGTGGATGGCCTGATCTCAGGTGTTTTCAAGGGCTCAGCCTTATCAGAACGGGCTAAATCTTGATCCTACCTGAATTTCAGGTTCATGGTTAACCCCTTTATGTCCAGCTAGCTCCTTTATAAATACATATTGGAGCTGTAAATCTTAGAATTACTTTCTCACTGATTAATTAGAACTCAGTGGTTGTTGCTCATAAAGGTATTATTTGCAAATAGATACACAACAATAAGAATACACAATAAGAAGTCATTTTAAAATATAACTGAAGATTGATCACTGTTTCAGAGAAAGAACTACCTCTTTACTTAGCAGCCATGCCGTTAAAGAGACTGAAAAATCTTTTGCAGTATTTTAGAATTTTGAAGATGAGGGAGGAAAGGGTTTCTTGGTAGACTCATGTAACACTGTCCTCTGTGAAGCACAAATTAATACGGTATGACTTACATTTTATAATTCATAAAATAACAGTTCTGAAATTTGCTCAAGCAAAATTCCTGTGGTTAGGCTGAAAGTATTCTATTGTCTCTGGCTTTCCTGAGCCAAGTGAAAGCATCGGAGAGGATAATTTTAACACTGATTGTGCCATTGTAATGTGATCTGTTCCTCTGCTAACATTAACAAGAATCATGGTAATTGTTGAAATGGGCACCTGTGGAGATCAGTATATCTAGAGGAGTGAAAATACTTTCCATACTTCTTTAGCACTTTAAATATAAAGATTAAGTGGCAGTCTTTGCTTAAGTCTCCCTCAAGGAAAGAAATATGTGATGACATTAGGTTGGTATAAGGAATCATATAATTTGCACTTTTCTTCTTTTAATTGTAAAATCTGGATATCTCAACCATACACATCACTATAGTATGGAAATATAAGTGATCATTTCTGTTCAGAAAATAGTTAAAAAAAATGGAAATGTTAAAATATTTTTGGTTTTTAATATTTTAAATCCCTTTTCAAAGTAACTGTTGTTTCAGATATGAGTCTTTTTATTTTTAAAAAATTGTACTTAAAATGAATCCAAATATTTTTATTAAACAAATATTTAAAGATTGGTAAGTATTCTGAACTCTAGCCATTTCCATATGAAGAAATTAATTCCCCAATAATTTTTATTTGTTATAGAGTTGGTTTAGTCATCTGTACTCTGATAAATGCTGCTTTTTAATTAAAAAGAGTTTAATTACCTCCTTACAAATTATGATTCCCACTTACACAATTAGTGGGAGAAGAGCTCTCTGTATGTGGATTTTTTGGTACCTCATTGTGTGAAAGGAAAGGAGGATTTTAAATGTGTGCAGTGAAGACGATGACAAAAACTTGCAATATAAAAAATAAAATACAGATTTTACAAAACAACTGAGTTAATTCTGAATTATGCTGTGAGTGCAACTACATATGCTATTTTAAGTAACTGAAAGGAACCTCTGTGAGCACTGGAATGAGTAGTGCCATGTTACCTGTGTTCTCCCATGGGGAGGCATTCTTTTAATTGATAATTCAGCCTTCAGTATTTGCCAGTTCAAAGATCCAAATGTTCACCTCTGAGACACTATCTTCGTTTTAAAAGTCTTTACTTCTGATTCATAAAATGCACATTGTTACAAAATTTAAAACTAATCACCTCTTTTTGTTTCCCCTCTTAAAGAGCATATGGGTTAGTACCTACGTGTTTACAATATGCTTCGCTGCTAATGTGGGACTGCTGTATGGTGTTGCCTCCACTATAGTAATTGTGATTTTCCGCTTTCCCAGGTGAGAAACAATTTATTGAAATGTTCTAGTAGCACATCACTATGTCTTCTTTCTGGTGTATTGCTTCACAGTCAGGATAGACATATAGTATACTAAATTTAACAATGAAACGTAAGGGTTTTAGTTGCAGAAAATTAGAAGATAGGACAATTCAAAAGGAAAAATCACACCTGTGCTTTTACTGTAGGCTAAGGTTCTCTAAAAAATTTCGTACTGTGAAGTTATTTTGTGATTTCTCTTAGTATTTCACATCTGTATGATTCATTAGGTGAAGGTAGCATAAGATCAACAGAAAGGTCAATAATATAATTCTTTTTCCATTAAATATTTATTTGCTCTTTAAGGATAAATTATGTCTGGCAAGCCTTAGTACTAAGTGCTTTTATATACTAGATACTATGTTGCACAGGAGTTGATAGTTGACAGTTGCACTGTTAATATATATTAATGAAACATAACTACAAATACTCTAATGTCTAATGAAAGGTATAAATTCTATGTATGAATTAGAAAAGTGAGGACAAAGAAACTAGAGCTAACACAAATTCATATATTCTTTCACATATATTAATATCGATTTCTACTTTGGATCATGAGTAAAAGTTAAATATCAGCTGAGGTTCATGATCATTTTGTACTACAAAATTAATCCATAGCTCACTAGTCCTGGAAATCACTTGCTGCTTGCAGGCAGTTGTTTCCATGAACATTGAATCCCACTGAAATTAAACACAATATAGACATCTGAATTTAATGCTTGTTAAAGGTAATGGTGTTAGCCATTTCTGCACAGCTCTGTTCTCATAGAATAAGTTGCAGAACCAGAGTGAAAATAACTCAAAATTTCAAGGCAATTACAAATTATGGAAGATGGTTTCTGCTTGGATAAATCAGTACCTTTTTGGTAACCTTCTGCTACTCAGCAAACTAAATTTTTGGTAAATTCTGCTACTAAAGGAAAAGGCAAGTTTTCATGTTGTTTAAACCCTGTTTCTGAATGTGAGGTTCTCCAACAGCAGAAAATGAGGGATATCTGACACAAAAGAGCACAATCCTCTGTTATCTGATCTAGCAGAGACCTCAGTTTAAACTGGCACTAGTTGAAGTAAATAAGAGTCTTCCCAGTGACTCCTTTGATCTTCAGTCAGGTTGCACATGATTGTCCATG
This sequence comes from Tyto alba, assembly GCF_018691265.1. Classification (NCBI taxonomy): domain Eukaryota; kingdom Metazoa; phylum Chordata; class Aves; order Strigiformes; family Tytonidae; genus Tyto; species Tyto alba. The sequence goes on along the minus strand of NW_024881330.1, from coordinate 27,426,413 downwards.
CAATTTAAAGGCACTGAACAAGCTAACAGCCTTAAAATATGTACTGTGCAGATGAGGTTAGCAAGAGAACATGTAGTAAGACATCCAGTTGTGGGCAAAAGTGTCAGCAAAAGTGAAGCAAGAAAAATACCATAGATGATTTATTGTGAAGTTCCTATTCAAATGCCAGAGTACTGGATGTGGAACATGTATCACAATGTATTAAAACCAGCAGCAGCTACAACTCAATTTATGCAAACAGGAGAGAACAGCTGAATTTTGCAAGCCTCATTTAGCCAACCCCAGTACCTGCAAATACTCCTTGCACACTGATGCATCTAATAAATGTTTGTATCCTGGGATTATGTCCATTGCTTAACTTTAGGCATAGAGCTTATATGATAGATAGTTTCATGGTCTTCTTGTTCTGCAGTTAAATGTCTTCCTGCAAATGATGTATTGAAGCAGAGAGTCCTACACTGAGCTGCTTTTTCGAGGCAGCTTTTACTTTTCACTGACTGTGTAGAGAGCATAGGCATACTGGCTTTTCTAGTTAAGTCCCCCACTTTGATAGCTGGAGTGCAGAGTTCTGCTTCATCATACAAGGATACGTCAATTTTAATGACAAATAAAACATCCTTAGTTTTCATGACCAATACCTACTTGATATCTTTTTTTTTTTCTCTTTTCCTTATAATATGATTTTGCAGGTAAAAAAACTATTAAACCTCTGTACTTTTGAAGTTGTAGTTTATATACTATCTACTTTGACTTGAGAATAACTCTCTGGCTAGCTACAAAACAGTAATGAAACTTAAGATTTTATTTACCAGAAATTTTCATTATTTATAATTTCAAAGTGATATTCTATAATTTTAAGATGTGCTTTTACTCTTTAACTGGATCATTATCACAAAAATAAGCTCTATATGCACAAAAGTACATACGGATTGCATCATCGCAACTTTAAACTTCTGCATTGTAGTTTTGAGGGTGTGTCTCTTCCTGTTTCTGTTCAAGACTGCTAATGATTTGCCTTACAGATTTTCTCTGTGTGTTGATTACAGAGCAAAGACACTGAATTTGAAAAACATGAAAGAAGTGGAATATAAATACAAAACAGAAGATAATTGTGTAAGTTTATTTTATTTTGTTTTTCTGTGTTCCACTAGTTCAGATTTGTTTATTTTCTCTAGTTGGTTACCAGACTGTAATCAGTGAGTCAAGGGAACATTTTTATGATATGACCACTTGAAATCTAAAGCCAGTATGATGTAATAAATACAAGACTAGTCTGGGCATCAGAAATTGGAATGTTTCCTGTTTCTGCTGCTGGTCTGCAAGGTTAAGTTAGGCAAGTCCTCTTAGATCTGTCTATCTTACTTTATTTGGCACTTTTAAGTTAGGATTTGCTTTTGTAAAAGTTTCCTAATTCCTAAGTCTAAGGAAATCTCTTGGCAGCGAGGGCAAGGGCCATCTGAGCAGGCAATAGCTGTCTCTAAATTCTTATCAGATTTCCTCATTTCCTGAAAGTCCTTTGATATTTTCATCATCCACAATCTCTTTTCTGACTGGTCTTCTGCCACCAGTCCCTTGTAATCGGACTGTTCCAGAGGACACCGTGTGTGGCCGGGGAAGGAGGGACAGCAGCATGAAGTTGTCACAGACTACTCCACACATCTCACCACCCTGTACCCAAACAAGGGTACCCTCATGAGAAAAATAGATGGAAGAATCTCTCACAAAGACTGGGCTTTTAAAATTTTGCTTCTTAACAAAATTAAAACTACCAGTCAGAGATTTTAAATTCCTTCAGTTATTCTCATTACGATTATTATCAAAGTTGCTTGTGGTCAGGCCCATGGTAAGAAGAGAAGGGTAATGACCCAGAGAGGTGAACTCCCTCCTCCAATATGAAATGGTAGATCAGCAGCCAAGAGAGAAGTAGAACCATGTGTTCTTTCAGCACTGAGTCCCATCACTAGGACATGCTGACTTCTCAGCTGTGACAGTTTCTACTATGTCCTCTTTCCTTTCCTAATGCTTATGAAGGGTCTTATGTATCAGTAAGAAAAGTGCTCGGCAGTTATTACCTCACCATTAAGAAGCTCTCTAAATAATTTATTTTTTCTGGCAAAAGTTTTCCATCAGAGCTATCTTGGGCACAAAATCTGAACTTGGCTTAGGAGTGTTTACTGTTTTGGCATGCTGAACAATGCTGGAATGTGAAAGGTACATGAGAATGGGGAGGACTCTGTAATATGAATTGAAAACATTGTTGTTGAGGCTGGCCCAGCTGTCAATTATTATATCAATTTTCATTCTTAAGAAAAATGCTGGAGTAACTTTGTCAGAGATGGGTGACCAAAATTTGATTTGCCTTCTTTTTTTCATATTAGTTCATAAGATATTTTGTACAAATCCCTATAAGTCTTTTTTTAAAACTAACTGTTCCCCTTCTTTTTTTTCCGTAATCATTAAGACTAATGCCAGTAACCAAGTAATAATAAACTAGTGTCTGCAGACAGTGGGGAAAATAACATTCTGTTAAGAAAGCAAATTGCTCAAGAGCTTATTACACAAAACAAGGAAGGAAAATATTTTTGAGATTTAGAAAAATGCCTTTAATTGAATTTAGAATCACTGGGTTGCAGCAGGCATTTAGGATAATTTTTAATGTATGAATGTTAGACTGATCCAAGTTCTCTTGGTAAATAAGAACTTAGACATAAACAACAGGACTTTTAAACATGAAAATATGCAAACTTAATGATCTACCCTACCATTAAGGTCTGTGGATTTATAGGCGTTATTTCATCAATAGGAGAAAAGACACTTTAATGTGGAAAAAGTCAAGAGGGTATTTAGAATCTTATGTGAAACACATTGCATCACGGGCGTTCACTGAACTGAACTCTTACCCAAGCATAGATGCTGCTGTGCAGAGTGCACAAGGCAGTTGCCAGTATCCTTCTAAGTGATAACAGGGATAAGCCGCCTGAGATAATTTTATTTCTTTCTTAGCAAGGACACGACAAAGAGGAAGTCTGTTTTTCTCAGAACAATTCTTATCAAGAAAAGAGCTAGAACCAAAACAGAGCTAGGAATAACAGCCAAATTTGGCACAGTTGTCCTTGCCCATCCTGGACAAAAGATTATACCTAAATCTGCCATCTGCCTGATTTTGTCTTATGATTTAAGCCTTTCAAGTTCTCCACCTTATATTTTTGGAAGCTTATTAGATTCTTTATCATCACAGGCTTTAATCTTTGCACATGAGTCTTCCTTTTACTTAGTTTTCATCTTCAGATTTGCCAGTTCTAGTATGACACTGAAGTGCTCAGTTGTCTCCACACCAAGCTGTGTAGAGCATAATTTTTATGGGAATCTGTGGAATGTCGGAGTATTTCTCCATTCAAGCATATATTGCCCTCTGTTTAGCCCTTATTTTAGAGCTTTCTTTCATACCATCTTAGCCATTTTAATTGCCAGTTAGGCTTTGCAACTTGACTGACCGAGGTATGTTGGTGATGTGATATTTACCACAGTCACATTCATAGGTAAATTGTGTAAAGCCCCTATACATAGTCTGGGGTCCATTGCCTCAGTTTTGGATGTTTGAAATATTTCCTTAGTCTGTATGATGGTTGCTGCGGTGGTGTCCGAGAGATCGTCTGGTTCCCAGAAGTCTGAATAGCAGTCTGCAATAAGGAGGTAGCTTGTGTGGTTTGTGGTGAAGATTTCCATTCCTGTTTTGCTTGAAGATCTGTTGGGAAAACTGCGTATCCTCAATGTAATCCCATGTAATTTGTTATTACTTGTCTTTGAGTGTGACTTTGTTACATGTCTCTGACTTCTGTTGGGAAGAAGATAGGCTTTTTGAGCCTATATTCTTGTGAATTCTTGGGGTTTATTTCCTGTTGCACGTTGTCACAAGTTGTCCATTTTTGAGAGCTGATGATCACATAAATCAGATATTCCATTTCAGTAGTAAAAAGATATTTTCTGTATCCAGACCTCTTTTTGCACTTAGTGATAGGATAGTTTATTGCATATAGCATTTTTGTGGACTGAAATCCTTTTGGAGAAATTTTTGGAATCTGTTGATCTGCCTTCACAGCCTGATGCTGACCTGCTGAGGTGTTGCCACTGGCAGTATTTGTCTATTAAAATCAGCAGAATGGTATCTCATCCTGTTTTCATTCTTCCAAAGTGGGTAAATTTTTTTATGAGGCTGCTGAAGTTGACATCCAGTGATATTGTGTTTTGCATGTGAAAATACCTAGTGGGAATCATTGCTGTACAGCACATTCACCTAGAAACAGAATGCTCTGAACTTCCATGTGTAATCTAGAGATTGCCAGCCTCCATAAAAGACATGCCAGAAAGACAAATTAATCCTATTACTTTTTGGGTAACTGGCACTTATGAACAGTGTTACTGTGGCTATTTAAGATTCTGTAGTTGCATGCATGCTTGCCAGGTGGAAAAAGGAGAAAACACTACTGAAAATATTGGTAACTTCTACAGGCCACACATTATCCTGCTTATTCCTATTTACAACTCTAGATGTATAAAGCTTAATATACTTATGTATTGGTATATACAAAAAGAACTTTATAAGTAGATGTAATATCTTTTACTAGTTCAAACAGTACAACTGGAAAAAGGATAAGATCCTAATGACCGACAGACTTTTCCTCGGTTCTGAAATAGAAGCAGCAGAAATCAAAGCAACTGTGCTTCACACTGAATTTAGTCTGTCTCAGATCAAATTTTCCTAAGGAAAAGAGAGACATGGTTCACAACCTGTGGAAAATGGAGAGCTTGGTAGAATTAACTTATTCTTCCTATCTACAAAACCAGTATTTCAACTGAGCTTGTGATTGATTATATCCAATATATTTTTATGCAAATATTAAATTTCTTACTGATTTTGACGGTGTTTTATAAGGTCACCTTGAGTTTAAAAGAAATAGTGCTTGTTTTGTGGGTAATACTCCCCACTGGTGCCTGGGGGTTTCTGACCTTTATCTGATGTCCTTCAGAAATTGTTCTGCTGTTTAACATTTATGTTTTGAGCTACACAGTTTCATTGAAGCTACCCGGTGAATTGGTTGAAAATTACTCAAGGTAATGGAGAGACAGATCAGAGGCAGATGATGATTCTAGTGTAGATTATTTATTGTGTTGGTTGTATATCTGTGCTGGCAAAATTTTAAATGTGTTGCTCAAGATTGGTCTGGTTCCACTATGTATTTCCATGGAGAAATATCCCTGTTGTACTGAAGACATCTTCAGATGACCAAGATGAACATTTTCAGTGTTCCTCAAACCACCTGCAGTGTTTTCCCCATAACTGCATGTACTTTTTCCAGTACATGTGTTTGTCTAATAAAAAATATTCCCTGTCCGCAAACTTTGTGTTGCCCATGTTTGGGGATCATACCAACTGAAACTATGCTGCTATTATTTGTCAGATAACAGATCTTAGTATTATATATCTTAATGAATATGATTTTTCTTTCATACTAACTTGAATTAAACATAATTTTCCTTATAGTTTACTTACATTTCCTTTTTAACTTCAGTTGTGTTTGAAAGCTGATCAAGAGAGCTATCTGTTCAATCACTCTCACAATCCAAAGCTCCATTTAAGTTGATTTACAGGAATTTACAGGATTTTTAAAGAAATTGGTTTGGTTTTTAGTCTCCAAAGCCAAGATAATCTTTTCAACATTATGTTTATTTCATTCCACAGGAATCATTAAAACAGGTAAAAATAGTTTCAGTCAACAGCCCGTTAGTCTTTCTGAATGCCAGGAAATTTCACGCTGATCTGATAAAGATAATCCAAAAGGATAGCACGAGCAGCCAGGCATGTGAAGATGTAAACAAGGTAGGATGTGCTATATGCTTCAGTAATCATGGTGACAGTTTTGAAGATCATGATTGTTTTCCTTGCATTTCCTAGAGAATGCAATCAGATACTGAAACAGATACAAAAAGGTAATATTTCAAATTATTAATTTAGAATAGAATAAAGTTAATCTTTATCTTAATCAGATTAAATATGGATTCTTTTCTTTTTACTGCTTGAAAAGAATATCTCTACTATCTCTATATATGAGCCTGTAAGAGACATTAAAGTACTGATCCAAAACTCTTCAAAATTTCTGGCAGAACTTACCTTAGCTAATATAAGGCTGTGATTTTAAAAAGACAATGAGTAGCTGCAAATCTACTTGAATAAAATATTATTTTATTGCTGGAGGTGAGTTTACAAGAGAAAGACACTTCATTTCTGTTTCTAACTATAAATAATTCCAGGAAAATTAAGAAGAAGATACAAACTGGCTAAAGTTTTTCTCAGAGGTAGTGCTTCTTTTTAATTTTTGCACTGTTTGTATTAGAAACATAAACAGTGTACAAATGATATGTAACTTAGTTGTACAGAAATTCTCCATAAGTATAGTATTTTTTGAGTTTATCTGCACATAATTACTACAACTTCCCACAACACTCCCTAAAAGGGAAAAAAAAATATTCTTTTTCTATCGTTACAATGAAGACATTCCGATACCATACAATGCTTACTGTAGGCAATTGCATCCAGTTTGGCAAACTGGGCTAAGAAAATCACAGCCTTTTCTTAGATCGATTATTAAGACAGTGTTCAGCAATCTCTGCTGTCTCTTGCCAAAGAGCTGTGCTATCCATACCTACTGTGATGGGTGGCTTCTCCTCATCATTCAGAAATTCAGCTTGAAAATTGAGCTACTTTTTCTCCTTGGTTCTGCTAGGCTAACTGATTTGGATTAGTATGATAACAAACCCCCAAACAGAGAGAAATTATTTAGGTTTTTCATGGAATTAATTTATGAGTTAATTTAATAAGTGTAATAAGTTAACAAGCTAATTTAATAAGTTAATTTATAAATTACTTAGGAGGGAGATTTTATCCTTTGTTTCTTCTGTAAGGTACTTGTCAGTACAGCTGCCTGAAATATTGTGCATAACTTTTTTTTTGGTGGAATAAAGGTCTTTCTGCAGCACATAATGGGAATGAAAAAAATTGCACTTTGGATTTTTTTTTCTATGCTGTATTTCTGGTTCTAACTCATATTTTTACTGAGAACTTAACATTCTTATTGAAATCATTATAAAAAAAATTCTCCATATAAGGTAATTCTTTTATAAATCTACATGTCAAAAATGTTCTCGCTAAAATATTAGTGTAACAGATGAGATTGCAGCAAGTAGGGATGAATCAAAAGTTAATCTTATAAAATCACTGGCTAGATTTTATCTTTTCAAGAACATCTTTTCCATCTTTTGATCACTTTTTCACCAACCCCTGCTTCCCCAAAAGTATTGTGTTCATAATATGCTTTCTAGTGTATCCATACATGACAGAGGTTGAGTCATCTAAAGAAAAGTAAAATACCAGTTTGGTTAACTTTAGAAGAATACTGAGAGACGTACTCTACAAGAATTATATATCCAATAAGCTGTTGCACAGAACATGATTTTGGAGAAAAGGAGATAACTTCGATATAGAGAAATAGAATTTTTATGTATTGCATTGATTTTCTCTGTTTACTATGCATTGGACTAGTTTTCCTTGGTATGTTAATAGTTTGTTTTTATTTCAGTGTGAGCAGAACACATTGCTCTGTTCATTTTCCAATGGAAGCTGTCATGGTGAGTTTATTATCTATAAATGATATTAAACCCATGCATGAGTGCTAAACAGTGTTAAACTCTGTTAACCTTGGCCTAACGGGTCCTATCTTTATTCTGTTATTGACAGACTTTTTAAGATTTCAAAAGCAGGGAACCCATGAAAATAAATTTTCTGCATCAGTCCCTACTTGTTTCACAGGAACCACTGTGTGCATACTGAGACAGGTACACAGTGGGGGGAACAACTTCCCTCATTACTGACTGGATTGTTCTTTGGACAAAGGCTGTTTCGTTAAACTCCAGTCTTGGGTATTTTTTGCATTCACAGTGCGACTTGACTATTAGTATGCAAACATAAAAATAGGGTAAGATTAGAGTCATGTTGTGATCATTGTGATCTTTAAAGACATTTAGGAGAAAATCTCAGAAAATGTCAACTGAATTATCAGTGATATGATGGCCACTAGTATTGTATAGTATATCAGTACAGTATAGAATAAAGAAAAAAAAACATAAGTGTTTGCTTTCAATTAAGGATTAAGCTGGATAATTCCACTCTTTCAACATTTTATAACACCTAAAACAAACCAGAGCACATTCCCTTGGGAGAGCTGCAGCAACCTTTTGCAGAAGATACTTTATACAGATGACTTAATTGTGGATGGAAGTAAAATACTGTGTTTATTTAAAACACTTATAAGCATTAAATCCACAGTAGAGAATCTGATTTGGAGGCTGTTGACTGAATGTTTGCATTTATTAACTAGACTTGTGACATTTTTATGATACTGCAGTGTTTAGATTACTTGGGGGTGAGAGAGTACTTTGCTGTAACATATAGCAACATAATGATAATGGCTGCTGAAGACTATACAGAGTTATACTGTAAAATACTAAAAGAGTGCACAACACCTTATGTGTGAGAAGGTCTTGCCAGTACATATTTCAGCCTTCTTTTAGGTGAACTGATTTTTCATTTTACAGAAGTGACAGAGAGTGCAAGGCCTCTCTTCTGGCTGCTTAAATCCTGACTTGAGGACTTAAATGTTCCTTGTATGAACCAGTCTATGATGACTCTTCTTGGGGGCTTTAAAATAAAAACCAGAGAGAAAAAAGAAAAATATATATTAAAAAAAACAAAACATGTGGCTTAAGTTTTCAGGAAGGACATAATCCTTAATCCTTACGGCAGTTGTCCTGGAAAGCATGACAATTTACATCTTTGTCAAAATCTTTCCTTTCTCCCTCTGGGTAATACTGATTTGCCATTGGTCTGTATCAGCACCAAATTATACAGCTGCTGTTGCCTTTGCCACTGGTTCAGAGCAGGAGCAGGTCTGTACCTACCTCCCCATTTAGAAGCCAAGCAGCCTCTACTGCAATGCAGGGTGCCAGCTGGGTGGGAAGGTAGCAGGAGTAAGTAATAGGGAGAAAGACCAAGTTCTTTTGTTTTGGAGGCAGAAGAGGTGCATAGACAGTATTATGGTGAGCAGCCTAGCAGATCTCACAAATCCTTTCTGGGTTTCCATCACAGTAATGTCAGGCAGGAGGTTTCCTTTATATTTCTGTATTTTTGTTTGGTTTGTATCTATTAATGTATGTTGGACAGTACAAAGACAGTAAATCTCTGCAAGTGCAAGTCCAAAAGGCTCTGGCTCTCAGACTACTGTCAGAAAGGAATTAGCAGCATGATAAATCTACACCTTGGGGAAATTCTAAGTCCCCTCAAGAGTTTAAAATCTTCACCTCTGCTCTGTCAAAACCATTTAGTTTAACCAATCTTTACATTAAGAATTCCTTTTCTTCAACTCTTTTTTTTTTTTTTTTTTTGAGTTTTGTGCATTATGATAACTAACACTTGTTCACAAAGCAATGTAAATAAGATGTGCATTATTTTCCAGGTTTCCCTTCATGAAAGTCAGGAATCGTTTATTTATGTGCTAGTTCAGGACACATTTAGTGTGCTTAGTTTAAGCACCAGATGGCCTGAGGTTGAAGAATGAATGTTAGACCTTCTCAGATCTTACCAACATATTTTTTCTCTCCAGCATCAATATGCAATAATATATAAAAAAAAAATTAACCAAAAAACCCCAACACAGTAGAAAATGAAACACTTCATTTTACATATTTTATTTTCTCATGGGCAGATATTATTTAAGCCATAGACAAGCGTTTAGGTACTACAGAAATGCATGTCAGATCAGAACTTAAAAGAGAGATATATTCTCTGTGTATCTCGTGCAAAATTTTCCAAACAAGCCAAGATATTATCCTGAATCATTTAGAAATTAAAATCTGAAGAAACAATTCTTTCATTCTTGAGAGACTATTCCTGTCGAAAACTTTTCACTAATAATATGTTCTGTCCATCATCACTTCATCCCATCACTCTAAAGGTCATTCATTTGTGCTTCTAAAATATGTCATTTGCTTGACTGGTACCCAAGTACATAATTGTAAAATTTTTATTGTGATAATTTGGGCTTATTTTGTTGAACTATCATTATTCTTATGCACATTTATTGACTACTCTTCCTTTTAATGAAAGTTTTACATTTATCAAATTTGTAGGTGACGTGTTGCAGTCATGTCACAGTGAGAGACGTGTTTTGGTATTAGACTGCAGTGGATTGAATTTCTTTGACTACACTGGAGTCTCAGTGCTGCTTCAGGTATTCATGACATCAGACAAATTCTGTACATAGAAATATAATTACACATATGCGTTACTGGGGCCAGCTAGTAGTCATCTCACCTATATAAGTGGATAAACATGTCACTCGTGGAAAAGATGAACACAGATTTGGTGTTAAACTCAACAGTGTTTATATATAAAGTTATATCAAAAATAATTCTAAGGATTTTGGGTGATATTCAATGCAAATGTAACTATCTGTATGTAATGGAGATGAGTTTCTGACTTTTTTTTTAAATTATTTTAAAGCTGTTTTAGATCATGTTTGACCCTGTCATGTTAGTTGTAGTGGAGCCCTTTAAAACTGTCCTGCTTTCTGCTAAGCCAGAGGTCTTAATGATCTCCGTGTTTTCTCCTGTGGGTTACATACCTAACAGGCTGGGTTTCTCAGGCATTGCAGGAGCACCAAAGATCTCTGAGAAAACTAAACCCAGCAACCACTTGTTACTGTGGTGAATGGAGTTAAATCCAGCTGGCAGCCAGACATGAGTGGTGTTCCCCTGGGTTCAGTATTGGGGCCAGATTTGTTTAATATCTTTATCAATGATCTTGATGAGGGGATCGAGTGCACCCTTGGTAGGTTTGCAAACGACACCAAGTTGGTTGGGAGAGTTGATCCGCTTTAGAGTAGGAAGGCTCTACAGTGGGATCTGGACAGGCTGGATCAATGGGCCGAGGCCAGTTGTACGAGGTTCAAAAGTCTCAGTGCCGGGTCCTGCACTTGGGTCACAACAACCCCACGCAACGCTACAGGCTTGAGGAAGAGTGTCTGGAAAGCTGCCTGGCGGGAAAGGACCTGGGGGTGTTGGTCAACAGCCGGCTGAATATGAGCCAGCAGTGTGCCGAGGTGGCCAAGGTGGCCAAGAGCATCCTGGCTTGTATTAGAAATAGTGTGGCCAGCAGGACCAGGGAAGCCATTGTCCCCCTGTACTCAGCACTGGTGAGCAAGGTAGATAGCGAGGCGAGTGTCGGTTTTTCTCCCAAGTAAAGAGTGATAGGACAAGAGGAAATGGGCTCAAGTTGCACCAGGCGGGGGTTGGACTGGATGTTAGAAAAAATTTCTTTACCAAAAGGGTGGTCAAGCATTGGAACAGGCTGCCCAGGGAAGCTGATGAGACACCACCCCTGAAGGTATTTAATGATGTGTAAATGTGGTGCTTAGGGACATGGTTTAGTGGTGTGACTTGGCAGTGCTAGGTTAATGTTTGGACTTGATGATCTTATAGGTCTTTTCTAACCTAAATGATTCTATGATTCTGTCATTCCACATAATGAGCAGTTCTATACAGTTGATGAAAAAATATCTTCTAAGGCTATATCTTACATTTCCATTGGGTCTGTCATTTAATAGTTGTGTAGTGGGTACAGATTTCAGTGGGTATCCAAGGTTTGTTCCATATAATTTTTCTGAGTGGGGTAGACTAGAGTTGAACTTAGGTCTCAGCCCAGGCCTTTTCTGATCCTAATCATTTTCTCAATTTACTGCAGTGATTAAGCAGTGAAGTAAGTGCTGCCTTAAAAGTGTTCAATTAAAACCACATATATAGGTGGGGATATGGTCAAAAAGAAAGCTGTAAGGAAAGGTTAGTGGGAGTTACTCTTTGTTATGTCTCCCCTCAAAATATAGGACATTTACTAAAGCATTAATTAAAAAAAAAAAAAGTGAAAATTATTTCCAAAAGATCTTGGAGACATCAGAACTACAAATTATGTCCAAGAAGTGTTTGACAAATTTCTGAGAGGTAAGTCCATTATGGGCTGTGAAGTGCACAGGCTGGGAGTGCAGTGAATGACTGGTCCAAAACTGAGTTACTCAGAGGAACACACTCAACATGTCCTTGTTGTTACACTCTTTCCCAAAATATCATCACTGCTGAGTTAGAGGGATTTTTAGACCGAGTCAGGCTTTTGGTTTATTTTTAAAAATACGTTATTCTGATGTGGTTCTCATTGAATCTCTTCTCTAAGAATTCGTCCAGTTTACATGGATTATTTAAACATTATCTGAATCAAGGGCTGTTCCACATGTTCCTCATTTGCCAGAAAAAGACCCTACTCTTGGTCTAGAGTTATTTTCACTTTTTTTTTTTACTTTCTAGTTTATTGAATATTTAGTGTCTGTGAAGTTGCACAATTTCAAAGAAAGAATAAAGAACAACTTACTGCAGAATGTGGCATGATGGTTATGGTGTTTTTCTGATAGACTGCAGGAAGTCTCAAAGTTTCCTAGATTGGATTCCTTTGGTTTCTGTCTGTGTAGACTGGTAGGTAAGCATATGGAGAGGAGATGGGAAAACTTGCTGAAAAAGGAAAACTGGAAAAAAGCCCTGAAAATATAGTAAAAAATGCAAAATTGTTATCACATTCAGATTTAATTCTCAGCTGAGCTGTAGAGTACTTTGAGGAGGTGGGAGGAAATTAGTGTGGGTTTGTGGTGTTTGCATTATAGAAGGGCTCACTCTGGTGGCTGCTGGCAGTATAGCTTCACCAGCATGCACTGCCTGCTTTGAATATGTTCTCTTTTTTGTGTGTATTTTATTCCCTGTTGGTATTTTAAACAGGGTTTTTTTATTTTTTTTTTTTTAATTTCATGTTTTCACACATATAGATTTACACGGACTGTAAAAACAGACACATGGATGTGTTGCTAGCACACTGCAAAGGCAAGTATCAGCTTACAGGAAAATTTTTAACATGATGGTTTATATATCCTCACTACCTTATCAGTGCTCATATGTTTGTTTTATTGCAGCTTCCTTGGTAAAAGCAATGCAGTACGGTGGAAATCTTGAATCTGAAAATCCTGTCTTCTTTGAATCTATTTCTTCGGCAATTGATGCCATTCAAATTCACAGGGTGAGACTTACAGCAGGGGTAGGTGAAGTCTGGTGGGCTTCTTGTATTCTCACAGCAATTTTTTAAAGTCTGGGGAAATCTTATTCACCCAGTGAACCCTCTGTGTAGAAATATTTCATTTGTCTATTCTCTACAACTGGTGCTCAGCCTCTGGACCGCAGTTACCAGGTTTTTCCTGCTAGCACTCCCTTCCTGTCGACATCTCTCCTTTAACATCTTCTCAGTCTCCTATGCTATAACCAGAAGCTCTGTGTTGTGGTGCATTAATCTGGGTGCATTCTCCACTGGAAAGTGTCATGTCATCTAGAAACACCTCACATAGCTTCTCAATGAGGCAATTTAACTCATCCCCAGGTCTGTATTACTGAAACTACACTCTGTTCCTCAGCCTGGGTTGATTAAAGTTACTTCACACAGCGCTGCACTGTTCTAACTGAAATGCTTCTGGATCCTTAGCAAATTTTTTTTTGAGCTAATAAGCTTGTCTCTACCCTGCGCTGTAGTTTGTTGTGTTGGCTCACTGGTAGAAAGAGGGCAGAGGAATTGCACGAGGTGGAAGAGAGAGCTAGAGGGAGAAGGATGGCTTTGTTCAGAAATTGAGGCTTGAGGCTTGAACATGCATTTGCTTGAACATGTATTTACTCGCTCAATAATTGTTGCATTCCTTGTTAAAAAGCTGTAAACCTGGGCTTTCATAATAAACAGTGTGAGCCTTTTCCATTGTAATCCCAGTGTAACTGAGCATGCATTACAAGTAGTGTTCTTTCCAATGGTTTTATTTATGATTCCAAACATTGCTAGAGCTTGGCTAAGAGCCTTCTCCAGGAGACATTAAACTCATAATGGTCTGTGGTTTTGTTGTTTTTTTTTTTTAGTTCACTTTATATTTTACTAATTAAATTAGAATTACCTATGGACAAAATCACTTTCCATTGATTTTTCCAGGTAAGGTGAGTTCACACAGTTGGTCTAGTGGATTGACCAGAAAAATACGTTCTCTTCAGAGCTTTTCAACATTTTTTATTTTAATGCCCTGCAAAAACCAATTTACTGAAATGGTAACTGCAGAGCAAGCGTAATGGGGATGGCTATTTTATATTTTGTCTGGGTCTGATTGGATGAATTATGATGATTGTTGTGTTGTAAAATGTCTGCATTCTTTATAGACATTAATTAACCTTCCTAACATTCTTGTAAGATAGGTATGTACTAGCATTCCCATTTTATGGAAGTGGGACATGGACAGACCAGGACAAATGTTCAAAGTAAAAAGGGGGAGTTAGTGCTCAGAAGCCCAGTTTTCTAGGAACTGATCCCATGTTTCTACCAGAGCTGCTAGGCAAATCAAAAATCTGGATAGTGTCTCAGCAGATTAGTCTGAAAGGCTTGCATGCAGACTCAAATTTTAAATGTAACTATGAACAGTGTATATGCTGCTGATGTTTCTTCAGAGTATTCAAAGTATGTGATCTGTTTGGGGTTTTTTTTTGTTTGTTTGTTTGTTTTATGTGTTCTTTTCATTTAACACCTGAAGATAAGATGATCAGGAATAAAGAGGCAGGGTGACCACCATAGCAGCACCACACTGTAACTAACAAAACCTGTCTGTGTAGACTGCCTATGCTTTTTTAAGATGCTGAGGTCAGTAGAAATTTGAGGTGTTTACATGACGGGAAAGTGCCAGGATAGGATGAACAGGATAGGATAGAAAACAATAGGAACAAGGAGTTGGAGATTTACAGAAAGTGATTCATTCTGATTTACATTTCAACATCTCCTCACAGCAGGAAATAGTCTTTCACTGTCAGAGAGGTAGAGGCAAGAGGGCTTCGTGTTTCCTTTTTGTCTCTGCCACTATTTGAAATGCTCTTATCTACATCCTCCAAGGATAATGTTGTGTAATTCTCATTTTTGTGATGATAAATTAATAAGAAACTCATCTGTTGCTTTATGCAGTTCATCTTCATCATAAATAACTTTTTCATTTTTTAGTCGCTATAGCGGTGACATTTTCAAACTAGCATTGCTTCATCTGTTAATTTTATGTTATATTCTAGAAAAACTTTATAATACATTTTTTTCTGTTTCTCCCAATTTAGAATTACAGCAAGTTCAGTGAACAGAGTGAAGTGTGATGTCAACCCGTTGAATATGAGTAGTTTCAACTGTTCATATTCAGAATGAAGTACACCACGGTTTCTCCTTAGCTTTTTTTTTCTCCAGGAGATCTCATAGATGATCTCTTGTATGCCATATATATTTACTACATTCAGTAAGGACAGATCTGCCATTCAGAAAAAAAAATCTTTCATCTGCCATCACTCAGAGAATGTTCATGCAATTGTTCTATAGTGGTTTTATATAATATTTTTATATACATTTATCTACAAAGTATTTGAAGCAGACATGAAGTACTTACTGTGTTTAGCAGTGAAGTATATTCTTTTAGATATCTTCTATTGTAACATTAGTTGTAATATGCATCTGTAGTTTTGTGTATGGAATAATGAGATATTATGAATTCTAAAAAACAGTGTGTTATAACTGATATGATATATACAGGAAACCATATACCAGTGCATACGGTTTCTAGTGGCTTTACTTACCCTTTCTTCTATTTGAGACAGCCATTTGCAATAACAGCATCCTATCGCAGCTAACATATGCTTACATTTTTTGTACCTGGCTTTGTATGCTTTTTAACAGCTACCAAGTGGGAGCACTATGTATTCAGAGAAAGCAGATGTATGTTGGTTACATGCACTGCATTGTGTTCCCCTCTAATAGTTGTCATGAGTTATTATTATGGTTTGCTACATTTTCAAAGCCACAGGTATACTTTAGCTCAGATTGAAGAGGAAAAACTGGTAATATTTTCCCCAAACTTGTTCTTGTTTTGAGCATAGAGTAGTCTGCACTTCCAGTTTGAGCTGTGATATGTTTGGTGTTGAAATCTTCAGCTGTGGCAGCTGAGAGATGGCAGTGGAGAGAAACATAAGGTATGTGCCATATTTCAGCCCCAATCCTGATGTGCAGTCCTGTGTGCAAGCACACAAATGGGGTGGAGGAATTCACGGGTTGAGTTATTTGGCTTGTAATTATGGATTCCCAGCACTCACACTAGATTATGCTATCATATCAGTATCATGTTATGTGGCAACATGTATGACTTTTTTCCTCTTGCCTTTTTTTCCATACATGAACACTAGCAGTAAAATGTGAATTGAGCAAAAACTAGTTGAAAAATGAGGAAGGATGAGGAAGTACAATTTTTCCTCACTGACTTAAAAAAACTGTGGAAGCTAAAAGGTAAATGAATATGGCACAGCCGTAATGGCCATCTTAGAACTACAGAAAAGAGAGAAGTACAAAGGTACTTTGTGCAGCTGGAGTATATAGGCAAAATCTAATGCTAAGCATCCTGTTTTTAGCAGCAGTTACACATGTACGCTTGTCTGGAGACTCCTTGCTCCACCTGCCCAAAGCAGCTGCCTGCAGTAGATGAGGTGGCTCATGGAGTGAGTCATTTCCACACCTCTGCATAATTCTGTTGAGGCATCAATAGGCTTTTCTTCTGGTCTTGGAGATTCCACACTACTAGAAGACAATAGGAAAGAACCATGGGGATTTTTACCCTTTCAGCTATAGGTGACTATTTGAGTTATTCCCCACTTTGTCCCTGGATGACCAGAACTGTTCTGTATGCGTCCTTCTGAGACTGCTTTAAGAATTGCTGGGCAAGATGTTGATTAGTAACTGTGAGAAACTTGACATACACAGGAGAAATAAGTTCTGTACATTGTCACAAGCACATTCATTTCAGATGCTGTAGTTGATTGCATATGATCCATTACATCCTCAAGCTCAATAACAAGATATAATATTTGATTAATAATTTCCTCAAACAATTTTAGTAATTTATTAACACCTTATAAACTATTTACTACTATTTACTACTTTCATTGTAGAAACATCAATTTTATGTCACAGCTGAATGAAGATCTCTACTTAAGTGCAAAGTGAATAAATAAACGGTATCTTTTCTACTAAGTTCAGTATTTATTCTTTGATGGCTAAATGTTTTTTTTTTTTTTCTGAAAATTTATAGATGAGTTGATCAATGAAATTTTTTAATATAGGCTCTTTAGAAAAGATAGCATCTACCAGGATACTTTCGGTTTTGTTCTGAATAATCTTGTAAATGGAACAACACAGATACTTCTAAAATTCTTTGTAGTATTAGCCCTTGATGAAACCCTCTTCACCTCTGCATTAAATTAATAATTCTGTAGTACTAATAAAAATGTCTTCCAATTTCCACTGCTTTAAATACGAATAACTTTTTCACAGCTAAATGGCTGGTTTGGGATGGACAATTATTTCCCATTAGCTCAAAGTCTTGTGACACACTGTCATTTTTAAAAGTGTTTAATCACTGTAAGGCTTCAAATTCAAAATATCTTAATTCTGTGATTACTGCTTGATGGTGTCTCAGGGCAGAATCAGGGATGAAATATATTTCTTCCCTTAAAACATTTAATCATAACTTTAAATTTCTGAATATTCCAACATTGGGCTTTGGGATACTTGTAATATTCCTGTAATTTAATTTACCATATATAATTAGCCTGAATTTCTTTCTATTTCTGAGAATATACATTGTTACTTAGATTCCTTTTCTGGCAAGTGGCACCACTTTGGATTGTTGTTTCTCAGAAGAACAAAGCATTCAAGGGACCCGTGAAGGTAGCTGCCCTTTCAATTGCTTCTGAAGTACCTGTACTTTGTCAGGCCAGAACTACTTTACAGAAGCATGGTTAGTGGGGTGTGGGAGGGTCACTTCTTTTTTACCATTGACCTAGGAGGACAAATTGCTTCAATACTGTTACAGTTTCTGTTTCTCCACCACTACTCCTCTGAGCCATTCATGTTTTCTAAAACTGGTAATTGCACATTGGCTGTCTTCAGATGACCTGGATGACATGCCATCAGATCTCATGCACCAGTGACTGATCGCCTGCAGATCACCGGTCGCTCTGCTGGTGGGCTGAGAGTTGCTTAGTGTCTTGCCGGAGTTGCTCTGCAAATCTCTGGTGATGTGTTTGCTTCACTTGCAGAGTCAACTGACAAACAACTGCTTGATTCTTTGGTGAAGATTTAAGGAAGCACCCTAAACCTTCTAAATTAAGTTCTGGAGTTTACTGTCAATTTCAACCCTTTCCTCAGTGCTTCTTTGTATAGACTGTCCACTGGCTTCCCTCTGGCTCTCAGGAAGAATTACTATAAACCAAATCATCCCAATTATCTTTAGAATAGAATAGAATAGAATAGAATAGAATAGAATAGAATAGAATAGAATAGAATAGAATAGAATAGAATAGAATAGAATAGAATAGAATAGAATAGAATAGAATAGAATAGAATAGAATAGAATAGAATAGAATAGAATAGAATAGAATAGAATAGAATAGAATAGAATAATAACATAGTTCTGTTGAAAGGGACCTACAACAATCATCTAGACCAAATGCCATTATTATAAAATAATAGAATATTATAGAATAGAATAAACCATATTTATTCTTCTGATTGAGAAGGGCAAAGTGAGCCAAACTTGCCTGTGACAAAGGGACTGCACAAAGTCCATATCTCCTTACAGTGGTGCAGGACTTGGTCTTGTATCCACACGGAGGTGATCACAGCCAGTAAGAATAAGGATTTGAGTTATTGTGCTCTCCTGAGGCAGACATCCATCTTAGTACCTTCCAGCCTTATTTACTTGAATGTCCCTTAGGAGTTTTCAGAATATTGTGAAGTTTTATTAATTGTGCTTGCATGCATAACCTTGTGCATCATTGGCAATAAGGGCAGAGTCATGAGAAGTGCGGATCTCTCTCTGTTCTTATTGATTTCTATAGGTGTGAGAGAGAAACTGCACCCTCCAACAGAGGCTCAGGAAAGTCTCTCCTTTACTAATGGGTTTCAACTAATGAAATCAATGAGTTTACTACTCTGAGTAGTAAGCATTCTGAAAACCTAACCTTTCACTTTGATTCCTATATGTATACTTGAATGCTCAGATTTTACATTCCTAAATTCAAAATGTAAGAATTATCCATCTTTTGAAAATCAGTGCTTCAATTCTGCACACTTTTGTGTATTCTTCACTTCATAGCGAAACATCAGTACAAGATTGTTTCCAAGAGGTGGGCTAATATTTTCAGACATTGTATTTGCTTGATGTGTTCAGGAATTTTTAGTTATCTTTAGGAATTAATTCTAAATGTTAGAAAGTGCATTATGTGAATGAAGTTTTCTGCAAAATTTAAGATGTTCTAATCAGAGTATATTAAAATGGGGATCTGATCATATTCTTCTTACAGAATTTGTTTCACACGTTCCAAAACAAAGTGAACAATGAGGAAAAAAAAAAGAGTGCAAACTGATGTTAAGAAATTAATATAGTGACAATTATAAATTAGGCATAAAATATGTAATAAGGAAAAGACTGTTAACATTATATTTATGCAAATTAAATGTTTCTAATTCTCATCATATGTCTTTCATTTTAAAGGTTATTTTCCCTGATTCTATGATTCAAGTGTCACAAGTTCTGACTTTAGATGCTTTGACATAATTTACTTGACAGCTCTGTGTGTCATAAATATATAATGTAATAAGGAAAGGTATCTTCACTGTTGAATGAAAATATTAATGCGTCAATACTGTGTATGAATACTGTTTGACATTTACTAGTTACAAAAATAAAATATACAGTATGCCTTCAAAATATGGCACTCTTATTTTTGGAAGATACTTTCTTTGTCTACAGAAAGTAGTGTCTCATAAATAAATGAAGGAGTGCAGTTCCAGAGTGGATGCTAAATGGTGCTTTCATCACTAAGATGGATTTTTAGCAAAGATCACATAATTTGTATGTTTCCATATGTTCTACAATGCATTTAATTATTTTTTTCTTGTTCCAATTCTGTGTATTAGCATATGCAACAATAAATTTATACGGAAATAAATTGGAATATGAGACAATTTGCACATAGAAGGAGGAAAATGCCCTCATTATTTCAATACTTAAGAGCTTTTTTTTTTTTTTTGCATTCTGTATTAACCAGACTGTAATGAGATATGTTGCCTTCTCCAACCTCAAAATGTATTAAATCTTAATAATGAAAGAGGAGAAATTATATTACATGCAGAAGTTTGACTTCTTCACAGTTCTTAGGGGAATATGGCATCTAACAGATGTTTTTACTTCTATAAGAGATACAGAAATCTTGGGCCAATTTTTCCAATATTGACCCTATGCATGTGCAGTCATTTGAGTACTTATTTTTTAATTGTTATTTGCATCTGCAGATGGTACACCTCATATCCAATTTGTGTATACTGATGGTATTGCTTATACATGGTCCATGGCTTACTCCAGTAAAGAAGAGATGAGGGGTAAACCCTCTCACCCCTCCAATAACTGTGGTGGCCTTAATGGAAAATAGATTGACATATCATTAAAAGTTTGGCCTCAAAAGTAGCAGCTTAATTTTTCAAGCCTAGTAATTTATGAAAACATTTGCCTTTACCAAAATTAATGCAACTTCAACATTTTTGATTTTACAGTGGTTTGCAAACATATAAACAATTTGGAGTGCCATAAACTCCTAGATTCTATACAGTTAAATATTTTTAATGCTTAAGGCTATATTCTAGAGTTATGTTTCTCAATCACACTCACATAATAGTAAGGAAACCACTTTGAAGAGAGGTGCTGAGCAACATCATTCTTTTCATTCCCAGAACAGGCACATAAAACTCCAAGATTGACTTTCACTGGGGACTTGAAAGGTAACTTGAGGAGCAACTTCTTTCCTAATGGAAATCCTCTGGCTCCATGGCATTTCTGGAGAGCATGACATGGAAAAGCAGAGAAATGGCTGTTTGGTTAATTTTTTTTTTTTTTTAATATGTTTTCCAATAAAGAGGTCTTTTGAGCTGAACACATTCATGTGGTTAGTAATTAATTATTAGTCCACAGAGTGGTGGAGTGTCACAGTGGATGAGCCATATCCCTTGGATGGCTTCAGATTTGTACCACTTGCAGCTTCTGGGTTGATTGATCCAGTAAACCAATAGAAAAAGTATATGATTTTAGAAACAGAGGACTGAAAATGACCTGTTCCATCACTGAGTTGCATTTTCCATGTGATCTGGTAACCAGAGTTTATAATAGCAAAGAATGATCTTTAAACTCATGATTGCTTGGGATATGACTTGTTATTTCAAACATTTGAAGCCTGAACAGACTATAACGATTATAGCAGGAATTCATTTGGGGTAGTCTATGGATGGAGAGATTTTTCAGAAATGAAAACCCTAACCATACCTCTCCACCTTGAAGTACCTCATACACTTCCACTTGCAATTATCTGCCTTATTCCTGACTGACTTTCATATATACATGTTCCTCATGCAACCTCTTCAACCTGTAAACCGCTGGGACAGACTGTGAATGGGCCTATGAGCTCTAGGAAACAAAATCCCTGTCTTCTGTTCTGTAAAGAAGCAGAAAGGAGCAGATGATATTAGCTAATTCAGTCTTGAGAATAAAGTAATTGTCAGATCACATCCATCCTGCATGCTCTCTATGACAAAGGGAGAAGTGCAGTATTTTGTTAGTCCTGCAGTTTTGAGGACTGTCTATTTCAATACATCGTGCCTCAGACACTGAACATCATGTTTGCCTTAGGATCCAGGTCATCTGTGGTATCAGTGGTCATTATTTTTCTGTAGCATTTATAGCTGATTTTCCATTCTGCTTCTATGGACCTGCTGTGTTTACACATATATTGTTATAGTCCTTCTAAAATATATTTTTAAATGACATCATGACACTTCCTGTTCAAGAGAGTTTAGTAGTCACATTACTGGAATTGTTAGCTGATACCCTGCTGTGTTTAGTTTATACCCCAGAATAAACTAATAATTTCAAATGCTCTCAACATTTTGTTTCAAGTTCCTTTTTCTCTTAGCTCTCTCTACAACTGTTTTCAAATGTCTGGAACTTCACTCCTTTCTGTTTTAGCTTGGTTCCTAAAGCCAAATTCATAATTCAGAGTACCTCCATAAAGGAAGACATATTTTGAAAGAATGAGAGCAATCCTAACCGATAAGAAAAAAAAAAAATGCACTTTTTTTTCATGGAGTGCTTCCAGATTTGAAACAGGTTTTGGAATATTACATTTGCAATCTGCAATTTGTGATCATTTTCATTTTATTTTCAGTAGTAAAACTGTGTTTAAATCTACCAAGCACAGCTCAGGTTCAGCACTGACCTGGTTCCACTGTTGTCCCCATTTCACACATTTCCAGTATCCCTCTTCTCTTCAGTTCCCAATCCCATGAAACAGGGGTGGTGACCTGTGGAGGACCCGTGATGCTCTGCAGACCAGGGGATTGCTTGCTTCTCTCCTTCCTCTTTCCCACCCCCCCTATCAGGAGATAGTCTGCTCTACAGACTGCATAGCACAAGTGCTGGTGGGTGCAGTGCTGACAGAACTACACGTGAGATGGTGCAGATGTGGAGCTGGAGACCAGCTCAGATGCTGGTGGGCTGTGAGGCTGTGGTGCATGGGAATGGGAGGAGAAGGGCACTGGGATGTGCAGCAGGGTGTGGGAAGAGGGTATACGGGGGCAGAAATCTCAAGCGAATGGGATTGTGTGATATTGCATATGGATGAAAAAGCTGAAGAGCACAGGGTGAAGCTGGCAAGTCGGGCTGCATGGAGGCACTGGATGAAGGAGTGGCAGACCATAGAAGTTCAAACCAATTGCTATTGGCAGGCCCTTGATCTGCATGTGAGGTCATTTGTTACAGAAGTGCAGTTCGCCTCACACAAGGATAGTTTCCCCACACTGCCATTGATCCTGCTAATGTGGTTTTAATAGTATTTCAATTACTTTGTATCAATGAAAGAAGGTTGTTATTTTGGGGGTTGTTTTTTTGTCGTTTTTTTTTTTTGTTTTGTTTTTGTTTTTTTTTTTTTTTTTTTTTTTTTCCTAGAGTAAGTCTCCTTTTTCAGACAAAATGCAGCTTTTATAGGTGTTTCATCCATATAAGCATGAAATACATGTATAAACAAGCTCACATCTGCCTCTTTTCAACCTCACAGACTACACCTTTTCAGAGACAGGTGGTCCATAAGGAGGAACAGGTGTATCCTGAGCATTACCACCTTCATGTTATGGACAGTCATTTGCAAACACCACACAAACATTTCTCCATCAATGTCACCACTCAGATACTTCATCAGGAACCAGCAGGGGCAGTGGCAGCTCCATTCACGGCATGCATCCAAGAAAATTTAGGATAGGACTAGAAGTGTGTTAACCAAAAAAGAAAAAGTAAAGGAGAAATACTTTCAGTCAAAAGATTAATTTGAAGCCTGGATAATAATTTTATAATAACCAGTCAGTTAGGACTAGTCAAAAGCTAGCTATGAATGATGTTGATAGAGTTTCACAGGGACATGGCACCCTGTGCCTTGGTGTGTGTTGTCACTCTGCCCATGCATGGGAATGCCAAACCAAGTGGTGCAGTAGAGAGATGTTTTTAGTACCCTCCGTGCACCCTCAAAACTGCACTGAGGTACCCTGGAGATGTGCTAGCACTACACAGAGGACTACTGTGACCCACAGCACAGGGAAACCAGGCATCAATGTAGCCAGAGGCATTGCACTGTTTATCAAGACAGAGATATCCATGTGGGTTTGGACAGCTGCTGAAACTGTCTTCTATATGGTCTTCAGATTAGAAAGGCAACATCATGCCTGCCTGGTCTGTGTGCACCAAAGTGTGGTCTGAGAGCTTAAAATGAGTATTGCCAGATCACTTAAATCTACTGTGCCCAGATCTGGGCTCCCCGGTAAAAGAGCTGGCCGTATTGAAGTGAGTTCAGCAAAAGCCACGAAGCCTGATATAGGAGGAGAGACTGATAGAGCTAAGGACTGTTCAGTCTGGAGAACACAAGGCTCAGGAGGATCTTATCTGTGTGTATAAATACCTGATGGGGGAGTAAAGAAGATAGAGACAGACCCTTCTCAGTGGTGCCCAGGAGCAGGACAGGAGGCAATAGGATCAAACTCAAGTACAGGAAATTCAATACAAACATATTTTTACTGTGAGGGTGTTCAAACACTGGAGCAGGTTGCTCAGAGAGGCCATGAAATGTCCAGGCCTGAAGGTATTCAAAACCCAATTGAACATGGCCCTGAACATGCTGCTGTAGCAGACCCTGCTCTGAGCATGGAGGCTGGTCAAGAGACCTCCAGAGGTACCTTCCAACCTCAGTGACCCTCTGATTCTATGTGCTTGGGGGACTGCTATGACTCTAACCAATTAAATTCTACCTTTCTGCTACATGTGCCAGCTTCTACCCTGCCTCTTACCATCCCCTGTACAGGCACCCGCATGGCAACCCTCTCCCATCTCCAGACAGGCAGCAAAGGCTGATGTAGCTGATACTGTGGCCTTAAACACTGGCTATCAGCCAGTATGGAAACAAGCACACAGGAAGATGAGGTCTGGACAACCTTATGTGAATTTTGCTGAAATATAAAACACATCCTGGGTTGTGGAAGCCATGGTGCAATAGCTTCCATTTTACAGTCCCAGCTTCATGAAGGTAGGTACTGAGGATTTTCTCTTATCAGAGTAAAAAAATCTCACTCTTTCCCTTTCAAAACAAGGCTAGAGAAGGGCTTAAGCTTTATGTGCCCTTTTACATGTTGTCATGGTTCAAACAACCTCTAGAGAGCTGAGTTATCCAGACTTAATCACTGTTTCTGGCTGGATATTTTCAGCCACACATTTCCGGTTCCTCCTTCAGGAAGGCGCCTTAAGTTTTCTATGTTTTCTCATTTCTATGGATGTTATTCTGCTGCATAGAAAGACGGCAACAAGACTCATTGGAACTAAAGACAAAGGCAACAGAGGGCACGAGCTGGCAATCTAAGGTGAAATTCCTGGGATCTGGTCTTTGTAGTGGTGGTTTAACATTAAATATATAGATTGTCCTGGGAAGAGGGATTAGTGCCCAGTTGCTCCCCACTCATATGACTTCCCCAGACACTAAAACAGAGTTTCTCCTTTTCCCAGACTGCCCAATTCAGGATTAAACATTTATTGGTTTAGCTATGGTGGAAGGTATCCTCATCCATCAGTGGGAAGGCTATTTCCCTGAAGGTAAAATGGTAGATTTGAATCTTACCAGCTCGAGAAGGAGGTTGTTTCTGGATTTCTCATCTTATATGGTAAAAACTGGGCGATTCTATTGAAGGAGCTGCCCTAGTTTATGGGGCACAGCTATGTTTTGTTAGGTTTCTGCTGTCAAAGTGGTGGAAACACTGAAAGATTGATGGAGGAACATCTTTATATTTATGCAAGGAGTAAGGGAAATGCCTCGCTGCTTGGCCTTGTCAGTGGTGGGACAACTCTGGTGCCATAAGAGCCGCAAGCCTGGGCACCAGGTAAAAGAAAATAAAGTGTTCTAATACTACACCCCCACCACCCACCACCACCTCCCCAAAGTCAAAAGCAGCTGTCAAAACCTTTAGCAAGCATTGGAGGTGCTGCCTCTGCCCATGCACTTGTCAAAAAGGATCTTTCCACAGAAATACTATTTCCTTTAGCAAGTACCAGCAACAAAAAAAGAGTGATGTTTAATTCTGTAACATGTAAAGTGTGTCTGCATCAGTGGTTTCTTCCCCATGGAAAACAGCAGGTAAATTTTGGTGGCAGTCAAGCTTAGGCTTTTTCTTTTCCCTCCAATTTCCTGGCATTTGTAATTTTAAGATAGGTCCTTAATGTTATATTAACAGATTTTTATGTGTCAATTAACAGATAAATTCATTATGAAAACTCATTTAGGAAAGGGCTGACACTAGACAAAGCCTTGAGGCAGCTGTGGAGTGCCGTGATGCAACATCTGCTCCATCAAATTGCACTCAGATGCTCCCATTCCTCGGCTGTTTGCCGCTGTTCCACGGTGTCTCAAGCAGCTACTTACCTCCCCGGGACATACAAGTTTGGACACAGATCCACAAAGGCCAAATGTCTTTATTAATTCTCCAAGGCATAACGAGCTAAAGAAAGTTGTCAAGATATTCAGCCCTTTGACATTGTGAAAGAAAAAATCTGAACAAGCTACATGCCATGTTCATTTGTCATGTGAGATTTGCTTTTATTGATTTATTTACTCAGTATTGAATTTGACATCCATCTGAAATATTGAATCTATCTTTGGAGCCCACCTATTTACTATGTTATGATGAACATCATTTGGTAATTTAGCTAATGTAAAAATGCCTTCCATTACTAGTGGTGGTGCTTCTCATGACATAACAGAAACTGACTCAGAAAGTAGCATATGCTGTTATCACCCATAATAGATCAGCCACATCTCAAAGATTGGAAGCCAAAATTACCATTTGGCATGTCTGTAAATTCAAATATACCGTCTGTCCCAAGTTGAAAATTAATGGAATTTTATCTATTTTTTTTATATATATCAAACACTTTGTTTTCATTACTGCCATAAAAGATTTTTCATTTAGTATTTGTATTATAGTAACTCTCCATGGGTGTTTAATATTGTTGAAGAACTTATCAGGCTGCAATTTGTAATAAACATCCCCTTCTACCTCTCTGCAGACTGCTTCCTCCACATCAAGGTTCAGTGCTTCCAGAAACACAGGGCTGGGAGAAGGACCCTGAGAGACACTTTGTCTATCAACCTGTCCAAAGGCAGCACCCACTAAACCATTCCCAGTGGGTATTTGTTAACGAAATTAAAAACAATACTAAAATATTATACATATATACATATACACATCTCTCCATATATGAATAGTCTATGTCAAAATTTCCTCCATATGGGCTGGCATTAATTACCTTTAGTTTTAAAGGTCTGATAATTCAGAAAAGGACAATTACTGAAGAGGAACCTTATCTGCACACTTTCAGAACAGAAAACTCCCTGACAGCAGGCAGATTTCCATGCATACACATGGCAGGATCAGACCTTTCATGGGTAGCTCATTTCTGTACCTATAGTTGTGGTACATTTTCAGCCAGCACACAAGCTCCTTTTGAGGGTGTGTGTTGGGGTTTTTGCCCAGTTGAATTCACAGACTTTTTTTTTCCAGGCAGCCTCTGCCACTCAAGTGTTTTTGATGAAGGCTTCATTTCGACAGCTACAGTTTCTAAAAGGGACAAATTATGCGTCCAGTCCTGCAAGCCTGCCTGCAATGAATGCCTTTAGAAATCAGTGGAGCTTTCACATGGCAGATGGCTCCCTAGGATTGAGCTCTACATAATTTTGCGATATTTTAGCTAGGGATATTTTAGTGGCTTTTTCCCTATGCATGACAGCATGATTTGCTGGCTGCTAGAAAATGTCATCAGACCCTTTCTCATTCCACAGTGAAACCTTTGGAATTTTTTTGAACAAGTAAAAATGTTTTTTTTCTCTGATGTGCAGGACACTTCTATCTGATGAAAAAATATTTCACGATAAATACAGTGAGAATAGAAGGGTAGAAGGGCAAAATAGCTGTGTTATGTTTCAAAATAGACCTAAATCCAAAAGAACTGGGGGGATGTTTTTCTAAAAGTCTTTAAACAAAGGTCTTACTATTAAAAATACTTCTGTCTCTTAAAATCCTTGTGGAGGACTCTCTCATGATTTCATCTGTGGTGTCACCTGATTTCTCCTACAATATAATAAATACAAAATGTGATAAATCTACCAGGTTGAGCTTTTTTACATTCTCGCAAAAAGGGTAATTTCTTAAGTGTAAATTCAATGGTTATGGCAAATCTGTCCACAGCCAGCGTGCCTCCTACAAAAACACAGAAAAGAAAAAAATCAGTGCAAACCTCTCTCTGCTTTGCCAGCATTTGTCTTGGTGCCAGAGAGAATTAATTCATTATCCTTGGCCAGGCCTATATCCTTATGCAGAGACTGCAGTGGATTACTTTGCACTGGTTTTGTCAATAGAATTTGTAGTGTAGATACTTCTCCTTGAAGTTGGTCACACAACTGGTTAGTGGTAACAAGACATATTCTAACCAGCGACTAAAGTGATTAAAATGAACTTGCATGCCCAATAGATATTTAAGTTCAAGACACTAGTTAGTAAGTGAAACAAAGGTTGTCTGGATCCCTGGGCGTAGCAACCGTATTCAGACAGTTTATATTTCCCAGTGTGTCATTGCCATTGAATGTACATACAACTGTGAGTTACTGGCTCTGGCTAGTAAGATTGATTCTGTCATCAATTTTTCTGAAGGTAGGTGTAATTCTAAGCATCTATATCTGAACTGTAGACAAAAACAGGTAATCTGAATACATCCCAATCCTCCCTAGATTTACTAGTCTGTAACATCATTTACAGCACACAAAAATACACAGTGTCCTTTGTAGTTTTTTTCATTCTGCTGTTTGTGAATAATTATTTCATTACAATATCTCTACTTGTTTTCATTAGACTTTCATTTTTCTTTGACCCTTCACTATGATGGGTATTCAACAAAGTTAAAATTAATGTGACTTCCTTGTTTCCCTCTTCATACAACAGTGTAATCAATGACACCAGCTGATATTTGGAGACAAGAACTGCTAGTTAACTTTCCTTGCCACTCTTGGCTGAACAGTTGCCTAGCTTTGCAGGTTGTCAGACGTTGTAAATGACATAAAAATAGTGGCTATCCTTAAAAGTATGGTGATACAATGGTGATATTAACAGCATGATGTTTTGATTCATTGTTCACATTCATTGTTCATATAAACACTTCAGGATTTGAGTCTGGGCTATTAAAATTGGTTTTTTGTTAAAAATTATTCTTAACTTTTGGACTAACAGTACTCTGAGCCAGATACTAGATCAGAAAGGTCTGGAGATTTGGAGGAGTATTCAGAACATGGACACCTGAGGTGTCCATGCAGATTTCATGTGCCACCCTGCCTGAACCTGGAAATACAAATGGGAAAAAGCCTCCCAAAAATACAGTACTAGGCATGATAAGGGATCAGTCTTTCCTTTGCAGGATGATACTGTATAAAATTGACAAGAGAAAGTTATAAGAAAGGTGAATGTATAACACATAATTTGCTTTGGCAGTTGAGAATCATGAATGTTCTTTGCATCTGGTAACCAGCACAGCCAGGAAAGGAAGCATGCTCATTACTGCATCAGTGACAATGAGTCAGTACATGAGGAGTTAAAAACCCCATGTTTAGAAAATTAGGGAAATGGGACCTTGAGGAAGCACTCCAAGGCATAACATGCAAAGCCATTTTTACTAATCAAAGAAGCATTGCAAACTTGGCTGGCATTTGCCTCAATGAAAGGCTTTCATTGTTGTCCAGATCCTCCACAGAGTTCAAAACTGTGTAGCTGAACTCCAAATTGACTAATATTTTGTGCTGAAGGACTGGAAATCTTTTGCCAACAATCAATGGATTATGAGTTCCAATTTTCCAAACTCTAGCCATCCAGTGTGGGTGACCTCTTACTTGTATTCATAGACTTGTAGACCTAATTTAGTTTATGAGAATGAAGAGGGAATTAATTTTGTTATAGGATGAATACATCAGAATTAACATTTTTTACACAGACTTACTGAACCAGACCAGTTAAGGTCCTCTATACGTTTCACTTCAAAATGCCCACTATTTCCTAAATACTCAAGCACTCCACTCTGTATTTTGGAGGAACCTGTTTATTGATATCTTAACATATTGTCATCTACATAGTAACTTTCACATACACATGTGCTAAGAAATATTCCAGAAAAGAGGCAGTGTCTTAGTCTCCTTTTATATTTCAAAACCTAAATTACATATCGGATTATAACATCGACACTGATATATCCATTAAAAATACTCTCTGCCAGGGATCCTTAAAAAGCTTAGTTAGGGAAACTTACATCAAAATTCAGTCACAAAGAAGAGAAAATAAGGGATATTTATTAACACAAGTATCCTTTTTTGGAATTGTCATAATTTTTATAATAATTAATTTTATAGAGTCACATCTGGAATAAAGATCATAGTGTTGTCTTCTCCAATCTGGGATTTGAGGGGAACTAGTCCTTGTAGTGGCAGAAAAAGAGAGCATCTGTGAGACACCAAGGATCAGTTCACTGGTCATCAAAAAGTATCATTGAAGAGGTGCCGGATTCACAGATTGACCCCTGAAGAGGAGTTGATGTACCTGAGATATATCCTGCCCTGTCTAGAGGGTGAATTCTGACACTACCCAGCAACATCATAAAAGAGAAATGGTTAAAGTGAAGGTATATATGTCAAAACAAATTAATTCTTATATTTTATTCTAAAAGAAATCTTTATTTTCTTTCTTTTAGAATGGATTGAGGAGAGGAAAGAAGCTGTTCTGATAAAAAAAAAATCAACTTTGTTCCACCAGTTATATTGATTTGGTGTCTAAAACATGAAAGTAGAGCACTTCTTGTCCACCAGTGACAGAAAATACACTTAGATTTTCCATTTTAATTGTTGTACCATTAATTAAAAGGACGAACATTCTTGAATTCTTTTAGTAAAACTCTCATGTTAATTTCAAAATCATTTTTTCACAGGGGAAAATATTTTGATAGAAAATTGTAAATTTAGCCTGATGTAAATGAGAATTAAATCCTTCTACATTGGTGAAGAATAACAATGATGTAAATAAAATTATAATCTACTGGGGAAAAACAAGTTTAGTTTTTGGGAAGCAAGAGCCTCAGTGGCTGTTCAGCTGAAAATCCTTAACATCCTTCCAAAGGCTCAGTCTGAATTGCATCCGATGTTTTAGCTTTTTACGAGATCCAGATTTTAATTCAGAAGAAGAAGCTGCCTTGACCAAAACTTCTATGGTGTTGTGTTTCGAAGTTGTTTCCCATTCCAGAAGATGCTAACAGGGGCAGATTGTGAAGGGCTGATCCATGTATTTCATGGACTGTCAATATTGAAGAAAGATGAGTTTTGGTCAATATTTTGCATTTAGTTCTTATTATCATTTCAACAACAGACGTGTACAGATGCTCTGCTACATTGATAGTGAGTTTGAAGCAAGACCCGGTATATTTGGACACTATTTCCAGGAATGAAATGAAAAATAAAAATACTCTTAATCTATGAACAGAAACAATGTCATTTGATTGTTTTATTTACACTAGATATTTACAACAGTAATACTGATTATACAATTCATGCGTTATTATACAATCATAATTAATATTATTGATTCCATTAATTTGTTAGTGTTTAAGTAGACTCCTGGTGAAAACTGTTCACACTTGATCTCTGTTTGAAAATGTTTAAAAATAGTTGAACTAAAACTGAATAACAAACTGTATGGGAGTTTCACTGACTAACCAGACTTGCGATTGGCTATCTAAGAGCAGTACTGTCTGAAAACACTTTATAGAACAGCTTCTTGATAAAAGTGCAGTTTCATTATTTTCAAAATATTTAATCTATTGATTTTGAAAAAGTGTACCATGAAAAAGTAAAACCAAGATTTATTTCTTCAATTGGTTTAATTTATTATCCTATTCAAATGCATTTAATATTGTATTATATGTAATGAACATCTTAAAATAACATCAAATCCAAACAAAATACCTAAAATGATAACTGAAAACTCAGAAATTTTACAATTTAAAGTTGAGGGATTTTTATGTTATTAGATGATATTGAAGTCAGAACAAAATAACACTAAAAAGATTGCTGAAATATATTGCTTCAATGAGCATGTACTAAAATATTCTGGAGCTTTTATTCCATCAGAAATTTAGGAATTTCAGCTCACCATTTCAATTAATTCAGAACAGAGAAAAAGGAAAATATTACTCAAAATTGACTGGCACTGCACAACAAATGGAATTAAAAACTATGAAATAATTAAAATGGAAAATCCTGGTTTGTGAGGATGCATTTGTATGCACAAGGACTGAAGTTACTTCTTATATTAACAGATCTGCATGTGTGCATATGTTAAATGAAACCAAGGATTTTGACATGACAGTTAAAATATTCAGGGGTTCATTGTCTGTATTACCTTAGCTTGTAGAGTGTATTTATCACTTTTATGAGGACACATAATTTATACCTACTCTTCTCTTGACCCAAGCCACTAAAGCAAACGGATTACTATCAGTTCAGGTCAGTTTATGCAAAGACTCTTTTCACTGACAATGCCCTGCTCCAGCACAATAACCTAACAAAGACCCCACATAAAAGACTTTGTAGTGTATTTTTAGGATACTTTGTATAATTTTGATCTACTTCAGTATACATTGAATACCTTCTCTGTGTTGATATTATTTGAGTTTTAACTACAATGGACTTTTTACAAAACTACAGAGGAACCAAGCAGGGAATTAAAGAAAAAAAAAAAAAAAAAAAAAAAAAAAGAAAAAGAATCCCGTCTATTCTTTCATTTGTGGTCAGTCACCACTGTACTCCCTCTCATTTCTTTTGAGATTTGTAGCCAAGAGCAGATCTATGGCCATCTGTTTTTAATCTGCTATTCAGAATGATAGTCTGTGGATCAATGAACTCTACTCATAGTCTATAGAGAAACTGCAAATCTTTTTGGGATAATTTCCAGAGGATAATAATATTCACAAGAGACTTATTTTGCCTTCCTTATCTCAACTACAGTTTTTCATAGAAGAATGGTGTCATAGCTGCCTGTTCCAACAATTGCTTCTGTCATGATGCATTATTGCCAGCAAGCTAAACAATTGAAGTCATAAATCTTTGAGCTTTTAACTATGCTACCACTGTCCATAGGAGATTTTGTGAGACAGAAGTGAGCTAGAGTCAAGTGACTAAATGCAAGAGGGTGAAATGGGACAGACAAGCTTTCCTTCTAAAATATTGTTTGATTTTCTTGCAAGAACATAGCATGAAATAAAGTTCTTCTGCAAGTCTAAAGTTAAACAGGGTGCACTTGCTTCAGTTAATGCCCAATAGACACTAACCATACTGACATAAATGAGTAATTATATTGGCTGTACGTTACACTGAGAAAAACATTTCGGCAGGAAATAAAAACTACTGCTTGCTGTCCTGGTGCTCATTGACTTTTCATCTGATGAAAATAAAATGCACAAATGCATATGCTAAAAAGTGCTAATCTCCCTGACTATCGTACGGTTCACCCGATTAGCACACCTCCACACACACACTTTTGTGCATGACCTGCAGCCATCCTGACAAAGCAAAAAAAAAAAGGTGGCTTAGTAAACCCCTGAGAGAGGTCTGCAGTGCTTCTGCTTCTCCCCTCCCCATCCTGAAGAAAAAGTAGAGAGAGTTTTTTGAAGTGAAGGAGTTACAGGTTCTCCACTCCCAAGCTGAATTCAGTTCAATACTGCTGGACAACACAGTACTCTCCCCAGAGTTGACTGAAATCCCTTGACCCTGAAGACGCTCATTAGCACATATGCATTACCATTCCTTGCAGAGGGGCATGAAGGCATGACAAGTCAGCCTACAGAACTGCTTCAAATAAAAATGAATAAGCAACAGTCCTTAACCATTTATTCTCCCAACATGTTTTGTTATTTCTTTCAGAAATCTGTCGGAAATGAAATCAGCATAAACTCAGGAATCTTTTCTGATCTGAAATGCAGCCCTCCAATCCGAATTGCATCACTGTACTTAAAAATCCTTGTTGATGTGAATACTCATCTTTTCATATTATTGGTATATACCATGTGTAAGCTGCAGCATTCTCACGTCTCTTGATAAAAATCTAAACTGACCATTCTTTCAGGTTCTTGAAACATTATTTAAGTATGTTGAGATTCTGCATTTTAAATATGAACAGCTGAATTCTCCCCTTAGATACATAAATGCAATTCCCACTGAAATCAATTAAAGCTATCTCAAAATCTCACAGAGTACCCAAAGCTTTATGACCATGTATATCTTGGAAGTAATTGGAGATATATCATGTGAATTGTCTAATGGAATGATGAATCACTTCCATTTCACTATCTGGAAGGAGAGTTTGAATAGTTGATCCACAGCTTTTCACTTGCTGTAAATTTTCAGAACCGCAGCTTCTCAGTACACTTCCATTTGTATAAATTATTTCAATTTCATGGTGCTAATCCTCTTTTTTTTTGTGAGCCTTATATGGATTTCCTGCCAAGAGAGAAAGAACTATAGGGAAAAAACTGTATTTTGAGATTTAACCAAGGTTACTGTTATATAAAATATTTCTACTCTATAATATTATGGAGAAGATTTTACAACAAAACAGATTTTATAAGAAAACAGAAAGGCTATGGTATTAACCTGGGAAGTATATACCAGGAAAATTACTACAATAATGGAAATTCAGAATGTTGGAGAGTAGTGCTTGCCCCATCCAGGTCAATACACTGTTTGCCACTGATTTTTGTGCTGGGCAGGATTTTACTCTGCTCAAAGGGTGAGACTTCTCTCTTGCCAGCGGAATCTTTAGAGCATCTGAGAAAAAAACGGGAGGGAAATTTCTTCCAAAATATTATTTCAAGAGTGCCTTGAAACACTGATAAGTATGTTGCTGATTCTAAAATTACTTTTTACTTCCAAGCTGTCTCTTTTTTCTACTAATATAGTAAGGATTCTAATCTTATACAAAATAATTCAAATTAATTACAAAACATTTTGTCTGAAGCAATTTCTGAGAATTTACTGTCATTGTTTTAATAAAAATATTTTATTGGTTTTAATGTTTTTAATTTAGATTGAAGTAAAATTAGGTTGGGGTGAAAAATATATTTTTCAAGATATGTCTGACTGGGAGATATAAGTACATGTCAGAATCTACCAGTAGCCCTTCTAGACAGCTAGTGCAAAGCATCTTTGATGAGAATGGGAGTGTGAGGAGTCATATAACCAGAAGGTAGCACCTGGAGCCAGGGTCCGAGAAAGCAGCTTTTCTGTCTTCCTTTCATTTCTACCAGAGAGCTAGTTAGCTTCATCTTTCCATAAAAAATTGCCTTCCTGACCATACTTTTAATAGAAGAGCCATAAACCTTTAATTAAGAGATAATCTGAATGAAAAAGTATATTTTCATAGAGTAATAATCTCCTTCTGTCAAGCAGGTGAGGTGTTTACTGAAATTAGATTTATCTTCAAAGCTCAAGATATCGACCATGTGCTATTACAATAACAGTATTATTTTCTTTTACCAGGTGATTGATGGTGATGCAATGATTTTGACTGATGGATGTCAGTACACAGGAGAGACAGTTGTTCAATGTGGTTACTCAGTAGCAGACCTCTGAATAGTTCAAATCATAGTTGCCCCTTCTGGGGTTCAGAAAGCCAGGAAAATTTTAGAAAACAGTGGATATTGCTTCCAAAGAACAGATTTTCCACTTAAAATACCATATGATTAGGATAATTCTTAATCAATGGGCTTATAAGTACTTAATTACAATAATTTAAAATACTTTGAATAAATGTTTCCTAGCAATAAAACAATTTTACTAATAAAGCGTAATAAAGAATGAAGAATAATGTTTTACATTCATCCTCAGAGTTTCACCCAAGTTTCGTGAAGTGTTTCTATGAACATGGAACACACCTGCTACAGTCACCCAGTTGTGTATTTTGGGGTGTGACGTTATTTGTCCATGAATTTCCTACTGGGGTTTCTGGTTCCCCTCACCCAGGGATGTGAGAATGTGAATTATCTCTGAAGACCAGTGAGGAACTGTGTGTGTTTGTGTGCATGTATGTGTGTGAGGTGGAGCAGACTCTCCCTCCTGGTCATCACTTCAGGCACAGCCCTGCCTAATCTTACCAGTGTGATCCATTTTCCCCTTAAAAACATCCGCATTTCATTCATTCTTTCTCAACATATACAGAAAGTATATGAATATATATTCTTTTAAAGACAGGTGGGAAAAAGAAGTTTTCTTTTATGTTGCCCATTTTGTGCTGAAAGCTGTAGGCAGGATATCCTTTTCAAGAAAAATAGTAGGAACTCTAGTTATGGTTTCCCCTCTTTTTTCAATTTATTTTATGTCTTGTTTCGGAGGACTTGGTATATCTCACAAACCACTAAATCTGACCTAAATATTGTGATTTATTAGTTTTCCAAAATTTTGGTCCTTTCTGACCTGAACAAAACTATACAATGATATTTGTTAAAAGTGCTTAAGCATTTTTATCTTTATTTCTACTTCTTTAACTCATCTGCTGGGGTCTTAGCATCTGTGGGAAAATGTTTGTTTCTTGTAGCCTGTTAGATATTACAGTGGGTTAGGAGCCTTGCAGAAAAGAAGAGAAATTACGCTCATCTCCATTTTCACAAGTTTATTTGGTTGACTCCATGTCCTCTGTGCTTTCAAAGAAAAAAAAAATATATATAGGTATAAATAGGAATAAAACATTTTTAAAAGATTGAAAACAGTATTTTGTAAAAGATGGGCATAACAGATCTGGAACTGTCTGCCAAATGTAGATCTATGCTGTGGGGACCTAGT
This sequence comes from Tyto alba, assembly GCF_018691265.1. Taxonomy (NCBI): domain Eukaryota; kingdom Metazoa; phylum Chordata; class Aves; order Strigiformes; family Tytonidae; genus Tyto; species Tyto alba. Next base: position 27,389,624 of record NW_024881330.1, on the reverse strand, counting down.
GAAACAGTCCTGCTAAGCTCAGTGCTTGTATTCCCTAAACAGTGGACCAGGAGAGGTAAGGGGCTTTGAAGATCTCCAGAGGCAGATTTTTTCTGGCAAGTTGTGGCATCTAATGAGGAACAGACTCCCCTCTGGGGCCCTTAAGAGGCATCTAGGGTTTCCTATTGATTATACAGGACGTTGTTTTAGCCAGACAGACTGTGCAGGTGCCCATCTTTGGTGACACTTTTGACCAAATACTGCATCTCTCCTGCTCTTGTTGTAAGGAGGGAAGGACAAGGACAGGGACAGGGTGCATGCACTGGAGTTTTGGCTTTCACCAAGCATTGTCTTGTCACACATCTTGCTCTCTGTGTCTACTCTGGTATCGACCCCAGTGAGTGTGGGCTTGTGTTGCCACATAGTAGCTACGCTCCAGTGGGATACAGGGAAGTACTGAAGTTTAGGCACAAAATGAGGAGCTGGGATACAAGTGAGAATGAATACGGGATTTCCCTTCTATTTTTAAACCTGTATTTGTTGTCTTGCTGGGTAGGACTGAGCAACTCTGATTTTTCAGAGCCTGAGAGCTTCGTGTTTTACCTGCCCCCTTGCCTGGCTCACTGAGCTCTCCCCCCCAGTGACGGTAAGGATGCTGCCAGACTGCAATGGGGCTTGGGCAGCCGCCTGTCCCCTGAAATCCCACAGCCATCAACCTTGTCCTGCTCCTTTCATCCACAGGGGAAAGGCAAAGCAGACAGCTCTAACACCCTCAGGGGGCGGTGAAGGCGAGCCCCCTCCCCACTCCTTGGCTCCTGCCCGGGCAGGGGCCCTTGCAGCCCCCACCACCTCCCGCGCTGCCGGCTGGGAGCAGCGAGGGGCATGTAGAGGCTCTCGCCCGGCTGCCTGGCAGCTACACCGGCTCTGGGGGGGCCGCCGGGCTCTGCGTGGGGGCACAAATGCTTCCTGGCACCCTGTCGTTCCCGTCTCCATCGGCGCCGCCGGGCCTCTCCCTCCCCAGCCTCTCTGCTGCTTGCACTGCAGGCGCAGCTTGTCCTTCATTTGAATAAAACCATCATCAAAACCATTCGGTTGAGTCAGCTATTAAACCACTTAATTCCAAAATCCATACCATGGGTGATTTAGAAAGGACAATTAAAAAGCCAGAGAACGGTCTCTATGGTTTTTTTATTGTGAACTTCATCAGCCCGGAATGCCGCCTGCCATCCGCTTTGCTAATAAAAGTGTTGATACACAAATTGAAATAGTGTTTTATAGGTGCCTGCTTTGCTTCCCCTCCTCTACCCCAGTCTGTCAGAAAATGCTTTCTTGGATATAAATCACTATTTTATTTTATTTTATTTTATTTTATTTTATTTTATTTTATTTTATTTTATTTTATTTTATTTTATTTTATTTTATTTTATTTTATTTTATTTTATTTTATTTTATTTTATTTTATTTTATTTTATTTTATTTTATTTTATTTTATTTTATTTTGTTCTGAATACAGATTTAGGGCTAGATTAAGAATGGCCATGACATAATCAACAGAGAGAGAAAGACAATGAAACAATTACCCAGTGGGAGCTGTGTGGCTCTTCACAACTGGGTACAAGACCAGCCCTGGCTGTGTTGTGAGCTTAACACCTTTCTCCTGGTCAAAGTAAAGGAGCAGCAGGGCTTGGGAATGAGCCAGATCCATCAAAGCACTGCTACTGTGACAGCAACCCCTGAACACAACCCCTCCTCAGGACCAGGACCAAGGATTCAATCTCACCCTTGCCAGTCAAAGGCAAAGAAGGTAGGATTTATATCTGCAATTAAACTGGACAAAATTCTGCTTTAATTCCAGAGTAACAAAGCTGAGAGAAGGGCATATAAAACAAGAGAGACACAACAGGATTAATCTGAAGTTAATTTTTTGTTCTTATGTTGTCCTCCTGGCTGCTCAAAAAAAATCTAATATCATGCTAGTGTTCCTTTTCATAGACTCTGCATGAAACTTGCCTGTTCGCATTCTGCAGTGTCTGAACAAGAACCTGGCCCAGATCATATGTTCTGCATCTCCATCTGTGCTGGTGGGTCAAACTGCTCTGTGAAAAGAGCTCTCCCATATCTCCTCATATTCAGCTAAACAAGAGAGAATCTGAAGTGCCAGGAATTTGGATAGGACTCAGCTTTCCTTTTGATTAAAAAAATCCAGACAAATACACAACTGAAAACTTCCCCTCTTTCCCCAGGTGAAAAGGAGGGCGAGTTGGAGCAGTAAGTGTCAAGGGCTTTGCCCTCGCTGCTGGAGCGGAGTGTAGGGGGACGTAGCTAGAGCAGCAGGAGTGGGGGCTGCCTCTCATGCCTGAAGTGAAATTTAGCAGAGAGAAGTCCCCCAAAAGATCTAATTTAGCCCACAACAGAAATCCCTGTGATGAGTCCAGTGTGTGGGCCTCTATGAAGACTTTCTCTTGTGCTCTTCTCTTTGACTATTTGCCATCCCAGACAATTGCCAAGGCAGTGCTCCTTGCTGGATAGCATTAGTGGAGGTGTGTTTCCTTGCAGTTTCTACAACCGTCTGGTTTTCTACTTCTCTCCCCCTTTCCGTTTCCTGTTGGCACTGCATCCTAAACTCCTAACCTCTTACACACATGCACATTTTTTTTTCACTTGCTGGGAGGTGCTGCACAATGAGATCCATGTAGTGAGAGTTCAGTTGCTATATGTCGGAGCACCGCATATGCTAGCCAGTTTTCTCACCCACACCCTTCTCCGTGGGATTTCTCAGCACACTTGCTTCCCAGCTCCTGCACTCAACATGTGGTGCAAAGTGTAGTGAAATATCCGGGTCTGAGGTCCTGCAGTGTACAGGAGGACTCTTCCTGACTTGTATTAATATTGCTGCCAGTGAAATCTGTGGCATTTTGATTGCTTTGGAGCTCCAGTGTCGAAACGCATTTCTCTCTGCTTACCCATATGACTCTTCTTTCAGCTTTTTGTCTTCACATGAAAGAGAGGGCAAAAAAATTCTTTTGATGTTTTTGAGAATATTGCAAGATATTCTCAAGAAAACACCATTTCAATTGCTCAGGCTCTTGTTCATACAGGCTTTCATGATTTCCAGGATTGACTATTTTAATTTGTTCCTGGTGGTGTTCCAGATTGTTTGCTAAACTGGCTGCAGATGGTTTTGAATGTTGCTGCTGCCAGAATTGTTACTAGGACTTGATCTACAGATCATATTTCTCCAGTCTCACGTTCCCTCTACCCTGGTGCCTGTTAAGCAGCATATGGCTTTAAAATTCTTTTACTGACTTATAAAGCTTGCACTGGCCCTAATTCTCTTTGCCTTCTTGACCTTTTAACTCTTCAGACTTTGGCTTAGGCTCACGGCTTATATGATGTAATGTCCACTGACAGTTCAGAGCCAGCATCCAGAAATGAGAGTCAATTATAGTTTTGGGTTTTGCCTCTTGTGATGTTTTTCTGTAACTTCAGTGAAGTGAAGAAAGTGGGTTAATTTTTTGTTTCTATTGCCTAATAATCAAATTATTATCCCAAGCTTTACACTAAGTTTCTCTACATAGATTTACATACAGACACAGCCACACAAAAAGTCAACATATAAACAGTATGCTGCTCATTTAAAACTTAAAAGTGCAAGCAAAAGCAGTTTGATTCCAAGCTGACGTACAAGAGAACTGGTCTAATAAATTCTGGAGACCCACTTCCTGACTACACTGGGTGAAGAAGGAAAGCTCCTTGTATGTTCATGGCATGAAAAAATCAGGAACACCACCTTCTTTTATTTGAGTGCTCTTCAAGTATTTTGATTGCTGAAAGCTCAGGAGTGTCATTCAGCTTTCTATCCATTTTGTGTCACCTCAGATGAAAAACAGGTCTGCAAAAATACTACCAAGCCTGGGTCTATTTCATCACATGGTATTTGGTTCCCCCCTAACTAGCTAGACTCTGCTGTTGGTTTTCATCCCTGCCAGATGCAGAATCAAGGACAACAGAAGGGAACTGGGTTCTTTTCACCTGTAACTGGATGTTCTCATAGAGCTTTTATTAATAGTGGTACAGCACAAATGCACAGCCGGTGAAATTTTGTATTTACTGAAATTAATGGGAATTTTGTTGGTGGCTTTGCTACAGGCAAGGTTTTAAGGAGTGAGGTTTAGAAGCCACTTGAATTGCTAAGATTGGCAAGTATGTGGAAGGAGTTCTTGCTCCCAGTAACCTAAGTCAGAATTGCTCTGGGGGCCACTGAGATGCAATCAGAAGGTGTCATAGTTTTAGAGCCCCCTTCCAGAGAAGAGCCACTCTGCAAGCCTAACCATGGGTATTTATTCTTCAAGGGTTAGTTCAGGGTGAATTGCTGTCCTCTTGCTATCTTTGAGCCCCTCTGGAGCACTGAGATGTTTGTCTCCATCTGGAAGGAATTCAAAGTGCTCCCTTCTGTTCCCACCTTGATTTGCAAGACCAGACCAGGGCCCAATGTATTCCATTCCTCTGCCTTCACTGACTGCAACTCAGTTATTTCTGAGAAGATACATAAGAGTTTCTTTCATCTGAGTAGCTCTGACTTTACAGATCTCTTTTTCTTGTTAGTCTCCCCAATTTGATTCTCTCAGTGAGTTCCTATATCTTTTGTACTTATTCCTTTTTATTCTGTCTTTCTACAAAGTAGAACAAAAGTTCTACTTGCCCCATGGAAAATCATCCCAGACTTTTTTTTTGCTTCTTCTAGAGTTGATCATAGTTGCATATTGTATTATTATGTAGAAATTTTTAAAAAAATAGGAAAAATGGAAAAAAAAAAAAGGAAAAAATAGAAGAATTTGAGAATTTATCTCCACTGCCGTTTAATCTGACTGAATTTTGGCTGTTTTGTTTTTGTATTGTTCTGTCAAAAAAAAAAAATGGGGAGAAGAGAGAAGAAAGAATGGACACATCAGCACTTCTTCATAAAAATCCTTCTCTCCAAAGAATTGTATATTTTATGGGAAGAAAAGTCAAAGTTCAGATTACTTTTTGCAGTATAGAATATATTAAGTTTATTCCTGTATGGCAAATCCGTCAAGGGAGAATTGTAGTACTCTATAAAAAGTTAGAGTGCCTTAGTAGAGTTTATGAAATATATGGAAAGGAACTGTAGCTATAAGGCAGGGAACATAAGACATAGGACATGGAAACTCATTAAAGTTCATGACAATTTACTGCTGTAATGTTGAGGCCAAATAATTTATGAAGTCCCAGGTATACACATAGGTCAGCGATAAGTAGAAATTAGGAGTTACTTTTCTCTTGTGTGTGCACTGTAAGACTAATATGAGCACATGGCACATGGGACTACAGTCAGATTTTTAAACAAGATGTTGAGCAATTGGAAAAAAAGAGTAAAGGAAAATGAAGACAAAGAGTAAACAAAATTATCTGAGAGCTAGAGAAGTTACTTTGCCTTTACAGACTTGAAGCTCAGTGTGTTTATTCAAGTGAAAAGATGGATGTTGAAGTAATCTTTAATCAAACAGATATGACTACAATAAGAGTTATGGCTGGAAGCTCTGGCCAGATGAAGTCAGAAGAAAACATGAAACATATTCTGAGTAGCAAAGGCAAGTAACTGCTGCAACATGATACCAAAAAAAACCAGTGATATTGCCTAAATAAGTCTGAATGCTTTCTGGAAGACTTGTGTTTACTCAACACAAGTTTTACTTTAGTCACACATATTACTGAGCTCATTCAGTATGTGAAGACTGGATAAAACATTGTACTCTGGGATGTGCAGGAGAATAGACTAAAAGAGATGTTGGTCCATCCTGACCTTAAAGTTTAGAAACCTGGGAGATGACTTTCTGGGTCAGGCCAAGTTTCTGTCACTCCTTGCTTCACTCATAAAGGTGGAAGAACTCCAATAAATTATTTGTCTTTGTTTATAAAAGGAGGAAAACATTGAATACCAATCTTTATACAGAACTAGTTAAAATGTATTTCAGTAGATCCTTTCAGTTCCTTTGACTGAAGTTAAATTCCTTAACATTAAAAATGTCTAATTTTGTTTTGTTGACTCAAACATTTTAGTTCAGGAGTAAGAGGGACTCTGATTCTTTGTAGTTCAAATGCAGCATTCCCATTTTTCCACTGTGGTTTGGGGTCTTCAGCTCAACAGGAACTTGTCTGATGTTTCAACTTCAGGAATGTCTATGGTGTAGCTCAGACAAGGAAGCTTTTGCAAAAAGAGGTGGAGGATGTATTATCTGGACTAAACTCCTGTGTGGCATTGCTATGACTTTTGTTACCATGAGGTAAAGTCTAACTGATATGGTCTGAAGTGTTTTAACTAACCAAAATGTTTTCCTTGGAGTCAGCATTGCCCAGTGAAGATTCAGAAACTTCAAGGAATATTATTAATATTTCCTCACAGTAAAGTCCAGTTTTGAAGAAAATGCATTTTCTTTGAGAAAATATTCATGGAAATTTCCTGACTAGTTTTATTTAAGGACTACAGAACCAGCTCTTAATTGAAAGGGGGAGAGTGCCAGATATTAACACCCCCAGGGACAGCAAAACTGATTAAATACGTGTCTAATGTTCTGTTTTTAATCCAAGGGAAACTGCATCAATGGCATACATGTTGTTTTAAGTTTTTTTCATTTTCCTGAAAAAGAGTCTAAGTAAAACAGCATGTTCTTTATGCTGGGGTCCCATTCCCTCGGGTTACTCTCATCGTGCTCACGGCACATAAGCACTGCTCTTTATTCTGAGTGAACAGACACGCTAGCGCCATGAGGGCTAGAAACAACAATGAAGAAAACACTGAAGTGGTCCTTGTGTGCGCCTGACTAACTGCTAGGTTGTGAACCACAGTGATCTAGAGACCTGAGCTTTCTTACAAAGGCATGGTTATAGTTTTCATTGACTTCCCACACAGCGCTCACTCTTACCTCTTACAGTGCTGGCTGTGGCAGTGAAACAATCAGACCATGGTACGGCCACAAAAAGATAATTGTCCTCAGTTGACTTATCCCTTCCCAAAGCTAAAGCTCTTATGAACAGCCCCACCTGATGACTAAAATGAATGGTGTGGATACTAAAAATGGCAAAGTTTTGCTGCTGAAAAATTCAGCTTTTTTCAGAATCACAGAATGCTTGAGGTTGGAAGGGACCGGTGGAGGTCATCTGGTCCAATACCCCCTGCTCAAGCAGAGCCACCTAGAGCCAGTTGCCCAGGACCATATCTAGACAGCTTTTGAATATCTCCAAAGATGGAGACTCCACAGCCTCTCTGGGCAATATGTGCCAGTGCTTGGTCACCCTCACAGTAAAAAAGTGTTTCCTGATGTACAGAGGAAACCTCCTGTGTTTGGGTTTGTGCCCATTGTCTCTGTTCCTGTCACTAGTCACTGCTGAGAAGCGACTGGCCCCATCCTCTTTGCACTCTCAGGTATTTGTACACACTGATGAGGTCCCCCCTGAGCTTTCTCTTCTCCAGGTTAAGCAGTCCCAGTTCTCTCAGCCTTTCCTCATATGTGAGGTGTACTAGTCCTTTCATCATCTTTGTGGCACTTTGTTGGACTCTTTCCAGCATGTCCATGTCCTTCTTGTACTGTGGACCCCAAAACTGGACTCAAGACTCCAGGTGTGGCCTCACCAGTGCTGAGGAGTAGGGTCACCTCCCTTGACCTGCTGGCAATGGTTTGCCTAATACAGCCCAGGACACCATTAGACTTCCTTGCCCCCTTGGGACATTGTTGGCTCATGTTCAACTTGGTGACCACCAGGACCCCCATGTAACTTTCCTCAAAGCAGTTTTCTAGCTGCTTTTCTAGCTCCCAGTGTATAGTGGTGCATGAAGTTGTTCTTCCCCAGGTGCAAGACTTCGCACTTGCCCTTGCAGAACTTTATGAGGACTTCCTTATAAAACTGGTGTTGCCAGATAATAATCTTTGCTGGACAAACACAAATTGCATTAAAATATAGTAGATAATTTAAAGAAAATCATTCTGATTGTCTATCAACACTTACTCCTTATGTATCCACCAACAATATTATTAAAGTCATTAAAATATAAGATCCACCTTTTCCAGAAAATGTGCATGTCATTGATCAATATACTCCAACAGTGATGAAAATCTAAAGACGTGGAGCTACTGAGACTAACTTTAACACTGAAGTAACATTACTAAAGCTTTAAAATCTCTGTTGCCAAGAGGAGAAAACAAACATCTTGGGTTTTATCCCTTAACTTATTACTATTGCTTCACATGCTGAGAGGCACAATGTACCATCTCTGAAAGCAAATCCACATCTCTGTCGTACAGACCCTTAACTTACTGAGAGTGATCAGATGGTTATTGCAATACAGCCAGGTGACTCAAGGAGATATGGATCACAGTCAAGATTGCCTTGGTAGCTCTAGTTTCTCAATGGTTTTAAATTTGTAGAATGAGTTATAGCGATGTTACTGTAATAACTGTAATATCAGCTGTCAGGGCTTATTAAGTCATGTCAAACTGCATGATTTTTCTTAAAATATATTGCGTATTTATATACATATGTGTGCATCTGCAGTTTTTTTCAAATTTAATTTGTAAAATGGCCAGCTGACATAAATCTAGATACAGTGCTACACTCTTCACTGGTACTTATTTCCTTGAAACACTGATGGATAATGGTAACTCTGGTAAATATATTTGCCTAGGTGACTAAGGCTGAAAGTCATCTTTATAATCTGAAGTGTTAAATACCTTTTAAGAAAAAAATCTCATCTAAAAGTCACATGTAAATGTAGACAAAGGTTAAATCAAATCTGAACCTCTTTTGTAGTACAGAAATACAGAGCTGAGGTCACATTGAAATCACAACCAGTTCTGCAGAGAACACCCTGAGTAAAAGCAGAAATTCTGAGAAAAAGTCATTCATCCATAACAAGCAGGTTCTTCTCATCAGTAAGCACAAAAGCAGAGAAGCAGAAAAGGCCATCAAAGCATTAGTTTACTTTTATCACTAATTTGTGGATGACTAATTGGAGAGCACTGTGTGACAGAGAGCAACAAATGCTCAGTGTTTATATCAAGTAATCCAGTGAAATGGTCAAAGACAAGCCAAATCATTTACAGGAGGCTTTCAGTGTGGCAAAGGGTTTCGGAGTGGCTTTGCCAATACACAGCTAAACTCTGCTGGAGATGTTGTGTGTAACTGATTCTCATCAACTGATCCAGGTCTCCACATACAAGAGTAGTGACCATGTCTGCATAAAAGCATTAGGTTTCCGGCTGCTGCTATCTCTCATATGGATTAGGAACATGGAGTTGGAAACCCTCCCTGGCAATGTCAAATACAGTCCCTAGCAAATAAATGCATTAAGTATTTCCTTTCATAAAGACACCTTTAAAACATGATAGAGAACTAATAAATTGTGAAGTCGCTAAAATTTAAAATGGGAAAATTAAGGAAACCTCTTGAATAGCAACATTAGAAGAAAGGTAAATGTAACAGTTCAGCGTGAGGTGGACAGGTAGCACATCTCTGATCTGCACTGGGGAAGACATGCCTAAGGGAGGAAGCGGAAGAGCTGCAGTGATTGGCACTTGTTTCCAGATCTGCTCCTGGATTAGATTAGGACTGCCGTATTTGTGACAAGGGTTTCCTGGCCAGAAATACGTGTGCCTGCACCACACAGATGGCCTACACATGGACTGGAAGTGCATCCCAACCTCAGCATGTCTGATGTACTGTGCATGTGTTGTGCAGCTGTGCACACATAGTCAGTCAGATGGCTCCAGTACACACTGCATTTACACTGTCATCTATACAGTCTATAAACTACCGGGGGAATCAGGCATATGGCACATGTACAGAGTGTGGGATTTCTGGTTGCTTTTGGACTTCCTACATCCTAAGATTCATCATGGGGGTATAAAGAGGACATGCCTGGGACAATCCAGACAAATGGGGAACATTCTTTCTTACATACAATTTACCCAAAAGGTGATTTTGTAGAAGTTGGAAGATACCTGTTGTGCATTTATGGACTGAGACAGACAGTATGAGCAAAACCAATGCTTTGTTCATCCAGTGAAAGCAAGTGTTTAATACATGACTCCTGGACCAAGCTGAGAGTGAAATAATATCAAAGCAAAAATGCACCATTCAAGCAATGCAACATAGCTCCCAGATGCATAAACCTCTGGAGTAAAATAAAACCACATGATCCCCATTCATAAAAGCAGCCTTTGGTGGCATTTGCTCTGCCTTTGACTTGCAAACATTCAAGCATGAAAGCTTTTGTTCGTGAGGATATCTGCAGGGTTGTGAATGCTCCTGCACGTACACCGCTGGCATTAAAAAGTATATATGTATGGAAACCTCTGTGTAAATAGGCATCTAACGTAGTGATTATCTTGAATGCTTCTCTTAATTTTGGGAGTCAGGAAGCAGGCAGAATATGGTTTTGATGAGCAAATGCAAAGTTGGTAGAACAGAGCAGTTCATATAAACTGCTATTACACAGAATTATTTGAATAAATTTGTGAAAATTAATTCTGTACTTTGGTACAGGAATTTGGTAAAGCACTGTCTAAGAAAGAGAATATAATGGAGATGATACATTGCTCATTGTGATAGGTGTGCACAGTTTTCAGCTGTGTGTAAGTTAAATTTTATTGTGCACAAGGAGAGAGGCTTGAAAGATTTACAAAAAGGAAGTTCACAATAAAAATGCAGTGAGCATTTTGCCAATAACCAAGCCCCTTGCAGAATGATTCTTTCCCTTGTCGTTTCAATTCAAGACCTAAATGTTATTCACTGACACACAAACTAACAATGACATTTTAAAGCTTGCACAGTGCACACACCTCCAGCTCCCCTAGGAAAAGTCAGGCAAACACCTGATGCCTGCTGGGAATTCCGCTGTGGGTGCCAGACAGCTGCTGCCCATCAGTGTTTCCAGGTGTGCTTATTCGGTTGGGAGGTCGCTCCAGCTGCAGACGCAATCATAGCAGGGACCCAGGCACGCTGCAGAGACAGAGGACATGCTCAGATTTTGCTGCTTGGGCTGCCTTGGTTTTGCCCTGATTTAGAGCACCTGGCTTGTTGCAGGATGCAGATGTTTGCTCTGTTGCCCAAGAACCAGTACTTCATTCCCTTTATAATGAGCACTGTGACCTGGGGGAGTTATTAAATCTCTGGTTCAAAAGAGTCTAGTTTTCCTCTCTTTTTGTTTCTCAGCAGACAGTCTAAAGTTCACAAACAGATTAGTGAAGGAGTATATAGAAATTAAAAACTTAATTTTCAAACTCCTCTGAGTCAAATCTAATTGACAATTTGAATTATAGCCTGTGCTGTTCTTTGTTTTAATTTTCTTTTGGGAAATCCCTGGTTATAGTTTTGCTTTGTCCTTTACTATAATTTTACAAGCCTATATTTAAAAATTATTCTGAAGCAACATCTAGAGTCTGAAGCAATTTTAGGACTACTGCAGTGCTAGTGTGAAACCAGGCAATATTTAAAATTGAAGAGATTATACCTTACTCGGGAGACTAGATACCTTTTTTAAGACCATAAATTTAATTAAAAAACACAGGCACTATATTAACAGCGAGCTTATGGATCACCATATGCCAGTCAAACATAATGAAATACATGCAAATGTTAGATGGCATATTCTTTTGTCTCTGAAATTAGCAATCTCAGTGAACACTTTCCACACCATGTGTGAGGATTTTCTTATTTATTTGGCTTTATAATAAAAAAAAAGTCCCTACCCATGTGTGTACGTTTTGAATGATAAGATAGTTTATAAATAAACCACTGGCAACAATGCTTTCTTTATAGCTTTTGGTTTGGCATTCTCACCTTCCATCAGGGATGTCAGCATCCCGCACAACACTGACGTCAAGTCAAAGTGCCTCCTTTTCTATAAGCATGTTTTTGCCTTTGGAGGTTATTTGCATTGAAGGGGAAAAAAGTAATGAAATTGAAGCCCTGGAGAAAATCACTTATACTCAAGAAACACATTTCAACCTTTCTGTCTGAACAGGTTTGTTTTCTTTTCCGACTTCATTCTTCATCATTGTCACCCATCCACTCGGCCATTTATATTTGGGAAGTCAGGGACAAGAGAACATTTGCTCTTTGTATTGCTGCTTCTGTCAAGAGCTGTAGCAGAAACTGGAGTGCCATGATGTAACGGTTCCAGTGACTAGGACTCTGGGAATCTTAATAAAAACCCCTACATTTAAGGAAGGGACAACCTCACAATTGAGAAATATGCAAACAGCACAAAATATATTGGGAAAAAAATGCAGACTCTGAATCTGATATAAGAAAAACTGCAGAAATAATCTTTCTGATGTAGAGATCTGAAAGGAAAATAGAGTGTTAAGACAAACTTTTAAGGATATCACCAGTATATGAAATTAAATTAATGCCAAGGGGAAGGAATTCTGCCGTTCTTTTCTCCCACAGAAATATGATTTTGATACTATTGCAAGGTCTTTGTGGAATTCTGTTGGAATAATTTTTTTGTACATTATCTTAAATTGTTACAGCTCTGTCTAAAGATACAATTTCCATCAGTACAGGATCATCAGAAGTTCCATAATGGCCAAAGTAATATAGTTTAAAAAGGTCTCCTGTGAGGAAATTAACTTTTAAATCAATGTATCAGAATAATTTCTTTTTTTTTTTTTTCCATGAATATGATATTCTTCACTTAATTATTACATTTGTTAGTGCTCTCAGCTTACCCTGGAGATATGTCAACATATTCTGATTAAGGTTTATTCCTTCAAATACATTCTGGTAACAGTGGTAATCAAAGTATTTCCAAAGATGATAAGTCCTAAAGGCATTTACAAAAGAAAGGGTTAGGTTCTAGGCTCGATGTGACTTTGTTTTTCAAAAGTCACTTTTCACATTGATTTTAAAATTATTATTGTCTAAATTATTTTCTATTATCTATTTTGAAATAGCCCTATTCTAATTAACATGAAACTGAAACTAAAACTAAAATGTCACATTTATTAAATGTCTTCAATTTCCTGATGCCTGTAATCCTATTCATACAGAAGGCTTATTGCACTTGTACTGTTTGGGACTATCTAATCAATACTTTTTTCCATAGCCAAAATTTATATAATTCTTGTTAAATTATATAGAAAAAGTGAAATTACATCCAAGAAGGGTAATGGTAAAATAATACACTTTTCCTGCAGTTGAACCACAGGATGTCACTGTTTCTCTTTCACAAGAAACAAGCTTCCAACGTGAAAGTAGACCAGATTCTTCTAAAAATGACAGAAAGGCACAGAAATGACATAAAAAGCACAGAAATTAAGTCAGACGTTTCCTTTTGTATGTGTGAGTCAACCTAGGCAATGTGTTGCCTATGTAGAATAACAATTTAATATTCAATTCAGTCTCATAATGTACCAAGATTGATATATTTTTGGTACATCCCTCCAGACAGAACTGACACATATCAATATGTCCCATATTGCATAAAGAGTCAGGCAGAGCTGAACAGAGTTCAAAAGAAAGTTAATGTAAGACATTAAAACTTCTTGTAGCCTTCCCTATTTAGCACTGAATTTCTAAAATTTAGCACCCTTTGCTACCACAAAGCTGGATCTTGACAAACACATGCTGCCTCTTGAGATTTAATATGATCCCTCTACAAGATCCTTGGTTTCCTTCGTATCTAGGGTTGCCCATCCTAGATGTCCCAGTGGGATGCTGGAAACTAACACAGAGAGGCTTTAAGAGGGTGGTGTGCTTCAGGCAGTATTTTTCAGGAGTCTCTGAGGGAATTGCAGAGTGACGTCCTTTCCACACCATCATCTTGATGTTTCCTTTTACACATGGAAGTCTTTCCTCATTACACTATGTGGGGGAACTCCCTCACTCTTTCCAAATCTCCTGCCAAATTACCTTGTTCAAAACTCCAGTAATATTGATATCCCAGTTCACACAAACCAAAATGCTGTTTATTTACTTACTGTTGGCTGTTGATTAGACTTTTAGATTTCTTTGGCTTTCTTGGGGAGCAGTCTTGTTCTTTCTGATTTTTTTCTCTATACTGAGTGCATTGCTTACACAGGATAAATAATGAAGGCATTGTATTGGTATCATAGATTTTTGTCATAGCCTAAAATCTAATGGCATAGGTTTTAAGAAATATTGTGTGTGGGAGACAACTGCTCCCTGTTTTTTCTGGGATGGTTTGTGTAAAATGGAGGCATTCTGGCACACTTTACTCACCTCTCTGATTTCTATCCTCTTCTCACAGCTTCAGTAAAAGGGACTCTTCTATTTTCATTCCTTTTGTGGGATGACATGTGAAATATATGGAAAATGTGTAGGAAGATTTTTCACAATCGCCAATTTCATCCTTGCAACCCACTGAGATCTCGAACTGAATCACACCCCATCTTCTACATGTCTGAAATAATTCCCATGTTATTCTTTAAAATGGCAGCCAGGAGTCAGTGAGAGGCGGGTGCAGTGACATGAAACAGAAGAGAGTGCAGTACCTGCAGAAATCTTTTTTCTGAAGTCAAGGACTAGATCATCTGGCATCTCCCTCTGAAGTCTAAAATTTCCTATCACTGAGGAGCTGCTAAAAATAATTATGCTTTTAATCTTCATTATAAACAATGAGGGTACTTTGCATGAATCAGTCTCACTAGTTCTCCTTCCAAAAAAGAGAGGAGCTAGCAGTCTGGGGTGAGCGATTGTGTGGTGGTTAGCAAGACATATGGTGTGCAGCATAAGGACCATACTGGATGCAACTGAAGGCAGTAGCGAAATTCCCACCCACATCAGCAGATCCAAACCTGGCCCATAAACGCTTCTTTATTTGACAAACCATAGTATAAATGACTTTCTATTTTATAAATGGACTTTAAGGAGGAATTGTGAATGCCATTGAGCTCTCCCATGCCAATGGCATTCTCGTTGCCATAGGAACTATTGTACTTAAAAGGTGGGGCAAATGTACGGAGATTAAGACAGGCTTGTAGGACAGGTACCTATACCAAATACGTGGTGACAACCATTTCCTAAGAAAATTTCCACTGGGGAATATTTAGCTGAATTAGGCAGAGGATAGAGATATGGTATTTTATCTATTGATGAGTTGGCTCAATGACACATTTGTTCCTTAAAGTTTCCTGTTTCCACAAACAGCAATGAAAACTGCCTCCAAACATTAAATCTGTGCTCCCACTGGGTCAGCATGTGCTACTCTTGCAGAGTAACCGGAGGTCTGACAGCAGTGTGGACAGACACATCTTCAACAGCCTCAGCAAGGCTAAAACATAAAACAGCAGAAAGGAAGATGCAGCAGCATGGGCATCTGCATAGGCTACCAGCTAAATTCTCTTCTTGTATGACAAAATGTAACCCATGGTCTTCACTGCAGTATTACTGGGACTGGTTAAAACATGGTATCTTTGCTGCAGTCTTTCCTTTGGGCTCAGTAGTAAATTGCTCTGTGACAGCACTTTCTTTGGAACTTCTCTCCACATACACTGTTGGCAGAATATGCAAACAAAAACACAAACAGCCCTAATTCACTCCAGACAGTAGAGTTATGGCAGCGATATTTTTTGCCTTTTCCAGACCATGTGTCAAATTTTACTTTGCTCTGAATGAAAGGAGGATTTCCTCCAGAAGAAAAGATAGAGGAGATCTTATTAGATAGAAGATAGAACACCACAGGGAGAGTTAGGAGGTTACAAAGCTCTCCAGTGTCTGCTTTTTAGCTGTATTGATTTTTTTTTCCTAATTTTTATTTAATTTTAAATGAATAAAAATAATTTGTAGGCCCTAGCACCCTCAGGGATACTGAAGCCTGCAGCAAATTCAAGCATTCTTACCACTTCAAAGTGAACTGGGCTTTCTCTTACAACAGAGTAGTTAGTATTTCAGGGGGAAAAAATCCAGGATATTTCTCACCGGAGATGACTGTGGAGGAAATATACTTGGCTTCCAGCAGAAATAAGATGGTTTTGAAATGTAACCTTTTTTTATATAGGGCTTTTCCCTTTAATATCTTCTCAATCCTCCGTTGTCCAAATAGTCACAGCTTCAGTCAATACTGAGCTGCAACATTCAATATCTCTCCAAATTTGGGCACGGGGACTCTCTGAGGGCTTTCAGATCCAATGAGTTCAGCTTTTGGTAATCTTAGGGATTTGTGGAAAGTTGTTCTGATTTGAATGGAAAATTACTATAGGGATTTTTGGCATGGCTAGCAGGTCCCAGCAGAGATCTGTGCCCAGCTGTGCCATGTATCTCTCTGCGGGGACAGATAGTAGGTGTGAGGTCTTCATCAGAAAGGGATTGTCTGAAGCCATGTACTTAGGGCTTTCTGCATTGTTTACATATTGTTCTGGTGGTGGTGCAAATTAAGATCTTGGATGGAAAATCCTAAATTTAACTCATAGTCTAGCTGAGATTGATGTCTGGAAAAAAAGATTTAATGGAGTTTTAAGTGGCTGAAATTGGAGGGCCAAACCCCCTTTTGGGCAGCTGGAGAAGTGATACACACCAAGGCTACAGGTTATTGATTGCTTCTTCCGTGGGGAGTTCTGCCGGAACTTCAGAGACAGAAAATTTATTTGTCACTGACACAGCATGTCAGCAATTCCCAGTGTCAGACACTTAGTAGCCTCACTACCTCAGGCACCTCCCGGATAAAGCAGCAAATGAGGAGGAAGTCTAAAGGAGCAGAGATAGGTGCCAAGTCCCTTCATGACTCTACCTATAACTGAAAATTTCACAAATAATTTTTCCCGACTCCTTTTTCTCCAATACCAAGACTATACTGTATTTGTAAGTGGTGTCTTAAAAAATATGATTACTGTTTAAATCCGTCTGAATATCTGAAAAAATATCATTTCTATTGTGCTGAATGAGATCAGCTCTAAACCAGGGACAATTAGCAACGAGAACACAGTGAACATCTTGGTTCACTTCAAAATCCATGGTGAAGTCATATCAACAGTTTCTCATTTTCTCTCCACTCAGAAGTACACAGGCTACATTTCTGAACATCAGAACTTCACAGGCTTTCTGAAATAAACAGGTTGCAGAAGCGAAGGAGAGAAAACGGGTGGCTGGAGACTAATGTCCTTCTTGCTTAAACTAGCAGGTCTCATTATGATTTTGCATAACTTTCAGTTAACTCTGAACAAAGTCCAGCACTCACTGATATTGTGCTCATTTATTTTATGAGCTAGATCTCTGTGGGCTCATAAAACAAGGACTGGATAATGCTTATTCTTAGATTTGTTATATTTCATTTTCTAGTACAAACGTACAAGAAAATACATGTAGTACTCCAGGATTCTTTGTCGTAAATCTAAAATAAAATCAACCTAAACCCCAAATAATTTCAACCATCAGCAAAAAATATATTTCATTCATTCTTTCAAGGCCTTCCCTGCAATAACCCCCAAGTCTTTAAAAGCAAGTACTGCACTGGGAGGATCATTAAAACACTTTTTTTCTTTTCTTTTTTTTTTTTTTTTGACCAAGTGGAGGAAGCAGGTTCAAAGGAGAAGGCTTCCCACAGAGAACAAATTATTCTGTGAGTATCTGAACTACTGGAGTCAGAGTTTCTACTAAGCTGTGTCTTGAGGTTGACTTTGGTGTCTGAAAAGGTGCTATTTTGATTGACATTTGGAGGAAAATGATCTCTTGTTTGTTGGGTTTTTTTCCCCTTTATTCCCCTGTAATGAGAGAATCATGAAGATTCTCTCCAGAGTAGATTGTGGAAGAGTGGCAAATGGGCAAATAGATGGAGGAGGTGAGCTCCAGGAGGAGTATCTCAGGGCTGAGCATTGTAATTCCCTGCTCTTAAAATTACATCCAGCCCAGAGTGACCTGTTTTGAAGCACTTAAAAATGCAACTGACTGGAAATTGCTGAACAAAACATGTTATAATGAGTGTGGGTGTTTCATTGAGGTGATAGACATGTTGCACTCTGTTTTGTCTACTGAGTAATGCCTCAGTTTAAGGGACAGGCATCACATCAAACAAACGAGAACAAGAGAACTCAGTGGCAACCCCCACTCACGCCAGCTGTGCTCTCTTGGCTCTGTACTGAACATGGTGATCATAGGCTGGCAGAGCTGTTGTAGAAAATGAGATCTGGAACATTTAAAAACATTTTTGAGTGAATTCTGTTTATTAAACACCACTGAGACCTTTTATATTAATTTTCAATCCTTTCAATAACTTGTTTTGCAACAGCACTAAATCACCCACCTCTTCTTCAGATCTTAATTAGGCCGTCAATTAGGTAAATCACATCTGCTTGTCCTTTTCAACACAGTTCCCCATGTACAGTAGCTCTGGATATTTTAGAGTATACATCCACATTGGCAAGGCAAGATTGGCATTGCTCCCACTGCTATTGCCACCCACCCTCTGTTTTCGCAAGGGTGCGCACAGATGCAGCAGGGTTGAGGATCACTTCTGCTGCAAATGAGTTGGGTTTGAACAAGGGAGTTACTCTTGGCTGAAAACCCCTTAGTATACGCAAGTATAAACAAAATCAGCAATAAACGTGATCAGTTTGCATGACTGTGTATTTAGACTAACGATGAAATAGTTGCCTGGGCTTAAACAGCTGCCAACTGCTGCCACTCTGCATATTCCACGTTGTGTACAACTTTTCCATAGCATGGAGAAGCAGGCACTGTTTCAAAGAGGATGCAGGTGTGGACTCACACCTGGCATGTTAGGAGGATTTCCCTCCTTCGTCCTGCAGACCCACCATAATGCTGGCAGATGGAGTGTCATGAACAACTCCTTCTGGTTTCTCAGTCAACATACTGTATTCTAGGTGCTGGGGACATCCCTGCAGAGCAGGCACTTGGTTTTGCCTGCAGCCGTGTTGCAATTTGCTCTTGCTGTTGTTTCAGGGACCCAACCATTTGTCTCCCTTATTGGCAATGGGCTGAGCCCACCCAGGGTCCTTCATGAGTTTATTAGTCTGGACCAGGCTTACATAGTGTGTCTTAAACTCTTGTTGGTGTAGATGGTATCAAGAGATCTTGAATCTTCCTGGACTGAATCTTTCTCATTCATCAGACAGCTTTCACTTCAGTACCTCACAAATTCAGGTTTCTTACATTAGCGGACACAACTGTGGAAAGAACATTTAAGTGGGTTGAAGTTGCAAAATCTGGCTTTGAGGTCCTGACTCTTCTCTTCCAAGCTCCTTATAGAGTCATTGTCACTAGTATGGAGTGGATGTAAACCACTACTACTCAGAACTCCTCCCTCGGAAAGAAATGTACTTATTACACTTCCCACACTTGGAAATTACTCACCTAACATGAAAGGCAGCATGTAATTGGTCCTTCATAGTTAATTTTCTTGTGGAACATAATACTAGTGTGCATATTACTGAAGAAGGCAGATTTTTCAAGTATTCCTTTAGCAACTTAAAACAGTTGGATGAGATATTTTAAAATTATACTACACTTCTCAAAATCCAAAAAATAGGTTTAAAATTCTAGCTTTCAAAAGTTAAAAAAAATACTGTATGAAGATTGCATCTAAGACTATTTTGCTGCTATGTGTGTGCACTTCAAAGCAGACTACTTATATGAACTTACAACTTCTCTGCTAGATCCATTGCACTTGATGAGCAGGATCACATGCTCTGGTGTACAGTTATGGTGCTGTAGTGAAGGAGGGTGCTATTAGATGGAGGATCATTGTCAAAGAATTTGGGAATCTGATTCAGTGGGTTGCAGGCAAAGAAATTATTTCATCATTAGTTTAGTGAAATGTAAATTTAGAGAGTTGGATCCTAAATCTATCACACAGGATTCCTCTGTGATGCTAGACAAGTCCTGTAAAACTTTATTTTCCTCTGATGCTCACTAACCTGTCTGCTTTTTCTTTTCTGGACTCCCAGTAAAAGTTTATAAAGGCCAGGCTAACAGAGATACCAAGTGCTCATGAAGGTACGACTGGTGGATTGGAGTCATGAGAGAACATGTTATGGGTTAAAAATTGCTAATTCATCTGAAATACCAGGACTTCATCATCTTCAGTGTTCATCCAAAGGAAGGAGCTTGGACTCATCTGTGATTCATTTTCTCAGGGGTTAAATAGTTGGTGCAGCAGGAATGCCATGTAACAGGTTGGTAATGTCTGTAGAAGAACCAGAAAGAAGACCTCTGTGAGAACTAGAGCTGTATTCAGTATCTAATTTGAATAGTCCTGGTAGTGCCTGGCTATGGGGAACACTGCAGGTACTGAATGGGATCTTTCAGAGTGAAAACCATGTGGCTGCTTCGTTAGAATGCTAAACCTGTGCAGTGAGGAACGTCACACCTTCATGGGCAAGATAGACATCCTTGGTGTTCCTCTGGGCAAGATCCACACCTCAAAATCATCTGGCCCTGAGTAAGCTAGGGAATATCTAATGCACTACCCAATTTCTCTTTCTGAGATAAAAGAATGACACACATATAACATATGCCAATCACATCACTCCGTCATCTTCTGGAAAGCAGCAGGAGATACTGGGATCGGGGAATGAGCTCCACTGGGAGCTGCAATGCACTAATGGTCCCAGGGATCATGGCAGCATAATTTTGGTGATTAATTAATCTCTCATTTTATTCCATGTTTCTGCCTTGCTGGTTACCACCCTCCAGTCTTCCAACTCTTCTTTTGTGATGGAATAGATAACAGGACCAAAACCCACACACAATGGGAAAGTTACCAACAGGTGATATGGCATCAAAAATGCTTTTCCTTCCTCTCCTTTTAATAAAAGAAGCACATTCCCAGCAATCCTTACCTGTCTCATGAGGGGGCTGTGAGGACTCTGGGAACATCCCCCTCTGGTGGGTTTGGCTGCCAGCTGAGGGCTGGCTCAGATATAAGGCAGCCTCGGGTGGTCCATTCCTTTGGTGACACGGGACAATGCTCCCAGACAGCCTGAACTTCTGTCCCAGCCTTGGCCATGCCCTGTCCCCAGCCTGGTGCCCAGGTCTGGGGCTGCCCTGGCTGCTCCCTGTCCTGCCCTGCTCCTGGCTGGGGTTGGGCTGTGAGGGAGGTCCCAGCCCATACAGTGTCCTCACAGAAAGAGAAAATTTTTATCAAAATATCTTGCTCATCTCTTCATGGGTTTTTTGTTTGGTTGGTTGGTTTTGGTTTTGGTTTGGTTTGATCTTTTTTTTTTTTTTGTTTTTTGTTTGTTTGTTTGTTTGTTTTTGTGTTTTTTTTTTTTTTTTTAATTAGATATCCATTTTAAAATACCAGTAAGAAAACGTTCCGAGGGTGCTCCCAATATATGTAACATACAATTAGGAGCTAAATGTGAGAAAGTAATTTTCAACAACATTGCCTCAGTCTCATTTTCTGCACCCATGTATAAAACCAGTGTACAAATGTTGACCTTTTCTGATAAAATTAAGTCTTTTTTCCACTCTAAATCAATTCATCACGCTCTCCTGAGCACAACTGTGTCTGGATGAGCTTCTGTTTGCAAAACTGGACACCCTGAGACCATTTATTCTTCTGGTGGCGACAGCATTCCCCAGCTCAGTGGCTTGCCACAAAAGTTCATGACTGTGCAACAAGAACCATTCAAACCATAGCCTCTCAAAGTTAAGCCTAGACTGCTGCACTCTTCCTAGAGGGGGCCACAGAGTTCTCCTATCTCCAGATCAGATCTTCCCTGGTGCCATTTAACAAGCATTTTTAAAGAAATACAATTAGCTTTAAATGCTTTCACCTTCTTCCCACCAAGCTCTCATCCTCATCTGTCTGCCTCCTTGACCTCACTTGATGCAATGGGCTGTGGGAGAGTGATGTTAAATCAGGAGAAGGATTCAGGACAAAACACACACACACACACACACACTTCCCTAAAAGATTTTTAACTTTTTTTGAACTCAAATTCTTCCCATGAGCCCCAAGCTGGGAGCATTGGCTTCAGCATAATTAGTGTCACAACCACAGAGATGTTGCCTTCTGTAGTGCCGTAAAGTAGACTCTGCTATGCTCAACCATTAATTGCCTTCTTGTGGTCATGTATGAGACAAGCTCCCCCAAGAATCACTTCCATCTAGTGTTAAAAACCCTCTGCAGTAATAATGGGAAAAGTCAGGGCTATACATAATATTCACAGAAGTGCTACAGTCTGTTCTAACACCCTTCCTTCACTAACTAGTTATATGCTCAAGCCTTTTTCGTCCCTTGCCTCAGTATTTACTCTACTTTCCAAATGTTAGAAGTTATGAGTTGCACAAAACCAAAATGTTTCTCCAGCCCAGCTGCTTGAATTCTCCAGAGGTTTTTCCCTGGCCTTTCTCAGCTGCAGAAGGGAAGACTGTCTCTTCTTTAAATTCCCAGATGAGTCATGATAAAAATAGTGTGACACTTGTATTTGTACTAATGCACCTGCAGTATCATCTGTCTCCCAGCCATGAGGCTGCAAATTTCTGCACTTATCTGTGCATAAGTTAAAATGGTTATAACTCTCTGCCAGAATAAAACGTGCCTGCAACTCTGCAAGCTCTGCAGAAACTGTGCAGAGAGACAGGAGAAAGTGTGTGTCCTGAACAGTCCTGAGTGATGGGTAATACATATAACATTATACAAATTATTTAGATTCATATTATTAGATTTAGATTTAAAATCACACGATTTAAAACTTTTCAGGCCAGTCTCCAAAATATTTTTATGCTCATACAATGCTAGTTCCAGAGTAATGAATTAGTTTCAGTTATTCTTTCTTTGTTTGCAATTACTTTGTTCTAGATCTAATTTGTCAGTGTTAACTCTATTTTCATCTCCAGTAAAAATATTTAATTATAATTTTTATAACATTTAAAATGAATTTTCAGTCCACTGTGACACAGTAAGACATCAACCATGAATATGTTTATTTAAAATGTAAAAATACGTAATTGCTGAAGTTTGCATTTGGTTTGATTCTCTCTAGTCAGTGATGCACTTGTTCTTTCCCATCCCCACAGGCCTCAGGCTGATGACTGAGGTTCTGTTCCCATTCTGGCAGCTCTGTGCAGCTCTCTCCCTGGGCCTGTTAGCAAACTGCTTAACTTTTGTTTCTAGTACACAGGTTATGCTTCTGGTGGTACTTGCTAACTTAAATGACATGCTGGTTCTGGAACATATTCTGAGGACATTTTCAAAACCACTGTAAGTTAATTTGGAGCCTAAGACTAATGGGAAATAAAAAAAGAGTTGGGCAGTTCTGAAAAGTCATTTCCTCCTTTATCTTCTAGGTAATCTTACTGCTTGCTTCAATGTCTCATGTTGTTATTGAATCTTGATACATGCAGCAGAAGTGGATGTGGTGACAACTGGTGGACTCAGTAAGTGTAGATCCTGCTTACATAAATGAAGATTCAGGGGGGAAAAGACAACCAAAAGCAGCTTGGGGGGCACTTTAAATGTATGTCACGATCTCACAATCTCCTCCAAGTTAACAAATCGCATTTTAGAGCTGTGTTTGGTAATTATTGCATTCATACCTCAGAAGTAAGACCCAGGCATTATGGTTGGTTGGAATTCATCTGAATAAATAGCAGTTTGCCACATTCTTAACAAAAACATTATTCATTAGAACTATTACGTATTAGCAGCACTGAATAACATTTGGCAACTGCTTTGGGTATACATTACTAAAAGGTCCATAGATGCATACAAATTGCTCAGTGCGCTAATATAAAACAGGGGCAGTAATGAAATAGTAGAGTAAGTATTAAGCTCCAGGACTGCAGTTTTATTCTGCAAAATGTTCCTCTTGCAATTTGTAAACATCTTAGAAACTTGAACATTTTTAAGCTATTTAATGATTGTTAGTCATAAGACTTGATTTGTATTTGCTGCAGGACCCGCCTGCACCTTTTCTTCTGCAAAAGGCATTAGTCACAGGCTGAATTGGTCAAATGATTTTCAGGCGTGACAGCCATAACCCCTAAGGTCTTTAGAGTTTTTTCAACACAGCAGTTAGTTATCATAAAAAGAGGCTTTGGAGAAAATAGCCAAATGGGTGCTACGGTTAGTAGTACTGACTGGTAGAGTAGTAGGAAGTACATAGATATGATGGGAGACTTTCTTGGCAGCTCCTTAAAAAGAAATGGCATCTCTACATATCATGTGTGATCTGCCTCTGTTCCTGTGCATGGCTCTGGATTGTAGGAAAAGGAGAAGAGAGTTCCAAAGAGCCAGTAAATGACTACTCTTATATGAAGTTTGTTTTTTATCCCACTCAAAAGAGGTGTAGCCAGGAAAAAGGAGTTTTTCTGTACATGCAGAATTCTCTATATCATATACAAACATAATTTCACAAAAAATTAAGGAAGCTCTTACAAAAGAATTTCTGGGATCTCAGTATAGTATCTGGACACTTCTGAAACTCTATAGAATTTAACTGTAAACAGTGCTGTGAGATGGCTCTACTGTCCCAAAGAATAGAAAAAGCTAGACACACTTTCTCAAAGGTATTGGAAATGCTTAATTTCCATATCAGTCTAAATTGCTTGCTCAAGATCTTGCAGAAAGTCTCTGAACAAATGAGAAGCTTGATATTGTTACCTCCAGTTCTAGTTTTATGGCTTATGACTCCAATCCAAGCACTGAAATCTGCACATAATTTATTAACCAAATAAAGGCTCCTTCCTTTATTGAAATCCAAATGGTTTCCAAAGCATCTGCTTCCAGTTCTGTCAGCAATCTGGAGGATAAATTGCAGCTACTTTAAGGCAGAAATAAGGTTCAAGAGTCATAGATTTGTATACATGTTACCCATCACTGTGACAATGTATGGGAAATGAATCTGTAATGGAGCCAACTTTAGAAGTTGGAAGGAACAATATATTTTCTATAAGAGAAGAGGACTAGAAAGCAGTTTCTTATGGTATCCATTTTAAAATGTTTTATAGAAAGTTAAGACTTAACTTGATTTCTTAACCTGATTTCTTAACTTGATTTCTGATTCATTGGTAAGAGATGATCCTTTGAGTGAAGGGAAGGACTAGAGGAGGGAACGTGGAAAGAAAGCATAACCACAACCAATTGTTTCTTGTGTTCTGGGTGATAATGGTCTATGGGCATGGACTTGTGGAAATGCATTTGGGAGAACAAAAATTCCAAGAAAGAAATCTGAACTGAGAGTGCTTTTCCTCTGGTGTTTGTAACAGTCTTTTTAATATATGTTAGGATGCTTTCAAGACATCCAGAATTTCCTTGTTCTTAAAAGCAATGTACCACTGGGGCTTTGGTGTCTCCAGACCAGTTCACAACCAGGCATCAGGAAGATAACATTTATTACAAACACTTTCTCCTTTATATTGGAAGCTATGATTTGCTCTTATAATCAGTAGAATAAATGGCAAATGCATGTGTCTGTGTACATTGCTCTAATTCCCTGATGCAACTGTATTGTTTGCTTACCATCAGCATATTAGGAGAGTGCTTAACAGAATCCAGAAATTCGCATTTCATAACCAACACTTGATTTCTGTTAGGCTTAAGAAATATTTTTATAAGGTTGTGGTAACAGAAGACACTTACTTAGCCTTGAGAGAAAACACATTAGTTCCACAGCAGAACAGTAATCATAAAAAGGGATGGGGGTGTGATAGAGAGCTGTAATTTATTGCCTTTGAGCATCTACTGTGAACTGAAATTAGCACATTCTTATTATGGTTTCCAGTGATGAAGTATTTAATTACTGGGAATAGCATCACCTACCTATATTTTAGAAATGGACATAAACTTGCCTTCTGTGTTTAAATTATTTGAAAGGCTTTTTGCTTTCTAGCAGCCAATTTAAATAGGAAGAAGAATCTACAGTTAAAGGCTGGCCTTCTCAGTTCTTCACAGGAAGCCAGTGGCTTCACCTGAACTTTTGCACTATCATAATTCAGCTCTAATTCACATGTACAATATTATACACCCTTTTATAGTTAGGCCATAGAATCAACAAAACAAATTTTAAATGCAGTCTTGAACAGAAGAGCCTCACTGGCTCTTGAAAAGGGGAGAGAAAAAGGGAAACTGCTTGATCATATGAGACTGCCCTTCACTTCGAGGTGCTCTTTGGAAATGGATATGCAAGGCAAATATGTGACACACGGAGCTCAACTCTCATTCCCTATAGTCTTGGGTAAGCAGGCTAGGAGAATCACAGGTCAGAGCTGCTTCCAACAACAGCTGGCAAAGTCATTGCTTATCTTTTTTTAGCAGGGGCTGACAGGTTTCTCTGAGGATGAGCTCGTTCATTCAAGCCTCTGTCTCTGCTTGTTCAGTACCACAACACATGGGAAAATGGGAGCCTTCCCTTCCTCTCCTAGGTGGTGATAAAAGTACGGCTGGAAAGCGGAGATCTTGGATTACATGCACAGTAAAAATGGCAAAAGGATCATGTAGTTTTTCTGTCTGGTGAAGATTTATAATTATTGCTCTGGGATCCCGTTTTATTTAAGGAATAAAAAAGTACCAAGAAGAAATGCTATTCATGATATTAGATATTATTTCTTTATTATACAACATTGTTAAAATGTTGGCATTGGAATTCATTTAACTGAAGTGTGGTCATTTAGAAAATTCTGAGAAACTTGAGATTCCACTTAAATAGTACTAGTTACATGCATCTATATTCAGTAAAATTGCTGGTAGGCATATTTGTAGCATATATAACACATCACCACTGAAAGACTGGTAACCGTATAGAGAATATGAACAAGACCATCAGTGTATTTTCTCTCACTGTACTGTGAGGCTAAACAAAGAGCATTGTGCTGCATTGACTAATGCTTGAAAAGACTCTGGGTTATATAACAAAAGCTATATTTACTGAGTTTCAGGTTAACATGGGGCATCTGAAGAAAAGGATGATCACAGGCTTGCTTGTCTTTTTGCTGTAGGTAAGAGGGCAGTAAAGAGAAGGCTGCTTTCATGCTTTTAGCTTGAGTATCATTGAATTTAATGAGAGATGAGTGGCTAAAATCTCACGCAACACTTTGACAACACAGGGGTCATACTGTCTTCTAGTCTGTTGAAATGACTGATAAACCAGCCAGGAACTATATATAGATTTAGAAACAAGTAAATAAGTCAGTATTACAGTAACAATGGTATTTTTGTCCAAATAAATAAAAATATTAGGGGAAATTAATTATGCAAACATAGGGTAAATTATAACTGACTACATGACAGCTGAATTGAGCTACTATAGAATACTTCTGAAGACATCTCCATCGATTTACAGGATGACAATAAATGAAATGGCTTGTTTAGATGTAAATATGATATTAGAAAGCACCTATCTGATGTGCCCTTTGATATTCATTCTGGACAGAAGTTGACAATGTGTGTTCACAGGCCAGAAAGCCAACCATATCCTGGGTTGTATTAAAAGAATCGTGTCCAGCGGGTAGATTTAGACTAGATATAAGGAAGAAATTTTTGACAATGAGGATGACAAAACACTGGCACAGGCTGCCCAGAGAGGTGGTAGATGCCCCATCACTGGAAACATTCAAGGCCAGGTTGGATGGGGCTCTGAGCAACCTGATCTAGTTGAAGATGACCCTGCTCATTGCCAGGAGTTTGGACTAGATGACCTTTAAAAGTCCCTTCCAACCAAACAACTTGGCAACAACATAGTGGTGCTGACCAATAAATAATTACTGAACAAAATGTTCTGACCATAGATTAGAGCTATCTGGTTATCAGTCTGCCCTTACCTTCTCACCTCCCATCTCCGACATTCTTCAGGTGGCTATTTAACTAGCTTGGCTGTGCCTAGAAGCATTCCCAGAAGCCAAGAGACTCAAGATACTCAGTACTTGCCTTTGTAAACAAGGACAGTGTCAGCTGCTGTATTTAGGTTGGTTTTGCCTGGAGGAGGAACTTGAAGCTGGAAGGGTGAGTGAACAGACACTAAATATATATTTCCTATGAAAATGTTCTTCATAACACATGGATAAAGTGCATGAGGAGTTGAGAAGGTTGTTGGATACTCTTATATGGCAGAAATTATTTGGTGTGCAATTTTTTCCTATGAACATTGCTGTATATGTTATTTTCACTTAGAAAAACCACCCAGTCTTGAACTTCTGGTTGGCTGGCACAATTCACTGTCCTTCACCCCAAAAGGGAGATTTGAAAAGATGAGACTTTCTTGGTGCACCAAAGTTATTCTGCTCTGAAGAAAACATATTTGGCCATTTGTGTGTGTTGAGCTTGAGGGTTTTTACACAATACTTCTTTGAGTCTTGTCATTAACTACTATCCTGGTTAAGCAGAAGTAGCCATCAGCATCTTAGTCCTGCATTAGTGTTCATATGAGCAGGTTCTTGACTATAAAAAGGTGGTGAGGGATTCACATTTATTGTGCCTGAGTGACTTGAATGACATTTTCTCAGTTTAGAAGCATCCCCACTTACAGACTCAGCTTGGGATCTGAAAGTCAAGCTGTGCATTTTCTGGCTCATACAGCTTTGCCATTAAAACTTCATTGCATCAAATTCTGCTCACAATTAAAC
Source organism: Tyto alba (assembly GCF_018691265.1). Taxonomy (NCBI): domain Eukaryota; kingdom Metazoa; phylum Chordata; class Aves; order Strigiformes; family Tytonidae; genus Tyto; species Tyto alba. Next base: position 27,361,085 of record NW_024881330.1, on the reverse strand, counting down.
CATTGCAAATAAATTGTCCTCTGAGCTTCCAAAGGAATAGTTGGGGAGGCAGCATTTGGTCCTGGAATGGGAAAGCATTTAGCAAATTTTTTGGTGATACATGAGCCAGAACAGAAATCAGCTTTTTCTCTCATACCTTTGTCAACACTAAGAATTGAAATTAAAAAATGTTGTAAAAAACTATTTTAGTACTAAATACATTGGATAAAGTACAGAAAAGGAATAGATAAATTGAGTTCAAGGATGAAATTTCTTGACAGTTGCTTTTCAGAATAAAGACACATTTTAAGAAAGACACAGGTATGTGCTGGAATAAAGAAATTTCTTTTATATATGAAGGTGAGTCAGACTGTCTTGGGACATCTTTTGCTTAACTGACAGGCAGAACATACAATTCTGACTAGTACTGCAGCTCCTCTAGTGTCATATGGGAGTTGAAATTGAAAGTAATAATAAACTGTAATGTTAATCACTCCTTTATTAGAGCAGGGACTGAGGATCAAGAGGCCTAAATTCTTTTACTCTTTTATTGAATCCTTAGATGATCTGAAAAATATTAACTGAAATATCAGTTTGATGTTCACAGAGTGATACTATTTGGTCCTGACCCACAGTATCAGGGCCAGGCAGCTTCAGCTCCCAGGCTAGCAGCCCAACATAGCCAGCAAAACTGGCACATATGCCCGTACACAAACAGGGCACCTCTTCATATTATTTCTCACATAAGCACAGTGCCAAGACATAAGACTACTCTACAGGAAGTGCAAAACATCGTTTCAAAGCACCTCCTTGTATCTGAGAAAAACAACAGTCTCATCCAGTCCCAACATTTTTTTCATATGGCAGCATTTCTGTTTCTTCAAGAAATGTTTTCCAAATCAAATGTGATAGCCAGGACAAATTGCTGTACTATGCAGGGTACATGTCCCACATTGAAAAGGAGGCCTAACCTTGTTAGAAATGAAGGGACTTTGTTCTTCTGAGATCCTAGGGACTGCGAAGCGACTCACATCTCTGGGGGCAGTGGTGACCACCAACAGACTGAGAAAAAGTTTCTTTCCATCACTGTTGTTTCCTGAGGCTGCAGCAGCAGACACTACACATCGTGACTGCTTTCAGAACAAATCTTTCAGCCAGGGATGAGTCCTAGCATTATTCATCCTACTCAAAACTCCTTCCTAGCACTGACAACTAAGTCAGATATCCTGTGCCTGTGCCTCTGAACAAGAAGTCGATCTATCCAGTATGGCTGTGTTGTGGCTCCTAGAAAGCTGAGTAGGGTAGTATTACCCACTGTAAAATACGTTGGCTCATGCATTTTTTCAAACTTGTGCAATGGTTAGTCTGACCCACAAGATAATAAGATTTATAATGAAAAGAAAGAAAACAAAAACATTTCAGAGAAACACAACATAATTCTTTGCACACTCAGCACTTATAAGCAAACTTTTTACTTATTCAGGACTGCAAATTGGACCCTAAAATGCTCTCCAGGCAAGATCTGAACTGAGATTTCAGAGGATGCTCATGTTTTGATCCCATTTCAACTCACTTGCAATCACGTCAGCCACCTGCCTTCCCTGAGTCTCTATTAACCCAGCTGGATTTTTTTTTTTTTTTTTTTTTTTTTTTTGTAACATTGAGGATTTCAATGAAAACCAGATGTTCCATCTCATCAAAACTTTCCTGGGTAAATAAATGCTCACTCTGTTCCATCCACTTAGTTATAATATACCAAACCATCTCTAATGGAAATACTTTCACAGGCCATTTAGTAAAAATAAGGTCCCAGTTCTCCTAGAGAGACATTGATCCTGTGTGCTAATGCGGGGAATAGTGGCAAGAGTCACTCTGTGCCGGTCAGTGCCTGTCCTTCCTGTGTGCTGTGATAAGGTCTTAGACAAGAAAAGAGCTTAGAAGAGATCATGAAAGCCAGGGAAAAGCCTCGAGTGGTCTCTTTAGCCCACAATTTAGTATAAATTTGAGGAACATGGGAGGAGATTGTGCATGGAGGTCTTTGAAAGGGAACATGAATCAGTGGGGATCAAGCATGTAAAAGCGTGGGGCCATAACAGCAAACAGTATCAACAGGAATATTTAGAGAAAAAACGTGCTGAAGAAAAACATTTTCCTACCTTGTTGTCAGTCCACTCTTTTCCTCACCTAAGGCAGGGAAGCCAGGTGTCCCTGAAAAACAATTAATTAAATTGATGTAACAGAAGACAATTAATTCTCAGTGGCAACGTTTGGTGCTGCTGTTGGTTGTGTTCACATCACAGACACCCTGCCTTGTGGAAGTTGGGGGATTGCTGACAACTCATAGACAGCTGGTCAGGTGAATCAGTAAATGCAGCGTCCGCAGCACAGAGTTCACAAAAGGGTATGTTCATGTGAATTCAGCCTTGTCTTTTGTTCCTCCAGCTCTCACAGTCACCCCCAGCAAGGGGTGATGATGTGCTGCTTCTGACTAGGAAGCAGGAACCAGGAACCTAGTAAAATAGTACTGAGGTAACTGGTGGCTGTCCCTCTGGTCTTTGACTAGTAGACAATGTTTGGGATGGCTTCATCAACACCTAGACAAAATTCTTTGGGTATGAATAAACATGTTAATTATTTTAGGAGGAATGTGATAGTCCTTTGTGGAAAAAAAAAAAAAAAAAAAAATCCAGTTCCTCTCTGTTAAGGAGAGACTCTGGCTTTTATGGCCATCCCTGACCACAACGTTCTTTAGCTTGAGATAGTGCTGAACATGGCATATTTTTGTAGACCTGTGAAAATATTTTTCATTCCCTTGGACTTCCAACATAAATAGATTCTGCTTAACCGTGTTTATATCATTTTGTACTACACAGAACAGAATCTTAGAATAGGACAGCAGTCTATTCTAAGCATCAGATAAAAATCATTTTATATAAGAAAAAAAAAGGAGTAGGACATATACCTTTCACTGTATTTCAAGTGTAGATGACTATAGTCCACTTGCTCCTGCTGACAGCTTTTTTATTTTCAATATTTAAAAAGGCTTATTAGGAGGTTTTGCAGACAAATGCAGACCATCTCCACGAGTCCCCAGGAGAGCTCCAGTGAGAAGCAGGGCACTGGCTGACCTCTGCGAGTGGTGGGCAGATAGTCTGCCTGTGAAGGCAGAACATTGCTGGCCCTGTATGCCCAGTATCTTGCTCCTGGGAAGGCAGAGGCCCCCTGGGAACAGTTTTACTGTGTTCTGAGCTCATAGAAGCTGGTGAAGGAATTGCTTCTGGAGAGGCAGCAGTTTTTTATCCCAGAGCTCCCGTTGACTTATGGCAACAGCAGGAGTCAGGAAGGTAGCTGGAGCTAGAAATCTATGAACTTGCACACTGGGGAGGCCAAACATACCCAGTCAGCTTCAGTGGGAAGGAATTGTGTTAACCTAAAGAGATCTGAACTGTGTTACTCTTTTTTGCAGCTCTCCACATTGCTCCCTCTCCACATTTATGTTGTAGAGCCTCACATGGACCTGATAGGTATCAGATCCTGAACTGTCAGTATGCATTTGATCCAAGGAATGGAGAGCGGGATGACAGCTAGTTCACCATGCATAAGTCTGAGTCAATGCCCAAGCTGCCTGTGGTGGGTTGCAGGAGAATTTTACAGTAGAGCATTCTGACAAGAACAAGGTGAGGAAACAATAAGCTAGACTGTATGTAGGCTCTCAGGGAAGAAGTCTTGGAGGCACACAGGTGTTTGGGACCTCTTAGAACAGATAGGAATGGAGAAGAAAACAGAGAACAGCTTTATATAGTTATATCCATCCCTGGAGGGAGCTCTTCCCCTCTATCTCCTAACCTAATCTTTGTCCCCCTGCCTGCAGTGGGACACAGGAAAGCTCGGGAACCAGCAGTGAGAGACAGCACAGCATCTGCACACTGCTCTGAAGGTCTTGAGCCCTGCTAGCTGCAACATGTCCTCAGGAGCAGTCTGAGCATCCACTCTCCTGCTCTGTCCCCATTCCCAGTACTGCTCCATTAACACTGGCATTTGCAAAATGTTGTCTGCTGAAAGCATGTGAATTGATCTCTCTGCACGGTATGTCTTAAGGCCAGTAAAAATGAGTTTTCCCATCCTGCAAAGAAGGAAATGAAATTAAAATTGTTAAGTGATTTGCTCAAGACCAAAGAGGGAGTCCATATTGGAGCTTGGAATAGACGGTGAAAATCATACAGTGCATTTCTCAGGATGAATTATTTTCTGAAGGACACAAAAGTTTCATGAGGTTCTTCTGCTCAGAGGACAATGACAGCTTCAGCCAAAGAGGAAGAAGTGTTCAGTGACATTTCTCTTAATACTGAGGTCTCAAACCTCTTCAGGTTATCTCAAAAATATCTGGACTTGACTTAAAAACAAAGGGAGCTCTGCTTCTTTCAGAACGAAAAATCCAGGCCAGACACCCCCAGAGAGGCTATGAACTAAATGTGGTCTTGAGAGGAAACAACGACAGGTTTTTAATCTAAGGGTTTTCTTTTACCAGATCCCTAAATGCTGGTTTAAGGTTGATAAAATGGAGATTAGAACATACACAGAATTTTCAACAAATTACTCAGTCACTGTGTATTGAAGGATTTTTTAAATAGAGAATTAAATGCATTTTTAGAAAATATGTCTTAGAGCCACTCTGGAGTTGGAACAAAACATGTTTTCTTTATTTAAAATGTAATTTTTATGGATGCATTAGACTTGGAGCCAGAGAAAACATTTTTAACTGCTGAGGTTTTACAGCCACTCTAGGGTTAGGAAAGAAAGCTGAAAAAATATTCTGCCTGGCAGATTTTTTAAAGCTTCATTTAAAGGTAAAATAAAAAATATTGTAACCCTTCCACCTGTGCCATAGTTCATCCAAGTGGAAGAGACGTTTTTCACTTCATCCCTCCCTGATGCAGTGAGCCCAAATCCAAAACTACTTGTCTTGTGTGAAAAGAAGGGGACAATTCCGTCTGGGCTGAGGACCTCAGCAAAAGCATTGGGGCCAGTCCTTGGTCCACAACAGTAGTGAGCCTCTTTGCTTAACTGTAAGACTCAGTTTCTTGTGTGTAAAATTGAGAAAATGTCCATCCTTCTACCTGATTCATTTAGGTGACTTGAGAAGCAATTTGGGCTGTCACTGTATCTTGTTTGTATAATGCTTTTTGAAGAGAAACCTTCAGAGATACCTGCTTTTTGACATAATTCAAGGCAATTGAGGTCAGTCTGAAAATCTGCTTCTGAAGGTTAAAATGTGATTGTTCATTTGCTTAATCGAGTAAATAAAAAGGCATAATATTTTGTTAAAAATAAACTGTTCCCCTCTCCAAGTAAAGTGTTACCCCCAGGAAAGGGCCTACAGAACATCCTAAGCAAACGGGATCTCCCAAACATCGGCATGTTGGGAAACACAGGGTCTGACATGGTGATTCATGCCTTGCTAAGAGAGAAACACATGCCAGACTCGTGTATAACTTAGTGTCTGGTGAGTCAGAGTTAAAAAAGGTTTTCTATCCACATTTTTTTTCATGTTGAAATTCTTGCATGTGGAACCTGCAGATCCATGGATGAGAGCAGATCCTACTGATGAACATACCCCATACAAAAAGGCAGAGGAGCAGACATACTTTTTGTTTACATGCAGAAAAAGACTAATCTACTGAGATGAATAATGGTGTGTTGTTCTCCCTCACTCATATGAGGACATGTCCTGGAGTACTTGATTTTCACTTACAGTAAATAAGAAGTCTGGCATCTGCTCCTGCACTGTGTTCAAGATAGGGTGGCTGAGGTTTGATTTCTGCATAGAGCTGTTAGAGGCACTTTCTTGGAAATGTGAAGGTTCATGAACTGGGTGGCTTTGTCTGTAGCACAAGGCAAAAGGCCATTATCACTGTATGATTGTATAGCCTGTAGAAGCAAAGAAAATAGGGCTGAAAAAGAGCAGGAAAGGCCATCTAATCCACTCCCTTGCTTCATGGGAAGATCAGTGTTATCAAATTAACACCTCACGACTCTGCCTGAAAACAAAAAAATAGTTATGTGTAAGGATGATAAATTTTTTTCTCTTTCAACTGTAGAACTGACTTCTGAGAGATGGTACACTCCACCAGCCCTCAAGATCTGAGGTCCACAAAAAGACGTAAAGCAGTCCTTTCATCTTTTCATGTTTCCATTTTGCACTTTCTATGCTTTGGACAGTGTTGATCTCCTAGTCTTATCCTAGGTCATGTGTAGATCACTCTTAAAAAAATCAGTAATGAAGATTTGGTTTGTTTTATCTTCAGTCCTTAGTTTGGAGCTATAGACCGTGTGCTGAATTCATAGTACAGCCTTTTGTAAAGTACCTGGAGACGTCTTGGCATGATGAGGTGCTAGACAACTTTGGTGTGATGTTGCTATATGTGTAGAAGTTATCAGTCTGCACGGATTTGCGAAGAGGACACATTTTCAGATATTACTTCATAGAATGAAAATTTGACATTTGGGGAAAAGAAAGAAAAAAAAAAAGGAAAGGAATAATAGGGTTATACACATTTTCATTCACATGGAACACTTTCCTTTTGTTAATCTTAAGTGTGCCAGTGGAGTCAATTATTCTGATTTCTCCTGCATGGTCAAAAATGCCTTATTGTTACTACAGGACTTAGCCTCCAAATTTAGAGAAAAACTAAAACACTAGCAACAAGCATTTTGTTGTGGTGGGAAGAAAATTAAGTGATTGAAAGAAAATCCTCTGCCAATGTCAGCATCAAATACCTGAATCCGGGATTACATGTCAAAGATCAGCTCTTATCAGCTCTTAGGAGTTGTTGTGCAAGAGTGCTTTAGGAGACAACCATAAATGCCAAACAAATGTTCATTGGGATCCCCAGGAACCCACATGATTAGGGGTCCAGATAGACCAGGAAAAGAAATGAAGCAGCTACATTCAGTAAATGAAGCAGTCTGGGAGAGATGGATAATTTAAGGAAAGAGAGGAAGGTGAGAGTGAAGAGAGGTCCAGATGGGTAACAGTCTTTAAAATCACGGAAAAGAATGGAATATGGAAAGGCAAGCCACTGGAAAGATTTGCTGAGAGACTGAAAACAACCAAAGCAACAAAAGGTGTATGGTTTTCCCAGCAGAATTTTTAAAGAACGGTGAAAAGAGGGTGATGTTTGTTGTGGGAGCACCAGGGAAAACAGGAGAGCCCTGGGTTTCACTTACAGTGTGACTGCTGCCTTGACTGAAGATCTGATGCAAAAGCTGAACCCAGGACCTAGAGGAAATGACAACCTGGATCATGGAGATGTTGTAAGTAGTTCTTAGGGAAAAAAAAAAATGAAAATTTATAGGCAATAACATGGGAGAAATAAAGGGAAACAGGGATTTAAAAGCAACAACAGTGAAGGGACGAGGGCGGTGTACTTTTGGGGCTACGTATGAATGTTGTCTCCTTTGCAGTTTAAGTGCCAGAACTGCTCAGCTTTGCTTCATGGTTCTCACACCTATTCTGCTCATGAGACAACACTTTAATATCACCAGATGTAACCCAGATGGTACATATTAATTTATATATGGATGCTGGAAAATACATATATACTTTCCATTTGAAGTATTTTAAGTATGATTTTTATATTCATTTGAAAATTGTTCATTTTCATTTGAGCCATAAGGCAGCCAAAATACAGCTCCCAGGTGAATGAACATTTATCTATTCCACCCTGAATGATTCCAGGTTTCTGTGAGACTACTTTTGAAGGTGTGTGCTCATTTCATTTCAGAAATGATTCTCACTGGCTCAACAACAATGTGTTACTGTCAAACGTCCATTATTATGCTGAATTGAAATGCTGGGGAGATAAATTTAGAACATCTTTCATCTCATTTTCAATATTAACAACTGTTCCATAGACTTGCCAGCAGACCCAAGCATGTGACAAAGTAGAATGCCTTGATTTAAGCATTTAATTATTTTTCTGTGTCAAACTTGATTTAATAAGTAATGATAATTGGAGTCGGACATGATCTTTAGATAATCAAGCAATTGAGCTCACTCAACCGACAGAGCAGGAAGAAGTGGTGGTGGTGTTTGTCATAATAATCTGTGCAACATAAACACTGGTATTTCCCCAGCATTTGGAATCACTGAGGAGAGGTGATGAAAAAAGGAAAATATACAAAAACCACAGGGAGAACATCACAACAGTAATAAAGAACAATCTATGCCTCTCAGTTTGTAGCTCCCAATTCCTTCCATCTCTCCATCGCATATCTTGTCCTCTGCTTCCACCCCAAAGTGGATACCATTTCTGTAATTCCATTTTCTAGGCCCAAATCTGGAATCTTAACTGCTGTGTTTCTGCCAGAAGTGGACCCATTGCCCTGGCAAGCAACAAGGAGTAAGTAAGCACTCAGAAATATCAGTAAGTAAATAAATACATTAATTTTTTAAACACTAATCCAGAGATGTCTACTATTATTTCTGCTATATAAAAGTGGGCATACAGAAATGAAGATAAACCCAAAATATGAGCTTTGTACACTTAAGAACAACTGGAAAATGTAGTTTTAGGCCAGACTTGTCAATCTTCGCCATAATACACATTATATCATGAGACTAGAGAAAGCTTTTTCCTGGAAGGACCATATTTCCATCAGCAGTAAGGGTTGTGCAAGGGTGGAAGGTAGTCTTCAGCATGTTTGTGTCCAAACTGCTCAGTGTGGGATGCTTGTCTCACCTGCTCCCAACTACTTCTCCCCCAAAGCCCCTCAAACCTCAGACCTTCCTTCCCACTAGCTCCTACCAGATCCTCTCCCATAACCAGTCCATGCTTACCAAAACTGGTTGGTTCTCTTTTCACAGCTAGTAGCTGCAAATTTCCACTCTTATTTGAGTCAATTCCAGACAAATCAATTGAAAAATAATTCAAGAGATGATAAGCTGTGCAGGTGGTTAACATGATTGCATTAGAATAAACAATGAAATGACAAATCATCCTTCCTACTTCAGGATGGAAAATACCATCAGTTCTAAATTTTATCCAGAAACTTATCCTACAGACATATTTTTCTATTGTTATCTGATGTAAATACATTGTGCACTTTGAATGATTTGCTGTTGGGTGCTGTCAGAGAACAGTCACTGGACTAGATGGATTGTTGGTCTGATGAGATAGGACAGTGCCTCTACTCCATCCCACCCAACCCTTAAGTAATCTCCTACTGAAATTATATTTAGCTACTTCGCGTAAGTCCACTGCTAATTCCAGTTTTTATTCTCTGACTTCTTTCTTGTTTGTGGCATTCAGTATTTACAGCATCATTTTGGTAATACCAAACTCCAGCACAATATTTAAGGTATATTCATAAGCTACAGTCATATCTGGAGAAAGTACCAAGGGACTTCCCAGCAGTAGACAATTAATGACTGTGACAAGGACTGTAAGGCATCCTGCAGTAGCAATGGCACACATTTTCCAGCAATCACTGCCCAGTGCTTTGAAAATAAACACTCTTATGTTATGCTACTGCCTGTTAAATATCTTGGCATTTATCTCACAGCAGAGACCATTCGCCTGTGCCAGGGTTCTGTTCCATTGACAATGTCTCTTAATTGCCTTGTTGTTTAAATAAACAAGACAAGATAATTAAGAGATAATGACAAAGAAATAAGATGTTAGTGATAATGGGTGGTAGATCCCTCTTCCATTCTAACTTCACCATCTAGAGCAGTTCAGACTCTCTGCCTGCATTAAATCCTACAGCAACCTTTTGAACTTTGAAAGGGGCCTTTTGTCCTTGCTGTTTGCCTGAATTAATCAGTAAAAGTGGAAAAGTCTGGAGGAAGAACCCAGGACTGGCAATCTGAGAGAATTGGGTGGTACAAAGGTTTGGGAAATGCACAAATCTGTGCAGAGAATGACCCGGTAGAAGGAGCTGCCTGTTTGCTGCTTCAGTGGCCCTGGTAGTCCAGTACTGGCTGGTCTGAGTGGCCTTGTTTCTTCTCCTGACCAAAGCTGTTCAGCCGTGCAACCTCTTTAAGGGCTGTCCAGCAGTATTGCCTCCCTGCTGATGCCAGCTACCTGGGCTGCTGTTGCACACATGCCTTTTTGGTGCCTCTGCTCACACTTTACCTTGCTACTTTCACATACTGAAGGATAATCAAAAAGGCAGCAGTCATCCTTTGAGCAATCTGTTAGGCAAAAATTAACTGAAGTGGGATATTCAGCTATTCACAGCTAGGAACAAAGCAATTTTAAAGTGTATTCATCCACTTGGGACACTAATAAAATAGATCAGTTGTCCTTTCCATTCATTACCTTGTATCCTCAACTGGGGCTAACAGACGAAGATACAAATCCCAAAAGATTTCATATGTAGAAGCCTGGGAGTATTTTTTCTGACTCAGCTTATTAAGAAGCCATGAAGAGTGCAGACTGATGGATCTCATTGCTCCCTGTGATTTTTGATTTATTTTGGTACTTAAGTGTGTATATAGTTGACAGTGACCAGTTTTGCATATGATGATGCCATTGTACATTTCACAGTAGCAGAACAGATTATTCTGGCAGAAACACATAGCTAAAAGCCAAGTGTATGAAATTCTGCTGAGCAGAGTGGTAGTGAAAGGAAAGAGAAGTTCCTTTGAACTTCTTTGAAGTTCCTGTTCTCTCTCCTGGCTTCCAGCTTGGCTGTACACTTTGCTTCAAAGACTAAAGCAGTATCATAACAGATTTGCTTCCAATTGTCTCAGTCCAAACATCTTTTTCCTGCTGGTTACTGATATTGATCTGACAACCTCCACGAGAGGTTTTCAGGGCATTCTTAAAGAACTTGTGTTGACCTCAAACTGTTCAAGCCAGCTGAATAGGAAAAAAACACTATATAGCCTTTGAGCCTGATTTTGTGTCTGTCCTAGAACAGATTACATTTTACCAAGAAAGTTTTAAGACTGGAAATAAAAAATAAGTTTTTGAGACAGAAGTGCAATCTTTACTGGACAGTCATGTCTGCCTATATTCTGAGCCAGGAGCCACGATGACTTGAAGGACTGGATATATAGTCTTATTAGATACTCAGACATTGAAGATGAGAACAGAAATGTACAGCAATCTTGCTGAGTGCTGGTTTCTTCAGTTATTGCATATTGCTTTACAGTCAATCAAAGGAGAGGATAATTTTAGAAATGAAAGAAATATGGAAGGGATTGCTTCTCATGTAGTGGGACATCTACCAAGGCACAAACACTCATCAACAATTTCAAGCCTGGTTTTGGCAACTGTGGCAGTGGCTTGGGTCAGGCTGGCCTGGAGCAGGTTGAAGAATGACTGCTGGCTTCAAAATATTTTTAGTAAGACTGAAATACTTACATGATGCTACAGAGACATTAGGAAATTCTGTAGGTTTTTTGAGCTTTGACTTTGAATTCTTTTAGTAGCTGTTATTTTCAGGGTTACAGACTAAATAGATAGGTTGATGAATAGGTATCTTTTATAAGGACTGGGCTTGTGTTAGAGAGGTAAATTATACTGCAGCTCAGAAAAGACTGAATTGTGTAATATTTCCATATGGAAGACTAGGAATCTGGTTTATTGAACACTGAAGAATTTGATCAAATCAGTACAACAGTTTGATGGCAGAACTAAACCTGAAACCTGCACCCTTACGATCCTAGGGACAAATGCCACTAGCATAGTGTGTTCAAATTGTTCCTTGAAGGATAATGATTAGGACACTTATTTCAGGCACCCTGGTCAGAGAAAATGAGGATACATGGTACATGGATCACTTTTACATATATGACACACAGGTTTATGTGAGCTGGAAATAGCAGGCAAAGAGCTTTTACAAAAATACAGTATTGCAGCGTGCTTCAATGCTGCCCACACCAACACTGCTTTCATGAAGAAGGCCCTATAGACAAATGTCTGCTTCTGTGATTCTTTTGTAATAAGAATAGTATTTTTGTCATTTCATATTCATATATTTGATTCTGGCTTGCATTTTGAAGTCATTCACAGGCAAAGACATGGGTTCATTTTATTCATGGGTATGGGAGCTTGCTATGCCCCTATCCCCCAGGAAATCTCCTGGAATAATAGAGGCATTAAGTTTTAAAATAAGTGTTGAGCATCTGATCAACTAACTATGCCACTATTAGAAAGAAACAAAGAAAAAACAAATAAAATGGAAGCTTATTTGCATCTGATTTACATTATCCTTGTGAACATTGATTCCATTTTTATTTCATTCCCTTTAATACTATTCAGATTGCAGACTGTAACCTTGCTGCAAATTTACAGCTGAGTTTCATTGTTCATTTAATCATCTCAGGTGTTACTGAAATAGGGAACACTACTGCTTGAAAGATTTCCCCTGGGGTTCATGGGAGCTGCTTGTATCCTGAGGCTGGAGGAGGGGACCTGCAGATACATTCTGGCAGTACAGCTCTGAATTTTGATGATCATCTGTTGAAAAACCACATGGGCCATCCTGTGTCAAGACCATTGTTGCTGTCTCCTCCTTTTAGTCAGCAATTTGTCTTCAGGCTTGTTACTTAGGTTATGTCTTTTTTGTTCTCCCACCCTAAACCCTTGCTCCATCTTATATATTTGCAATAACACACATTTACCTCTCTCTCATTCCTCTTGTAGGCAGGAACAAACACACAGTATCAACATTACAGATATGCTTTAACCCAGAAGTTTATTTCGGAGAGTTTGATGGTGAGGTGCGAAATCTATGCGGTAAGCTCACAACACAAGAGGATTCTTTGATAAAGGTTTACCATGCAGGTATCTTTGTCAGGGACTGTATTTCCATCTGTTTCCTACAGTGTTGCTTTCCCTAGTTCAGAGATCCAAAAAGTCAACAGTCTTGGGCAGTAGGCAGTAGCATCTGCGATTTGAAATTCTGTTTTAAGTAATATTTTATAATGTTAGCTTAAAATCCACTGTGTCTGCAAGCAAATCTGCCTATAAAATTATTTACCGTTGAATATTTGTTGAAAGCAAACACAAAAAAAAACGTTATCCTGTTCTAAGTTAATTTGTTTAAAAATTTAAACAAATAGCAGTGAAACATGTTTTGAAATCTTTGTTTAGCTGCTTTCTATTGATACAGACCTACAAGAATCTAGTGGCTGGTAGCTCTGCTGATGTTTCCATCTGAATTCTTCAAGTTTTTTCCCCTTTTTTGACAGACAAAATTGTGCTTGGATGCTTATGTGATGGCATCACAATGAACAAATGAATGAATAAATAAAAATGTAAAAATTTCCCCCTCAGGCAACAAATTTTCTGATTTTAATGCTAGAAGTGAGGGTTAAGTGGTATGTGACAGAAACTGTACTGGCTGTTGCAAAAGGAGCTGCTCATTTTGATCAACAGCAAAACATTTGTTTTCGAATCTTGAGACTCTAGTCCCAGTTGGAGCAGCAACCTTTCCCCTATAATTAATTTTTGTGTGCTGTAGTCCATTAGAGAAGAGAGTGACAGCCTCTGGACACAGATTACTGTCTTATGTATGGCCCAAAGGAACATTATGGTCTTAATTAAAGGTGGCTCAGTATGGCAGCCATTGCAATAGTGTGAGCATTTTTAATACTGTGTCAGTATCTAACCACCTTAAAAGAATTCTAGTAGCAAGCAAACTAAGTAATTTAAAGGCAGCTCATGTTCTCTGTAAGTTTTGCAGGACTGCTTTTGGGAATACTTGATAATTTATGAAGGCTTACACCACCAAATTAATTACATTTTCCTGATGCCACATGTCTTTTTCATACAAGCTAGCTCTGAATTATAAGTAACAATGTTGTCCTTGTTCATGCCTTCGGTACAGGAGACAGCTTACTAATAACACCGGTAGAATTCAGTTGCTGTATTTTAGAAGTGTCATTTAGTAAAGCAGCGCTACAGTTAAGGTGGTGTGTGCTCCTCTAATATTAACCCTGATTTCTGCTGCATGTATTACTGAATCTCAGTTCTGAGCATTCATCGTGGATTTGATTTGGGAGCATTTTTTACATGGTTTGGAAAAAATAAGTTTGTAGGAAGTGGTCAATGCAGAGACTTGCTGTAATATTGAGGAGGTACAAAGCCAGTCTACTGTTTTGTGTGGGAAAGAGGTTACATTACAAGCCTCCCTTCTGACAAACAAAAATGCCTAAGGGTCCTTAGTGTAGATAACTCATTGTTTTCTGTTGTCAGTGGGATCTCTCTGAGGTCTAGTAATCTTAAATTGTGCTTGAGTTTTGTATATCAGATACTTCTTGGAAAGTCTGAAAAACTGTCCTAATGAGGTTGGCTTAGAAAGAATTAACATTTTTCCATTTTTTTTTAAATTAAAATAAAATAAATATTTATAGATGGTATATAAATATGTCTAACCCCCGGACTTTCAGTTAGTAAGGCGAGAAAAAAATGGAACATCTATTTTCTTGAATAAGATTTTAGATTATTGAAGCTTTCTTTTGTGCCTCTTCTACTTTTTTTTTTTTTTTTTTAATTTGTATGAAGATAAGAGAATCTATTGCTGCTTTTGAAATAATTTTCAAGAGATTGATTTGTACAGTGAAGCATACTTCTATGATATACTATTACTTGAAATAAGAATAGTATTGGAGATAAAATTTCAGAAGGAGAATTTTTCACAGGAAATATCACTTTCCTTCAGTTTGTTTAAATACTGAAGTTTGGTCTGTGAAAGAAACTTGCTGTTGTGAAGTTTTGGAAGACTCAGGGGAATTCAGAGGGGTGGTACCCTTTAAGTTCAGCCTTGAAATAAAAAGCTGCTTCCATCCAGCAAAGAGCAGAAGTAAGAAAAGAAGAAAATCTCTATGTCCTCATCTCTTTAAACAAATCATGAATTTCAAAGCTAATTGAATTGTGTAAATAACATCATTCTAAGTCAATTTGGTTTATTCTCCAAACAAACAAATATGTCACAGCCACAGTCAGAATAAAAAATTTTAAAAGGTAAATTAAATGTAAATAAATCCTCTTAATGTAGCATTAAGAGCTAGATCTTGGCAAACCATTGGCACTCAGAATGTATATTGATGTTAAGCCTTTTCAGAGTGGGCCCCAAAGCAACAGATCCCAAAGCTAATTGTAATCTGGTTATTTTCTATTTTCAGTTGTCATTGTTGGGTGGCCCCCTTCTGCAAAAACTTGTAAAACCCACAGTGTTTAAAAATTTGCATCAAACTTCATAATGTTAAAGTAGGCTTAATATAGATCACATGAATAAGTGTTTTCTGAAGCTGGACATGAACCATTTGAGCTATTACAATTATTTATACTTCAAATTTTCATCAAAAAAACAAGCCACCCTCTCCAAAACCAGCTTTATTTCAGTGCATATTGAAGTCAACTTTGAAAAACAAGATGGGGTGTAAGAGAGTCATATCCTCTTTTGGCTTTTTCTCTTGGAAGATATTGGCAGGTTCTTATGGGGACAGGGAGAAGTAGAAGTCAGAAGAATGGATGGTTTGAGGAATGAGCCGGGAATGCTGAAAAGTTTGCTGGGATGAGAGGTCTGGAATTTGTATATCTTGGAGGTAGATCATGGTTTAGGTTGGAAGATAAGCCAAGAAGGAAAGAACAAATTAACAGTGGAAAAAGTTGGTGGGATGACAAGAGTTCTAACAGAAATATTTTGTCAAAACCATGCAGGACTGCAGGAACCAAATATAGGGATAAATCAGGACAGACATTATCAGTACTGATCATTAGTGAAAAAAGGGGTAAATGAGGGAGAGCAAAAATGGAGAAAAACAAGCCCGTATGATGAAAGGAAAAGCACGGAACAGAGAGCATGAGTTAAGTTTAGTGATGCTAACAAGCATTCACCGAAAGGCCAAATTATAGGATATTGATGGCTCACAGTAAAAGAGACTGGATCATGTTTGGATGCATGATTGAGCTTTGTAGTAAGGACGGATAGTAGAGAGAGGGGTATGGAAGGGTTAACTGGCAAGTCAGTGGCAGCGATATAAGGAGAAGTCAAACATTGCATGGTTCTGGAGGTGAGGGCAGGTAAGGAAATATATAAGAAAGCTGAGTGAAAGACATTCTTGCACCATGTCCATGGCTGGAATAAGTTGCTCTGTGGACAGTGAAAAAGAAGGCTGCACTTGCTATCTGCTACCAGTTTAACCTGAAGTGTTTGACCCACAGCAACAAGGTCTCACACCCTTTTGATCTTCTGCTAGAGTGTTGCTTGACAATGGAAAAAATAGGTTCAGGCAAAGACACCATGACCTCTGTGAGAATCATCAATTTAGGAGAATGAAGTTGGGAGAGAGAAAGAAGTGAGAGAAAGAGGTTAAGCTAGGAATGAGGGTGTGAAATTTAAGAAAAAAAAAAAAAAGGTGGAAAGGATGAAGATGTTAGGATCAAGTCCAGGAGAAGAAGAGGAGCAGATGTTGCAGTGGATTCTGTATTTGCCTTGATGTGAAGAATAGTAGTGCTGGGACAGAAGAGGGAGGAAAGCTCTCCTGGAGCTAACAGAAACATCACAAAGGTGTGATGAATGAGGGAATGGAGCTGTAAGATGCAGAGGACAGAAAAGAGCAGGAAAAAATTCTTCAAAATAGCATTGGAGTGAGAAAAACCTATTTCAACACAATTGTTGGGAAACACAACTGAGAAAAACCTAAAAGGTACCATGAAAGCAGCATGTTTAGATGTACCCTACTTGGAACATGCTGGAGGATCTTACATCCTCTTCCTAGAGGGGAGTGAAAATGTTATGGGCAATGACACTACAGAATCAGTGCAGGAGAAATAAACATGGAGCTAGCAGCTCTCCAGCACTTGAACTCAACACTTCCCCCAGTGATGTGTTCTGCTCCAATATTTTCCTTTCTGCTGCATTATGGAGCCACACTCCATTCTTCAGTTGCATCAGTGGCACATGTGTGAAAGGTCAGTTTCCAAATATTTTTGATTCTGCAGAGAAGACCATGGTGAACTAACAGTGTATTACATTTTCTGCTGCATTTAATCTTCAGCTCTGAATAATGTTTGGTCATCTTCATATTATGTTAAGTACAATGGATGCTGAAGGCCTTCCAGGTGGTGACATCTGGTTGTGCTACTTTACAGTACAAAAAATGCCTGAAGGATCTAAACCTCAAGTAGTTCAGCATCTGTTTCAGGTTGTTTCAAGAGATGGTATACTTCTTGTAAGCTTGCCCATGAAGAATTCTTACATGAGCTTTGACAGCAGCAACATTTTCCTGCTTTTTCTGCAACATGCAGTTAGAAGTTTATATTTTTTAAGGATTTGTTTGTGCTCTGAAATTTAAATCTGTCTGAAAGTGGCTGGTAAAACTGTGTTAATTGATCACCAATAATACTGTAAATACTTACAAGGGCAAAGGTATATTCAACCGCCCTTGATGCAGTCAGGACTTTTTAGCTGGAGTGGTATTGAATAAGATTTGTCCCCACCTCTCCTTAAAACTAAAGGGAATCTGGGTCTTTGTCAGCCTATTCAGGAGTTTTCCATCCATTCTCATTCTCTGTCTTCTTGTAGCAACAATGTCCTTTAATTTCTCTTTGTCACTAATAGCAAAATTCTCTGTAGCTGTTGCACAGGAGGCAATAACTCAAATCAAAATCCTTCCTAGAAGACAAAGGACATTTTATTTCTGACCAAAAATTAGGTTCTCCATCTTTTGCTCCATTCTGACCCAATGATGCCTGAGTTTACACAGTTTACACAATCCAGATTGTTTTATTTTGAAGTAAATCTGAAATCTAACAAATTGGAAAGAACACCAGTGAAGTAGTATTGCAATTTTTTGGTGATACAAATATAAATTGACAACATATGACTGCCCTAGGCCAGGGCATATTAACTGGGAACCACAAGATGGTGCTACTATAATTAGCCTGGTTTTAGTCTAACTTGGCTCAATAAACAAGTAAATACTTTGCCTTGTCTCCCAAAGAAGCAGCAAGAAATGACTCAACATGAATCAGTTACTCTGTTGCTCCCCAACACATTTATAGAAGTGTGGAATTTGTTTTCAAAGTGTCAGGAAGACAGGTAGAGCTACATCCTCTTGTGTCTCCTTCAGCACCTCTGATGGTTGAGGAACTCTACCTTATGGGAGCTTCTTTATTAAAGTATAGTGATATTGCAGGCAGTTGTCCATTGTAGAATATGTTAGGGAAGAAATAATGTGAGATCCTTGATGATGGCATATCCAGACACAACACTGTAGCCAGATCTGTGCATATCCCAGGAGCTGTTGCCATAACTTTAATAAGTGAAACATCTTACACTTGTAATTGTTTGAAAGGGGAGGCCAGAACTGTTGGGCATTTGCCAGCCACATCAGGGTGTGAATAATTCTCTCAGCTCTATAGACATTCATTGCAGTCCTCCTCAGAGCCACATATTATTTGGGATCCAGAGCTGATCACTAAAAAAATAAACAGTCACAGACTTTGTAGCAAAAATCTCCAAGGATTATCATAAAAGTCTTCTGATATATCTTGCTGGGAAGCTTAGGAGGCAAGTACCTTTACCTGCCCCCCTGCAGAGTTTATATTCCTCCAGTCACTGCCCCTGTCTCCTGGGTGCACCAATGGACATGTGGAGGTCCACATGAGCAGGAGGCCGCTTTTCTGATTTTAAAATTCCCCCTGTTGCCTCATGCCATTTTTTCTCTGTCAGGGCTGCTGTGCTACAGCGGGAGGGAGCACGTGCCCGTGCTTCGGGGCCACCAGTCCCTGCAGTCAGCACACTGAAGTGCCCAGCAAAGGTGACTTTGTGCCATGGCTGAGGACGGTGCTTGGGGCTGTTCATTGGCGCACGTTCCCTTCTGCCATCTCTGCTGCAGGGCGATAACTGCTGGCAGATGATTGTGAGCATCTAGGAGCTTTAAAATGTCCCAGAAAATTCCCCACGGGTTTTTTGTCAGAGTCGTTGCATTGTGCTGCCCTCATTAGTTTCCCTGTATTGCTTGTCCTACTCCAAGCGGAACAGCTGAATGAAAGGGACATCTTTTACAGTAATAAAAACATTAATCTCTGATGGATTATGACTTCATTTATCTATCTATTAACGAAAAATTACAGCAAAAAGGTGTATGCAGTAGCACCTTGAATAAACCCATAATCAGAATGTTGTTATAGTGAACTCAATAAGCAGCCTCTTGGCTGCAATGAAAGAGAAGCATAGCATAAACTGTGCTGAGGAATAGCATGGATATGTCCATATAAACCATGAAGGAATTAAGAGGGATAAATAAGGAAAGTCAAACATTTTCCTGGAACTAAAATGTAGTTGTTTAGAGCACACACACAGACATGCACAGTAGTAGAGCATTCTTGTTTTCTTTATTGCATTTTCACCAAGGAGTACTGCTAAAATGTTATGAGATAAAGTTTTTAAATATTATATGATTTTTCTGGAAGCAGAATGAACTCGATGTGTTGCTGTATTGTCTGGGTTTGTGTGAATATGTTCCTGTTTTAGTACACTGAAGGCTGATGTTGAGTTGATACATACACACATAGGCTTTTTCACAGCTGTTTAAACTGTGCCCTCTTGGTTTGTTCTGCAGATTTCTGTGAACATTTACATTTATGTTGCCTCCCTCATCATGCCAATGCTGTTGGTTGGGCTTGTGATACTGAAGGAAGTGGTTTGGTTTTATTTGGTCTGTATGAATAGAGTTTTAGAACTCCTTCAAGTGGGAGCAACCTCCTTTTAAGTATCACATGTGATCTCAGCCTTAGAGATATGCTGGAATGGACATGGAGACATTAAGCAATTCAGTAATGTCTTTGCGATAAAACAGAAGGAGGCCTTTTGATCTCCTAGATTCTGGGGCTGCTTTTTAAGTTGAAGTGGCATGGCATAGATTACTGCTGGCTACACCACACACAATGTACTACTCCCACAGATTACACACAAGGATTTTAAGAAGGAAAAGCAAGGATTTCCTCAAGCCACTGTTCCGTGGTCAAAAAATGTACTTCATTACCTTTAAACTATATGTACAAAAGTTGGCTTGACCATGCATGGGTAGCTGATGGTTTAAAAACTTCTTACAACTCCTTCCTAAAATCCTTTCAGATTTCTGTAGCTGTATTATTTTTTATTGCTCTTTCCTAGAATATTTTTTTCCTCACAATTTATGTTCAGTTTATCTAGAAGGCCACTGACAAGCTGCAGCACAAATAACATAAGTCCATATGGAATTCTACCATGTCTGTTGTTAGTAGTAAAGAAGTGTTTGAGAAAAATGGTGAATGCCAGTATCTGTATTTTTTCCCTGTAAATGAGAAGCTCAGAGCACAGCAGCTTTGCTGAGAACTCCCTGACAGGCTTTGTGAAGATCTGTCCTCTATTATTATTTCTGGTTGCTGCTCTGTGGGCAGTTCTGAAGAAGCTCATTGACTTCCATCCCATCAGATGGGAAATGGACCCCTTGGGTTCAGGATGAGCAGCTGGGTTTACCTCCTTGAAAAGACGGGTGAAAAGGAAAGAAAGCAGGACCTGGACTTGCAGATTAGTCTGTGGGCAATCCCAGTGGCAAGAGCATGAAGCATAGTCTCACAACATTGCTCTTGGAGCTGTAGGAGCCCAGACTCTGCTGGGTGTAGAGATTTAATGACGTGCCTCAGTACCCTCTTTGCTGTAGCACCATCACTCAGCAGACCCTCCTTTCTATTACTTTAGTGTGTTCCCTTCGTAAAGTAAGAATCTGTTGCTTTCAAACATGCAGGCATAGTCAGCTGAATGCTCTGACAGTGCCAGTGTCCTTTGTATGGATGGAAGAATATGGCTTGTGGCATTTGGGCATTCCTGGAGCTGCTGGCCAGGTTGGCCTGTGTTTGGCAGCACAGTGCAACATGATTGGTGGGTCACTGAAGAAGTGCTTATGCTCGATGACCTCCCCAGCCTACTGCCTCCTTCCCTGCCATATTTTTTCTTCCCCTCACCCAGGCATCAACCATGTGCTGGAATCAGCATGTCAGAAGAGGAAGGCTCCCTGCCAGAAAGGTGGGAAAACCCCAGTGCTAGCCTTAAGCATTGACCAAGAGCATTGTCATTTCAGGACTGTATACATTGATCCCTGGTGGGCTTAGCACCATACAAACCCTCCTTTCTTAGCGGTTCTTGCCTTTGCTTCTCCTCTGCACTTGGGCAGAGAAGGACTTCTTTCTCTTGCTGGCTAGAGGAGGTGAGGTTGGAAGGAGAAAGAGCTTGGGTGGCCGAATTGCAGGTGGTGAAAGAGTTGGGAAGGGTCTCCAGATGACTGACGTAAGGGTTCATAAAATGATGAGGGCCCAACCCTCATCATTCCTTTAAACCTAAATGTTTGTATGTGTTACCAGACCATCATGTAAAACTATATAAACGTTTTCACATGTTGAACTACAGATTAACTGTGGTGCTTATGATGATAATTAAAACCACAAACACAACATATTGTGAAAAATACCACATGCACATTTAATTATGATTCAAATTTCCAGGCATGCAGTCATGGAAAAGAATTACTGGGTGCCTCTCAAAAGTTGTTCTTTGTATTCAGCAAATCTTAGACAATGCTGAGTATCTTTCAGGATTGGACCTCTTTATTTGTAGAATTTGGAGAAGACCCTTCATTATTTCTGGAGTTATTGTTTAGATCTGGCATTTTTTGAACTACATTTTAAAGTGAAAGAAACTGACATATAAGGATTTGCTATGATTGGTATATAATATTTCAGAACAAATACCTAGGAAAAAACCTAATATTTGACTATTTCAAACCATTAAAAAGAGTGTAAATCTGCAGGGATTGGAGGGGCGGTGAAGAGTTTTACAAAAGTATGTTTTCTTTTGAACTTTTAATTTTTTTTATTGAAAGCTTGCTTGTTTCTGAATGTTGTTTTAAGTATCTGTTTGGGGGGGATTGTATGACATGTTTGCTTCCTGTCCCGCAAACTTTGCTGGACAGCACTGAGTCTGCAGCTCGGTCTCAGAGTCAAGTGAGCCAGAGCATTTACTTGGGGTAGTGCCATTCCATGAAGAAACACAATTAGGCTGAAATGTAATAGCCACATCAGCAGCTGAAGAAAATAAAAATGGACCCTGCTAATTATTATTATATGTATATTTTTGATTTTTTTTAACCAGGCTCATAATTTTTTTAAAGTTTGAGATGTGTTTTTGAATGTTGGTGGTAAGCAAGACTAGAAATGAGGCAAGCAGCAGTATCCTCACCAAAGCAATCTAGAGGCCAAGAGGCAGGGGTCATGCCTCTTACCAGCAAAATGGAGATGGGAGAGTAACTGCCTGATGTAGGCAAAAATATAACCTGCTTTGCACAAACTTCACTCAGAGTGGGAGAGTTTGGTCTTTTGACTTCTCACTATAGGAGAGAGACCGTGACCAGTTCTAGGCAGACAGCAGTATCTATCTCCATCTCACACCGCTGCGACACTCGCAAAAATCATTGTGAAAGTTGGTATGACCGTAATGTTAGCAAGCTGCAGATGGGGCTAGCTGAGGGACCTTTACACCATCCTGTGCTAAGCAGTGGAGACGTGCCCAAGTTACATGTGTGAAACAAATAGTAGTAAAAGCTTAACAATCCAAGGAAGCCATTAAGAATACACAGGTTGGTTTTTTTGTTTTTGTCTTTTTTTTCCAATAATTGAAAGCGTTCAAAATTAGCAATAATGAATAAATTTTTAAAATCTTAAAAAAAAGAAATAATGACTTAAAGTATTGTAGGTTGTGTTTAAGATTCAAACAGATAGAGATCCTGGGGTATTTAACGATGTAACCTCTTAAAAATATTTCTTTATTTGTTTTAAAAAATGAGCCATTTTTCTGCTATAAATGTTTTGTCAAGAATGTTGAGTGCTTGAGCCTATTTTTTAATTTGTTTTATGCAGTGTTTTCTTCTCCCTTGGGTTTCTGAAAATTTTCAAACTGATTTTTTCTCAATATATGTTCTCTGTAAACAATCATCAAAAATGAGCAAAGCCATATTTCTTTCCATTAAAATATTTTTTTTCCACAAAAGGTAATATTTTAAGAAATCAACAACAGTTTTTGTGAAATATGACACATCAAAAAAACAAAAAAAAAAAAACAAAAACCAAAAAAACAACCACCCCCCACAACAAAGAAGTGTTACTTCTGTAAAAAAACCCATGATGTTAAATTCTGAGCAGCTGCAATCCAAAACAACACCTTGCAGAGTGTCAAGAAATTATAGCTACGGAGTCAGCAAAACACAGGTGTAAAGGGCTCCCTCTGTGGAGCACAACAAGCTGCGATGTTTGTTGTATGTCTGAGTTTATTGGGATGTTGTCTTGAGAAGTCTGTCTGGCAATCTTCTCTGGGAATCTGAATGCAGTGTGAGAGAAACGTCACACTGGGCTGTTCAGCTTGAACCTTGCACTATGCCTGTGGTGACACATACCATTATTATTACTATTATTTTTAGGATTGGGGTTTTGGTTTTGTTTTTTTTTTTTTTGCTCTGCATTAATGTAACCAAGATCTTAACAGCAGCATATGCACAACAAAGCTGCTAACCAAGGAAATATCAGGCTTACAGCATTTCTTTGCACCACAGTTGCTTATCAATGAAGCGTATATATAGCCTAATTAACATAACTGGAACGACTATAATTATGCTATCATTTTGTTTACTTTAGCACATTCTGTTGAGGTATATGGGTAGCAATATTTGTTATTGAAATATTCCCCCTTGCTACATTCAGGCTGTTTAATTATCCTGTTAGTCTATTTTATTTATGGTGTGATTTAGTTGCTTCAAAGTGAGGAAAGTGTTAAAGTCCACAAACTCTTGGCTTACATATTCTTCTCTATTTTAGATCTTGGATACAATCTGATAAAGCTTTGAGTAGTTCTTACTCATGCAAGTAAGACAGTCCTGTTATAATTAATGTCACTATTGGCTTAAATAAGACTTTGGAAGATAGAAGCCTAAAAATAAAAAATAATCAAGAGCATACACAGCAAAAAGCCTTTCAGGCTTTCCATTTGAGAAAGTGCAATGCTAAAGCAGAGCTGCTAGTTTGGAAGACCACTGCTAGACAAAAACAATTCAGGGAAATGATATCAAACTTTTATTTTTCCTTGGTTTAGACTGCCCTACTGAAATGAAATTGCATCCGTTTTTGGTAAAAGCAAGATATCTCTCCCACAAACATTTCCAAAGAAGGTTCCTTGTGCAGACAGGATGATTCTTGCCTCAGCTTTTGTATAGTCCACGTGGACACCTTTATCTTCATGGCTTCAGCAGTGACATCACCAATGCTCTCTAGGTCCATGAAATCCTGAACATCCTTGGTGTGTTGCAGTGTGAGCACAGCTCAGGAGAGGCAACCACAGCACATTCTATTCTTCCCCCTCATGCCCCTGTTTTAGGGCAGAAAGGGAAGAGAAGGGCACACAGGGGCTTCAGCCCTTGCTGGCCAGTATTTCTGGAGGCCTGAGGTGGCAGAAATCCTTGTGACGTTGTTGCCTTGAACTTCCCTCACCCTCATGCACCCACAGCACAGGCGCACAAAGCCCTTCACTGGCTTTCCCCAACAGAAGTGGTGCACAACCAGCTCACCCAGCAAAGACCCAGATCATCTGCTCCCTTACATTTCACCAGGGTTAATGCCTCTCATTTTATGATGGTGTGCACAACACTAATAAAACAAGTCATGTTTGTACAGCTCTATGATTTCCATCATTAGGAATGTCAAGAGTAAATTTTAAGGTAGGGATGTATAAATTAACATAGACATACTGAGAATGTTGGCACTTTACCACACCTTTGGGTGTAGTCCAGGGCCTTTCTTCATATTAAAGGAATAACAAAGGTTCTCTCAGGCCCTCGGGTCTTTTGCTGAGTTTGCTGGTTGGCTGGAAATGTCTTTTTTTTTTTTTTTTTTTTTTTTTTTTTTGGCTTTTGATGGAGCAAAACTGTTCATGGTAGTATTTTCATTGGGATGGTACCTCTTATGTGCAAGCTATCATACTTACAGTCACTTCTAATTGGAACAAGTTTACTTCTCAAGCTGACACACCACAAATGAAGTGTCTTCAGCATGTGGCAGGTCAGAGGTGTGCAAAGCTTCCCAGGGATCTTCTGATGAAAACTAGATGGCCTGAAATCTTCCCTCCCCTCTCCCTACCAGCCCATTACCTAAAGACAATATAGATGTCTAATTTCAAGAAACCAAGTATGAAAGGATGCGGGAAATTTGCTGGTTTTTTTTTCCCCTATAAATTGCAACTACACCACAGTCAAAAGAAGAGGAATAGATGAAGCAGCAGAACATTTCAAGCCCGCTGTTAAAGAAGTCTCAAAGTATCTTTGCTGCCTGCCTGTATCTCTTTACCACTCTTGGTCAGGCACCATATGTAAATGCACACTGCTTACATGCAAACTCTCCCTTAGAGTTACATCAGCTACTCCTAATAAAAGCTCAATATGTGGAACTTAATCATCTACCAGATGTTTTTATTTACCAGTTCTTATTTTTTATTTAAAATTGCTCATGGGATTTTCTAGTCACTTGGATCTAATTTAAATAAGTAGACCCAAATTCATCTCTGACAATACATCACTAAAGTGACGCAGTTTTACATAAAATGAATTTTATCCACGGACCACATTTTTTTAAGAATAAAATAATCTGTTACTGGAATGCAACTACATATACATACTTTCTAACCCCTGGCCATCCCCATGAATATGAAGAACTGAGGACCTAACCTTTGGAGACAAAAACACAAATGTGCATCCTTTTCCACCTCTCTCTGCCTTTCCAAGGTCTTTAGCATTGAAATGATAGCTATTTCTCTTTTTTCTTATACAAGCACAAAGACAGAGAGAACTGAGGCTCAGAGCCATGTATCTCAGTGTCTGGTGAAAATGGTGAAAATTCTTAAGAACTGCAGGTTTGAACTGCTGTGACAGGGTGTGAAACCAGTCATGGTTTTTATCCATCTCCTGTTCTCTTCCTCTGACATACTTGTGACATTTGGTCTCTCACTGTAGCCTGTTAGGTGGTAACAGGGAACACAGAAGTATTTTGTGGGCTGTAAAGAGCAAAGACCAAATGTTGTGACATGCCTGCCAATGACCAGCACGGGACTCACTGATCCTTGTCTTCCACTTTCATGTTCTTGATGCAGACACTACATATGCAAATGTCTTTCTGCTGCTTGCTAAATTGTCCTTGAAGTCTAACCTTTCCTATTCCCAGCTTGGCTTCTCTTAACTACACTGTCAATCATGTTAGGGTTTTCTAGATGTGTGCTGTTTTAGTGGGTTTTATACAAATAGACAGTAGTTTGACTTGCTAAAAATATATGCTTTAATTATCTACTGATTAATTCAAAATGAGGAAGATAAATCCCTTCTGTTTAAACAGCTTTCTAGTATTCTTCAGTTGTGTGTAGCAACAACAATCTGACAGTGTCTGGACATGGAGCCCTGCTGCCTCAGAGAGGTGGTGTGAGACCCTTATCCCTTGCACGAAGAGAGTCTTGCTCTATCTGCTGAAGCTCTCAGCAATAACATGCTGTGAATCATTTTATCATCGCTGTTGTCATCTGGGAAAGCAATCCGGGTTTTGCCCTTTATTTTGGTGGTGTTTGTGCTTTCCACTCTAACTCTTTCCCTCCCCATCCCTTTTCCTACCACAAACACTGCTTCTGCTCCCCTTCCCCTCCCACACTTTGCCTTTGCCCTTTCTCCTCCTCTTGTACAGCTTGTGTTTCCCTTGTACTGGGTTATCTCAACAGTTTATACTAAACTCCTCTGCTAACCACATGGCATTTGTGCAGCTGCACACCCCACTCAGGCTTACTCCATGCCTTCTTTATTTACTCTAGGTGCAGGTGACAGCAGCGTGGCTGGACCGACCAGCTGGTGCTGTCAAGAAGAGCAATAGGTAAAGCTTTGTTTGAAGGAATCAAAACTCCTGTGGTCACTAATGCCTTGTCTGTGTGCCCAGCCTTAGCCTGGAGAGACCTATTGGTTTATGCAGTTGGGAAACAAGTAGCATCTTCCTTTGAAAAAGGGTATTTTTAAAAACTACCAGAATGACCGAGGAAGGGAAAACTTGTTAAAGGGAGCCTGACACACCCCATGCACAGCTGATGGTGCATGTGGTTTTGTGAGGATCCTCAGTCCTGTCCACTGCTGTGGTCCACAGGGAAGTGCCTGCAATGGGCAAGTCAACAGCAGCAAGCAAGGAAAATAACTGAAGACAACCGAAACCTCTGTGAGAAGATCCATTGCCCATCAGGTCTTCCTAAAGTGGGATTATTGCAGGGCACTGGGACTCTTTTGAATAAAGAACCTCAGGGTATCTAATGACCACAAGTGACAGAACTTTATGGTGTACTTACACATACACATTCCAAACATTGTTTTTTCTAGTAAGACCATGTTGACCACTGCAGTGGTGGAAGTATTCATTCATGTACAGTCTACCTCAAACCACTGTCTTTGCAGAGAACAGATGCTATGTAGAGAGCTTCTTTACCTACCTTAGTCATTTCCCAGCAGACAACAAACTAATCGTTTTCTCAGACCAAAGTGCCTCTTGTAACCCCAAACTGAGACATGTCATGAAAATATTGCATTTTTATTCAAACCAGCCATTGTTTAATTGTGTTGCTTTTATCAGCAAATTGCTTTCTTTCAAAATTTCCCACATGTAACAAGTCACGTTGTAATGCATTACTTCAGGCTGTATCTTTCATGTTGCATTATAGTGAAAGAAGTTTAACATGATTTGATGCTTGCAACCTGCTTCAAACATGACATGTGAAAGATTTGAAAGAGATGCATCTTTCAGGGGAAAGAGAGTTTATAGATTTTTCTCTTTTATTTACATTTTCTTCCCTTTTAATTTCAAATGGAAGTTAAATAGTGAGACTGTTAGAGAAAGAGTTAATGAATGCATCAATTTTTCTCACTTCTAAGAATTCTATCAATTTCCAATTGTTTGCTTGATTTCTGCTTTATATTTTCCCAACTTTCTAAATGAGAGGAAAAGTTACCTGGTGACTATTAGGAAAAAGATTTCTAACAAAGTAGCAATTAGATTGGAGAAAGAATAGATACAGGTTCCCTTAATAGCTGTTGATAACAGAAGAAACAATTCTGTTTTTGAAAGATGAAGGTTTCTATGGCTAAATCCTTCAAGGTTAACCTCTTATATTCTAAGATATTTTAAATTCTCTGACTCAAAGGTGAACATATCAACTCCATAATAAAAATGGATATACTTGAATCACAGCAGTGAGGAAAATGAAAAGAAAAATAATCTGAGTTGTTAAAGTAGCTTCAAATAATTTAATTTAGCATAATTATAGTAATCATTTCACACTTAAACATAGTAAAAATGAATATTTTTCTTAGGAAAGTAGCAAAAGGAATATTGTAACATTTGAAGTTTTAGGTAGTTTTCTCCTAGAAATCTTTGTCAAGAAAATGTTTTCCTGAAACACTTCTAAGAACATGCTAGTTTATCCCAGTATAAGCATGTGGGTGCTTAGAGTCTGCTTGAAGAGTTTTCTGCTTTCCTTACTACTTGTATATTATTTTCTCCAAGACTATTCAGATGTTGTACTTACAGTAAGAGACTACAGTTATTATGAACATAAAGGAAGAGACTACAGTTAAGTATGAACATAAGGTGGTTCATGATTCACACTAGTCTAGACACCGATGTTTTTATTCCTTCTGAACCATCCTATTTTGTCCCATAAGATCACAATAATTTCAGTGGGATAACCTGGACTATAAACTCAGTTCATTATACATATAGGTAACACATTCTGGTTTTATGGACTTTTTCACTGTGAAGACCTTTATTTTAACTGCACATTTTATCTGGTATAGATGCTAATATAACTGCAGCAACCTAATTCTCCATCATTTTGGGTCTTAAAATTATGATTTTAAAAGGCGTGCTATGGACAAGCCAAGAAACAGTATCCTAATACAGGAACCACAGGGTAACATTATCTAATTCCTGTGTATGAAATCAGAATACTTGACCAAAATGGTCTTTTCTGGTGTCAAAATCAATTAAATTGTAATTTTGCCTCAGTCAAAATGGGCATGACTTGTTTTATCTGTATTTGCTTTTAATCTGCTTTATACTAGAGAGAGGTTCTAAGAATCCCCATAACTGTCTTTCCAACACCTTGGTTTATCAGCTTTTCTAACTGACTTAATAAATTATAACAATTAGGTTCTGACATAGCTCTCCAGTAGATGAAGCAAAAGGAAAGAAGAAAACCCACCATCAAGCCCCCAAACCGCTACTTAAACATAAGTCTAGCTTTAAAATGCTCCTCCTTTCATTTTTGAAGTTTCCTATAACACAGCTGTTGGAAATAAGAAGAGACTAACCTCAGTACAAGGGTCAGTACTCAGTGTTTTTTTGTAAACCAAAGGGTATATTTTTGTTCAGACTCCCTGAAGTTGCCTACATGGCATGTCAAACCAAGAAGTGATGTTATGAGCAGAGGTTGTGGTCTGTATCTCCTGGTTTGTTATAAATGATTGGGAGTAAATTAGGGATGATACCAATAAAAATATTTTTGTTTCCAAAATGTAAATATTTTACATGCTCTTCTGGTTTCACAGAAACTAAGTACTTGGTGCACTCTTTCACTGCTCTTAGAAGTGGTGGGGATAAAGATAATGGCGCTTTCTAGCTCATCACTACCAATGCATTTGCATTTAAACACAAAACAGAGGTAAATGTAATGCTCTTTGCCTATGGTTAGCCACTCTTCCTTCTAAATGAAACTTTCACAAGCTGGCAGGATACTGAGTTTCACTGCCAACTATTTGATTTAGTAATATAACTCAAGTAGTAATGACTGACATAACCCATTTATGTGCAAGAAGACAGTATGTCAAGAACTTACTGCAATGGATGCCGTGATGCTACCATATGTACTGGGTCAGACTGCGGTAACATCCAAATCCTTGAGCAATAGTTAAAGCTCTTTACAGCAAGCCAACATAAATCTAGAAAGTCAGCCAGAATCTTGCACTAAATTTTTCCAGAGCATGTGCCAGAAAGTGTCTGGTTGTGCTAAGTACCTAACTAGGTATAGTGATTCGCAGTGCTGCTAAACACTTTCAGTGCCAGCTCTCTTCGTACAGATAGCTGCATGAGCAGCAGTGGAAATTACTTATTATAGGTGGATTTGCCACAAAGCCCAGAGAGGGTCACTGGGAGCTTCCCACTTCCTCTCTGCACACTGATGAGTCCTCCTGGTTGTTGCTGGTCACCAAAAGGCGCTTCCCTTTACAACCCCTAAAATACCAGCTCTTAAATGGTCTGTGCACACCTGCGGGGGCACAACTGAAAAGCAAAGAGGATACAGCGTGCTTCTTACGTTAGTTCCCTTTTTTTCTGATTTGCTACCCTTTCAAAAAAAAAATGCCTTTATGTAAACTAGTTATGTTCAAAACACCTGTAACACAAGTCAGGTTAAGGTAAAAGGCAGAAAAAAAGTGTAAGTTCACAACATCCAAAGCAGATGATGAAAACAAAGGCTTACGCAAGGTATGGGCAGAATGAAAGAACAAAATACACAATCTGTGTGCATGAAGCTGAAATCGAAGTTATTTCTTACTCCAGTCAGCTGAGGTTCTAAAGGCGCCTCCGTACAAACCTCACCAGCGATTTTGGCCTCTGTCATGCCTGCAGTGTCAGCTTGCGTCCCTTGGAGAGGAGCCATCCTGGGTGAGGCTGCCAGCTCTAAATCACCTCTTGGGGGGGTCCTCAGGCTTGCCACTCATGTCAGCCTTCCCATGCAGGTGGCACAGGTCATTCCCTGGGAATTTGAACTGACTGCTCCCTTTCAGCCCTCTCATGAGTGGTACGACAGTTTGGGTCTCTGTGAACCTTAACCAACATTTCATTCACTATGTATGCAAATTTTCCTTCCAAAAAGCTAATAGGAAGTTCTCATCTTTTAAGAGACAGTCATGCAGTGTGCAAAAACCCTTGATAAAATATCTAAATAAATACATCATGGAAAACAAATAAATCCTGGTGATGATAAAAGGCTAATCCAATAAACTAATCTGATCAAAAGATCAGTCTTGTAAAATCAATTACATTTGTCTTCAAACACAAAGACACAGACAAGGTTCTTAGAAGAAATACGTTCTCTGTAGGGATTAAACCACAAATTGATTTATGAATATACTCCCCTAAGAGAAATTAGAATATAATTCCTAAAGTATCTCTATCAAGAACCAACAGGAATTTTGTCTCTTTTGTGCAAGTTTAGCAACTCACTTGAAAACATGTAAACAATGTTTGGTATACAGCATGTGATTTATAGCATACACTGTTTTGTCTCAGTGCTTTCAAGGAGAACAACAGCAAGCTGTAAAACCTTCTGCTCCAGATCATTCCTTCAAAATAAATCCAGTTCAGATGCTCTGTGAGGACTGATATTTCAAAGTGATAACTGACAATTTATAAATCACCCACTTTATTTTGCAATAAGACCACACATATGTAATCCATATTTATTTCCCATTAATAACTGTGAGGGTGCTGCTGCATTGATTGTTTCAGATCATGTGCATTTCACCTTACTGACTAACCTTGAAGAAGAGAAAAGAGGAGCACGTTTCCCCATTTGTCTGGATTTTTTTCATACTCAGGGAGTATTTTAAGATGAACTGTTCCAAATAAATTAAAATGAGATATTGAACCAACAGAAGCTCAACATTTTCATCAGTTTATTAATGAAATCCATATTGGCATCATTTATGTTTCATTCCCTTTTCAGACATCCACATCAAATATGAAAGCTGAGCAACACAAAGAGGAAATACTCTATTTAATTTTAAAAACTAGTCGAAATGTTGAGTCACTTCAGGGTTGACATTGGTAACAGTGTGACTTTTCATGCCTCCAGAATTTGTAAAATTACCAAAATAGATTTTAGGAAACTGGTGGGACTAGACTACCTGGAGGGAGATTTAACAGC
Source organism: Tyto alba (assembly GCF_018691265.1). Taxonomy (NCBI): domain Eukaryota; kingdom Metazoa; phylum Chordata; class Aves; order Strigiformes; family Tytonidae; genus Tyto; species Tyto alba. Next base: position 27,329,066 of record NW_024881330.1, on the reverse strand, counting down.
AAGAAGATTGATTACAACCAACTCTGTTAAGGGATGGTTATAACAGGCCAAGGTACATTCCCTGCCTGCCCTCAGGCTACGCTGGCTGCTGAAATGTGTGAAAAATGTGTAACCTGGACAGTTCCACCTTTTTTTTCTCTTTTCCATTTTGACAGTGTTTTCCTTTTTCTTTTGCCCAGCTTCCTGTTTGATGTAAAGGTTTATGTGTTAAAATACATCCTGTTTTGATATCTTTTAAACTTATATTAAAGTTTATATTGAGCCTTCGATTACTGAAGCATAATAATCTCCATTAATAAATCCTATATCAATAAACTGAAAATTAAACTCCCAGGCAAAAAAAGATGTGGAACTACATAGGAAATGTTGGATGCATACACTACTTAATTTGTCATTCAGGTCCTAATCACTGCTAACGGCATAAAATTGGCATACATAAAAATACCTTTACAACAGGGTTCTCTCTCTGCTCATGCCTAATATTGCTCATAAATAAAAAATACTGAAAATGAAATCATTGACTTCATGTCACACTAAACATTCAAAATCATTATCCCCAAATCCTTTTGGGAAACAGACAAGATGCTCTCAGTTCAGCTCCCTGTAGATTGTAGGTCAGTAGCACAAAGACATAGCATATAATTGGACTCAAGTGGTAGTCTGAGCTCGTAAGAGGCCAAGGACAAATTAGTCCGAATTGCCTCCTACTTTAAAAAGAGACATTTCAACATGGGCACAGTTCAGATTTGCAGCTGCCTGACCTACAGATAAATACAAGGCTTTAACGCTTCCAGAAACTGAACAGTGAACAATTTCGGTGTCTGAATATGACAGGAAACATCAGCCTTTTTGATCCAGGGCATTTCTGTGAGCATTTTGGCTTCAGGATGAACTCTGAATTCTTGAATTTATATTGAAGAGCACAAAACTCAATTTTAAACTCTAGATTATAAAGGGAAATGAAGACTGAAATGAAAGCAGCATGCAAATACTAACTGTGAAATGTTTCCAATAAATACCAGATATTGCTTTTTAATGTTATATGACATTTTACAGATGCAGAAAACAATCACACATCTATTGTCAGCTAATTAGTACATTAAAATGAACACAAACACAAAAATCACTGACCTGATATCTGTTTTGATATAATGTAAATGGTATGTGTTTATTTTAACAAGGATTTTTTTAATGACTAAACACTCATGCTGAATAATGAGAGAATAAGTCAAGAGAGATCAGTCTATATTTGTCTTGTTTCTTATATTCTCCAACTATCAGATAGCAGCTGAGCATGCAGCAGAAGATTAGGGTTAAGACTCTCATCTGACCTGAAGTGGCAAATGCATTTCTGAAATTCAGGAGACAAAGAAGTTGTCTGGGTTGAAACTTAGGTTCCCATTCACAGCTGGCTGTCAGTTAATACATGGTAACACTGAGCACATTTCACAATGCGGATAGAATAAACAAATATTTGCTTCCCCAAAAAAATGTTTGCAATGCATCAACAATAGCATTTCTAATACAGTCAGGCTGGAAGGAGGGTGAAGTGGCTAAGGTATGATCCCAGGACAAGAAAGAATCTGCTTTCAAGCTTCACCCCAGGTTTTATTAGTGATGTTGGACCAGTCATGTGGCTTCCCATGTGCCTCAATTTCCCTTCTGTATTGCAGGGCTAATAGCAGCACTCTGTCAAAAAGGAGGACAGTCCTTTAGGTTTGTGATTCAGCCTAGCTAGCCTGGCAGGAAGAAACAACACATTGTGCTTCTCACTCTCTGGGGTTATTTTTGGAGGTAAAAGAGAGATGAAAGCACCATCTGAATTGTACTTTCTGCTGCTGGAACAAAAGTAAAGGTATCTATCAGATTTAATCAAGCTGTTTGCCTGCTTTTACTTTCCTGTACTTGAAACACGGAAGCACTTTGTTTTCTTTGTAGTGTTTTGATGCAACACTTCTTCATTGGTTCAGTTCATGCTCAAAGGGATTTAGAATTGGACGTAACTTTTAAGTGGTACTTTTAGTGTTTGTCTTAAGGGTCTGACTCACAGAATCTGTCACATTCCCCCAGCGTGCTAACATTTCAGCTGAAGCATTGCAGTCACCATTGTAAAGCAGTGGCCATATTTTTATGTATATTGCTTTGTAATGAGTAAATGGTTCCTCTTGAAAAGAACTTGGTAGAGCAGGAGGTGGCAGGTTCCAGATTTGCCTTCAGAAAGCATCACAGCTGCAGGTGGCTTGGGGCATCAGACCAGCCAGGGACCCCCAGGGCAGAACTCTTTTCCCATAGCCACATGAGTTAGGAGGGGGAACAAGTATTTACCAGTGCAGCACAACATGAGACTAAGCAGCAGGATACAATTCTGGTACAGTAAAATCAACAGCAAGCTCTTGTTGATTTCTGCTGCAGGTGAATTTCAGCCTCTATAATATAGCATTTCCCAGCAGCAGGAAGAGCAGGTCTTGCACACGCCTGCTCTTTCGTGGCACCATCCCACCGTTCATGCAGTGACTCTGAGTATTGGCTGTCTTCTGCAAGGTGCCCACACTCACTATGCTGTCTCAGCTGAAAAGGAATTGTGATGCACACTGTTTGGATATTTTTGAAACTGGTATTTCAGCTCATTTCCACCCTTCCCCATCTTTCCCATCTCTTTTTTTTTTTTTCCTTTTCATAATCTTCTCCTCTCTCTAATATTTCCAAACAAAAGCTTTGAAATCATTGACCTTGGAATCAAAAAAACAAAATAGGAATTCATTTGCCAAGTGCAAATACCTTGACAGATGCAGCATGTAAACCAAATTGTGAAGTCAAACAACCCTGTAACATCTCACATCAGTAGCCCTCTCTCTCCCTCTGTCTGGGTTTCTACACTGTATTATTTTTCCTTGATTGCATCATTCCTTTGCATTGTAAGAGCAAAACTCTTGGGACCATAACAATCCTAGCCTCTGTAATAAATATATTTTAGAAATGGTGTGAGTTATGGATTTTGGTAGTATCTTTAACAATCCTGTTAGATGTCAGCAGGGATTTATGGCATGGATCCCTCGATCTTATAAAAACAGCCACAACAGCCAAAAGCACAAGAACTTCGAACTCTTAGCAATCTCTAATGCTGTTTTGTCAATAGGGAGGATTAAGAGGGCATACTGCATTAGTATGGGATTCACACTAAGGCTGCCCAGGAGATCCCGAGTCCCTCTGGGGCCACAGTTGCTCAGTTCCACACTGAGGACTTCTCATAGCAGTGAGGCTCATGGTAGGTATTTAACCCTAGACCTATACTTTAAAGATGCAAAGCTGAGCCTGGAGATACTTGAATTTCCTGGTCAAGTCTTTCAGTACAGAGGCAGCAGTAGATTTACAACTTCTATGTGTAGGCAAACCACTAGAGGGAGGGAGAGGTCCACAGTGCCCGAGCAGACCTTCCCCAGCCAACTTCTCCATCTCCTCCATCCTCAAACAGAGGCTAGACCCTGACTTTTAATAGCTGGTGGGGACTTCGGTTTTGACCCAACTCGTAGGCCAAATGAAGGTGGCAGCAGTTCCCCAAGGCCTTCAGTGTTCGGCCCTCCAAAAACCGCCTAGCAGCTTTTCTTCAGCCCCAACCGTTCCTCCCACATGGATGCAATTTCTCAGCGCCAAGGCTGCAGGCCAGATGGACACGTCCCGTGGGCTGAATGCGGCCCAGGAGCCATCAGCTACAGCACCATATGTAAGTGGTGTTTTACATACATATCAAATGTCAGGCCTCAGCTAAGTCGCAGATGAAGTATAATGCTACTACTGTAGCACAGTGCCCTTCATATCATCCCACAATGTGGAAGAGTTCTTCCTCCAGATCATCAGCAACAGATGAGCTCTGTGCTTATTATAGGCCCCCGAGTACTTTGTAGCAAAAACATACCCAGAACAAAGTGTGTCTCCATTCCTCCTCAGCTGAGTTTTAGCAAAGAATTTAATAAAGATTTATAGGTTTTCAGAGATTGTTTCGAGCTTAGCCAAGGTCTCTTTTTTTAATCAGACTTTTCCGTGGGGGGCAGGAGAGGAAGTGTTTCTAAGGTTATAGAAATTGAAGCAATATCTCAGGTACCTCCAGCCTCACTCAACGTGCTACCAGCCCTTTAACTTATGAGAGAACAGACTTTGTTTTTACAAGTCTCATCCAGAAAAGCTTTGTGTGAGTAATAAAATGTTAGGCCCCATAAGCTTATGCTAATACTCATGTCCCTGGGCTTTATTACATTCGGAAATAAAAAATTAATCCCATAGAGTTTCCAAAAATAAAAGAAAATGTGCTGAGGGCAAATAGGTAAAAGCTATCCTGTGTCATTATTCATTAATTAAACTACTGAAGGCTGTTTGGATGATTGGAGATGGAGAAATGCCAGAAGTGTCACTCTTGCAAGGAGCTTGAGATGTTGCTAAGAAATATTACAATCTGAGGTTGTAATAGACATCATTCTAGTGTGAGTAAAGAGAAAGTCCTCCTCCTTGCTAAATTAATGTTCCAAGCATTCTGAAATGCTTTTCATAGAAGATACACAAGATTTCCCAGTAACTTGGATAAAGGCATTGAATTCAGGGAGAATTTGGAGTCATCATTTAAGCCTAAAGAGGGTGTACTCAACTGTTAATTACAGGGAGTAATATAGTAAGAGTTGGAGGAAGGACTAGTTTGGTGGACCTTTGAAATGATGATGCCTGTCAGCCTTGAAGAAACATCCCAGGTCTGCTCATTTTTCCCACATAGGTTGTGTTCTGTCAACACTGAGCATTCAGGTTGGTTTCCTGCAGACTCTTTTCAGTCAGACCATACTTTTCCTCAGACACAACATGCAAAACATAATACTCAAGATGAGTGATCAAAAGTTGGGAGAATAACAAAAGAATTACTTCACATGTCTAGCATACTTTTTTGTGTTTGCATTTGATCTGGTTGGGATTCGTTGTCTTTTTCTGCAGAGCTGCAGTCCAGCTCACATTTTTTCTCATTTAAGCACACATCTGATTGTGCCTACATGTGTTTTATTTGCCCTATTAAACTGCATCCTGTTTATTCCAGGGCATATTTTTTTTTTTTTTTAATTTATCAAAGCCATTTGGAGTTTGGAGACTGTGCTATATGAACTCCTCATGTCACCATCTACGTCTTTAACAAAAATATTTGTTAACTAATGTCAGACCTAGAACCCTACTGCAAAATCCTGTTTACTAGATCAGTCCAGTTGCCAGATGTTAGTGATTTTGGATTGAACGTGAATCCAAATTTCTTGGAGAGGGCATCAACAAGTGCCTGTGCTGTTAGAAGAAGGGGCAAAAGTTTCATACTCTACCAGTACAGACAGTCCAATAGTCTGTTCCTAACATCAGCTGGTTTAAAGGGAAGATTTAAGATACTGCAGAATGGGCAGCTATGGAACTAGGGAAGATTATGCTCTAACCAGAAAATTACAAGTGCAGGAGGATAACACATACTGAATTTCTGCCAGACAATATTATCTGGGATTCTGAACAAGGGAGAGTGAATGAATGAAGAGCTCTTAGGGAAGATAAATCTCACACCCAGTGAGAGGATGGTTTTGTTTATAAGCCCTTGCTTGCTCAGCTTTGCAGGGGATCTGACAATTGTTTCTACCACAGGCTTTTCTTATGGACCTTGAACAGGTCAGTTAAGCTCTTTGAGCATCAAATCTCTTCCTGATTCTGAAGGATACAGGCATTTGATGTGTTTGCAGGGCTCCTTGATACTGTAAGTGCCCCTCCTAAACAAACAAACAAACAAACAAACAAACAAACAAACAAACAAACAAACAAAAAGACAAGCTCTGGAGAGGAAACGATGAAGACAGAAGGAATCAAAGATTAATAAATGCCTTGACAGGAACATAGTTTGTGTTTAGTGGGACACCCACATAAACCAAGAAGATACATTGCACAGCTTAGATAAGAGAAGTGAGGGAAGACAACAGCTACCTGTGATAAAAAAAGATGGGTTTAAAGACAGTCATGTGAAGAGGAAAAGGATTTTGTTGTTTTATTCAAAGATTTTGGATACCATATGAAAAGTGTATACAAAGTGAGAGTTGCCAGTCATCACTAATGAAAAGTCAAGTAAGAGACTATGACACATGAGTTCCCTTAAGACAAAAGTCAAAACAGATTTATGATCTAGATTAGGACTCTGGTGCAATTTAGTCAGCCAACTCTGATGCTGAGATCCTAACAACTCTTTATGTGCGACTTTGGGGCTGTATAAACCCCAGGGAAGCTGAAGTTCTGCTTTGTACTTAACCAGAGTGGCTCAAGAAGCAGCACAGCTCAGGACTTAGCTCCTGCCTGCATAGAAGCAGGCATAATCGATTGAACCATTTGCAATACCAAATGTACTACCAAGAAACCCAGTTTTATTATGTCTAAGGGGTTAGCAGTATTCACTGTGGCCAGAGTAAAGGATCTATCTCATCGCTAAAATCCTCACTATCCAGATGGTCTGACCTGGCACATGATGACTCTAGCTCCTGGAGTACATGAACAACTCTCCCAGAATAAGACTCTTCCTTGGTGACCCTCACTCACCCTATTATACAGCATCTCACCCTGCTCCCCAAACCAAGTGATAGAGGAGAAAGTGGGTGCAGAACCAGCTGAAATGTTGTGTGACCCTAGCCGGTGGAAGGGACAAGACAACTCTGTGGGAAGCGTGGAGGCAAATGTGCACAATGTGGCCAACCTGTGCAGATCAGGGCCAGGACAGCCCATACAGAACAGCACAGAGCGGGCACTAGTCTCAGAGGTGTATGATATTACTAGCATATAATAACAATTTTCTGTACTGTGAATCATGTTTCTACCATATGTTGATACCAACCATCACTATGCTTGAAGTGAAAAGGATCTATGAGCAGCGAATTCCTTATGGTAACTCTCTCTGAGGGGCTGGATTCAGTAGGCTTTCTCATTGTCATGCATGTACATATGAGTACACACACATGCATATCTGTGCACAAACCGTATCGATTTCTTCAAAAAACAAAACCATAGCTTCTGTTTTCTTTGGAGGTGGATGAATGAGGACAGGATAGTGTTTATGTAAGAGCCCAGACAGTAATTCATTCACAGCGGGTATGGAAGGTGCAGTGTCTTTTCTTTTCTTCAGGTTCAGATCCTTTCTTTGCTCCAGAGAATCTGAGCTCAATCTCACTCTTTGGTAGACAGCTTTCTGGTAGAGAATGGTTAGAGGAGAATGGATGTGATGACGTACAATAACAAAAATTACTTCCTTATGATTTTAAAAGGAAAGATTAAATTTCTTTGCTTCAGAAGAAGAGCAGTTGGCTCCCACTTTCACAAGACCTGTTCAAGTCTCTCAGCTGCAGAACTCCTTCATATATATGTGCCAAACCACTGAGTTTATGAAGCCAGAAAATGACATTAATTTATAAGTCTAATTTCAGATCTCAGAAGAATAATGCAAGGCAAAATGGAGAGTTTATATATCTCATCTTCTTGTACATTCACTGGGTACAATGTAACATACTTTTAAGTAAAATTTACCACTTAAAATAATGTGTCTCCGTTGTTTAAAAGAGCTTTTAAATGAACCCATTTGTCCTGCTTTCCTTCCTGTCTTTTTCTTTCCTCCTCCCCTTTGAATACCACAGGTCTTATTTCTGACTTACAGAGATGGTCATCTACACTTCCCATTCTCATGTGGTCTCCCTGGATAGAAGAAAAATGATGAACCATGCATTCCTTCACAATCTTGGTCCCCAGGGAAATAACTGTAGCCACAGATACAGAGCAGAAAAAATGAGTGAGCGAGGCTTTTCCACCATCCTTTATTTACACTTTTCATGGTTTCTTTTCTTTCCGTATTGCTTATGTATTTATGTTCAGCTAGCAGCCCAGCAGGGATCAAAGTCTTTACTCTCACTAGTGGAGTTTCTTATCACAGCAAGGAAAGGGTATATGAGCCCAGATAAAAAAAAAAAATAGATAGGAACCAAATTTTTGTAACGTGCAACACCATTTGGAACTGCTAAAATTATGACACCAAATACTGTTGTCTGGATCAATCTAGAGTAATCTCTTCAGTCTCAGAGCAAGTCCACATTACCTCCTTCACCAATCTGTCTTTATGCTTTCACTGGCTCTCAGGCTGGATCCATTCCAGAGAACATAAAGTTCTAGATTCTAATTTCTAATCAAAGCTTCACTTAGCTTCTCTTTTTAATAAGAAGCAAAAATACTAAAGGAGTTACATAGAGACAAAAAAATCAGGGACACCATAATGGACTTCAGTGGCATGAGTATCAGGGCGTGCTGTGACAGACTGCAGTAAAAATGTGTATTGTGGGGCATTATTTGGTCTACAAGTCATTATTTCCAGTAGAAATAACATGTAGCACCATGAGCCACAGATGTATCTCATGGGGAATTTGCAGGAGATCACCTCTAATTAACTTCAGTCATTAGTGAATGCAAGTAAATAAATCAATGGAATCTTGATCTTCTTAAAATTCAATGGTTAGAAGGTTCCTTCATTGCCTTGGGAGTCACTCTCACATATTGTTTCTTGATTATTCAGATTGATCTGGTTATTCAGTGGGGATGTCCAAGTTTCCCTCCTCATGCCTGAGACATTGTCAGCAATCAGAAGAAAGGAGATAGACTTCCTTGGACCTAGCATTGGATTTCAGTGGTTACCTGAATTGGCAGTGCAGTTACCACAAGTTCATGACACGTCTTGTTCCTTGAAGCTTGCTCTTTTTCCCTCTCTGCATACATGAATTAACATGCCAAAGGCAAGTTAATACCAGGATCTCCAGCAACTTTGTTTTATGGAATCAGCACGATCTGCTAAGGCAAATAAATGAGTGTCAGAATGAGGGTTTCTAATTGTGCATCTGTTCCCAATATGGTTTTTCAGTTATATTAATGGCATTAGCTGACTATGAAGGGAGAGAGAAAAAGAGATCACAAGGAACTAACAGTGAGTACTTAGTGTATGTAGGCCTCTACTTGACATTGTCTGCTTATGACCAAGTGGGTAAATCATATTTCACACTATTGTTTGGAGTTCTCTGACTGAGAAAATGCTGCCTGATCCAAAGCTCACCCAAAATTTCAGGCAGAAGACCGACTGGTTCTTTTTCAGTCCTTTTACAACAAATGGCTATACTGGATTTGGAGTAATTTCCATACTCGGCACAGTCAAAACAAAACAAGGACTGAGAAGTAATTCTATAGCTTTGTGCTTCAAATTCACATTCTCTGCTGAGGTCAAACATTTGCTGGCTAGCAACTACATAATAATCTTATGTTATATGTCAAGTGTTAGCATAGCTTAAAAGACAAACCAATTTCAAACATCAGAGAACAGAATAAAGTTTAAACCATAGGAGCAGTAATTTCTTATTCTGGAAATCAATAACATCACACTGAGGAGCACTGCAAAACCTCTCCACATTCTATTGCCATAAGCCGAGGCTCTGATTCCCACTCTAAGCATTACTCAGTTTCAGCAGACTTTGATCCTCACTGGGAGGAAATAAGGATCCGACCTCTGCCTGAACTTGGGTCCTGCAGAGAAAAAGATTCCCTGGTTAGAAAAACAGAGGTTTCTGAGCTTCTTATACATCTGTTAGCTCCCCACCAGGCAGTGTGTGCATGCGCCTGGGTAGCATTGCTGTGTAGTCTTCTCTAATTAACCTCTCAGAGAAGGTTGCCAGCTAATTTGCTGACCAACCCCAAACAACTCAAAAAAAAGAAGGAAATATAAAAAAAAGCCAAGCAGTGGTTTTAAGCATGATTCTTGAATTAACTTTGCCAACTAGAGCAAATAAATAGCCTTGGCTGCTGTGCAATAGCCTCATTCCTCAGTCTGCTTCTAACAGAGGCCCCTCCTCACGCCCAATCTTTCTCACTGGGATGTTTCCTGATGTGATTAAGTCATTATTGGTTTCCTTGGGTAGATATAATGGAAATCTCCCGAGTGTAAAGAGCTGTAAACATAGACCAAAATTCAGCTCACTGCAGCTCCTTAAAAACATACAGACAAAACAACAACCTGAGTAACTGTTTTGGATTTGTGATGAAAACAGTGTTGATAGCACACTGATATTTTAGCTATTGCTGAGCAGTGCTTGCACAGTGTCAAGGGCTTTTCTGCTTCTCACACTGTGCTGCCAGCGAGCAGGCTGGTGGTGAACAAGAATTTGGGTGGGGACACAACCAGGACAGCTGACTCCAAGTGACCAAAGGGATAACCCATACCGTGTGACATTGTGTTCAGTAATAAAACAGGATGGGGGAGGAAGGTTGGCCATGGCTGCCATTGCTCAGGGACTGGCTGGGCATCTGTCAGTTTGTGGTGAGCAGTTGGGGTTTTTCTGCATCACATGTTTTTTGGGGGGTTAGGGTGGTTTTCTCTGTTGTTTTCCGGTTTTAATCTTTTTTTTTTTATTATTTTTTTTCCTTCCCAATTGTTAAACTGTCTTTATTTCAACCCATGAATTTTTGGACTTTTACCCTTCTGATTCTGTCCCCAGTCCCACTGGGTGGAGGAGTGAGCCAGTGGCTGTGTGGTGCTTAGCTGACTACCAGGATTAAACCCTGACAGTTAGGCTTTAAACCCTTCCAGGTGTTTGCTGAAACTAACATATTAGGCTGCATGAGTTTCTTGCAACTTCCATAAAGTGGTAAACCAATATATACCACCCCATCTGGCATAATTTTTAATTTCTGATTCTTCCCAGGTCCTAAAGACTTCTAAATACATAACTCCTCTTTCTCTCACCGGATTTGCGTTACCTTCTCTTTTTCCTGATGTTTTCTCCTGACATCTCACATCCACCAGTCATAAACTGAACTTCAACCTCTTGCCTCCTACCTCTATCTCCACCGGCTTTCCTTCCTCAGCTTGAATTTCTTCCTCCTTGCTGACCCTGTGGGCAAGTCTTAACACAGGGCCAAGGGCTGAAAACACATAAATTCTGCCAGTGATCTCACCTTGCTGCAACCCTGTTGCTCCCTGCAAGCTGTACCAGTCACAGCAGAACTCATTGTGGCACAGCTGTGTGGGACACACTGGAAGGATGCCTCCCTCTTGCCAGTTCACCTCACAGACCTCAGACTGAAGTTTGATTCTCTCTTGCTCCTATCCTTTCTTCCACTCTTCCCCACTTTTCCCTTCTTGCCAGTCACTTCAGTATCAGGTCTCTCTCATAAAAAAGAAAGAGGGTAAAATACCTAAAAATAAGGACAGCCATAAGCTGACTGGCTGTTCTTCTGCTTGCTCTCCATGTAGCGAGGCATTGTAGGGGGAGATTTCTAGGCACATAGAATGGAGTGAAGGGGATGCAAAACCAAGAGCCCCCACCCAGTATATAGGATTTCTCTTCATGGGCTTGAATGCTGTTCACTCTGGGGCTTTGAGTGTCTTTGAACTGACTAGTTCATGAAGGGAATTATATGACATATCTTGCCTGTGATGGCTGGAGATTTTTTTCACTGATTTCACTGACCCAGTCCTTTTCATCTCTCTGTTGCTCCAAATTTCTCTCCTGGAGAAAGGGATAGGGTAAATTTATAACTGGTTTAGGTAAGTAGATTTTTGATGTTTAACATAGTCTGGCATCCTAAGTACTGTCAAATTAGCTATGGCTGGCACTAATATGTTTGTCTGTAAATTGCAGTGTCCCACAGTGCCTATATATTCCTTTCAGGATACCTACATCTTTTCTGTTAAAGAGCTGGTAGGATTGCTTAATGTGTGTGCATCTTGGTGGTGACCTGAAGACTGTACTACAGAAGTAAGAAATAGATAGTGGCTGTATAACAGTTAAAGTCATGGATATTAATAATAGCAAATGATAAGAAAGCAGACAGTCTGGGATGTGGAGCTGGACTATATCCACAGCACCACAGAAGAGACTTCAGGTAGAGATGGTGGCTCCTCGTCCTCATCACACTTTGTTCATGACTGAAGGAGTCAAGACCCTGCCTTAACCAGCAAGTTATTGTTAAGGACGTTGTGCCTTTCTTTTGCGGGGGGTTCCTCAATGTTTCTACCAAGCCACTTAGCTTATAGTGTAGGGAAAAGATTTATGTATCCACTGTTCTCCAAAAGTCCCGAGTGCTTGAATAAATGGTACAGTATCGAACATCTCAGAGCAAACACAGCAGCTGGGAAGCTGAGGAGTGGCCCTTTCTTGGCCAGCTAGAAGTGGAGTACACACTGCAGAAAGTAATCCCCTTGATTTTCAGGACAACAGGACGTGATATAAAGCTCCTGTCCCTAGAATAGCAATCTAGCAGGAATCACTCATCAGACAAGAAGTTTCACTGGTCTTGTTAGATCTGAGACCTGATTAGCCTCAGTCCAGTTGTGGATACTGGTCCATCTTTCCCCAGAGATGGCTATTAAAACAATAGACCTGCATCTTCATAATACAGAGGTTTTTTTGCAGCTTAATGACCTTCTATCTTCCTGGGATAAGTCAGGTTACATCAGAGGAGATTGTTGTCTATTCTGGTTACTTGCTTAGAGTGCCTAGACATAATCAAGTTCATTTCTCTGCCTCCTTGCTTGAGGGCAGATTTTCTTTTGTGCCCCCAAAATATGGTTTCAGTTATTTATAAATGTTCATCAGATCATTTGCTTGAACAAATTACAGCCTGAGTATTATCTGTGAACTGTGTATTTCCATTATTCATCCCAGTCTCTGCTCCTGATTGGATGCCTGAAACTTTATGAATAGAGAAAAAAGTGAATGATGAATAGTGAATCATGAATAATAAACAGAAGATGAGTACACTTTTTCAAACTCCTATTCCTCCATGAATATGTGTACCCCTCTATATCAGTTGCCTTCACCAACATTCATATGCAGAGAAAATAGCTTGAAACAAGACTAACAAAAAAAGGGCAGGAATGCAGCTGAATCAAATCAGGAACTGTGTTTTTTTGTGCATAGTTGTGAATGCACTACTCAGCAGTTATTCAGCTTCAGTAAAATCCAACTGTTCTAAGGACAGACTTAGCTGGGGAGGCAAGATCAGGGTTTTTCTCCACAAATCCCCTCCTAAATTCTCCGGGAAGGTGGACATGTCACAGTGTTTTTGCTTTTTTCTGCTTCCTCAGTTGTAAAATAGAAATAATAATGCCCTTCCTTCTTCCTTTAGCACCCTCGGACCTCTGAATAAATCATGCTAAGTGAGAAAGAAGTATTTTTAAATACTCATCAGTAACTGGCATAAATCATGTCAGCCTTTAGATTCTTAGCCCTTACGGGTATGTTCAATGCAGATGTTGCTTAGAGATTATTCATAAATTATTTTTTTCCCACAACAGATAATGGATAGGTTCTGTATGACTGACTTGCCAAATCATGTTATACTTAAAAAACCCCCCTAAATTGTTAATTTAAACAAAACTTTATTGTCTTATGCAATGTCCAAAACTTAATAGTTATTGTTTTCCTGAACAGCAACAATTTGCCCTCTTTAGCTTTAAAAAAGTCTTCAAATTTAAACCTGTAAAAATATCTTGGCAGTGAATGTGGACAATTACAGTCATTCTTGCTCTAATTTATACAATTATAGGAATGTATTTTTTCTTAGCTGTGGGCTTCAGTTATCTAAATTTGCTGACCAGAATGGAAGCTGTGAACATACTATTTTGAAAGGAAGACAATTTTGTTTAGATTGTGAGATTGGTACTTCTCTTTTTCATGTTTTTAATAATGGTTCTGAATTACATATGCATTTCTATGTTCTTTCTAATTAGGGAATCTACATCACTCTTGAAGCTTTGCATGAAAAGGCAAAACGATTTTCATCTTTAGAAGGTAAAAAACAAATCTCCAGGGTTTTACCTGTAAATGAAAAAATAAATAAGCCTGAGCCTTCCATATGTGATGTAACATTTAGTAGCTAGTTATTATCAAGCTGTTTTGAACATTTTGAAATTCAGAAAAAAAATGTTCCTAGCTTGAATAAAAACAGCCAAGCCTTTCAGGAACTGCTGGAGGGTACTCAGCCAAAAGCATCCATTAGTCACCCAGAATTACCCCTCTAAATCAGACAGAAGAAGGACTTAAATCCGCTTTTCTCATAGAGTGAGTGTCTCAACCTGCTTCCAAAGAGCTTGTTGCCAGCTGGGTCCCAAGATGGTTATGCTGAAACCAGCACTCTTAAAATAGTTTTGGTTTTGACTTTGGCTTTCTTAGTGACAAAAGTCAATTGCATCAAAAAAACTCCCAGTATGTGCTTTAACCACTCTAACCAGTATTGCGTAGGGCGAAATACCTTACAGATATGCATTAAACAGACCTATGCAGCTCTGCTCTTTAACACTTTACTTAAGTGAAATGCCAGAAACTTCTGCATTTAAGGGATGCCAGGATTTGAAGATTTTTCTGGAAGAGCTTTTAAAATAAAAAATGTTTTTAACAACATTTTATACTATTAAAGTACATAAGCATTTCTATAAGTACTAGATATACTTTCTTCAATCACAGAAATAAGTGGTGTGTCTGTTTAGATTTTAGCCCTGGTTCTCTAAAAAACTATAATCAGGAAGTTTAAAGTACCAGTTTAGACTAAAACTCAGTTAATGGAAGTTTTATGACCATATTTTTTCCACTTTAAAAAATAATAATACATCTTTGCTGATGTTTCCTTTGGTGCTCCAATGAACTGTAAATTAGGGTCACCCTTTTAGTGTCCTTTTGAATCATCAAATTATAAATGCATTTCATCTGTCTCAGGGTATCACAGCAAAAATTACAAGGTGACCTTTAAAAATGGCTAGTAAAGCACTGTTGCTCACTTTGTTCTAGATCTCAACTCAGACAATCTCTTGTCTCTGTCACTTTCAGATAAATTACTATTTCCACTGTGCCTACACCTGTAATAGCAGCTGCCTTTTCACCACCTGTCACTCACTTTACTAACCCCTCCCCATTCATGCTTTTAGCTCTTTCTGCCTATGCTGCAATTCTCCATTTCTCCCAAGGAAAAATTATATATTTAATATATAAATACAAATTACAAAATATACCCTGACCTTCCTTTCCTTTTCCCCTTGTCTGCCATAATGCAGGCAGTTCCTCTGTGCCTTTTCCTCTTACTCCTCAGTTGTACCAGTAATCCCATCTCATCCCATTTTCTTCTTTAGTCTTCTCCTTAGTTTCTCAGTATGTTCTGACTCGTCTTCCATCACCATACATGCAGGTTTACCCTCGCTCAGCTCACACCAGCCTGCTGTTCCATCCCCTGACCGTTCTCTCTCTGTTCCCCTCCAAGCTCCAGCAGCAGTGTGGAGTTTCCCTTCTTCCCCCCACCAGTCTGGCTGCCTTAGACTTGAACACAAATGAGCATATACTTTTGGAAAACTCATCCTTTTTTAGGCTTCAGTGAGGTTTTTCTTATTTCAACTTTCTTCCCCCTCCCTAACTGCTTTTTCAGAATATCCTCTAGAAGATTTTCTTGCTTTCTTCCCTGATTACTGGGCAGAGAAGAGCGGCGCTCACTGAGGCTGTATTTTTTTGTAATGTTTTTGATTTAATTCTTTTCACTTTCTACTATGTCTCATCTGTGAACACAAGAACAATCAGTGTGTCTGTGTCAAAAAGGTATATCTTTCATATATGTCTTTACTCCAAATCTATTTCTTTATGTGCAAATGAAAACCTTTTTGTGTTTCTTAAAATGCAACCATGAGGTCAAGATAAGCACAGCTAAAATAAACCTCTTAACTACTCTTCCTTGTAAACTTGTTTCTCAAACTTTTTACAACTGCTTTTCATTGTCACAATATTGCCATGCTGCTCTTAAATGGATGTGATCTTGTGTTGAGATTCTATAGTTCCCCACTCTATGTCATACCTCATTCTTTCTTTCTAACTTCTCTAAGATATATTTCCTACACTCCCAGACATCTGAGACTCTCATATAGATCCCATCATCTTATTTGTCTGTGAGTACACTGCCCTGACCTTTCTCTGACTTCTCATGACAATGAACAGCTCTGCAAAGCACCCACAGAGCTGCTTTAAGGTGGGGTGTTTTTTTCTGTAAAACCTCTTTGCTTAGCACCATATTGAGACCATCACTGTCTTGCTGATCAGTATGTCTGTTTGTATGGGTTATATATGACCACATGCGGATATCTTTAGATACAGGTGCCAGTGAAACAGCTCATTTTGACTTGTTCTTTAGTGGATAGAAAGAAACAAGACATTGCCAGATCAGATCCAATGTGTTGATATGTAAAAGTGTCTGTTTCCCTTCACTGGCTGTAGAGGAAGTTGGGTGTCACTAGATTAGATGACAGTATCTGCAGCTGAGATATCTGAAACTATTGAGAATTCCACTTTTTTGGAGGGTTGATGTATTTTTTTGTTTGTTTGTTTGTTTTTAAATTATATGTGATTGGGAGCAATTCTGTATCCATACCTGGATTGTGCAAAGCCAAATGCAACGGGGTTCAAGGCCATGAATATGTTCTTATGGTGCCACTGTAATGGTTAGACTTCAAGTTATCAACAACATCAAAATGCTGTTCAAAAAAAGACTGAAGAAAACATCTTGCAAAGGTTAGAGGAGCCACAGTGATGTATAGCAAGAATATGGAGGCATTAAGAAACAGTTAATTGATAGCTTGTGTGGCTGATATTCACAGTGCTGCAGTCCCAGTGACTCTAAACATATGGCAGCAAGGATAATGCTGAAAAAGAACAATGGCATTTAGTCAACTGCCGTATATAGCACTTATTTATTTATTTATTACTAACAATGGTATGTAAAACTTCACTTGCTTTCCTTTGGAGGAGGTTTTAAAATTAAGATCTAAGCCACTTGGAAAGAACATGAAGTCCTCAGACTTCCATAGCTATGGATAACATCTAGTGAGAATTTTGCTTTTGTTTTGCTGCATGATTGCCTTTGAGCAATAAGTGAAATTCTAAGGCTTCTGTTAATTCTTTGCACTTCTCATGTCTTCGATTTTTCAGACCACAATGACCTTGTTTGGGGAAGAAATGACTTAACAGGGATGTAACTGAGATAGATACATAAAATTACGAGAAGTATGGTGATGATGAATGAAGAATGCTTATTCAGTATTTCCCACAATATTCTTATTATTTTCAAAGAGCATCAAATTAAATTGTCAGGCAGCAGATTTAAAGCAAATAAATGAAATACTTTTCACCACATGCTGCAGAGTTAGCCTGTGGAATTTGTTACCAAATTGGAACGAAAATACCAGACATACACACACTCAATACAGTTTTCCCATGAAAAGGTTGTTGTTTAATTCAACATATAAATCCAGAGTTGCAGTAGTATTATTCTGCTTTTTGTCTCACCTAACTCTTAGATGGAAATGTAGGAAACCAGGGAAGAAGGCTGTTGGTTTACCTTTTTTGGATTCTTCATTCAGGTCTAAGTGGAAGCTCTGGAATGAGGAGACCTTTCCCTTCTGTAGAGAAACCAAATACTGCCCAAGGAGGAGGATTTTGAAATGTAACATGGGATAGACAAAATGAGCACAGACTGGGAAACTGCTCTGAAGATCAGGGAGCTAACACACAGGTAGTTTTCAAAGGTGATGGAAAGAAAAACACTTTTCCAAATGACCCATAGAAAATTTTCTAGAATTCATTGTAACTTGGAAACTCACATAAAAATTTCCGGATTAAGGGAAACTGGAGGAAAAGACTTGGCATGTAAGAAACAAGGGGCAGGGCAGAGGGAGTTGGTTCCAAATCCATTTGTTTTAATTTAGTTTTACCCAGCATATCTGGATTTTTTTCTGTTTAAAAAATATGTGCTCTAAGAGATCTTCACTTTTCAGATACAATTTCCTTTTGGTGCTTTTGTAGTGTTCCTTAAAGGGAATGATATTAGCAGATGTACCTCAGAGTTATGGCTTTTGGGATCATGTCACATCCCTGGCACAGAAAGTGTCTAGATTATATAGCTAATGGAAAGTGACAAACACCATCAGAAAGTGACTCATACCTCACTTAGGAGAAGACAAGTGATGCTTTGAAGGCAGTTGTTTCTCCAGTGACTACACTAGGACCCTAAAGTTTAGACTATGCACTTGATTTTCAGATGTCTATATTTATGGAAGAAAATAATCTTGTCTTTTTTTTTTTTTTTTTCTCTTGGAAAGTGTTGATATTACAACCCCCGAACATGTACCACACAAGTAAGCTGGTGGGCATAATATTGTATGTGTTGACCAGTGTGTATGCAGAGCATACACAAGCTGTCAGCTCACTAATAACATCTAACCCTTGCAGGAGTCACATGTCCAAAGAAACATTATGGTTTGTTTCAAAATGCCCTGTCTACATTCAGATCTATAATGAAGCTCAGTCCAATTTTTCATTTTAGTCACTCTTCCAAGAGTGGCATTGGCTCTTCTGACAGGAGAGAGCACTTCATCATCTCTAAGAGCATCATTTGACAATAAGCTAACAGGCTCAGAATGTGATCTGAAGTTGTGAAACAATTGCTTTGATGGCTTTCCTCAGCTTGGTTACAAGAAACCTTGCTTGACAATTTATTTTGAACATCTGGCCTACTATTATTGAGCATCTATTTATAAAGCTGGCCTCAACAAAACTCTCATAGAAGTGTCTGTCTTCATTCAGCTTGTGTGTGTCTTGTGGCAACAGAATATTTTACAGACATTAGTTCCTAATTGTCCAGGGTTTTCTTATACAAATCAGCATTCCTTTCTGGAGCTACTTTATTTATATATGTTTTTTATTAACCGAGCTGTTTCTGCATACAACATAAATGAAAACAACTTTATTAGAGAAGCTGTGAGTCATTGCAATCATTTTATTAAATAAATTATTTCAAGATCTCAGACAAGGCATGAAAAGGCTTTAACAAACAGCTAGCAGTTCCTTAAATTATATACAAAACAGTTTTTTTTTCTGTAATTTTATTGTTCATTTAAAAATCTGGTTTTACCAAAGGTAAAGTAGTAATTGTAAACACATTTGGAGATGTCATAGGATATTGGAGGGGAGGGAAGAAAGAGAAAGCATGATTCTCATTCAAGAACAAAGATACAGCATGGAAAAGTTTGATGTACTACTGTTATTACATGGGTACATCACATATCAAGTGAAGGCATATTGGGGAGCGATGACAGTTCTGTGTCTATCACATATTTTACTCATCATACATTTCTGCTCTCACAAAGATCTTCCTATAACTTTTCTAGAAATCACTGAAGTTTGATGCTGTTGAGACAGAAAGATGTCTGTCTTTAGGAGAATTTTCTTACTTTGTGATGTATGACAAAATTCTTTGTCCCCTCATTTTCATTCAGCACAGGCTGGCTATTTGTATTTCACTGAATCCATGTAATACATTTTGTCCTTGCACCAACTAGAGTATGTAAACTAGAAAAAGGGGTTTTGTTAATGGGAAAGAACTTAGAAAGAGATTCTTGTCCCACTGAAGTCAAGAAGAATCTTGCATTTGATTTAAGCAGAATCAGATTTTTCTTTAAGGTCTGACTACAAGTTTAACTGAGTCATTTTGAATTTGTTTGAGCATTACATTCATCTGTTGATGATAGATACTGTGACTAGGAGAAAAACAAAAAGGGATTACTTTTTTATATTTTAATCTTCTTATGCCTTTCATCATTGTAAATATGAATTTCATAAAATAATGTTGCCTGACCAAACTAGTGGCCTTCAGTGATGGAGTCACTACAACAGTGGACAAGGGAAGAGCTAGCGATGTCATATATATGGACGTCTGTAAGGCCTTTAACATGGTCCCCCACAACATCCTTCTCTTTAAAATGGAGAGATATGGATTTGACGAGTGGACTGTTCAGTGGATAAGGAACTGGTTGGATGATTGCATCCAGGTGGTAGCAGTTAATGGCTCAATGTCCAGATGGAGGTCAGTGGCAAGTGGTGCCCCACAGGGATCCATACTGGGACCAGTACTGTTTAACATCTTCATTGACAACACAGACAGTGGGATCAAGTGCACCCTCAGCAAGTTTGCAGATGACACCAAACCAAGTGGTGCAGCTGACACGTCTGAGGGATGAGATGCTGTCCAGAGAGACCTGGACAAGATTGAGAAGTGAGTCCATGTGAACCTCATGAAATTCAACAAGGCCAAGTGCAAGGTCCTGCACATGGATCAGGGCAATCCCTGGTATCAATACAGACTGGATGATGAAGGGTTTGAGAGCAGCCTTGCTGAGAAGGTCTTGGGGATACTGGTGGATGAAGAGCTGGACATGAGCCAGGAACGTGTGCTTGCATCCCAGAAAGCCAACTGTATCCTGTGTTGCACCAAGAGTAGCGTGACCAGCAGGTCGAAGGAAGGGATTCTGCCCTTCCACTCCACTCTGGTAAGACCCCATCTGCAGTGCTGTCTTCAGCTCTGGGGCCCCCAGCACAGGAAAGGCATGGACCTGTTGGAGTGGGTCCAGAGGAGCACCCCCATAATCAGAGGGATGGAACAGCTCTCTTATGGGGAAAGGCTGAGAAAGTTGGGGTTGTTTAGCCTGGAGAAGGCTCCAGGGAGCAGCCTTTCAGGGACAGACATTTTAACAAGGCCTGTTGTAATAGGACAAGAGATAATGGCTTTAAACTAGAAGAGGGTAGGTTAAGACTAGATATAAAGAAGAAGTTTTTTACAATGGGGGTGGTGGAACACTGGCACAGGTTTCCCAGAGAGGTGGAGATGCCCCATCACTGGAGACATTCAAGGTCAGGCTGGATGGGGCTCTGAGCAACCTGATCTAGTTGAAGATGTCCCTGCTTATTGCAGGGGGGTTGGACTAGATGACTTTTAAAGCCCTTTCCAATCCAAACTATTCTATGATTCTATGTGACATAAAATCATATATAAATTTATAATCATTTGAGTTCCTCTGTTTTGGATGATCCCTGGAAGTGCCTTAAAACTGTGAATGTTAAGTGATCCATAGGAAACGCAGTATATTTTGCACTCAATAAAACATTATGAGTAACATTTTTCACATGTTTTAACAATTTTTGAGTTAGGATTTACTGTTAGAGTGTGAATTATTTTCACTTTCATTAGCCTGTCATCTTGTATATCTGTTATAAAGAAATAAAAAGAAAACTCCAAATTCTGTTCCTATAGGAGATTTAAGATGTTAGATTTTCCAGAAATCTTCTTGGTAACAAAGTACAGTGTTTCTGCAAGTGGGTGTATAACTACACTACCTATTTATCTGTCCATCATTGGTCTCATAAGGAACAAGAAAGATAAATTGAAGGAGAGTATTTTGGTATTCCACTTCCAGGTGTGTAACAGCTGGTCAAGGCTGAGGGACATCAGTACTAAAAGCTATAAATTCTACTGGAACTTGGGCGACTCTCCATCATTCTGGCTTTCTCACATTAATAATTACTGCAATTGAAACCATGGGAGCTCAGGTGTGCACCATCACTCTTCTGCCGACCATCCCCACACATTGACGTGTCCTGGACTCTCACTGGGGCCTTGAGTGGTGACAGGCAGAAAGCTGTGATTTATACAATGCTGTCGTAATTAGGGCAGAGCTCACAAGTGCTGCTAGAATTTGGGCTGTGTCAGTGTTTCCAGTAGAAACCCTTGTGTTTAATGGTCTATAAATGTGACCATTAAATGTCACTCAAGGCTGCAATTTGGCATACAAGGTGTCAGCGCCAGGGGGAATCTTACAATAAAATCCAAAATCTATTTGGTGTTTCCGAAGTAGTTTGGGTATGCACTTATGTTCACGTGCACAACCATCTCTGCCCATCACCACGAGTCCGGAACAGGAGGTGCATAATATAAGCGACATACGTTCAACACAAATGTTTCAAAAAAGCAGCATCCTTCTGATTGTTGCTCACACCAGGGACAGGAGCAGAACTCCTCTCCCCTGTGCAGCTTTCAGGGGCTGGCTGGTGTCCTCCAGCCACAACCACCAGGAGAAGTGTCTCCTGTTTTGCTCTGCAAGAGCTGGAGTGGGGGGTCCCCTCGCTTCCTGTTGCCCACTCAGTCTTCTTTAGGCTCACTCTGAGATCTGGTAAAGACCTGGAAAGATGTCGTGAGGTTTGGAGCACACTGAGCTGAGCTCCTCACCCTCAGCTGACTCGGTCTCAACAGCAATGGTCTCTGCTGTCTCTTCCTGATCTACACCCTGTGTTACTCCCATTCCTGGGCTAGAGTCATCCTCAGCTCCAGTCCCACAGTCCTCCTCCCAGGTTGTTTCTGAGACCTTGCAGGGACCTGGGCTGCTGGAGGAGTTTTTATCATAGTTGGTTGTGACTAAGGGCAAAGTACCTAGTCTCCCTGTTGCTAAGGTTGTCTTTCACTCAACAGAGGGATGAATGCATGCCTTCCTCTCACGGCTGCTGAAATACCCGTGATGAGTGCCACAGATGTGCCTGTAAATAACTGCCTAGATCTAAGAGCATGCCCATGAATGAAAAATCATTCATTGAATATTTCCAGAAAGTGAACTGAAAGAATAAGGAAGGAGGAAGCAAATTCATGGCTTTGAATTACACTACTTTTTGGTAACATTTGCTGTGTTCCTAGTACATCACATGTTACAAACCCACCCAAAAGTCACAAGCACAGAATAATAAATGATGCATATGCAACATTTGAGAGTAGTAACCTCCAGACATTAAGCAGCTTGAATACTAATAACATTTAGAAAATTTGCTTCCTTCCATAAGCTTTCCTCCCTAAGTAGAGGGGAAATATCCAGTCAATGTAGCCATGAAAGAAGGAGTGCATGAGCCAACCGATCACAAAATATGAGGTATGAAGAAGTGCCCATTTCAATCAAACAGTCAGTGTGAGCATTCTTATTTATGATATATTATAAAAAGTTTATTGCCCGTTTTACAACTCTAGCTGCTCAAAGTTTGATTTAGCCAGAAAACATGCCAGTAACGTGCATTGCCACCAGGCCTAGCTTTTCATGTCCTGGAAGTCATGACAGCTTAGCCCAGACTTTTTCTAAGCTATTTGTTAGTGAACATGAATCCTTCAGGTACTCAGGAGAAAGTCTGCACCGTAACTTGTAAATCTCTCAGGTGCTGAGGAGAAAATTTGCAACCTGAACATCTACCAGTGAATAGAAACAGCATTTATGTTGTTATCAACTGGATACATCCCTATTTTTACTGTCCCATACTGGAACCCATAATATAAAACTGCTGGGTAATTTTTAAATCATCACTGATGTGTTTTGCCGTTAGAAGCACTGAAGTCTCACCTGAGCACCCAAGTGGTGTTCTCTGTCTGCTGTGGTTCATCTGCACTCATATGAAGCATGTTGCTCCCCATTTGAGTCAGAGTGGGTGTGTAGGTGGGAGGCTTCGCTGACTTATTGGGTGTGATTGCCCTGATCTGGAATAAAATGAGTGAAGGGCATTTTTTGCATTGGGAAGTTAAAGATCATTTTTAAAAATGAGCTCCTTGTGACTACAGCAGTGGCCTGAAAGAGAGCAGAAGTAAGAAATGTACTATTGCACTGACAGATTTAGAAATCCCATTTGTTTGTCTGGTTTATTTCCTCAAAGGAGACAGAGAAGAGGACACAGCATTAAACTGAAGGCAGTCAACTTTGTTTTATTGACTATGCTGGATTAGGCCATATAGATCCTCAAGTTCTCCTCAAGCTCCTAAATTCCTTCAAATGCACAGTTGTGGGAAAGAGGGTGGAAGGCTAGAAAGGCAGCTAGTACTCTCAGTTAATTAAATTTAACTAACTTCCTTCAGCTACTTAAAATTCCACGTATGCCTTCAATATGCATAAGTGTCCTGATCAGCCGTCTGGTCATAGGCACGTGGTCCTCCCATGCACGATGACGCATTGCGTCCTGTCCCGCAGACATCAAAGCTCCACACTGATCTTAGAGGAGGATGCCAGTGAATGATGCATCAGAGATGGAGCACTCCCTGCATTTCATCTGGATTCAAAGCTCATGCTGACATAGAGCAACACAGGGACACAGCAGCAAAACAAGCACACGCAATCAAACAGCAATCAGTGTAGAGGCCCTGTCCAGCATTGGCAGTCCCCAGTTCCAGGAAAACTTACAGGGAGATTAACTACTGCAGAAGCGTCAGCACACAAAAGTGCCTTTTATACCCTAATTATTTTATAGTATACAATGCAATATCTTGTGCTATTAAGCTATTTGTTTACCAAGCATCAAAAGTTGCTGGCTGCAGAAAAGCCATGCTAGCATATTGTGTATAGATTTTAAGCCAAGGTGCCTTATGGGACTGAACTGCTAAATTATATGAGCTTTCTGCATTCAGTGGTGTTACATGAGCATACAAGATCTCAAATTTGGGTCCTGTATCTTCTAGAGACAGGATTTATGTTCAATATCAAAGAAAAAAGATGAACATAATGAAAAAAAATATAATGCAGCCCATTTATTGCTATGTTCCTGCCTTTGTTTTTCAGATTCATCAGAAACAAACAGCTGTGAAAAGAATGAACCTTATCTTGAAAATAGAATAGAAATATGCTTAACTTCACCTCCTTGGTAGATGAAGTTTTTATCACTCTGAAAATTTTTTGGACTGCTAGGATGGAAATGATGGGAAAATATAAAGCCTTTTTGGAATAAACAAGAATGTAAATCATTCTGAGTTCAGACAGTGCTCAGCTCAAGAATGCATCAGCTTCAGAAAAGATTAATAAACCAATATTTCTTTCTTGTGCTCTTCTTTGGAGAAAACAGTTGGCTTTGATTAAGTAAATGAAGATCAAAAGAACAGAGATAGAAACATATTGAATATCTCATCCAGGGTAGGTATAACTGTTAAAAGAAAATTGACTACTTTGGGTTTAGTTGTGGAAGGATTTTTTTTTTAAAAAAAAGGTATATAGCATCATTTATAGTGATATTATATGGTAGGAATCCAAAGTACCTTTAAATAATGTTTCCCCTATTGCAACTGACTTAATAACTGGTCTAGAAGGGCCATCTGTGTATAACAGGAATTACAGTTGTATAAGGTGAATAATGGTGTGAATTAATCTAATGTCAGAGTACTAGCTGCATACCTGTCTATATTGCTGCATGTTGAATCAGCCTAGGGAACTGTAGAAGCAGACAATAGCCTTTGTCTTGACAATGTGTTTTAAACCCTAAGAGTGAAAAATGGGGTGGAGCTACAGGACAAGAAATGTAGCTTGTCACTGATGCTGTGGTCAATGAGGTTTGAAACACAAGCAGAGACACAGTAGGTGAGAAGTAGGACAGAAAGATTGACTTTAACAAGCCAGAAAAATTTATGATAACAGAAACTATCAACCTCAGAAAAGCCAGGCAATTCCCTTGTAGTATGTTTGGGAAGTTTATTTTTATTTAATATAGTCCTTTTAAGGTGCAGTCTTACATGGTGATGAAAGAGTGTCTGTTCATCCTTATATTAATTATGGTCTGAATGCATTTTAGATTATTTTTCATGAACAGCTGTTCACATATTTTTATCTCAGTAACCTCACTCACTTGCAAGTACTATTGCTAGTGACTTCTCTTTGCCACCCTGGTTTTGGATAACAAGCCTTAATAGGAGACACGCTGTTCTCTGGATGAGACAAAATGTTCTCACAACTTAACAGATATTTCCATTGTAAGCTTGGCTCACGTGATTGAGGGTGAACAAGCTACTAAACTATATTATGCCATCCACTTGTGACTCACCTGACACATTTTGTTTTTAAAATATCATGGAATATATTAAGGAGCAAATGAAACAGAACAGAAATCTCAGTTGTGGACTGCAGGGGGAAAAAAAGAAGCCAGAAGCACATCAGGTTTTTATCTTCAGCTTCAATTTCCTAGGTCTAAAATGAATCTTGTAAACTTTTCTGTCTCTGTAGTTTAGGTACCGGAATTGTTCCAGTAAATTGAAAAGAACTAATCATATGATTAAGTTTAAGCACAAGACTAAATATTAATAAAGTGAGGGCCTCTGTAAGGATCATCAAAAGAAGAATGGCATTGTTACAAAAGGCTTGTGAGTTTCAGAATTTTTTTTCTGTTAAAAGAAGACCTAAAATAAATTTTTGAAGCAGTTGCAGTTATCTGTTCTCTAACAGGAAATATGGGAATTGTATTGCTGCTTTACTTCAGAAAACCATGGAAAACATAATCTGTGGTGATGGAAGGTCTGTAAGGTTATCGTGTGATTAATTTTTGCCAGATCCAGACTTACTCCCAAACCCAAAACTTCTCAGAGCTCAGACACTCAGATTCACCAATGTTCCTAAAAATCCACCTTAAAAACCTGGTAGATCATACTATATAAGAGGGAGAAACTGTGTGACTAATGTCTAGCTCAAAAAACTTCAAAAATATACAAAGTGGATGGAACCATGGGATCATAAATACAGTTAAAAGGAAGGGATGAGGTCTTGGGGTGCCCTGTCTGCCATTATGGGAAGGGTTGAGCTAATGCATGTGAGTTGCACAAGAATGACTTTTTCTAGTTTGCATTACCTGAAGACTACAAGAGTCCTAATTATGGCCCAATATCCCATTGAATTAGAAAATTTAGGGAAAAAAAATAATCTCATGCTTTGGGAATTCTGAAAACCTAGTGCATTTCTGATGCAGCACAGCAATAGCTTCTCTGACTAATCAACCTCCTTTGGGGAATGGGGGAATTTTAGGCAGTCCTGAGTTTGGGGGGGGGGGGGGGGGGGGGGGGCGGGGGCGGGGGGTAGAATGATTCACTCACTTCAAATGTGTATTTAAACCAAACCAAATTTTAAAACTAAGCAAAGAAGCACTAACATAAATATTAGATGAACACTATTAAAGACACCACCAGAACATGGCTGATTCTGCCCTGCAATTTTAATTTAAATCAGAGATCGGTTTTCATTTAAGTTAACAATGAAGTCTCTTTTAACTTTAATGGATGGAGAACAATTTTTGAAAAAAGGAATTGGACATAATGTACTTGGTTAACGTTTTAAATAGGCTTGGTTTCCTCTGGGTGATCAATATTGATAAATATTAGGAAATGAACAGTTCACATATACAATGTTACCAACACAGGTGTGCAATCTGGCATAAGAGTTGTGATCTGTTTGTGTTCATATTGTTTCTTATATCTCATATGGTTTCTAATTATGTTTTTATAATTAAAATCCAAGGTTTTTTTTTTTTTTCTGCAAAAAGGATAACAATTTGCATTTAAAAGTTATGACTGCTTACAGCAGCAGTTGCCCAGATGACTTGAAGTTTAGGGTTAACAGAGATAAATTCAGTTTAAAACTCAGATAAACTTTAAGAATAAGGTCCTGAAGGAGCAAAATCCAGCAGTGGACACTATATGTTTGTCTGTAAAGGATTTGTAATGTTAGCTTCTGATTTCCACAATTTTTAATATCCAGAGGTTTGACTCCTTTATAATTAGGCATAGAAATTCGGAGCCAAAATAAACAGGCACAATGTAAGGACACTCATGGGAAAACATCCTCAGAGATAACCTAGTTTATGTGAGAAGCTTCCTAATTCCTACAGCAGCTTGGAGCACATGTGGCATAAAGCCACTGTTCATCCTCTTGTGTGGTGTTTCCTGAAGGATAAGATAGAATAATTTCTGTACTTAGTGAATCAGTATGCCTGCATGTATAGGAATGATTTTACAAAATCACCTGAAAGTTCACAGATGAAATGTGACATCTAACACAGAAGCTAATATGTGGTTATTTCTCTGTGCACAACACTTCCTTCAATCCCTGGATTTATCCTCGGAGATCTCCATCTAAAAACTAACCTGTGTTCACTTGTCTGAGCCTGTGTGAGCCCATCCTGAGGTGGTACAGCTATAGACCAAGAGTAGTATTTATTTCCCAATAGCTTCTGCATTTTTTTTTTCCAGACCTCAAAAGGATCTCTTTATTAGTTTTTGTAAGTGTTATGGATTTAATAGGAGGTAGGCACTGAGTGACATTAGCAGCCAACAAATCTCCAGGGGGTAGATTCAAATTCATGGTATTACAGGGGGTGTTGTGGAAAAGGGTGACTGAGGAGTATTTCTAGTAGAAAGCTCCTTCCACTTGCTTTAGTCCATTTTTCCAATGTCACTTCAGACTCACTTCAGACACTAGTGAATATGAGCTTTTTTTAAGAGTTTTTACCAAGAACTGTACATTGTGACTAGGATATAGATGTCAAAAGTACATTAGATGTTGAGTGTAAAAGGAGTACAGGAGTAGGTAGCCCTGTGAAGACTGAATCAGACACTTCGTCTTCAATTCTAGCTGTTGTGCTTATCATGATACATGGACTAGGTAAAT
This sequence comes from Tyto alba, assembly GCF_018691265.1. Lineage (NCBI taxonomy): Eukaryota > Metazoa > Chordata > Aves > Strigiformes > Tytonidae > Tyto > Tyto alba. Next base: position 27,300,703 of record NW_024881330.1, on the reverse strand, counting down.
CCAAAACTCTCATCAGACAAAATTAAGGACAATCAGTAGAGATTTGCTACGGTTAGTGTTCTGTGGGGAAAGATCTTTATTAACTGACCCAAAGATTGCAAACAGTTGTCCATCTTCCTCTAACACAAATTAGATAACATCAAGGCCAGTTGTAGAAAAATAAATATTCTGTGTGTTTGTCCATTCCTCCTGTCAAAACTTCCCTTTGTGATTGTTGGGGTCTTAGTTTTCTGTTAATGATTTTATGGAAGAAGCTGGTACACCAAGTCAGGAGGAAAAGTACCACATACATTATTCGTTTCCCATTCCCCTCCCTTCAAGCAGTCTTGATGCTCAGGTGGCTGATGGGCAGCCCTCTGCTACACCATTTTGGTGATTATCACTGCTCAACTACTACCACAGCAACCTTAAGTGATTGCTATAATAAAACACTGCTTCACGTGCACGGTGACCAATGCTGGCTTGGTGAGGTCCATGCTGTCTCTTGACTGTTTGTACCTGGTTCCAGCTGGACCAGCATGTCGCTGAGGCTAGGGAAGGTCCAGTCTTGGGTCAAGTTGTCCTTCAGCACCAGCTACATCCCAGCACAGAGATAATGCTGAGTATCTATCTCACCTGACTGATGAGTATAGAAAAAGCATGCCTTGCTGATGCTGTCATTGCAGTAGATTTTGACATAAATAATCCTAAGGTGTTTTGATATTTTTTTTTTTTTTTGTGGAAACAAATAATTTTGAACGTGCATTTGTTCTTTCCTATACAGCCTTCTCTGAAGGCACTGTGTGGGATGGACTCATTCTTCCCATTCCTGAATGCTCTTTTGAAGGATTATTTAGGACTGTGCCTTGTCACCTTCAAACACAGTGCTTGTTTCCTGGAGATATGCCAGAGAAGCTAAGAAGAGTGCTGCATCACAGGGATGTTTAAAACCAGAGAACTTGACAGCATGTAGATCCAGACATGGACACAAGGCCCAGACAGAGCAGCCTGGCAACTTTCTGGTGGTTATCAGTGAAACAGTGAGACACATGGGTCTATCACAGATCCAAAACACATTATGCTTAGGAGAAATTCTTGATTTCATACAGTTGGTATAAAATAAAACAGTACGCTGCAGCACAGGCTGGCTTATACAGCACATATGAACGGTGCTTCCTGAAGGGTCTATGATGGATGGTTATTATTCAGATTGGAAGAAGATTAATAAAACAAGAGGAAAGGCAATAAAAATTATTTTCTTGAACTATTCGAATTAGTCTCTCTGTGTATGACAGTAAAGACTAATGTGGTCTCCTGTCCAAAGAGGACAGCCTATTTATTCAATCTTATGCTTCAGATTGAGAACAATGTTCTCACAGCAAGGTGGTATCAAGCAGCTCCTATTGGAAACTCTGCAGGCAGCACCTCTGAAAATCTCCCCATTTCACAAAAATGCTACGACAGCTAAGATTGCCTGAAAGTCCCTCCCAATCACAGATGTTGTGTGCAATTTTCAAACGTGGACCTTAAATCCAGGGTCATTAAATAACCTGAAAATTTCAAATCCAGACAAATTTCTACCTCCTTCCTAACAAATCTCTTCAGTGGAAGTGTTCCATTAAAAAGACTATTTTAGACACTTTCTGTTTACACAGTGATTTGGCTAGCCACAGTGTTTGAGAGAAGCTGGGTTATGTCTGCATTTGCCTGGATAATGACGGAGGCAGTGGCAAGAGTCCCTACAAAATCCTAGCATAGCAACAGAGCAAAATGAATGAGAAGACAAGACTAAGAAAAAAAACTTACTAGATCTGCCAACATGTTCTTCAAGAACTCAGCAGGTGCCACTTAGGTCAGCTTTTCAAAAACCAAACACAGAGTTCAAATTTCCTTTCTGTCAATGTGGATTTCTTCACAAATATGCCAGAAACTTTTTCTGAAGCATGGGTAAAATGGTACTACAATGAAAGATTTTTGATTTATTTAGAAACTTTACCTTTTCCAAAAATCTCCATTCTGAATTGCATTTTGTGACATATAAGGTAGCAAAATTTTAAGCCACCTAAATAGTGACAAATTTTAGTTTTTTTTCTGTGTTCTTAATTGAAAATTTGCACAGCAACAGTAAAAATACAAATGAGCTATGAATGTGAATTCATGTGATATGTTTAGAGCAGTTGGGTAAACTTATTTAAAAATAGCAGATGACTTAGCTAAGATTGTAAGTTTTTTAATTTATGCTGAGCGGTCCTAGTAGCTTTCATTATTAACCAAGTCGTATTCTATGCAAATGTGTGTCATTTTTGTTTGGAACTGACATCAGACTAAGAAACCATAATCATCTGTCTCTTTGTGTTCTTTCTTTTTATTCTAGCCCAGAAACTTTCCTCCATTCCTTGGGTCTTTCCTGTATTTCAAATATATTGAAAAACTTGCTGAATGATTCAGATGACTCCTAGACTAACTCACCTAAACCCTAGAATGCAAACGGATTTGGATTGTCACTGTTGAAAAATCTACCTTTAATAGCTGCTGTTCAGTATTTTAATTTTTTCATATCTTCATTGGAACATAAGTCACTTCACTGTCAGCATATGATATGACTACTTCTTTTAGTATCTACAGCACAGAAGCATGTCCAATGTGCTGCAGTATTGGGATTTTCCCCACTTCCAACAGCTTTTGAGCAATTCTGATCCTAATATATTTAAAATTCTCTTTTGTATCATCTTATCAGTTGACCCTAGACAACTGCTTATGTTCTTTTGTCTCTCTTATCTGTTTTCTATTATTCATAGTTTCTAATTTACATTAATCACTATGAACATCCCCTTTTTCTCTGAACTGTTTTATATTATTCTGTAATTAATTATTGGGTTTTTTACATTCCCTCTAAATCAAGTTGGTTGTTTTTTGTGTTTTTTCCCCATGTGGCTCTCTTCTCAAATTGCAAGATTGTGACCAGCCGACATTTTACACCCAGTTTTCAATTATCATTTATAGTTGTTTGTTTAAATTCTTTTATTCCAGCTGATCTGAGTCATCTGCTTTTGAGATACCAGTAACTTGGAAGCAAGTATTTCTATACAGAGCCTTTCTCTTCCACATTTGTCCATTTTGCCTAAATAGGCTACAAACAATTATTTTAACATCTCTGTTATGCAGATTTTCCTACAGGAATACCACTGAAATTGATTTTCCTCTTCTAAATGAGAAGTTCTGCATTGATACAAGGGCAGCTGATGCTCTCCTTCCCTTCACTTAGCAAAAGGTCTGGGTCTACCATTTACAGCAGGCAGTTCACTGCCAAAGTCTGTTGCCAAATCAAAGTTCCCTAGAAATACAGTCACAGCAAGAAATTGTGGTTATCTCCAAGAGATAACCACACCTGTCCAGGTGAAAATTCATCATCACCAAACTGATTCCCTTCTCATTCCACCTGTGGAATCACAGGCTAATTTCTTAAACCTGGATGCAAGCTCAACTTATTAAAAACAAATTTCAGCAGCAGCAGAAAAGCTGTCTCTAAATTAAAGTTTCTGAAACATTAGAAACATTTGAATATGCTCCTGCTAATGTCAGAATTTCAGTTCTTATACCTGCAAGTATAGCAACTACCTTCAACAGCCAGCTGTTAACTACTAGTAGGTTTGAATTATCTGTATGGGGGTCTGCATACCTATTGAAGAGTGCTTAAGGACTTGAAAATTGAAGCCAGCTGAAAATTACAGCCGTGGTAATATGTGAGTGCCTCCAAAGTGTTTAGAAATAGCTGTTCCTATCTATTCCTTTCTTGTGGGCTGTACAAAATAAACAATTTGATTAGCTTTAGTTTGACCATGTGAAGGATATATTTATTATTGAAAAAGAACTCCTTTTGAAGAAAGGAATTTTAACTTTAGTTTTGAAATGTCATTTTAAATGGTCATTATCATTGTACTGAATTCACCGGAGACTAGTGTTTGGGAGATATTCACATGATAGGTGGTTCAAAAGACCCTAGAACAATAGAAATTTGGATATTGATAGCTCAACATTAAGTATTTATCATCCAAATGACAAAAATAACTCCCATTTCCCACTTGGGCAATTTATTCTGACATGGAAACAATCTCCAGAGAGCATCTCCCATCCTGTCTCTGGGGTCTGCTCCACTGCAACCTCCACCTCCCATTCTCTCCTCCCTTGTACTTGAGCCAGGCACAAACTTCTCTTACTTTTCTTTATTTGGTCAGTAGTGGTTTTTCTTTTCTTAGCCACTGAAATTTCTAACCAGCTGCGTAGCACTTGACAGAAAAAGTTTGCTGCTTCAATTTATTTTCCTCCATCTCATAAAGGAATAATGCGGTATTGCTCTTCTTAAATTGGAAATGGCATTTCTTTCTTTTGTTTATCCTAATGTCCCCTCTGTATTTTGGAGCTTTAATGAACAGAGTCCTTTTCTATTTTTGTTGATCTCTAAGCATTTATTATTAAAATTTTCTAAAAATTTACTTTTGCTTTTAAAAGGGAACTCATTGAGTGACATTTTGTCATGCAACTGTGCACTGATCATCAGTGTTTAATTAAAACCTGTCATTGAAAGGTGATGTCCTTCCTGAGGAATGAATTTACTTTAGCAGTGAAAGTCTAGAGGGGCAGTTCTCTCCCTGTCACAGATCGACTTAAAAGACCAGAGAGACACGCAAGAAGACAACTAACAGTTCTGTGCATATTTATGGACTTGTTGTGCATGTGGTAAGTACTCTCCTGACAGCTAGTGTTAAATCCAATCAATCATCACTTAAATACATCACTGTGTATATTCACCTCACTCCTTCATTAGCATTCATTAGCAATTAATCAACACAGCAGTAGTCTCTGGAAAGTTCAACAATCCATAAGGTACATTTACATTAAAGATGAGCAAGTGAACATTTGTTCCACTTCAGCTAAGTCTTGTGTATTGTCATTTCTTCAAGGAGTGAAAGACATCGATCAAGCAAATGATTGATTGATTGATAGATATAGCACGCCATCTATTTCCTCTGAAGAGCATTTTTCTTCAAACCAGAGGACAGTAGTTTTAGTCAGGAAAAAACTTTCAGTCTCCGGTTTCACAATACATGTTTTACCATGCTGGTAAAAAATGTCTTTCTGCCTTAAACTCACTGAATTTTCAGATAAACTGCTTTGCTGCATCTCTTTCAGTTCGTGAAATAAAGATGGTGTTCTAGAGTATGGAGGTCCAGACATACCCTTTTAGCACCAGACATAAAATTAGATTTATTTTGCTGATTCACTTCTTCAGCCAAAATAATTAATTAGTAGTATTTCCAAGGCAAAGTGGGAGAAAAAAAGTGTATTAAGGGCTATCAAAAATACAGTCTTACTTCTTTGTTCTATTACATGTAAGAAATAATAAGTCTTAGTACTTTCAAAGACTTTTACAACCCTGTGGAAAATTAACTAAACTAAGTTTATATGAAGTATTTGTTCATCTCCACTAATGACATAAATATATACTGATAATGATATCTTTAGTGTTTATCTTAAGTACTCTTCAGACTTTATAGCAGTGAAATGATATAATCAGGTTTTAATTTGATTGGTTTCTTTTGTGATAGAAAATATGTATTTCAGAATAAGGATGTTTCAGCCTTAGATACACAAATTAATGAAAAAAACAATTTAACCCCTTATACTCAATGAAATTGAAATATTTACTTTAATCAAGATATTAAGTTGTTGAGACACTAAGTAGACACGTATTTCTTTTGTAATCCTTTTGATTTCATGGAGCTGCATTTAGCTGCTATTACTGTGTTGTTAACATGATGGAATATACAGTAGCTAATATATATCCAGTGCTATGTGAATATTGAAAGCTTTATTTTTAATGTACCAATTATGGTTTTGGTTTGGGACTTTATCTGCTTCAATATATCTCATTATTTATTTCATTATTTCTTTTTAATTAACTTCACATACAAATGTTATCTCTTTCTTAACTATGACTTGATATATTTTTGGACAGAAATGACTGGGCATATGACATTGACCTCACTGTGTCATACCTCAGAATTACTAAGCCATTTCATAGTACAACTCATCACTAATTCTCTCCGTGACAGCTCTCTTCCTTCTACACATTTTTTTTTCTTTTTTGTTCATTTGTTTTAACATGTATTATTATTTCATTAAATATCTTTTCTTTGTTGTACCAATATTTCAAGGCAGAAGTTTGCTAAGGTTGGCATAATCTCAATGTGAAACAGTGCTGTAAATATGCTTAAATAGTGATTTTACATATCTAATGTGTAGTGTGGGGGTGGGAAGAGCAGGATTTGTTTTCCATATTGCAGAAATAGGGAGAGTTGCATGGTCATTCTGTTTAATGAAAGATTTTTACATTCTGTTGCACTATGTTTTGAAATAAATACTTCCCTGTTTGAAAGTCTTTATCTCCTTGGTAGTACTATTTAGACACCATAGACCCTGAAAGCTCGCATCAGGGAAAAGTCATATGTTACGGGAAATCTGGTATCATATCTAGTACCTGGGTACCTGCAGAACCCTGCTGGAAATAAGGTCTTCTCCACAAAAATATGTTAATGTGATCAACATCGACATTTTTCAGCATTTAAACACAATAAAATATTAAACATAATTATTCCAAAGCTTTTTAATTATAGCTAAGACTACTCACCCCAATCCTTATCTCTGATTTATTAGTTTCTCATAGGTGGATTGGCTGGATCCACAGAGGTACGGGTACCAGCAACACTTGCTAGAGAGTAAACAAAACAATGGTGTAGATTCCATTATGGGTTTATCTTCCCAATCCTACACTACTGTCCTTATCAAAAAGCTCTGACCTAGCACAAAGATAAGTATAGATCCTCTTTCCCCAGGCAGCCTGTCTTCTGTGCAGGAAAGGCAACATTTTACCTTTACATTCACAAAATGGTTCTTTAAACTTCATTTTCCATATGACTTTGATTCAAATTTTTCTCCCATTTAAAAACAATGCCCCAAATGCACACATTTTATTTTATACATAAGCACTGAAATTTGTTAAATTAAATCTTTATTTTGCAGAGGGAAACCCAGCAGTGATTTTTACTTTTTAAACTCCTTTTCTATTTCTAGGAAACTTCAATGAACCGTTTTATGGTATGATGATAGTGCAATGGGAAGAACTTGTATTCAAGACGATTAGACAACCACTAACATAAGGCACTACTGAATTTCTCAACCCTACGGGCAACAGAAATGGCAGAGCAGATTTTAGGGAAATTTTACACATTAGTACATAAACAGTCTGTCAAGAAATCGCACCCTTCAGATGTCTGCCTCTGACAGTCTTCAAGACATTAAAAAAATCATAAATGTGATTTGCAATAGAGACATTTACTAGCCTTAATATACAGAGACTGTCATCACTAAGCAAATCCAGGAATGTCAAGTGAAGATTATTAGAGTCTGAAATGCCGGTACAGCAGAATGGCACGTGTGGATGTATGTTATCCAAAAGATCATGAACTTCTCTACTTGGTGACTGGTTTGATCTTTAGCCCATAACCCCTTGTAGTGTGGCCCTACATGCTTTGACAATGTGTAGACATAACTGTAAAAAGGAAAACCAGGGGTCTATGAAAAGGGTCAGTAAAATAAGAAAACTGGAGCTTTTTGGAATTTAGCATGAATTATTAAAACTAAGGAAACACTGGCAAGGAGAAGAAACAGAACTGAAATGAGGACTGAGGGAAGGACAGAAACAGGACCAAAATAAAAGATCCGAAGATGAATGGAGAGTCTGGACCATGCTTGGAAAGAAACCAAGGAGTTTATCCTCCCTGTATGCTTTGACTGACATGACTCCATGGCTTTTTGTATTCTGGTCAGTATATCCAGGTAATAGCTACCAAAACATGTGCAGAGTTTTCAGTGAGCTGACAGTCTCAGTCCAAATGTCCGTAGAAAGACATTTAAATTACTAGGATTTCAGGGTGAAACAAGAAACACCATGGAGATGGAGCCTAAGTCATATACCCAAATGTAGAGATGCTCTGTCTCTTGGCTGTGCAGTTGCACTACTTGCCTTGGAATCAGCATATCTGGGACTGACTCTCAGGTCTCAGGAGCCACTTTTATCAAACTGCTACCTTTCAGGTCATTACAGTCAATAAATCCTTTTTAAGTATCAAAAAGAAAAGAAAACAAAGTGAGATGATTAAAAAGCCAATTAACAGATCAAAGTACGAGAAGCCAAGTCCTGGAGGGGAAAAAGAATGCATGTATGGTAATTTAGGCAGTAAGGAAAATAATTAGAACAGGACAGTGATAATAGGATAACCTGGGGATCAAAAACTGTAGAGTTGATTGGAAAAAAAAAAGAAGAAAATTAAGGGAAATTTTAATGACTCTTTGCATAAAACAATTAACCATATAAATATTAGAAAGAAAACTTGTCTAGAAACCACTCTGACATCTTTGTAAGGAGAACAGTGATCCATGATTCTTAAAAAACCCATTGTTTCAACTCTTCTATCGTGAGAAGTGTTTCAGTTTCTTTGATGCAAATAGCTTTTTGGATGGGGAGATGGTTATGGAAGACATATGTGAAACGGCCAATACAGCTTAAAGACGTAAAGGCAGACTTTCCCTTCTCATTCCTCCTCCTTATCTTTTTCAGAATTTTACCTCTCTTTTTTCAATAAAGTCCTCAGAGTTTTGGTGTTAATCTTTGAGTTCTGATTCACTTTCTAAACTTTGTTTTCCTTGACTTCCTTCCAAATTCTTTCTTCCTCTCCAGTTCTCACAGCTCTAGCTTTCTCTGATGAGGTTTGATCTTGGCCAAAATTTTCACTGGCCTTTTCTCCCTGTGTTGTCAGCACACACACCCCTCACCCATCCCTATGCCTGCCTGAACTCCTGATCTTATCCCTGCTGTTGTCCATTTGATCAAAATACGCTATTTAGGGGCTTACTGCAGATGGGGCAAGAATGAGGGAAAAGAAAACTTTCTTTTTTGGTGAGATTTCCAAAAAAGACCACCCTTGAGCTTTGGCTCTAAATGCCTCACAGTATTGTGAGTCCACAGATTTCTGTGTTCTCCTTCACAAAGTCCTGCGAGCCTTTAAACAGAAAAGCCCCTAACAGTTTGCTCCCCATGGCTCTGTCAAAGCAACAACATGCTTACATAAATATTGTTTGGCTCTAACCCTTTCCATGTGGCTTATACTACAGGAAGTTCACTTTCTTCTAAAGATCCTGAACATGAGTGGGGGTAAGGATGAGTCTTGGTTTGTAAAGTATGAATTACCCTTTTTGAGGCAGCTGGGACTCAAGAGAGAATGAAGGGTTTGCAATTTAACAAGTAAGAACAGGAAGGAACAGAGCTGTGGAGAAAAAGAAATAAATCAGAGGCATAAGTAGAAGAATAAACATATCCTTTCTATTACCTAAGGAGCTTCCTAAATAATTTCAGCAAAGCAATATTACAGTCAAAGGACAAAGAACATACTCATTAATTCCAGCACTGTATCTTGTCAACAATACAGAAAAAGAAAAGATCTCTGAAGAGGAAGTGGTAAAGATCAAATAACATTCAAAAGGAGATTCTCCTAAATGAATAACATTGAATAATACCTCTCTTGAGAGTTCACCTGTCTCTTCAGTGATAAACAGAGATAACAGGTGAAGAAGCTATACCTCTGTGACCTTAAGAAACTCTGGGTAGCAACTCCCTATTTCTTTGCAAGTAGAAAGCATGAAGAAAAGGACCTGGGAAGTAATACTCCCTATTTTTTTTAGAGTATCTCTTAACTCCCTGATTGGTAACTCACTTCAGGGAATGGAAAGCTGCAGTTGGACCAGAAGAAGGAGAAAAATACCTAGATTCAGCTACTCTGGAGACAAGTCTCTTATCAGCTCTCCTCCTTGTGGAGAGGCGAAGAGATGTATTTCTGTTTTCTAACAGGACAGGAAAGAAAATAAATAAATTATCACGTCTTGTCTCTCTTTCACAAACTTCTCATTTATTCCAGGTTAAAAAGCACTGTAATGCTCTTAAATAATGATTAATGACAATTCTATTGTCATTCTATCTAATGACAATAATAGTCAGTCACTATGATAAGTCTGGAACATAACAACAAATAACAAACACCAGAGGTGGGAGCTTCAAAGGTGGAAAGTGGAGGGAGGACAAAGGAGGAAGACAGTCTCCATCTGCCTGATGATGGGTTCAACAGCCTTTGGCCTAAAAAGAGCTGGTGCCAGTCAGTTATTCCAGGCACCTGAAAACCCATTTTTCCTTTTCAGAGGAAAAATACAATATGTACTAATAACATGAGTCTTATTCTCATAACACTCTCCACCATTCTCTAAATTCACACCTTTGTTGGAGGCATACAGTAGGATGCTTTGGGGTTTTCTGTTGCTCTGTTTAAGTATTTCTGTAGAAGATATGTGATTTCAAATCTTGGAGACCTAAGTCGTTTTCCACTCCATGAAACTTCAGATATCCTGCCATTACATGACATCATTCTAGTTCATGTGTCACATAATAGATTTGCTTAACATAAATTAGGGTTGTTTATAAGACTTAACATTTTTTTGTTCTTTTCCAAGTATTTCATCTCAGTTTTAGGATTTAGCTCAGTTTTAGCCATATTTAAGCTAAACATTTAGTCTAACCCACTTATCTAGACCCCTGTTATAATGATGGAAGAGAGCAAGGCATGTCCGAGGGTGATTCAGCCTGTCTATCTTATATAGCTGTCTTACAAAAAACAGTTGTTGTATAGAAGATTATATACTTGGTAATTGTGTAACACTGTTTCTGGGGAGTGGAAAAAAATATGGAAACAACATGACAGTTTTCTACTTTGAACAGAAAACTCTTTGACAAGATTTGTCATGGATTTCTACTTTTCTTGGGCAAATTTACATGTGGAACATCAGTCCCTAGTCTTTGACCTTTTCTTTGCTCTATTTTTTGACAAGTGACCGAGTCTCAGTACTGTTCTCTGTGATATTTATTTTTATCTCTTTGTTTTTTACTCTCTGCCTTTAGCTCTGCTTTCTCTTTATGTAAATATTAATTTTACACTAACATGGGCTTCTACTGTATTCTAGAAACTCTTTCAATTATAGTTAATATCCCATATGTTTCCAGCCCTTTAAAACAATGTTTTAGTTCCTGAGATAATTACCACCTTTGTTTCACCTTTAGATTGGTTTAGGTACATTTTACCGCATCCTTCTCCTGGGAATGTTACTCTACAGTGGAGTTTTGCCCCTCTGAGATCAATAAAACCAGATTCTCTAGCTTTCTCTGTATGATCCATGAAGATAAAATTGGGATATTACTCTCACAGCTGCACTTAATCAAATATAGCTTCCTTTTGGCAATTTGCAATGCTAAATTTCTTGCTTTAAATTTTTCTTTTGAAAAATCTTAAAATCCACTAATAATGCACGAAAACCACCCAATTTTTCCAGAAAGTTCTGGTGGTTTGACTCGTCCCCTCCATAGGATTATATTTCCTTCATTCAGATTCTGCAGTCCTGAGTCATTCCCTCCGAGAACTCTTAGAGAAAACAGATTGTGGTGGATGTTGACCCCCACACGATTTTATTTGTCTAACACAGCAGTTTGCATGTATTCAGTAGAAGCTGAGAACTCAAGCACTCAGAAAACAGGAGATACAGAGTTAAGTTGAAAGCTCAACTTTGAGTTTTTTGCCTGCTGTGAGGGGTCTTTATTTGATTACTTTGTTTGTGCATTTATTTTTGGAGAATGATGAGCTGTCCATTGTTTTACTTCATTATGAAAACTGAACTATTGTTGAGGAGCCCTAGAGTGTGGGATGGGATCTTATTTGGTTTCCTAAAAGAAAACAAAATTAATTAAACTATAACTCTTTCTCCTTGGTTTATGGCTTAAAAGATAGTGCCTTTTTATTGTTATGCATTCTCTTGTAATTATTACCACTTGTAGTATACTGCAGACTAGAAACCCTGCCTTTAATAGAGCAGAGATGTTCAGTTCATATCCCTCAGTTATTATCTCTTTCTATTGTAGCAAGGCTGTGATCTAAGTGCCCTTGGTGTAACTCACAAACACATCACAAACAGTACCTTAAAAGTGGAACAGTATAATTCAGCTTTGTTTAACAGCAGCAGGATACACATTACCATTTTGCTTCATTTTGCAGCCCTAGATGCATTAGGCTATGTTAAAATCCACATTGCTCAAATGAACCCAGCTCACCAACTGGTCTGACTCAGTCTGCACATCTGATTACTGCATTGGAAGACTCTGTGGAAACTGTGTTAGAGTCTGAGAAAAAGTGTTAATTTTTCTTTATGGCTCCTGATGGCATAGAAAATGATTGATTTTCCCAGGGCCTTTCAGGCCGTGGTACTGGAAATCACAGCTGCCAGGTCTGGCCCTGGTTCTGCCCACCAGTATGGTTCAGCTAAATGCACCGCTGTTTTCTCTCTGTGTTTCCTGAATGTTGACCTGGCTTAGGTTTTCATCTAAATTTCAGCTAATAATATTTTCCTGTGCAGGTATTCTTTGTTCTTATGTCTTGCAGAGAAACATATTGAAAACAAGTCCTTATACGAAACCCTTAAACTCATACTTGAAAATCTAATTGAGCAGAGTTAGCACCAAAAGGCAAAATGTGCCTGCACTTAGAAGCACACAAATCTAAATTTAATCTCAAAAGTAAGGAATTGTCAACTGGATTTTGTACAACTTGAAACTACATATTTGTTCAGATCATCCTGGGACTCAGGAGAATGACGATGGAATGTAGAATGGGCTTCTCAAGCATGAAGACCACTTAGCCACAGAGATTAGCTCTCTTTGTGCTGCCCACTGCCAACAGCATGGAACAAAAGAAAAAGGTTTTGGATCAAAGAACAGCCGGAAGAGAGAGACAGTGCCTTTCAAAAACAGATTTGTCTTAACTTCAAGAAATAAGTACATAAATAATTAGCCAAATAATTTGCAATGATAATGTTAAAACTGCATGTGGATTTGGAGGTAATTGCAGGTGAAAGTGGAATAGTCTCATTCAGTGCAGCCAAAGCCCCAGAGAGACACAAAACTTTAAAATGTTTGATTCAGGCCCTGTACTCACTATGAAATGACTAAAATTTATGTGAGGTCAAATTCACTGTTTCTATATCTAATATTACTCCTGTGAGCTGTAATATAGAATTACATGCAACTGCTCATATACTGAAACACATACCATTTCTTTGTAAAATCAGTGTTTAGGAAAGATTTAGTTTATTTATTATTTTAAAAGTTAAAATAAGGCAAGACTATTCATATATTGCTCTGAAATATGTTAAATTTTACTATTATTAAAATGGCCTTGTACATGGAATATTTTTTTAAGAATTGCTATTGCACTACCATATTTTTATTATTAAACTTCCAATTGAATACATTTTCCTTATTTTTTTAGCGGATGATAAGTATTTGTTGTGTTTCTTTCTTTATCTCAAGTATATTGCTTTTATCTTACCAGTCTTGTGCAATGTAATACCAATTTTAAATCCAGATATGAAATAGATGCTTAAAATGTCATGTGAGATTTGCTTACACTTTTCAAATTGCTCTTTAAAGGACTAGTAATTGTGAGATAGCATAAGAAACAAACTATTACAGATAAGAGTGTTAATAAATTCTTATTTGTGACATATCTTTATAAAATGGAAGATTCAGGAAAAAAAAATCTCAGTAGACCTATTCAAACAAGACCACATTTAACAAAGCTACATAAACGGTTTAATTGTTCTGGTCAAGATAGCAAATTGTGGATTATCTGGGAGAGCCACAAACCTATATTTTAAATGCAAATTTAAAAGCATTTTTAAAAAATAAAAATCCATCTAAGGATGGATGTACCTTAATTTTCATCTGACCAACAAGCACAGGCACCATCCCTAGTTTAGCAAATGGGGTTTCATAATAATTTTTAGTGGAACTTTCCTTTTTGATGGGAAAGAATATTTCCTTAATCCTGGGCTGTCATGGAAGAAATTCAAGGGTACTTTGTGAAACTCTGTGTTTTTATGGGTCAGTCTTTAGTGGTTTGGATGTCTTCAGTTATTTCTTAATGTACTGATGCTTTAGTTAACTCATTCTGTTAAATTTAAGGGCCAAAGTCTATGGCAACTTCTGATTAGGTTTGCACATGGCATTGCACATGGAAGAATACTTTTTATTTCACTGAGATAATCTGTTATAATTATAGTGGAGAGTTTGTTTCATGAAGATGGTTAAGCGTCCTTTTTTTATCCTGGAAAAGGGATTCTGAAATATCTGACATTTTTTAAAATTGCTTAATATTATGCCATACCCTTTCGTGTAGCTAGGAGTGATCTTTGTATTTCTAAGAAATTTCTTAGCACAATTAATTTCTTCTACTTTATGACCTTTTTACAAGTTATAGCAACTTAATTGATAAAAAAATCAGTTCTAAATTATATTTGACTCATGTCAGTTAGTCTTTCAATCTTCTGATATTTTTGCTTTATTATCTGTTTCATCTAGTCTCATTCTAATGATCTTTGCATGCTTTCTCAGGTAAAGATGAATGTAAGCCCCCCCCCCCCCCCCCTTGTATCAAAATGTATTTGCATTTAGACATCACTTTCATGGCCTACCTGCTAATTTTATGGGTTGCTTCTTTAAGAGAATTGAGACATTTTATTGATGTTTTCATTTTTTTTCCCTCTGAAAAATTGATTTTAATGTGGAATCCTACTTAAAAATCAATGATACCACCTGACTCGGGGTTTGACACTGAAAATCTATATTATTCTCAGTGGACAGGATTTTCATCAGCTTTGAATCTGAAGATATATTATACAAAAGACAAAAATTCTCCCCTGGGATAAAATGTCAACTAAGTTATAGTGCATCTTAACAAATCAGTCTAATTGGCACTGTTCCAATACAAAAGATGCTGATATTCAAGAAAAATATATATACATATATATATATATGTGTGTGTGTGTTTGTGTGGAAAGAATATCTATCAAATCCTCAAAAAGTTAAGTTATTAATGACTTCTATACTTGTTTACACTTCAGACTCAATTTATCTGTGACATATCACTCCCTAGCATTGTCTCATAATGATACAAGAAATATTTGGAAGTTCACAAAAAAGACTGATAAGCTACAATTAATTAAAAATAGGATTTAATTAAGAATATAGAGAAGATTGAATAGGTAGCCTGATATGGAAATGTTGAGAAGACAGGTTTTTGGTTCCCTGGGATCCTGGATCCATCTTCAAATAGGAGTAACTGGGATAGGAAAGAAAGGGGGAAAGGGAAATTACCTAACAAGGATTGTGATGAGTTTTGATCAGTTTATGGAAGATATCATGTGATGGCTCTGAAAGTTCCTTTCCATTTTACATTTCTATATCTTCCCCTGAGCCCTGTACAAGACCAATGACATTTAAATGACATTTAAAGGTATCTCAGTGATATTTAAAAGTATGAAATTCAAAAGTAATAAAAGCTAATATTTTTCTATCATCTCATGTGTATTTGGCTTCAAGAAACTGTTGCCAAAGTTTTGCCAAAGAAAGTTTTATGCCAAAAATATAGTTGCTCTGAAACACAGGTTGGCTCTTCAGATGCATTGTAATTTTTTTTTTTTTACATCTTGCAGCAGATACTACTCCTTGCTTGACAGAGTTTAAATCAGTATCATGTTTTTCTTCTTTAAGGCCATCACCAAAATAAATGATTTGACAAGAAAGATTTTGGATCTTATCTGCTACAGTTAGGCCTTCTTCTTTACTAAGAAACAGTTGTTCACATTTTCTCTTCTTGTTGGAAGCCTCACAGGCCTGTGAGCAGTACTGGTCTCTCATTAACTCATCAATAAAAAGTACTATTCAAAGAGAATACTAAGAAAATTGTTTTCTGAATGTCAAGAATTGAATATACTAATATATACTAACATATGAGTCAGAAGTTTGAACAGACAGCTGCCATCTAGATGACACAGATCATCCAGAAAACAGACACCTTTCCATAATTAGCAAACATCAAAACTTGAGTTGGTACCCTATGATAAAACAGGCATCTATATTGGATCTTTGAGGTTCAGCATTTTTTTGAGAAAGCTTTCGAAGACAAGACATTAGCCAGATTAGGAGGGCCCAATACTTTCAAGGCTCCCATGGCTTATTTTGAAAACAGCTGCATTGTTAGGGAGACATTCATGAACAGAAAGAGAAACATCCAGCTAACACTGCCTCTACTCAACGCAGAAAATGGAGAGTCCAGGTTCTTGTGCCCTCTCCCTGATTCAAGTTATTGGCCTGGTCACTTCAGTACGACTTTTACAACTTGCTCTTTTCATAAAATAGAGATACTTTTATTTTCTTCCTTCAATGAACATTTTGAGATTGAATCAAATTATGCTTCTGAAATTATTTGTAATATTCAAGTGAAAGTTAGAACATGAAAATGCATAATGTGTTCAAGCAGAAGGTGATAATAGATATCTAGTCAAAAATAGCACGCTGCTAATATTTTATTCTTATTATTTACATCAGTATTTTGAAAATGTTATTTAAAATATTTATGGGATACAGGAAATGTCATTCTCCATACAGAAAAAAAAAAAAAAAAAAAGACAATGAAAAGTTAGAACAAATGACAGAGCCATGATGACAAATGAGGAAAAATACTAGTTACAGAAAAGCATCATTTATAAGCTAACAGAAGACTGAATCACTGTAGTGTGTATAAATATGGTGCAACAATGATTTTGATGACTCTTTGTCACAACTCTGTGATACAAAGTATTAAATAAATAAAAAAAAAAGACATGGGGCCAAAGATAAGTCAGTTTACATTATGCTATTAATGAAGAATAAGGAACAGCATGGAAACAGACAAATTGTGCAGGATAGGAAAATGACACCTTTGGGCTCATCTTTAATAACCTGAAAGATTTATCACTCACTCCCTTTGCCTGCTGAAGCTGTAGACAATTTTTCTGTTGTCTGTCTGGTACCTTGAGTTATTATACAAAGAAAAGGCAGAAGGTACGCAGAAAAGATGGAACTGAGCAGGAGCCTGAAAAGAAAATATCCCAGAGATGACCACTATGACCACGTTAGTTCAAATATACCAGTTCTCACGTTTGTGGCAGCCCTTTGTTCAAAGCTTATTTGGACCTGTCTAAAGTAGGCACATGGCTCTTCAAACATTGATAAGTACGTTCCCTCAACAGAAATTCATTCTCAACAGAGAGTCTGTTAAAACCTTTTTCTGATGACTAATGAACTGTGTATTCCTTGTTACTGTACAAGGCAGGACCCATTTTCATGAGTTTCAGCAGTGATTTTGGATGATAGTTGGGACTAAGGTTGGGTGTGCAGACACAATTCACTGTCACAGAGACATTTCTCCAAAGTCTGTTTGTTGGAGGGTCTTCCTTTTATTCGTCTCATGATCTCTTTTTTTTCCATTTCCTTCTGATGATGACCTGAATGTGATCAGAAGACAGCTACCATACAGGACAATATTTTCTCAAAATGGGAATACTATTTCTTCCTCATCTCTTTTACCACGTCAACTGATGGCAGTTCTCTACCACCAGTCTAAGCACAGCTTTTCACTGTTTATCTATCAGAAAAAGATGCAGATTTTTCCCAAATTTCTGTTTCCTGATAGTTTAATCTACCTCCTTTCTAAATGTTTTTTTTTACCCAATGGCTCCAAATTCATGCCCTGGGACAGCCAAGAGCATAGGAGATATCACCAGGTCCAGAATAGGTACTCAGTTGCACCATTCAGGTCACCTTGCTTAACTCCATAGAGATGCGTGCTCACCTATGGACCCTGTGCTCATATTTCCAATCATTTTCTGTCATGGATTGTTTCTTTTCACTTTGGAGGCAGTTCTGCCATCTATATCAATATATGAGTGCATATATAATGTCCATAGATGTTCAGTCACCAGATGCTCAAAATTAGTTTTCAGATTACTGTCCACAATTTCTGAGGTACATTCACAGATAGGATATGAAGAAAAAATTAGAACATAAAGTGCTGAATTATCCTGACTCCACAACAACTTCCACATATTACTACAAATTTGGAAGGTATCACATGTTAGCATAAAATAGCAAGGTCCCAAATCCCCAGTATAACCATCCAGAGGCTTAACCAGCAATGTTCTCATTAAGTGGGATAATGTGATCAATAGTATCTATCACTTGGTATAAATACCTGTAGAAACAAAAACTTTTGCACAAGCAGACTCCTGGATGAATTGGTGTGTCTTGATCATGGTCAAAGATCCCCATCTCCCCAAGACTGTATAATACTGAGGTTCCTTTTACTGTCCCTGAATTGGGAAATTCTTCAATTACTTGAAGACAGGGTTAGAGAGAAGGTGAAGATGGACAGATTACCCAGGGAGTCTGTGAAATCTCTGTTTCTGAAGAACTTAAAAATATGACTGGACAAGGCCCTTGGGCAACCAGATCCAGTTGTGATGCTAGCCCTTCTATGAGCAGGAGGTAGGGTATTGTGACCTCCAGAGGTGGCCACCGAGGTGTTCCACTGTAAGTCTAACACACACCTTTTGAATACTGGAAACCAGCTGCTCCCCCTTGCTGCCTCTGTGTTCAGCTGTGAGGGTCCTACAAATGCAGTGGCACTGCTTTGTGTCACATTAGCAAGGTTCCACCCCGTCTGCTTGCAGAGATCAATCACCAACCCTTCCACCCACCCCGAGAGGCAGAGAAGCATGAGGTTGTGCAGGAACCCAGTGCCAGAACAGAAAACCACACTGAACTACTATTTTTGTCTCCCACTGGAAACAAATCTGAGCTGTTCTGTTGAATTTGGTTTTGATGGGAACTCAAACTGAGCTGGAAAAATTTTGGCCCCAGTTAAATGGTGAACCATCTGGTTCCAGTCCCTGACTTTAGGGCTGAAGAGACCTAAAGACTTCCAGAACAGTTAGAAACAAGAGGTTATTAAATGGATCCTTTCTGATATGCTTCCTCAGTAATTCATGCATGGATGAAGTGAGGTTTGTGGGGTCAATACAAGCATCATTTGATTGACTGTCTGTGATTGCTATAGCACACAAAAAATCTTTTTGTACTTAAAAAACCCCTTATGCCACTTTTTGAAAATCTCCCTTTGCACTGTTCACCTACTGCAATTTACGTTTTCACAGACAGCATAGAGGTGCTCATGTTCGATGTATCCTTTCACTCACATCCACCCCTCCCCTTGCTCTGTGGCCCCTTTTTCTAAAACTGCAAGTAGAATCATTTCTTTTATTCTAAGATAAAATGATTTATAATCAATTAATAAGCATTGCTGAGGCTTTTGTTTGCCTGAAGCATCATTTCCTATTCAGTTTTTGCATCTGAACTATTCAGCATTGCCTTTTGGTTCTCTCTGAAAATACTCTTGAGAAGCCACGCTTATCAGCCAAGAAGCATCCAACAGCAAAGCATGTGCATTTATAAAAAGACTATCACTTTTGTGCTAACTTTGATTGCCAGTTTCTACACTTAAAATGAAAATGAAGCTGGTGGTAAAGCCACATTGCTAGATATCTGAATTCATTACACTGAATTATATGAATTTCCTTTCTTTCCTTCAATTCCCTCAAGTGGCATAGATTAATTTATAGAGTGTATGTGTTTTTAACATCTGCAAAGTTCTCATGTGGATTGATGTACTGAGAATAAAACTTAAAGCAGCCATTACAATGGTAGTGCAAACATTATTCCTCTTAATGATTTTTGCACACCTGTATTTTTGAATGTCATTTTGGGAAGTGGGAGTGGAATAAGGGTAATTAGAGAAGTTACTTTATTGACACAGTAGGAGATCTATAATTGTGCAGGTCACAAAGCATAAAAAGTCATGTTGAACGTGAGGACCAATTTTGAGACATTTTGAATCCACAAAATTTGCCCTCCACAATAAACAACTCAGAATACTTGTTCCTCGGAGCACCTGATTTACATTAACAATTGGTTACTAAGAGACACAAGCACTGTGATTTCTGTCCAAAAGCTGGTTTTGTACACAGATTTTCCTCATTAAAATGGGAGTTACTTGTTTTGAAATTTTTGTCCAGAAATTCTTATAACCAAAATCCAGTGTTTTTGAAAACATATTTAATACAACCCACTTTGGTCACTCCATTGTTTCTTGGTGTCTTTAAACAAACTGGAAGCAAGGTAATAGTTTATTCCTTTCATCCTTTGATCATCTGTCAAAATGACAGCAACACCAACCTGTGTAATGATTTCTGGCTATCACTGACTTAACCAGAAGCAAACACCATGTTCTGTGGATCACGTTGCGATTTAACTCCACATTCTTCAGATTCCCCAATCTATTTTTCAGATGGTTAAAATTAGAGAGAAAGACCTTGTTCTTCATATAAGATGTTTCTGTAGAGTTCAAAGAGAAGCCGTTAAAAAATTGGTGGTGAATCACAGAATAATTCAGGTCAGAAGGGACCTCTGGAGGTCAGCTTGTTGCATCTCCTTTCCAAAGCAGGGTTGACACCAAAGTTGGGTCAGGTTGCTTGGGACACTGGTTAAGTTTTGAAAATTTCCAAGGATATCTCTACTGCCTCTCTGGGCAGCCTGTCCCCTTCCTTAACCATTATTGTTATGGAAAGCTTTTTTTTATATCCAGATGGCAATTTCCCTGCCAAAAAATGAAACTGTTGCTTCTTGCCTTTTGCTGTATGCCCCTGAGAAAAGTCTGACTTCATCTTCTCTGTACACACCCATTAGGTAGTGGAAGACAATAATTAGATTGATCCTTCACCTTGTCTTCCCTAGACCAAACAAATCCTCCCTCTTGCTTATATACTATGTGGTCTGTCCCTCAGCTACCTCGGTGACACTTGACTCACTTTGATTTATTTGGCAGTAATCCTTAGTTCTGGATCCCTTAGATCCTGTAATTTTGATCTCACTGAAAGGTCAGACACTCCAGCTCATATCAGATATTGTCGATGACAGTAAAAGATGTACCATCTATAATTTTTCTCCCATGAACAACAATATTTTTAACACACTCAGATGTTGTCTTAAGAGAAACCAGTTTGTGTAATATTTGCTTCTACTTATGCAGGTCAGTAAGGTCCAAATTTCATATTATTTTATTAAGGCTCAAATGTCTCTCCTGTCAGTTCTTACTACTGCATATTATACCCGTAGTTCAATAACATTAGTAGTACCTTAAATAAGTAATTAGAATTAAAAAAAACATCACTTCAAACAATAACAAAGACAACTCTTAACAGACAAGCTGGGACAGTGAGAAGCATCACCACATCCAAAAACACCTCCTCCCACCCCTCCCTTCTTTCTGTGATCAGTTCTGGTCCCTCTCTCTCTACCTCCTCCCCCAGCCGCGGTGCAAGGGATGGGGGCTACAGTCAGCTCTCCACTCCTTTCTCAGAAGGTGGGGTGAACACTGCACATTCCTCCCCTGCTCCACATGGATGCCCTCTCACTGAAAACAGTCCTCCATAAACCTTCTCCACAGTGAGTCCTCCCCACAGGATGCAGCCATTCCCATGCTGATCTGGTGTGGGTCACTCCCGCCTGTTGCATTCCTCCCAGCACCAGACTACAACAGCCGGGGCTGCTTCTCCCCTCGGAGTCCCATCTTCCTTTAATTACAGATGCCTGTCCTAGTGTGGGCTCCTCCACAGGCTTCAGGTCGGCCTCTGCTCCACCTCAGACCTCCATGGGTGGCAGGGTGGGTGGTCCTGCCATCTCAACAAGGGATACAGGGGTGTCTGCTCTGGCACACCTCTCCCCTTCCTTCTTCCTGCCACTGACCTGGGTGTTCATCCTTCTCACAACTCTTCCTCACAAGTCTCAGCCCCCTCTCAGATTCCCCTTCTTAAATATGCTGTCGCAGAGACACAGCCACCATCTCTAATTGGCTCAGCCCTGGTCAGAGGTGGGTCTGACTTGGAGCCAGGGGAGCTTTCAATAAGATTCTCACAGGGGGCCACTACTGTAGCCTGCTCAGCCGCTACCAAAACCCACAGAAACCCAGCACAATTATAACTATAAATTGAGGCAAATACCTTTTCATGATCAGAAGTCTCATGTGAAAAAAAAATCACTGGGTTGTAGGGTAGACTCCTTTGTTTAAAACCAGACAATCACTGACTGCTTTGCTGGGCACAGCACTGAGGGGCATACTGAAAGGACCAGACCTGCCCTGACAGCAGAAATGGACCTTTGCTGATATACACATTTCTCTTTATTACGCTGGGATTATTTCTGAATAGATTAGACTCCTTGGATGCATTACACCTCTAAATTCCCAAAGTCATAAAACAGTCATTTAGTTTTGAGAAAAGTACTTTAGCTTGTGTATCACTAAATTTACCAAGGCCTGCAAATATTGCTTACAGTTCTCTTTCCAAACCAGTGGAGAGAAAACACGAGCAGTGAAGTTTGCTGAGATTCATCCAGACTGCAATGTCTTGGGAGAGCTCCTCATCGAATCTCCCCATCCTTCCAATGATGCTGGTGCGTGGTCATTTAACATCCTGTGATGAACCTCCTCACCCCTCCACCCCCCCACCCCCCCCAGGTGAACTGCAGCCTGAGGCAATCAGCCAGCTGGGGACAGGGTGACACTGGCTCTGAAATGGTGCCTGCAGAGTAACAGTGAGGGCAGCCCCTGTGTGTTTTCTGTCTTGCTTCCTGCTCAGGGTTTTTCACAAGGAAAATTGCTTTTTCTGAAATACAATGGAAATTTTTGTGGGGAAATGTTCTATTTTTAACCAGACTTTGTCCTTCCTTACCAATTCATTAGAGGGTCCCTCAGCCACCTACACCTGTACCAAGGCAGATTAAAAGGATACCATTCTAATCTAATAGCACTTTTTCAATTATTTTCTGTAGCTGTAAATGACTGTTGGACTACAGCATGTTCCTCTCAAGAGATCTGACTTAAATTACATTCATATACCATATATCAGCTCTTCAGTTTAGCTTGAGATTTAAAAACTACATCAGCAATCATGTCATTTAACCAAATCAAATTATCTTCCCTAGATTTGGAGCAAGAGACAGTTTCAAACTCATGCAGAATGAAAAACAAAACAAAACAAAATCAGGTTGTAAATTTGTCTTTCTGTGGTTAAAATAAAATCCCTATACAACTTCAATAAATAAATGCTATGTAACTAACAATCTGAGTGGGTATACAAAAACCTATGCTCCTATATTGAACTCGGGAGTTTAATTTATCTCATCATTAAGAATCTAGGCCTTTTTAATGAGTTTTGGGAGGCTCATTTAGACTGTTCACTTGCAAATATTTTTTGCTCTTTCAAAGTCATCTGGCCTTCCCTTTTTCTCTGTTCTATCTTGATTTAATATACCACAATAATTCTGCTCTCAATCTTTCAAGTAACAGTACGTATCAAATAATTAGCTGAGAGTCTTCATGCTGCCTTTAAAAATTTTCATCCTTCCCATCTGTTACTAAGTGCTTTAATCACTTTCTTTCCTTGTTGTGGCTATTGCAATGCAGCCAGTATGTTTCATGCTATGTAGGTATAGCTGGACATGGGGTAATTTGATGATGAGTGGGGATTGATAGAATTCCTTCTGCTACTTCTTTTAAAAATACAAGTAATGAAGCAATAGGAAACTTGTATACGTATATTGATCCTGTGTGTGGAGATACCAAGGCTAACTGAGATAGGTTGCTGGGGTACCATAAGGGATCTTGACACAATGTCCTGGGTTGAGTGAGTGGTGGAGATTTTTGGTGGCAGGGGAGGGGTATATCAGGGCAGCCCCCTGTGAGTAGCTTCTCGAAGCTCCCCCAGCTCCAAGCCAGCTCCACTTCTGTTTGGGAAATTGAGCCAATCGGCTGCGCCTCTGCAATAACGTATTTAAGAAGGGACGTGGTGACGGGCAGTGGGACTTGTGAGGAGGAGTTGCTGCAGCTGCGTGAACACCAAGGTCAGTGGAGGAACGGAGGAAGAAAGGAGGGGGGAGGTGTGCCGGAGCAGAGACCCCCCTGTATCCTGTGGTGAGACAGCAGGGCAGCCCCCCCCTGCCACCCATGAAGATCTACGGTGGAGCAGACATTGATTTATGGCCTGTTGCTCCTGCTCCACTGATCAAGGTTCTGTGCCCGAAGAAGGCCGGGGTCTCGTGGGAAAAGGTAGCCCCGCTGCTGTAATTCAGTGCTGGGAGGATTGCAGCATGCGGGGGAGTCCCACGCCGGAGCAGCTCGGGAAGGGCTGCAGCCGTGGGAGAGAATCCAGTCGGAGGAAGTTAGTGACCCATGACGGAGCAGTGTGGGGAACGCTGCGGCCCATGGGAGGAATTCAAGTCGGAGAAAGCTTGTGGAGGCCTGTCTCCTGTGAGAGGGGGACCACGATGGAGCAGGGGGTAACAAGTTTTGGACACTCCCCTCACCGAACATGAAGGAAGTGGCAGCGCTGACTGCACCCCCCATTCCCTGCCCCTGCACCACTGGGGGAGGAGGTAGAGATATCGGGAGCAGAGCTGAGCCTGGGAAGAAGGGAGGGGTGGGGGGAAGGTGTTCTCAAGATGTGGCAATGCTTCTCACTGTCCTACTCTGTTATGTGTTGTTAGTGTCTGTAATAAATATATGTTCTTTTTTCCTTCCCCTAACGAGTCTGCCTTTTGCTCGTGATCATAAAAGGGGGATTTTTCCCCATCCCAGTCCTATCTTGAACCCCAAACCTGGCTCTCTGTCCCTTCTCATTGCCAGAGGGGAAGGGAGAGAGAGGTGCTGCATTGTGGTTGGCTGCCAATCAGGCCTAAACCACGACACACAAATGCAGTGAACAGGGGGTAACTGGAACTCAGTGGGCTGAATTTTTCTGTGCAGTCACATTTCACTGCTTTGAAACCACAGAAAATTTATTTAAGTCTGTGTAGGACCTCTTTTCTATACTGTACTGGGATGTAGGTGCCCATGAACCATTCAAAAATTAGACTGACAAAAGCTTAACCTTGCTGGCTTTGTCTTGGCCCTCATGGAGACTCTACTTTTAAAAAAACTCTACTTAACAAGCTCTACTGAATTTGAAAAAAAAAAAAAAAACTTTATGGCCAGTGGATCCTAATACTAGGGATGGATCTCCAGGGCTTGTGTATACCTTCAGTCAGGAGAATGAAGACAGCTCACCTGGGGAATCCATCACATTATCTAGCCACTACCTTCTGTTTCAGCAGAAACTGTTGTATGACAGACACTACAGCTTTGAACAAGCTATGCTACATCAGGGAAAGCTAGGTGTTATAGCTGAGTGGACAACAAGAAAACAGAGGTCCCTCTTCAAGAAAGTATGTTCTTCCTAAAGCATACAGACCAAGGTCCCTTCCTCCTCTCATTGTATAGATCCCACAGTTATTCTAGCCATGCTGCCCTCAAATGTTATCCCACATTATTCACATGCCATTTCACCATAAATGGGTGGAAGAGGGAGGACAAAAAAGGTAAAACACTAGCTTTTGGCACAGGGAGTGAAACCCTGGTTTCTCTGTCCCTCTCCCATTCGCACAAGTGCCTGACAGACCTAGAAATATCACCCCTTTTCCTTTTGCTTTTTTTTCCAGCCCACTGAACTTTTCTTTAATTCCTGCAAAATAGAACAGCTACAGCAGAGGGATGGTGTGTGTTGCCATCCACCACTAAAGAGCATCAGTGATGCTCATGGTGAGGCTGACTTCTCTCCTCTGGGCTCTTGCTGAAGCATTGGACGAACGGGACGAAAAAATATACCCCTTCCACCAAGATAGCTGAGAGCCAAATCTGCTGAGTATACCTCAAGAATGACTCATTTCTAAATCCAGTGGAGTCACAACAGGGAAGGAGATGAGTGGCTGCTCAGTGCCACTGAGGCTCAAGAGCTGTAACTTCTCTTGGGGCAACTTCAGACAAATTCAATGACAAACCAGAGACTTTATGGAGGATCTAGTCTTCCCAGGAATGAGCAGAAGCTGGGTGAAGGGTTTGAGGAACATATTTTTATTCTATTTAGGCGGTTAAGTGTGATTTGATCACTGACATTCATGGATCTAAATCCAGGTCCTTCTGGACAGGATCTGAACCAACAGTGAATCCATACAGTCAAAGAAATTAATTTTTAAAAGGGAAAAATATCTTATAAGTTCTTACAATTAAAAAGGCTTCTAACACTCTGGTTTGGCTTTTCTCTTCTCTGTCATAATAAAAGTTTTCATTATGCCATAACAACATGGAACAGTTTCAGTAGGAGGAATTGAGACCTCATGTATCATGGGACGGTGCTAAACCAGCGCTCTTAGGTAGCTGTTGTTAAGTAGAAGTTGTTTAACATAGCCTTTGCTTTTTTTCACAGAGACATCTGCAACGAAGAACAGATACTAAAAAGCAATGATTCATTTGAAGTAGACCAGGGATGCATATCTTTCGTGTTTCCTCATATACACTGCTTTATGGGCTATACATTTTCTGCCTTTCTCTTCCCACATTTGGTCTCCCACCATTTACATGCCACTGTAGGCAATGTGCCAGATTGGCACTTAAAACATGAAAAATCAGAAAAGGGGAAAGAGAGACACAAATAAAAGGTAGGCCTGCAGCACTCACATCTCTGTGTCCTTTCCTGACAAGCAGCACTTCCATTTGTGTTGGGGTGCCAGTTCTATCAAACTTCTGTCTTGTATCAATTTTTAGCAGCATGGATAATTTATTGCATCTAGGATGATAGAAAACCAGCTTTATACATCATTCAGCTTACAAAAGATGTGTAGCTTCAGTTCCTTAATGGTGTCATTTTGGCTGAATGCTATTAACAGATTACCCCTGCCTAGGGCAGTGGAGCATGTGCAGCAGAAAGATAACCTTGTGTTCGTAATTTAATATTAACTGTTTTCTCCATAGTACCTCTTTCCAGTACATTAACAACAAACCAATATGGCCTTGTCCCCTGCGGTCGTATTCTTCAGCAAAAAATGGATTACATGATAGCAAGTTCCTGAAGATTTCCAATGAAGTATTACAAATCACTCAACGCCTGCTCTGCAGAAATGAAAAATAAACAGGCTTAGATTCAATCAAATTTAATTCCTCCAATTTAGCTTTACCGCACTTCAAAGGGTGCTCTTATTAATGTCTTGGTGAAAAAATGTAACAGTAATTTTTCCCCCTTCTTATACTGAAAGCCTCCAGTTGTGTTCAACATATAGTGAGATCAAGAAAATGTTTTTTTTTCATGAATACTCTGACACAGTTTGATATAAAAGTATAAGCCATTTACAGAAAACTCTTTATGGAATTTTTATCCTATTCCATTCCCAGGAGCTAAATTTATATCCTGCATTAGCTATCATAGCACTAGAGTATTAGTCTTCTTGCAAGCAGTTCAGGGCAGTCTGAGGGCCCTATCACTCTCTACCACTCACATACACAGGCATTATGGGTTTATCTCATCTTCTGCAGCAAGTGCTAGGCCCAATTCATTCCTTTAGGCTACTTTACTAATAACCTATTCCTTATCAGGGCCTCTCCACCTCAGCTTGTGATCAAAGACCCAATTAATGGAATGGAGAAAGGTGAAGCATTCAAATAATGGAGACAGCTGTTTTTCTCTGTTAGAGAAAATCCATTTGTATTGTTATCGCAAGCTCCAAGTTCTGCAGCTCCTGCTTAATTCAGTCTCCCTCTATTTCTGCTGATGATAAAAAAGTCACAATGAACTCTGAAGAGAATGGCAGAAATATCACCGTGTTTCAACTCAGCCTGGGTGTTATCAACTTGAAAGTGAAAATACAAGCAGATAAGGAGAGGAAATGTCCAACAAAGACCATATCAAATTTTCAAAAAATGTACTTTCATGCTGCATTCTTTAGTCACCTTTCTGAATGTTTTCCAGATCCTGATATACACTCCCTATGTCGTCTGCCTGAATCAGAGGAGTAGAGGATGATAATATCGTGGATTCCGCCTCAATTGAAAAGTAATTAAAGAGGAAGAGTAATCATAATTGGCTGGCATGAACATTGTCAGTGAACTGCAACTTCTTCTGAGCCTCAGTGTCTAGGCACCCGCAGCTAAGCTGGGTTTTATATTGCCACCACCAGTGGATGAGGCTGGTTTCTTCATCTGATAGCAAAGGGGTTGTGCCATGCTCAAGTCTGGCGTTAAACCTTCTCCTTAACAGGGTCCTAGGAGTAAATCTTCTCAGACAATTGCAAATGAAATTCTACCCATTCTACATGACAGCAGTTCATTTCATAAATGTGCAAAGGCCACATTACCATTCTCTTCCTCACCCCTTTGTAATCATGTTGTCACACTGTCACGTGCAGGAATAAACACAGACAGAACATTGTGATTACACTTAATTGAACTACGTAAGACTTGTGGGTTTAATGTACAACCATGATAACCAATTATGCATTCTTAAAAATGATGCTATGCAAAAAGAAGAAGGAGGATGCATCTACCAGGTATGCTCCATGTGTGTCGGTGTGTGAGTGTGGAAGGCAAAACCCTGCTCCATTTTGCAGAAGGTGTTATTGCTTTTCTTATACACAAAGCAAGTGTTATTTAGAGATTGTGAGACTAATCACACACTGGGGGACGGTTTGGGGTTTTCTCAATTACTTGGGAAACCTTTGGATCTGATATTTCAGAAGTAAGGACTGAGAAATCCGGCATTTCAATTCTCCGCTGAGTGTGGACAATAAGCACAATAAACAGGCACAAAGCTATAGTGTACGCGATGAGTTAAGACAGTAAAGCCTTTCCCAGGCTGATTGTTCACAGGGGATCACAGATTCTGTGTTAGGCTGAATAAGGAGAAATGCATTATGCATTTGCATGTATGATGAGCGTTTAGAAGAGGACTGTGTGGAAACAAAGAATAATTCATAATAAACACGGAATGGTGAACATTTCAGACCCAGCTGTAGGTTTTGAATCTTCACAGACACCAAACATTATCATTTTAACATAGAAGTTTCACATTTGATATCAAGTAGGCCAGCTGAAAAATATTATTTGTTTGTGCATCAGGAGTTTCCTCATCCTCCCACCCGGTTATTAAACCCACATAAAACAAATAAAGAAAATAAAAAGCTGCACTCAAAACAATATCAGGCACAAAATCTACGACTATCAATAATTTCCCACTGGAATAGTAAAATGTATGGATTCAAACATAATTTTATGTATGTCTGTGAAATGGAAAACACAAAGAATGATGAAAACCAACATTAGGGTCTTTCATCAGCAATAAATTCATAATTCTGCTCCACCTGTAGACGTCGCTGATATAATGTACCAAAAGGGAATGCAGCTGTGAACTCTTTTTTTCCATACTTCAGCAGTCTCTGTACAATGAAACCAGTCTTGAGGAATTATTTGAGGGTCTGAGAAAAATCTTAATGAAAGTATACTTCTAATAAAGGCAAACCAGAATCATATTTAATATGTATTGGGCAACCTTAGGGTGGTCTTGTAAGATGTGAAGTGACTTAAGGGTGGTCTC
Source organism: Tyto alba (assembly GCF_018691265.1). Taxonomy (NCBI): domain Eukaryota; kingdom Metazoa; phylum Chordata; class Aves; order Strigiformes; family Tytonidae; genus Tyto; species Tyto alba. The sequence goes on along the minus strand of NW_024881330.1, from coordinate 27,271,132 downwards.
TTACATTGGTCTTTCTAGATAATAAAACATTAATGACAACCCATAGTACTGAATGGCAGAATTGTAAATGAAAATTATGCAATCTGCCTGTAGCTCCCACCTCAGCTCCCTGAAACTAAACAATCAATAAATCTGGTCAAGGAAGAATCCTAGCAAAAAAGGTTGAGGGGAGCAAAAAACCTGAATAATTTTCCAATAGCCAAATATACTAGATTCTGATTTTTGTGGGTGGGGTGATGGAGATGATTTTATTCTTACCAAAGTTTAGAAGAAAAGTGAATAAATGCTCCTCTACTCTCAGATATAACACTGCACCTGTGGACTTCTGAAAGAATATATCTCATGACAGTATATGAGCTTCCAGGGTGAAATTTTCTAACTTGAATATCCACAAATATTTGTGTATTCTTGATACATATTTTATAGTTTGGTCAAAAGATTGTACTGTCTAGACAATTTCTTTAAAGATCTTTTAACAGAGAATAATAATTAAAATTTATGCTAGCTAGTGAACCTTCATGTACCCATCTTTACTCTGTTAAGCCTGTTCTTTTTAGCTCTACACTCCTGCGGCATAGCATGACAACGAATTGTGGCTTGGGCAGTGAGGTGGCTTGCCCAGTTTAGGAGGAGGTCCAATCTCCTCCTCTAACATTGCTCAGACAGGCTGAGCTGAAGGATTGCTACACTCAGATATAGCAGATAAATAAAGATGTTCTCTCTCCTCCAAGGGAGTCCGGAAATAACACAGCTGAGTTAATGGAGTTACACTAATATACAACTGCAAGAAAAGACATAAGCCTGGGGGTTATAGTCTCAGGTTGGGCAGCCTATCTGCCAAAGGAAAACCTTCATGAAAATTTCTGATGGGAATTTATTTTCCAAATGCCCATTTGCGATTTTATAGCAACAACTTTGGCTGGCTTCTGCTCCCATTTCCATTCCTGCAGCTGCAGCAGCCTGTATGTATTTACAGCAGAGAGCACAATATGACCTTTGTCTTTTCAAGAATTTGGCCAAGGTTGTGCAGCTGCAAATGAATCCAGGTGGCAGGGCCGACGGCCAGGAGCGGCTTGGACGTTGATGGAAGCGGCAGCCCTCACACCTGGTCAGCTGAGCTCTCCAGGTCTCTGCGGCAAAGCAAACGTACACTGCCGCCACCCTGCCACCCTTTTCTGACCTCCATGCTCTAGCAGTCTGTGAACTCAGGGCATTTTTTTCCTAAAATTGCCCTTTTCTTTAATTTTGAGTATTACTTTCAGTGATTTTTATGGGGAGAGTTAAGCCATGAAGAGCTAGAGCAGAAGAATATTCTTATGTTGAAGAATATTCTCCTGTAGCTTTGATGTTTTAAGATGCTCTTGTTCTCAAATCCACCTTAACTGTACTATTAGGAGAATACAAGTCTGCAAATTGTGAAACAGTAGCTGTCACAATAATATCCCAACATTTGATAAACATTGCAACTTATTATTGGCTGGCTGATACCACTGTACTTGCTCTTCTGCAAGCAGAAAATTATTCAGGCATCTGATATTGTGCTTGGATAAGACCCTGAACTTTCAAGTCCCCTTGTAATTGAACAAATAATTTAAATCCCCAAATCCATCTATGAAAAAATAGAATACCCATAATTTATGAACTTCATTATGAACTTATGAACTATGTTTGAACAAAACTTTTTGTTTAGATTTCAAGAAGATATAATCAAAAACCCAAGACTGAACAAAAAGGTTCTGTTATTGGTAAATTATAGGTGTATTGAGACTTTTTAATAGGAGCTGTGGGACTACCATAAGAATTATAGAGGTGGGCCTGATAAATAAAGAGTGTTCAGGGGCTTACGGTTGGATTCTCTCCCCTTTCTTTGCACTGCTGCTTACACATAGTCTATGAGGAATAAAAGTAAGGCAGATTAAAAAAAAATAAATATCAGCTTAAAATATAAAATCTTGGAATAATATTTAATTCTGCTCTAGCTCTTCATATCTTAATTCCCTACCTTAAAAATGCTGAAAATCTTTAGAGTTGAATGGCCATTTGTGAAGATTTTGGTATTTGGATGCTTGTTTGATAGATTTTATAACACAATATCATCCATCTTTCTTGACTTCATATAAATACTCACTCCTGAAAGGCAGAAATCATCCTGAGGGAAGCACATGGTCTTAGTCCCTATCTACCCAGTTACAGTGGAGGGCTGGATGGTCTCACACCCTTCTCCATTAAGACCTTTGCCAAAGTCTTTAGAAACACCATACTTCTTCCAGTGCCACCATCCTCCTTAGGGCTGTAATCATAATCTAAGAGCTGGCTAGACCCTTAAGTACCTGTTTTAATGCTTTTTCACTGGGATCAAAGTGACAGAAGCCTTAGAGGTTTTTCCTTCCTGTCCACTATGTCATGACAGACAAATGAGGTTAACCAGGAGCAAGACTTTGCCAGTTCAAGTGCTTCTTTCATACTCTACCTTCCCCGTAAGGGATTGAAAAGATGGAGTCTAAGGAAAGGAAAGGGCTATACCTGAGACAAGGGCTATATAGTGGGAATTCTGAAGCCTTTATCAAACACCTGGCATGCAAAATTGATAATGTTTCAGTCTGGTGTTTAAATCCATCCCTATGCCTGTCTTCATTCATCAGCACCTCCTCATCAAGAAGTTTTATGAAATATTCCATTTTTTCCTTCTTTGGGTAATCTTTTTGACTTGTGCTTTTAATATTTAATAATTACCCACACATGATTTAACCCTGCTACAAATGAGATTTCAAGTCAGCATCTGCTCGAACTTCATGTTACTCAGAGACTTCAAGTTACTGATGACATACATATGTGACTTGTTTTGCCAAGTCTGCATACTCCACCAACACGGCTTCAGACGTAACTTCCACTCCCTCTTCTCTCCCTCTCACACGCATTTGTTCACGACATAGTGAGCCTCTTCTCTCATTTTTTCTTCTTCAGGCATTAAAAATAGCTTTTTTTTTTTTACTTGATAAGAACGTTTATACCCAGCCCAGCAGTTTTGAAATGCATGATGGTTTTTATTAGTAAAATTGTCTGAACACCTGAAGATAAGAGATGCCTCATTCACACAAAATACTGGATAAAATTCCCATGCCATTGAAATCACTGTAGGTCTCAGCACTGACTTCACTTAGGACAGGCTTTCCTAACCATCTTTGCTGCAATGCTGGGTCCCGGTTTCCCAAAAAAAACCTCGTTTGTTTCCCTGTTTTGTCTAAATCAAAGCAAGTTATTGAAACAACTCACCAGGAAGCCTCCAGTCACAGGGACAATGAAAGATGAATTTATCTTAACTGGTAAGAGGAATTTCCCTGATGTTGTCCATTCACTGCACACAAAGGACAATCCTTAGGTGAATCAGCCCCTCCTGTGCTTTGTTCAACTGGTGATACGGGCCATAAAATCAATAAACCAAGATAAATTGAAAAAAGAAAATCCTCTTTTCTATCTTCTTCCATGGGAAGGAAAAACAGACTCAAGAATAAAAATTGTTATTGCTCTCCGGTCATCCAAAAATATCTCCCAAAACACAAGACGTGTCAAGTGGTTAATACCTTTTGAACTTTCCTTTGAGCTTTCCTCTGTGGTTTGGGACCTCTGAGCCTGCGACGTAGCAGCTGACAGTGATTAAGTTTCTGTATGCACACACAGTTCAAACTGCACTTAGAAAAGCCACATTTGGTCATTGTTTACTTAAGTTTGCAGCAACAAATACAGATGCGTGGATTTGAATGTACACCTGGCATTAATCAGCTGCTGCTGCTGCTATTTCACAGCTGCCTCCAAGCAAGGCAAAATGCTGGAGTGGAAACACAATTTCAGAATAACCAGGGACCCACACAGAGGAGGGGGACCTCCTTAATAACATTTGCTTCCAGCTTGTTTGAGCCTTCAGAGATTTTTTTTTTGTGCGTGTTAAATCCCTCCTTATATAAAGAGATCTGCAGTTTTTCAGCTGAAGTGTGTGTGTATATAACTATGCATGCATGTATGTATGTGTCTATACCCACTTTAAGAATCTGCACAGATACTGTCTAAAACTGGAAAGGACCCACCCTTGCTACAACCAGGGGCCAAGGAGACCTGGAGAAGCGGGATCTGTAACACTGCAGTGGTGCCCATGTTTTCTAACCCATTTTGGGAGATTCCCAGTGCAGGATGTGCAATACTGCCTTCCTCAATCAGCTCCAGGTTTAACAGACCTGAGAGTTTACAAAAAAAAAAAAAAAAATATTAATTCTTAACATAATCTCACTTGATTTAATCTAATCTCATTTCTTCCTATTGCTGCCGGGGATGGAGAGCAGCAGATTCGGATGCCGGGAAGAGGGGGCCACTCGGAGAGCCAGCCCCAGCTGCTGCGGGGAGACGAGCGGGCGCCCCGGCAGCCTCGCGCGAGGCCATCCATCACGTACCCCACCGGCACCCCGGCAAAGGCCAGCACAGCGGGCTGCCGCCTAAGTGGGTCACCTGTTCCAGGCATGTCCTACCTGGGCTCCCAGCACCTTCACAGCCTGCCCGCTGCTGCCAGATGGAGTTTAGGATGTCTGGCTTTCAGCTGCAAGCCCCGGTGGGGATTTCCCACTTTTGCAATGTCTTTCCCTCTCAGCCATGAAATATTCCAGCGCTGAGTTCAGCAAAAGCACTCAGGCTGAGAAGGTCCTTCCTCCAGGAGAGACTCTTCCTTCTAGAAAATCATTTTCCTCGGTATAAACTAGACAGTTTGTTTGCTTTTTAAGTTTTCAGAGGTGTTGCAACACCAGGCGTATCCGAGGGGGCAGCGCTGAAGATCCAGGCTCATTAAGCAGCAGCAGTTGTTGATCATCAGCTGCATGAGGTATGGTAGGATATAAGGGGAGGGAAAACAGGCATTCGTCATTGACAGTTTTTACTAACGAGGCCTGACATATGTATTTATCTGTTCTCTGGTTAGATGGTGAACAATGTGTGAGTTTTGAAGAATTTAGAATATTTCACACAATAGCTAAGAAATTAAAACAGAATTTAAAAAGACAGCAAAAGCAAGAGGCACAACCCAGTTCCTGAAGGTCTTCAGTATGAGGTTGAAGAGGATAAATTCAAGTCAAACCAGTCCCATATATCTCACTTAGTGACCATACTTACCTCGTCCAAAAGTAAGGGATATTTACCCAGTTCGCTTCATCTAGATTATAATCTGGATAGGTCATATTTTCTAGATACATAAAGATAGATGCTAATTCTTTGTCTTCCATTTTATGACCATCCTATACTTTCATTATTTATTTTTGTGTGCTAGAAAAATTTACAGTTTTCAGAAATTAGAACAATATATCAATTACTGCATAGATAATTTAACTCAAGTGAAAATCCCCCCATTCATCTCTGCATCTCAGAGAGTGCCTATATTGCAGGCATCAAACGGACTGTGGTGTAGAGTAAATAAATGCAAGATCAGTGTCAGCTAGTAAGTGTGGCACCAAGCTGTGCGAGGAGCACAAGATGTTGCCAGTGCTGAGCTCTGCACATGGCTGCAGCCGGAGTGTCATTTAAAGCCCTTTTGTGTAGGTCTATGTGATGCTGTAGGTATCCTTACCCCAGCTGAGCTCACTAGCTTTGGACCCAGGTGACTGATACCCCAGCTGGGGAGGGGAAGCTGGGATCAATGAGACCACAGATTTATCTGAGCACAATAACCATGGGGATGCACCAAGTAAATGCACTTGGCAGGACCCCATCCTACCTGGGCAGCTCCCGGTGTTCTGCAGGGGGGCAGGGGGCTCAGCCCCACTGCTGGAGGGTACCAAAGATGGCAGGTGCTGGCACGGCCACCAGCCTGGCCACCCCAGCAGCCCTGCCTGCCTCTTTATCAGACCAGGGGTTAGCCATCCTTTGCCACTCGCGCCTGGCTCAAGAAGGGCTGGTGAGCATTAAAGCACAGACAGCAGCCTGACTCCTCCAGAGTTGCTATCCAGGTACTGCATCCTCCAGGGCAGGCATCTTCCCTGTGTAAGGAAACAACAATTGACAGTGGAGCCACCATTTACTCTCTTTAGTGTCTTCTTCCCTCTTGTCTTCAAAGTCAGGATAACCTTTTCCAAACAATAGGATTCAGAAACTTCAGTGTAACAACAACAGTGAATTAATAGAGTATTCTGGGGATACTTGATGGCTGTGAATACACCCATTTAGTACAGAATATCTTGCATGTTTTTAGATAGCAGATGAATGAGCCATTTCTCTGCCATTTTTCAATTACCAGCATGAAGAGAAATATATATATATGTGTGTCCGTGCACACATTTAATCTCTTTATGCTAGCCTTAAGACATAGGGATGATGAACATAGACTGGGAGAGGATTATTGGTATGGGGAGATCTGAGTTCCACTACGATGTGATGGGACACTGCTTGTCTTACGACCTACATTTTTGAAAAATAAATATACAACAGACCTCTCTTCTGCAGTGTCTTTTCCACATCAGTGGGTGTGGGATTTTGCATTGCCTCAGAAAAATCCTTTAAATCTACACCCAAGACATTTCAATTCTGTGTTAGGGATGGATTTAGTTTTAAATGACCTTTTTCTTACCAACAAAAGTCTTCTTCCCTGCCTCATGGAGATGGAGGGTGTCCCTCAGAAAGAGGCCAAATTTCTCTTTAAGGGTCAGTGAAATATTTGTGCTTTACAGCTGAGATAAGCCCTTCTCCTTTTACATATCTTTATAAATGATTATCTGTGCTCATCCATGTGTTGAAATGCTCGTTGGGATTTAAAGCTTGTTCCATGTGTTGAGGCCCAATTGCAGTTCACTGATACAACAGTCTATTAATAATTAGTATTTTTGATATTGAAATTTATAGTCAAATCTAGATTAATAATTTCATAATCCTTTGTAAGCACTAGGGAAACTAGATGTTCATCTTAGTTATCTGGATACCTATTGATATAGACAACTCTATTTTTATTCAGATAGATAGGAGATTTATCTCAATAGTCAGATGCTTTACTATAATGGAAACAAAGTTCGAAAAAGATCATTTTAAGCATGGGCTTAAAAGAGTTTATCAGTTACACATAAATCATGGAACAAGTTTTAGTCTCATGTTGAAAAAAATACTATGGAAAAAACAGCTGAAGAGAAATTAATCATCTCAGCTAACTTCAGATATCTGGAATGTAGGTACTTCCATCTGAGATATTCACACCAAGATCACTTTATAATAAAGGGAGGGAAAGTTGGCCTTTTGGGTTTAGCAAATCTGATTTTCTTTAGACATTTACTAATTTATTTTAGAAATGCATGTTCCTCTCTGCTGGCCATAAAAGTAAGTCTAGACAAACAGAAGCAAATAGAGGTATTTCCATTGCAAATGTCTCCTTTTGGTCAGAAGAATATCACCCTCAGAGTTTACAATAGTTAGTGATCTGAATTGGTTCAGAGTATAATGGGTAAGAAAGCATCTCTGCATTCCCTGACTGTTTAGCTCTCAGTGCAGAAGCAAATGTATTAACAACAGCTTTATTGCTGTTGATGTTTTTATAAGTCACCTTTCCTGGTATAACTATTAGCATACACTTGGAGCAGAATATACCTTTGCCATAATTGTGAACTTTTTCTTAATGCCTAATGTTTATGCTTCATCGAAAGAATTTCAGGCTTGTAAGAGGGTCAGGTTCTTGGCTAGGGTCAGTGAATGTAGCGCATTTTTAAATGCACATACTCTGATCAGTTCACTTAAGAGCTTCGGTACATCGTTTTGCAATCACATATCTCAGAAATAATTTATACAATCAATTAAAGAGCATTATCAAGGGATGATTTGACAACTGTTGCCATGCCAACCAATGAAGCAGAAAGCTCCTCAGCGTTTAAAGGCTGCACCTGGTGATAGATATAGCAGATTTTGAGGACTCAGACAGAATCGCAGATGTCCAAAGGTGTGGAGGGAATATGATTTAGAGCTTGATGTTTTTCCATTTTTACTGGCGAAAGGGTGTTGATGGCATGTTGTTCACTTTCTCATTAAAATTCTGTCATTTTTCACAAAGTGTTCTGCATTCAGGGCTGAAAATTGAAGTGAGAATGCACTTTACAGACTGATAAAATATGATAGCAAAATGGATGATGTTCATTTGCAGGCTGAATTAATTAAAAAAAAAAAAGAGTTTATGTCAGTGCATTTATGAAAAGCCCGTTAATCAAACACAACTTTACCAGCCTTAATGGACACATCTTAAACACTCTTGCATTAATATTTAAAATTCCAGTTAGCAAATGGCTCCTAGTGCATTGAGCTAAAAAGTAATTAGAATAGGTCATTACAAGAATAAAACAGTACAAGCTGAAAGTACATTTTCTGTTGGCAATAACATGTTGGGCATTGGCTGCTCAGTCTTAACATTTGTGTTTACATCTTTACCTATACAGTAGCTCCACTCTTACTGAAAGAATAAATTCTGCAAAATTAAAATTTCTTCCTGGCCTTCTATGTCATCTGACACATTCTTATAGCTACAGCAATTAGGGTTAAAACTGCTGGTCTGGGTTAGCTTGGAGGCTGGAGCATCCCGTTTTTCATACTTCCATTATTATGGTTATTCCTGTGAATCTCAGAATAGCAGTTTCAGGTGTGCAGTAGCTTTCTGCAGCTCTGGTTACTGTAGCTTCTCTGAGGCAATTTCTTATGATGAACTTGTGGTCTTGAAACAACGGGGCACTTATCTTGGTTGAGGTCCTTTGTAATGCAAATAAAATCATTTGTGTGCAGAGACATCAAGGAATAGTTCCTCATGCAAATAGAAAACTTGCATAATTCCAAATTCTCACTGTAAATTAATTCCCATAGAAAGTCCAGAATTATCACTGTGAACTATTTCTGCGATGCTCCTCTTGAGTTTAATCTAATGCAAACTGTTAGGGAAGTTTTCTGTGACATAGGTAAACCTAGTTATTTGAATGGTTTTGCCATATGAAATACTGAATCTTGCCTTAAAATCTATTACATTCAACTGATTTGATGAGGGAAATAATTGGCTCCATAGGTTCTTGGTATTTTTTTACTTTTATCCTATTGACAAAATCTTATATTCTCTCTGTTCCTCCACTCAGTAAATACATCAGTTTTGCTAAATTAGCATCCTGCTTGCAAATCCAAACAGGAAAAAGTGAGAGAAGAACATTCACCTAAATAGACAAATCTAGAAAAAAGTGTAAAGAGGGCTTCTGGGTCCCAAGTTGTCCCCTGCTGTCATGGACACTTGCATCACAGCATCCTGACTCATTTCACAGGGCTGCGGCAGCCCTGCTCTCAGACTATTTAAGAACCAAAGTCCCTTTATGACTTTAAGCAACTTCTAATTCCCCATTTTAATTTACTCATGGCCATGTTGTGAGGTAGGCTATTATATGCATTTTCATGGCCCATCTCCTGCCATCACTGAACCATTCCCTACGGTATTCTTTGATGTTAAAAACTGACCATTGAAACATATTACTTGCTGGAATACTCCTGTAGGTTATTCACTTGGAAATAATATCTGACCTGCTATCAGGGGCTGCAACCGTTATGACAGTGAGAATTATCCCTTTCTTCTAGATCTAGTGTTTTTGTAGGTGATTACTTGGCAGACTCCTAACCATTTTACAAAAAGTGGAAATAGCCACCTCTGTCTAAAAAGAAGACCTGACAATGTAACAAACATGAATAGCAGGTCCAGACTGAGAAGTAACTTATGCTGTCTTGCTGTTTTGGAGAACTTGAGGCACATCAACACAGGACATCGTTTTACTTTCTCTGCATAAAATGTTTATTGCTAAATGAGAGACTCATTGTGTGCTGCATCTTTTGACATTGCCACAACAGTCTTGGTCATGTCAGGATTCTGCTGTCATGGCATGCTGTGCCCCAAATGTCATGACTAGGTCTGAAGACAAACAGCAGGACCGAATGACCCAATCATATTTCATTTACACTCTGCTAGATACAATGCAGTGTGTATTTTGTGTATAATTGCAAAGATATTCCACATACAAAAATAGACTATCAAGAAACAAGTGAAGTGTTTCTTTGTCATGTTCACAGCAGAAGAAATTATGAGGCTGTGACTCTTATCCAAGCTTTTGTCATAACAATGTCTCAGTTCTTCTTCTCGTAGTCAAATGACCTCGGGACTCAGGATAAGTGAAGAAATACATTTAGGTTGATTTGAGAACATTTTAAACAGAAATTATGAATAAATATTAGATCCTGGGACCATTCATTGTTCTGGGGCTAATTCCGGCTCTTGATTCTGTGAGTTACACAGATGTCTGCTTGCCTAGGCCACTCCCTTGGCTTTTGTTGTGTCTCTTTTCATGATATACTGGAACGAGCCCTGGCACTCCAGATATGTCATAACAGTCTTTGTTCATGTTTTAATGCATTCTGTAAGTTGTCAGATCCTTACTTGCCTTCAACAGTATGAACAGCCCATAGTAATATGAACAGATGTGGTATCTTGCTGCAGTTCACAGATGCAAGTTCAAGAGATGCACCAAAGGATTGGCCCCAGTCATAAGTGGGTACTCAGTAATTTGGGATGTGGATGCAATATCAGTCGTTTTCCTTCTCTGTGGCATTCAGTACAGCTGCTTGTTTGTCTTAGCCCAATGGACCATCCTCTGTGCAAGAACAGAAAGGTGCGGGTATAAAGGCTATATCAAGGATTTTTTTCCAAAAATAATCTTACAATTGTCTCCCATGTACGAGGTCCCAAACCTGCCACTTGGGTTTCAGCTTCAGCCCCAGGCCTTTTCCAGGGCTATTCTAAGATCAGTGGAAAAAAGAGAAAGCTTCCACATGGTCTTTGGGCATCAGAGACTCATTTTCTCTTTCTCTTTTTTCTTTTTGGGGGGAAACCCCAAACATCTTACACTATACTTCAGCTACTGTGAGATTGCCTTGGATAGTCAGTATTTCTGGCTTTGTATGAGGATTTGAGCCTTAAAAGCATGTTCCCTGTTTCCCTAGGCCATGCAGGTCTGCATGGGGAGGCTGAATGCCCTCCTCCCAGTGCAAGTGGCATGTTCCCCCATGTTGTTCACAGCCTGACAAGCCCCCAGGGGCCCGGAGACAACCTTAACAGCACCAGAGTGTGGCTTATCTGACTGCCTGTTGTGTACAAGAAGCAAACCAGCTGGTGTATTTTAGCATGATTAACTTTGCTAGAAATTATTTCCAGTCTTCAAAGTTTGGTCTTTGGAGCTGTTGCAGGCTCTGTACAAGCCTTTTCCCTGCATTAAGCAGAGGAGCCAGCTCAGTAGAGCTCTCTGGGGTGTAGTCCTCTCTCAAGGTTGGAGGAATGTGTAGGTATCTATTCATCCACTTTCAGTCTATATCCTCTCTTTAAATGGTGTTTACTGGCTTTGTTTCAAAGCTTGCACACTTTTAAAAATATACTTTTATCTATCCTTGTTTTAAACTCCATTTCTGTATCTCAAATTAACAGCCATTTAAAAATTTCAGACCACTCGTGGCCCATGAGAGGGATCTAAGCAGTGGGCTGCAGCCTCACTTTTTGTGCTTTCCTAATCCATCCCACAGAAACATGGCTTCTCTGCTGCATGGTGACATGGGTTCAGCACAAGAGTTGGAAAAATTCCTTTTCAGCACCCTATGGCTTAATGTTTATATGATGTCCTCTCTGAGAGACAGTGTTAAGTTTGTCCTCACCCAGACTGCGGAGGGAAATGAAGTCATGTCTCCCCTGTCACAGATGACTGTCCTACCTCCTTGGTTATTCTAGAAAGGCAAAGGGCTGCAAAGCCAGTGCACAATGGTCTTTACAGTATAGCCAGGTGCTGCCTGTGATTTTTATAGCTTGGACTTGTTGGTGAACATGAGACATGCTGCCAGAACGCTTAGTTCCCTGCTTACCTTTTCCTTAGTGCCTTGCTCTTGACTGGTTTGAAGGGTCAGTGAGGCAGCTAGCTGCTCTGACTTGATGTCCAGAAAATAACCTGCATGCAGAGTGCCAAGCCCCTGTGGGGTACCTATAGCGTAGTACCTATATGTGCCTATAGTATCAGCTAGCAGATCAGTACCACTGTTTCTGGTTCCCAACTTTAAATTTTGGGTCTTCAAATTCTATGTATGTCCTATTTCACAAGCTTACCTTCCCCACTGACACAAGCCATGAGTGCCACTTGTTGTCAGAAACAGGCTTGGAGTCATCTGCAGACATTTTCATATTGTTTGGTTTCAGGAGAACTAGGGAAAATAAACATCACAATCTTCTTGTTAATCAGCACTTGGGTTTAAAAGAAGCATTGACTTCCAGGATAGTTTTCTGAAGATCTTTCAGCTCATCTGTCTTGGTTTTGCATTACAGTAGAGGAAATGCATCCACAGGCTCTCATCTCAAATCAGAGATGGTAACAGCTTAAGTCATTCCAAATCTGTCACTGTATCTAGCCATACACCTTATTATTCCTTCTTCTTTTTATAAATTGCACCACCTCACACAAAATTTTTGCATAGTCCTCAATTTCAAAAGGGTAACAATGTGTTTCCCCAGAACTATTATTCAAGACACATAGAATACTTTGGAGAAACTAATCTAACAAACAGTATTGTCTTGAGATGTACATACAGATCCTGCTGTTATTTATATTATGTGACAAATTAAGCCAAGTGAAATAATAGTCGTTAACCAAACACCTTCAGTTCCGCAACCTAGCCTAATACGCATAACAGCAAATCTCAAAAAAGTTCCTATCTTGGGCTGCTTTTGTATTTAAAAGCATGTATATGAAAGGAATCAATTAACATGCTTATATCTCATCAGTTTCTGATAATTAATATGAGCTCTAAGGGCTTTATGGATTGCTGGTTTGATAATTCACTAGCAGCTGAAGTAATAGAGGTTATGATGGAAAGATGGCCTCATAGCTGCCTTGTGGAGTGCACTAAATGATTGAACCCAAAGAATAATAGGGATGGAAATTGCTCTGTTCATTCATGGATAATATATGACAGGAGTAAGGCAAGCAGCAAGTTAGCAGATGACTCAGCCAAGCATCTATGACTGAACAAAGTGTGATTCTAACCTTCTGTCATTGAAAATATATTTAATGGAAACATTATCATTCTGATATATTGCTTGCTAAGATAAGACATGTTTATAGTACAGTTTCCCTGTGATGCTACTATAGGACTAGATTTTGGCACACTTGCTCTTGCTGAATTGTACTTCACCCCAAAATAAATCTACTCCTCCTGGAGCAAGAGATTATTCAAAAAGAGCAAGGGAGCCAGAAGCTCGTCCAAAGTTGGCTGGAGCCAAATATCACCAGATAAATATAAAGGATCCTATTAATTTTTAATACACAAAGAGGAAGATCTCTATAAACACTAAGGACCACATGTAAGGTTCTTCCTTTGTTATGACTTTTCAGCCTAAAACTGGACAACATAATTTATTTTTTTAATTAACAAATATGAATGGCCACATGCCTCAGACACAGATCAAAGAAGCGGGATGCTGAAGGCCTGGATTAAAGTTAGCTTCCCTTCCCTGTGTCTGGGAGAGTTTGGTCTGTAACATTTTTATTGATAGGAGCTCTCAGGTGTTCAGCAGTGGAACAGAGCACAAAGTCTGGAGTGTTGTATTAAAGTGAAACTTGCTGAAGGGAGGGGAAGGAGGATAAAAATGAAGCAAGATAATCTCTAGAGCACATTATACATGTATGCTGGTCAGGGATGGCTTGCAGCAACTCTGCAGTACTGTGCAGCAGTACCCTGCCAACAGAATTCATGCTGAAAACATATGTTCTTCTGCTCAAACCAGCTTTTGCTACATCTGGAAACCAAGAGTTAGAGGGGGAGGGAAAAAATAAGGCAGCAGCATATGTAATTCTCTTCTGAGAGAAACCATTCATTTGTTCATGAAAGAAATCTTTCTCCTTGTATCACCAGCAGAAATTCTCACAAAGTTCTGGAATGGATATTTAAAAGCTGGGCTAGGAAAGCAAAAAAAAAGGTAGAGGGAGGGAACGTAGGTAATGGCAGACATTTATGACTTTTTTTTTTCTGAAGTAAAGTCACGTCTTGATATCAAGAGCAATCTTATTTAGCAAAAAGTGGAAAATTTGGCAAAAACATTGTTTAAAATTACTGCAAGACTTGTAAAAACCCCAAAATAACTCTGTTTTGCTGTCAAAAGCCTGGGAAACACAAAACAGATGTTTCATCCAGCCTCACTTACTCAGCCAGATCCCTCCTTGCTATGCAGGCAGCTGTACCACATGTCTTTTCTGAGAAAGAAATAGTGCTTTCCTTTGGCACTACTGCATCATTCTCACTGACCAGCCGGACACTGTTGTCAGATGAAGACAGCTTCTGTCATCTTTCCTGCTACCTAAGTCTGCAGAATTTCCCCGAGACTGAGCAGCTATGTGATTTGAAAACTACAAGCATTAGGTACGAATTTTGGCAAGCCTTGGTTCTTCAGGCGATCGACGGGGCCACTGAAGTCAGAAAGCACTACTCACTGTAATGGGTGGTGGCAGCAGAGCTCTCGGTTTGCACCCTGAACAATGCACACATTATTAGAGCTAATTTCAGCTACGTGTACACGTAATAATATAGCCTTGAGACTGCAGCTTGGGAATGCCACAAGAGCAGATTGTTTTGTTTTTGTTCATGGGAGAAAGTATGGTGAGTAACAGGAAAATCACTTGAGCAGAGACTGAACTCTCCCTGGTGGGTTGCATAGGGACAGAGGGGTGAGATCCAGGACTTCTGTCTCTAACTGACATTTTGGGGAATTTTAGGACATTATGTTGACCTCTGGATCCTCCATTTAGCTGCTGCCTCACCCTGGAGGAACGTGATGCTTCTAGCTCAGCGTTTTGGGATGTTCAGCTCACTGGCCAGGTGATGGGGACACAAATCTGCGTAGGCAGAATCACCCTGGCTTCATCTCCTCCTCTCCTGAGTCCTCTAACAAGCAGTTGTTGGTCATGGGGCTCTGCATCCCTATCCTCCACGTGAAAGAGTTGGTTTAAGCATTTTGCTCTTGGCAAGTTGTGTCTGTGAATCCTCAGTGCTCTTCAGCATCTGGGATTTAGCAGCCACTCTGTCTGGAGATATTTCCTTGGAAAAACGTGTGGTTACTTCATGTAGGCAGATTGCCACCTTGCACCTGGACATCTGTGGGTACTGTCCCCAGACATTAAGCTTGGTCTGGGGAGGGAAGTCTCAGAATCTGACCCTAAAAATCTACAGAGTGCAATACTAAGTGAGGATGTGGCTCTAGTATGAGGTTTTAATGTTGTATTTCCATCATGAAGCTTTCTTTGCTGGATAACTAATGGCTGTATTTCATTTGACCAAATTTAACATTATTATTTTGAAACTGAGATGGAAATCTTAATATATAATCAAGAAAATGGTGCTGTCACCACAACAAAGAAGAGGCTGATTATCTAAAATTATCTGAATATTAATATAATTTATAAATCATTCTAGAAAGACAGGCATGGGGAAGAGAGAAGCTATTGCCTTACATACCCTTGGCTCCTAAATTCACTATGAGGTAGAGAGAGTTAGACCTCTAGCAGTCTCTTAGAATTATTAAGGAAGAAAAGAAGGAAGGTCTCCACCTTGCAGTGGAAGGGGAGGCTTCTAGACTGGATCAGATTAATGAGATATTTGTAAGTTTTTAGTAACAAAATCACACTAAGAAATAATTGGGAATAGTGAGGGATTTTAACTACACAAAAGAAAAACAATATAGCAAAACCCAGACTGTTCAGCCACTCCTTGGAAGACAAATTTAGATAAGGAAGATGAAACAATAAAATCTTTTTCTAGTTTTGATCCTAACCAATAGAGAAGGAGGGGTTGGGAATATAAAGGTAAAAAGCAATTTGTGTGAGAGTGAACATGAAATGACAAAGTTTATGATCTTCATAAAGAGAAGTGGAAAAAATGAAATGCAAGAAGGCAAACCAGTAACTGTGAAAGATTGATAGGCAAAGTCTTGTGGAAGGCACTTTAAGGAAAAGATGAAAGAAGCTGGCAGCTTCTCAAAGAATCAGAGGAAGAAATCAGCTATAAAAAGATACAAATTTAGCAAAATCATGAACTCTTCATTGATGTCAAACTCAAGAGGGAATGTAGGAAGTAAACAGTAGGTGAAGATTACTACAAGTAGGTATAAAAGAAGAACTCAAACATGTAAGAACAAAAGCATCAAGGACAAGAAGAAATCACTCTACAAGTACATTTCTAATAAGGAAAAGACGGGTGGAGGGGGAAACATTACAGATGAAGGTCAGTCTTTAATGCTTTTTTTTTCATCTATCATCCCTATAGCAGTGATCAGGTGGTTAACATCATTAATTCCAAGGACAAAAGACTGCAATAGGGAAAGAAAAAGCCAGAGAGGAATTAAGTAGGCTTGCATTTTCAATTGGCTGAACTTCCTCATCTGACACAAGGATATCTCTGGCTTGTCAGCGGTTATCACTGAGGCCTTGCGGGAAGCAGCTGGGTTACCAGGAGTCTGGAAAAGGTCAGGGGAAAGGAAGGGGCAATAAAAAAATGGAGAAAGTAGACTCAGAGGATCACAGAGCCATCAGTTTAAATGCAGTCTCTGAAAAATTCTTCACAGATAAACAAACAAACTTCTTGGGTGGAACTGGAAGGCGAAAAGGTTAGCATCCAGCTTGGATCTACCAAGTACAAATCATTTGAAATAAGGGCAGAAGCAGTGGATAGCAGCTATCTTTGCTTTAATCAGGTTTTGACAGCTGTGCACGGCTCAAAATCCCACAAGCATTCAGTATAGTCTATAGGCTGTTTGCAAGATGTTCTGGTACCTGTACCCACAGAGCAGTTGGCAAAGGTTTGCTCTCAAAGAGAAAGGATGCTTTGGATGGGATGATGTGGGATGCTAGAGTCAGTTTCACCCAGTGCTTTCACTATCTGGATGATGGGAAAGGAGACGTGCTAGATAAATTAGCAGATGATACTGCTGGGAGGAGCTGTAAGTACATTGCAGGAGTGCATTAGAATTTAAAGTGCCCTTGGGAAACCAGTGAAATGGCCTGGAAAACACACAGGATGAATTTCCACGGTGAAAATGCAAGGTGCCACATTTTGACAGGATTGATCACAAATGTGAGGTTGGTGAGAAGAAAATTAAGTTGCAAAGCTGTGTCATGAAAAAGGCAAATATTATGTGGGGTGTATAAAATGTAATGTTGCAGAGAGATACTTAGAGAAATACTATTTATTTGTTCCTCAGCATAGATGTGGCTGTAATTTGAGATGGAAGTGGATGAATTTGAGAATGTCCAAAGGAAAGCAACAAGAGGTCTAAAAAAGCATGACCTTGGAGGAAATAGTGAAGAAATTAGCTTGGTGTGGTCTCAAGAAAAATAGATAGGGGGAGGGGATGGTAACAGCCTGTTAGTACATAAAGGCTGCTGTGAAGAGGGAAATCATAACCTACCCTCTGCATCTACAGGGGATAGGTCAAGAAGCGGTGGAGTTCAACTGCTGCAAAGGAAGTGTATAAAAATTTTCTGAGGCATTAGGGAAAACTTTCTAAAGGTACAATTAGGGAAGCAGTAGAATAGATTGCCTGGGGAAGTCGTGGAGTCTCCATCACTGGCAGTCTCAACAGTTTGGGCTAACATCTGTCGGGAACAACACACATATAACTGAACTGGCTGGGGGCCAGGGAAGTGACTACATGACCTCCTGAAGTCCCTTCCAGACCTGTTTTTCTCTGGTTCTAATCATTCAAGAGCCTCCCTCCCTGGCAATGCTATGTACTTTTGGTTTGATTACTGATTTCTTTGCAGTCCTATATATTAAACTGTGTGCTTGCGGATGATTCGTAGCTTATCTGAAAGAGGAGTAATGTTTCACTTAAAATTCCTCCAGCAAATGTTATGGTTGCATCTGCAGTCACCTTGTATCTCTGTGGTTTTGGAAGTTTAAATTTAGGCACTCTTCAGGACAGACCCAGGTCTTAAACCTGATGGTATGAGAGAGCAGAAGGGCTGGACCAAAAACCATGTGAATGACCAAGAGGTAGAGTGACAGGTTGGCAAGCTGCTGTGCACCGCGTGGGGAGAAGAGGCAGGCTGAGCTCTTACAACCTTCCTCTCCCTCCCCTGAAAGACAGAAATCTCTAATTTCCTACTGACAAGGGGGAACTGGAGGATCAAGACACAATCCCGTCTTCTCTCCCTAGCCCACCCTAAGGCCAATGCTCAGAGCTGCCACTCAGAGTCAATAGAGGTTATCTGGCAGTGACCTGAGCACAGCCAGAGTCACTGAGATCTTCAGGGCTGGATCTGCACCCTGCTTGGTTCCCCAGACCTGGGAAAATACTATTGAGAGAATCTGTCAAACCAAAACCAGAGTGGGGGACTAGGGAAGAGGTAAAGAAGAATTCTTTATATCAACCCCTTGACTTTTATAATTCCAAATTCAGATTACTAGACTTTCCCAGTATCCTCGTGAGACATACTAAACAGCAACAACTTTCTCAGAAATAACCAGCTTTTAAAGTGCTAAGAAAATAACTGACTGTTAAACAGAAAAGAGGTGTTAAGTGGACTATTTACCTTAATGTGATATTTTCAGCTGAGATGAAAGTACTCTGCAGGTGAACAAGGTCAGAAGTCTGTCTCTATCAGCATTCTTCTTCTGTGATATGGATCGAGCATGCCAGTTCTCTGCTCTTCCCCAGAAACCCCAGCGCTGGGCTTGACTTGCACTTCGTCTGGTTTTGGCTGGTGGCACTGAGATACCTGCAGTCAGAAACAGCAGAGAGAAGGACATGAGATGTGTTGCCAAAAGCTTGCATATAAAGGGAGGGAGGAGAGATGTTCACATATACATAGAGGAAGTATAGCTCAGACATCTCTGGAGAACTAGGGGCTCTGCAAAGACCATAAACCCAGGTGGAAAGAGATTGGGTGGCTGACAGTGACCCCCCCATCTGTTGCTAAACAGACCACTTCTAGGATTTTACTTTTCCACTATGTGTCCATCCTCCTTTCACACCAGATGACCCAGTCTTCCCTCAACCAGTTCTTGTGGTAGCTCCAAATTGCTCATTCTTTATTCCTCATCTTTCCCCTAACGGCTTCTGCTTACATCAAGCATACACTGTTGTCAGCAAACTGAAGGAAAAACTTGAGCTTTCTAAATTTCTTGGTGTCCTCAGAACACAAAACTCCCAAATAATGCCATTTGCCTCCTCAGGCACACACTCCTGATTGAGAGAGACTGTGATAAATTATGTTTATAAGCAAGAAGAAATTGCTGCTCATGGTTGGCTCTGAACTGGCTTGGAGGTCAGTGGCGTATGACTCCTACTCCAGTAGAGCTTTAATTTGTTTAATAGATGAACGAGTCTGTCTGGACATGGTCCTGGGAAAATAGATCTAGGTGGCCCTGCTTGAGGGGAGTTGGACCAGATCACCACTGGATCACCTTCAGAGATTTCTTCCAATCTCAACCATTCTGTGATTTTATGTGATTCTGTGACTCCTTTAATTTCCAAGCCTGCATCTCCTGAAATAGCCTGTTTCTTTCTTGGATAGTATTTCAAGTGTTACTCTCCAACCCTGCGCGCTAGACAGGGTAAATAAACAATTGACTGGAAACCCCAACAAAATCATGCAGCCCCCAAGCTGGGTTTGCTTGGTTCACCTATAGAGGTTGCTACATGAACTGCTTATTCAAATATCCCTAAATGCTGAACACTAGCCCTGATCCACAACCCTGTGAAGCACACCCAATTTCAGGATAAGCAAACCCATTTTAGAAAATTTAGAGCATTTAGAAGTGTATACCTTTAAACTGCAGAGGGTTTTTGGGCTCAGTGACAGCAGAGCTGCCAGTTGTGCTAACATCTTATATATGCACCTATGCATTACAAAGACAAAGGGAAGTCACACAGAAAATAGTGTCTGTGCCTTATTCGAAACCTGCTGTTCTCCTGGTGGCATCAATGATGTATTTAGGTCACTTTTAAAAAGGACAAATTAAACCTCAGGGCAGAATTGGATCCTTTGACTCTGTAGCCAGATTCTGTTCTCATTCTGGAGTAAATAGATGGTGCTGACTTTAATTTGTTGAAGATAACAGAGATGCACCCACAGCACTTGAGTGTGTTACAACAGAAAGCAGGATTTGATCTTTCAATAGAAAAAATAATCAAAAGTCTTCACACTATTTCCTCAAGTTTCATTAGCAGAAAAAAACATGAGCAAGCGTAATAATTTAATATTTTTTTCTCATTTCACTGGTCTTCCCCCAAAGCTCTCTACCAGGTTACATTGATTCCTCAGTAAAGAAAGACTTTCATTTGCACTGAGGTCTTTTTGGTACCATTAGAAAGAATCTGTTGCAAAATTCAGTCTAATAGCACAAAACGCTTCCAGTAGCAAAACTTGCCCAGGGAAAGGAGCTTGTTGGAAACCTGACCAGCCAATATATAACTGAAGTTATGTCAAATATAATACCAGTTAATTGAAGTATACAAACACAGCTATCCCCCTTTTCCCCTGATTTTGTTGTTTTCTTCATCTGTCTGGTTTAATCACAGCTTTAAGGAGCTTTATGTCCCTTTTGTTTTTTTTTTTTTTTTTTTCTTCAGACATTCAAATGTATAGCTCCACTCACTTGTCAGAATAAACAATATATCACACCTCATGCAGCTGAAATCATTGTCCTGCTCACATCACAGGTAGTCTGTGTAACTTTGTGTTCCTCAAATTACTGTCAGGAAATTCTGCAATAACCATTAGCCATGGGAGGAGATTTTCAAACTGTATGTCTTGAAGGCAATCCTTCTTAAACAGCCCCTGCCTGAGATCAAGGCAAATCCTAACGATGCTGGAAAAAAAAAAAAAACATCAAGCAAGTATGAAATCCTTGCGATTCGGTGGACTATTTAGACACATGGCAAACATGAGACCCTCCTGCGAGAGCAGCCCATTTCCATGGGTTGGCCATATCCACCATCCCCTTGCCCATCGCCTGCCTGATGCCTCTCCCCTTTCTCCTCCAGCTCTTATTTGTCTGGAGTCATCAGTGGTAGCAACTGCCTTTTTACCAGCAAATGTAAGCAATACAAACAAATTCCTTCGTAGCATACGTACGGCTCAAAAGCATGGCTTGTTTTCCCAGGAAAGCAAGAAAGTACCTTTTTCTTTAGGTTTCACTGTTAAATCCATGGAAAAGAAAGTCAGCTGTTTGACCAGATTTTGTGGTTGCACTCCTTCCCTTGCCAAAGAGCAGCAGTGGGAGATTTTGGAGCTGTCTGTCTTCTCAGGTGATATTTGCAGGCATGTCTTTGCACTCATAGGGCAGTAAAAACGTTATTTGTCACAATGTATAACTTAATGGCATGACCAAAGACAAAGCTAAAGTGAATTGTCCAATAACACATTTGTGATTTTTTTCTTTTTTGGTTAGAGAATAGCAGGTCACCAAGCCTTGAATCTACCTGTAGGAAAAAGACAGTTTTGTGGAGGGTCATTTGAGAAATGGCTTTAAACAACAGGAACTGTAAGCCACCACTTACATCCCATCTTTTCAAAACAAAATGAGTTGTGATTTTCACACGACCCCCTGATTTCAAAAGGGCAGTTAATTTATACTCTTAATGGAGTTTAAAAATATAAGTATTTAATACAGAACCAAGACATTCTGAAATTATTAAAATGAAACTTTTTTATAAGGATGGCCAGAAATTTGTTTTGGCTAATTGGTTTGCAGTAAACATTTGAGATTTTTGCAGTAAACATTTGATATATTTGTGTCTTGGGTTCAAATGGGACAGAAAAGCTTATAGATTACATATGCATGAAGATGAAAGACAAAATGAACAAGGAGATGTTGGTATGTGCATACAGTTACATGTGGTCCTTTCAGTATTTGTTGTTATCCCAATGTGAATTGAGGAGAAGAATGGAATAACTTACCCTTAGAGTCATGTATAAGATACATGTGAAAAAACTATTGATTTTTATTAAGCATTATATCCATCACTCACAAAGTCATTTCTTTTTAAGGACAGCACACATTTTAATGTTAGAGCTTCCTTCATTGAACTCCAGTTGGATATAGCCTCTTAATCACTCTAAGTTATTTACAGGAGAATTTTTTCTTAACCTTGGAATGAAGGAATTTACTTGCCTTTAGGAAATGTACCCTGGAACACTTTGATTTTTCACAGTAACAACCCTTTTTTTCACTCAGTCTGGATCTGTGTCCTATGAGTGGGCTCTAGCAAGTTTGAGAGCAGATAGCTGCTTTTCTAACATGTCAGCAGCATATGTACATGTCAATCCATGTTACACAGGAAATAAGCTAACATCTTCATTTTAGTCAGGAGTTCCTGTAATTTTCAGTTTCCATATTAACAGGAAAAATAACACTCCTTGGGAAGTTTATGGCCTGAAGAGTGACAAATACTTACAATGCACACAGACATGGTTCCCAGATAGTTTCTACTGCAGTCCCACTCCCCAGCCCACATGGCTTGCATCAGGCAATGCAGGCTGGGGGCTAGCGCTTGGTTCGAGGAGGGAAGAACGACTGGAAAAAAAAAAAGGGATGAAAGCCTTCCCGAGCAGTCTGCTGAGTGGAAACCTCTGCCTTCTACCAAGGAAGAGTTTCCAAGTGGATGCCATCCAAGAATGATTGGCTTCCCCGGCGAGGCCCGTACCCTGGTTTCCAGGCGCGAGTTGGTGCCCATGCCTGCTGACAGCTGTCCCTTCGCCTGCCTCCATCTGCGAGCCCTCTGGAGCCTACTCCTCCGCTCCTGCCGCGCTCGGCAGCTCCTCGCTCGCTCCGGCACGGCACGGCGGACGGCGGCGCCTCGTCCCACCTACTCACAAGCGCTCGTCTAAACCGTACCCGCGCCACAGCGTCTCGCCACCAGTTTGCAGCGCAGGAGCTTGCTCACCGCCTTCAGCCACCGCCGAGCAGCAAAGCATTAGCAAAGCAACATGGAGGAGGTCAACCGGGATAGGGATGGCTCTGGCAGCTGTGCAGCTGAGTGAGCTGCGCTCCCAGGCAGTGCTTTAGGAAAGCAAGGACCCATGCCTCTGAGTACTTCTATGCTATTCCTGTCAAATCAAAAGTTTCTTCCAAAAATAATGGGCCAGCAACGTTTTGTCTGGAACAGGGGAAAACTGGAAGTCAGCTGCTAGACAGTAACCCAGTTGCCTTTCACAGCTCACATGGCCGAAATGAAGACGGAACAGTGAAAACAGAGGTAGCCCATCTGACAACTCACCTCGCGTTAGGTCGTACAGGGTATGATGCACAGCTGAAAAATACTCTGAGTGACCTATATGGGGTTTCAGCACATAATAACATTGGTTTAGCTGTTCACAGAGAGAGGGGAGCAGCAAGTGGCTTCATTTATACAAATGCCAAGGTATACCTGACATTTTAACGTCACTGTTTCTGGGTGGCCCTGAGGCTTTTCAGGAGGGCTTTCCTGG
The DNA here is from genome assembly GCF_018691265.1 of Tyto alba. Taxonomy (NCBI): domain Eukaryota; kingdom Metazoa; phylum Chordata; class Aves; order Strigiformes; family Tytonidae; genus Tyto; species Tyto alba. The sequence continues at coordinate 27,247,595 of NW_024881330.1, read as the reverse complement.
CGGTCTGTCATCATAAGAAATTATCAAAAGTTTAGTTCATGTAGAGGAGGAGTCTGCTGAAAAGGTCAGTGATTTTCTCCCTCGCTGTTCCCTGGGACTGGCTGGCTGCTCCCAGAGCTGTAATGAAGGTGTTTATCTCCAGGTGTTGAACGGCCGCTGAGAACATACTATATATTCTCTGGCTTATATTAAAGCACATATGTATTGTCAGTTTATATTTATGTATTTATAACATAAGTGCATGTGTTTCATTACAGTGTGAGGTATAATTTTCAGATATTAAGGGTGTGGAAGTGCACCCAGCATGAGATGCAACCCTGCATGCCACAACAGCGTACAACAACATCTCCCGAGCCTGGAAGAGCCGCAGGTACAGGTGAGCAGGAGTGAGGGGGCAGGTGTCCCCACCAGGAGAAAGGCACCATCGCTCCCTGGACCTGGCAGGGGAAACACCGATGAGGCCTCCAGAGGCCTGCAGAGTCTTCACTTACTGTCCTTTACCTGCATTTTAAAGAGTAATTGTATTTACAAAATATCAGCTTTTTCTTTCTCTGTGTTTTTCTCCAGAACTTCTTAGCTGTGCTCTCTTTCTGGCTCACATTTTAAATGTGCTTTGGCAGCAAGAAGAGCTTCAGCTTCTTTAATGTATTACCTCTGTTTATGGAATATGGATATTGGGCCAACTTTACTTCTTACACTAAGTGAATCAGTGCAAATGCAATCACTTTTGGACATCCACTGTATAAAATAAGCATATTTAGATGATCAAATAAGTGTTCCCATATGCATGTTGGCTGGTATTTTGTGCTGGTATAGTGTTCTTGTTTTTCTTATGTGGTGTCCTTTGTCTTTTTTCCTTCCCTTTTTGATTGTGTTTGGTCAGTCACTCAGGAAAAAAAAAAAATTGCTTGTACCTTAAAAGAAATACTGTCTATTCAGCATATGGCATTTATAGATCTTCAGAAATTCTTTTGGGAGGCGTGCTTCAGATTAGTGGTCTTTCTCCTTCGGGGATGGTTTTAATTTGTTAGCACTTTAGATCTGTAGTCTTGAGGTAGCTCCTTTTTCAGTCAATAAAATGGTTAGTGAAATGAGGGTAAAATATTATAATTGTGTTCTTCAAATCAGATTTTTATGTGGGGTTTTTTCCTCCTGGTATGTAAATCTGTCATTCGGAGAGGACTTTTTCCTGTTTTCTTTTAATCTTCGGTGCATGTGCCAAGAATGATGATTTTAACCATGAATTACCACAGTGACTCAAAGCCAAACTGCTGGGAGGCCTCTACCCTGGGATGAAAAGGGAGCCAAAAGCAGTCCGGCTTTGACTCCAGAGTTTCTGACCGAAGTCTGCCACCGTGTCTACTGCTCTCACCTCTGCTCACAGCACATCCCCTCCTCGGCACCACATGTGCAACCCCAGGCTCAAAGCGCCAAGACACCCGTAAGGAAAGCCAGCCAGATTAGCAAAGACAGACATACTCAAACTGCACCGTCTGCTGGTTTCCTGCAAAGCAACAGCTCTGTCATAGCCAACACAGCTCGTCCATTTATCCACCTTTACTCATCACTGAGGTATGGCCAAAGCTCTTAGCTGTGACGCTTTGTGAAAGGAGTGAAAGGACATACCAATTGCCACACAAACCCAGGCCAACAGCAGCCAGTCGTGGCAACACCATCACGGAAACAGCTGAAGAAGGACCCAACAAAAGGCTTCTAATCTTCCATGGCTACACATTAAAGTCTTTGTCCAGCAGAAACTCTTAAAAATAGAATTGTCTGTATGGAGTGAATGAGAAGGGTAATGCAGGGTCACACTGTGGTTTACTGAAGTAACCAGGAAAGCATGTGCCTTCAGGACCTGGGGACTTGCCCAGTCCATACCAGTCCAAAGGCAGACTTATATCTAGTCAGGCAGACGTTTGTATAGCCTGACCCTAAAATCCCTCTTGTCACAGGGATTTCACACCCTCCCAGCTACACTTTTCTCGGGCTCCATCATATAACCTAAAGCATTGCTATAATTTCAGCTCATTGTTTCATTTTCCCTCACCCACAGACATGGAGAACGGATTATTTTCTTTGTTTCACAGTAGCTTTTTACACGCTACAACCATATTTTCCCATCAGTTTTCCCTTCTCCCTCATATTGAAATATATGAGCACTGCCAGTGGTTGCCTTCCTTAACCTGCTTCCTATGGACTTGACCTCTATGTGAAGATCAGCCTACGTGGCCAGTTCATTGACAGAGAGACAATATGCAATTTGTGGGACAAACCATAACAATAGTACAGAAGACAAGGATGACGAAAGAGGCCACTGAAAGGCGGTTTAAGATGCCTTAGGTGTGCAACACATCAGAACTATTTCTGTCATAGTCTTTGTGTCTATGTGTGTGCCTGGATGGTTCGGGCCTGGGTTTTTTGATTATGCAAATGGTGAATTAATTTCTCCTACTCTAAAAGGTCTGAAAGTAGATATGCACTTGTTTCTCTTCTCTAAAGTATTCGTGCAAATAAAACTGAGAATAATATTTTGCATCAAGCAGTAGATTCAATCATAAATTGCTTTGTAACTTGACCATTGTGGTTTAGAAATGAACAAATTACTTAGCAAGGCCCCGCTGGAGATGGGTGGCATAAAACCAGCTACAGAGGAACCGCAGAGAAAGATGCTCAGCGCCTCCCCACAGGTAATCAGGAATGCATCCCAGGGCTGGGGCTTGTGATTTGGGTGTCCCAGCTACTGCTTGGAGCATCTGGGCCTGTCGCAAGAGCAGGAATTGCAAGCTATCTAATGTTTCGCATAAGCAAAGGCAAGAGCACCATGCTGAGTAAATTATAAACATGCCTAAATACACAATGATGAACAAAAGCAAACATACAAACTCAGCTTCCTTTCTCTTGAAAACCTATACTGATCACAAGCTCCTTACAAAAGCAGTTATGATTTTTTCCAAGAAAAAAGGATTCTGTTTGAAGTTAAAACAATTATTAGCTTTATTATTTAAAAAAACCCAACCCCTCCCAAAACAAAAACAAAAACAAAAACAAAAACAAAACAAAAACAACCTCCCCCCCCAAAAAAAAAAAAAAAACCAAAAACACAAAACCCCAAAACTAGAGAGGTGCAATTGGGGATAGTATTTCATAATATATAGGAAGTTTCCCCATTACACTTGACAGGAACAGAATAGGAATCAAAGGGATATGTTAACAACTCATCATATCCCCCCTTTAGAACTGGTATTAGTCTATCATATCACTAAAAAATAATAAATCTTTGTAAAAGACAGCAGTTGCTTTCATATTCCGGCAGCAAACCCTGTCTGATATTATTGGAAAAGTAAAAAAAGCAACATACTCTAAATTACATTGTTAAAACACCTACAGCCTAGTTCATTTTCATATGTTATCCATATGTAAGCCCTTAGGAATAGACAGCCACTTAAAAACTCTCTTGTACTCTGTGTGTGTGTGTGAGAAAGAGGGAGCTAGAGAAGGTGAACATGGAGCCCTGTGTTTTTATTCTGACATTTTCAAGTGGAAAATATTGCAAAACCTAACTGGTGTGAAAATAATTAAAGTGGGTAAATAAATGAATAAATATAATAGCAAGTTTTCACATATAAAAATTCCTGAAAAGTTTTTAGTTTTATCAACCCCCTTCCACACCCACCAGAGCATATGGCCCTCTGTTTGTGCAAATCAGCAGTCTTTGCTTAAAGTGGATGTTTCTATTAACACTGTGACTAATTACTGAAAACAAACATGTGTAAGTATGATCTCTGCTAACTGCCTCTGTCAACCCATCTATTTCTTCTTGTTATTCATTCGAAGGAATTAAGAGTGCTCGCAAAAATACAGTAGACCTCAGTTTAGCCCGTTAACTGGCATGAATAAACAAAGCCCATCAACCACAATTGACGTCAGGCTTCAAGAAATGTTTTTTACATTAGCTTAAAAAAAAAAAAAAATCAGAAAAAGTGAAAAAGTTTTAGAGAACATTAAAACAACGAACGTAAAGAGCTTTAACACTGGACGTAAAGTGCTGTTTGGGGAGTGGGTATTGAGAGCACAGCTATATAAACTGCAATGCATGAGCTCAGATGGGTGGCAGACATTTTGCGCTGAGGGTAACCAGCATTGTCTCAGTATGCAAGTCTGGACATACATGCACACAGAAGGGGCATCCAGAGAAACTTTAATGTCAGTCTTTCTTGTGGTTTTCTCCCATCCAGAAATAAAAACAAAACAAAAAAAAAAAGACTCAAAGCATCCATTTGGTCTTTGTAAGATACAAAGAAGAAAAGATGCAAGCAGATTTTTCTTCCAAATGTCCTACAAAAGCCGGATTTATCCGCTGCCACAACAGCATCCCAGAGTGGGACACAGCAGCCCGCACGGCTCCTTGTCTTGTTGCCTACTTGGGAGTGAAGGAGAGAAGAGAGACCCAGGCTCCTTTGGAGCTCGTGTGGTTCTTGTCAGAGTAAAAAGAAGGGGGAAAAAGCATCTTTATTGTACAGCTTGAATGCATGTGCTCTTCACAGCGTCCGTTTGTGGACTGGCTGTGGCCCTGGGGAAGCTGTTGGGCTCTAAGCTGCTGCGGCCAGTGGAGAAACCAGGTCTCAGTACACATCTTTCTCACACACACACTGACTGTCCCTGAGAGGAGCCAGCTCTACGGGAGGGAGACAGAATTAGTAACTGCCTTTACACAGCCATGATGCCTGCCTGTCTAACTCAAGAGCAGTGGGATGGGGTCTCAGTGTATTTTACCTCAAGTTGTACATAATGTAAAAACAAATTGCATGCTAGAAAATTGCACAAGTCTACATCTGCTGATTTTTCCAAGAGCATAGTATGGTTGGGAGCCAATTCCCTGTCATTTCTCATCTCTTGCACTTTACAGAGGGTGTTTCCTTTATAAAACAACTTGCCTTTGGGTTTAATGATTTCTAAGGAAACATAACTCTGTCACTGCACTCTGGTGTTTAATTCCTCCTTTGTCATTAGTGTCTGCCCGGTGCAGCCCAGGGACGCCAGTGTGCTCACTGAACTGTGCATGCACTTTGTGTACTCTTGGGCTTGTGCCCATGCCTGGAAGCTGGTGTTTGATCTAGACTGAACAAGATGGCCTTAGCCTTCAAAGACAGCATGTTTACATTCCTCTGCTCTATCTAGCCTCTTTTTTTCCAAGTGCCCCCAAGATAGGTGTCTTGCTGTTAGAATAAATACTTACCTTGTACATTGAGCTTTCCTCTGGTGGCCTCAGCATGCCTTTGTAGAGGTGGAAGCACTGTTAACTCCATTTTATGGATGGAAAAATGGCAGCACAGTGCTCAGACCTGCAGGGCAAAGCAGGGTCAGAAACAGCCAGGAAAAAAACCCCACAGGTCTCCTCTCACCTGGCCCAATGTAGCCCAGACTGTTTCAGGCCCACAGTAAAACATATCACCTCAGCTTTCCTTCCAGCCCCCTTTGCCTCAGCAGTTCCTTTTCTCCCTCCCAAACCAAGCCTCATGGTGCAGTGGGCTAGGGGATGCAGAAAACAGGGACATCATGGCAAGGAGTATGCAGAAATAGAAAGTCCTTACCTATTCACTTCAGTGCAACGTGGGATGAAGCAATCAGGGCAGATGTGCTGTCTTGCCTGCTCTGTGCGTATCACTGGAGGAGACCTAGGTCAGACAACAAGACTGGTGAAGAGAAGATGTAGGAAGGGGGCCGGGGGAAACCCTTCTGAGAACAGGAGGTACATGGGATTGGTCTTTGTCACATTACATTGCTTTGGCTGTACAAGGAGAACATCAAAATCCACTGCCAGTGGTGACCCATTCAGAAATGGCCTCTCTCTGTCTGGGATGGCCAGTGTGTGGCAGGGATGAGGGCTGTGGCTAGGTGCAAGGGGGGAGAGTGCTCTCTGGCTCTTCTCGAGCTCAGTGGTACTACTGACCTCACGTGCTAAGACTATAGCCATGTAAACAAAAACCCTGTGATTCACTGTTTGCTGTTTGCTCCTACTGCTGTGCCCAATACATATGAAAAAACTCAGCTCCAAACACGGCTCATACATCACATAAATCAACAGTCTGAGATCTGGAATAACCGGTGGAGAAACCTACGGAAACTACAGGATCAGGAAAGCAGATGCAGCAAGGTATACAAAACTCAAAGCTTGAGTTCATTGTTCAGCTCCTCTTCAGTCAGCTTCTAAGTGTGAACCCTCCAGGGTACGCCTTGGAGAAGGGAAGATGAAGCAGCAAACAGGCAACTTCCTGGCTCAAATCTCATCAAGTTTCCTTCCCTTCTGACAGACAATTGAAATTTACCACCACTTCTCTGAAGATCCCAAAATAAGAAGCAAAGCACCCTGGTTTTGGCTGATGCATTTCACACCAAGGCAGAAAAAAGCACTTACAAGTGCTGATGCTGTACCCTGTTTGCTCTGTTAACACAGGATCAGGCACCTTTGATCTATGGGTTGAGAAAAAAGAATTAGTAAAAATGGTAAAAAGCCTACATCTTACCTGCACCACAGCTTACAAAGTCAGACACTGCAGTATAACACACACAAAGTCATTCCGAGGGCAGAACCTCTCAGTCTTCATAGTTAACATTTCCCAATGTGTGGTGTAGGCTGACAATATTTTCTGCTCTCTGCAGCCTGGGGTTTGAAAACCGACAGCTCTGTGCTCAAATTCCCTTTTCACTCTAAATGCCATTTAATGACAGTATAACTGGAAGGGTCAAAAATCAGCTCTCATTTGGCAATGGCCCCTTCCAGAACCAAGGCTACTGCCCCTGGACACAGAAGAGCTCCTGATTTCAGCACGGCCGTTCACAAACACTGGGCTTTCTCAAGAACAGCTTACAGAAACTAAACACCAAAATGCTTTCAAGTACACAGATTGTACTGATAAGAGAAAATAAGTTACTACAAAGCAGCTAAGAGCCTTAAAAGATGGCTTAGTTCAGTGCTGGAATTGACATCAAAAAAAACACCAAACTTGCTTCACCTGTCTTCATGATGCATTTATTTATGCCACTGTCCCTCCCCTTTACCTTACACCAACTTGCAAAATGAACAAAAAAACCTCCTCTGTTTGCTTAACAAGGTGAAGAGATGATGCTCTGCATCAGTCTTAGGGACATTTAGTTATATCTATGATTCTGCTACAAACACAAAATCCAGTAAGATCCTTCTATTAAC